>NC_140947.1:121880066-123201316 GCF_014529385.1 Adiantum capillus-veneris
ATGTCTCTCATTTGGTCCAGTGACCAGCAAATCATCAACATAAAGAACCACAATGAGAAATACATCTTCCTCACGCTTTACATACAATGTGCTTTCTGTTGGACTGTTACGAAAGCCTCGTTTAACCAAATGAGTGTCAACTTTCTCATACCAAGCACGAGGAGATTGCTTCAACCCATACAAAGCCTTCTTACATTTGCACACTTTGTCCTCTTGTCCTTTTATGACAAAACCGCGAGGCTGCGTTACATAAACTTCCTCAACTATGTCACCATTCAAGAAAGCAGTAACAATGTCTGATTGATGTACATCCCAACCAAAATGAGCTGCCAATGCACATAGAAAACGCACAGTAGTCATACGACAAGTGGGATCAAAAGTCTCTTCATAATCTATGCCTTTTTGTTGTGCATAACCCTTTGCAACAAGTCGAGCCTTATGGCGATCGATCTCACCATCCGGCTTGCGTTTCAACTTGTAAACCCACTTCGTACCAATGGCCTTTTTGCCAGGAGGCAAATCACATAAAGTCCATGTGTCATTATCTATAAGGGCATCATATTCTGATTTCATGGCAGCAATCCAATTTTCTGAATTCTGTGCTTCATCAAAAGACAGAGGCTCCTCAACATCATGTAAACTAGACACAGCCAAAGCATAACAATCTGAAGCATAAGATGCATGGCGAGAGCCTGAACGAGTACGACTAGATAAAGGTGCATCCAATTTACTGTCACGCAAAGTGTGCACCAGCCATTTTGGCATACCTCTAGCCTGCTCATTTTCAGCCCTTTCCTCATCAAGTACATCATGTACATCTGCATCAGTAATAGGCTGTTCTAAAACATTTTCAGAAACCCCCATAGGCTGTACATTTGCCTCATTGGAACTTACATTCGTATTTCCACCACTGAAAAGAGGCAACAAAGTGTCATAAATATCCTGTGAGCTTACATTACTGTCTCTAGTACATGACAGCAAGGGTTGAACAGAATCTTCCACAAACACTACATCCCGTGAAACCAGAATACGTTTTTTTTGCGGATGATACAACCTGTAACCTTTGCTTTGAGCACTATAACCAACAAAAATACATTTGACAGCCTTATCATCCAATTTTCTGCGCTGCACTTGTGGCACCAAAGCATATGCCAAACAGCCAATAACACGCATGTGCTCAATAGAAGGCTTTCTATCATGCCATGCTTCATATGGAGTAAAAGACTGCAAAGCTTTCATAGGACACCTGTTAAGTACATAAGTGGCACACATGATGGCCTCAAGCCAAAAAGAATGCGGCAAAGCTTGACTTTTGACCATACATCGTGCCATTTCCGTTAGTGACCTGTTTTTCCTCTCAGCAACACCATTTTGCTGAGGTGTATAAGGCACTGTACATTGGTGTTTTATCCCACGACTAGCCAGAAATGCATTAAATTCATGAAACATATACTCCCCCCCTCGATCGGAACGGAGGGTGCCCATAGTACATTTTGAGACATTTTCAGCCATAGCCAAAAATTGTTTGAAGCACATAAAAACTTCGGACTTCGCTTTGAGCGGAAATACCCATGCATGCCTGGAGTAATCATCAATGAAAGTCACGAAGTACAGGTAATTGCCCAAGGACGGAGTTTGCATGGGCCCACAAACATCACTATGCACAAGCTGCAACCTGCATGTGGCCCTAACTGAACCATCCTTTGGAAACTTAGAACGCTGCATTTTACCCAGAATACAGCCTTCACAAACATGTTTGACAGGTGCTTCAAGAGGCGGCAAAGAAGCAACCATATCAGATTTCTGCAAACGCAGCAAACTGGCAAAATTCAGATGACCAAAACGTGCATGCCAAAGTTTTGCATCTGAAATAGCCCTTGAATCTACAACAGCATTTGCAAAATTTTGTCCACACTTGTCATACAAAGCGAGCTTATACAGCCCACGGCACAAAAGCCCAGATGCAACAATTTCATCACCAAAACTGAGATCATGAATTGTACATCTGTCATCCACAAATTTGACTACAAGTCCAAGTCTAGCAAGTGCGGATACAGACAAGAGATTCTTCTTGATCCCAGGTACATAAAGTGCATCAACAAGTGTGAAGGAACTGCCATTAGCAGCAGTGAGCACTATCTTTCCAACTCCCTGAACTGGATAAGAGGCGTTGTTGGCACAAGTGACTGAATTCCCATGAGGGACAGACTCGAGAGAGGTAAACAATTCACGATGTGAGGTAATGTGCTTTGTAGCACCACTGTCGAAATACCACACATGTGAATATATAGCAACTGACAAGCATGCATCATGGACAGCAGGATTGTAAGTGCACTCTGCGATAAAAGCCCATTCTGCATCAACATCAGCATCACAATCTCCTTTCACAGAAGACTCAACAATGGCTGCATTTGTAGTGGAACCAGCATTTGCAGTGGAACCACCCTCTTTCTTCTTAGCCTCTTTGGCCTTCAACTTAGGACACGACTTGATCAAGTGATCATTGGCTTTACAATAATGGCAACGCATCTTCTTTTTGCCCTTATCACCAGAATTGCCAGACGAAGTGCTGCCAGCAGAAGCATTAGGAACAGAATTTTTGCCACTCGCAGCAGAACCATAAGAAGTGGCTGCATTACTGTTACCACCCTTTCTTTGAGAAGCAATGAAAGCCTGTTCAACTGCACGCTGCCTAGTCCTGTTTTTTCTAGAAAGTGACTCTTGCAACAGCAATGTGCATAATGCATCAAACTTGACAACTTCAGGATTTCCTTGGGTCATCAGTCTCCAAGTACTAGCAAAAGTCTGGTAGGAATCTGGTAAGGCATCAAGAACAGTCTGCACAAGGGAACTGTCCGAAATGACTTCACCTGCA
This sequence comes from Adiantum capillus-veneris, assembly GCF_014529385.1. Classification (NCBI taxonomy): domain Eukaryota; kingdom Viridiplantae; phylum Streptophyta; class Polypodiopsida; order Polypodiales; family Pteridaceae; genus Adiantum; species Adiantum capillus-veneris. The sequence goes on from NC_140947.1 coordinate 121,882,942, forward strand.
GAAATGAGTTGCTCATTGATATCCTTGACACTAGCAAGGAAAGTGTCCATATCATCTTCCTCATGCATAATCTTCGACTCTAGCTCTTTACGCAGCAAAGCAATTTTAGCCTCATTGCGGCTTGCATAAAGACCTGCTAGAATATCCCAAGCCTGTTTTGCAGATTTTGCTGAACGGATGTGAGGAATAATGGTGCGCTTCACAGACAACGCAATCAATGCATGAGCCTGCGCATCCTTAACATCCCAACGAGCTTGTTCTGCCGTAGGCAAAACAACTCTAACAGCTGCAATCCTTGCAGCAAGACCTGCAACATCCTCAATATCGCCTACATCTTCAGAACTAGGACGTACATCAATGCCCTGCACAATGTTCCAGACACCTTTTGACACAAGAACATGTTGCACCATATAAGCCCACATAGGGTAGTTGTCCCCATCCAACCTGTCCTCAGCAGCAAACATCTTGAACACATCTGTGTTGTTGTTGTCAGCCATGGTAAATGTTGCACCTGATGTGAAAACTGCTCGAAAATAGGAGAAATGGAGCGGGAACAACTTGTGCTATATAGCACAAACCGTAGAAGACTATAAGGCACCTGTTATGCAGAAAACGGCACTGACAGAAAATCTGCACAAAATGACGAAATAGCCTGTGCAGTACTGCCCGTAGTGGAAACGGAGGCCGAAATGAGCCCAAATCAAAATTCTGAGCAGACCAAGCTCTTCGAGTGGTCCCAAAATATTTGTCGACCTGCGAACGCTCGCCAAAGCTCACTAAAATCGGAGAAAGTGAGCAGGCATGTGCTGGAGCAGCTGGCGACTAAGCCCGGGAGGACGTGACCTGCTTTGATATCAATTGTTGGAATTAGGGTTGCAGAGAAACACACACAGCTTGGAGAAGACGAAGGAAGCTCAAGGCACACAATAGAGAGTGTGTTACTTAGTGTGCAATGAAAAGATAGATAGCCCTAGAGTGATGGGCGTATATACAATGCACGGGGGAAAAAACCTCCTAAAGAGGGAAAAAATGCCCCGGCGGTCCTAGTGTGTTCACACACATCACTACCACATGTATATGGTAACATGTTTGTCACATTTATTTCTTGAATCTTCACTGAGGACTTGTTCTTCTCACCATGGTCTTCAGCTTTCTCTTTGCCTTTTTATGCTTTCCATTCTTTGCAGTCTCTTTTCATGTGACCCTTCTTGCCACAATGGTAGCATTCTATGTCACTCTTACCTTTAGCACTGCGGGACTTGCTACGAGACTGATTCCTCTTTCCACCTTTGTACTTTTCTTTGGTCCTTCCCCTGACAACTAAGGTTGTTCCTTTGCCTTTGTCCATTGTCTTTCTATTGGTTTCTTTAGTAAGAAGACTTCCTTCTACACCTGCTATTTTCAAACCATCTGGAGGTGCAGAATTACTCAAAGCTGTGCGAAAAGTGTCCCAACTTTCTGGCAATGTGATCAACAGGAACATAGCTCTAACAGGTTCATCAAACTTGACACCTTGAGCTGACAACTGACTATAGATTGTGTTGAATTCATTCAGATGATTGGACATAGGTGTCCCTTCTTTCATCTTCAAGTCAACAAGCTTCTTAAGCCAGTATACCTGTGAAGCTGCACTCTGCTTCTCATAAAGATCACTCAACTTTAACCATGCTTGATAAGCTGACATCTCGTCTGCTACATTTAAGTAAACGCTTTCTGCCAAAGTCAGCATAATGGTAGAAAGTTCCAATTCATCCATTTCGCTCCATTCATCTTCGTCGATATCTTCTGCTTTTATCCCCTTGAGCTTTATAGGTTTTATCTGCTTCTTTTGTACCAACACGTGCCAAATCTGCTGCTTCCACAATGGGAAATTGGTTCCATCCAGCTTCTTGATATTGTAAAGAGCAGTGTCCTGTGATCCAGCCATAGCTACGCTTCACAGTAGTTTACTTTTCTGGGAAAAATTCGGCAGAGTTTCCCCTGTAAACTGACCTCTGAACCAATATCAACCTGTCAAATGAACCAGGAAAGCTTCAGATTCTGCAGAAATTTTGGCAGAGTCTCCTTTGTAAAATGGCTCTGGTGTACTCAAAAAAACAGACCAAAAAACAGCTCAAAAAACACTGTCTCTCTGACACTGTAAGCTGCGGGTAAACCTGTCATGCTCCTGTACTGTCTCTCACTGTCCTGTCACTGTCCTATAAGCATAGACTGCGACAATGCCTCAACGGCAGTAAAGCAAAGATGCAATCCCAACTGTCTAACTCACAGTCAATACATCCTAACTGCCTATCTAAGGGTGCTCGAGGGATCGCTCCAAGACCTGTATCACCGAAAGGATCTCAACATTCGAGAATCCCCCAGCTCAATAAAACCTCACTCGACCCTCAACAAAGGCTGCAGTAAATTTGACAGTACATAGACTTCCCACAAAGTCATACACCCACAAAGACCTTTGTCGAAGCCGAACGGTGGCCGAGATGACCTCAGAATGAAATTCTGACATCACCAAGCCCTTTGGGCTTGCCCACGAGATTTGGGGCTATGTCTTCGCCTGTCGAATTTCACTCCAATCTAAGTTGGTGACTGTAGCCTCCTGCAGTGCTGCCCCGAGCCTCGATCTGAGCTCTGATACCAGTTGAAGGAGTACGAGTGGAAGTGCGACGCGAGAGAGTGCGAGAAGAAGAGCACGACGATATGGTGAACTCGCTGTACTATAATGTGTAGAGCATAGTGAGTTCTTATTAGGTTTTTACAAAAGAATATGTGTACATACCTGGCGGCCCGCCCACTTACCTGGGCGACCACATTGGGCTTTATACCCCAACAGGACAAAGTCAAAGGCAAAAAGAAAGAGAAGCGGAGCTACAGGCTAGTCTAGCAAGGGCATTGCAAAGATGCTAGGAAATGGAAAAGGAAATCAGGCAGCAGCCCAAAGAATTCAAGGAGTTGAAGAGGAATGTCATCAACTCAGCAAATCACTGATAGATGCCGAGAGGGAAAGGGATAACCTGACCCTATAGCTGGTTGAGGAATCTAAAGAAGTTGATGCCATGCGAAACGCCAAAGAAAAGGCGGAGAGAGATCAAGAAGCCAGCTAGGATGAGGTCCTTGAACTCAAGGACCAGCTCAAAGTGAAAGATCAAACCATCCAGAGGCTGCGGACATCTCCTACCAGAGTCAGAGCTACTAGCTCGACTCACATCACTACGGAAAGTCAAATGTATGAAGAACAGATGCAAGAACTTCAGAAAGAGCTAACTCTAGAGAAAAAGAAAATATTGATGATGGCAGAAGGGTCTATTGTCATGCAAACACGAATGGAAGAAGAACAAAAATCCATGCAAGAGGAGTTAGAAACTATCAAAAGAAAGCTCGAGGAGGCGGAGAAGATAAACGCCGAGTTGAACGACCTCATCGTGAATATGGGCGAAGAAGCAAACAGAAAAACAGAAACTCCTAAGGCAGATTGAGGAGTTGAGAGGACAGCAAGCTGGAGAGCAAGAGGGCACAGGGCCAGCGGCCAATGAAGGCATTGATTTAGAAAATGTGGCAGATCCGGTGGACACACCTATGCAAGAGGAAATCCTAGAAGGATCCTCTCAAGAGCCACAAGATCTGACACAGGAGGAGGAAGAAAAGCTGCGTACGGCAATAGAGGTGGAGATTAGAGAGACAACAAAGGAAGCCTTGGAGTGGGAGCAGAGGGTTTTCAAGTCCACGAACATCCAGAAGATTGATGCCAGCAACCTCAGGTGCGAATGGCTTCAACCCTCTCTCCCATATCCATTGTTGAAATATGAAGCCGCCATCAATAAGAGGATTAGAGAAGAGTCGACCGTGCCACTCTACAACGCAGATATCTCCCAACCAGAAGGAGTCAGGCTAATAGTTGACTCTCAGCCCAAATGGAGGAAGGGTTGGCTCACAAAGTACCCACAATACCTAATCCACTTGGTAGAGGCACCGAAAAACATCAGAGACAACCTCAGCTTTTGTCCTCTACCAAGGATCAGGACGTGGAAAGCCCAAGAGATATTACAAAGGAGCCAGCCCACTTGGCTAAATTATCCTAAGCTACCGGGCTTGAAGGCAGGTGAGAGAATAAGTGTCCAATACATGGTGAAAACCCTAACGGGCGCCATCAAATTGTTCACTGGCTCACCTGACCTTACGTACATCATGATGAAGAAAATCTGCAAAACTCTTTTAGTAGTATTTGAGACATTCAAGCCAGGCCAGGTGATAGACAGTATCTTCTTCTTCCAAGATACTTACAGATGTGCCTATGATCTGTCTGGTCAGCCTTCCAAGGAGGTGATACATGCGTTGTATCAAAGGATAATGTTTCTACCGTCCTATCACCTCCAGGCCTTTGAAGAAGCATTCTACACCGGCTTCTTCACAATAAACACTGATATTTTCGGCCCCACAATGATGAATCTACATGCAAGATACGAATCATTGATCAAGATGCGCGAAACCATACGATGAAGAAGCAGATCAGCGGCCATGTCGAGGACGACATGAGCAAGGAGGGGGGGAGTGTTAGAAGCTCGACACACCCCACGGAAACTAACTACTCGGAAGATTATCATTTTTTGTAATTATTCATTTATTGAGGAAACCTGATTTTTCACCTTGTAAATATTGGGACTTACAGAAGTTTCTAGATTGTATCCCAGTTTTGATAGTTAGATTGAGTAGATGGTTGATTTTGGAACTCTAGGGTTTGAGAATTGTAAGGTATATATACCACTTTTTGACCTTAATGAAAAAACCTTTTGTCATTTTTAAAAAGAAGTTTTGAAGTCTGTGAGTGAGCGTACTGTGTACGAGAGAGAGAGTGAGCTTCATCTTGACGCTACGTGTGCACCGGTGGTCGGAATCGAGTGCGGAGAAGTGCAGCGTGTTGCCCCCGATGAGAGCTACGCGCCGATACCTACATTGTGCGCGTACGGTCCGGGTTTGCGAGCTCCTTCTACGAGCTTCATTTGGTGATTGGGTGAGCATACATTATCCGATTTTGCATTGCAGCATATCCACGCGTTTACATTGAGTAGAACTACACATTAGCCACTTTAGATTTTGAAAACGAAGACCTGCAAATTTCGGCCAGACATCCTACGTGATTTTGCACCGGGTGTTTTGGGTTGGGGTTTTGGTTCATAGACATTAGGGAGAGCAACCTATTGGTGATAGTAGGGTCTCCTTCAAGTTCTATGGTGTTTCGAGATTGTTTGATGGGTGTTCGGCTCTAGACAGCATTGTAGAAAGTTTCCTCTTATGCACTCTTGAAGACTGTGACTTAAACAATTGGTACTCTGTAGGAATTAGTTAGGAGTCGGTCGAGTGTAGGTTGACACCTTATGCTTGCTTCCATGCGCCTGCGGGTCGAGCTTCGTCCTTAGCTGACATTATATGTTAGTGAGTTCTCGCTGTGCTGACGTCCGTCGCGGCGTATCCGTCCAACAGGTGCTTGTCAAACTTAATGAGAAAGGTGCTTGAGAAGTTTCCCATGCATGGGAGATAAGGTGCTTGAGTCAAAAAGAGACCCTACAAACTTAATGAGGAAGGTGCTTGAGAAGCTTCCTATACATGAAAGTCCCAAAGTTAGGGGAATCTTTGACCTAACCTTCCACTCACCCAAAGGGCACCCCTTTTCTCAAAGGGCACATGGGACACATGTCAGACTCTCCCTAAGCTTAACCACATGGTGTGCTTGAATGCTATTGGTTGGGCTAAAGAGGGGTCCAATGAGCTTAGGATTGATCTTAAAAGTGGCTACCATCAAATAAGGATAGTGAATGAAGATATCCTAAAGACCGCGTTTCGTACAACGTTTGGCCTTTATGAATATCTAGTCATGCCTTTTGGCTTGGCTAATGCACCAGCTACATTCAATCGATTGATGGAGAAAATTTTCAGACCCTACCGCAAATTCACTGGAGTGTTCTTTGATGATATCATCATCTACTCCAATTCCTTGGAGGAACACAAGCAACATCTCCAAGTGATTTTTCAAGCATTAAGGGAGAATAAACTTTTTCTCAATCAAAAGAAAAGAAAATTTTTCCTTCAAGAGATTCAATACTTAGGTCATATTGTCTCTCAAGATGGTATCCTTATGGATCCATCAAACCTGGAGGTAATAAAAGCATGGCTTAATCCAAGGAATCTATATGAGCTAAGAAGCTTTATTGGTATGTGTGCATACTATAGACGCTTCATAGAAAAATTCTCTCAAATAGTAGGACCATTACATGACTTAACAAAGAAAAACATTAAGTATTCATGGATTGCTAAGGAGCAAAGTGCTTTTGACAAGCTCAAAGAGAAGCTTACCTTCCAACTAGTCCTTATACTTCCAGATCTCCCAAAGCCATTTGAGGTCCAATGTGATGCTTGTGGTGATTGCCTTGGAGCACTCTTGCTTCAAGAAGGGCATACCATAGCATATGAGAGCCGAAGGCTCAATATGAACGGGTCTTAGGCATTTATGAGAAACATCTGTCAGCTATTTACATACCCTAGACACATGGAAGCACTATCTATTGGAGACTCCATTCATTTTACAAACAGACCATCAAAGTCTCAAGTACTTCATGACGCAAGAAAAGCTTTCCGACAAACAAATGAGGTGGGTAAATTTTATTTTGCAATTTAATTTCCACATTGCTCATATTACTGGTAGCAGAATCAAGTGGCTGATGCACTTTCACGACGACCAAAAGTTAATGTTGTGTCAATAGCAACTTACAATGATCTATCTTCTATAGTAGATGAGTATGCTACTGACCCTGACTTTAAATACATAATGTTAGCCCTTGCTTTGGGGAAGAAAGAGGAACCATTCAACTTGCAGGATGGTTATCTTCTCCATGGCAATAGGCTATGTATTACCCACTCCCTCCGTGAGAAAGTCATGTATGAATCCCATGCTCCTCCCTATGCGGGGCATAGAGGCATTCAACCTACTCTTCGAGGAGTAGAAACATACTTTTATTGGCCTACCATGAAAGTGGACATACAAGAATACGTTTCAAAATGTGTGGTATGCCAAAAGACCAAGTATGATAGAGGGAAACAACCTGGATTACTCCAGCCATTGCCAATCCCTAATTCACCATAAGAGAGTATATCCATGGATTTTATCTTTGGACTACCCAAGTCTATCCATGGGAATACGGGAATATGGACAATAGTCGATAGGTTTAGCAAGAAAGCACACTTTATTCCTGTCAAGAAGACTATTAAGGCACACCAAATGGCAACTCTCTTCATATCCCAGATTTTCAAACACCATGGATTGCCAACATCCATCGTGTCAGATAGAGATCCTAGAATGACCAACAATTTTTGGAAAGGTCTCTTTGAAAATCTAGGTACAAGATTGAATTTTTCTTCGGCCTATCACCCACAAACGGATGGCCAGAGTGAGATAGCCAATCTTACGATTCTTGATCTACAGACCTATGTTACAGAAGTAGATCAATGCTCACAATGGGAAAAGTACTTACCTCTTCTAGAGTATGCGTATAATAATACTATCCATACTTCTACGGGAAAAGCACCTTTTGAAATCATAAAGGGAAGACCTAAAAGTCCCTTGCTACTTAAAGTACATGGGAGGATCTTCTTGCCGATGAGTATAGCCGTGACATGCAAGCATCTTTTCAGAAGATTAAGGAGGCTATATCCATCTCCCAACTAATGCAAAAAGCTGTTGGTGGCTGACAAGCACAGAAGGGCCTTAACGTTCAAAGAAAATGATTGGCTCTTACTTAAGTTTCCTAAGGCTCGATTGAGGTAAACAACGGGCAAAAATCCTACGGGCCATCAAAAGTATTATGCTAAACTAGCAAAAAGATACTATGGTCCTTATCAAATTTTGAAGCCAATCAATGAGGTGGCTTATCAACTCAAGTTGCCTAACCATTGGCTCATACACAATGCTTTTCATGTGAGCCTACTTAAGCCCTAAAAAGGAGAGCCTCCAAATGAACCAATTATTGAAGACCCTCCCAAAATTGAAGACCAAGAAGAGGTGCTACAACCCAAAGCTATCCTTCAGCATGAAGACAAGGTGCTACGACATGGTAAGATTATCCGACGATATCTTATTAAGTTCAAAAATTATCCTTTTGAAGATGCTAGATGGATGCAAGGAATCCAGCTTAAGGATAGTATAAACCTTGTCAACGCTTACAATGCTACATTAGAGTAAGCAAATGTACATGTTTCTTGTAAATGAGCAATGTTTTTGTCTCATAAGACTAATTCTCTCTTTATTGTGCACAAATTTAAGGAGTATGCATACTAAGAATCATGTTTGTGATGACGACGTCTCTCAAACACCATGTAGAATTTGTCACTCTACTTGGGAGGATGAAATGGACTAAAAAGTAGACATGCTTGCGGCATCTATGTCTCCCAAGCACCAAATGGATTAGTCATCCATCTTGGAATGATGTCGTAGGGTAAAAAGGATCCACTACCCGCGAAGACAAATTGACTAATGACTATGGCTTTATCTCTTTTACCTCATAGTCGAGGACGACTATGATTTCAAAAGAGAGGTAATGTCATTAAATCTAATATCTAACCAACCCAAATGATCTTCTCATATTAAATTGATCATTTAATGTGGGATAATAAACGGGAACAAGGGTTAGAATATAGACATGTGCTTACAGATCTATCTCAACATGGGGCCAATGGTAAAGGGGTACAAATGAGAGATGGTCTGTCAAAGAGCAAGGTTAACTAATGGAGCTTAAAAGACCTTAGGGTTAGCTTCATTAAAGACCCCCAATGGTTAGTGTTAAAAGTCCTTTGACCTTAGGCAAGCTAGGGCTGAGCTTGAGGTGGGAACCCGACCTAACCTTGAGGTGCTTGTCGTGCTTGATGACTAAGGTGCTTGAGGTGCTTGTCGTGCTTGATGACTAAGGTGCATGCTTGATGACTAAGGTGCTTGTTATGCTTGATGACTAAGGTACTTGAGGTGTTTGTCAAACTTAATGAGGAAGGTGCTTGAGAAGCTTCCCATGCATGGGGGGTAAGGTGCTTGAGTCAAAAAGAGACCCTACAAACTTAATGAGGAAGGTGCTTGAGAAGCTTCCTATGCACGAAAGTACCAAAGTTAGGGGAATCTTTGACCTAACCTTCCACTCACCCAAAGGGCACCCCTTTTCTCAAAGGGCACATGGGACACATGTCAAAGTCTCCCTAAGCTTCTAAGGGGTCCAATGAGCTTCTAGTTCCATCCAACAATTATCTAGATATTTTCAAGCTCTCTCTCTCTAAAGGGTAAGGAGGACACTTGTCAAAAGACTACCCATGTACTTGAATGCATGTTGCATGTGATTGGCTAGGGGGAGAGGGGTCCAATTGGCTTGAAGCATGTGGAAAAGCTACAACTCGCCCCAAGCAAGGAAGGGGGTTTCTAGGGGGATATACACCACATACACACTCATTTTGTGGATCATTCTCAATTGATGAAAGCTGAGGAACTCCACCTCCTTCTCCAAGCTTGTGAGAAGTGAGAGCCTACACCAACACTCTTGGTTATGGAATGCAAATCCAAACAAGAGCCATGCTTCAATGCTTAAGCTTGTCATCTTCTCCATCTTCATTACTATGCTATTATGTATGCTAGCAAGAAGAGTGATGATAAGTGAGGAACTATTCTTTCTCCTATGAGATGTTTCTTCTTCCTCTTCCCTATCCTCATTCCTCGCTAGCTCTCTCCACCTTTGAAGGTGTTTGAGGCCTTGGGACTGAGGCTTGGGATAGTTAATGCTTTCTACAAAGTTTATGTTATGCTTGTGATCCATGAAGCTTTCCATCTTCATTGCATCACCTAGGTCACAAGGAACACAAAGATTGTATTGTATCAAGTCTCTCTTGATGGGAGAAACTATAATACAAATGCATATTGGAGGGGGGACCGGCTCCATATGAATCCGGTCCTCAACTATTGTCATGTTCTCTAAACTCTCTCTCTTGCAAAAGTATTGTTCATGCCAAGTTAAAAACTAAGTACCATGCTTATGTTGCTACCATCAATTAAGTTCACCCGCTATGCTCACAAAGAAATATCACAAAAGTGCTTCACCTATTTTCCTAATTCCGCTACTTTCAAAGTTCATAGGCCATTTCCATTACAAACCTCAACCACACCGTTCTGCACCAAGCAAACCAAGGTATCAATGGCGAGTAAAAGATCAACAACAATCAAAAATGATACAAAAAGCTCAAGAAATCATCTTGCTAAAGCATCCTAACGGTACAATCAAGCAAAGAGCACACATGCTACAAGATTTGCTCTTTAGAAGACAGCATCGGAAAGCCTCAACATTAGAAACTCTTGAGTTAATTACTCAAGACCCAACTCTTGCACAGCATAATAGTTTGAATTGCATTGATCTTCAAAGCATGGTAGAGCCAACCAAGGCTATGCATAGACACAATTGTTCAACCCATGCACACAGTCGTCCCGGAGTGCGCCATCTAGGAGGCGTGGAAGAGTACTAAGTAATTAAGGGCTATGTTCGAAGAGGGAGGAAAAAGTTTGATGTTAATGTGTGATTGTTTGCAAAATTACCTAATAATGCCCATCATCAACAGTGGAATTTAATTGATGATATCTCCCCGATGAGTGTAAATAGTATATATACTATCAAAAAATAGCCCTTTTTGATTATTTTTTATCATTTTTCTCGATATTGAGACATAAAAATGGAGAAATCCAATAAAAACAATAAAGCTATGGATTTTCTTAATTAGTGGATTTTCACTTTGCTTGTTTAGCACATTTTGTTATTTTCTTTGATTTTTTTAATAAACAAGTCAAAAATTAATAATAAATAGCAAAGGGGCTCATATGGAAAGATTGAAGACACGGTGGTGATCAGAAAGTCAAGGCGGACAAGCATAAAAAATTTCAATCAAATCGGAAGATGGAAACGGGAAGCCTAAATTAGGCGGCCAGACCTACTTTTGCAAAATTCTTGTAGAATGAGTGACAGGAATCCGATTGGGGAAATTTTTGAGTCTAACATAGATTTCACGGCCTAGTAGGACTAGCGGGGGAATCTGGGGAAAAATAGCCCCAAAAGTTCGAGTATAGATAGCCAAGGTAGACTAAAATCACCTCATTTTCACTTGTTGCCTTTGGAGAGAGAGCATTTTGACTTCTTCGCGCGTACTTTCCGGAGTCTACAGTTGTTTGTTTTCAGTGCCATTTCACACGAGACATGAGGGAATCCGGGCAGTGCACAATGACCTACGACCAAAAATCGACCATAGCGGCCTATCAGCTCAACCAAACCGGATGAGATTTGAACTGTAGCATGTCCCAACATAATAGAACACTTCTATATCACCATTTGACCATTCGGCAAGGGTCGAGGGGGTCCCAAGTAGAAAAGCTAGGTTTTTGGCATATGCCAGAATTGCATTCTGACTCCACAAACAGCTTACCTATGAGGTCTATACACAATGTATAAGATTGGTTTCCTGAAATCAATCAAGCAAAGCCCTCGAAAAGCAAAAAACAGTTTGAAGGCTACAAAGTGTCGAATTCGATATACGAGGTCAAATTGACTCCAAATGGGCCAAAATTGGATGAGTTGCTTCACGACTATGTTGCGGACAAGCCCATAGCCTCAAAAGTGACTAACCAACTCAACAGGCACTGTAGTCACAGAAATCGGTGATTTCAGAGTCGACAAAGCACAAAGTGATGCCGGCAAGACCAATATTTACCAAATTCAATTTAGGACTTGTTTTAGGTATATAGAAGGTGTTTAGGTCAAAACTTTTAAGTTTTGTAAGAAAAATATGATTGCTGTAAATAATCGTGATTATTTACTTTTGCACTATTTTGGCTTGAAAGTTGCATTATCACCTCACCTATCAATTGTACACACCTATTACATGCCAAAATTCAAGTATGAGCCAAAATGATCACATATAACTTGGAAAATTGCCAAAAAACACAAAGAAGTCCTTGCAAGCCAAATTCTGAGTTACGAGCCACATTTTTTGATCCAAATCACCTCATATCACATACACAAGATCTATACAATGCCTAGAACCAAGTTGTACCAAAAAATGTTCATTTTGGTAGAAAAGTTAATAATCGCGATTATTTACTTTTTGGCCAAAATGGGAGAAACTTGCTATTTTTTCATCATACATCCAAAGTACATGATGTCCTAAGGCCACTAGCCAAGTTTGAACAAATTTGAATCTCAAAATCTCAAAATTTCTTTACATCTACTGTTTGAGAGACCTAAAGCCTAAATCTGGCACCATTTTCACCTAGTGCTCTCAAATGAGCCCATAATTCACTTAGAGTATATATTTGGTATATACTTCAAGCCTCTAATGCCAAATTTGCAAAAAGTTGAAAAAATTACTCAGCTGTTATAATCGTGATTATTTACTTTTGTTGCAAATTTTTGTATTGACTTTATGAATTTCATCTTTACATGTTTTTATGCATCTATGCATGTTCAAAAATTGATATGAAGCAAATAGGACCAAATTTGTCAGCATTTCAAACTGAAGGACATTTCAGATAAAATCTGCCAAATTTGCTAACTTTGACACTCTATTCACTCAACAGGAGCCATGCAAGCCGCAGAGAGGGCCAAGAAGAAGCTCTCACAAAAGGAAAAGCTCCAAGAGCTACCGCCATACCAACTGGACCTCGATTCAGTCAAGAATGCCAAAGCAACCTACCTGTCAAAGGAACAGCTTGAAGAGCATAAAACCAGAGTGTTCACAGGAAGATTCAAAAGCGAGGAAGGACATCAAGTAGAACTGCAACTTCTACCAAAAGAAGTATATGATGTCGTTGCAAAGCCCGAGACCAAAGAAGCCAGCCGAAGGTTGGGACTCTGTGAGAACCCCAACCCACCAATACCAAGATCGGTATGGGATCCTTCACAGGTCTCTAGGCTTGATAAAAGTCAGAGTCTCTAAACAAGAAAAATCCAAGGAGTATACCTTTACCATTAACAATGGCTAGGGTCTATAGCCTTAGAAGAAGACCTAGTCCTATCTCGCAACGGAAACAGGATCACTAAAAAAAAATTCTTTCCGGATCTATAACTTCCTCATTCAGTTTATGGTTTCCTTAGCCAACGCTTTTTTCCCCCTAACATATGTGAGGGCACAGCCGTTGGTGGACTCCTCTTCCAAGTGAAGAATTTTTCTAAACGTTATAGTGCGTAGGCATGGATAGTTACCTGACTAATCAGGTCCACCCGTCCATGATTGACAACATTAGTCAATCCCCACTTACCACCCTGCACTCACACATGATTCTTTTGTTATTTAATTACTACCACGTTCTTATCACAATTAAAATAATGATTCCTTTTATCCTTCATAACAGGATTTTATTTAAAACAACCCTTGAAAACAGTATTGAAAACATTCTTTTAGCAAACAGACATCTTTAAACTTAAGACAGGGTACTGTCAATCAAAACACTGTCCATAATAACCATGACCAGTACTCTTCTTGTCTCAAGACCACCTAAGGGTGAAGAAACGGCACCCCTTCCTTATTCATAATCTGGAGTGGATAAACCCCCACCCAAGGTTCCGGGTGCCCATACACCAAACGAGTTGCCCATACAACCGGGCGGCTCCCCTAGGATAAAAACGGTATCCTAACTTATGTAGAAACATCAAGACATGACACGAAGTAGAAACTCATCGTTCATGGGGGTAACCGACTTATCTGTGGCTGGAAAGCCAATCATTATCATCAAAATATACCAAGGAGTCGGAGGTGTCTTGAGACAAGCTGTCTTAACATATCTTTCCTAATTCAACCAATTTTAACCCAAACAATTCTTTCCTACATTATAAACAATGCACGTTGAAAGTTACCCTCCGTTTTTTGTCAATTATTTCTTTTCTTATTCGTACTCACTCCTTACGTATGCAATGCTAACTTAAAAATGAACTTTAAAAGATTTAATTGAACAAAATAGAAATCCACCTGGGGCTGCTCGTCCATGTGCTGCCGCGCTGGAGCCTGCAGACTTTCCTCCGTCGGCCTATGGCTAGGCCCAGTCTCATGGTCATTAGTGGCTTTATTTCTTTTGTTGCTAATATCCTCTTCCTCGGTAAGAGGATTTCCTCTGGTTCTCTTTGGAGCCATATCGGTAGCCTTATAAAAAGACTTAATCGATTAGAGGTTTAATTGAATAATCTCTTTTCTTTCGTTTTACCCAAAAATAAGGATTTTTGGAGTAAGTAGGTATCCTTGATAGTTAATTGGATGAGATATTTCTCCTGTAACTTCCTTGTACTATTAGTAATTTCTCATAATTACCATTTAATTTGGGAAGCGATTTAATTAGGTTTCTCCTTAGTCTATATTCCATGAATATTTCATATTTAACCTCAGTAAATTATAATTCCTATCTGCTAATGGATTACTCACCCTAAATGTAATTTGATATGTTCTATCCTTAGGAATTTTCATAAATTTTATTTATAACTTTTCCCTCCTATACTTATGGTTTAATTTAGGCAAATTTCTGATGATAGTGATTTGTTATACCACCCAATTATGCTGAGGTAATTTTCCCAGCCTTCAAAAGTGATTTTGAACCTCAAGTATTTATTTGATCATTAGATAAATTCATTTACTAATTTACTTTCTCTATTTTATACGCAAAATCGATTACTTTTAATGAGGATAAGTATTTAAATTATTTATCTGAGGTTGGGGTATTTATCAAGAATTCTTCAAGGTATGTTCTACCTCTGATAATTATATCAAAGGTTTTTGGATTAATTTACTATTTCCTCGTTTTTTCCCTAAAAATAATGTAATTTTATTGAGATAATTAGGTAAACTAATTATCTGAGGGTAACATAATTATCATGGGTTACCTAAAGTGTCATTAACTTTTGGTAAATAAATCAAAGCAATCAGCATCAATTTACTAATTTTTCCCTTTTAATTTGTCCTAAAATAATGTAATTTTGCTAAGATAATTAGGTAAATTAATTTTCTGAGGTTAACATAATTATCATGGGTTCCCTAAGATGTGATTAACCTCTGATAAATAACTCAAAGTATTTTGAATCAATTTGTTAATTTCCCCCTTTTAATTTCTCCTAAAAGCAGTGTAATTTTGCTAAGATAATTAGATAAATTAATCATCTGAGCTTAACATATTTTTCATAGAATTCCTAATATGTGATTGATTTTTGATAAATATCTCAAAGCATTTTGAATCAATTTGCTAATTTCCATCTTTTAATTTGTCCTAAAAATAGTGTAATTCTGCTAAGATAATTAGGTAAATTAATTATCTGAGATTAACATAATTATCACGGGTTCCCTAAGATGTGATAATCTTTGACAAATAACTCAAAGCATTTTGAATCAATTTGCTAATTTCTCCCTTTTATTTTGTCCCAAAAATAGTATAATAATTAGGTAAATTAATTATCAGAGGTTGACAAAATTATCACAGGTTTCCTAAGATGTGATTAACCTCTTAAAAATAACTCAAAGCATTTAGAATCAATTTGCTAATTCTTCTTTTTTAATTTGTCCTAAAAACATAGAAATTTTGCTAAAATAATTTGGTAAATTCATTATCTGAGGTTAACATAATTATCATAAGTTTTTTTACATGTAATTAACCTCTAATAAATAACTCAAAACATTTTGATTCAATTTGATTATTTTCCCCTTTTATTTTCTCAAAAAAATAGTGTAATTCTGTCTAATTAATTATGAAAATTACTCAAAAAATTATAGGATAATTTTCCTAGCTTAATGACTTTCTAATACAGCTCTTATAATTACCTTAACTTAATCTAAACTTAATTAATATATTTCCCATTAATTTATGGTTAATTTGGATAATTTCAGTCCTAATATAATAGGATAATTAATTAGCTTAATATTTTCAAGCTTAATTACAACAATCAGTAAAGAATATTTAATTAAGAGAGGATTTATGAGTATACATAGGCCTAATCTTTAATTTATTAAAAAAATAGATTAATCTAGCCTTGCTAATTAAGAAGGATTAGGCTAATTACTATTTAAGTTAATCAACTAGAGCTTAATCTCTAGTGATTTCTCCGTAGCGGTCTCTCTAGATGAGAGAGAGTGTGTCACGGCTCCGAGTCTCTCAAATTGTGAAGCAAGGGGTCCTATTTATAGGTTTTTGGCACTCACAAGCTCTCACAGGCTGTAAAAGGCAATTGCTTGCAGTTCAAGTAGTCCCCAGGCTGAAGATGGTACCCCTTGCTGCTATTTGAGTCCTTGGCAGGTTCCACACAGCCCCCCCCCCCCCCCCTCAGCTTCTAGAAACGATTTTTACTAATTTCTCTTATTTTTAATGATGAAAATTGAAAATATCAGTAATTTCTAGAACCTTAGGATAAGAAAGTCTATTAATAATAATTACTGAAACCATCCAATTCTACTTAACAAATTTAATTCCTAGTGTAACCTTTCAAAGCCCGTAACTTCTCCAGATTTTATCGGAATTCGGTTCTGAAAAATTCTAGCCCGGGGTTTGCTGTGCTTAAGATTTCAAAGATACCAATATTTGCCACGGTCGGACAATTCTACATTGCTTTTTCAATAATCATATCAGTTTGATTAAGCCTTATACAATCTTTAAGGTTTCAAAAACTGGAAACCTTACAATCACCCCAAATTAAGAATTTGAGATGCCCTCATCTCAACCGAAATTGGAAAAATCTTTGAGAAGAGAAATTCATCCTCCCAAGTGGCATCTTCGACGGGAGAACCTTTCCACTTTACCAAATGTTAGTGATTACTATAAGAGTTCTTTCTAGTTTCTTGTTGGAGTTACTTGCTAGTCAATTTTTCCTCAAGAAACTCTTAGTGTTGAGCCCATCTTAAAAACCTTTACAAACCATTCGTATCATCTCAAAAACCAGGTTAAATTAATTCTATAAAAGATCCATATATCCATCTTGTCAACATGAACGCGCTTGGTCTAACTGACCATTCAGAGTAATCAGCATTCCCGACAAGTATCATGTATTTCAACTTTGCCAATCTGAACGCGCTCGGCGTGTTCTTGCCAGTCTGAGCAGTCTGCGTTCGGCACAAGCTCCCACCATTGCACCAGAGGTACCCCCTCTGTGCTCTAACCCGGTTGACCAACAATATGTAAAAGGGTTTTAAGAAGTATCATACCAAGAGTTCTTTTTGGCTTCCTATTAGTCTCATACCTTAATACTTTCATATCTAGGTCATTTTCCCAGGGAGGTTATCGTGTGCACAAGAATGTGAGTTGGTTTCTTGATGACTACCTCATTTCTAAGATTCGAATTTTTCCTTCCTAACGAGAACCCCTTTATCATTTGCTAGATCTACCCTTAATTTCTTGATTGAATACTAACTTAACTTTAGATTCATTAAGTAATTTTGGAGAAGAAAATCATGTATACCATTACAATATATAAGTAACTCAAGTGTTTTACATTATTGATTTATAGTGGTTTACAAAGCTCTAAGATTGCTAACTATGGCCAAGCGAGTGGCTCTTTTATCTTTCTTATTCATAAGGTTGGTTCTCCTATGATTGCATAAGATCTGGCTCCTCTTGCTCTTCCTCTACCTCGTCCTCCATTTCTACCTCCTCTTACATTATCTCTTTGATTTTGAGGAATGGCTCTAGCAGTAGTTCGAGGGTTTTGCTCTTCAGGACAGTTATTTCTATAGTGCCACATTTAATTGCATCCATAGCACCTAACGTTTGGGAAGGTCTGCTCCAGGTTTACTACTGCAGCTAGTCCACATTGTTGGTATCCTTGGTTGAAAGTTCCCCTGGCTCTTCCCCTAAAGTTATTAAATCCATTATAGTTCTTTATGGAGTTGGTTCCTTCGGCTGCAAGAGGCTTAGCCCTGAGAAGGGCATCCTGTATTGATGTAGGCCTCATGGCTTCGAGACATGTACTCAGGGGTTTGTTGAGGCCTTGATAGAAACGAGCAATTTGTTGCTCCATGGTCATCTGGGGAGCATAGCGTCGTAAAGACACAAACTTGGTGTCGTACTCCTCTAATAAAATTCATAGCTGGCGTAGACCAAAGAACTCGTTCATCTTGATAGCCTGATGTGCAGGAGGGAGATAATGTTCTTTGATTGCCTGCTTCATTTTCTCCCAAGATGGACTACTCGTGGGATTATCTCTGCAATGTTGCTTCCACCAAAGTTTGGCATCTCCACTGAAACGGAACATACCCAACATTGTTTGGTTTTCTAGAGCAGTTCCTGCAGCTTTGAAATAGTCATCCATAGCATCTAACCACGCTTCGGCATCTCGCTCTAAATTGGATCCCTCTCCTTTGAAAGTAGGGAGTTGAACTTGCTTTAGTAGTAATTTTTTATCTTGACTAACAGTGTAAAGGCTATTTACGCGAGTATTTCCCTGAGATTGAATTAGTGGAATTTAGTACCAGATGAATCTTTCTTACTTATACTTTTAATTATCTCCTACTCAAGACTTTTGCACATAGGATGAAGAAAATTGCCAAACCATAACAAAACTACTTATAGCATACCCATGAGAACCATAGTATGTACAAAAGTTAATACAATTCATGAAGATCCTACTATGTACAAAGATGACGATAGTCCTATTCTAAAATCTTGAGGACTTTGGGTGGATCGGATATAGGATCAAAATATACAACATCTTTTGGTCCACTAAAACTAGGGCCTACTCCTATGGGCCTAATTCTACCTGGGTAGATTACTTTAGACACCATATCAAACACCCACTGATTTTGTGATACTTGGACATCATCTATTACAAGGGTTTCTTCTAAATTCTCCGTCCCAACGAAAAAGTATACTTTAATCACTTGAAGATCTTCGGCCCATTTGAGTTTCTTCATATTTAGTTCTAAACCTTCTAATTCTCTCGCATCAATGAAGAAAATTCCACCAGATCCTGACCACTTGATTCTCCAAGTGGAAGAAGAAAATCTATTAAATAGCCATTTCATCACGCTTTTTCGCATTGAATAACTTTGGGATAGGCAAGCCCTCATAAATCTAATGTTGAAATCCATGAATTTGAAGTAGGCCTGATGGAAATTTTCCTGCAAGGATGGGGATAATTCTCTCTCTTCCTTTCACTCCCTCTCTTCAATTAAATACGTCTTTAATTGAATTTGTCAAAGGTCACGTATTTCAACCTAACGCCTTAAACTTTTCCCTAGGTCTGAGACATTAATTAACACAGGCTCTGATACCACTTCTGAGATCCCCAACCCACCAATACCAAGATCGGGATGGGATCCTTGACAAGCCTCTAGGCCTGATAAAAGTCAGAGTCTCTAAACAAGAAACATCCAAGGAATATACATTTACTATTAACAATGGCTGGGGTCTATAGCCTTAGAAGAAGACCTAGTCCTGTCTCGCAACGGAAACGGGATCACTAAAAAAAAATCATTCCGGCTCTATAACTTCCTCATTCAGATTATGGTTTCCTTAGCCAACGTTTTTTTCCCCTAACATATGTGAGGGCACAGCCGTTGGTGGACTCCTCTTCCAAGTGTAGAATTTTTCTAAACGTTATAGTACGCAGGCATGGATAGTTACCTGACTAATCAGATCCACCCGTCCATGATTGACAACCTTAGTCAATCCCCACTTACCACCCTGCACTCACACATGATTCTTTTGTTATTTAATTCCTACCACGTTCTTATCACAATTAAAATAATGATTCCTTTTATCCTTCATAACAGGATTTTATTTAAAACAACCCTTGAAAACAGTATTAAAAACATTCTTTTAGCAAACAGACATCTTTAAACTTAAGACAGGGTACTGTCAATCAAAACACTGTCTATAATAACCATGACCAGTACTCTTCTTATCTCAAGATCACCTAAGGATGAAGAAACAACACCCCTTCCTTATTCATAATCTGGAGTGGATAAACCCCCACCCAAGGTTCTGAGTGCCCATACACCAAACCAGTTGCCCATACAACCGGGCGGCTCCCCTAGGATAAAAACGGTATCCTAACTTATGTACAAACATCAAGACATGACACGAAGTAGAAACTCATCGTTCATGGGGACAACCGACTTATCCGTGGCTGGAAAGCCAATCATTATCATCAAAATATACCAAGGAGTCGGAGGTGTCTTGAGACAAGCTGTCTTAACATATCTTTCCTAATTCAACCAATTTTAACCCAAACAATTCTTTCCTACATTATAAACAATGCACGTTGAAAGTTACCCTCCGTTTTTGGTCAATTATTTCTTTTCTTATTCGTACTCACTCCTTAAGTATGCAATGCTAACTTAAAAATGAACTTTAAAAGATTTAATTGAACAAAATAGAAATCCACCTGGGGCTGCTCGTCCTAATGACTGTCTAATGCAGCTCTAATTGAATTATCTCAACTTAATCTAAACTTAATTAATATATTTCCCATTAATTTATGGTTAATTTGGATAATTTCAGCCCTAATATGATAGAATAATTAATTAGCTTAATATTTCCAAGCTTAATTACAACAATGAGCAAAGAATATTTAATTAAGAGAGGATTTATGAATATACATAGGCCTAATCTTTAATTTATTAAGAAAGTAGATTAATATAGCCTTGCTAATTAAGAAGGATTAGGCTAATTATCGTTTAAGTTAATCAACTAGAGCTTAATCTCTAGGTAATTTCTACGTAACGGTCTCTCTAGATGAGAGAGAGTGTGTCAAGGCTTCGAGTCTCTCAAATTGTGAAGCAAGGGATCCTATTTATAGGTTTCTAGCACTCACAAGCTCTCACAAACTGTAAAAGGCAGTTGCTTGCAGTTCAAGCAGTCCCCAAGCTGAAGATGGCGCCCCTTGTTGCTATTTGAGTCCTTGGCAGGTTCCACACACCTCCACACAGCCCTCCCCCCAAGCTTCCAGAATCGATTTTTACTAATTTCTCTGATTTTTAATGATGAAAATTGGAAATATCAGTAATTTCTAGAACCTTAGGATAAGAAAGTCTTTATTAATAATAATTACTGAAACCATCCAGTTTTACTTAACTAATTTAATTCCTAGTGTAACCTTTCAAAGCCCGTAACTTCTCCAAATTTTATCAAAATTCGGTTCTAAAAAATTCTAGCCCGGGGTTTGCTGTGCTTAAGATTTCAAAAATACCAATATTTGCCATGGTCGGACAATTCTACATTGCTTTTTCAATAATCATATCAGTTTGATTAAGCTTTATACAATCTTTAAGGTTTCAGAAACTGGAAACCTTACAGACTCAGAGATCTCTATAAATAAGAGCCGTGTGGAGTGGACTTCCAAAAAGCTTATGAGCTTTTTTCCACAATCAAAGAAGATGGAACCGCTCAAATCTTTGACCAGCAAGCGAACAAAGTTGAAGTGGTAATTGCCAAAGATATAGTGGCAGAAGCTCTAAGACTGCCAACAGAGGGAATGACAATGAGGGCGAGCGATAGAAAGACGGCAGGAACCTTCACCAAGGAAACCATCGCTGCTACATTTTTCGACCTCATCCAAAAGCAGGTGGAAGAGCCCACAAGATTGTACCACCAGCACTTCCACTTCCTTGCCAAAAGACCACCAAGGTATACAACACCAAATTATGCGGTTGCCACAACTTTTACACAAGTTCTCAAATCAACAACCAGGCAACCAATTGACCATGCACAATATGTTTTGTCCACATTGAAGGGGACAAAGAAAGAAGGGAAAATCATATATCTGGGTGCACCAGAGGTTTTGACCAGGATTGCTTACCATTCATCGGAACACTTGGATAGTGTCAGCATAATCTTCCCCTTGAGCTACAAGATCTGCCAAGAGAACGTACAAGTCAGATGAAGAGTCTGTCGAGAGCTCGCCAGAACAGCATAGCAGTGAAAGCTCGGATAACAAGGAAAAAAGAGCACAATGGGAAGAAATGAAAAGAAAATCCGTGACAGCACACCAGGAGGAACCTGTACAAAAACAGGCCCGATTTGAAAGAGAGAAGCAATCTTACGAGCGCAGCCGCCAAGCACAAGGCAAGGACCCAGCAAAGTGAGAACCCAGAGCTTAAAGGACCGAGAACTAAGCATCATACCAGGAAACAGGCTGAAGATCCCATGGAATCTCTAGAAAAGATGTATCAAGAAGCAGAAGCCTTAAAGATGAGAGAAGCCCAAGAAGCGGCAAGGGAAGCAAAAGAAGCGGCAAAACATCAAAAGCAAGCAGAGGAAGAAACTGAACAAGGAGCAACACAACATGATCAAGGTGATGTTTCTCCCCGCCCTTCTTCACGTATTTTTGAACAGCATGAGCACCCCATGCCAAGCCCACCACCATCACCATCAGTTAGAACCACAGCAACTGAGCCAACAAAAGAGACAGAGCCTGAATAGCAAGAACATTAGGAAAAATATGAACCCTCTAGGGGCCCTTTGGGATTAAGGTTAATTAGAGGTCAGCCAATAGGAAGAGGGTGGTGGACACACTCTATACCCTCAAAAAAGTAGGGGGACAAGGTAGCCTTACACCTCTTAATGGCCTCTTACCTAGTGAGAAGGTAAGGGAGGTGGCTAGGGGAAAGGGAGGGGGGGGGAAAGGAGGGGGGGGGGGGGGACCACTTTGACCTTTTTTCCCCCACTTTTTGGCCCGGATTTAAAAATACACTAAAAATTTCAAATTTTCAAAAAATTTCAAATTTCAAGTTTTCCCTCCTTAAAAGGTCCCCTAACCTATTTCATGGTCAAAAAAGTATTTTTGACCTCCAAAAGTCAAAAACGTGCACTAAAAAATTCCAAAAAAATTAATTTTTTTCAAAAAAATTCAAAACATCATTTTCCACCTTCCAAAGTCTTTCCAAACCTATTCTATAGATAAAAGTGATTTTCTCTCTCTACAAACCCTTTTCCAAGCTCTCCATGGCTGCAACAACCACATGCACCCCCTATACTCCAACATTATCTCTCTACTAGCTTTCTCCCATCTCCATTGTAGCACCAAGCAAACTTCTCCCCCATGTCTTCCCCTTGCCCACACATAGTTCCACACTAAGCTAGCTCCTCTCCCTTCTCTCACCTCCATTACAGCATGAACCAAGATTCTCCTCCTTCTACTTTCATTCACTCGCACTACATGGAAACCTCTACTCCCGAAGGTGGAAAAAGCATCAACTCATGTCATAATAATCAATATCTAATTCTCCTAAATGATTTTCTCATATTAAACTGATCATTTAATGTGGGGAAGTGCCAGGGGAGAAAAAGCTAGAATATTGACTAAGCTAGCAGACCGCGGCCACAGTAGGGATCGAAAGGAGGGAAAATAGGGATCCAAAGGGGAGGCCATCTGCAAAAGAGCCATGTGCAACAATGGGCTAAAAAGACCCTAAGGTTCAGCCCATTAAGACTTCCAAAATGCTAAGGTTCCAAAATTCAAAGGTTGTGTCCAAAGGTCAAACCTAGGGGAAATTGGATGCTTTGTGTGTGACTAAAAAGTCTTGGCATATCCCCACATGGGAGGGGGCGAGCCTTGAGAGTAGGGGATGAGAGAGAAAGCCACACACACACACACACACACACACACACACAGGCTCCCTTTACACAAAGGGAATGAGGGACACATGTCAGCTTCCTAGGCCATATGCCCACAAGGTGTGCCCAATTTCTATTGGATGACCCTTGAAGTGGACCAATGAGAATTAAGCTAGAGTAAATCTAGTTTAATTAATTTAAAAGCATTTAATAAAAGAAACCAATGAGAATTAAGTCTCCTAGAAGACTATTGGGCAGTCTCTCAAGGGGTCCAATGAGCATTCAGGAGCCCAATGGCTTGCCTGATTCCTATTGGCCAGGAGGCAAAGGGATCCAATGAGAGTTTAGTTTAATTATTTAATTACCTAAAGCTCTCACAAAAGGGGAAAGGGGGACACATGTCAAAAGGCTATCACTTATGCTGCTTAATGGTGATTGGCTGGACTTGGGGAGGGCCAATGAGGCTTCAGCAAGAGCAAATAGCAAGAGGGCTCGCCCAAGAGAGAGAGAGGGGGCTGATTTTTGCAAGGCATTATCACACACACAGTCTATGTGTGAAGCAAAGAAGGCTATCTCTTCCCAAGCTTTAATGGAGAGCTCATCACCTACTCCAAGCTTGTGAGATAGAAGCCTACATCAACACACTCTTGGCATGTGGATGCAAATCCAACCAAGAGCCAAGCTTGAATGCATGCTCATCTCCTCTACCAAGCTAATTACTAAGCTAAAGCTATGCTAATATGAGTGATTATGTGAGGAGATGTACATCTTTCTCGTAAGATACTCCTTCTTCCTCTCAATCTACTCTCATACCCTGCTAGCTCTCACCATCTTCGAAGGTGTGTGAGGTCTTGGGTCTGAGAACGGAGATAATTAAAGTTGTGTTTGTTAAGTGTTTTGCTTAGTGCATGAAGCTTTCATCTTCATTGCACTAGCTAGTCTTGAAGGAACACAAAGAATTGTATTGTACAATGTCTCTCTTGATGGGAGAAACCATAATACAAAGCCTTTTGGAGGGGGGACCGGCTCCATGAAAATCCGGTCCTCAACTATTGTCAATAGCTTAATTTCTCTCTCTTTTGAAAGTATTGTCGATGCTATCTAACTAGGTGTTATACTTTTTGTTGCTCTCTCCACCCAAGCACTCTTGTAATTCTCATTAGGAATCTATTCTAATGAAATGCCCACTATGTTCATGCTCATTTCCGCTACACACAAGTTATTAGTCCATTAAATGTTACAACTCACATGACTTGCATACCACAAGAAGAGGAGGTGTGAATAGTGCATGGGCATTGCAAGGATTCATCTCCAACATAAAGATAGAATGGTGAGAAAACTACCCTTGTAGCTTACATTCAGAGCTTAAGATCATCTCCCTCTTTAAGTTTATCATGCTGGAGGGAATTAACCTCTTTATGGCTTTCAATGTTTAGGCTTCACACCTCATAACATTGGGTGGTGCTATTTTGTTGATGGCTTTGGTGCGCCATCTATAGTTTTGTAGCATGTGATTGATTCTCACAATGTAAGTAAGTTGTGTTATCTATGGAGAGTCATCAAAGATTTTTCTTATAATTTATTCTTTGTATAGTTGTCATTAGATTATTAGAATGATATCATTTTGTACTTTATAACTTTGTGCTCACATAATTTGTTGTTTGCTTACAGAGTCAACTTGTTTTGAGAGGACATGAGCAAGAAACCATGTGCATAGATGGAAATCACCCTATTTTTGTTCCGTGAGGAACCTTTCACTACTGTGTTAAAAGATTTTGATAAGAATAGTAGGATTTTTGTAGAATCTTGAACCAATAGGTACTCTCTAGGAGCTCTTAGAAAAGCCATCCCTATAGTACTACTATCTTCCCTATGTCATAGACACACAAATACTCGTGTATATGA
The DNA here is from genome assembly GCF_014529385.1 of Adiantum capillus-veneris. NCBI lineage: Eukaryota > Viridiplantae > Streptophyta > Polypodiopsida > Polypodiales > Pteridaceae > Adiantum > Adiantum capillus-veneris. The sequence goes on from NC_140947.1 coordinate 121,908,422, forward strand.
ATCTCTATATGAGAAAGACAAATACTTGTAAGAGAAGCCTAACAGCAACAACATTGTCTCCATTTGTAATTATTTTCATGAGGTTGGATTCCTCTATAAATTCAATATAAATATTTCTTTTTGTTAAATGGTGTCGCACTGAGTGAGAGTATTTTATTTAGATTACTAGAGTTTCATACAAATTTGAGAAATATTGTTGATTTTTTTGGATATTGTGATTTCCTGTAAGATGTTTGAAGTTTCAAGTCTTAATCATTCCACCATGAAGAAATTCATGCAATATTTTGATTTCAGTTTAATCACTAATGGTTATTCTTATTAAGTGGATCATAACCTTTTTCAAGATGTCCTCATTTGGGGATGTTGAATATATATCAATAGCAGCATTTCAAAAGTTGAGAAAGCTAAATTCTTGCTTTCCAAAATGTTATTGTTTCCATACTATGCCTATGCCAAGCTTGACTTAGAGAAATGACAACTTGAGATAGAGGTGTAGATATATAGGGGTGACTTATTATTGATTCTTGTTTCATCATATATATTATAAAGCCTTTGAGTTTCCACCTTTTTAAGTAGTGTTGACAAGTTTTTGGTATCAAACCTTCTTAAATATCCCTATTCATTCGCTATTGGTAGCTATTTATTTGGTATTGCTAAAGATCATACCAATAGCTATCACCTTGTGAACTTAATTGTTGAATTGCGGATTTGATTTTTACTATGTAGCTCATTTAGATAGAGAAAGTGTAAACATAAATTATAGATACATGCATTGTTAACATAGAAGATATGTATCACTCGAACCTATATAACTGCTAATCAAGAAACCTTTGGTCGGATACTATAACAATAGGGGTCACATGTGGTTTTAAATACCAAAGAAATGGCTAAACCAAAACATTCCCAAGAACACGAGGTGAACACAAGGAAGTAAAAATTGGCTCCTTGTTTGGTTGATTTCTAGTGCTAAATGTTCTGAGTGCACAAAATTTGTGAGGCCTTTGACCTTGGGAGTTCACTAAAGTATATGTAACATAGCACATGTGTTCAACAGAAGGGAATTTATATTCTTGTAAAGTTACAGAAACATGTGTAGGTAAGGCCTATAAGGGCTACTTTTAATCCATTGTGGTGAACGCACATGATATAGGAAAATTTGACATAGTGAATACTCCGGACATCAAACACTACAACTCTATCTCATGGCCATACATTAAAACAAAGCCCCTATTTGTCATTTTGAAGCCCCAGGGACCCTCAACAAGAGGGACCACAACGGCGCGTAGAATGCCCATCCAGGCACAAATAGGGACCAAGATATTTCCAAGAACAGAGGATGGACACAAGGAAGTAAAAAATGGTTGATAAGCATGATACAAGGTTTAGGTATCTGCCATTTGGGGGGGGGAGGGGTTTCTATAAACACATTAAACTGCCCAGTTCTATCTCATGGCCATGCATTAAAAAAAGCTTGTACTTGTCATTTTAGGGGCCCAGGGACCCTTTCCCTGGGCCCCTAAAATGACAAGTACTTTTTGTTAATGCATGGCATGATACAATGTTTCTAGCTATTGGGGGGGGGGGACAGGGGAGTTTGCTATGAATACATTAATTTGCCCAATTCTATCTCATGGCTATGCATCAAAAAAAGCCTATACTTGTCATTTTAGGGCCCCAGGGACCCTCAACATGAGGGGCCACAAGGGCGCGCAAATCGGCCATCCAAAATTTTTGGATGGCCGATTTGCGCGCCCTTGTGGCCCCTCATGTTGAGGGTCCCTGGGGCCCTAAAATGACAAGTACAAGATTTTTTTTTATGCATGGTCATAATTCAAGTGGTCAAAATTTTTTTTATTTTATTTTTTTAAGTGTTGAACTTTTAGGTTATTTTCAAGAGCTTCTAGTGTTCAATTGGCTCCGAATCTGTCTGGGCTTGTCTCACATAAATTTATTCATCTCGTCGCGCTCTTCGACCATCGTGTGATGCAAAAAAATCATATCCTACTCGGATTTTCCGAAAATCAAGGTGCAAGTTGGCAATTTCTTAAAAAATGATGTAAAACAGACATTTCTTACTTTTTCCTTAATCTACGGGCTCGAACGGGCATTAAAACCATGGAATCTGAAAATACTCAGAGAACCACTGTGTTTTATTGTGTTAAGGACTACATTTCCTACATACAAAACTTTCTCAAAATCTCACCCTAACACCTTCAAAAGTGGCTTCCAAGGAGTGCCCTCGATCAAAAATTGAAACTGAAGGAAAACAATCAGAATGAACTCCTAAACTGTGTACAAACTTTAAAATAACAAAAATTTCCTTTTTAAAAAAGTTATTGCTAAACATTTGAAAATAGACCACCCTTGGACTTCCCACAATGATAGAAATCAAAAGATTCAAGGAGAGGTCTGGTGTCACAAGTGCATAGTAGGAATCTAATCGAGGCTTATTCCGTCAAGATCTCTTATACTTTATTATGTCTTCTCATGTACAATCTTACTAAACAAAAACAAACTTACACTTTAAATGACTACAAATTTTATTTAACTTATCAAACAATTTAAAATATGGTAGACCTAAAGTGCTCTTACACATCAACAAATAAAAAAGTCCAAATTTCTTCTCATTAACTTTGATAAACATACATCTGTGAACACTTTCCAAGGAGTAGTGCGGTCATAGTTCTTACATCCATTCCATGACACGGTATGCTCCTAGGGTGACCTATCACATAAAAATATCTTTGGTAGGAGTGCCCTCATGTTAGGAAAGAGGGTGTTGCTGCTGATGAAAAGTTTTTGCATTGTCCTACTAGGGATCTCTTCATGATTTTTGGTGTAGTGGGAGCCACATTGCTGCTGAGGAGAGCTTTGTGCCACCATAAAAGCGTCATGTTATGCCAGTTCCTTGAGCCATTCTTGCAAACAACACCACTCAACTAGCATAGCAAGAGGTCACCTTGTAACAAAAACATGTATGAATTCAACATTTGCAAGCTATATAATGAAGACACTTGTTAAGTATATGTTGTACAAATTTGCAAGTATTTCTATCTAGTTGGGAATAAACAATACAAAAATATACATTAGGATGAGACTACCACCCCTAATAAGCATGAATTTGAAGCACCTACCTGCAAGATGTAACAAAGAAGACTGTTTTAGAGGAAAAGTGGTGACACTTGGCCTCTCTAACCTGCAGCCTTTCACTATTTGTGCATAAAAGCAACCTTTGTGCCAAGCACTACAAAACAAGTAGAGGCAACACCTTAGACTTCAAAGTTTATGATAAAAACAACACAATCAAAAGTAAGAAGTATACTGTTACCTTGCATAAAGGGGTGTTTTATTCAAATATGTGATGGTATTGGCAAGATATTGAAGAATCGTCAACATTCATCTCACCGATGGTACGACGTTCCTGGGATGACCTCTGCTCACCCTCACATGCGGCCTTCGGTGCAAACGTTGCGAACAAGCAAATATGTATGCATACGATTTGTGATGTCCTTGAGCACCATGGTAGCTGTTGCATGAGGAAGCAAAGGATGAAAAGAGAGAGGGGGAAGGGGGAGAGAGGAACATGGGAGAAGACAAGTTGGTAGTGGAGGAGAGAGAGAGAGAGAGAGAGAGAGAGAGAGAGAGAGAGAGAGAGAGAGAGAGAGAGAGTGGAGAAGGAGGAGAGAAGGGGGCAGGGAGGGAGAGGGAGGAACATGGGAGGAGAGAAGGGGACAGTGGGGGAGAGGGAGAGAGGGGAGGAGGAGGAGAGAAGGGGCAGGGAGGGAGAGGAGAGGGAGAAAGGAGGGAGGAGGAAGAGAGAAGAAAGGTTTTTTTTTAAAAAAATTGGACTTTTAGTGCTTGTAAGTTTAAAAAAGTGTCAAAAAATACTTTTTTGATATGGATATATGTTGGGGGGGAGTTTTAAGACAAAAATAAGTAAAAATCACTTTTTTTTTTAAAAGTCAAATTTTGGCTCTTAGTGATCCACGTTTTTGATGATGTGGCCATACCTCTTTACTCCCTTCACTTTCAAAAAGCTAGAGAGAGAAGGTGACCTCCTAGGTCCACATCCTACATGTGTCTAAAAAAAAGGCTAGAAAAGCCAACTCAAAACTAGCTTCTTGAATGCCCTTGTCCCCTTAACCCTACACACCATTAGCCTTAATCCCTAAAAATTAGGATTCCTTACAAGGCCCATGCAAGGTTCATATTTCTCCTAATGAGCAGCGAAATCTGCACAACATGCAGCTACTACACAAGAGCAACACAAAGAGCAAGAGCCAAAGCTCAAAAGGACAACAAGTCCTGCACCAGAGGACACCATAGGGTTTGAACAAACAAGAAAAGAGGATACCGAGGAAACACCCTTTACCTCAACAGAGCAAGAGAAGGCCGAGGCATCCACGAAGCCTCAGGATGACAAAGCGGAAGAGGATCAGCCACCACAGCCACAAGGGCAACAGCAACCAGCCGCCATGACACCGCCAAAAGATACACAAGAATCTGCAGAAACATCAAGTCAGCTAGCATGAAACGAAGATTGGCAATCAAACAACGAAGTGATCCTGCAAGTTAATGAGTATGCCAAGCAATTGCAGGACATAACTGAACGACTTCGCTCAGCAGCACTTAGCCGTAGCACAAGGGCCAAAGAATTAGAAATGGTGATTGACGCACTCCAAGGGGAGTTAGACAACCGACTAAACGTCCATCACCGGTCACAAAGGCAAGTGCAAGAGTTGAAAGCGGAAGCCGAACAACATCAGCTCGCAAGGGATAAGCAGCAGAAAGACATGGAGGAGCTCGGTGAATTACTTACAAAGTTATCAGATGCATGCAAAGCAAAAGATGAATAGTTGACAGAAGTTATAAACAAATTTCTAGCAACAACCCAGTTAGTTCAAAAGATTCAGGTTCAGTTTGATGTAGCGAATGCCTCCCTACAGTACTCAGAGCAAAGAAAAAATGATCAGGTAATTTTCTTACGATAAATCAGAGAAAATCCCGTCTTAGCCTCGATCAAAGGAACATACGATGTCTACAAAGCATTAGAGAAAAAGAATAAATACCTCGAGCTAGAACTTAAACTAGAGCAGTCTCAGCGCAAAGACCTGGCTTTAATGCGGGTCCAAAGAGAAGACGAGTTGCTGAAAGAAATAGTTGAGCTTAAAAGAGTCAACCAGCTATTGAGGAAGGGACGGCCAAAAACGCAAGAAGAGGTAGGCACTTCAGAGCAGCCACAGATAGAGATGGAGACACAGCCAGCAGAAGAGCTAAGTGGCGAGGAGGAGTTTTAAGTACACATTATCGAAATAGATACAGCGCCAATGGTCCATCTCTCAAAGGCTGAGGAAGATGCACTGAAGGAGAAGATTACACAAGAGGTGGATGAGCAGTGAAAGGGAGCAATGGATTGGGAGCTGAGAGTTCTTCACTCCGTCAACGTTACACAACTCACTCCCAATCAAATCAATGCGCAATGGCACCAACAATCCCTACCCTATCCTCTGATTAAAGGAGTTGCTACAAGTGAAAGAAAGGCTTTACACATACATGCAAGTCGAGGGTGCAGATCAAGACCACCCGAAGTGGAGGCTGAGCTGGTTGAACAAGAATCCAAGGTATTTGATTCTGTTCACAAGAGCACCTGCGGCCCTACAAAAGGATCCTGCTTTCTGTTCTATACCAAGAGTAAGGACTTGGCAAGCACATGAGGCACTAATAAAGAAGGGGCCAACTTGGCTGAATTACCCCAGATTGCCTGCTCCAGAAAAGGGACCACCGACGGAAGAGTACATGGTGAAAACCCTAACGGGTGCCATGTCCTTCTTCAAAAGTCTACCAGATTTATCTTGTGCTATGCTATATAAAATCTGTCGAATGCTGCTCACCTGCATCGAAGTATTCGATGAGCCAGAGCAAGCAGGCACCCCGTGGATGTCATTCCTCGAGGGTAACAAAGGTTTGTGCTATGATCTCAATGGCCAACCTTCTGAAGAAGGCCTCTATGGCTTCTACGCCAGATGCATGTTTTTACCTTCTCACAATATGCTGGCGTTTGAGGAAGTGTTCTACACAAGGTTCTTCACTTGGCGAACGAAAATATTTAAGCCAGTGATCAGCAACCTGACATCAAGGTTTGTAGGCTACTCAGCGATGGAGCTGAAAAACAGAGTCACGATGTAGTTCTTACAAGTGCCAAATAAAGAGAAGAAGATCAGATACCAAAAGGCACTGAATGTGCTTAAAGACCGCCTCGCCAACCGTCAACCTGAAGACTACTTCAGCTCTTAAAGCTGTGTCAAGGGACGACACAGGCGAGGAGGGGGGGAATGTGAGCAGCAAGCTAACACAGATACAATTTTTCAAAGCTCCCATGTAAAAACACTTATTATTTTTTATAAATTGGGAATATTGTAACTCCTATTTTTTGAGTAAACCTTGTAATAGTTGAGTCGGGCCTACAAGCTTCCAAATTGTATCAACTTGTCATTACCTATCTTTAGTTAGAGCTCCCAAATTATTAGTTTTGACCACCAAAAACCTTGGCTAAGGTATAAAAGCCAATTTTTGTAAGTTATTTGTAAGTTTTGGATAATGAAATACACAGCGTGAGCTAACGGCGCTCACTTCTCTCCTTCTCACGCTTCCTACTCCCTCCCCGATTGTCACATTGCAGTTGCGTTTGTTGCATTGCAACCTTAGGTAAGAGCTCTACGCATTGACGTAAACACATCACAGTATTTTGTAGCTTTTGGCATCTCCAATCCGCGGACTAATTTCATCATGTAGGAGTTTACACTTCAAAATCAAAAACTAAGCATAGACGGGGTATTGGGACATCATTGCTAAGCATTTAGGTGCATTCTGGGTCGAAAACGAGTAGGTCAAAAATCCACTGCTGTTAATAATCGCGATTTTGGCACTTGACCTAAAGTGGGGTTTGGGACCATAAGCATGTGTGCATGGTCTTATAAACATGTCTTAGAAGTTTCGTTACATTTGGATGTCATTTGATGTTGTAACGGATGTGATTTGTTTGCCGATGAGCGATTGGCTTTTGGTGATTTCAGTCACTGGAGTGTAGCTTGAGTTAGATGCGAGTTGTTTGTTGTTTTTCGAGAGATTGACAACCTCTTGTCGCCTCTATGCACTAGTCGAGTCAGCTTCGTCCCATGGATTGACAATTTAATCGTGGTTCTCGCTAAAACTGCAATAAGATAGGATAGTGAGGTTAGACACACGTCCCACATTGGCCCTTTTTGTTCCCGCATCGGTTCCTATGATTGTGCCAATGATGATGGGCCCTCTTTAGATGGCCACCATTTCTCGTATAGTCTCAAGGCAGAGAGAATCAATCCAAGGAGGTACATAAAGATCTGAAGGAGCAAACTTTTCTACTGAATTGCACCAATTGCCTCCTATTTCCCATAGTGGTGCGGTGTATTCCTGGTTTTAGATTGAATACAAACTAGAGGAGAAGCATGTCACTGAGTACCTCCAATTTATGTACCAAGTAAATTTATGATGGCACAAGCAGAGGAAATAGCTGGAAGTAATCCCATGCCAACAACAATAGATCTTGTAATTGACGGCCCAAAACCATTCACTGACGAACAAGATTGTGGAGCTTGAAGGGAGTCTGCAATGAATGTGAAGAGCAAGCCAACACTAGGATCAGGAAGCTACACAAGTAACCACTATGGCCAAAAGAGCAGCAAGCAGAGTTCACACACATGTTGGGTTTCAAGCCCTTTGTGGTCTATTCCATGGGAACACACCTTGTCAGCAAGTGATATGTACCATTCTTTGTATGTGGAGTTCTTCATGGTAAAGGGGTGGCTATCATTAGTCTATGCACCCTATATATGTAAGTAGTTCTAAATCAATAAAGATAGCGTGTTATCTTGTTTTTTTTTTGTGCCGAAGTCCTCTCTCTCTCTCTCTCTCTCTCTCTCTCTCTCTCTCTCTCTCTCTCTCTCATTTACCTTGTTCTACACACTCATCTAGCCATGGTTTTGCCATGATATCACCCATCATAGCCCATTGAAGCCCAACAAGTGGTATCAGAGCCCAAGAGGGCATTGGTGTCACTATGAGGAGCATATTGAAATGCTACTTGCAGACATGGTCATTGGCAAGCCTAGGTGATAGTTTTGGGACAACATATCAAGATACCTTCATTGGAACTGGCAGTAAGATTCCTAGGGGGCATAGCCAAAGCGATAGCTAGCAAGATTTATGAGCTTCACACAATTGAGAATAGTTGGATGGATATTGATCCAATGGTACGTGTTGATCTGGAAAAGGTGACCTTATGGAGGAAGAGCACTGAGATCAAAGGTTTGATACAACAAGTTGGTACATCAGCCTATACTAAGTTCAAGATTATTTTTTAGCTATCCTCTATCATATATCTATTATGGATTTTGTCTATTGTCAACACCATCATATATTTTCTATCAAAGCCTTATTTTAGGTTGTCAATCGTTAGTTACTATTATGTCAAACTTGTATGGGTTATAGACATTCCCATTTGTGTGTTTGGTTGAGTTCTTATTGTCCCCACTCTGATTGTTGTTCGAGGGAAGTACACACACCCTGATGTCTTTGTCGGGGGGGGCGCTTTTACTCATTGTTTCAAGTGGTCTGTTGAACTCTTCCATGGTCTGTTCTCAGCCCATTGTCACTCGAGGGTCCACTTAATAATTATGTGACCATCACGTGAATGCAATAGAAGGGGTTATTAAATTTCATTTTTTCTCACATTTTTATAGATAGAAGGGTATCCTAAAATGGAATTCGAAAAAAAATTATAGACTAAATAGGAAAAGGGTGTATTTTATTTTGTCAAAAATTCACAGATAAGGAGTTTTAGAAATAGTCCTTGAATGCATGCGATATACACAATTTATACATAGTGACCTCCCCTCGAGGAGTCTTACAAGATGGCAAGCGAGTTTTTTCGAGCAACAAAAAAAACAAGCGAGTCCATCAATAAAGTTCTTAAGATGATGCACTTGTTTCTACTCACTTTGATCCCTCTCCAAAAATGCCGGGAGATAGTCCTCATGATCAGCACCACATTCGATGCAAAATTCATCAACTCGTGTCGAAGATGAGATGATACTAATGCATGTGAGGACATCTCAAAATTAAAGGATTGTGGACTGTTATGCCTCAAGGTGGCCTTGTGGATACATTAACTTTGGAGATCAGCTCCTTTTCTCTCTCCAAGCACCATCTTGCATTAGTTATATTGACGTTGATTTCCTCTAGCAGATCATCTTCATTCTTCAACCTGTTTTTGAGAAAAAGATCTTACCAGTATTTGACATTGTTCTAGGTAGTCCAGAACCTGCATACAACAGAAGAGCAATAAGGATTTATATGGAGAGGAGAGATGATAGTATCCCTATGATCCATATTAGTCCAGGTTTAGTAGCTTTTCAGTCTAAACTTTGAACAGTCCCTCTTGATAAGGAGTGCCCACTAGTCAGTAGAGCTACAAAGAACACAACTTGAAAGCTTTTTCCCTTTGGGCAGGCCAAAAAAAGCTCCCAGGCATATTGAGGAAGCCAAACACCTACGGGAGCGTCGCGAATCTGTTCCAAGAGCTGTTCGATTTCTCCAACATGCTCGAGAGCTTTTTTTTTCATACAAATGTGATCCAATTTAACCAAGACACGGATTTTATTGGGAAAAAAAAAAACAAAAAATCTATTGCAACATTGCGTGGATCCACCATCGTTGGTGGTGTCACTGCCCAATGTCGAAACTAGTCCGCACGGGCGTGGATTGGTTTAGACTAGTTTCACCAAGGCCCAGTGCTCAAAAGAGTGCTCAAAAGAAACTTTTTCCAAAAACTTGGCAAACCTACGTACGAAAAGTCATACAGGTAAATTGACAAAATTTGAAAGCTTTTGCACAGATTTCTCTAAATTTTGTAGGTTTCCTAACTACCTTCAAATTTATATCTAAGGGGTAATGTGGGATTACACTAAAACCAAAGTTTTCTTTTTAGCATTGCCAGTTGCAACAGATTTTATTAAAAAACAAAAACCAAAAACTTTCTTTGATTAGCGTTCGCACTATTAACCTGTTGGAACCGGTCCGTGACCGGCGGGGACTGCTACTTAAGGCTTGAACGCGCTTTGGAAGGTGGGAGATTTCCCCTAATCTTTTCATAACTAGCAAAGAAATTAGTCTTTCAGTAAGGTCAGATCTTAACCTGAGGAGCCCTGCATGCACAATTGAACCTGTTGGAATCAGTCTTTCATATTAAGGTCAAATCTTAACCTGAGGAGCTCTGCATGTGCGCACGATTGAACCTGTGAATGAGTCTTTCATTAAGGTTAGATCTTAACCTGAGGAGCTCTATGTGTGGTGCATGATTGAACCTGTTGGAACCAGTCCACACCAGTGTGGATTGGTTTCAGCGGGGGGCGAGGGCTACTTAAGGCCGGAATGCACTTTGGAATGTGGGAGCTTTCCCCTAATATTTTCATAATTACCAAAGAAATCAATCTCTGATTAAGGTCATATCTTAACGTGAGGAGCCATGCATGTGCGCACGGCGTCAAAAGCGTGAGGCTACATGCGGAAGTGCCAATGAGGGTGTCAGAGAGAGAGAGAGAGAGAGAGAGAGAGAGAGAGAGGAGCTCTGCATGTGCGCACGGTGTCAAAAGCGTGAGGCTACAGGCGGAGAGTGCCAATGAGGGTGTATGCGGAGAGAGAGAGAGAGAGAGAGAGAGAGAGAGGTATCATTGGTATGTGCATTGCCTAGGTTTGTCTGCGGAAAGAGTAGCGGCTGGAGATCATTGATGCTAGGTTCCCTGTTGTGCAACACATTGAAAGCTCATAGAGGCTCCACGCAAGGTGAACGGATCGCACACGCCAACACCTCATGATGCTACAAACTAGAGCCACGTCCCACCTAATACTTGTAGGGGTTGGAGAGCCTCAGCACTAAAGGGCACGGGAGGAAAGAGATGGGATCCACGGTGGGGGTCCAAAGGGGGAATCTCGAGACGAATGGATGGCGGAAAAAAATAGCCGCCGATCGTAGGCACAGGGACTCGAACCCGGGCCACCAGCGTGAGCCTAATGCGCTAACCGTTATGCCCGCGACGGCCATGTGAACATATGGGCACACCATAAAATCTTAAATAAACTTGGACAAGCTCCCCGCCTGTCCAAGTTTACTATATTTTGTCCTAGTTTACCCCCAAAATCAAGGGATGCGCGTGCCTTGATCCCCCCGTCCTAGTTTCGTTGCCGTAGATCCCAACACTGGAGCTTCATTAAACCTCCCGTGCCCTTTAGTGATGAGGGTTGGAGAGGCTCACCATTCTCACGTGCTGTATCCACTCATTGCTGTCTCACGCGACTCTCACACAACACAAGGAAATTTCCAGCCTTCCGATGAACAACTAATGTTGTATCAGTTGCTCAATTTGTTGCAGCATTTTCTGTACGTTATTTGCTTTTTTTGGCTGCTTACGACCTACCACAGGTGGTTGGCATGGTGATGCTCTGTAAAAACTCGTAATCAAGCCAACTTTTGCAGCGCTTACAGAGCTTTTATCCATCCCCTCCAACTGCTAGAAGCGCTTCGCGTGACATGAGCGCCAAGTTGTTGCAGTGCCTTCAACCCCTGCAGGCACTCAGCGGGACGGGGCTCTTACCCCCAGCAGCCACTACATCAAGCGCAAGTGCAAATGAAGGTGATGAGAGCAAAGACACGATGTAGATGTAGAGTTACCTCTTACTCTGTGGGCCTCTATTAGACATAACCGGACGATCCCGGATTCTGTCTTCCTCATTGTCACACGGACCGATGGACAGGCTCCTTTTTTGGTGAGCTAGAAGCCATGACATGGCGGTTCTACCAAGGTCTGTGCCCAATGTGTCAATGTTGCATAGCCTTACCTACTTTGAATAGCAACCAATCGGAGTGCAAATGTGGAATAAACTCGTCAATGTTCGTGGAAAATGTGATTGACGCTTGTAAGTTCAATGATTAATGTAGATTTCATGTCTACATTTTCTCTATTAAAAAATAACAGAGAGAGAGAGAGAGAGAGCTCTGGGAGGCCCGTTATGAGTTGCTACAAGCCCAATTATTAGAGCCACAAGTATTTCCTATAAAAAAATTTGGATGATGTCCCTACAGGTGCATGTCAAGGTGATGCGTTAAGCCGTCGGCCATTACTGAGGTGAGCATGCTTCTTACTGCTAGCATGGCAGAATCGTAGTGTGCATGTTTCTCTCCCCAATATTATCCTACCGTCATACGCATCTCTCTCACACCGAAACTATTCATCGGCAAAGGATTTGGTGCATTACATTATATGGAAGTTTGAGCCCACCACGATTGTCTCCTCAAATTTAGAATTGCACAGAGTTGCAAGGTGCAATGCATGTTTGAATAACCATGTGATGAGCTTCAAATTTTCATGTGCAAATCTCCATCCAAATATTCTAAATTCAAAATGTGTGTGTTAGGAGATACAAAATGGAGTTGGTGATTGGGTGTTGATGGGTGTTGCATGGAGTAATGTCCCATAAGATAGCACTCAAAGTAGCCTCATCGGATGGTGTCCACAACAATCTCTTTAATGTCTCTAGGAAAATCTTGACTCCGAATGCTACATCACAGAATGATAGATCGCTCACAGAACAACTAGAGGATGGGTGACACATTACTTTGGAGATTGAACATTATGGTTATATATTTTGTGACAAAAAGTGGCTTCTTGGCCTTGCTAAGTCTTGAAGTAAAGGCTTAAAGAGATTCTTATTTACTATACGAGTAGAGAGATTAGGTATGTGTAATTAATTACAATATTGGTGTGACAAGCATGCCACTTTTGTAGCTAATTGCTTCTTGGTTTTTAGCTACATAGGGTGACGTAGTTCTCTCTCTCTCTCTCTCTCTCTCTCTCTCTCTCTCTCACACACACACACACACACACACACATATGTTTTGTCTATTTCATGTTTTTTCACATCCTTGGTTTGGACTTCGTTGCCCATCAATCTATGCATCAGGTTGCACTCACAAAGGCGGAGTTGCTTGAAGCCTTGGTAGGTACTCAAGTGGCCTCATAGACTTGTTAGAAGTTTGTTAGCTCTAACTTTTTTTGGTGTTTTTGATGCATCCATAATCAACCGCTTTAGATATATTTATGTGAATTCGGATTTTGTTAGGGCCTCAACATGTAAGGAGGTTTGAGATTTTGAAGCCTCCACTGCTTGTTGGCAATTTTAGACGTACGATGCTTTTGCGTTGAGGTATTGGGTGGTCGAATCTAGCATGACTTGAATATTTTCTTCAATATATCTTGAACTCACATTAATTTGTCAAGGGTGTTGCTCATATTTTCTCAAAAATTGGCTTCGCTTGCTTTTCTTTGCTTGTTAATTGGAAACCCTCCCTATTAGCATTGTCAGTGGTTTGTAAACCACTTCTCATGAGGTTATTGGGTAAACCAAAACCCAAGGTTTGGTAGTACACCAAAAACTCCATATGATGGTAACTACGTTGACCTACACCCTATGTGTTGGAGGGGAGGTTCTTTGTGGTAGCCCCAGATTATAGGTATACCAAAAACTCCATATGATCGTAGCTACATTGCGGGAGGAGGAGGAGTTGCGAGATTCCAACTTTGGAAAAAATTGAGCAAAATTGGGTCAACAAACATCAAAACAGGTGACAGACTAAAAATTGCAGTGCAAACCTAGTATTGGGTTTTGACCTATCAATTCAAATCCAAATTCAAAAAGATTTGAGATATAGCGTATGGACATAGAGTGCAACAAGCCCTCCAGAGATCAAATCCACATGTGGTTGAACATGGATCGCGATCCATGTACCCCAACCTCAAAATATGGTGAAAATTGGTACAGAGATTGTGCATGACATTGTCTAGCTATTGTTGAAATTTGATAGAGGAACATGGATTGTGATCCATGTACCTCTTCATAGTGGGGATATCTGACTTGATGACCTTGTAGACATATTTGAGTACATCTCAAATCTCAAGTTTGAGCTAAAAATATCTTCTCGATACCAAGATATAAGCCAAAGTTTATGTGTCCTAGTCTTGAGACTGTTTTGATTATTGTTTCATGTGCAGTTTACCAAAATTGCTATAACTTTTGATAGACAACTCCAAATTGAGTTAGGGATAGCCAAGAATAAATCTTGCGAGCAATAAGACAAAAAATTTCAAGTTTTCTAATTCCAAACTTTTCGGGTACCTAGAACTAGTTTCAAGAGACCAAAGCAATCCCAAAGACCTAACTTTTGAGAGACCTAACCAGGGGCAAAAAGGGAAAATTTGCACTAAGCCAAGGTGGGCTTGCCAGAGACTATCTTGAGAGTTTTGAGTGAGCCTTAACCATGACAAATCATCCACCATCAAGATTTTCTACTCAGCTCAGAGATTTGCAAACAGCAAGAAATAGTGAGAATTGACGAAGACCTACAGGAGAGGCATCCACCAATAATCAAAAAACCCAATGTGAAATTCATCAAAACCAATGAAGCCAATAGATTATTCTTATGGGGGCTTGTATAGGTTCACAAACGGAGATCAACATACTTTCTATAAGTGTGTAGAACCCTATGTTGAAGAGTTGACCGACCATAAGAATCTCTATGCATTCACATATACATATGCCCAAGGAGTACAAGTTTGGATGATAGATAAGTATGGACAAGAGTATAAACTTGTTGATCGAATTGACCTAGAATGTTATGCATATAAGGATACTCCAATCTCTACTTACTTTCAGCCAAAAATGATGCCAGAGTATATATTCGAGAGGATTCTGCCAAGATTTTCTCCAAGACAAAAAGAGATAGTGAGAGACATCTTTGGAAGAGACCCAAAATTGGTCAGGTGTGTGAATGAATCGTGACAAATGAGACCATTTCAAGTGGCCAATTGTGTTAAGACAAAGTACAATGGGTCAAAGTACAATGGGTCAAAGTACAATGGGTCAGAGGATGCATATGCTCATGTCTCACTCTTCAAGCAAGTTTTGAGAGTTGAATAGATTACGGATTTTCACACCCAGTACGAGGAATTTGGGATCGCATTGGAAGGAACAGGCTTTACTTGGTTTCAATCACAAAATAGAGATGATTTCCACACTTAGAACAACTCTTGCAAGAATTTGCAGAGGAGTTCTTGAATAGGGGGATCAAGCATAACACGGTGTCACAAATATGCACTTTCAAACAAAAACATAACAAGAAAGTGAAGGAAACACAAGTTCACTTTAAATAGTACATAGAGAGGTGTCATATATGAGAGTTATCACAAGATGAGAGATTATCAATTCTCTTCATAGAGGGCTTGAGGAATGAGACTCTCAAAAAGAACCTACATTTCAAAGCATGTGCGATGTTTGAGCAAGTCACTAGAGAAGCTTTATATATAGTTGACAATTGCAAGGCCTATGGAGAGGTGACTAAAGATGCAGACAGTAGTGCCTCTTCTACAGCAAGTGAATTCACGACCAATTCAAATGTTCAAACTCCTACGGTGTTGAGCATTGATATAGTGGTCGAAGAAGTGGTGAGGATAATAAACCAAGGCTACAGACAGAAGGCTACAGACAGAACCTGAATGAACAACAACAACCCACTAGAAGATGTGACACATGTGGAGGAGATCATCCCACCCCATGGTGTAACACTCATCTGCTCGATACCGCAACATATGTGAGGGCAACAACCACCTCTTCTGAATGATGGTAGAGTAGTAGTCAACTACTCTCAGCCAACGTATGTGCCACAACCCCTGAGAAATCATTATTCCATGTACGAGAACATGCTCATGTTCATATCCAATCAAGAGTATGGATTGAAGATTATTCTTGGCAGGCCAGAATATCCATCAGAGTTACACCACCAACTATGCAACAAGTAGGACCATGCTATGACTGTGGAGGCAATCATTGACCAAGAAATAATCCTCGTCGATCAAAGAACGTGGAAATATTTGGATATTATTTAGAATGAGTTGTTACGCACCTGATTCTTGGTTATCCAAAACATCCAAATAATAAGCAAAAAGCAACCATGAACGTTGTAGGAGTGCTACCTTCTTTAAGCAGATTTGAGGTAGAACCCAGGTTCCTATAAATGTGATGGCTTGAGCTCAAGCTCAAGAAGCTACCGAAAAAAAACCTGCCAAGCAACCCAAATTGCATGTTCAAATGGAAATCGATGTTGGGGTAAAGGCCTTTGTGCCTTGCCTGGCCGCTCAAGCTACGCCCACTCACAGCACCTTATTTTTGTACATATACCAAGAATAAGGAGCTCCTCACTTAGAGGTTGGCTCCACCCACACAACGTCTACTCTCTCCCTCTTAGACCTGGACAAGGCGTATAACAGGATCATGTGGTCCTTCATTGAAGATGTCATGAAAGCCCTTGGCTTTGGACCTCACCCTCTCGGTGCGGGCAGTCAATTTGAGCTCTTATTAAATGATATAATTGTGGGCTCCTTTGAAGTTAGGAGATCTATCAAACAAGGTTGCCCCTTGGTCCCTCTTCTCTTTGCCATTGGTTCGCATCCTCTAATTACGATGCTAGAAGCTGCCGCTGCGTAGAGTCAAATTCATGGATTAAGTTTGGCAATGACCAGCTCTTGGTCAAGATGTTCGCAGATAACTCCCTCCTCTTTTTGAAAGCCTTCCCCTTGATACTCAAGAAGGCACTAGAGATTGTGAAAACTTTTGTTGTGGATTTGGGGTCAAAGTGTAGTGTTGAGAAGTCTAGACTGATATCCCTGACAGAAAACGACGCATTTGACCCATCAGTATGGTCAAGGGAGATTGTGTCTAAAGGAAAGATATTTTGACATTTGGGTGCTCCCTTGGGGGTGAATCTTACACATAAGCAAAGGTTCCAATGGGTCATGGAGAAGATCTAGAAAAAAATGAGAGGGTGGGAGTTTGTGTTGCTTCCCTTCCATAGTCGGGTCAAAGTGATCAATGCATTTATGCTTCCTTATATCGCCTTCACAAGCCCACTCCTCAAAATAGTCAAATGCAACTGGAAGGAGCTTTTGAAATGTGTTAAAAGGATCTTATGGAGGAACAACACCAAAGCCTCGTCACCATGGTAATGGGCAAAGTGGGAAGTGATCACTTGATTGGTAGTCCAAGGTGGCCTTGGGATTCTCAACCATGATGTTCATGTTGAGGCCCTTTGCACCAAATTTGTGGTCTCAATTGCAAACCAAGACCAATCTTGGGATATCATGACCAAGGATATGGTAGACAAGGAAAAATTGTTCTCTAAAGGTGGTCAGTGGAAAGGGATTGAAATGCACAACAAACTTCTAGCCCCGAGGTGGGCAAGTTTGAGATTGGATGGCATCACGGGAGAGTTGGTGTGAAAGTGCAATAAAGCAAAATGGGTAGTAGGATGGGGTGAAATTTCTAGATACTTCCAGAACTCCATCTCGCACTGGTCCCCTTGGCTATCTAAAGCTATTGGTGTAACTCTGAAGCCTTACTGGTGGAGAGAAATTGCAAGAAGGATGTAAAGGACTCCAACAATTGATTCACTTTTGGGAAAGCAAGAGCTGGAAATCCTCTGACCAGTTGGTTGCCCAATTTCAACTCAATGCACTGAGAAGCTACTTGTCAGCAGAGCTGTTGATATCCTGGATAATACTCTAATGCCAATTTGGGAATCTACCTTTGAGTGGAAACCTTGGAAATGGCCCATGAGTAGCGAATTCTTTAAACCTCATACCAATGGCATCTACCAAGCATTAATGCATGAAGCTGATTTATTTGCCCCTTTGAACAAACAGTGGAAGAAACAATGGTCGAAAGCGTGATGGGTTGAGGTCACGAAGAACATTTCGAATCCACAGTTACCTCAGTTTATGAAGGTATATTTGTGGAAGGTCCTATGGGGGCCTTTGCCAATCCCACCTCTTCATGGAATGCCCGATGCTTAGATGCATAGTAGGGAAGGTGTGCAAATGGATACAAAGAACGTGTAAGATAGGGTTCTTCAAGAAGGATCTTTGCCTTGGAGGAAAATAGTTTCTAAGTCCTATAGTTCTAATATGTACTAAAAAATTTTGATACTATTTCTTTCGCAATATTCGGAAGGTCAAGAACGGACGTTGATGGTGACCTCTCTGTAGCCAGCTTCTCTGAGATTGTACAACAAATTAAGGAGATGATACTTGTGATAGGTAAGAGACAAAACCTGGATGATTGGCTTAGAGAGCGACCCTTGCCATTCACTCGAGCTTTACTATGTTAAGGGCTTTGAGGCTCTGTTGTAATCATCTGCCCCTCACGGCTTGGCATGAGTTTGGGACAAATTTGTATATATTTTGGTGTCATTATAATACAATCACTCACAATTGTGATTTTTGCCAAAATAAATAAATTAAAAGCTGTGAAATGAAAGGTGAAATAAAAAGACCCATTTAAAATATTAAAAAAACATTTAAGGTAAGTCTCAATCATCATGAAAACATTGAAAGTATGTATAACTTAACTCTCCTCTAAGACTTCTATACTATATATATATCATGCAGCTTAAAATTTTTAAGGAAAGAGAGACCCTCCACGTGCACTCACTGCTTCACTTCAAAAAAAAAACTTACAAAATGTCTCATTTCTGGAATCTTGGAATTTGTGAACCTTTTCAACCTTCAATTTTTAACCTTTCAAAGTTAAACAAGTGATAAAATCACAAGGTCTGCCCATTGCTAGAGAGTCCCTACAGCCCTTCATCTCGCTATGTTTCCATCCTCACACTAGAAATGCAGCCCCTTGGGAACTAGGGGCTTCCAAGAGTCATGGCAAAACCATTTGATTATCTATTGCAATACTATCTAGTCATGGCAATAAGACTGGGCCGAAAGATGATTGACACTAGTTATAGGGGGTGATGTGTAAGAGTTTAATGAAGTTTAGGTTCCCACTCTCGAGCACGTGAGCAAGCATCACACAAGATGCAACTAATTGAAGACTCCCACACACATGAGAGAGAGAGAGAGAGAGAGAGAGAGATTTGAGGGAAAGAGAGAATATTTTGCTTTGACGGGTGAGCTTAAGCGCATATTGTATGCCCTCTCTTTCACACTTTATTCCAATTTTAACCAATGAGCCACATGCAACTTAAGCGCATATTGTATGCCCACTCTTTCACACTTTATCCCAGTTTTAACCAATGAGCCACATGCAGCTTTACTTGTATTGGAGGTAAGCAAATATAAAAGGAAACACCCGACCAAAGATGCAAGCACAGGTCATAGTAGCAAGAGAGAGATCTTTCCATACATACGTTCATCCATATCAACTTCTTCGCTAGTGCAACATACTGCTAGATGCAAGTGTTGGTGGTAAGGATATGTCCCCTTCAAGCAACACTCTTGTGACTATCAAAATGTGTTCTATTGCCTTGGTACAAAGCCCCCTCATCAATTATTTGCCATCCAAACGTGAGCATGGTTGATATATCTTCAAAGAGACCCTCAATCATGTCAACTTATTGCATACCGCCATACCTCAGTAGTAGTTGGGAGACTCTTGCTTTGCATCTAGTCAAAACAACCTAGAGCTGCTTTAATTGCCCATTTTGGAAGCTCTTCAACGACTTTTACTTGGGCACATATGCCATACTTGGCATACGTATCAACCAATGTGTACGTATTGGCCACTCACCTTTAGTGACTTCTTGATCCTACCCCTATTCGGCATATCTTGCAAATAATGCATTCCGAGAGACGGGCTCTCAAATAGGCTTGCAGACGATTTTACATTAAACTAAAACCAATCCAACCATTTCAAGAGTCCAGATTGCACACAAGAATATCAAGAGACTCTAAAATACCAACATTGAGTTGAAAACAACCTCACACCCATTGCCCATGAGCATATTTTGCAATCAATCCATTTCAAGGGAGCACATCCCAAACACCTTTAAAAAAATCCTTCTTTCATAGATTTTTAGTGAGGTCCCCAATTAAAAAACCATTTAAATTTTAACATATAATCTTAAATTTCTAAATACCTTTGATATGAACTTATATAGAGAGAAATCCTCACTCTATTTTCATTGAAAATAGCCCATGCCTCTTGACCTTGCCCCTGCTAGTTGCATCTTGCAAAAACAATGCATTCCAACAAACCAGATTTTGAATTGGAATTTCACCAAGCGACTTTGCATTGAATTCAAAACATTCTAACACTCCGGCCTTGACCAAACTCCTACCATCTTGTAATGCACTCTACAAGATCACATCCCACATAGGGAGCTCTCATCGAACAAATTTTGCGCTTTCAAAATACCTCTTCAATAATCACAACTTTCTACAAGACCACATACTAACCAAAATGAAAAATGCTGACTTTGCATTGAGCTGAGAACACTCTCATTCTTCTTAGTCCAAGTGCAATCAAAGCACTCCAAGGAATCAACCTAGATACAAATTGCTTATTTAAAATTTTTGCTCTTTCAAAAGCACACCAAATCCAACACACGAGTCATGCAATTTCACGCAAGGAACCACATCCCACACTGGAATCACTCATCAAAATTTTATTGTCATAAGTTCACAATATTTAACATAGATGTCGTCTATCAATGCACTCTACGAGACCAGATTGCATGTAGAAATGCCAAGAGACCACTTCAACATTAAGGTGAAAAAAACTTGTGTTGCTTGGCCCATGTGCCACATCCCAAATAGGAAGCACTCAACAATTTTTTTTGCCCCTAATCATGCTCATCCAAGCCGGTTCCTTGCAAAACATGACTTTCCTTCAAGATGCAAGCATAAGTGGTCTCTTTTGGAGAGAACTCATCACTTTTGCATCCAACATTCCTAACAAGAGCAATGTATTTAGTATATTGACTCACTATCAGCTAGGCATGTGGCCTTCTCAAATATCAGACAGGGAAGGCAAATGATGACCCATGCCTTTAAAATGCAAGCATAGGCAAGTGCTTTTAAACAATGGCTAGGGCTTACTACTCTGTTCAAAATCTGCACCATTGTTTCATACATGATTGGGATTCGTACTCGACAACATTGACAAAGGGAAAATCCTCTATCAGTGTCCGTGTCAGTGTCAGTGTCAGTGTTAGTGGCAGTGGCAGTGGCAGTGGCAGCCCATCATTGGACAACATTAGATAGCATGGTTCATGAGAAGCTTGAGGTGTCAAGCCAAAGAGGTGAGGTAATGAGATGAAAAACGGGAAGAGGTGGCACAGGTGGCAAAGAGACAACATATGGGACTCTAGGAGGGAGAGAGGGATAACATGCGGACAGAGACCAAAGAGAATGTTTCTGAGGGCTCTAGGGACCCAAGAATCCCATGCATGCAAGGTATTGCTATCAAGATCTTATGTCTTGATTATTAATGGGAACATCATATCAATGAGTGTCTTCCTCTTTTCAACAGAGAATTGTATTTCAAGCTCTACAAGCATGGCTTTTGCAACGGCCCTGCCAACGCCACCGTAGATATTCTTGCTGAGTAGATATTCTTGTTGCTCGATAGGAGATCAAGGAACAACCAACACTACATAGCTATGGTCAATGCTACTCTCAAGTTCGTCAACATGTTCCTCTGACTTCAAGCTAAGATAAAAAATGGGCACCCTGAAGAGGTCAAATTGATCTCATCTTCTTCCATTTCATGATCCTTCTTGAAAAGCCATCAACTTGACCCTTGTTCCTCTTCATGGTCCTCCTCAAAAAGTCATGGCCTCTCCTTGCTTTGTTTCTGTCACATTCTCCTACAGCTTCACACTAACTGCAATGGAATCTCAAGTCTATGCATGGTGTAATATATCAGTGATATATCACGAATTCCACTTGCAAATATAATGGAGGCCACAAAAAACAAAATTGATGGCACTCTCCTCAGTCTCGAGTCCCTATGAGCCCCAATCACGACAACTTCTTTTAAAAATTCCAGGCTGTATAAACTCCAATGCCTTATACTACTCTGTTGCCGACTACAATAAAACACTTAGATCACAAAGGAGTGATGACCTTTTTTTAATCTCAAGCTATACGATGATTTTATTTTATTTTTAAAGGGGGGAAAAGTTAAAATTTATACCTTACATTTGGCAAACATCTAGAATTCATGATTACTATAGTCAATGGCTTTCAGTTTTAAGGATTATAAGATGGATATGGATAACAACTGATAGGTCCATCAACACCTGTAAAACACATTCAAAAGCTAACATATATGTTGTCTTGTTTGAATGAATGCAGGTGAGGACTCTATCCTTTCTTGGAATCTCTTTGGCTTTGCTGTTGTCCATCCTTCCTATACCAAACTAATCCCACTTTTTGAAGAAGACAAGTACAAAAGTTCCCTTCTATTTTTACACTTGAATGAGACCTCATTTATATTACAATGTACAAAAATAATTCTAAGACTAAGTTGTTTTTGTGTTATCCTTGGTCACTTGCCTAAAGCCAGTTGCCTTTTGAACTATTTGGTTCTTTTGTGCTTATTTATTTAAGTAAACAGCTACATACACATAGAGGCTACTGACAATTGTGATCTCTCTCTCTCTCTCTCTCTCTCTCTCTCTCTCACACACACACACACACACACACACACACACACACACACACATACACAAAGGCTGCAGACAAATGTGAACTCATGTTCTCTCTCCCTCTCTCTCTCTCTCTCTCTCTCTCACACACACACACACACACACACACACACTCCCTCTCTCTCTCTCTCTCTCTCTCTCTCTCTCTCTCTCTCTCTCTCTCTCTCTCTCCCCACACACACACAAAGGCTGTAGATAGTTGTGATCTCATGTTCTCTCTCTCTCTCTCTCTCTCTCTCTCTCTCTCTCTCTCTCTCTCTCTCTCTCTCATACACACACACACACACACAAATTGTGGGACGCGTGTCTAACCTCACTATCCTATCTTATTGCAGTATTAGCGAGAACCACAATTAAATTGTCAATCCATGGGATGAAGCTGACTCCACTAGTGCATGGAGGCTACAAGAGGGTGTCAATCTCTCGGAAAACACTAACAACTCGCATCTAATTCATGCTACACTCAAGTGACAGAAATCACTAAAAGCCAATCGCTCATCGGCAAACAAATCACATCCGTTGCAGCATCAAACGACATCCAAATGTAACGAAAATTCTAGCACATGTTTATAAGACCTAAGCAACATGCTTTATGGTCTCAAATCCCACTTTAAGTCAAGTGTCAAAATTACGATTATTAACAGCAATGGATTTCTAACCTAATCGTTTTCGACTCAAAATGCATCTAAATGCTTAGCAATGATGCCCCAATACCCCGCCTATACTTACTTTTTGATTTGAAAGTGTAAATTCTTAGTTATGATGAAATTAGGCCGCGGGTCAGCGATGCCAAAGGCTACAAAATACCATGATGTGCTTACCTCAATGCGTAGATCTCTTACCTTCGGTTGCAATGCAACAAACGCGATTGCAATGTGACAACCGGGGAGGGAGTAGGAAGCGTGAAAAGGAGAGGAGTGAGCACCGTTAGCTCACGCTGTGTATTGCATTATCTAAAACTTAATAATAACTTACAAAAATTGGCTTTTATACCTTAGCCAAGATTTTTGGTGGTCAAAACTAATATATTATCTGGAAGTTCTACCAAAGATGGGTAATGACAGGTTTATACAATCTGGAAGCTTGTAGCCCCGGCTCATCAACTACAAGGTTTATCCAAAAAAATAGGAGTTAAAATATTCCCAATTTATCAAAATAATAAGTGTTTTTACAATGAGAACTCCGAAAAATGGTATCCGTGGTATATGTGTTAGCTTGTTGCTAACATTCCCCCCCTCCTCGCCTGTGTCGTCCCTTGACACAGCTTTATGGGCTGAAGTAGTCTTCGGGTTGGCGGTTGGCGAGGCAGTCTTTAAGTGTTGTTAGAGCCTTTTGATATCTGATTTTTTGTTCCTTATCTGGCACTTGCAAGAACTGCATAGTTACTTTGTTTTTCAGCTCCACTGTTAAGTAGCCTACAAACCTTGAGGTCAGATTGTTAATCACTGGCACAAATATCTTCGTTCGCCAAGTGAAGAATCCTGTGTAGAACGCTTCCTCGAACGCCAGCATATTGTTAGAATGTAGAAACATGCATCTGGCATAGAATCCATAGAGGACTTCTTCAAAAGGTTAGTTTTTTATTTGAAAGTGTAAATTCCTAGTTATGATGAAATTAGGCCGCGGGTCGGCGATGCCAAAAGCTACGAAATACCGTGATGAGTTTACGTCATTGCGTAGAGCTCTTACCTGAGGTTGCAATGCAACAAACGTGATTGCAATGTGACAACCGGGGAATGAGTAGGAAGCGCGAGAAGGAGAGGAGTGAGTGCTGTTAGCTCATGCTGTGTATTTCATTATCTAAAACTTAATAATAACTTACAAAAATTGGCTTTTATACCTTAGCCAAGGTTTTTGGTGGTCAAAACTAATAATCTGGAAGTTCTACCAAAGATGGGTAATGACAGGTTGATACAATCTGGAAGCTTGTAGCCCCGGCTCATCAATTACAAGGTTTATCCAAAAAAATAAGAGTTACAATATTCACGATTTATCCAAATAATAAGTGCTTTTATAATGAGAACTCCGAAAAATGCTATCCGTGGTATCTATGTTAGCTTACTGCTATTATTCCCCCTCCTCGCATGTGTCGTCCCTTGACACAGCTTTTATGGGCTGAAGTAGTCTTTGGGCTGGCGGCTGGCGCGGTGGTCTTTAAGCGCTGTTAGAGCCTTTTGATATCTGATTTTTCGTTCCTTATCTGGCACTTGCAAGAACTGCATAGTTACTCTGTTTTCAGCTCCATTGCTGAGTAGCCTACAAACCTTGAGGTCAGATTGTTGATCACTAGCGCAAATATCTTTGTTCGCCAAGTGAAGAATCCTGTGTAGAACGCTTCCTCGAACGCCAGCCTATTGTGAGAAGGTAGAAACATGCATCTGGCATAGAAGCCATAGGGGACTTCTTCGGAAGGCTGGCCACTGAGATCATAGCACAAACCTTTGTTACCGTCGAGGAATGACATCCAAGGGGCACCTACTTGCTTTGGCTCATGAGGAGCATTCGGCAGATTTTGTACAGCATAGCACATGACAAATCTGGTAGACGTTTAAAGAATGACATGGCGCCCTTTAGGGTTTTCACCATGTATTATTCTCAATCTCGTTGGTCCCTTTTCAGGAGCAAGCAATCTGGGCTAATTCAGCCAAGTTGGCCGCTTCTTTTGTAGTGCCTCATGTGCTATCCAGGTCCTTACTCTTGGTATAGGACAGAAGGTAGGATCCTTTTGCAGGGCTGTAGGTGCTCTCGTGAACAGAATCAAGTACCTTGGGTTCTTGTTCAGCCATCTCAACCTCCACTTCGGGTGGTCTTTATCTGCGCCCTCGACTTGCATGTTTGTATAAGTCTTTCTTTTACTTGTAGCAACTCAACTTTACTCAGAGGGTAGGGCAGGGATTGTTAGTGCCATTGCGCATTTATTTGATTGGGAGTGAGTTGTGTGACATTGACGGAATGAACTACTCTCAGCTCCCAATCCATTGCTGCCTTTCGCTGCTCATCTACCTCTTGTGTAACTTTTTTCTTTAGTGCATCTTGTTCAACCTTTGAGAGCTAGATCATGGGCACTGTGTCTTCTTCTGTAATGGGTACCTGAAATTCTTCCTCACCGCTCAGCTCTACTGCGGCCTATGTCTCCATGTCAGCAAGTGATACTGAGGGGATTTCTATCTGAGGTGGCTCCGAAGTGCCTGCCTCTTCTTGCGTTGCTGCCCTTCCCTCTCTCAGTAGTTGGTTGACTCATTTGAGTTCATCTATCTCCTTTAGCAGCTCGTCTTCTCTTTGGACCCGCATCAAGGCCAGGTCTCTGCGCTAAGACTGCTCTAATTTCAGCTCCAGCTCGAGGTCTTTATTTTTCTTTTCTAACGCCTTGTAGACCTCGTATGTTCCCTTGATCCTGGCCAAGGCTGGATTTTCTCGTATTTGCCGCAAGAATATCGCGTGATCATTGATTCTTTGTTCTGAGTACTGTAGGGAAGCATTTGCCACATCTAACTGTACCTCGATCTTTTGAGCTGATAGGGTGGTTGTAATGTCCCCAACCCCGACTACACCAAGATCGGGATGGGATCCTTGACAGGTCTCTGGGCCTTATAAAAATCGGAGCTAAACAAGAAAAATCCAAGGAATAGACCTTTACCATTGACAATGGCTTGGGTCTATAGCCTTAGAAGCAGACCTAGTCCTGTCTTGTAGCGGAAACGGGACAATGTATTCAAACGGCCTACAAAAAAAAATAAAAAAAATCTTATTCCGGCCCTATAACTTCATCATTTAGATTATGGTTTCCTTAGCCAACGCTTTTTTCCCCCTAACATATGTGAGGGCACAGCCGTTGGTGGATTCCTCTTCCAAGTGAGAAGTTTCTAAAACGTTTTAGTGCGTGGGCATGGATAGTTACCTTACTAATCAGGTCCACCCGTCCATGATTGACAACCTTAGTCAATCCCCACTTACCACCCCGCACTCACACAAGATTCATTTATCTTATTATACATTGTTTTAATATTTAAAATAATGGTCTCTTTTAACGTTCCATCACAGTAATTCCTTGAAGGCAGCATTGAAAGCATTATTTTAGAAAACAGACATCTTTAAACTTAAGACAGGGTACTGTCAATCAAAACATTGTCCATAATAACCATGACCAGTACTCTTCTTGTCTCAAGACCACCTAAGGGTGAAAAACGGCACCCATTCCTTATTCAAATCCGGAGTGGATAAACCCCCACCCAAGGTTCCGGGTGCCCATACACCAAACCAGTTGCCCATACAATCGGGCGGCTCCCCTAGGATTAAAAAAAACGGTATCCTAACTTATGTAGAAACATCAAAACATGACACGGAGTAGAAACTCATCGTTCATGGGGGTAACCGACTTAACCATGGCTAGAAAGCCAATCATTATCATCAATTTATATCAAGGAGTCGGAGGTGTCTTGAGACAAGCTGTCTTAAGGATGATCAAACATATCTTTCCTAATTCAACCAGTTTTAACCCAAACAATTCTTTCCTACATTATAAACAAATGCACGTTGGAATTTACCTTCCGTTTTCAGTCAGTTTATCCTTCTTACGTATGCAATTCTAACTTATAAAATAACTTAACTAATTAAAGACTTAATTGAACAATGGGACACCCACCTGGGATTGATTGGCCATCTGCTGCTGCGCTGGCGCCTGAAGACTCTCCTCCGTAGGCCTACTACTAGGCCCGGCTTCGTCGTCGTGCGACGCTCTAGTTCGTTTTGGAGCTATGTCCTCATCATCAGATGTAGGATTTGCTCGAGTCCTTTTTTTTTGGTATCATAACTTCTTATCCTTATAAAAGGATGTCTAATCATTAGGTAAATACTTCAAAATCTAGACTTAACCTTTGTATTCAACCGTAACCCATCCAAGGTTAAATTTATAGTCTTAATTGGTAAATTCTTGACCTAGTAATTTCTTATTTGTCTATATAGGTATGATAAATTTTTCCACCGCTTCTCTAAGGGTTTTCTAAGCTCTCCTATCTTTCTTATAATTTTCTATATCTTTTTCCTAATTTTTCCATCGAATTTTAAGCTAATAATCTACTTATTTCAGACTTAATATTTATTGTATTTAATTTCTCTTAAAGATTTCATTTCCTCAACTTGATATCATAGGTTTACTCTTACTATAATTTTCTTAAAAACTTTTGACCACAAAGTCTATGTATTTTAATTAATCATTTGCTAAAAATAGAACTTTTGGTCAATTATAATCTTCTAACTTCATCAATTAACTATGGTATAATTACCACAAGTAGATAAGGTAATTTTTGACCTCTGGTAATTATCTTATTATTTTCTAACTTAATTATATAATTTTCATCTTCAATTTTTAGCTAAAAATAGTATAATTTGACTTAGATAAATATCTATACTACTTTTCTAACCTTGGCATAATTATCACGGCCTCTTTACCCTATAATATAGCTATGATAAATAGCATGTAATCATATAGCATGATTTACTAATTTCCCTCTTTAATTTTTATCTAAAAATAGTGTAATTTGACTTAGATAAATATCTATACTACGTTTCTAACCTTGGCATAATTATCACGGCCTCTTTACCCTATAATATAGCTCTGATAAATAGCATGCAATCATATAGCATGATTTACTAATTTCCCTCTTTAATTTTTCGCTAAAAATCGTGTCATTTGACCTAGATAAATATCTTTACTACTTTTCTAACCTTGGCATAATTATCACGGCCTCTTTACCCTATAATATAGCTCTGATAAATAGCATGATTTACTAATTTCCCTCTTTAGTTTTTAGCTAAAAATAGAGTAATTTGACTTAGATAAATATCTATACTACTTTTCTAACCTTGACATAATTATCACGACCTCTTTACCCTATAATATAGCTCTGATAAATAGGATGTAATCATATAGCATGATTTACAAATTTTCCTCTTTAGTTTTTAGCTAAAAATAGGGTAATTTGACTTAGATAAATATCTATACTACTTTTCTAACCTTGACATAATTATCACGGCCTCTTTACTATATAATATAGCTCTGATAAATAGCATGTAATCATATAGCATGATTTACAAATTTCCCTCTTTAGTTTTTAGCTAAAAATAGAGTAATTTGACTTAGATAAATATCTACACTACTTTTCTAACCTTGGCATAATCATCACGGACTTTTTACCCTATAATACAGCTCCAATAAATAGCATGTAATTATAGTGTATGATTTACTAATTTCCCTCTTTAATTTACCCCTAAAAATAGCGTAATTCCACTAAGATGATTAGTTAAACTAATTATGTGAGCTTCTCCTAATTATCACGAGTTTCTTAATACCTAATTCACCCTTGATAAATGTATCATAGCATTTGAATTCAATTTACTAATTTCCCCTATTTAAATTACTCAAAAAATAGAGTAATTCTGCTAACTTAATTAGCTAGATTAACTTTCTGAGCTTCTCCTAATTATCACGGGTTCTTGAACACCTAATTAACCACTGATAAATGTATCACAACATTTGAATTCCATTTACTAATTTCCCCTATTTAAATTACTCACAAAACAGAGTATTTATGCTAACTTAATTAGCTAGATTAATTTTATAAGCTTATCCTAATTTTCATAGATTTTTGAATACCTATTTAACCCCTGATAAATATATCACAACATTTAAAATCCATTTACTAATTTCTCCTATTTCAATTACTCAAAAAATAGAGTATTTCTGCTAACTTAATTAGCTAGATTAATTTTATGAGCTTATCCTAATTATAACGGGTTTTTGAACACCTAATTAACCACTGATAAATATATCACAACATTTAAAATCCATTTACTAATTTCCCCTATTTAAATTACTCAAAAAACAGAGTACATCTGCTAAATTAATTAGCTAGATTAATTTTCTGAGCTTTTCCTAATTATCACAGGTTCTTGAACACCTAATTAACCACTGATAAATATATCACAACATTTGAAATCCATTTACTAATTTCCCCTATTTAAATTACTCAAAAAACAGAGTACTTCTTCTAAATTAATTAGCTAGATTAATTTTCTGAGCTTATCCTAATTATCACAGGTTTTTGAACACCTAATTAACCACTGATAAATATATCACATCATTTGAAATTCATTTACTAATTTCCCCTATTAAAATTGCTCAAAAAATAGAGTAATTATGCCTAATTAATTAGGAAAACTTCTCAAAAAATTATAGGATAATTTTTCTATATTAATAACTGTCTAATGCATCTTTGATAATTACTTCAACGTAATCTAATCTTAATTAATATATTTACTATTCATTCATGGTTAATTTGGCTAATTTTAGCCCTATTATAATAGTATAATTAATTAGCTTAGTATTACTAAGCTTAATTCTAATAATCAGCAGAGATTAATTAATTAAGAGAGGTTTGAGGAGCATACTTAAGCCTAATCTTTGATTTATTAACAAATATCTTAATCTAACCTTGCTAATTAAGAAGGATTAGGCTAATTACCGTTAAGGTTAATCAATTAGAGATTGATTTCTGCGTAGTGTCCTCTCTAGATGAGAGAGGGAGTATCAAGGCTCCGAGTCTGTGTAAAATGTGAAGCTAGGGGTCCTATTTATAGTTTTCTGGCAATCTTAAGCTCTCACAGGCTTAAAAAAACAGTTGCTTGCAGTTCAAGCAACCCCCTACAGGTCAAAAAACGACCCCTGCTGCTAAATGAGTCCCTGGCAGGTCACTGATGACCCTCCCATTACCTGCCAGCTTTTAAAATATCAATTATGCTATATTTTGACCTATTTTTGCTTAATTGGTAAATATCTTGTAAATATCTAGGAAGACTTTAATAAAGTCTATGCTTAAATGATTACTGCAACCCTTCAATTTTACCTATTTTACTCAATTCACAGCGTAAACTTCCAGGGGTCATAACTATGCCAGTTTTTATCGGAATTCAATTCTGAAAATTTCTAGCCCGGGGTTTGTTGTGCTTAAGATTCCAAAAATACCAATATTTGCCATGGTCGGACAATTCTACATTGCTTTTTCAATAATCATATCAGTTTGATTAAGCTTTATACAACCTTTAAGGTTTCAGAAACTGGAAACCTTACAGTGGTAGATAGAAGTTCGTTTGTAACTTCCGTCAACTGATCATCCTTGGCTTTGCATACATCTGACAGTTTGGTAAGCAGCTCACCCAGTTCTTCCATTTCTTTATGTTGCTTATCTCTTGCAAGCTGATGTTATTCAACTTTCGCTCTTAAATCCTACACTTGCCTCTGGATATTGGTGATGACATTAAGTCCGCCATCCAGCTCCCCTTGGAGTGCGTTAATTACCATCTCTAACTCTTTGGCCTGTGTGCTACAGCCAAGTGCTGCTGAGCGAAGTCTTTCTGTCATCTCCTGCATTTGCTTAGCATATTCGTTCACTTGCAGGATGACTTCATCATTTGATTGCAAGTCTTCGCTTTGTGTTAATTGCCTTGATGTTTCCGCAGATTCTTTTACCTTTGGTTGTGTCATGGCTGCTGGTTGTTGTTGTTGCCCTTGTGTCTGCTAATCTTTTTCTGTTGAGGTAGAGGGTTGTATAACAGCCTTATCTTGTTGTGTTGAGGTAGAGGGTGTTTCCTTGGCCTCTTGTGTGCTCAGCTTGTGCGGAGTCCTCTTGTGGTGCACAATTGGCTGCCTTTTCTGTCTCTAGCTCTCCCTCTATTTGCTTCTCTTGAGTAGAGACATCTGCTTGTTGTGCTATTTTTGCTGCTTCTTGCTGTTCAGATTCTTGTGTAGCTTTAGCTGCTTTTTCCTGTTCAACTTCTGCTTCTTTCGTTGGCTCATTTGTTGTGTCTTTCACTGTCGGTGATGGTGGTGGGCTCGGCATTGTGTGATCTTGGTGTTTGGAGACAGGAGAAGAGATGCGCACCTTGGGCATGTTGTGCTTCTCCGTGTGCAGTGGTTTCCTCTGATCATTTTTGTTATTCTTTTGCCTCTTTTGCTTTTCTTGCCGCTTCTTCCACTTCTTTCAGCTTTAGAGCTTCTGCTTCTTCGTACCTCCGTTCCAGTTCTTCAGTGGATTTTTCAGCATGCTTCCTGGTGTGATGCTTGGTTCTTAGTCTATTAAGCCTACTAAGCACCCACTTTTCCGGGTCCTTTCCTTGTGCTTGGCGACTGCATTGGTATGCGTGTTTCTCTCTTTCAAACCGGGCTTGCTTTTGAATAGGCTCTTCTTGGTGTGCTGCCATAGCTTTTCTCTTCATTTCCTCCCGTCGTGCTCTCTTTTCTTCATTATCCGAGCTCTCATTGTTGTGCCTTTCCGGCAAGCTTTCAGTCGATTCTTCGTCAGATTTGTAGGATCTCTTAGCCGATCTTGTAGCTCGAGGAGATGGTTGAGCTGATACTATCCAAGTGTTTTGATATGGGGCAGGTGGTAGGTTGTCAGCCATGCCGATGGCATGGTATGCAATCCTTGTCAACACCTCTGGTGCACCCAGGTATGTAATCTTTCCTTCTTTCTTTATTCCTTTCAAAGTGGTCAAGACATATTGAGCATGGTCAACCAGTTGCCTGGTTGTTGACATGAGGACTATCATGAAGGTGGTGGCATCTGCATGATTGGGCGTGGTATACCTTGGTGGCCTCTTAGCAAGGAAATGGAATTCTTGGTGGTATACCTGGTTGGCTCTTCCACCTGCTTGTGGATAAGGTCCGCAAAGGTGGCTACGGTGATTTCTTTTGTGAAAGTTCCGGCCATCTTCCTATCTCTTGCCCTCATTGTAATTCCTTCTGTGGGCAATTTGAGTGCCTCTGCCACCATTTCCTTGGTGATGTGGGTAAGAAATATGTGCAGTTCCATCTTCCTTGATCGTGGACAAAAGCTCGTAAGCTTTTTGGAAGTCCACTCCGCACGGCTCTTATTCGTAAAAATCTCTGAGTCCTAGCTGTTAGCTGGCATCTTTGGTTTCAAGCTTGGCGGCCACATCATACACTTCTTTTGGTAGGAGTTGCAACTCTACTTGATGTCCCTCCTCGCTCTTGAATCTTCCAGTGAACACTGTGTTGTGATACTCCTCAAGTTGTTCCTTTGAGAGATAGGTTGCCTTGGCGGTTTTGACTGAATCGGGGTCCAGTTGGTATGTTGGTAGTTCTTGCAACTTTTATTTCTGGTTGAGCTTCTTCTTGGATCTCTCTACTGCTTACATGGCTCCTGTTCAGTGAATAGAGTGTCAAAGTTAGCAGATTTGATGGATTTTTCTCCGAAATGTCCTTTAGTCTAAAATGCTAACTATTTTGATCCAATTTGCTTCAAATAAATTTTTGAACAAGTATAGATGCATAAAAACATGCAAGGAACAAAACTGTAAAGTTCAAACAAAAAATTACAACCAAAGTAAATAATCGCGATTATTTACAGCTAAGTAATTTCTCCAACTTTTTGCAAACTTGGCATCACAGGCCTGAAGTATTTACCAAATACATGCTCCGTCTAAAATATGGGCTCATTTGGATGCATAGGGTGAAAATGGTACCAGATTTTGGCTTTAGGTCTCTGAAACAGTAGATATAAAGAAAATTTGAGATTTTGAGCTCCAAATTGGTTCAAAATTGGCTAGTAAGCTTAACACATCATGTACTTTGGATGTATGATGGCAAAATATCAAAATTCCCTCATTTTGGCTAGAAAGTAAATAATCGCGATTATTAACTTTTCTACCAAAATCAACAATTTTTTGGTACAAATTGGTTCTAGGCATTGTATAGACTCTTTGTATGTGAGATGAGGTGATTTGGATCAACAAATGTGGTCCATAACTCAAAATTTGGCTTGCAAAGACTTCTTTGCGTTTTTTGACAATTTTCTTAGTTATAGATGCTCATTTTGGCTCATACTTGATTTTTGGCATGTAATAGGTGCGTATACATGATAGTTGAGGTGATGAGACAATTTCCAAGTAAAAATAGTGCAAAAGTAAATAGTCGTGATTATTTACAGCAGTCACAATTTTCTTGCAAAACTTAAAAATTTTGACCTAAACACATTCTATAGACCTAAAACAAGTCCTAAATTGAATTTGGTCAAGTTTTGGTCTTGTCGTCATCACTTTGTGCTTTGTCGACTTTGAAATCACCGATTTATGTGACTACACTGCCTATTGAGTTGCTTTGTCACTTGTGAGGCTTTGGACTTGTCCGCAATATAGTCATGAAGCAACTCGTCCAATTCTGGCTCATTTGGAATCAGTTTGACCTCGTATGTCGAATTTGACGCTTTGTAACCTTCGAGCCGTTTTCTGCATTTCGAGGTCTTTGCTTGATTGATTTCACGAAACCAATCATATACGTTGTATATAAACCTCGTAGGCAAGCTGTCTATGGAGTTAGAACCAGTTTCTGGCATCTGTCAAAAACCTAGCTTTTCTACTGGGGACCCCCTCGACCCCTGCCGAATGGTCAACTGATGATATAGAAAGGTTCTATTATGTTAGGGCATGCTACAGTTCAAATCCCATCTGATTTGGTCGAGCTGACAAGCCGCTATGATCAGTTTTTGGTCGTAGGTCTTTGTGCACTGCTCGGGTTCTAGGGTTTTTTCTAGGGGTTTAGACTAGCTACCGGCCGTACAAAATGGATCATTGATGAGTAAAGAACTTACCCCTCATGTCTCATGTGAGATGGCACTGAAAACGGGCAACTGTAGACTCCGGAAAGTATGCACGAAAGAGGTCGAAAAGCTCTCTCTGCAAAGGTGACAAGTGGAAATGAAGTTGTTTTAGCCTACCTGTGATATCTATACCCGGACTTCCAAAACCATTTTTCCCCAGATTCCCCCGTTAGTCCTACTAGGGTGTGAAATCTATGTTAGACTCAAAA
Source organism: Adiantum capillus-veneris (assembly GCF_014529385.1). Taxonomy (NCBI): domain Eukaryota; kingdom Viridiplantae; phylum Streptophyta; class Polypodiopsida; order Polypodiales; family Pteridaceae; genus Adiantum; species Adiantum capillus-veneris. The sequence continues at coordinate 121,942,945 of NC_140947.1, forward strand.
AATTTCCCCGATCGGATTCCTGTAGCTCATTCTGCAAGAATTTTGCAAAAGTAGTTATGGCCGCCTAATTTAGGCTTCCTGCTTCCATCTTCCGATTTCATTGAAAATTTTTGTGCTTGTCTGCCTTGTCTTTCTGATCACCAGTGTGTCTTCCATTTTTCCATCTGAGCGGCTCTCCTTTGCTATTTATTATTAATTTTTGACCTGTTTATTGAAAAAATCAAAGAAAATAACAAAATGCGCTAAAACAGCAAAGTGAAAATCCAATATTTACGAAAATCCGTTGAAAAACACAGCTTTATTGTTTTTTGTTGGATTTCTCCATTTTTAAGTCTCCTTATCAAGAAAAATGATGAAACATAACCAAAAAGGACTATTTTTTATGATTTTCTGATAGTATATACACTATTTACACTCATCGGAAAGATATTATTAGTGAATTTTTCCTTGATGATAAATTATAAGGGCATTATTAGGTAATTTTGTAAAAAATCACACGTTAACATCGGACTTTTTCCTCCCTCTTCAAACATTGCCCTTAATTACTTAGTGCCCTTCCACCCCTCCTAGATGGCGTACTCCGGGACGACTGTGTGCATGGGTTGAACAATCGTCTCTTATGCAAAGCCATGGTTGGCTCTACCATGCTTTGAAGATCAATGCAATTCAAACCACTATGTTGTGCAAGAGCTGGGTCTTGAGTAATTAACTCAAGGGTTTCTAATGTCGAGGCTTTCTGATGCTGTCTTCCAAAGAGCAAATATTGTAGCTTGTGTGCTCTCTGTTTGATTGTACCATCAAGATGCTTTAGCACATTGATTGCCTGAGCTATTGGTAGTACTTTTGACTGTTGTCGAGCTTTTTCTCGCCATTGGTAGGTTGGTTTGCTTGGTGTGGAATGGTGTGGTGGAGTCTTTTGAGATTTAACTCTACATTGCTTGATTGGTTTTATAGTTTGTGGAGAAGATAAGTGCTCCTTTTTCTGCCAAATCCATTTCAAGTTAGGTTCCTTGACCCTTGGAACCTTCTTTTGTTTTGTTGGTGATGTTTTGGGCACCCAGATTTGAATCGGCTTATCCTTAAGGTGTGCTTTTGGTACCCAAATTTGCTTCACTCCTTGCATGCTACATGTAGCCTTTGCTTGTCGAGAGGATGGAGAAGATTGATTACTTCATGGTTTGGTCTGTCGATTGCTTCCTTGCCATTCCTCCTTGCTTGGTGCAATTGGAACAATGAGTTGCCCGCCTTTAGGTGATAGCTTGAGCTGATTTGTATCCCAATTTGGTACTGCTTTGTATGTCCGTATCCAGGGAATTCCAAGAATCATCGTCTCATTCATGTGTTCATCTAGTAAGCATACAAACTGATGAGGGCATGAACATCCATGTACTATCACCTTCAGTTTGACTACTCCCAATGTTGGTGTTGGATTCTTGCTGCATCCTTTGATTGTCGCTATTCATGTTGTTAACGATTGACTTGTTGCTTTTTTGTACGTGGAATAACTGACTGCATTTACTCTAGCTCCTGTGTCGACCAAAGCATTTGTGCTATGATTGTCGAGCTATACTTCGATGTGCAGGTCCATTCCGTCTAACCATTCATCATCTGTTGAAACTGCATCTTTAGGCAATTCCCATTGTTGGCCATCTGTGTTGATGGGAGTCGATATCTGTTGATTCTTGAGAGCAGCTCTCCGTTTGAGTACCCGAAGCTGAGCTTCTCTTGGGCTTCATCAATAACCTGCTATCGTTTAATCCTCCTATGCTTGGCTGCATGCATTCTTTCTAACAATTTATTGGTGCGGCAAATTGTATTTTTTTTAAACGACATCTACTAATCCAATTAGCCATTGATTCACCATCTAGGGTGGACAACTTTACTGCTCCACTTGGAGATACATCTTCAATGATAAACGGTCCGTTTCCCTTTTTCTTAACCTTGGGAATGTGTCGCTTAAGAGAATAGACTAAAACTAAGTCCCCTTTCTTGAGGTTTTTGTTATTAGATGGGAATCAAAAAACTGTTTTTGTTTCCACTTTTGTGCATAGATATGAGCTACAGCAGTTAGCCTTTGCTCATCTAGCTTTTCCAAATCTTCAAGTCTCTCTGACAATTCATGTCCAGTCCACTCAAGATTTTTAGCTAGCCTTAGTGTCGGCAATAGAAATTTTATTGGCAGTATGGCATCAAGATCATAAACAAGGTTAAAGGGTGTAGCATTTAAAGCTGTTTTGAATGAAACTCGATAAGCCCATAGAGTAGAATGGAGATTCATTTCTCAGTTTGTCCTTCTTGAACTAACCACTTTAGTCAGTACCGAGCTAAGAATTTTGTTCGTATGCTTAGCTTGTCCGTTCGCTCATGGTGGGTGATAGAGAGCTGATTTGTTATGGATGACCATAAACTCATTAAGCAAACACTCGATTACCTCATTGAGGAAAGGAGTTCCCCGATCACTGACAATTTTTATTGGTAGTCCATATCTCGTGAATACATACTCATATAAGAATGCGGCAGTGGTTCTGGAATCATTCGTTTGAGTTGCTTTAGCTTCGGCCCACTTGGTCAAATAGTCCGTAGCTATAATGATATATTGAGCTTGGGTTCTATAAGCAGGTGGGTGTATCGGCCCAACAAAATATATACCCCACTTTGCGAAAGCTCTAGCCCCCATCATTGGGCTTAAGGACATCTATCTACATGTGTTGGCATTTTTGCTCGTTGACAAGCATCACACCTTTGAACATATTCTTTGGCATCTGCAAAAAGTGTTGGCCACCATATGCCTTCCATCAAGATTGCTCTTGCGGTGGTCTCACTAGAAAAGTGACCTCTAGCTAATCCAGCATGTACTTGTTCTATAATTGGATATACTCGTCTTCATTTGCACAAAGACGCAAATGTTGATCTTTACCTCTCCGATACAATTGGTTTCCAATAAGAGCATAGTCTTTTGCTTTAGTTTCAATTGCTCTTTGACGGCGTTTACTCATATCCTCATGAAATGTTCGGCTTGATAAGTAAGTAGCCAGATAATTACTCCACTTAGGAACAGGTGACATTTGGAACAAAGTTACATGAGGTATGGGTGTCTGTTTTTGACATTGAGGACAATCCTTTACAAAATATCGAACATCACTTCTCATAGTCGGCCAAAATACTCCAAGTCTCAAGATTCTTTGCATAGTTTGATCTTCCGCAAAGTGAGTCCTACTATGGTAATATGTGCTTGACTTAGGTACTGGTTTTTCTCCTGAGGATTAATACATAAGATCAATATTCCATCTCGATTTCTTTTGTATAGCCTACCAGCTAATAATTGATACATAGCCGATTGCTTGATTAATCCAATTGTAATAGGAAGTGATGTTTGTGAATCCACTTGAGCTATTGTCATCAATGATACCATGTTTTTTGACCATCGAGGTATCATTTCCATGGAGAACAAATAGGTATCTGGTGATCATCGTCTACCCCTTTAGGTGATTCTCCTGAAATAATCCTTGACAAATGATCTGCTCTTTGATGTGTAGTGCCCTTTTTTATAACCACAGTGAAATCAAATTCCAGAAGAATGATGAACCATCTCACTATTCTTCATGTGCTGCATGGCTTGTTGACCAAATACAACAAAGCTTGATGGTCTACAAAGAACACAAACTTGTTGGCTAGTAGGTAATGTCTATACTTTTAACGGCATAGATCATTCCTAACCCTTATCTTTCAGTGGTAGTGTAATTCTTTTCTGCCATGTTCAACTGTCAGCTAGCATAAGAAATAGGAAATTCAATTTTTTCGTCTCCTGGTTGAGCTAGTATACAACCTATAGCAAAATTGGAAGCATCTACATGTATGTGGAATATCTTATTCCAATCTGGTGCTTGGAGCTGAGGTGAGAGCTTGCTTAAGCTTCATGAAGGATTCTTCACATGCCTCGGTCCATTCAAAGTGTGTAATCAAGCTATACATGGGTTTTGCAATTATAGCGTATGTGTAGATGAACCGTCTGTAATATCCACAATGCCCCATGAAGACTTGAACCCCCTTGACTATTGTTGGTCTAGGCAAATCAGCAATAACATAATTTTTTTCAATATCAGTAGCTATGCCATTTTTAGACACTATATGTCCAAGAATTTTTCCTTGTCTACCCATAAATGTGCACTTTTAAGGATTTAGGCAAATCCTATAAAGTCTACAATTTTAGAATACCTTTTTGAGGTGTTGATCAGTTCAGATTGACGAATGTATGCATAGATCATCCATATATACTTCCAAGAATTTCCTCATATATTCTATAAAAGCATGGCTCATCAATCTTTGAAAGGTGGCTGGAGCATTAGTTAACCCAAAAGGCATAATCAGATAGGCAAAGATACCCCATTCCGTTGCAAAAGCAGTTTTATGATGATCCTTTGGGTCAACCAAAAGTTGATTGTATCCCGAAAAGCCATTTAAGAAACTGTAAGCTTCTTTTCCTGCAACTCATTCTAAAACATGCTCACTGATTGGAAGAGGAAAGTTGTCTCTAATGATAGCTGCATTCACTTTTTTGAGATTGACACACACTTGTAATGTCCCATTCTTCTTGGGTACTACCACAATTGGAGACATCCAATCTGTGTGTTCAATTTTGTAGATGAATTTGGCTTTAGTTTTTCAATCTCTTCTTTGATTTTCCTGGCAAATGTTTCATTATATGTGTATGGCCTTTGTCTACTTGGTTTCGCATCATCTCTCATGGGTATGGTATGTTGACAAATTTCTGGATCAACAACCTTGAGATCCTTGTAAGACCAAGCAAATATATCCCGATATTCTTTTAGCAAGCTTAGCAAAAGCTCTTCTTCTTCCTCTGTTAGGTCATTTGCAATGTAAGCAGGCCTAGGTTCGTCCCCTGGTTCAGCCAAGTCTATTTTTTTCACGTTCTCGGGCCCTTCGTAGGACTCGCCTTGTTTCCATAATCCCTAACAGGTTGTTCGACTATGATTTTTTGATCTTGGAGAGTATACTTTTTGTAATGGGAGGGAACACTCATTACATCCTTACCATTCTCTTCCATGGTTTCCATTTCGGTCATATATATCTCCTTTAGAGCTTTTTTTATATTTCTTTTTTCGCTCAAGTCATGTCATGGTTGGCTCCTTATTCTATTTGTTTGGCTTCTTGAGTATCCTTCCTTGTTTTTCTTGATGTTTTTGACAATTTTTTGATTTTTGTTTGAAGGATATCTGCCAGTAATTTTCTCTTTGACACAATCATTTGCATCTATCTACATCAGGAATTTTGTTCTACTGGAGACTGATGGCATAGGTCTTGTTTTCACGTTTCTGGTGTCTCTTTTTCGTCTATACCATTTTTGTCTTCTCGATTTCTGGTTAGGAAAGTCAAAAAACTTTTCCTCCCCTCCTTTCAAGAGTAGCTTAGCTCTCACATGTTCTTTTTCTGACCCCGAACCTTCTGAGGTAGCTGAGTGTTCATCTAACTCGTATGTTGCATCATAGTAGAGGTCTGAAAAGAATTGTTGAGCTTTCATCAAGTCCTTGGGTTCCTCATTTTCATCTTCACTATTGAGGGTTGAAATCATTTGGATGGGAATTATGTCGTAGCCCTCCTCATTGCAAAATTAAGTAGGCATAGACTTATTCACACATACATCCATTGTCGCCACTCAAATGGCACAAACAAGTGCTCTGGAAAGGGTTCAGGTACATAGGCTTCATCTATGCAATCCCTTTCTAGAATACATTCTTCTCGTTTTAAACTCCCATTTTCTGAAGCTCCACACATCTAAATAGGAGTGTCTTTGTTTAACCAAGATGGAAGCTTAGTTTCAGCCGAAGAGACTGAATCAGATTCTTGTATGGGTGTTTTCAAGACATCTCTATAAGTGTGATCTTTTGGATTTACCCTTGTTATAGATCCCACTTGCTTCAAGTTTCAAATAATTATTTTTCCAAACTTGGATAAGCTGTACCTATCGCATGAAAGGTCTTCCCAATATGATTTTATAATTGAGTTTTTTTCCCAAAGTCTATTATGGCAAAAGTGTGTTGATATTCAATTCCACACGAATTGAGTATCACTTTTTCAAGCAACCATAATGGTCTCTTAATGCGTCCATCAGCCAATTGTAGTTTCATTCGAGTTTGTCTAATGGCTGATTGTCCCCAGGATTTCCATACTGCTTTCGTGGCTATGGCTATGCCTACTCCATATCCAGTATTGCCATGGTTTCAATGTCATTATATTTAAATGGAAGGGTTGTGTTTCCTTTTTATCCTTTGTAATATTCTCCAAATTTGTTCATTGGAACAGATCGAATCTCTTTGTTGTCCATTTCGTTTTTCAATTTTTCCAATTTTTTTGAGATTAGCCCCATTATCCCCACCTTCTCTAGGGTTTTCTGTAGATCATTCCATAAATATGGTCTGAGTTTTAACAATTCTCCCAAGGTAAGAGTGCATTGGATGGGTGTAGACATGATTGAATGAATGTTGTCTACTTCTAGGGTCTGTTCAGCTCTTTTTAATTGAGTGGTCTTACATACTATGGATTCATCTTCGTTATCTTCCAAGTAAGAGGGTAATGTTTTCAAGGTCAATGGTTTCAACATTTCTGAAGCTTCAGATCCGCAATCCCGATACAAGGATTATACATCCATGTTCATATCAGGAGGTAGGTTGTCCAACCAAACTTCCTCTATAGGAGCTGACTTTAAAGTTAGGCTCCCATCATTGATCTCTCTAACTTTTTCCATAAGTGTCCTGGCCAGTCTTCCTCTACGAAAGGAATTCCGTCTAAGGCATCTTTGTTGTCCGGCACTATAAGTTCTGGTTCTTTTGTTTCAAGGTGGGGTTCTACCACCACATTGGATTTTCCTTTAGTGTCTCTTACCACAAGCTCCTCAAGTTTTGTGATACTTTCAAGCTTGCATTTTTGCTTTTCTAGCATTTCTTGCGTGATTCTTACCAAATTTTGATAAGCTTCAAGCTTAGCTGCTTCCATGTCTGAAAAAGGATAGTTTTTCCATTTGTTTTCCATGTTTTGGCCTGCTTTAAGTCCTGCTTGGTAGACTTCCAAGGATGCATTAATAGGCTCAAAAATTTTATCAACCAAAATGGATCCTCCAGATTTCACGGTTGTTTCCTTGATTTCACTTCTAGTTTATTTCACCTTTTCTTAAAATAGCTTTTTTGCTTTCTCCTCGATTTCAGCCCGTTGTTTTTGTTTTCTCGTCTCATATACTTTGCTTTTGCTTCTTTTGATCCTTTGAGAGGAAACTTTCATATTCTCTGAATCATCAAACGAGTTGTGTTTCTTTTTCTTAGCCCGGGCTCTAGTGATTACCTTGATTGGAACAATCGGTTCACTCTCGGAAGAGCTACTAGGTATCACTTGAACTACATTTACTACTGTTTTACCCTTGTTTAAAGGATTTTTAGGACAATCTTCCGGAAAGTGTCCTTCCTTTTTGCAACATTGTATGCAATAGGCTTCAACTGGCTTGAGGTTTTTGTCAAGCTCTGGGCATTCATTTTTCCAATGATCATCTACACCACAGTTGTGATAGTTTCCCGTTCATGGCTTAATCAGGGGTCTTACCATGGGAGTTCTAACACCTTGATTAGCTACATAATACATTGGTACGAGCTCTAGTGGAGCATAAGTCGCAGGTTCTTCCATTGATGGCGGATGTGAATTATACCAATCTCCTTCTACCATTACTGTAGATGGACTAGGCTCCGCATAGGGTGTAACAGGCACTAATGCTTATTCATCTATGACTCCTTCGGAGTGCATTTACTTTACAGGCACTACATTATGTCCTGGATACGGAGGTTGTTGACCCAACACGAGTTGAGGTATTTCTATACCCATCGAAGGTCTTTGAGCTTGGGCCATATTAGGTTGATATATGTACATGGGTTGTCCTTGTGGCCTCATAGGCACGTACTGAACATTCCCATCATACTTTGTTTGGAAGTAGCACTCATGGGTCTCATGGTTGGTCCATTTACCCTCGATTGCACACCATTTTTGTGGCCTAATTGGTTGTTCCTGTTGAGGTATCCCTTGTCCTGGTCCCCATATAGGTGCTTTTTGCATATTATTCATCACGTCGTTCATCCTTTTGAGCATATCTTCTATGGCTGAAAGTGGTGCTGCAGCAGCCGTTCCCACTTGTACTCATTTAGTGGATGTTTTTTTCTCGCTTTGGTTATCCTTAGGGACATATTCTTCGTTGAAAATATCACAATTGTCTCCTAAGTCAATAACATCTGACACACACTCTTCTAGGGTTGTATGCTTCTTGCTATAGAGTATAGCATGAAGTTCTTTGTTTAGCAGTCCCTCTAGAAATAAAGATACAAGTCGTTCTTCTGCAGGTATCTCTAGCCCTGGGCATCTGGAAATGTATTGTTTCATTCGAGTTGCACAATCCCTAACAGACTCACCATGTTTTTTATTAAAGCTGTAGATTTGAGCTACCGTATTATGTTTAATCCCCGTTTTGGAACAAGCAGCTACAAATCCTTGAGCTAATGTGTTCAAGTCCATGATTGATGTTGGTGGAATGTTTTGGAACCATGTCAATGCTTTTCCTTCTAATGTCATTCCAAACCCCTCGAATTGAGTATGGAAATCGAATATACGTTCTGCTCTTAGCACTTGCTTAAAGCTGGCTAAGTGGTCGTATGGATCCCCTGATCCACTGTATTTTCTGACCTATTTTTGAAAATCAGCTGGTCTGACGTATCTGTTTGGTTCAACTCCCGGTCTCCTGGCAGTTGGTCCTGTTCCGAGTCCTTCAAACCAGTCTGTTGGAAATAGTGACTCATGTAGCCCTAGACTGGCCTTAGTGTCACCCGGTTTTCTTCGTGATGAGGTGGTTTTTGGTTTCTTAATATTACTCTCAGATGATCTCTCATGGTGTTCATCTCTTGGAATTGTTTCTGGTCCTTGTCCCAATATCAAATCCCTTATGGAATACCCTTGGTATTTGGTTTGTTCTTCCTCCTCAGGAGTCATCATAACAAAGTTGTTGCTATAACAATCCCTAAACAGGTAGGTTGGTAGGTCTGTTGATCCCTTATCTTTGATCTTGAAGATATAGAGGATCTTCATGGCCGTTAGTTGTCTTGATTTGGCATACGAAGTCCACAGAAGATCTTTTATGTTTCTATCCTCCCAACAATAGATTCCTATCCTAGGATTATCCGTACTAAGCCGTTTCAAAGGCTTCAAATCCACTTGATCGTATCCCTCGAATTCTAAAGTTGGTGGTCCTTCTTTTGCTGACACATTTGGGATTACAATGTTTACTTCTAACTCCCATTTGTCTATCACGTCAGGGTTTTTGATTTGTACATATTGAGTTCCGTTTCTGTCCATGTACATTTTTCCTTATTTGTTTCCCCTGATTTTTTCTTTGAACTCAATACCATGGTCATCAATGCGAATAGCATACTTTTTGTTAGGATCCATGTAAACCTAAGCTCCATGGCGATTAGTCTTATAAAAAGAGAGCATATGCTTATAGCGCATTGTTGTTCCGGTTTTCGAGTGAGTCGAGTAAGAAGACATTTTAGATGTTGAAAGTGTATGAGACTTCTTCAAGAATAGTGTGCAAGGAATTGCCTTGATTCACGCTTTCTTTGGTGGATACTCTATTGGAGGTTTCTCCGAATATGTCCTGATTTCCTAGTACAGGACCTGATCTAAGGTTCATATAGACTTATGAAGCTCTGGTTTGAGTACTTACCTTTGGATTAACTTGTTGTCAATCTCCACTTGATTCAATTGCAACTTTTTGTAAAGCTACCGATTCCTCGTTTGCAACATGATTCCTATACAATTTTGATCAAGTTAGCTATTTTTCTATAAAGACAGTAGAGTTTTTGCTAACTGTCGTGATTGGTCTATGTGTATCACTTCAAATCAAGCTATGGGAGTTAGCAATTGACTTTCAGATTTGACTTTTATGGGAGTTAGCAATGGACTTTCATATTTGACTTTGGCAAATAATCACAGGATTAATCTACAACTTGGAAACTGAGTGAACATGTACTAATTTGATCCGATTGAACCCAAAATTGCTCGATGGCTTTGTATTATGCTGGTATAACCCTGTACAAGTTCAAAAGTCAAAACTGGTGTCCCTGGGTAGCAGTAGTAAATAATCGCGATTACTTACTTTTGCTAGTTTTTTGCACCTTTTGGCTTGGTTTGGCAAGTATACAACCTATTAAAGTCCATGGACAAGTTTCAACAAGTTTAGACAAAATCTGATCAAGTTTATCAACTGTTTTACGTCCGTAAACTCTGATTTCAAGAATCTAGCTTAAGTCTCACTTTTGTGATCCAAATTTTACAAAAATGGATTTGTGGGGTCTACTTGATATGCTTGACCTTGTGGTATACTCAAATTTACAAAATTTCCAATTTTTGAAGCAGATGCGCGATTATTTACTAGAGCTATATTTTTATAAATTTTTGTCCCAACTTTGACACAAATCTGTTAAGCACCTCAAGTTAAGGTCTCTAGCCAAGTTTCATCAAGTTTGGACAAGTTTTGGTCAAATGGTCATCAATTTTCTGTCCGCAGACTAACTTTGCAAATTTGGTCACAATTTTCAATCCAATGATCCAAATCTTACCAAAATTGGTTTGTGGGCTTATTACAACATGGTAAAACTAGTGGTATGCCAACTGGGTCAAAAAAGTTAAAAAATGGGACAGATGTAAATAATTGTGATTATTTACAAGTAGCAACTTTTTGCATCTTTTTGGTCAACTGAGCATGTACACATGTTTATTACATCAATATAAGCCTATGAATCAAATTTCAACAGGTTTGGACAATTTTTTTTCCAAATTTACACTCAAGATTCAGAAAGTCGGTACAAACTTTAGTTTTTACCCAGTTTTTGTCAGTTTGGTGATCCAAATCTTTTGTGCCTTTACAAAAGTTGTTTGTACACATGCAATGAGTCAATGGTATGATATGAACCTTGGTCAAATCTGAGCTGAAAGTTAATAATTGCGATTATTAACTTCAGGCTTGAAATGAACTATTTTTTGTAATTTTTCAATGGACAATCTTTTTATGAGCTATTTTAAGCCTATGAATCAAGTCAAAACTTAATTTGGCCTAAAATGTAAAGAAAAAGTAAATAATCTGAGTTTTAGCCAACTCGTGAAATTTTTCCCTCAATGTGTCATTGAGCTTACCCACTGGTTCAGACAACTTTTAAGCTTACTCTCCGGTAGGATTGAATGGTTTGAAGTCTTTTCGTGCTATTTCTAGCCGTAGACCTGAAATTCTGCAACTTCCAATAACAACTTTCAATAACAACTCACAATGATTCTTTTAGAGAGAGCAATGTTCTGAAATCCACCTCGGATTCTACTTACCCTATCCTAGATTCTCATGCAATGGGGTTGTGGAAAGTGTCCACAAACACTCGTTTTCTTATCTTTTATGGTTTTTTGAGCATTGATCTCAATACTTATCTCGTCTATCAATCATCCTCAAAATCCTAATCTATTTCTACAATCCTACAATCTTAAAGGCACTCATCAAGTACGATTACTTCCAAGCTACCTCTACACAGCAAAAGACGACAATCTTAGGCTATGCAGTTTGTAAAAGAAAGTTTTGAACTCTAGGCGATCATAGAGGAAGTTAAAGGATAACTTCACAAGACGCTCGTGTTTTTCCTTAATTCAGGTCTCTTCGATCCCCGGAAGTGGCGCCAAATGTGGGACACGTGTCTAACCTCACTATCCTATCTTATTGCAGTATTAGCGAGAACCACGATTAAATTGTCAATCCATGGGATGAAGCTAACTCGACTAGTGCATGAAGGCTACAAGAGGGTGTCAATCTCTTGGAAAACACTAACAACTCGCATCTAACTCATGCTACACTCAAGTGACAGAAATCACTAAAAGCCAATCGCTCATCGGCAAACAAATCACATCCGCTACAGCATCAAACGACATCCAAACGTAATGAAACATCTAGGAAGTGTTTATAAGACCTAAGCAGACATGCTTATGGTCTCAAATCCCACTTTAGGTCAAGTGCCAAAATTGTGATTATTAACAGTAGTGGATATTTTACCTAGTCGTTTTCGACCCAGAATGCATCTAAATGCTTAGCACTGATGCCCCAATACCCCGCCTATGCTTAGTTTTTTATTTGAAAGTGTAAATTCCTAATTATGATGAAATTAAGCCGCGGGTCGGCGATGCCAAAAGCTACGAAATACCATGATGTGCTTACGTCAATGCGTAGAGCTCTTACCTGCGGTTGCAATGCAACAAACACGATTGCAATGTGAATCGGGGAGGGAGTAGGAAGCGCGAGAAGGAGAGGAGTGAGCGTCGTTAGCTCACGTTGTGTATTTCATTATCTAAAACTTAATAATAACTTACAAAAATTGGCTTTTATACCTTAACCAAGGTTTTTTGGTCAAAACTAATAATTTGGGAGTTCTACCAAAAATGGGTAATGACAGGTTGATACAATCTAGAAGCTTGTAGCCCTGGCTCATCAATTACAAGGTTTATTAAAAAAAACAGAAGTTACAATATTCCCAATTTATCAAAATAAGAAGTGTTTTTACAATGAGAACTCCGAAAAATGGTGTCCGTGGTATTTGTGTTAGCTTGTTGCTAACACACACACACACACACACACACACACACACACACACAAGCTACGGACAGTTGTGATCTCTCTCTCTCTCTCTCTCTCTCTCTCTCTCTCTCTCTCTCTCTCTGTGTCCACACACACACACAGACAAAGGCTATAGATAGTTGTGATCTCGTATTCTCTCTCTCTCTCTCTCTCTCTCTCTCTCTCTCTCTCTCTCTCTCTCTCTCACACACACACACACACACACACACACGTGTGTAGGCAACAGACAGTTGTGATATTGTATTCTCTCTCTCTCTCTCTCTCTCTCTCTCTCTCTCTCTCTCTCTCTCACACACACACACACACACACAACAAACACTATAGTTGGTTTCTCTCTCTCTCTCTCTCTCTCTCTCTCTCTCTCTCTCTCTCTCTCTCTCTCTCTCTCTCTCTCTCTCTCTCACACACACACACACACACACACACATAGAGGCTACAGACAATTGTGATCTCTCTCTCTCTCTCTCTCTCTCTCTCTCTCTCTCTCTCTCTCTCTCTCTCTCTCTCTCTCTCTCTTTGCACATGCATCGCATTCGCGCACTTACATACTTTGTGTGTGTGTGTGTGGAGCACTTACATACTTCGTGTGTGTGTGTGTGGAGGCTACAGACAATTGTGATCTCTCTCTCTCTCTCTCTCTCTCTCTCTCTCTCTCTCTCTCTCTCTCTCTCTCTCTCTCTCACACACACACACACACACACACACACACACACACACACATAGAGGCTACAGACAATTGTGATCTCTCTCTCTCTCTCTCTCTCTCTCTCTCTCTCTCTCCACACACACACGAAGTATGTAAGTGCTCCACACACACACACACAAAGTATGTAAGTGCGCGAATGCGATGCATGTGCAAAGAGAGAGAGAGAGAGAGAGTACACAAGATGTGGGTGGAGCTCTCCAATCTCACTGTATGAGCAAGCATTGTGTGAGAATTAGTGAGAGCTCCTCAATCTCACTGTATGAGCAAGCATTGTGTGAGAATGAGTGAGAGCTACTAACATTCTCCCTTTAGAGGCCATGTGCCGATAAGTGGCGAGAAGACTAGCCTACAACTAGTATATACAAGAGGTGAGAGAAGACGGCTCTCAACATATGCCCACTGGCTCACTCTGTAACCGCTCTAGTGTAGATGCAACATGCATACCACTAGGGCTAGAGCTACGATGACACTCATGATGCAGGTATCAAGTGACGACCTACATGGCTCACAATGCACAATGCTAGTGTCAGTCAGCGCACGACTGACAACTCCCACTGCAAATGCACCAACCGCATAAGCAAGATCAGGTCTCGAGACCAAAAGGTCAGACATGAGAGACCCGAAAGACTACGAAACATGCACTATGTGTGCCAACCTATCCCTGTCAGCAACCTCAGTGCCATATGCATCCTCATCAGGAACCACTTGACTATGCATCACCATGTCAGTATCTTCTGGCAAAGGCATATCTGTTGAGAATGACTGCAAAACCGAAAAATCAACACCACTGCAATCACACACAGCTATCTAAAGGACACTTTCTCCCTCAAACGTATCAATGCATCGGTCTCTGGCTCAATTGATGACACCTCAACTGATGATTGACCAACTTGTGCATCCCCAGAGATACCACTGTCTGCATGAATGTCACCACAAGACAAATGCACAACCTGCTCTCCATATAGCACATCCGCAAAAGAGACACGCCTCGTCTCTTGCTCCAAACATGGTTGCAAATACAAAGAGACTACACCGTCTCGTGTGTCAGAAATATGCAAAGGGTATACCATACCACTCCTAGCACCTCTGGCTATCACCAGTGATCCCCTATGCATCTAAAATGACCACTCTCCAAGCAATACACAATATCTACTACTTTGCAATTGATGCACTGAAATGAGACTCTGGCTGAGTCTTGGTACATAACATACGTCTCATAGCGTAAGCAATGCACCGCTAGGTAAAGACATGCATACATCTCCAACACCCTCTATGTCATATGCTGAACCATCAGCAAACTGCACACAACCAAGTCTTCCACTAGAGAAAGAGCAAAACAAACCACGACTTGGCGTCAGAAGGCAAGCTAGACTCAAAAGTGACATGCCTGTCACATGCATACTCTCTTGCATCTGTCCTCATAGTAGCATCATGCACCTCTTTGGCTGCGTCATACGCCTAAAGCAATGACGCCTGATATGCCCATCGTGGCCGCAGTTAAAACATGTCAGTCGAACGATTGTGAGCAAGAAGCACCTCTAATCTGAAGTGTCTCCATATACATGCCAAAACTATGGCAAACAATGCTTGAGATCACAAGACTCTCCCACCCGAGAGCAAACCACTATCTCAAGCAAAGAAGGTGAGCAAACGGTCAAGCTCACTAGCCTCTGCAATAGGCAGACATACCTTGCAAAATTTTGACAAAGTCTCCTCTAACTAGAGCAAAAAAAACTCAACATTACATCGCAATGGAGACAACAACAAATGCCCAAATGGCCAATCCGGGAATGTACTCGTCCGGAATCACCTCATAAAGTCATACACAGAGCCAAATTGCTCTAGCCGGAGTATCACTCAACGATGCCACAAATGACATACATATGTGAGTGAAAAACTACTGCCAAAATGTATAAATGAATGAACAATGTGCCAGAAAACCGTAGCATACCCAACTTGTGTAAAAGTGGGAGTCAAAGCTCTAATACCAAATGGGAGAGAGATGTCAAAAATCTCTGTTTTCGATCCAAAAACGCAATATAAACCTGATGTTGTTATACTTGCTATAATTCAGAGAAAATTTTCAAAAAATGGACATCAGCATCGTGTCCGGAATGTGCCAAAACCCCAACCTAGAGTCTTGGATCATATCCATCCGACTCCGTGTGACGGAGATATGCAAAAAATATTGTTTCAGGAGCGAAAAACAGCAAAAACGAGTTGCAATACTTCTTGTTTTTGCTCATTCTCTACAAATTCAGCAATGGCTTGCTACAAAATCTCTATACAAGCTAAATATACATGCCTAAGCTGAGATCTAACAGCTGTATCCACCTCCGTCGAGCTCCGTTGCTTCCTTCTCGTCGGGAAGCTGTCGCACGCGCGTTGCCGAAGCTCTGATACCAATTGTGAGTGCGCAAATGCGGTGCGTGCACACACACACACACACACAGAGAGAGTACACAGGATGTGGGTGGAGCTCCTCAATCTCACTGTATGAGCACTGTGTGAGAATGAGTGAGAGCTCCATATTCTTTGTATGTATAAAGAATAAGGAGATAAATGTGGGCTGCCGGACATTGGCCAACAGACACAGACAAAACACGGTGAGGTACACCACCTTTACCTAACAATGTACACACACATAGAGCTAGTTGCTCTCTCTCTCTCTCTCTCTCTCTCTCTCTCTCTCTCTCTCTCTCTCTCACACACACACACACACACACACACATAGAGCTCTGGGTGCACGCACGGGCTCACTCAGCTATATTGGACTCTCTCTCACACACACCACCAATGCCCTGTCGCATTGTAGGTCGAGATTCAAATCTCATGCACACACATAGCTAGCGGTCAGTCGAGTTTCTTCTTCTTCTTCTTCTCTCTCTCTCTCTCTCTCTCTCTCTCTCTCTCTCTCTCTCTCTCACTCACACACACACACACACACAAACACATTAACACACCACACACACAACATGGACGTGAATGCACGCACGAGCAACTGTTGTAGGTCGAGATTTGACTAAGACCTTCAAGCGTCGAGGTCATCAAGCTGCAATTATTTCATGGAGTTCCAAACCCTGGACATTTGTGCAAGCTGAAGTGGATGACACATGGAGGGCCTCTCCTTGCTTGAAAAATTTAAGCTCCATTACAATGTATATATTTAGTTTGAAATTATTTCGATCAAGAATTTGGCACTCTCTTTGAGACCTCTCTCTCTCTCTCACACACACGCACACACGCACACACGCACACACATGTGCCCTTCCATTTTAGGACTATTCGAGATCAGTGTTCGATTAAAATTGGGGTTTAGTGTATGAATTGAAAATTCCTAGCTCCAAGTTTGCCTTGAAGTAAACCGACAAAAATTTTGCTAGTGTATATACGAACAATTTCTTAATCCAAAAATTTTTATGGCCATTGGCTTTCCAAAACCAAAGTTGAGCCACCCTTCAATTGGCTTTCAAAAGGAAAGGCAAAGTCTTGGAAAAGGAGAGTCAAAGCTTTTTTTTTTTTCCCTCCCCAAAGGGTGAGGCCTTAGTGATGCCTCCCCTTTTTGCTAATGAAACGGGAGAATTTATTTATAAAAAAATTAAATTATTTTATTGATTAGTGTGAAAATAAGATACACCATTATTACATTAACATTTGACACATGATTTGTAAAACGTATTGTCCCCACCTTCGCTCCTTTCCACATCAGCACCCGTTCGAGGTGTCCAATCACCATGTTGACTCATTGTAGAGAGAGA
Source organism: Adiantum capillus-veneris (assembly GCF_014529385.1). Classification (NCBI taxonomy): domain Eukaryota; kingdom Viridiplantae; phylum Streptophyta; class Polypodiopsida; order Polypodiales; family Pteridaceae; genus Adiantum; species Adiantum capillus-veneris. The sequence continues at coordinate 121,960,121 of NC_140947.1, forward strand.
GAGAGAGAGAGAGAGAGAGAGAGGTGATATACGTAGGGATTGAATGAGAGCTGCTCAAGAGTCACAACTCACGAGTCCCGACACACAAAGAGAATGAGAGAGAGTGTGGGGCCCTCGCAACCTTGGTGACCTTCGGGGCTTGGTCCGACTGACATCTGATGGTTTGTGTCGGATCAACTATAGGTGTAGCTTGTAGACCTAAATGGGGAGACCCCCCCCCCCCCCCCCCTTTCGCTTCGAGCATGACATTGACATGGTTCTTCATTAACAGCTTGTAATGAGCAATCTCTACTCGCGCTCAGTAACAATGGCGCATGAGTTCTATGAGTACTTTCCCTAATGTATGCAAGCCTTGAGAGCGAGAAAACTAAGCACAAGTAAAAGAAAAAAAAAAGATAAAATAGCCTTTTTATGTGCCTGTTGCAAACAAAAATAGTATGTAGCACGTGTTGCCTGCAACAACAACACACACACACAGCGAGAGAGAGAGAGAGAGAGAGAGAGAGAGAGAGAGAGAGAGAGAGAGAGAGAGAGAGAGAGTTACAAGTTTCGTTCGAGTTTTATCTTCCCGTCTTCCTCTTGCTGGTTTTGTGGAGCAGTTATGGTAGCCCGGCCTCTTCTCACAATCCAATCTACAAACAAAGATGCCATGACTGAAAGCACCACTCTTCCTCATGTGCTCAAAGCTCCCATACATCCTGACGTTGCCAACTTTGTGCAATCCAACATGGTGGAAAACGAGCACTAGCCCTATGTTGTGAGCAAGGCTGATCATCAAACCTTCACAAAGTTGTGGGGTACGAGGCGAGCTGTCTCCCGTATTCCACATGTTCTCGGTGGTGGAACTCATGATAGAGCTGGGCAAGGAGCGTTCGAAAACATGTGCTAACGTGGGCATATGTTCGCACCTACCAAGATCTAGAAAAAGTGGCATCGTAAGATCAACATCAATCAGAAGAGGTATGCATGAGTTGTATCAGCCTTAGTTGCATTTGCCATACCTTCCCCCGTTCTTGCACGTGGTCACCAAATTGAGCAGGTCCCTGAAGTGGCCCTTGTTCTTGATGACTATGTTGAAAGCCCGAAAAAGATTTCTTTTGCCATAAAGGTGCTTTTAAGAAGATGGGTGTATGAGTATGTGGAGAAGGCCATTGCCAATTGCAACATTTGAGTAGCGGGTTGCACGCATAAATAGAAGAATCTGGGATTGTTTGGGCTCTGTATTTTTTAAGGAGGCAACCATGAGCGAGGTCGCCTCTCTTAACTCTCTTATAGCTTCCCACTATGCAGGTTCATACCCAACAAGATCTTCCCGCTCAAGTCTCGCCCTGCATAAGGTGAGTTAAGTGAGCTCATGTCCGATGGTAAATCTACTTAGGTTCGATAATGTCGTTTGTTTTCATGTCCAAGTCTTGCAGGTCCCACATCTTCTTGAATGGGGTGTCACACACACGATAGCACATTGTCGGCATCGCTTTTTTGTGGAGTATGCTCTCCATTTTGGTTCTACATCTTGAAGTTGATTGTTATGTTTGTCTGTTCGAGCATTATGTGATTTGTTTGTCTCCTTGCTTCTTCTCTTTTTGTAGATTACATTTTCTTTTTTTTTTGTTGTTGCTCAAGCAACGAACATTGTATTTGTTTTAACCTTTGTATCAAAAAATGCCCCATCTTTTGACCGGGGTAGCAAAAATCCAAAACATCCAGTACCCACCAGTGCAGCGTGTAGCAAAATCAACTTAAGCAGTTGCGTAGTGACATAGTGTACTGATGATTAGTCGCCTATCTAGCTAGGTAAGAAAGTGAACCCAAGTTTCGTGGAAAAAACAACCCAGTCAGCCTATGAAATACCAACATTCCTTCAACAATAGTGAATCAATTCGTGTGCTCGAAAAAACATTGAAGTGTTTAAAAGAATACATTTAATGGTGTATAGTCCCCACAACATGAGATCACGTTTTTGAGTTAGTGTTAAAAAACTCGTTCATAACTAGTTTATGCAGTACAGAAATAGTTCAGCAGCTGCTACCCCATAGGTATAAAAAAAATAGCTCCCCAAGACAAAACCCAAATTTTCCAAGAAACACTTTTATCATCACCTTCATATTGTCAAAACCAGCATGTGTGCTGCCAGTAAGGTAACAAATAAACAGAGTTTCTCTCTTTTTAAAAAAATAACTTACCTCATAAGTTAAGTTAAAAACGACATACTACTCAAAGAATGGGACTCCAATAGGTCAAACTTTAAATGTTTTTTGCAGAACAGAGGCATCACAGAGCTCTACAAAAATTTACTATATTTGAAGGTTTTCATTTTCTTAGTTTGCATGTATGATGATGATTGTATGCCTCCTCATTGATTTGTGATTCATCCCTGCTAATTGGTCCCAAAATCAACAAAACTTGCAACTCCTCAAGCTCTCTACCTTATGGATCCCTCTAGAGTGTGTTTTTTTGGTGTCAATCTTCGGGCTTTTAATCAGGAACGTGAGAAATCATCACTCATAGTTTCCCTTCCTAGAGACTTACATCCAAGTCACCCACTTTGCCTGCTGGTGCAACTAGATTTTTTTCTGCTTATTAACTGGCCCAAATGATTTCAACATTGGCTTGCACCTTGAAGGTATGTAGCATTATCCAATGCCAACATTTAAGAAGTTGACATGAATGAAATAATTCATGATGAGATTCCTATCAAGGGCTCTTGGAAAAGCCCAAAAAATAGATTATGGTAGAAAATGCTTTGCTCAACATGTACACTAAGTGTGATCATGTATTGAAAAATGCACAACAAGCTCTTGATGGTATTAATGTTTGTAGTTTAGGATACCACACATGTCTGGAAGGAGAAGGGTGAGGTAAGGAAGCTCTGAGTAGTTTTCACATGAGACAAGGTGAGGCTCGTGTTCGGATACAATTGTGTGTCCTTATATCTCAAAGGCATGTGGCATCATGCAAGTATTTGACATGAGAAAACTAAAATGGCTATTGAGGGGCTCTTTTAAAAGACCTTCCTGTTTCAAAATGTTTCAGTCAACATGTGCACCATATTTACATGTAGCCTCTTGGAATGCACTTATGTGGCCCTTGGAACCCCCATTCTTAGAGGTTCTTACTCTTTGGGGTCACTTTTCAAGGAGGCAAATTTACTACATTTACATTAAACTTAGAAATTCTTCAAGCACTCAAGTACACAATGCTATTTTAAAATTTTTGGAAAACCTACCTATGAGAAATTTTAGAGGCAAATTTATTGTATTTGACGGTTTTACACTAAATTTGTCTAAAGTTTTTAGGAGCTCTTACCTTCAAATTTAGAATTTAGAGATAAATCTTAAAATTTGTAGGTTAGATTACATTAAACGTAGGTTTTTCTTTTAGCACTTAGATACACAATACTTTCTCCCAAAAACTTGGAAACCTTATATATGAGGAATTTTAGAGACAAATTTACTATATTTGAAGGTTTTATTTTGTAGGTGGGATCATACTAGACCTAGGTTTTTTTTTAGCACTCATGTAATGTACCCAACATTTTTCAACAAAAGTATTTTATTCACTTTGCAAATATTTAAGGTTCGTATTTTGTTAAGTCATAATGCATTCAAACGAAACAATTGGACCGAAAATTGGACTCTGGAACTATTGTTGGAATTAGGGTTGGAGAGAAACGCACACAGCTTGGAGAAGATGAAGGAAGCTAAAGGCACACAACAGAGAGTGTGTTACTTAGTATGCAATGGAAAGATAGTGTCATAATAATCAATATCTAATTCTCCTAAATGATTTTCTCATATTAAACTGATCATTTAATGTGGGGAAGTGCCAAGGGAGAAAAAGTTAGAATAATGGTTAAGTTAGCAGACCGGCCACAGTAGGGATCCAAAGGAGGGAAAATAGGGATCCAAAGAGGGGGCCATCTGCAAAAGAGCCATGTGAAACAATGGGCTAAAAAGACCCTAAGGTTCAGCCCATTAAGACTTCCAAAATGCTAAGGTTCCAAAATTCAAAGGTTGTGTCCAAAGGTCAACCTTAGGGAAAATTGGATGCTTAGTGTGTGCCAAAAAGTCTTTCTACATCCCTACATGGGAGGGGGCGAGCCCCAAAGCTAGGGGATGAGAGAGAAAGCCACACACACACACACACACAGGCTCCCTTTACACAAAGGGAATGAGGGACACATGTCAGCTCCCTAGGCCAGATGCCCACAAGGTGTGCCCAATTCCTATTGGAAGACCCTTGAAGTGGACCAATGAGAATTAGGCTAGAGTAAATCTAGTTTAATTAATTTAAAAACATTTAATAAAAGAAACCAATAAGAATTAAGTGTCCTAGAAGACTATTGGGCAGTCTCCCAAGGGGTCCAATGAGCATTCAGGAGCCCCATGGCTTGCCTGATTCCTATTGGCCAGGAGGCAAAGGGGTCCAATGAGAGTTTAGTTTAATTATTTAATTATCTAAAGCTCTCACAAAAGGGGAAAGGGGGACACATGTCAGAAGGCTATCACTTATGCTGCTTAATCCCTATTGGCTTGACCTGGGGAGGTCCAATGAGGCAAAAGCCAGACTAACTTAGCAGCTAGGGCTCGCCCAAGAGAGAGAGGGGGCTGATTTTTGCTTGGCAGAAACACACACACTCTCACACTTGACCATGTGTGAAGGGAAAATACTCTATCTCCTCCCAAGCTTTAATGGAGAGCTCATCACCTACTCCAAGCTTGTGAGATAGAAGCCTGCATCAACACTCTCTTGGCATGTGGATGCAAATCCAACCAAGAGCCAAGCTTCAATGCATGCTCATCTTCTCTACCAAGCTAATTACTAAGCTAAGCTATGCTAATATGAGTGATTATGTGAGGAGATGTACTTCTTTCTCGTAAGATACTTCTTTTTCCTCTCAATCTACTCTCATACCCTGCTAGCTCTCACCATCTTCGAAGGTGTGTGAGGTCTTGGGTCTGAGAACGGGGATAATTCAAGTTGTGTTTGATTAAGTGTTTTGCTTGGTGTATGAAGCTTCCATCTTCATTGCACTAGCTAGTCTTGAAGGAACACAAAGAATTGTATTGTACAATGTCTCTCTTGATGGGAGAAACCATAATACAAAGCCTTTTGGAGGGGGGACCGGCTCCATGCAAATCCGGTCCTCAACTGTTGTCAATAGCTTAATTGCTCTCTCTTTTGAAAGTATTGTCGATGCTATCTAACTAGGTGTTATGCTTTTTGTTGCTCTCTCCACCCAAGCACTCTTGTAATTCTCATTAAGAATCAACTCTAATGAAATGCCCACTATGTTCATGCTAAATTCCGCTACACAAAAGATTTTAGGCCATTAAATGTTACAGATAGATAGCCCTAGAGTGATGGGCGTATATACAATGCTCAAGGAAAAAACCTCCTAAAGAGGGAAAAAATGCCCCGGCGGTCCTAGTGTGTTCACACACATCACTACCACATGTACATGGTAACAAATCCCCCCTAGAGTGATGCGATGAACGAGAGCTGGCACATGAGTAAAGGGAAGTGCCATGCCCTAAGAACATGATCAGTCCACAAAGGGGAGTAAGCCCAAAGCTTTGCGGAAAGCTTCAAGCTTCTCACGAGACAATGCCTTTGTGAAAAGATCTGCAAGGTTGTCATGTGTTGGCACATAAGCCAAGCTGATCTCTCCTGTTGAGAGCCTCTCCCTAACATAGTGGTAATGCACCTCAATGTGCTTTGTGCGAGCATGAAAAATTGGGTTCCTCGCAACTGCCAATGCGCTCTGACTGTCAGTGTAGATAGTGTTGGCAGTGTCCTGTCCAACACCCAAATCAGCCATAAGGCGTCTGAGCCATACACACTCAACTGTAGCTGTGAAGACTGCCCTATACTCAGCCTCACAACTCGAAGTGGCCACAGTAGGTTGCTTCTTGCTCAACCATGATATACATGAATTGCCAAGCATGAAACAAAAACCACTTGTGGACACTCGTGTGTCAAAACAACCAGCCCAATCTGAGTCCGAAAAAGCATGTAAGTCTGGCGGCAATGATCCCCCCTTGGGATAAAACAAGCCAAGATGTAAAGTTCCACAAGGGTAGCGGAAAATCCTCTTGACAGCCTGCCAATGCTTAGACCTGGACTATGCATAAATCTGCTGACCTATGAGATTGCAAACTGCATATCTGGCCTCGTGTTGCATACATAAATGAGGTAGCCAACAGCAGTTTGGTAAAGAGTGACATCAGCAGGATCGCCACCATCATGTAGACTCAACTTCAAAGCTGTTTCCATGGGAGTGGCAATAGGTTTGCAATCCTCAAGTCCAAACTTACATAGCAATGTCTCTATGTAACTTTTCTGACACAAGGCAATACCACCATCACACTACTTAAACTGTATACCCAAATAATGATGCAACAGCCCCAAATCTTTCATCTTGAAAGTAGCATTCAAATCAGCCTTAAATTCAGCAATATGTCTTTCATTTGGGCTGGTGATCAACAAATCATCGACATAAAGAACCACAATGAGAAGTACATCACCCTCACGCTTTACATACAATGTGCTTTCTGTTGGACTGTTACGAAAGCCTTGTTTGACCAAATGAGTGTCAGCTTTCTCATACCAAGAACGAGGAGATTGCTTCAACCCATACAAAGCCTTCTTACATCTGCACACTTTGTCCTCTTGTCCTTTTATGGCAAAACCGTCGAGGCTACATTACATAAACTTCCTCAAATATGTCACCATTCAAGAAAGCGGTAACAATGTCTGATTGATGTACATCCCAACCAAAATGAGCTGCCAATGCACATAGAAAACGCACAGTAGTCATACGACAAGTGGGAGCAAAGGTCTGTTCATAATCTATGCCTTTTTGTTGTGCATAACCCTTTGCAACAAGTCGAGCCTTATGGCGATCGATTTCACCATCCGGCTTGCGTTTCAACTTGTAAACCCACTTCGTACCAATGGCCTTTTTGCTAGGAGGCAAAACACATAAAGTCCATGTGTCATTTTCTATAAGTGCATCATATTCTGATTGCATGGCAGCCATCCAATTTTCTGAATTCTGTGCAAGACAGAGGCTCCTCAACATCATGTAAGCTAGACACAGCCAAAGCATAACAATCTGATGCATAAGATGCATGGCGAGAGTCTGAACGAGTACAACTAGACAGAGGTGCATCCAATTTACTGTCACGCAAAGTGTGCACCAGCCATTTTGGCATACCTCTAGCCTGTTCATTTTCAGCCCTTTCCTCATCAAGTACATCATGTACATTTGCATCAGTAATAGGCTGATCTGTAACATTTTCAGAAACCCCCATAGGCTGTACATTTGCCTCATTGGAACTTACATTCATATTTTCACCACTAAAAAGAGGCAACAAAGTGTCATAAATGTCGTGTGAGCTTACATTACTGTCTCTATACATGACAGCAAGGGCTGCATAGAATCTTCCACAAACACTACATCTTGTGAAACCAGAATACGTTTTGTTTGCGGATGATACAACCTATAACCTTTGCTTTCATCACTATAACCAACAAAAATACATTTGACAGCCTTATCATCCAATTTTCTGCGTTGTGTTTGTGGCACCAAAGCATATGCCAAACAACCAAAAACACGCATGTGCTCAATAGAAGGCTTTCTATCATGCCATGCTTCATATGGAGTAATAGACTGCAAAGCTTTCGTAGGACACCTATTTAGTACATAAGTGGCACACATGATGGCCTCAAGCCAAAAGGAATGCGGCAAAGCTTGACTTTTGACCATACATTGTGCCATTTCCGTAAGTGACCCGTTTTTCCTCTCAGCAACACCATTTTGTTGAGGTGTATAAGCCACTGTACATTGGTGTTTTATCCCACGACTAGCCAGAAATGCATTGAATTCATGAGACATATACTCCCCCCGTCGATCGGAACGGAGGATGCCCATTGTACATTTCGAGACATTTTCAGCCATAGCCAGAAATTGTTTGAAGCACATAGAAACTCCGGACTTCGCTTTAAGTGGAAATACCCATGCATGCCTGGAGTAATCATCAATGAAAGTCACGAAGTACAGGTAATTGCCCAAGGATGGAGTTTGCATGGGCCCACAAACATCACTATGCACAAGCTGCAACCTGCATGTGGCCCGAACTGAACCATCCTTTGGAAACTTAGAACGTTGCATTTTACCCAAAATATAGCCTTCACAAACATGTTTGACAGGTGCTTCAAGAGGCGGCAAAGAAGCAACCATATCAAATTTCTGCAAACGCAGCAAACTGGCAAAATTCAGATGACCAAAACATGCATGCCAAAGTTTTGCATCTGAAATAGCCCTTGAATCTGCAACAGCATTTGCAAAATTTTGTCCACACTTGTCATACAAAGTGAGCTTATACAACCCACGGCACAAAAGGCCAGATGCAACAATTTCATCACCAAAACTGAACTATACATCTGTCATCCACAAATTTGACTACAAGTCCAAGTTTAGCAAGTTTGGATACATACAAGAGATTCTTCTTGATCCTAGGTGCATAAAGTGCATCAACAAGTGTGAAGGAACTGCCATTTGCAACAGTAAGCACAATCTTTCCAACTCCTTGGACCGGATAAGAGGCATTGTTGGCACACGTGACTGAATTCCCATGAGGGACAAACTCGAGAGAGGTAAACAATTCACGATGTGAGGTAATGTGCTTTGTAGCACCACTGTCGAAATACCACACATGTGAATCTGCAGCAACTGACAAGCATGCATCATGGATAGCAGGATTGTAAGTCAACTCTGCGCTAAAAGCCCATTCTGCATCAACATCAGCAACACAGTCTCCTTTCACAGAAGACTCGACAATGGCTGCATTTGTAGTGGAACCAGCATTTGCAGTGGAACCACCCTCTTTCTTCTTAGCCTCTTTGGCCTTCAACTTAGGACACGACTTGATCAAGTGATCATTAGCTTTACAATAATGGCAACGCATCTTCTTTCTGCCCTTATCACCAAAATTGCCAGACGAAGTGCTGCTAGTAGAAGCATTGGGAACAGATTTTTTGCCACTCGTAGCAGAACCATAAGAAGTGGCTGCATTGCTGTTACCACCCTTTCTTTGAGAAGCAATAAAAGCCTGTTCAACTGCACGCTGTCTAGTCCTGTTTTTTTTGGAAAGTGACTGTTGCAACAACAATGTGCATAATGCATCAAACTTGAAACTTCTGGATTTCCTTGGGTCATAAGTCTTCAAGTACTAGCAAAAGTCTGGTAAGAATCTGGTAAGGAATGAAGATCAGTCTGCACAAGGGAACTGTCTGAAATGACTTCACCTGCAGAAATAAGCTGCTCATTGATATCCTTGACACCAGCAAGGAAAGTGTCCATATCATCTTCCTCATGCATAATCTTCGACTAGCTCTTTACGCAGCAAAGCAATTTTAGCCTCATTGCGACTTACATAAAGACCTGCTAGAATATCCCAAGCCTATTTTGCAAATTTTGCTGAACGAATGTGAGGAACAATGGTGCGCTTCACAGACAACGAAATCAATGCATGAGCATGTGCATCCTTTACATCCCAACGAGCTTGTTCTGCTGTAGGCAAAACAACTCTAATAGCAGCAATCCTTGCAGCAAGACCTGCAACATCCTCAACATCGCCTACATCCTCAGAACCATGACGTACATCAATGCCCTGCAGAATGTTCCAGACGCCCTTTGACACAAGAACATGTTGCATCATATAAGCCCACATTGGGTAGTTGTCCCCATCCAACCTGTCCTCAGCAACAAACATCTTAAACACATTTGTGTTGTTGTCAGCCATGGTAAATGATGCACCTGATGTGAAAACTGCCCAAAAATAGGAGAAACGGAGCGGGAACAACACGTGCTATATAGCACAAACCGTAGAAGATTGTAAGGCACATGTTATGCAAAAATTGGCACTGATAGAAATTCTGCACAAAATGACGAAATTGCCTGTGCAGACCTGCCTGTAGTGGAAACGGAGGCCGAAATGAGCCCGAATTAGGAAATCTGAGCAGACTGGGCTCTTTGAGCTTGCCCAAAATATTTGTCGACCAGCGAACGCTTGCCAAACCTCACTGTAATTGGAGAAAGTGAGCAGGCATGTGCTGGAGCAGTTGGCGACTAAGCCCAGGAGGACATTACCTACTCTGATACCAATTGTTGGAATTAGGGTTGCAGAGAAACGCACACAGCTTGGAGAAGACGAAGGAAGCTCAAGGCACACAACAGAGCGTGTGTTACTTAGTATGCAATGGAAAGATAGATAGCCCTAGAGTGATGGACGTATATACAATGCTCGGGAGAAAAAACCTCCTAAAGAGGGAAAAAATGCCCCAGCGGTCCTAGTGTGTTTTCACACATCACTACCACATGTATATGGTAACAACTATTACGTTGGTCTTTATTCACTTGAAAACTATAAGTTGATAGGAAACTTAAGCCTCAAGATTGTATCTAATGATAAGAGTTGACCCTTTAAGAAAGAGAGAGCAATTTTAGAAAAGGAGCAGTATTGTTAGGAAAAAAAAGGAGGGAGTTAAGTTTACAGTTCTTGTTTTGGAAGCCAAGCTTCTTTCAAAATTGGAGAACTGAAATCGTGCATCGGAATCCGTGTCAAAAAAAATCCGCGAACGTACGTGAACTTATCTCTTAGCTGTACTTGAGAGCCTATATAAAGACCCCTTTCCCTTCACTTTGAAGACACAAACACACACTTTCAGAAGCGGAAGCTCTCTTGCCTTGTCGGAGTTATCTTCTCTCCCTCAACCTCTCTCCCTCAAGCTTTTACCCTCAAGCCATCTCCATCTCCAACTTCTTTCTCTACCATCATCGTGTTGCCCTCAAATTCTTGAGTTCTCTTTCTCACTTTCTCCTTTCTCTTTTGCGTTACGATGGTCCCAAAGCAAGTAACCCGAAGCTCGAAGGATGCTCATGTCGCTCCACCTCCAAGAAAGGTGCAAAAAAAGGCATCAACTACTCCAAATGTTGCTCATGCAGAGGTATTGGTTGCGAAAGAAGGCGAAGCCGTCCAACCTCAACCACGAGAGGTAGTCAAATGTGTTGCTAATCTGGTAAAATGTATTTATAATTATGCATCGTTATACATGATGACCGGTAAGTCAAGCCTAAGAATTCCCTTAAACTGTCCAGGAAACGTGATTATATCACAAGAAACAAGCATATGATTTCATAGAGTAGAGAAAGAATTGTTTGATTTATGATTACTGCTTGATAAACTGTCTCTGTTTGATATTAGAATTTAGTTAATCATGGTTGAGAAATCACTTTAAAAAAACAATTGCTGAAAGAATATCTTGTTTCCAGATGGAACTCGCGGTTAGCGAGGTGATTCCGCAGTTAGGAAGAATAAGCTGAGGTTACCAGCTCTCTTATTTTGTCACTTGCGGTTAGCAGGATGCCTTGCGGTTAGCGAGATGTTCCCTTCGGTTAGCGACTGTGAAAGCATGAGTATTTTGCGATTAGCGAATAAGTAAATCCTTTGCAAAGGCTATGTTGGTTAAACAGAGGAAGTCCGTGGGTAGACTCTTAAGAATAATTGAAAGATTCATTTTTGTTGAATTATAAGATTGTCTTCATTAGACCATGTTTAAGATAGAAATGTTTTGGTGATGTTTGAAGGGCTGGATGAAAGAACCTTTGCCTAGAATTAAGAAAAGAATAATGTTTGTGTATGTGAAACAGAGTGGTAGTAATTAGAAACAAGCTAAAAAGTGTGAGTGTGGGGTGGAAAGTGGGGGCTGGCTCAGGTTGCCAGTCAAGGATGGGTGGTCTCGGTTAGTCAAGAAACTCTCCACTCCCTCTTATTAAGAGAAGTAAAGTTATGGACCCAATTAGTCGGGTACTTTCATAAGATTACTAGTTAGTTTAGACTAAGTCTCATATCATATTTATGGTTTATGGATGGCGGTCGTTCCTCTTAAACATGGGGAAAAATGCATTGTTTATGGATTCTAAATATGTCAATGGGATTTCATCTTTACGTTAGGAAACATCTTTCATTAGAATCCTAAATTTATCGACATGGCTTGTGGCGTATGACCCTTATAACCATGTAAACGATGGATAGAGGACTTCCTCTCTTCTGTTGCTCGTATCTCTACCTTGTGGAACGGAGTATGGTGTCGTCAACGGGAAACGAGAATAAAAGAAGACCATCTATCAAGTCGCCCCAATCTTCTTAGGGTTGGGGACCTCACAACTCAAATACACAATATTTTTCCCCCAAAACTTGGAAAACATACATATGATTACAGTAAGCGTACACAATATCAATGTTAGAAGAGATGAAATCTTTGAGACTTTTTATTAGGGAGAGGAAGGTGTCGAAGTGCCTTACGCATTATTTATTGAAGGTGCCATTGATCCAACATCTAATGATGATAGTGAAGAGGGAGATTCTTCCTCATCTAGACGTTGCATGATGTCTAACACATTAATGGTTTCTTGAATTGTTGGTTTGCGTGAATGTGGGATGGGCATGGAGATGATCCTTCAAAGAATAGAGGCCCAACAACATGCTTTGATGTCTGTAAACCATTCTTCATCTCTTCCTACATCAAGCTAGGGTCCAATCCCATGAACTCGAGAACATCGAATCTGATGTATAAGTCATCCAATGAGCAAACACGAGCTATGGTTCTTTTCACCTCTTCTAAAGGCTTGGAATTATCCATTTTTAGCATACCAAGTGGCGAGGGTACTCCTCACAAGATGGCTCATTGGGTGATAATGGTACTACACATCTTCTGCACATCCATGGCCAGTTGCATCTCTCAGATGTGATACACATAGGCATGATCGTTTGCCATGTTGATCAAAGATGTGTAGCAGCTCCTTGAAGAAGCTATTTAAGGTTACATTATCCTTCATCATGGAGCTAGTAGGCCCTCTTTAGCTCTCTTTTTTCTCAAACAATTAGACTGTGTGTGTGTGTGTGTGTGTGTGTGTGTGTGTGTGTGTGTGTGTAGCTTGCTACTTAATAAGAAGCGACTTCTATTGTATGACAAACACGATAAACGTTGGAGACTTCATGAATTGGGGGTAAAGCTCGAGAAAAAAGTGTAATGTTACAAATTTTGAAACATTACCTCTAAATTTCAACTAGAAGGTAAGAAAACCTACAAAATATGAAGGAATTTAGTCTCTCTCTCTCTCTCTCTCTCTCTCTCTCTCTCTCTCTCTTCTCTTCAATAACTATAAAGCATTCCTAGATCCATTGAATAAGGGCTAGAAAATCCTACATAACATGTGAGAACCTGTCAAGCTTGGTATTTAAGGAATATTTCCGCCTCTTGCATGTTTTTTGTTTTTGAGAATCCATAGAGAGATATTGTGAGTCATTTTTTTGAAACGCAAGAAAATGTATACATGTAGAAATATAGAACCATATAATTTTCCACCTGTGTAGTTATAAGAATGGAAGACATGCATTTTCTAGCCACAACAACATGTAGGTCGCATACTAGTCTTTTAGAAAGCCAATGAATGTACCTTTGGGAAATTGCATTGGAAATGATATGATTCATTTCTTTTCAAGATTTTAAAGGCTCTTTTCAGGGACACATGTCCCTTGACTAGAATTGAATGACCTTCACCCATATGGATATTAATGCCTTTAGCAAGCCTGCTAAAGGCCTTAGTACCCATATGGTGAAGGTCGTTTAATTTTGATTGTTAGACAAGTGTCCGCGAGGGCCTTAAAAGTCTTGTGAATAGAAAGAAATCATGGTCTTTTAAATGCTATTTCCCAAAGTTGCATTCTTTTTTTTTTTTTGGATTAAAGAGTGTATTCATAAGAGTTTGATCCCATGATGTGAGGTATTGTAAAGGGTCCTTTCATTTAAAGACTTTATAAAGATTCATTTCACTAACTTGATTTATTATTTTCTATGTTTATTAAATTTATATTTTCTTATGAAGAAAGCACTAAATGTTGGAAATAGGGTTGCAGGGAAACAAACACATGTTGAAGAAGATGAAGAAGCTCAAGGCACACAACAAGGAGTCTATTGCTTAGTACATAATGAAAGATTTGTTAGCCCTAGAATGATTGGGTGTATATACAATTCACAGGGGAACAAACCTCCTAATGAGTGCACAAATGTCCTGGTAGTCCAAAGTGTATTCATACACATCACTACCTCATATATGGTAACAAATCCCCTATGAGAGTGATCCGATGAACGAGAGCTAGCACGTAGAGTATAGGGAAGTGCCATGCCATGAGGACAAGATCAATCCACAAAGGGGAGTAAGCCCAAAGCTTTACGGAAAGCTTCAAACTTCTCACGAGGCAATTCCTTTGTGAACAGATCCACAAGGTTGTCCTATGTTGGCACATAAGCCAAGTTGGTGATCTCTCATGCTGAGAGTCTCTCTTTGACATAGTGATCATGCACCTCAATGTGCTTTGTGCGAGCACAAAAAAATTGATTCTTCACAACTGCCAATGCGCTCTGACTGTCAATGTAGATGATGTTGGCAATGTCTTGTCCAACACCCAAATCATCCATAAGGCGTCTGAGCCATATACACTCAACCATAGCTGTGAAGACTGCCATGTACTCAACTTCACAATTGGAAGTGGCCATAGTAGGTTGCTTCTTGCTCAACCATGATATGCATGAGCTACCGAGCATGAAACAAAAACCACTCATAGACACTTGCGTGTCATAACAACCAACCCAATATGTATCCAAAAAAGCATGCATAACTAGCAGCAATGATCCCCCCTTGGAATAAAAAAAAAAGTCAAGATGTAAAGTGTCACTCAAGTAGCAAAAATCCTCTTGATAGTCTGTCGGTGCTTAGACCCTATGCTATGCATAAATCTGCATGACCTGTGAGATTGCAAACTGAATATCGGGCCTCATATTGCATACATAAATCAAGCATCCAACATCAGTCATAGAAAGAGTGACATGAGCAGGATCACCAGTATCATGAAAACTCAATTTCAAACCTATTCCATGGGAGTAGCAATAGGCTTGCAGTCCTTGTTGGACGGGAGCGACTCACACACCCATGAAGTGCATGCAAACACTACCTAGATCAACACAATGTCAATCGAGGACACAGATGACACGATAGGCACACAGAGGAAATCTCTTTAGCTTGTCAGACTGAGACCATCCTACACATACAACACTCTGGAAGGCCAACTATACCACAATCAAGAACCTCACTGCTCTCAACTACACCACCTAGCCACATACACACATGCGGAAGGTAACTCACCTAATCATGCCAGATTCGTATGAAACTTAAGGAACACCATCCCCTCACTAGGATACACCTGTCCCTACGCTTCTACACTCAAAACCCATCTGCGGAAAACGCGTAGGATGACAGAGCAGAATTTTGAAAGTGCTCGAAAATGAAATTTATGAGTACCTATGCGTAGCTTATGTCGCCACGATTCTATAGACTACTAGCACGTAGAAAACAAACATCGTTTGATACACTTACGGCCACAAATAGCTCGTAGATGTGTCGTCGGCGTGTGCGCTTCGTCTTGCGTGGAATGCTTGGCGTTGTCGCGTAGCTCTCCTCGAGCCTACAACAATGGTGCAGTCGGATATCCAATGTGTTGAGCGAGCCGGGCGTAGCGAGAGGATAAAGCTCACGCTCACTCTCTTTCTCTCTCACACACAGTAGACGGTAGCGCTCAAGTTTTGATTATGATTAAAGTCCTTCTTTACAAAATGACCTAGGTACCTTATATACTAAGGCTACCTTAGGTTTAACCAAAAAATTGGGGTTGAAAGGGTCAAATGGCTTTGTATTTACAATCTGGAAGTGCCATTGCACCCCGGCTTCTGAAACTAGAATAACTACTCATTACAAATGACGTTTATAGCCATAATCCGCAGCATTTCATAACTCGCAAAAGAGAAGACTTTGGTACGAAACTTGAGTTATGTTGTGTTGTTGACCCAGCGGTCAACAGTCCTCAAGTCCAAACTTACATGATAATGTCTCTATGTAGCTTGTTTGACACAAGGCAATACCACCATCGCACTGCTTAAACGGTATGCCCAAGTAATGATGCAACCCCCCCCAAATCTTTCATCTTGAAAGTAACATTCAAATCAGCCTTTAATTAAGCAATGTGTGTCTCATTTGGACCAATGATCAACAAGTCATCCACACATAGAACAACGATGAGAAATACATCACCCTCACGCTTTACATACAAAGTGCTTTCTATTGGATTATTATGAAAGCCTCGTTTAACCAAATAGTAAGCTTGACTCTTGGCCATACATTGTGCCATCTCCGTAAGCGACATGTTTTTTCTTTCAACAACACCATTTTGCTGAGGTGTATATGACACTGTACATTGGTGTTTTATCCTACGACTAGCCAGAAATGCATTAAACTCATGAGACATACACTCCCCCTTGGACAGAGGGTGCCCACAGTACATTTAGAGACATTTTCAGCCATAGCCAAAAATTGCTTGAAACACATTAACACTTCGGATTTAATACATGCCAAAGTTTTGCATTTGAAATAGCTTTTGATTCCACAACTGCATTTGCAAAATTCTGCCCACACTTGTCATACAAGTGAACTTATACAGCCCACGCCACAAAACACCAGATGCAACAATTTCATCACCTAAAACTAAGATCATGAACTGTACATCTGTCATCCATAAATTTCACAACAAGACCAAGTTTAGCAAGTGCAGATACAAACAAAAGGTTCTCTTTTATCCCAGGTACATAAAATGCATCAACAAGTGTTACGAAATTGGGCACCCCCTTGTTGTATTGTGTGGTTAACTACAATTGGGATAGCTGGCATGTAATGGTTAATTATTATGTTATCCCAATTGTAGTTGAACACATGCAATACGAGGGAGCCCAATCTCGTAACATCCTTGCCACCAGGGTTAACAACTGTGCTCGATTGATTGGACCTTGAGTGATGAAATGTGTGGAGAAAATCTGAAAAGTTTTGAAAAAAAAAGGCACTGTAAAACCATTACACACCAGCTATCTTATTGTACTTTACCACGTACAACAAGAGGGTGCCCAATCTTGTAACAAGAAGTGTAAAATAACTGCCATTCGCAACAATCAACACAATCTTTCCAACTTCCTTGATTGGATAAGAGGCATTGTTGGCACAAATGATTGTATTCCCACGAGGGATAGACTCGAGAGAGGTAAACAAGTCATGGTGTGAAGTTATATGCTTTGTAGCACCACTATCAAAGTATCGCACATGTGAATCTGCAGCAAAGACATACATGCATCATGGACAAAAGGATCATAAGTGCACTCTGCACTAAATGCCCACTCTACATTTGCATCAGCATCACAATCTCCTTTCACAGAAGATTCTACAATAGTTGCACTTGTAGTGCCACATTGGGTAATTGTCCCCGTCTAGTTTATCCTCAGCAACAAACATCTTGAATACATATGTGTTGTTGTCAACCACGGCGAGTGCATGTACTTGATGTGAAAACTGCCCAAAAAGAGGAGAAACGAAGCCGGAATGACACGTGCTAGCTATATAGCACAACCCAAAGAAGATTGTAAGGACCTCTTATACAAAAAATTGCACCGAAAGAAATTATGCACAAAAGGACAAAATTGCATGCGTAGTACTATCTGTAGTGGAAATGGAGGCTAAAATGAGTCCGAATCAAATTTTTTGAGCCAACCAATCTCTCCGAGGAATCCGAAGCTCACCCAAATTGGAAAAAGTGAGCAAGCATGTACTGGCGATTATGCCCGGGAGGATGCAACCTGCTATGATACCAATTGTTGGAATTAGGGTTGCAAGGAAACACACACAACTTGGAGAAGTTGAAGAAGCTCAAGGCACACAATAGATAGTCTATTGCTTGGTGCACAATAAATGATCAGTTACCCTAAAATGATGGACATATATACAATGCACGGGAGAAAAAACCTCCTAGTGAGAGAAAAAAATGTTCTGACGGTCCTAAGTGTGTTCACACACATCAATACCTCACATATGGTAACACTAAAATATTCTTTTGTTTTAATTTTTCAATGTGTTTTTTTATTTTACTTCCTTTTCATTTTAAATTGATAGATGTGCAATAAATAACTTTCCAATTATTTAAGTGAAACCCTTCATTATATATGAACCATCTGTGATTATGTATGTGTAATAGATAATACAATTTTAAATTAAAAAAAATAAAAAAAATCATGTGATTGTAGGCACTTATTTAAACTTACTCACCCTCAACATGCCTTCATGCCTCCAGGCTCCACCATGCTTTTCTTTAGCCGCACATCGCGTGTGTCACACTTTAGTGTAGAGTGTAGTGATCTTGAGAGTTCAAGACTATGGCTGGGTTCAGACTAGGTGGCGAAAGAAAAATGCAAAGGGGCGTTGATCCTTCATGGCGAAATTACATCGGTTGGAGTTGAGGCACTCTTCCGCCGGGCCCTCCATTTCCCCCCCCCCCCCCGCCCCCCCTCTTTCGGAAGAGTTGATGGCCTCTCTCAGCCCCCTTCACTTTTTCACTTTTTCTCCTCCACACTATTCGCACTAGGCGGCGGCACATTTAGGAATTCTTGTTTCTTCCGCCGGTTCAGTCTGAACCCAGCCTATGGGTCCTTCTCTCTCTACGATTTTAAGACCTCTTCCTTAGAGCCGTAGTGAGCTTTTGAGTTCGAGACTGTTGGTCCTTCTCTTTCAAGACCTCTTCCTTGGTGCCCTAGATAACTCGAAATAGCCCTGTGTATGTCGTTTCGTTGTTGACGCATACCTCGTACGCAGACGAACGCCAAGCCCTCCATTGCAAGCTGTGACTCGAAGCTTCAATGGTAATCTGGACTGTTCTATTTCCGTGAGAAAGATGATGATGTGTTTATGTCGCCCCAGTCCTACTAATGCCGTGAGGATTGACATGGCTTTTCTGATTTCTGACGGAATCGTAATCACATGTTTTCATTGTCTACTTGCGTCCGCAGAGTCTGCTCTGCGTGCTAGCGTGCTGTCTAGGTTTTTGATTGTCCTGTAGTCAGTTTTGGCTGGTCTTGAAGAGATGGTTTGCCGAGTGAGGATGAACTTTACAGACCTGTTCTGAAGTCTTTGTGATGACATTTCAACATGCACTACCATCTGACGGCTTGAACTGCATTTGCCATTAGGACTTGAAGTCAGGGATGCTAGTAGGCTCTTTGTTTTTTGATCTGCTGAATTTCAGCATACATGCCGATGATGAGTTATTCAGATTGACAAGCATATGTCGTAATTCTCCAATGCTCGAAAATTCATATCTCTGAGGCAAAGCGAGTCTTGATGGATGCCGTGACCGTCTCTCTTCCTTTCATCCCACGCATTTATGTTTCTGTTTGTTCTTGTTTTTTAGTCGAACTAAGCTTGCATGAATGGCCGGGAGATGATGAGACAGAATGCATAGTTCAGATGAGATCTGAATCATGATCCTTGATTACAATATCCTAAATTGTCTTTCGCTCCTGTCTGATTCCGGGCATCTCGGGAAGGTGTATGGTGATAAATACCTGCAGTTAGCTAGGGCAACCAGGAAGAGGTCTTGAATGTCTTAAACGCTGTTCGAGTTATTAAAATAAACAGGAAGACTCTAGTAGGTATATGGCTTGTCTGCTCAGATGCTTCTCGTTAGTGTTGTACTTGGTGGTGATGGAATTGTAAAGTTATCCTTCGCTGGGCTACACCACCTCTTGCAGTTAATGTCTATTATGTATCTACTAATCCTTTCTCGAGATTATTTCTTGTTCACACCTTGGAGCTTCTGACTTTTAGCTGAATTTTTATGAGCATGGTACTTCTACTTTGTTGAGTTATAATACGCTTGAAAGTTTACAACAGTAGCAAGAATGGATGTCTTATCGCTCACCCAATAGATGCTTACACTCATATACCTGTTTTCCTAAATTTTTAGCTAAGTTTGAGAGGGTTCACAGGCTAGATCGTATTGCTGTCATTTGTCTTCTGTGTACCATTTTCCCTTCGTCCAGTACGTTATTATTTATCAGCAGTGATTCTTGTTATCATGTAAGCAGTAATCTCAAAATAGTGTATTAAGCAAGTCTACATTGTTCCAGGATGAAGCTCAGTTGAGTCCAAAATCCTCATGGCAATTTTAGGAAGTGAAATTAGAAGTATATCAACAATGAAGTCAGTATAGGAGTCCAAAATACGTATGGCCATTTTAGATAGCGAAAAAAGAAGCATCACAACAATTAATTTTATCTTGGTTATTAGCTGTCATTTGAAAACAGTGAAATGTAAAGCTTAACAACGATCTCTGAAAATAGATGATTATCTTACTTAAAAATGCTTTGAAATAGTACTATACAAGGTGACATAAGTATATACCTTGAACAGTGTGTCGTGTCTAGCTTATACACCGGCAATCTATGGCCTTAGGCACCTATGATCTCATTACAGTAGAGGACTACCTCTGGCCTTAGAGTTAGAGGGTGGTGTAGTGACAACATAAGCACCTATGATCTCTCATTACGGTTGAGGACAACCTATGGCCCTAGGGTTAGATGGTGGTGTAGGTGTCAACATAAGAGCTTTAAAAGAGCATTTATGACATTCAAGGGTACCTAAATGTGCACCACGGTAGCCATATGGTCCTACTCCCATAAGATCTTTCATTGGATTAGGGAATTTATGGCCTTCGAACTTATATGTTGACACCTTATGGCCCTCGAGCAATAAGATCTCTTTAAAATAAAGGGCTACGAGCCTAGGCCCGAAGGGTCGCACAAGTGTCAATGTTAAATGTCCCAAAAGCATTTAGGTCATTCAAGGGCACCTACATGGACTTTGAAGGCAACCATATGGCCCTTAGATTTTTTTAATATAATTATAATAGAGGGCAATGTATTTCCCTTGAACTGTTGCCAACCTATGGACGAAGGGCCATACAATCGCTTTGGAACAGAGGGCAACTTATGGAACTACGGTTAGAGGGTGGCCTAAGTGTTAATGTAAAAGCTAGACACATGTTTTTGATCAACTCTAGTTACAACCCTCGGAGGTGACCTTAGATAGTAGTTAAATTTGTTATCTTCCACAATAAACGCTTAGTGAAAAAATTAAGATAGTTCTTTGTTGCTATATACTCACGACTTATAGTTGAAAAATGTGATCGTGCGCAAGAAAGCTTAGTTTGCAGTTTTTATATAACCATTATATTAGGTCCTCAATCTCGGAAACATGGTGTCTCTCAAGACACTTAATTGCATACGCGAAAAGTTAGTTTAGGAAATGAAAAGATATATGAAGGTTGAAAGTCAAAAGATATATAAACATGGAAAGTGGAAGAATCCAGTGTTAATTTCTCTTGTTATTGCTTCAACGTTTTCTTTTCTTTAAACCATCCTCTATCCTTACTCACTCACTCACTGTTGTATCTGTCCTTAGCTAATGCCACCATTCAATATAATGTATTCTAGATGGTATTATCTCTATAACAAATCGAAACTCACTATCATTGAAACTATGAAGTGTCGAAAAGACAGGAAATGACAGGAAAAAAAAAGTATAAAAGAGGTGAGTATAGATCCAAATCACCTCTTTTCTTCATTTGGCAAATCTCTGAACTCACAGTATGTGATTATATTAATAAAGAGACAACCCAACACTTGCACTATGCGCCAATCAAGCGGTGGCAAAACAAGAATTGTGATCTTGGCTTTTAGAAGAAGCTACAAAACTTATAGACGCAGAAACATAAGTTCGGCAAGGGGGGTGACACCCTGGTTGGTAGTCTCCCACCCCAGTCCACCATGTCCCCAAAGCTCTACTATATAGAGCACCAACAGACCTCCACTATTGTCGTTACATCGCTGAATGATATTGGGGAGCATCAATAGTCTTTGAAGCCAAAGTCTCCATCGGCCAGCACCAAATGACAAAACAGCACGAACTCCCCTGCTTTCACGAAGCCATGACCAATGGACAAATGTCAAACTCAGTACACTTACACCAACCATAAAACCCTTTGCACAAAGCTCTACAACTACGATTCCACAACCTTTGCCAAGTCAAACACCAAGACATGCAGAGCCCAAATCACCTCTTGATATATGCGTGTGAAAGGAACTTTGAGTTTTGATACTTATAGTTAACCTCAGCTTCATTTACATTTTTTGAAATTGGGAGGCCCTATCTCGTTGTGCATGCAAGGCATAGTGTGCTACTCATTGGCACATACGCACAACTTTAAATGAATTCCATAAGCTCCTTCCACACCACACCACACCACACCATGAAAATCCAGGACTGCACTTGCGACTCATTGGTACATACGCAATAAGATCCTTCCACACCACACCACACCACCATGAAAAACTAGGACCGCACTTGCGCCTTGCCGGATTGTGTTGTATTCCTTACCCTTGGGGTAGAGAGCAGTGCTTGAAAAAAGCTTTTTTACCAAAAACTTGGTAAACTTGCATATGTGAAGCAAGAGAGGTAAATTGAGAAAATTTGAAGGTTTTTACACCAAATTACAATAACTTTTTCAAAATTTTGTACGTTTTCTCACGTTTCAAGTATAAAATTTAGAGGTAAATTTTGAAATTTGTATGTGGGATTATACAATACCTACGTTTTTTTTCAAGCGTTGGTAGAGAGAGAGAGAGAGAGAGAGAGAGAGAGAGAGAGAGAGAGAGAGTGAGTTAATTTATGCTCCATGTACTTCTAGGCACGTATAGCATTGCGACAGCATGGGTGCCTAAAAGTACATGGGGCATGGGGCAGAAGGTGTCTTACATTATGTTTACTCTATTGTATGTGCATTGCTAGGACTATAGAACCCAACAACTAATTGGGAGAGAGAAAATCTGTATCAACTCTTCTCTCATTTGTTTCTCTTTTGATCGTAGGCACATACTTCGTCTGACCATGATCATAGTCTCCTTCGCCCATACACCTATGCCTAAAGGTTGTTACTCATGTCTCTATGTACATAACAAAAATAAAGAAATGTGAAAAGTCACTATGCTGCGCAATCCAGAATTTGATTTACGGAAAGCCTCAAAGCATGCATCATGCCTTGACGAGAATAGATAAGTGAGTTTTCATTTCACTTTACACTCAGTTAAATAAGAGAAACTATATCTGCATTAGTTGTATTCGAAAACGATGCATGATTAGTGGACTTCCTATGTCTTACATAATATTTCTTTTTGGCAATTTGTTTTGGGCATTTGCACCACTGAAAATTCTTAAATGATGAAGCACTTGAAGATCTATTTATATCGTGACCACTATGTTTTACATTTTTGTCTTTTTCGGCACGCACAATCACAAAAATTAGTTAATTTGAAAAATCTTCTAAATGCTCTTTGTTCTAAAATTCCCAATTTAACAGTTTTGGTAACCATAACAAAGAATGGTCTATCAAAATCAAGTAACATATCTATATTAGTTAAAGTACTCTCTAATGCATTGAATGAGCTTTTTTGTAGATGAATCTGTACATACTAGTATGTGACCCAAGCGTTGTCGCAGCCAAAGAAATATTGCTTGTATTGTTGTAGGTCTATCTTCTCTTTTAATTGAAACACTATCAATACACTTTTCTTACATGTATATTCTATTGCATTTCTAAAGGTTATGAATTACACAACCTCTTGAAGATTCTAGCAAACATAAATATATGTAAGATGCAGTATTCGTTGATACCAAGTCTGGGAGTTTTTCATAGACATTGTTTTTCATGAGGCGTTAGCCCTTGTTTAACAAACTTAGGAGTACTATACTTCTATTGTGTGTGTGTGTGTGTGTGTGTGTGTGTGAGAGAGAGAGAGAGAGAGAGAGAGAGAGAGAGAGTCCTTTTGGTGTATCGTGGTCGAGGAATGCTAGAGTAGGTAAGTTAGCATGGTGTGAAGAGATGAAAGCTGACTAAAATTAATGTAACAATAAAGTTTTTTTTTGAAAATGAAGTGGGTTTTAGAATTGATTTCAACAATAGGAACACAATTGGATTCAATGTCTTTACTCCACTCTCTAATTTGCTTTTATCCTTGCGTCTCTCTTATGAGCAAGACATGGTAGAAGTGTACATCATAACCTCCTATATGGCAAGAAGAAAATCTTTCCCTTGGTCTACCTAGGTTGACAAAGATGCTACTAAGTCGAGAAGTACGAATTGGGTAAGCGAGTAAGTTTTAAAAGATGAAGGCCATAATTGCTACACTGTGTAATTATAAAACTTTTTGTGTCTAAGTGTTTTTCTTCAACAAAAGACTCAAATAATGATTAATATGCAAAATAATGAGCAAAGTTCTCTAATAAAAGTAAAGACCAACGAAAGAATGTAGCTCATGCAATGTTTTGGATTTAAGCCATAATTGGATGATTTCAATTTTCTTTGGGTCGATATGAATTCCCTTTCTCGATATGATGTGGAATTCAAACACAAGTGGTTTTGTGAAAGTAGGCGAACACTAAAATATCATAAAAGAGGACAATGATGAAATCTTGATAATGGTCAATAAAAACCTTTGGTTCATTGGAAGTGAGATGGTAAACGCTCACTGTTGTTGTTTCGCTTGCCAGTGTTGAGTCCCCCCCTCCCTCCCCTCCCCCCAATCCGTGTGCACGTTGCCCCCTCCCTCCCCTCGTACCTTTGCTTTGCCATCCCTTGCTGATTCGCGTGTGTCCCTGTCTGTTGTCCGTTGTCACCAGAGCGCAGCTTCTACCCAAAGCGCTTCACCTCAACTTGTCAGCCCCGCCTCAATCCACCAATCCCGCCTCCCAATCTAGCCTGCCCTAGCTCGCCAATCCCGTCTCCCATCAGTCTCGTCCTAGCCCGTCAATCTCGCCATTCGTCTCAGCTTGCCAGTCTCGCCTCCCAATCCCACTAGCCCAACCTTGCACTCCACCGCGGTTTTTTGCTTGTCTGAGATCATCGTCTTCCTTGACGTACTCAAGTGCAGAAGGCCTCCTCGTCAACGACTCTTTGCCCTTTCTTCACAATAGCAAACACAGATGGAGGCTCAAGCTCCCTACATAGGGACTCAACCGAAGTCCACTTGTCGGACCCCGCTGCGCCCACCATTCGACTTGCTCTTTCACCGACAGAGCAAGCGAGCCTAGTCGCGGAGGTAGAGCGCCTGCAGACGACTTCTGTCATCTGCAAGATTCTCGGCACTCAACCTAGTAGAGGAAATCTACGTAATCTTCTCCAGGCACCGCCTTCTTGCAGAGGTGGGCAAGGTCTTGGACGTTCGGATCTTCGGACGAGTCTACTATCATATCGAGTTTGAGACCTCCGAGATGGCATCCAAGGTCATCGCCATGAGTCCCTTGACCATCCGAGCAGTTCGAGCCCACTTTCGACAGCGGAGACATGGTTTTGACTCTGCTTTAGATGTTCTGATAGAGGAAGTGGACATCTCCATCTCTGTCTGCTTTCTTGGTTTGCGGAGGGAGTACCTACCACTTTTGTCGAGGATAGGCTCATCGATTGGGACTGTCCTGGAGACACCTCACCTTGGCAGCCTCAGTAGTTGCCATGGCGGCCTGCATTCCCTTATAAGCATGTACAAAAACCAGACAGTATCGCATGTTCCTTGATCTTTAATTGGGGTAACAACACCATGCTTTCTTCAATCAACAGATGCACGGAGTTTCTTGGTATCGCAGACAGAGCTGTATTCCTGAAGGGGAATAGGGCTGGGGTGGTTTCTGAAGCCAAAATGTCGAGCTTTAAACTCGTTAAGGGTGAGATCTGCGAAGCGGGTCAAGCCCACCAGACTGAGTGGACTTTTCGACTCAGTGTTGGAGTGACTACGGACACAGGTCCTAGAGTTCTCTCACCACATGGGAGATCTAGGAGTTAGCGACATGCTTCAGACTCTTTGGCCATTGGCCAAGTTTGTTGTGATCCCTCCAGATGCAGCACGATGTAGACACATTGTGGTTCACTTCTTTGCTGATACGCAGTGTCCACCATACTATATACACATTCATGAGGACCCCTTGAGAGAGGAGGTTACTTTACGCACGGCTCGGTTTACTGGGCTTGGGCGAGACTCTTTGCAATCACACCTATCTAGAGGATGCTCGGAGGTGGATTACTCCCCATCCAAGCCAGCTTCGAAGATAGCACGTTTAGCTGCTGCGGCAACATTTGTTCTCTCGCTCGCCATGAGGATAGTCTCAGGGATTGGGTGGGTCCCAGTTTCAGCGCTAAAGGGGCATACTGCGTCATGAGCTTCAGCGATGCCTTGTGGGAGGAGAGATTGACCTCCTTATGCTACAGGAGCATCATCTGTGTGAGAGCCGCATTAGACGTTGTGGTCAGCTTTTGCGTGGTCAGTTCCTTTTGGACTTGGAGGCATCCAGGGTGGAGTATGTATGACTATTGCAGTCTCTTTGTAGCAGGCCATTGTGGGTAGAGGGATTATTGTGCTAGGCACTGCTTAGTGGATCACTATATGCAGGTTCAGGGTTGCCTTGTGGGCTTCCTGAACATCTATGCACCCAATGTGGTGAGTGCACGAGCAGAGTTTTGGTCACAGATTGGTGAGTCTCTGTCGTAGGTAGAGCAGTGGTGCATAGGGGGTGACTTCAACATGTTGAAGGACCCCTATGTGATAGGATTGGTGGTAGCCATGCTATTGTGCATAGAGTTGGAGTTGGCAGCTTGGGAGAGGTTTTGTATGACCCTGAAGGTTTTCGGATGTGTGGTAGCATTGTGAGGCCCCCAAACAGCTTGGCCTTCTCTCATTCGGCGGACCGCATAGTGGGAGGAGTGAATCTATCGCGGATAGATCGCTTCTACACTAGTGACCACTTCTGTGACTTGGGTGGGACAATTGGCATTCTAGCAGGGACTTCCTTCTCGGACCATGCACCAGTGATCCTCAGTGATAGATATGCAGAGGAGGGGGAGCACAATACTTCGCATCCCTGAGAGGGTCTTGCTTGACTCTACACTCAAAGAGTGAGTGGAGGCTCTTTAGATAGAGAGCTTAGACATGTAGGATTCTCCTGCTGACAGAGTGGCCTCAGGACTTGCTCAGCGTAGTCGATTCTTTCTTCAGGAGTTATTGGCTTGCCGAGCTGCAGCGAGAGAGGAGGAGCAGCGTCTCTGACGGGGCGTTGCTTCCTTACAGAGGATGCAAGAGCAGCATCCAGACAGTCCTTGGTTGGAGGAGCATTTACTGTAGGCTCGCCAGGAGCTTGTTAGTACAGAGGAGTGGCATCATGAGTTTGCTTTCCATCGACAGGCATCTCAGTGGACGCAGGTGGGTGACAGAGTCACTAGTGCTTTCTTTGAGGCACTGGGACCTCGGCATACAAATGCCAAGGTCAGTTAGTTGAGGAGGCCCGATGGGTCAGTTGCTTCTGAGCCAGAGGACATGCGTGCAATTCTTACTGACTTTTATCGTGAGTTATTGTCAGCAGAGCCTCAGTTAGAGCATCATGATGCATGCAGAGAGCAGGTGTGGGCATAGATGCCTTGTCTTGTGATAGAGGAGATGCGCCAGAGGCTTGAGCTGCCACTTCAGCTTGAGGAGTTGCACACGGCTCTTAGTGCACTCCCCCGTGGTAGCTGTTTAGGTGAGGATGGCTTGACTCCCAACTTTTTCTTGGAGTATTGGGACTTGCTTGGCCCAAATCTCTGTAGGGCTTTTCAGTACATCTTACACACAGGAGAGATGCCTGACAGCATGAGTGAGGGCTTGATCTACCTCATTTCCAAGAAGGGTGGCTCCTTGGATGAGATTCGACAATGGCGCCCCATCACCATCCTCAACTCAGTCTACAAAACTCTTGCCAAGGCTCTGAGTTTGAGGATTCAGCCACTTCTAGAGACCCTTATACATGAGACTAAAATAGGTTTTGTCAAGGAGCGTAGTATCCTTGACAATATTTTTACTTTTTGGGAGGCTTCTGCCCTAGCGCGGATCCGTGGTGAGGATCTGGTAATTCTTCTTTTTGATTTTGAGAAGGCCTACGACAGAGTTGACTGGGACTTTCTAGAGGGCACTTTGTGCAGGATGGGCTTCTCAGATGCTTGGATCAAAGGGGTGTCAGCTTTGTATAGACGGGCACTTAATCATGTACTTTTGTTAGGAGGTAGAGGTGATCGTTTCATGCTCAAACATTCGGTCAGACAGGGCTGCCCTCTTGCCCCCTTCCTCTTTTTGTTCTATGCTAAGGCGATGAGCAAGTTTTTGGTTTCGCAGCAGGTTGGTTTACGGGGCTTAGCACTTTCTATTTGGGGAAATGAGCTATTGGACGCTGAGTTTATCGATGACTCAGCCTTGTACTTGGATGGTCAGGAGGCCAACCTTCACAGGTGGCTCTAGAGACCTTCTGTTGTGCATCTGGTGCATTGATCAACTGGAGAAAGATAATAGCTTTCTCATAGTAGTGCTCTTATGCCCGATTGGATCCAGGTGAGGGTTTCAGGTGGATTCCCCCAGGGATTGCAGTTCGGTACTTGGGATGTCAGGTTGGTTTAGACTTGTCTCCCTAGCAGCAGATTGCTCCCCTCCTCCTGTCTATCAGGAGGAAGTTGTTACATTGGAGCTCCGCACGACTCTCTCTGGCAGATAGAGTTGTAGTGGCCAACCAGGTGTTGCTGGCTACTGTGTGGTACATCACTTCTTGTTGGATCTTCTCGAGTTCTTGTATTAGCCAAGTAGAGAGGCTGATTAGGAACTTCCTTTGGTCAGGGTGTGACACTCAGATAGCCCGGGCCAAAGTGGCTTGGCAGGTCATCACTCTTGCTTGTTCTCAGGGAGGGCTTGGGATCATAGATCCAGCACAGCATAGTAGAGCCCTTCTTGGGAACATCGTCAGAGGACTTCTTCTAGGTGCTACAGTGACTTCGTGCTAGGGTGCCTCAAGCTGGAGGCCCCTGGCGACCTTCGACCAGATAAATCTTCACAGAGACGCGCGGAGTTGGCTTGAGCAGGAGAGTGGAGGACCGCTTCGCTGTGAGTTTGCTTCCATCTTGGGAGCACCTGCGGCGAGGTTTGGAGCAGCGTCAGCCTACTTGCACGGAGGAGCGCCTGAGACAGTTCCTTGTTTGCAATCCCATGGTTAGCACTCAGAGAGGCCACTTGGTTAGTAGTCGGCCTCATGTTTCCTGGGGTCCCATGGCAGCGGGTCCAACATGCTCTTTAGGTGACTGGTTACGGTTTTCAGGCTTGTAAGAGGAGCCACATAGCCTTCAACTACACGGCATGAGAGGGGTGCACAGCATGTGCCAGGACATCTCAGAGGAAAATCCAGCTGAGTGGCTCACTCCTCTTGAGCTAGCAACACCCAGATGGATGGGAGCCTTCACGCCACTGGAGGTTCTCATCTCTGTCTGGGCTTGTTCAGAGATTGTACCCTCCCTGTTTTTCGAGTTACAGGGAGAGGGACGCTTACATCAAGTTGCAGTAGAGGCCCCACAGGTGGCAGAGTGCTGTTTTTAGAGGATCTGAGTGGTGGGCATCTGTGGGAGGACTCATGTCATCGATCCTGACCCAACAGTTCTTGAGACTGGACACAGGAGACTGTGGTCTTGGGAGAGCTGTCCACTAGAACGAGTACAATGGGATCTTGGAGAGTGGCTTTGGAGGGACCCTTTCTCTTTTGCAGACCACCCACATGTCCCTTTCTTTCAGTACACTGTTCGATTGGGATGTCACATACTGGTAGCACAGAGAGAGGCTCGCCCTGCTGCTGCAGCACCTCATTGGCAGGAGGAGGGTCTCACAAGTGAGTTCTTGACAGCTTTTTGGGATAGGTTGTGGGACTCCAGACAACCGAGGCGAGTCACTTTGTTTTAGTTGGCTGATCGCACACAGAGCTACAGCAGTTGGGAGCTGGCTTGTATATAGTGGTCTCTCGACTGCATGTGCAGCTTGTGACCATTTGGTGGAGAGTCATCGTCACTATCTTTGGGACTGTCCTTTGGCACATCAGGCGTGGCTTCGTGTTCTTCGGCTGATGCCTGCTCTTTCCCCGGCTCGACAGTACACTTGCCGAGCAGCTGCTTGGTCCACTCTCACGGGCCCGGCACTTTATTTTAAGATATCTTTCACCAGCAGGATGATAGAGATGCGCTGGGGGGGGGGGGGGGGGGGGGGGGGTACTCGAACCTGCCATAGAGCTTACTCCTAGGAGTGGTGCAGAGAGAGAGAGGAGTGCTGGGAGCTCATCAGTGACCTGACACTTTGGTTCATTTGGCGGGCTTGCTGCTTTTGCATCTTTGAGGCTCGCCTTGTACCACCAGCTGAGACTATTCGCGATCTTTGGCTAGAGCTGATCCACACACTCAGAAGACAGCTTGAGAGACTCTAGGGAAGCTCCGACCGCATGCAAGAGCACAGAGAGGCATTCCTTTGACTCTGGCGTCCTGTGCCTTTTTTCACCATGGTCCAGGGTGTACTCAGATGGCTCTACCGTCCACCTGTGTGGCTCTTCCCTCCTCCCATTTCTTGATTTAGCCTCATTGTACATATGCTGTTTTTTCATTGGAGGAGTCTCCCCATCATGGTTGTTGTAGCCCTCTCTTGAAGAGGAGGTTGTAGCCCTATGGGCAGTTTCATTAACTTATAGAAGG
Source organism: Adiantum capillus-veneris (assembly GCF_014529385.1). Taxonomy (NCBI): domain Eukaryota; kingdom Viridiplantae; phylum Streptophyta; class Polypodiopsida; order Polypodiales; family Pteridaceae; genus Adiantum; species Adiantum capillus-veneris. The sequence goes on from NC_140947.1 coordinate 121,990,735, forward strand.
ATCTTTTTCTCGGAAAAAAAAAGCTTTGTTCATTATACATGTAAAGGTGATCAATGCATTTGTCAAGCTAAATGGCGAAAAGAAATTTATAGTGCCAGCGTGTGTGCTAAATACACTTTGTAAACATCTTTCTCAATCATTTTGACTTTGTGGTACCTTGATTTAAGGACAATTTTATTGAAAATATTTGTCCCTTTCAGTATGTCTAGGAGATCATTGCTATGGGAATATGAAACCTATTAATGGTGATCTTGTGTAAAACCTTGATACACATACAAAAGATTCTATTTTTTATCTTGACAAGAAGTATTGGAGCTCCATATGGTGGACTACCCTCGTCTATAAGCAACACGGGTGAGAGTCATGGGATCCACGGCGAAGAATGAATCCACCATTGATCCCATCTTTGCCATGCAAAATTATTTTCCTCCCAGTTACTCGCACTGCGACTTGAGCTCCCACCCCTCGCACTAGACTTATGCACACTATCCAGCCCACCTATCGCGAGACGCTGCAATCAATGCGATGCTAGAGTGTTATATTCTTACCCCCCCCCTTGCTACGTTGATCAGACAGCCCAAAGCTCCTTGCCCTGTTGAAAACTTGCCCCTGTCGTAGATCCCATGAGTGATACCCCGTGTCACCTATAAATGGGGGTGGATTACAAGCCCTTAATCAAGTAAGGTAGTGATTTCAGTTTCGGGCACTTTCAAAATTCGGCTCTGTCATCCTACGCGTTTTCCGCAGATGGGTTTTGAGTGTAGAAGCTTAGGGACAGGTGTATCCTAGTGAGGGGATGGTGTTCCTTAAGTTTCGTACGAATCTGGCATTATTAGGTGAGTTACCTTCCGTATGTGTGTATGTGGCTAGGTGGTGTAGTTGAGGGTAGTGAGGTTCTTGATTGTGGTTTAGTTGGCCTTCCTGAGTGTTGTATGTGTAGGATGGTCTCAGCCTGACAAGCTAAAGATATTTCCTCCGTGTGCCTATCGTGTCATCTGTGTCCTCGATTGACATTATGTTGATCTAGGTAGTGTTTGCATGCACTTCATGGGTGTGTGAGTCTCTCCCGTCCAACATTGGCGCCGCTGCCGGGGACACAAGGACCTAAGTAGGTTTCCTACTAGCACTCGTGTGATGGTTGCTTGATTTAGTTTTGGCTAAAGAAAGTGTTTTTCTTAAGTGGATCCGGAAGAGGATATTCCGCGATCAAGTGGATAGCCAGGAAGCGTGTGTCTTGCCGAGGGTCTGCGACTAGATAGGTTTAGTTAGGATATGTGGATTAGAGTAGTTGTTGGTGGTCGAGTGATTTGTGAGGTGATAAAAGCGTTTACTAGTCCGTGTGTGGCAGTGAAGCGTTTTTCTACTCATAGATGCAAAACCCCATATGATTTGTAGGAGTAGCTTTAGGTAAGTGATCCGATTCCGATCTAGAGCTATTCAACACTGAATTATTTGCTAAAGTTCTTGATTGCATTTGAAATCACGGAAAAGTTTGCTTTTGAGGGTAAAAATGCATTAAACAAGCTTTTGTGGATATTTTTGTATGACTGACTGATGCTGTGCATATAAAAGAGCAATTGCAAGGGTTCTGTGAAGAAAACCTGCAATTCTGTAAACATAGACATCCTACGCGTAGGATGTCTCAAGAGGGTTCTGGAGACCAAATTTTGAAATTCTGAGTTGACCAATGGGTTCAGAGGGTAGGTTTTACCCTAGTAACATATTGACTTGGGTGTTTTTCCCTACTTTTGTTGACCAAAAGCCAAAAGGCAGAGTTAGAAAACGTAAAATTTCAGAAAAGGCTTAAATTGAGTGATTTTTGCATGTTTTTGCAATTGTGAAGCATACTTGCACTTGCTGAGAGCATAAGGAAGCATCAAGGACACTTTAGTCTGAAAAAATTAGCAGTAGACATCCTACGTGTAGGATGTCTACATGGTGATCTGGGCACTTTTTTGAAAATCTGAGGTTACCAGTGTGTTTAGAAGGTAGGTTTTATCCTATTTTCACCTGGAAAGTGGAAATTTGACCAAATTTTAACAGATCAAAGCCAAAAGACGAGAATTGCCAGACATCCTACCCAAATTGTGTCCAAAGCCTAATTTTGAGACCAAACCATAGGGTGACTTCATGTGCATGTTATACATGATGTTTTGAGTGCATGTGATAAATCTCATCTCATTTGGGTCAGTGAAAGGGAAGATTGAGCGGACTTTAGCATTTTGACTGAAAAAGGCAAGAACAGCTAGTTTTGGGGTCTTTTGACATCCAAATCAAAATCTAAGCATACCACTGGGTTACTAACATCAAGGGGAAGCTGTGGGACAAGTCTGGGGTCAAACAGGCCAAAAAGACATCCTACGCGTAGTATGTCTTCTGTGTGATTTTGGACTTTAAACAAAATTTTGAGCATACCACAGTGATCAGCACCTTAAGGAGAGTATGTGGTTCAAATTTGGGGCAATTCTGAGCAGTTAGACATCCTACGCGTAGTATGTCTAAGGCATAATTCTGAAACCAAAATTCTACTGTGACCATAGCAGGGTGTTGTATAGCCTTAGGCAAGCCTCCTAGCCAAATTTGGTCCAATTTGGAGTTGATTTGACTTAGGAATTCATCAGAACAGACATCAGGCTTTTGGAACAGATTCTTGATCATTTGACCAACCTATAGGTGTCAGAATCAAAAAGTAAAAATAGCTGTGAGTTTAGCACATCAAGGGGAAGCTACAGTGCAAGTTTGAGCTGAAACAGAGCAAAAAGACATCCTACGCGTAGGATGTCTCCAGCTTGATTTAGGACTCCAAACCAACTTATGAGCACACCACTGTGATCAACACATGAAGGAGAAGCTAGGGTGAAAATTTCAAGTCATTCTGAGCAAAAAGACATCCTACGCGTAGGATGTCTCAAGGCCATTTTTAGGTCCAAATGAAATTATGAGCATACCATTGTGTTGCTGGACTCAAGGGGAGTCTTTGGACCAAATTTTGTTAAATTCTGAGCATATAGACATCCTACGCGTAGGATGTCTCCAGGCCAGATTTAGGGTCCAAATGTACTTTTGACCATACAGAAGTGTTCACAGTGTCACAGAGATCCCAAGTCTTCTTCCATTCTAAACTGCATTTCACTGTTTTGGCCATAACTTTCACAAACGGTATCGGATCGGAAAAGTTTTTATATCAAAACGTAGCCTGAGAGCGGCCCTACAAATCTTAGAGCAAAACTTGAACCATTTAGTTCAACTTTGAAAAAAAAAACATCGTTTGAGGTCTCAAAATTTATCCGGAAGTTAGGGGTGTCTAAAAGCAACAATTTGCGAGAATTGTGACGAAACGGTTGCGGTTTTGGACATAGTTTCGACTTTTCCCTAACCAAAGCACTTGAACACAATGGACTAAGTCTACTTGAACCAAGCAAAAGCTCTTTTAAGCCTAGAAATCATGTCTACCCTAGATTCAAACGCAACTTACACAAGCTTGGAGATCCCGACGATAGAGGAATATCCTCCCACAATGGATCTTCCAAACTTGCAATTGATAAAGACCCATCTTGTTGAGAGAGTCTGGATGATTGGTCATGAGAGTGAAGGACTATATAGATACATTGACGACAATGAGGTCAATCTTTATAGGTGCTCAGATCCATACCTAGAAGAGATAACGGATTACAAGCTCTTATATGTCTACACATACGGAGTCGACTGTCAATGGAGATCTATAGTTGTCGACAAGTATGGACGAGAATACAGAGTTGTAGAAAGCACAAATCCACAGACTGTACTAGAAAGAGGTGGATATTTGGTCAATGAAGGACCACAACTGCCTCCACCAAACACGAGAATTCCTATATAGTTTCTTCGTTTCCGCTTGAATTGTCCGTTGACTCGTTGTCTGCTTCATTTTCCCACTCAGGATGATCGGGAATGTTGTGAAACACCTCCTCTTCATCTTTCTTTTCCAGTGTATCGTTCTTTTCAGTTTTTTTTTCGAGTACAGTTCTCAACATGAAGTACGGAACCACGTCGTACCCGTCCTTGTCGCAAAATTTCATTGTGGGACCATCCGGAATTGCACAAACATCTAGGGTTGCTAGAATGTGTGTCCATTCTAATGGTTCAAGCGTGTCCTCTGGAAAGGGTTCTCCTATATAAGTTTCGTCTTCGATGGCCCTTTCTAAAACATATTCTTCTCGCCTCAGACTTCCACATTTCGAGGCTCCACACATCCATAACTCCTTGGGCTTACCTAACCAAGCTGAAAATTCGGATCCCGCCAAAGTAGCTGAATCAAACTCCTCTACCGGTGTTCGGTTCACATCTTTGTAGCTATGGTCTCTCAGGTTCACACGTGTAGTGGTTTCCATATTTCTCAGGTATATGTGATCGTAGCCCCAATCTTGGACCATTTTCAACTGTCTCATGAATGGTCTTCCCAATATGATATCATAGTTATTCTCCTTGCCAAAATCGACAATAGCAAAAGTATGTTCGTATTCAATGCCGCAAGAAGTCACTACGACTTTCTCTAATAACCCCATAGGTTTCTCCATGTGTCCATCTGCTAATTGGAGTTTCAAACTAGTCTTCCTTATTGCTGGTTTCCCCCATTTTTTCCAGATTTCTTTTGTAGCAATGGCTACCCCAGCTCCGCTGTCTAGTATTGCCATCGTGTTCACTCCTTGGAATTCAACTGGTAAGGTTGTATTTCCCTCTTCACCTTCGCAATACTCTCCGACCTTGTTTAAGGGTACAGGCTTAACATTCTTTTGTGGTTTACTCAGCTCTTGTATACCCTCTTGCAGTCTCGATGTTGGGTCTTTTATCCCAAATTTCTCCAAGCATTTTCCTACAGTGGTCCACATATGTGGTCTTAGCCTCAAAAGCTCAGCTAGAGTGATAGTGCATGTCACTGGTGTTGACAAGATCTCTATCAATCCTTGCGAGTCCATGACTTTTTTTGATGAGATTCTTCGTGAGGGAAGTGCTCTAGTCTCGGATTTTGCTTCATACTCTCCTAAGTATGAAGGTAAGGTATTCAGTGAGTGAGGTTTGCTCTCCATTGTTCTAACAGAGCCCCCATCTCCCCAGTAAGATTGCAGATCCAAGTCCACTTGAGATCCTGCCTCAAATTCCACTATGGGAGGATTCCTGATGTCCTTTTCCCAATTTGTCTGATTAGCTTGGTAACTTAGCTCGTTTGCAAAGTTTGCCTCTCTCACTTGTTTCCAAAATTCATTGTAATCCTCATCTCTTCCGTAAGACCTCTGTATGACTGGATGAAAACTCTCTATCTCCTGATCGGTTGTGTTCAATACTATGCGGTCATCCTTGTGTGTATTTTCAGGCTTTTGTGCACTGGGAGTCTTTTCAGCTACCCGTGAAACGATAGTCTCTTGCTGAATTGGGTTTTCCGTTCCACAATTCATTGTTTCTTTTGGTGGTTCTAATAAGGCTTGTGCAGTCTCGATCATTCTCTGGCACATTTCAAGTCTCTGCTTTTCCAATTCCGCGTTTGGGTATGTGATCCACCTCTGTTCTTGTGTTTGGTTGTTCTTTAACCTAGCTTCGTAAGCTCTCATCAGTGCGTCCAATGGTTCGTGTACTTTGTCGACTAGCACTGATCCCCCTGAGCTTAAGCTCGTTGTTTCTTTGATACACTTTTGTTTCGTTCGTTCCGGGCTCATCTCTCGTTTCCCGTTTTGACTCTCAAGTTTTTCTAATCTATCTTTAGTTCGCTTTAGTTCCTCAGCTAGAATAGCGTCTTCACGTTCTTTTCTCAACTTCATGCGTGCTTTTCTAGCTTTCCATGTGTTTCTCTGACTCCACGGTCCTTGACTAACCACTTCAGTCGCTAACTTTCTATTCTCAGGTTCTCTAGTGGTTTTCTTAGCTTGAGCTCTAGTAACAACTTGCGTTGGTATCAGAGTTTCATTTTCAGACCCACTGCTGGTAGGAATAGTTTCTAGCATATTCAATGTCGTCTTTTGCACTTTTTTTGGATTCTTTGAACAATCCTCAATGAAGTGAGTAACCCCACACTCAGTGCAATAAGCGTTAATTCTAATGATTTCCGTATGTGGACAAACATTCATCAGATGGTCACCTCCACACTTGTAACAGGGTCCTAGTGCTGGTCTTGGTCCCATTTGATTCATCCTTTGTGGATAGGATGGTCTTTGTCCTGTTAACCCTCCATGAGCTATGAACATCAATGTTCTTGCGTCCAAATTGTATCTCTCTTCATCAGAAGCACTTATAAATGTTGGTATTCCAACATTCCCAATCATGCCCCATGGTTCTGGTTGTTTGGGTTCTTCTGGTGGGTAATACACAGTTGGAGATATGTGTGCACCAGATTCTTCGTAATATGCTTGAACAGGCACTAAGGCTTGTTCTTCCTAATTCTCTAAGGTTGGTGCATATCTAATGCCTACTGGTCTTGCTCCTGGTAAAGGTGGTTGTTGTCCCAATACCGGTTGCGGTCTTTCTATCCCCATAGGTCCTGGTACATTTCCCGTTGGGTATCAAGGTACTGGATGTACTTGAGGTGGTGCTAATTGAGCAAGAGGTGCATACTGACGCTCCCTTACATACCCTTTGTTGTAATAGCACTCCTCTGTTGGATGGTTTGTCCATTTTTGTTCAATAGCACACCATTTCAGTGTTTTTGGCAATGGTTTTTGGTATGGTGCCATCCTTTTTAGAGCATCTTCTATCATTTGCTCTACATTTGGCATGGTTGTTGTTTGAACATTCTTTTTAGTGGTAGTCTTGCTTGCTACGGAGGAAGAGCTACTGGATGCAAAATCTGTATCCGCTGACACCTCTCCATAAACCGTACAGTTATCCACTAAGTACAATGCTTCTCTCGTTACTTGCTCGAAACTTGTACAAGCTTTCAAGTGCAAGTCCTTCTTGAGTGTGTCGTTTCTCAATCCTTCAATAAAGAGAACAGATAGTCTGTCATCTTGTGGTCGTTTACGTACTGGACATCTCTCAATGTATTGTTTGAAGCGAAGTGAAGCTTCCTTCACTTTTTCGTGTTCTCTCTGTTTAAAAGCATATATTTGTGAGACCGTATTGTGCTTAATCCCTCGTTTTGAGAATTTCTCAGCAAACTCTCTTAGCAAATGGTCAATGTCATGGAATCCCCCTATGTTCAGTGGTTGAAACCATGTCAATGCCGTACCTTCTAGAGTAAGACCAAATCTCTCGTATTGTGTATAGAAATCTGTTATCTGCTCAGCTCTTAAGACTTGCTTAAAGAGTGACACATGTGCATATGGATCTCCTAAACCACCATACTTATTTGGCATACACTTCGCTACTTGAGATGGTCTCATACGTCTATGGTCTGCTACCAGTCTCATTGCTCCTGTGTCCCGGCTAAAGCTTTCTCTAGCATCATGGACTTCATGGGTTACCCTTGTCGGTTCCCCTGCCCTGAATCTACTACTAGGAGGTAAATGTGATGGTTCCGCTTCGAACCTTGGACCTGGAGTGGTATATGTGGGGATTGGAACTGCACTACCTCGATTCGTATCCATTGACTCTCTGGAATGTAATGATCCCATTGGTCTGGGCTTCGAGTACTGAGGTTGACTGAAAGAGTCAGCAGCCTGAGTTCTTTGTCCCCCTGTCGTCATTGGGTTTTGCAATCCATTTGTTGGTGCTGGTCTTTGTGAGCTAGAAGTAACATAATACTGATGTAGTGGTCCCCCAAAGTATGTATATCCTTCTAATTTTTTCTTGCCCATTGTTGAGTATTGCCTCCCATACTTGTCGTAAGCAGCAATTTTCACTTCCGATCCCTCTGTGTAGGTAAAGACATAAAGTCTTTTTTGGTCTGTCAACTCTCCGGTGTAGGGTTCTTCACATCTATAATAGAGATCTTGCTCCCCATTATTATATTTGTATAGCCCCACATAGATGTTATCAGTGTTGATCCTTGTAGTTTCATTCTCTCTTCTTAACCTCGCATCAGGGAAGTTCATTATTGGTGCTTTCTCCTCAAGTTCTTCATCTACTTTGGCTTTGGTGCCTATCAATCCCCACTTGTCCACAATGTTAGGGTTTAGGACTACCAAGTACATGGTACCCTCGTCATCTAGATATCTATCTCCGCTATAGCTCACAGGCACTAAGTCCTTGAACTCACTAGGTCTCTCCTCTATCTTTACACAATAGCGGTCCATTCCATCTTTGTAGATCTTGGCACCTTGCTCATTGTCGTACTGGTATTTTATGAACAATAGCTTCATTGTGGCGGAAGGGTTTGATGATCCTGCTGCCATATTTTCTTTGTTGTTCAGGTTCAAGTGTTCCAAGTGTTCGGTGAAAATCTCGTAAGATCTCTCCGAAGAAGTATCAGAAACACTTCCTTCAAAGATCGGCTCTAATGGTTGCACCCAACTTTGGTTTACACTTCCCTCAGTTGATATGACACTTGCTTGTTCCCCTTGTTTTGGTTGGTTATTCTGGGGATTCCTGCCCGATCTCAAATTCATCAATTCCCCTAAAGGACTTTAACTTCTCCGTCTCGGCAATTTGTTTTCCCAAGTTTTTGTGGTCAGAATTGATCCAAACTGATTGATACTTGGTCAATTGTTTAATCTTGTCAGTTGGACAACTTCTGTTTCATCAAGTGAGAATTTTGTTGCAGTTATGCTGAAAAAGACATTATACGCGTATGATGTCTTTTTTCACAAATTTAGACTATTTTGGTTATGCTCACTCTCAGCAGCCCCCTTATGCTCTTTCCACTCACAAAATTCAGTTTGAACTCTGTTTGAGCAAGTTATGGCTAATTTAGGCTTTTCTTGGCAATTTTCCGCTTTTGACTTGTTTTGGGTCAATTATGATCCAAATGGGATGAAACTTGAAATATAACCTCTAGACAGCTATTACAATGGATCTGTGTTGGCAAAGTATCAAAATATGTCCAAAATTAGGTAAAAGACATAATACGCATATGATGTCTTTTTCCTCAATTTGGGTCAAGACTTGATATTTATGCTTTCTACAGTGTTTGTAACAATCTTGTCAGGTCAGATATTAAAATTAAGCAGTGGATGTGCTAAAAGACATTATACGCGTATGATGTCTTTTGTCCCAGATTTTGACTATTTTTGGTTTTAAGCCTTCTCCAATGTTTATAATTGAGTTTCAAGTGTTTTTGTCAGGTTTGAATGTAAAAACAAGATCTGAATCCAAAATTTCATATTCTTTGCGTTTCTTGGACTCCGACTTGTCTTTTTGGGTTTCTTTGAGTGTTAATGCTCTTGTTTTAAGTTGAAATTAGAGTATAACTCCCCCTTTTGAACACTTTGGTAAAGTCAAAATTTTTGTTTTGGTCTCTGTTTGGTCATTTAGACATCATACGTGTATGATGTCTAAAGTTGCAGATTTCCAGTTTTTTGGCACAGAATCCTTCCTAAAGCTTTCTCTAGTGCTCAGCAACTCCCAGATACACAGAAAATTTCTTTGACTTTTGTTTATTGCAAGTTTCACTACTAACTCGACGGTTTAGTGATCTAACATGCAATCAACCATATCAAGCAAATACTCCAATAACACCATATTAGAGACTTTGAGACTTTAGAGCCAATGTGGGGACTACCAACATCTCAAAGATTTGGCAATATGGACAAATGTCAAAGTGGTTTTTACGCCCAAAGCCTTCCACAAGATAGTACTTAAAAAGATCTTTCGGGCCATGTTCTCAAAAACTTGGATAAGATTTGACCATGTGGTCAAATTTTAAGCTCTTTTTGAAAGTGGGAATTGGAAAATTCCCAAATTTACTAATATGGTGTTCAATGATTACTAGCTCTAGATCAGGATCAAATGAAGTCCTACCTAAGCTATTCCTAATCATAAAATGGGTTTGGTAATTGTGATTTTAAAGAGATCCACTGCCACTCACGGACTAGCAAATTCTTCTTCTATCAACAACTACTCAACATCAACAAAACAACAAACAAATCTAAGCTAAACTAAAAATACTGTCAACACGGAAGACCCAGGAATACCCCACTTCCTAGTATCTCTCGAGATCTTCGGAGTCCACCACTCTTAGATCTTTTCTAACTAAAGTATACAAAGTAGTTTATACGACTCACCTCGTAGGATTAGTCTAAGGTCACCTACTTAGGGCTCTCGTCCCCGGCAGCGGCGCCAAATGTTAAGGCGGTTACGCCGCTAGCGGAAGCTAAATAGCGAGAACTCAACCAACAACAGAATTTGTCAGACAAGGACGGAGCTTGACCCGCAGGCGCATGGAAACAACTAGGTGGGTGTCAAATCACCTACTCGACCTTCTAATGACAATCACTACTAAGGAAATCAAATCTAAGTTCTAAAATACGCAAGTGACTGAAATCCGTACTACGAACGAATGCTATACGAAACATGATCTAGAATCATTGAATCGATCTCAAACTCAAGGGAAGTCTATACACTAGGTAAGAACAACACCCTAAAGACTTGAACTGCAAAATCAACCTATAACCACTCCGTGCGGTAAACGCGTATGAAGACAGGCCGAAAAATACAGGTGATCGAAACTTGACCCCGATGGTACCAATGTGTAGCTCTACTCGTTGTGGTTCTATAGATATGCTGCACGCTCCGTTCCGACACACGAGTTGGAAGAAAACTCACACCGAAGCTCGTAGGAACTTACCACACATAGAAGCCGATAGCGCGCACTCTTGGTATCTGTGCGTAGCTCTTGCCGTTGCTAACACAATGGCGGTGTCGCTTCTCCAATGGCGGCTCCGTAGCTCACGTAGCAAGTAGATAAGACTCTCTCTCTCTCTCAGACACAATCACGGCGCTCCAAAAACTCACTTTGATTAAATAAAACTCTATCTTTAGGTTACAAAACTTTGGCTTATATACCTCAGCCTTGGAGGTGAGAACATCTCTAACTAATTACATCAGCAAGTGAAATTACTTCGGAATTACAAGCTGGAAACTCAATTGAGTCCCGTTACTTAATGAATGGCTCCAATCAAAATCAATGTCGGAAAGACATTTATTACAATCAATGGTTACAAAAATGATGAGTGTGAGCAAAAATGTGGGTGTGATCCTCTGCTGGCTCAACAGTAAGTTACAAAGGGATTATACCCTTTTGGAGCCCCCACCTTGCTTCACTCTCACCACCTCACATCAACTTCAGAATGCACCACAATGCTTCACAATCCATTTTTGTGTGTAGAGGAGGCCTCTTTTTATAGGCCAAAAGGGTTGCCCTCTCTCATGAGAGGCAATTGTGTGTAGCAGCACTTGTGTTGACAAGTCCAAATTGGACCCTCCAATTCGCCCATGTGTGGCCGCCCTTGAGAAGACAAGTCTACCTTTGAAATTGGCCATTGACTTCTGGCCATCAACCACCGGCCATGACTACCGGCCACCGGCCATCCAACCAAACAACTAGCCATTTTCCGATCACTTTCCTGCCGTCGTCCGGCCATAATTTTCCAGCAAAAAGAAATATTTTGATGGTCATGAAAATTTTGGTTTCCAACGACTGATTTTTCTTCACGCACGATGGCTTCTCCTCATAACGGGGGCCTTACAATGTGTCTTTTGAATACAAAAAATTACAAGGGGTAAAATTAGGCTCCATACTTAACGATCACCCACTTGGAGACTGATCTCCAAACTAAACCTGTGATTGCTTTCCATCCTGGCTTCTTATCCTTGAATGCCAATCAAAGATTAGTAGAAGCTCAACTTCCCCTTGTTGACCACCTTTTTAAACATGTCTGTGGGATTTTCACTTGTATGCACCTTTCCTAGCTTTAGTTGTCCCTCTTCCAAAAGTGTGCATATGAAGTGATATCTCACCTCAATATGCTTTGTCCTTGAATGAAAGGCCGAGTTCTTTGCAAGACAGATAGCACTTTAGCTATCACTGTACAAGACACAATTGTCTTATTTGAATCCAAGCTCTTCTAAGAATCTGTGAAGCCACAAAATTTCTTTGCTTGCCTTCGTCATTGCTACATACTCTGCTTCCGTGGTAGAAAGTGAAACCACTTCCTATAGCTTTGAAGCCTAGCTTACTACTATGCATCCAACCGTGAAGACATAGCTAGTAGTTCTCCTTTGAGTATCTTTGCCACCACCATATTTGCATCAACATACCCTTGAAGAAAAATATCAGCTCCTCCAAAATACAAAGCATTTGTTGTTGTCCCTTTCAAATACCTAAGTATCCACTTCACAGCTTGCTAGTGCTCTTTATCTAGTTGTCCATGAACCTACTTACAACTCCCACTGCATGTGCAATGTCTGGCCCTGTCCATACCATAGCATACATAAGAGAATCTACCGCTGCAGCATATGGAACTTTGGACATATAGGCTATCTCCTCTTGTGTCATTGGACACATATCCTTGGTTATTTTAAATTGACCAGCCAAAGGTGTAGAAATTGTTTTTACATTTGTATTGCAAACCTTTCTAGTACCTTCTTGATGTAATCCTCTTGAAATAGCTTTATTGTCTTCTTCGTCTTGTCCCTTGATATCTTCATACCAAGTATCCTCTTTGTAGCATCTAAATATTTCATTGAAAAAGATTTAGATAGCTCCTCTTTCAGGTCTTTGATGCCCTACATGTTATCACTTACAATCAGCATGTCATCAACATACAACATTAGGATGATGAACTTCCCATCTCCCAAATTCTTCGTGTAGACGCAATGATCTGAGTTGCATTTTTTGAATCCATGATCCACCATCCATCGATCAAACTTCAAGTACCTTTCTCTTGATGTTTGCTTTAAACCATACAAGCTCTTCTTTAATCTGCAATCCATTTTCTCCTTACCTTTTACTTCATACCCCTTTGGTTGAAGCATGTAAATTTCCTCCTCTAAGTCACTGTGAGGGAATGTCGTATTTACCTCCATTTGCTCAAGATTTGAATCAGGAGCAGCCACAAGGCTTAAGACAAGCCTAATTGAGTTCATTTTTACAATAGGAGAAAATATTTCATTGAAGTCAATACCTTTCTTTTGAGAAAACCCTTTTATCACAAGCCTAGACTTGTATCTTTTATTCCCACCTTCTTCTTCCTTTAGCTTATACACCCATTTGTTCTGAAGTGCCCACTTACCTTTAAGCAACTCAACCAACTCCCATGTTTGGTTACGATGTAATGAGTCCATCTCCACTTGCATGCTCTTTATCCATTCTTCTTTGGGTTTGTGTTGCATAGCTTCCTCGTATGATTCTAGCTCTCCAAAATCTGAGATCAAGAGATGGTTGAAGGAATAAACCTTTCTAGAGGTCTACTTACTCTTGTAGATCTTCGGAAAATAGGTTGAGGCTCCTCATTTGGTTGACATTGTTGTATGTTGTCACCATTTGCACTCCTTGAGTCTTCACCGTCTTCAAGCTCCATGTACTCATCACATGTTTCTTTTGTTTTTTTTCTTTCCAAGTAATTTATGTACATATTTTGTTTGTTGAAAATTACATCCCTACTTCTAAAGATTTTACCATCTTCAGGATTCCATAGGCGATATCCAAAGTCAGCTTCTCCATAGCCAATTAAGAAACACTGTTTGGACTTTGCATCTAGCTTTGATCGTAGGCTTCTATCTATATGCATGAAAGCCTCACACCCAAACACTTTGAGACATGCATAATTCATCGGTTTACCTGTCCATCCACTTTCTAGAACTCCCCCATCCAATGCCGTTGAGGGTGAACATTTGATTAAGTACATAGACGTACTTACAGCTTCTGTCCAAAGCTCAAGTGGTAAGCCTACATGTAGCCGCATGCTTTGTGCTCGCTCCATGATTGTTATGTTCATCCTTTCAAAAATGCCATTTTTTAAAGGTGTCCTTGGGGTCCGAATGCCATTGCTAGTGAGGCGGTCCGGGGCGGGCAACAAGAGAGGCGACCTCTAAACACCCCTCAAGGCTCCCGTACTACTCAATTGGGGCTGGGGCAACCACAAGCACAACAAAACAGCAAACCCACAACCAAACCCAAACAAGATAGGGGCACCACCTAGTTATGGTATGCGAACTAGGACACAAGAGAGATTTTGGTACAACCAAGAAGATGCACCACACAACACACACAAGCAACCTCACACCAAGAGTCACACAAAATGGACCAGAGAGAGCTAGAGCAAAGGGAAGAGAGAGAGAAAAGGATCTTGCGTAATACCTTATTTGTGACTTGCAAATGGAGATGGTTCGTTATGTTGCTATCGTAGAGCTTGTACAAAAACTCACTCAATGCTTAGTGATTGCTAAACATTGCCAACACACACACACACTGTCTTAGGGTGTGGGAGACCTCTCACCACAATACCCTCTAACAATGGACACAAAATTGGCAATGAAAAACACACTAAAATACTTTCTAAAATCAAGATCAACCGATAGAAACTCAAAATACATAAGTCACCTTGAATTCACCAAACCGTATTGCACAAATGGAAGGACGAAGATTTGAACGTCAAATCACTCCTTTGATGCACCAAACCTCAATTTATTGATGATGAAGGAGCATATACAATAGTGGTTTTGAGATTTGAGGAACTCACGCTCTCTCACTTGCAATGTGTAGCTTGAAGGCTTCTCTCACACCAAGAGTGAAGCTCACAAGTGGTTGCTACACCTAAGTCTCTCCTCACGCATAGAGTGTTGGGGTGCTATGTGAGATGTTGGAGGTTGTTTTACAAGAAGGAGAGGGGCCCATTTATAGGTTGGAGACCCCTCATTAAGATTATTGGAAATCCTAATTTACAAGCTAACAAATCAGGATTATGATTTTTTTGAATATCAAAACATTGCGGGCCTTCTTTGTCTGCTTGAGTCATGGGTGTGGGTTCAAAAGAGAGCATTATTGATGGTAGATAAGGTGAAAGTAAAGTTTTAAGTAAGGAGAGAGAGAGAGAGAGTTACTTTGTACATGTCTTGAGGTGAGGTGTCTTTTATGGTCAGGTCAATGCTATTTTGTGTTAGTATGTTAGTGGTTAGTGTTAGTAATAACTAGAAAGTTAATGTTACATTTACAATGGGTAGAATGGGGTGGATGGTTGAAGTAAGATGGTTGAATGAAGTGAGAAAATCCTTGTGATGGTTAAGCTTGAAGAAGTTTTTGACTTACTTGTGTAGGTTATCAAAATGACTATCGATCTTCTTCTTCGTGTTCTCTTCTTTATGCCACCGCCTCCAAGGTTGATTATCGTGATAAAAAATGGTAATTCCGTTGATAAGATCTCTTGATTTGCAGAGGTTAAGCATGGGACACATGCTGAATTTATGTATATATATAAGGAGTAAGATGGAATTGTACTTTGGAGATAATAGAGAGAGGCATAGAGATGGTGTATGTACATGGAGAGCTCATATGAGAGCTATGGAAGTAAGTGGGGAGGTTAATGGTGAAGAAGGTGAGAGAAACCATTGAAGGTGTAGGTTTGAGTGAGGGATTGAGAGGAATGTGTGTGTGTAGAAGTGTGGAAAGAGGTGAGAGAAGACTATGGGCTACTTGTGAGAAAAGTGGGCAGACTGGGGTCCACTCAAAAAATCGTAGCTCACCGTTGGTAGCTCCAAAAATCATGAAAAAATTTGAGGTGATTATTCAGAGCGTGGGCTACATTTTCTTTTTTGACTATTGCTCCAAATTCGGAGTGGAGATGGATATTAAAAATCCCACCAAAAGACCTGTATTTTCTTCACAAAAAGTCTTCAGTGGCCCCCTTCTTTGTTGAATTTGTACAATGCATCCAAGAGTGAGCCCCTCCTTTGTCATATCATAATACAAAGCATCCAAGTTGCCCTTGACACATGCATGGAGGAGGATTATTGGTGAATAAAGAAATATATACATGGTGGGACTAGTGTATGGACTATTCATGGACTTTAGCTCAATGAGCACATGGTGTTAGAATAATGAGTAAAAATAATAATAAAAATATGGAGGAGTTATGGATATGAAAAGATATTTGAATCATATGATATGGTCCCTCTTTGAATTATTTTGGGTGAAAGTAGGAAAGGTATGCAAGTAAATAATATAATAAACGTGACCAATGAGTAGAAATCATTTTTTTGTTTTCACGAGGGTGAGGGTGAAAATGTGGGAGTGATTTGTATAAAGGAAAAATATGAGGTTAGAGTATGTATATATTGGCAAAAAATATACTTATGGTGTAAGAGGATAAAAGAAGGTGTACATAGGTTTAATAAAACACACGCCTAAGTATAAATATTTAAATAAAATACCAGAATAATTATATAAATCCCTATATTTAGGCCATATATACAATGCAATATTTACACACAAATGGGCCATAATATTTTTTTTTTTAATTTTTTAATTTTTTAATTTTGACTCAACTAGCCCAGTGACTAGCTAGCTAAGGATTTTAAGAAGATATGAGAAAAGCCCCCTAACTCACACACGCCTATGTACAGTGAAATGATAGGGATAGCTATAGTGTTTGGGTGAATTTGGTAGGGTGGAGTAACTTACTATGGCAATTATGGAGAGCCGAAAAACGGCTATCACTAGCACAAAAGCTTTCAAAAGCTTGACTGTAATATTGCCTCCATTGTCAAATCTAAGGCATTTAACCTTGGTACCTACTTCATTCTCCACAAAGGCTTTCCACCTTTGAAATATGGAAAACACATCGGATTTATTCTTCATGACATTAACCCCTTTTTTTCTAGTTGCATCGTCTATGAATGCTACATAGTACAATGAGCCACCAAGGGATGGTGTACTTGCAGGACCCCAAACATCAGAATGGACCAATTCAAGTTTTTAATTTTTTCTTTCATTTCTTGCTTTTAAGAATTTTACCCTCTTTTGTTTACCAAACACAATCTTCACAGAACTGTAAGTCCACTTCTTTCAAACCTGGTAGAAGCTTCTTTGATTGAACGATTTGAATTCCTTTAGCACTCATATGCCCAAGCCGATAGTGCCACACCACACTCTCAACTTCTATAGCCATTGCACAAGTTGAAGGTTGAGTGCGTGACAGTACACAAGTAAAGTGTACCAACCTTTTCTCCTTTGGCAACCACCAAATATCCCTTTGAGATCTTCCAATGCTTGTTTCTGAATGCAATATTGTGACCTTCATCGTCCAATTGTCCTATAGAGATGAAATTTTTGCGAAGAGAAGGAACATGCCTAACATCTTTAAGCTCCCACTCATTTTTGTTAGCAGTTTTGACACAAACTATACCTTTGCCGACAATTTCACAAGAATACATACCCAAAATTACCTTTGGTGAATCTTGGAAATGTTGTTTGTGTGGTGTCGCATGGAATGAAGCCTCGGAATCTACTATCCAGGAATTAGACACATTGTTTAATGAGAGAATTAGAGCATCTTGCTCTACTTTACCTACCACATTGGCCTCCGATGTTGGCTTGTTGTCTTGAAACTCCAACTCCTTCTTCTTCTTGGACCAGCAATCCTTCTTGATGTGGCCCTTCTTGCCGGAGTTCCAACATTCAAGAACTAACTTTGTGTGTGACTTGCTCTGCCCTGAGCGATCACAACCCTTTTGGTTTTTGAACCTCTCCTTAGGCCTTCCTCTTGTTTCCACTGATAGTGCAGCACTTGATGATTCTCATGTGCTTCTCCTTGGTATTTCCTCGCTTAGGAGAACACCCACAACATCCTCAAACTTAAGAATATTTGTGCCAGAGATAGATTTACTTACAGCCATCACAAGCCTGTCCCAACTATTCGGTAGAGATGATAGTATAAGGAGAGCTCCCACTTTGTCATTGAAATTAATTTTAACCAATTGAATTTGAATTATGTTGGTGTTAAAGTCATTTAAGTGTTCTGCAATTGAGCCATTCTCTGCCATCTTTAGATTGAACAAGAGCTTCATGAGAAATACCTTATTGGATGCCAATGGTTTCTCATAGAGGCCATCAAGTGACTTCATCAAGTCCTCCGTGGTCTTCATCTCTAAAACATTGAAGGCCACCGTTGACACCAAGCTTAACTGGATTGTTTTCAGTGCCTTTTGGTCAAGGACAATCCATGCTTCATCTGCCATTGTTGCGAGTTTCTTTGCAAGACCGTCTAGTGGCAAATAAAGGTCCTTCTGGTAGAGATTATCTTCAATGTGCATCTTCCAATGTTGGTAGTTTTTGCTATTGAACTTCTCAATCTTGATGATGGATCAACCCTTCAAAGAAGCGGAGCTAAAAGAAACCATTTGTGCTATGAAAAAAGGTAAATCTCCAAACATTGATGGCCTGCCTAATGAGTTTTATCAGGAGTATCAGGACTTCCTAGTACCTCACTTGATGAAATTCTGGCTGGAGGCTTTACAATTAGGAGCCCTCCCCTCCTCAATGAATACAGGGGTCATTAAGCTTATACACAAAAAAGGGGATAAGGGGGACCTAAACAACTGGAGACCTATCACGTGTCTGACTTTTGTTTATAAGGTCTTCGCCTTAGCTCTTGCTAGAAGACTCAGCCCCATCATGAAGACCATCATACTTCCAAAACAAAAGGGGTTCATCAAAGACAGGTTCATTTTGGATGCTATTATTACTCTCTGGGAAACTTTTGAATATGTTGAGGAGTCTGAGCAACATTTCATGTTCTTCAAAATTGACTTTGACAAGGCCTATGACAGGATTGAGTGGGATTTTGTGTTTCAGTCTTTGCATGATATTGGCTTTGGACAATTTATAAAGTTCATTTTAGTTCTTTTTGGCAATGCTCTTGCTAAAGTAGCAATGAATGGTGAATTGACTGATTGCATCTCCCTGAAGAGGTCCATAAGGCAGGGCTGACCTGTAGCCCCACTTTTGTTTGCTATAAGTTTAGATGCTCTGGGATGGCTGGTGAAAGATGCTCTGGACAAAGGGCACATTAAAGGCATCAACATACCTGGGGCTGCTAATCCTCTCTGTCTCCAACAGTTTGCTGACGACACGAATGCTATCATGTCAAATGATGAACAAAGCAACAATACTTTTTGAGATTTTCTAACTGTTTTCTGTCTAGCCAGTGGCTCCTCCATCAACCATACCAAAACAGGGTTCAGACTCTCAGATGGAGACATTCCTACTGTTGTGACTACTGCTGGTTGCTCTCAAATACAGGACAAACAAATTTTAGGCTCCTGGGAATCCTGATGGGATTCAGGATAACCTTCAACCAAAGGTGGGAGTGGGTCCTAAACAAAGTTAGACAAAAAGTTTTCAAATGGAGGGACAAGCAAGCTTCCTTTTCAAACAGGATTTTCATCCTGAACCATTACTTGCTACCTTCAGTAATATATTTTTTGTCATGTTGGATGCCAGCCAAATACCAGTTTAAAAAACTCCTATCCATATTCAGGTCCTTTCTCTGGGGTTATGATGAACAAACTAGCTCAGTTCCTAAAGTTGCTTGGTCTACATGCTGCTTGTCCAAGGAAGCAGGAGGACTGGGTTTGCTTGATCTGGACACTATATCAATTAAGATGGCAGCTAAATGGATCTTGAGGAGTTTGGACTCATCGGACTACTGGGCAGTACTAATTAAAAGAACCATTCACAAATTCAAGCTAAAAGACTACAAATCCTGGTCAAATTTGTCACTCAGGGACATCATCCTCTCCTCCAAGGAATTTGTTCCTTATGGTTCCAAGCTCATATACAGATTCTGGTTCTCCTGGCAAATCATGAAATCAAAATGGAATTTTACTAACACTCTTCTCTCTAACAAGCATTTCTTTCTCCACGATTCTCTGTGGACTGGTCCTTGTGCAGGTAATCTAAAGCTAGGATGCTGTAGAAGAGCCCACAAATGCTTTAAGGCTAGAATTATGAATTGGGGTGACCTTTTTAGGGAAGAGTCTATCAATGAATTAGGGGAAATTCAAAGGCAGTTTCATCTCTCTCAAATTGATGCAATATGGTGCTTGGACAGACTTCATGTGGTAACACTGCAGTTTCGTCTTCTTGCTAGGGCCTCTGAAAAGTCTGCCCAGCTTCCTCAAATAGCCAGTCAAATCTATTCTACCTTCAAGAAGCAAAAAGGGGTAGGGAAGCAGCTAAAGAGAAAGCTAAACTCTAGATGGAAGCTCCAATGGAGTTGTAGGCAGTGGTCCTACAGGTTCATCTGCATATGGGCATTTGCTAACACCATTAAGGAGGGTACTCTACTTTGGCTATTAATACACCATGGTTGCTGGACAGGGCAGAAAGCTAGAAAGTGTGGTAAAGGGGATGGAATCTGCAAAAGATGTCACCTGCATACTGAAGACCACTGTCACCTCTTCTTCAACTGTCCTCTCAACAGGTCTTTTCTGGATGCTATCAAGTCCTGCTGCTACAAGATCTCCTCTCACTTAATCACCTACAAGGAATTGCTCTTGGGGAACTGTAAAGGTCTTGATATTCCCCTTTGGAATAAATGGAGAGGTTGTATTATCTGGTTCATCTGGAATTGTAGGAATGATGTAACCTTTGATTCCCCAACACCCCACCTTGGTCAGCTTGTATATGAACTTGGCAGATGTGCCAAAACCCTATGTTCAAGGATTAAAGACAATCTTCCCCAGTCTACCTCTATTCATCCCTCCAAAGAGAGCTGAATTGGCAGAAATGGGATAAAATTATCCCTCAGTTCTTCTCCCCCTCTAGACTACTCATGATGGAGTACATCCTGAAGTAACCTTTTGTTCTCAGGGCTGCCCTCCCCTAACCTGTGGGCCTTGATGTACTTATCTCTGTTTTTGTTTTAATCAAATATTTCTACTCTTTTCAAAAAAAAAAAGAACCGTGCGCCTACCAATGAATATTTTCCAGCTTGGTGGCAGCTCTCCAAGGCTTTGAAGTTCATGTCAGGCTTTTAATTAAGCTCATTTAGTTGCTTGGTGACGATCAAAATTCGAACTCCTTGCTCGCTCATATTTAGTGCTCCCAGAGCTCCATGAAGTACACCCACACGAGAGAGAGAGAGAGAGAGAGAGAGAGAGAGAGAGAGAGAGAGAGAGAGAGAGAGAGAGAGAGAGAGAGAGAGAGAGAGAGAGAGAGAGAGAGAGAGAGAGAGAGAGAGAGAGAGAGAGAGAGAGAGAGAGAGAGAGAGAGAGAGAGAGAGACGCAAAGACATAGGTTTTTAATCTTACTCCTCCTTGCTCATATTCCCTACTCCTCCTTGCTCGCTCATATTCCCTGCTCCCAGAGCTTTGTGAACGATGCAGGTTGGTACTGCGTCTGTGTGCACGTAAGGTCTTCACTTGCATGCTTGCTCTTTCTCGCTCATACTCCCTGCTCCCATAGCTCCATGAATGATGAAGGGACACACGGGTTGGTATTGCAGGAGTGTGTATGTATGTGTGTGCAAGGGTAGATGTGGACACTCCATTAGGAGAGCTTCTACAGCAATGGGCTACTGGTTGCACTACAAAAGCTGCAACTACAGTGTAGGACGTAGAGACGGCTTGCATTGCTACTATTGCTACTCACGTCTCTTTCTCTATAGTCAGTCCACTTGGAGTAATCTCCCTAGCTTTGGATTGCCAAGGGCTATCAGGTGACCTTCACCCCTGGCCATATCGTGCTATCGCATGAGCCATCGGCCACCCAACCTTGCTCACTGTCGCGCCCAACTGAACCATGATGTTTCCCGTTGACGGCACCACCACCACAATTCCTACGTCTCTTGCATGCATGCACGGGCAAGTTATGCATGTGTGTGTGTGTGTGTGTGTGTGTGTGTGCATGTTTGCTCTGCATGCAGGCGCACCAAGCTCCCCCGCTGGTTTAGGGCTCCTTTCCATCACCACAGTACTGCAGGTGGCCTGGAGGCATCTCTAAACCCACCTCAGAGATTGTTTGTAAATGTGTAGATTAGAGAGTGTATTAGATTAGCAGAGGGATGTGTTACACACGTAAGCATCTGCTATACTCTACATGCACAACCGTTCATCGTGCAATTGTAAAACAACGACGATTGCCTCTTTAGCCTTTCTTAAAATTTTGCACACACACCAAGTCAATACACGTAGGAGAAAACAGAGTATGCATCAATCTTAGCTCTCACAATTGAAACTAATGATGGAATTTATAACTATTTATAAATAAAAGGCATTGAGAAAAGTTGTCGTCAACCTTTGAGCCAGTTCCTACCATTCCTACCATCTGATCATTTTGACCTCATAAAAACAGACCACAATTTTTCTTTCATATTCTTAGAATCTCTATGCGCGTATACATAGCGGTGCATATCACACACACACACACACACACACACACACACACAATGAGAGAATGAAACAAAGTGAAATATCATATTGTATTTGTGGTAGGTGCAGTCCCACACAAGTCGAGGCAAGTTTTGATAGTGATCGAGGCGAACGTGAAGCAAAGTAACATTTTAAAAATTTTGATCGTATCGTTAATCCATTAATTGATGTATTGTATGAATGTATTAACATTCTCTCTTTTTATTGTAGGTAGCAAGTGTGTGTGAATTTGTTGAACCAGGTAGCTTTGTTAAAAACATGGTTACATTTGTAATTATTTAATAATTTTTTTATTTAATTATTTAATTATTTAATTATTTAATTATTTAATTATTTAATTATTTAATTTATTCAATCAGTTAACTTCATCAATCAAAAAGAGTGAGAGAGAGAGAGAGAGATGAAAATGAAATGAAATGTAGTTTAGATCATTTGTTTATTTAATTGTTTAATCAATCACTTAACTTCATCATTCAAAAAGATTGAGAGAGAGAGAGAGAGAGAGAGAGAGAGAGAGAGAGAGAGAGAGAGAGAGAGAGAGAGAGAGAGAGAGAAAGACAATGAAATGATATGTAGTTTAGATTATTTGTTTATTTAATTGTTTAACTTAATCAATCACTTAACTTCATCATTCAAAAAGATTGAGAAGGGGGGTTAACTTTCTTAGAGGGGTTAAATGATCTATGAGACTAGAAGAGAGAGAGAGAGAGAGAGAGAGAGAGAGAGAGAGAGAGAGAGAGAGAGAGAGAGAGAGAGAGAGACTTCAAGCTTTAATTTTATTATTCATTTAATTGAATCTTTTATTCAATTCAATTTATGAGAGGGAAAATTAGACACGGGGAGGTGGGAGAAAGGATAAAAGAGAGGGAGTGATAAAAGGAAAGAAAAGACTTGAAGTTGAATGAGCACCCACTCACTGTACATGAGACTATGAGGCTACATCCAAAAGACTCCATAGAGAAATATGAACCGTACACACACACACACACACACACACACACATACATACGCGAGAGAGAGAGAGATATATATAAATTAATTAATTAATATAAATAATTATATGAACTTTTCAAAAATTAGGGCTAAAAAATGCCTATGAAAGCAGACTTTATAATTGCACTTAGGGTGTTCGAGTCCTCACACAATTCCATCTAAAACTTATACATATACATAGGCGTAGATTTTAATATGGCGGAAGGGAGCCCCTTGCCTATAAACATGGCATGATACTCAAAAGGCAATCCCAAGAGAGCATGATACTGAACCAAGAGGGCTTGCACATCTATTGTATGGGCCTTGAACTCAATATTTTCATCAAGAGGGTACTCGAATATCGAAGATAGCATTACAATCTACTACAATTTGGTGCCTTGAATTTAAGAGACGGAAATAATTCAAGAAACCCAAGATGGGATTTTTGTCTTCTCCCTAATAAGGAAGAGGTTTTGAGTGTCCTTTCTATGGAAGCATTGAAAGATCTATCTAATGATAGGGCTCAAAATCAGCTATGCTATTCAAGTGACAACTAACATAATCAATCTGCCACACATACACTCTCACTTGGACATGAGAGTGTATACATAGGCATAGATTTTAATGTCATAGAGCTGGTTTTTAGAGATCTCAGGCTTGATTTAAATGCCTAGATCAATCCCAGTAGACCTTAGAAATTCTCAAGTAGTTTTGAAAATTAAGGCATGATACTGAAAAGGCAATCCCAAGAGAGCATGATACTGAACTAAGAGGCCTTGAACATCTATTGTATGGGCCTTGAACTCAATATTTTCATCAAGAGGGTACTCAAATATCCAAGATAGTAGTACAACCTACTACAATTCGGTGCCTTGAACTTAAGTGACGGGAGTAATTCTAGAAACCCAAGATGGGATTTTTGTCTTCTCCCTAATAAGGAAGAGGTTTTGAGCATCCTGTCTATGGAAGTATTTAAAGATCTATCTAAATATAAGGTTCAAACTCCAGCTATGTTATTCAAGTGACAATTAACATAACCAATCTTCCACACATACACACTCATTTGAACATGAGAAGGTATACATAGCCGTAGATTTTAATGTCATAGAGAGGGTTTTCAAAGATCTTGGGCTTGATGTAAATGCCTAGAGAAATCCCAATATACCTTAGATATTCTCGAGTAGTCTTGAAAATCAAGGCATGATACTCAAAAGTCAATCCCAGAGAGCGTGATAGTGAACCAAGAGGCCTTGCACATCTATTGTATGGGCCTTGAACTCAATATTTTTATCAAGAGGGTACTCAAATATCCAAGATAGCAGTACAATCTACTACAATTCGGTGCCTTGAACTTAAGTGATAGGAGTAAATCAATAAAACCCAAGATGGGATTTTTTTCTTCTCCCTAATAAGGAAGAGGTTGTGAGCGTCCTTTCTATGGGGGGGGAGAGGGAGAGAGAGGGAGGGAGAGCTAGAAATCTATAATGATTTGAGCACTTATCTAAGGAGACATATTGTAAAGTCAAGTTTTGTGGACAAAGTCCTAGAGCAACTACACTTACATTGTCTCTTATTTTTTTCCATTAGGAACTTTATGGCACCTAGGGTATCTGTTGAATGTTTTGGTCATGGATTGGAAGCAATGGAGATAGTATTGGATCATATAATGATTCATTACTCTCAGAAAAAGAAAGCTAACTTCTTTCAAAGAATTGTTTGAGGTTTCTTTCTGGGTGTTACTGTAGAAGAAGCTTGGAGAACCTACGACCGCAATTCCATGACTTGAGATGGGATAACCTTTCACTAGGTGTTTGTCAGAATCCATAATGATCCCAGTCAATGGTTCCGCAACCTACACCTTTTGCAAATTCAAGTAAAGTTGGGATATTCATATGCCCTCTACCTCAATTTTGAGTTAGGTTGTTGTTCTATGTCTAAAGCTTATAGCAAAATTGATGCTTATAGCAAAATTCAAGTAAAGTTGGGATATTCATATGCCCTCTACCTCAATTTTGAGTTAGGTTGTTGTTCTATGTCTAAAGCTTATAGCAAATTGATGCTTTAAAGAGCATTGTAGGACCTGATAAGATAGAGAATCATAAGGAGCCTGCTTTCAAGCATCCTAGTGCTAAACACTATTTTCCCATTTTCAAATGTAGATGGGGTTGATCATGTATTGAGTAGAACTTTTATTCAATTTGCAAAAATGATTGATGAGCATTTTGGTTTGTTTGCCACTTCTCATGCAATCCTTTGTTATTTCTCACAACTAGATAGAAATGATGTATTTTTTTGTTTCTTAAAAAGGAATCACTTAAAAAGTGAATATTTTAGGAGTGTTATTTTTTAATTTACAAGCATTCAAACTTTTCTCTTTGGTTGTCACATTTCTCCTTGCAAACACTATAGTTTTTTGTGTACACTAGTAAAATGGAGATTAGTCATGCCATTTCTCTTGCTATTGCAACCAATGGCTTGATATCTTCTCAAATAGCTACAAGTGCATCAGCTAATGAAGAGGAGATATTGTCATCACTTCCTATTTGTAATGCGTGTGCAGCAAAGAGAGCAGCTCAAAATGTTGGGACGAATTCTAAAAAGGAGATTATCGAAACCCTGATAGAGATCAAAGCCTCTTGAAATAGGATGGAGACAATGCAAACCAATGTCTCTGAAGTGGTTGAAACTTTAAGCTCTACATTGGAGATTGAAAGCGGGATACTTTGAAAATTGTGAGAAAAGACAAAAGCAACAAACTTGTAGAGATTAGAGAGAGTGAGACATACTTGAGAGAGAAACTTTCTCAAGTTGAGGATTCTCAAAAGATGATATTGGCATCTATTTAGAATCTTCAAAAAGAGGTTTCAAGGAGTCAAAGTGAATCAAAGGATGAATTCAAGACAATACTCTATGACACATCGTGCCACGATTGAGAAGTATTGTCGACAAGCTGGGTGCTTTGACAAAGGTTTAAGATTCAAGACTTTTAGATATCCGAGCTACCTCAAATATGTTAAGTGCTTTGGCTAGATTAGTTCGACCAAAGCAACATCAAGTTTCTCAATGACCTAATCCTACTAATGGAAGAAATATGTAATGTTGTGTTGTATCTTCATCAAACTTTTGTTTTTTTTTGGATTCACCACCAATGTGTCAATTGTGTTCAGTTTAGAGGTGATAGTTTGATGTTCCAGTATATATTGATTATTTATTATGCCTAAGAATGTCCTTCTACTCATTGATTCATTAATAATGTAGTCAAATCTAGATTGAAACTATAGAAAGTACCTTATATGATATTTATTTGCACTTGATTTCATGGATAAAATCTGGACCATATATAATATCACCTGGTCATGCACGACGTAGCTGACTATGTGATGAATCATGAAAGGTGAGATGCCAAATAGCATGAGAGAGAACAATGCATTCACTACAGAGTACTATTGAAACTTTATTGGAGTGGAATGAAAGACAGTGCTTGCATGATGTACATGAAGGAAACTCTGAAGCCATGGATGTTGGGACAACTGAGAACATAGCATTGCGATGTAATCAAGAGACTGTAGAGCCTATTGTTATCCTTGAAGAGGAAAACTATTCTAAAGTAGCAAAGCGTTGTTTGTCCATCTGCTTTGAATACCCAACTTCTCTCCTTTTACATCACAAGTCTATGGCACCTGTTCAATTCGAAAAGTGTGTGTTGCACAACTTAAAAAGCTTAGATTTTTTTTGCTCCAAATGAGGAGCAAAGGCCTTGAAGGATGAAGGAAAGACTATCCAAACATTCGTGGATAAATATTGTTGCTCTAATGGAAGAGTTAGATTACTTCCTTTGCATGAGCCACCAAATGAATTGAAAGATTTGGTGAGTTCAACCACAACAAGAAGTAGACAATCCTTACAAAACATTCAGGGATATAATAATGCATTGGCATTTGTGTCACCGTTGGTGCCCATATCAATGAGACTATTAATTATGGTGGGAGAGGTGTATACACTTTTAAGATGCATGGCTCTGTTTATCATAGTATTGATTCTTTAGCGCCAGCTGAAGGACAAAATGAAGTTCCACATCTTGCACAATTATATTTTTTCAATACCAAACATGATTTGAGCAATAGATTGCATCATGTTTCAAATTTAGATCGCAATATTTTAGAGTGTTTACAATTGATGATATGTAGAGTATATGTGAATGCTCTACGATCTGCTACTTCTTTGTCTAGAGATGCTATTGTACCCAATATTAGGATGGTTATTGTGGAGCATTGTTGTGATGGTTTGCAATAACTTGCTCCAAGGGGTTCTGAAGTTGCTTCAATTATGCATGGACAAGGGGATGATAGAAATGTTGGCTATCTCGACACTGTGCTGAATTTTTGACATGGGGGCTTGAAAAGAATCTCCAGCATGCATCAAGCTTACATGTCCTTATTGTATGTTTTATTATCCAAGTGGAGAGGATGGGTGGCATTTTCATTTATAGACTATCGATGGAAAAAAGTTGAGTCAAAAGCAATATTATGGCTTTCGCTTACATACAGTGGAGTGTCTTCTTTGAGGGGATAGACTACTACAACAATATGTTGTGGATGTTTATAGTACTATAAAGGAGTCACGGCTATTGTGGATGCAAAATAACCAAAGAACACTTCATGCAGAAGTGTACCAAGGATTGGTTGACATGGTTGAGGCTAGAGATGGCTTAGAGAGGGCTGAAGGTCAAAATGTTGGCCGTAGAATTGTTGTGTCTTCGTCTTTTGTTGGAGGTCCAAGATATATGTATCAACTATTCCAAGATGCAATGGCAATTGTTCGTAGTAAGGGTAAATCGGATCTCTTCATCACATTCACATGTAATCCACGATGGAAAGAAATAGATGATGTGTTACTGCCTAGACAAAGTGTTGTTGATCGTCTTGATGTGACTACACGTGTGTTTTATCAAAAGTTCCAAGATATGATGCATTTACTTATCAAGCAAGCCGTATTTGGGGAGGTGATTGGACATGTTTTAGTGATAGAGTTTCAAAAGTAAGTTCTTTCTCATGCTCATATATTGTTGATACTTGCATCTGTATATAAGCCCATAGATACATTCCACTATGATAAGTTGGTTTGTGCAAAACTCCCTAACAAGAATGTGTTTCCATAATTATTTGATGTAGTGAGCCATTGTAATGTTCATGGACCATGTGGTCCTTTGAACCCAAGTTCTCCATGTATGGTTGATGAAAAGTGTAGATTCAAGTTTTCACAAACATTTTCTACATCTACGATTGTAAATGAAAGTGGATATCCTGTGTATATGAGACAAGATGATGGAAGGTTTGTTCCGTCTAAAAATTACAATTTATATAATTGTTGAGTTTTTCCTTATATCCCTCTCTTATCACTAAGATACAAAGCCCATATTAATGTGGAGATCTGCTCAATTGTCACTACCGTTAAATATCTTTATAAGTATGTCTACAAAGGACATGATCAAGCCATTGTTGTGCTTTAAGATTTTGAAGGAGCTATTGATAAGATCAAGAGTTATCTCAATGCACATTATGTTTCTGCATCTAAGGCTACGTGGAGAATATTTGGCTTTGACATGCATAGTGAAAGGCCAGCTAAGGTTTATTACCTACAAATGCTACTCAATATTTGCAAGGGATGTAAATCTTTTGAAGACTTGCGGATGTATGATGGTCACATTTATGATACATATAAGGAGGCATGTATAGCTAGAGGATTATTGCAAGACGATGAAGAATGGTCACTTTGCCTCCAAGAGGCATCTTTTTTTCAAAATGGAATGTAGTTGAGACAACTCTTTGCAATCATATAGTCTTTTGTGAGCCACTTCACCCGGTTGCTCTTTGGGATAGATTTTGTACCAAATTTTGTGAGGACTATGCTTATGCCCTAAGGATGTGTATTTCAGATGCAAGTGTACAAGTTGATGTGGAAAAATATCTCTCTCTCTCTCTCTCTCTCTCTCTCTCTCTCACACACACACACACACACACACACACACACACACAATATTTTGAATCCTCCTTTTAAACAAAAGAAAGAAAGACACGATTCTCTACTGTATGATCGTCAAAGTCTTCTTTATTCTATTTCATCTCTCTTCCTCTTAAACTTTTAAATCTCATTATTAGAGCAGATAAAGAATGGCATGATACATCATGGCTATGTACACCCTCAATGATGTACCCATTTATATTAGAGGTAAAATTTTATCTTTGATACTTACTTTTACCATGACTGAGAAAATTATTGTCTTTATTTTTGTATTTACACGTGTAACATTTTTTTTCTAGATCCTCCATTGTGGAGGGGTCCTGCACATGCTGAGGATATTGTTCTTATTATTAAGGATTTTGAGATCCTTCGGTGCGTATAGCTTGAACTTGAATCCATATAATGCTAAATAAGTTACTACTTTTTATGCCTAAATGGCTGGTTGTTATCTTCATTTTGCAGGCTTCAGTATTATTGCAGACATTCTGTCTTGGCATTATATAAAGCACAATATTTTAGAAGTGTTGTAGGTTATTATCACATAGAATTTGATATAGATGATATGTGAGTCATTGTACGAAAGTTAGGTACGCAGCGGCCTCTCAATTGCAACTCTTCGTACGGTCCCTATGAAGTGAATGAATGAATGTTTAGAATCTATTCTTTGGATGGTTCACCTCGACGCATCGGTCGCAATGTTTGACGTGTTGGACCTTGGATCTTGAGCTTTCAAGTAGAGTGTGTCGTAGGCTCAACTTCTCTAGATGATCAAACACTCTGATCCGTTGTCTATACATTCTAAGAACCATATTGTTTTTACCTACATTGCAACTACTTGGTATCCCAGTTGGTACAATTGTCAAGGAAATGGTACATGGTGTTGGTGGCATCATTGGGTGTATTCATATGCAGATGGGTGGTGTGGAAATTGTGGACGCTTAAGCATGTAGATGAAGAGTTGGACACGATTTACATCAAGTTGCTTGATCCCTATTTCTTTCCCAATCTTAGGCTCATGATCTTAAATCAAGAGCTTGGGTTGATTTTTCATTACAAGATTCACTTGAGTCGGGTTCAAGAAATAGATTTAAGAAAAGTGTGTAGAGCTCCATCTCAATATCTTGATCCTATTGAAATAGCACGACTAAGAGTGCTATGCAGATATATTCCTTAGCCTTTTTGGCAATAATTGAAACAAAATCTTGTTTGTTAGAAATATGTCTCTTTAGTGATGTGCTTTTATGTAATCTCTCTCTCTCTCTCTCTCTCTCTCTCTCTCTCTCTCTGCAAAAAAGGGAAGAAGAAGAGAAACATGCAAAAAGGTTAAATGTAGCATGAGTAGTCTTAAGGGGCCAAAGACAGAGTGAGATAAAAACTTGCATTTGAAGAATGGGTAAATAAGTATCCGTAGGTTATTGGTGATAGTGTCGACCGTGTGTGTGTGTGTCAGGGAGAGATGTATAAAGATACACACACACACACACACACACACACACACACATACATTTAACGGTGGTAAGAGCGAGTGAGACCCTTCGATAGGCGGGTCCCGCAAGCTAGTTAATGTTAATTTGATGCCACACTTCTTTTTTTCTTTTTTTCTTGCTAAAGGAGTGTAAAGAGCCAAGACATAAAATTGGTGGTTGCCGACAGTGCGCACAGGGAGAATGAGAGACTCAAAGTTAAAGGACTAAGAGTCTTGGGTATAGGTTTTGGTGTCAATTGACGGTGGCCATACCTTTTAGCAAAAGCAAATGTGTGAAATGCATGGCCGACAGTGAACTGGCAGAGAGAGACATCGTGAGAGAAAGCGAGGGTAATAGCGATCCCTGTAGGGATTTTCGGGCCGCAAGGAAGAAGGAAAAGGTGCTCACAGCTGTAGAGCACTCGTGTTGGTATTGATTGTGAAGGCTTTTGTTGTGGTCGATAGTTGGTGTTCCTTGCCTGCAAAGGAGGACTCCCACGATAGTTTTTTTTTTGTAGTTTTTGTCGGATCTTTAGATTGCAACTTATAGCTTGTTGGTTGATTGCTTTGAGAGTTTGCACCGATCAAAGCTCAACCTGTAGTCAATCCTTGATCTCTTGAAGATGATCCATGTTCCGTGCATGGAAAGGCTAAGCCAAGGATAAACTTGATCACTCGCCCTTCAATTGCTCCCTTATTGATTCCTCACTATCCCATTTGCACTCTTGTGTGAATTTCACATCCGAAGCTCGTCTCGTCAAAATGACAACCACATGCAGCATTACTTTATGATAGCTGCGATCAACAGTAATTTAAGGATTACGACAACTCTTCTCTTCTTCTAATTCCACTCCTTCTTTTCTTTAATGATGTCGAGTACACCCCTTCTAAAACGCCTTCATAGTTCTCCGATGCCGAGTCGGATTCTCTGCCTTGTTCATCTCTTTCTTCAAAATCTTCTTCTTCTTTCATTTCCTTGTCTGTATCTCAACAAATCCAAGGGAATTTAGCCGTTGCTTAAGATTAAATGATGTACATACCTGATTTTGAGTATAGATAAGCAAAAAATTCTATTTAATTCCGATTAATAGGTCGATTAATTGCCAATTAATCTTTGCAAATTTGATGCCCAATCCAAAATCTCTTGCTTCTTCAACTCTCTCTATTTTGCCTCCACAATCTACAAGAGTTAGCAAATAGATTGGATTTTAAACTTTTCATACCAAATTTTGATTGTCGATAAGTGGAAATAATTAATCAATTAATCTGTGGTTTGCAAATTCGATGTTGTCGATTTGAAAATCTTTCAAAAATTTGAATTCTTATGCCGATTAATTCGAACTTGATTGCTCTGATACCACTATTGGGAGAAGGGGAGATCGGTTGCTTAGAACCATTCAACACTTTCTCACATACATTCCCATCAACTTGTCAACCTCTTTCCCCAATTTCCAAACACGCACACACACACTTAGACTATAACTAACACACACACACAGACACACACACACTAAAAGCATAGAATTGATAGAGACAAGTTGTAAGAGGGTGTGAGAACATGGAAGAGAAGATGTAGACTTAATTAGGGAGTACAAGCAAACATAAAATAGCTTAAGAGAGGGGAGATGTAAAATTGAGAGCATCTACACAAGAAAGGCCTAAAATCATAGCTCCAAACTCCAAGGCACCTCTCTTGTGGAGTTTGGTATTTGATATTTTTTTATTATTGGTGCCAAAATTGGAGGCTCCTCTCTTACATTTTAGTTCCACTTTAGTTATGAGTAGTACACACTACTTATTACATGACCCTCTTAGGGTGGGTTCTCACTGTTGTATTTATAAGGATCCATAGTGGCTTATTTGTAAAATACTGTACTAGGATGAAATGACAAAGAATTATTATTTGCCGACGCCTCGTGGTCAACTCCCAGAGTTCCGATCTACAAACCATCATGCACTCATTGTTAGTAGAATTCAAATAGACATCACATAATTAACCATTAAGCAAGCTATCCCAACTGAAGTAAACCACATGCAACAGGAGGGTGCCCAGTCTCGTAACATCAGCTATACCAACGGATGGCTAAGGCTCAGACAAAATCCGAAAGAGTTTCAGCCTACATCCAAAATTAAGGAGCCGAGTTAGATTTCCTTGCAGAAAAACCGACCATAGAACACGGAATACGTTGATTTCTCTCTCTCTCTCTCTCTCTCTCTCTCTCTCTCTCTCTCTCTCTCTCTCTCTCTCTCTCTCTCTCTCTCTCTCTCACTCACTCACTCACTCACTCGCACGCGTACGTGTGTGCACATGCACACACAGGAAATGCAAAAGCATAGAGGACTCATCCCATGCAAGGGATTTTGCTTACATAACAAAAATCCATCACGAACATAGAAAAGGGATACATCTCTCTCTGTGTGTGTGTGTGTGTGTGTGTGTGTGCGGGTATCTCACCTTCAAACTAAGCCCATCTCCCTTGGAGAAGCACGCCCTGCAACACAAGACAAGCTACTCCAAACACGACCTAGTGGAGTGCTTAAGGGTTTGAAGCACGCCCTGCAGTGCGAGACAAGCTGCTCCAAACACGACTTAGTGGAGTGCTTAAGGGTTTGTGTGTGTGTCGGTGAAGAGAGGGCGCAGAGCTTGAGCCATAGGAGGAAGATGTCTCTCTCTCTCTCTCTCTCTCTCTCTCTAACTATGGAGGGATCGCAAAGTTGGAGCCAAGAGCAAGAAGCACAGCAACCGAGCGGTTGTGGCCTCGACTCCCCAAATAAAATGAGCACTCAATAATAGGTCACTTTGCTAACCCTAGCTGACCGTCAAGAAAATTCCCACATCCAATAAAAACGCGACATACAAGCATTGATGACGTGCCTTCTATCTTGCCACGGACACAACTATTTTAACTTTTTTTCACCCAAAAAAAAAAACAATTCCTTTTTCATTAGCAAAAAGGGAAACCATCACTAAGGCATCCCCCCTTTGGGGCAGGCCAAAAAGATTTAAAAACACAGTCTATGTACTCTAAGTCAGAGAGGAGCAATGGAGATGGGATGAGGCCCAAGGGGTTGCGGGAGCTTGGCTCAGGTGGATTTTCATGCTATTATGAGTGATGACTTTGTCAATAATGTGCATGCCTATTTACAAATAGAACCTATAAAACCTCATTAGGCTTATCGAGTAAACAATTGATAGATGAATAATCAAATATTTGCAAATGGAGCTTGAGCATGAGGCTGAGTTAATCAAAGAGGAAGAACACAGAAGCATTGTGATGGAAGATGTGATAGCAAAAGTGAATGCGATAGTCAAGAAAAAGTTGCATAAGATATCATGATGGAGATTGTAATTGACATTATCAATACGATGATGGAGAACATGGTAGACAACGTCATGGAAGTAGTGGTGATGGTAGGCATGAGAGCAAAAATGAATGTGATAATTGGCACGATGGCAAAATTCATAAAAGAGAGGATGATGGAGATTGTATTAGACATGATCGACACCATGATGAAGATTGACATGAGCCAAGGTAGGAAAGATGAAGAGACCATGCTAGAGAAGATATAAAAAAGGGATTGTAGCCATAGAGATAGTGATTGTTGACGGATTCACAGAGAGCATGATGATCGCATGGATAGCTACAAAGTATATGCTGGCAGTGATGGATGAAAAGATCGGAGTAGAATGAATTGAGATTATAGCTCTTCAAAAAGGTACCAATCACATGAACTTGAGCAAGATTTATTGATGGGCTAATAGTAATAATAACCTTTGGTCCCACTCCTACCTGCAATAGGCTCAACCATGGGTACATTGCTCACTTGTTCACCCAAAAGGTGGAAAGTAGGAAAACAACATAGGAGGAGCACGTTAGAACTTGGATCAGGTACAGCCACTTGATGGGTTGTTGCCCAACACATAAGGTTCTGACATTCGATGAATACACCAGCTTGGAAGACCATCTCATGTCTTCCCCACTGTCAAATCTGCCTCAGCTTAATAGGGTTTAGTAGAATACAAAGTTAATATTGCTTTAAACAATTTGAGCTTTTTAATTAAATAGTATGCTTCACTAGCCTCCATTGGGGCTTTCAAATTGAGAACTCGTCACTCTGCAGTAAACCCTACACCTTCTATGACATAGAACATAAAGTTAGTTGCACTTCTCCTTAAGTTTAATCTATATCCGACATCTTATGTATTTGTCTTAACTCCTGTTTTGTGCGTGATAAAAAGGACATATATTCACAATAGTAGACGCTTTGATTGCACAACCACGACTCCAGCTTGACAACATCGCAAGATCCATACTCTGCATCCAATTCCCCATGCCTATGTTTTTGCTTGGTCCAACACAGAAATCCTACGGGGCATGGCATGGCTTTTGTTACTTATCATTTTTGGAGAGACCACAGTGCTAGCTCTCTACCATACTCTTGTATGGCACTTCTGCACGATGTTGTCATGATGTTGAGCATCCAAAGGGGGAACTCAGAGAAGATACTGCTTCCTGGGTGTTATCAGCTTTTAGATATAATTTTGGCAATTGTTATTGGACTGTCGTGGTTTATATGTATGTCATATGCTGAGTGTTCATGCCAAATATGGTGTACTTTAAAGGGCAATAAGTGCTTGAGGAGCATCTTGTCCAGAATTTCATCTCTTGCAGTGCATTGATAGTGGGGTATGCTGGTAGACTTGTTCTCGGTACATCCATGGTTGAGATATATGCCTAATCTTATGATTTGGAGATGCTTGTTTGGCAATATAATTGAGCTCAAAAGCTATGCTTTGTTCTATATGTATGCTAAATGTGAAGCCCTTACAAAAGCACATTAAGTTCTTGAAGCTTTCTATCTCAAATCTCATCTCTTTGCAATGGGTTCATTGAAGGATATGCCCCACATGGCAAGGATGCTTTGGCAATGCCTTGATTGGTACCTAAAACAAATTTTGTGGTTGGCGATGTCTTGGTTGATAAGTATGTCAAATGCGGTGTGCTTCGAAAAATACAAAATGGGCTTTAAGAGCTTCTTATCATAGAGTGGAGTGTTACCATGCACCGAGCGATTTTTTCCAAGCAAGGACAAACCCGAGCAAGTTTTTGTCTCTCTCAAACATTCACCACTCAATGGACAAGCACATTATAATTGGAATATGATTTACATCCTTGCTCATGTGGAATATTCATGTCACCACCAATTATAAGAGGCAAATTCTTCTCCAATCTATGAAGATCAAAGCCATGCACTACTCTAAAAGGTAGTATTGGAGCCTTCTTCACATCTGAAACGATAGTTTCAACAAGAGGGGAAGCCGTTGTAGTGACTTTGCATAGTAATTTTGTTGCAAAAAAATGCAATCTTTTTTGAGCTTGTGTTTGCTCAAGATAAGATTGTATGGAAGTCTTACTAGCTAGATGAGGGAAAGAGCTACATCATATTGAGAACACATTGTTTTGCAATGGATCATGAAAGAACGACGCTAAGTGAGAGAAGATGCTTAGACCTCTCTCTCTCTCTCTCTCTCTCTCTCTCTCTCTCTCTCTCTCTCTCTCTCTCTCTCTCTCTCTCTCTCAAAAATGAGAAACAATATCACTATCAGGGGCACATTAATTAGCGATCGATTTTCAAAAAAAGTGCCATAGAAAACCGGTCTTTAGTGTATTTTTAAAGCACAAAAATTAAAAATTCTCTGTTAGTTTTGAGGGTCACCTAGAAGGAAACCGGTTAGATTTGGCAGATTAAATTGTTAAACCCTCAAAAATCCTAAATTTTATGTGGAGATTTTCAATGCTCTCCTTTTTCCCATTGATTCTTAGGTGTTTCGGAAAAATGTGTCTCAGCTTAATATCATACCCTTTTCAATTTCAAAAATGCCAATATGTCCCAACAATTTTTGGAAAAAAAAGTACGATACAAATCCCAAGAGATGCCAGTTGCAAAGACAAAGGACAGGACTGACAAAAGGAAGGACGTGGAGTCATCTACTATAGCAAGCTGGCATGAGCAATAGCGTGGGTCAATGACACACAATCATTAACAAATCGTGGCCAGGCAGGTTTTTGGGGGCTTGGTTATATTTTTTCATTAATGCGCTGCACTATGTTGGGCAGTACTATGCAGCCTCCTACGTTGTTAGCGCAGTTGATTGGAAGATGCGCATGTGAAGCAGTGAGAGTTCAAGTCCAGCTTGCTAAGTTTTTGGTTGGGGGACTATTTCACAACCTACCTTGGCCATAAGTTGACACAAGCAAGCTGAGATAGAGAGAGAGAGAGAGAGAGAGAGAGAGAGAGAGAGAGAGAGAGAGAGAGAGAGAGAGAGAGAGAGAGAGAGAGGTGCTCGCCTCTTCTCTCCTACCAAAAAATTGTAGCTTGAGCTTGAGCTTGCCAGCCCACTTTGGCCAGTATGCGGGCAGAAGTCAATAAGAGAGAGAGAGAGAGAGAGAGAGAGAGAGAGAGAGAGAGAGAGAGAGAGAGAGAGAGAGAGAGAGAGAGAGAGAGAGAGAGAGAGAGAGAGAGAGAGAGAGAGAGAGATATGCGTCCTTGAAGGAGGAGAGAAGGTAGAGGAGGCTTACCTCCCTGCGCTTCTAGGTATCCATCTTCCTGAAGCACTCTGTGTTATTAACCTCACCTGAAGCTTTCCATTCTTGACCCACCACATGTACCTACTATCAATTCAAGCTTCCCTTGTGTTGAAGTACGTCATCCTTTGCACCCACACAATGAGCTCTAGGCAAAGTGCCCAAGACTTTTGCCCTTCCTCTCCTCCTGATAGCCAAATATTGAGCCCAAGCTTCCATGGCGGCCTCGACCACAACCACAACCACAACGTATATTTTGATTTCAATCGAAGTAACACGAGTACTACTGGAGACTCCCATAACATAACCTCTCATGAAGACTTTAGCCTTAGGGAATACAACACAGACTCTTCTGGAGGCCCACCTGGCATGAACAAGAGCATTATATGTTCCCATGAAGATCTTACAGGTTTTCAAAGGTTTTGGAACCCTAAGTGGGAGGTTATGTGGAAAGAGGTGAAGCTTTAGGGTTGCCTAGCAGGCCCAATGATTGCTGTCAACTTTTCGCAGATGGTATTTCAATTTATTGCCGTCGCATTTGTCGGCCACTTGGGTGAGCTTGCCCTGTCTAGCAGCTCCATAGCCACCTCAGTAGCCAATGTAACAGGCGTATGCATGATCTCTCTCTCTCTCTCTCTCTCTCTCTCTCTCTCTCTCTCTCTCTCTCTCTCTCTCTCTCTCTCTCTCTCTCTCTCTCTCTCTCTCTCTCTCTCTCTCTCTCTGTGGGCGGGTTTAGACGAGCCCGTCGGCATTCTCTGTGCCTCCGCTCGTGATGTTCACATGAGACAGGCTAGCAAACTCTACTGTAATGGTGCAAACTCTGCACAACAAGGAGGGTCTGGAGATCACATGTTTTCTTTTGCCCAATGGGTGTCTGCCAGAGAGGACACACGCCTTGTCCCCTCACGCTACCTTCACCTCGTCTGAACCCAACCTCTCTCTCTCTCTCTCTCTCTCTCTCTCTCTCTCTCTCTCTCTCTCTCTCTCTCTCTCTCTCTCTCTCTCTCTCTCTCTCTCTCTCTCTCTCTCTCTCTCTCTCTCTCTCTCTCTCTCTCAGTTTAAAAAAAAAACTGTCTGAAAGAGCGCGTGCCAGCGCACGCTCTTTCAGACAGTTTTTTTTTAAAACTGTGAGAGAGAGAGAGATAAGCCAACACTCATTCTTCCTTAAATAAAATCACAAGTTTCTTACGAGATTCCTTTAGCACGTTTGTCACAATCACGAGCCCTCCTTTCCATGCTCGTTGTCCTCTATCCGCCGAGCACTGCCCAACCCTGTTGCAGTTGCACCATCGTCTGTGCTTGAGTGCCGCTATCAACCTCTGAAACCCCTCAACCTCTGCCTCCCCGATAGGATTGATCACAACCCTCATGGTTGTAGTTTGCCAAGGGGTCCAACAAGGGGGTTGCGTGTCAAAGGTGAAGGTAGTGCGAGAGCTGGGTAGACAGAATGGGCACGAGCTGAAGCAACAATCTCTCTGCGGTATCCTTCTCTACCCTTTCCTCTCTACGTGGCAACAACCCCCGAGTAGCAAACTCTGCCTTGACTCTCTCTTGTAAGGCCACGGGTCTTGAAGACCTGCAATACCCCATGCAGACTCCGGTTCGTCGCCATGCAAAATTTTTAGCTTACGAGAAAGAATGAGAAGGAATATGCGTTCTTTCGAAAGTATTTTCTTTTTTGAAATGGGTGCAACCTACTCGCTTGAGACGGTTAGTTATCTTTGCTAGCAACCTTGTGTTTTTTTCAAGAGAAACCACACCGTCGAAGACGATGGAATCTCGCGAGGAGCTTGACCAGAAGGCCTGCGCTAGAGAGACGGTCATTCTTGGAGGCAATGGAGGCAAGACCTTGGAAGCGCAGGAGCGGCGCCTTGCGGAAGGGCGCATCAAGAGAGGGTAGACATGAAAAGAGCAGATGGGGATGGAATGATACCACGAAATGGGAAAGAAGGGTGGCCTCTCCAACCTGGAGCAGTTTGGCAGTGAGGGAGCTGAGGAGAAGGCAGTGTCGATCGATGAGTCAAAAATATAGGACTCAGTAGAAAAAAATGTCCCATCAGTGCATATTGTATCTTTTTGCTGTTCTCGGTGGGAATCACGCTACTACTAGCAGTAGTTTTTCGGCTGTAGATTAGCTTAATTAGTGCACATATTGTGTCTTTTTGTTGTGCTCGGTGGTGGGAATTGCGATCTTAGTCTTCTACTAGCACTAGTTTTTTGGCTGCTGTGGATTAGCTTCTGTAAACCTAAAGCTCTTGCTTTTGTAATTGCTAATAGCTCCTACTCGCTCAACTTCAAATAAAATCCATTAAGTGAGAATATTCTGCTCGTCGCCCCTCACCCCTGCTTCTTCCTCGTCCTTGCTTCCTCCTCGTCCCTGCACTCTCCTCCCAAGCGTGTCGCTTTTTCCACTCTCCTAAGCACTGCATGGATCTCTATATACCCATGTCTACCGTGTTTGTACAATCTACCTCTCTTTATCACAGGTTACACTATGAGAGATCAAGATCCCCCTTCGTGGCACCACAATCCTTGCCTAACAGTAGATAATTCACTCCGAGATTGCTTATGAGACGCAGAGAGAGAGAGAGAGAGAGAGAGAGAGAGAGAGAGAGAGAGAGAGAGAGAGAGAGAGAGAGAGAGAGAGAGAGAGAGAGAGAGAGAGAGAGAGAGAGAGAGAGTTCACTGCCCTCATATCATTGCATATGTCAAAGGAGGGATCTTGCTGCATGCAACTGTAGCATGCTTGGCTTGGAATAGAAAGGGCATCCATGCTTCAGTCGAGAGAGAGTGAGAGATAGCATTCGCATTTAGTTTGATTCGCATCCTATTTTCTTTAAAAAAAATCGTAGCACCTATTTAGTTTAGTTTTCTTTCCAAAAAAAAAAAGAAAGAGAGAGAGAGAGAGAGAGAGAGAGAGAGAGAGAGAGAGAGAGAGAGAGAGAGAGAGAGAGAGCTAAGCAAGTCTCCATCGATCTTGTTTTGACATCGCTCGCTCTCTCTCTCTCTCTCTGATCTGTACGTGCTTCGGTGTAATTTCTCTTTGTCAAAAAAAAGCGATGGAGACTGGCTTAGCTCTCTCTCTCTCTCTCTCTCTCTCTCTCTCTCTCTTTTCTCTCTTCAGGTTGAGAGAGAGAGAGAGAGGACTTCAAGCACCCACATCTTTAAATTGGATGTTCCTGGTATCAGTAAAAAGGATGTACAAGTGCATATGCATGAAGATGGTACCTTGGAAATCAGTGGGGAGTTCAAGAATGTGGAAGAGAAAGGATCCGTGACATGGTATGCCGCAGAGAGATTGCTTGGCCATTTTGTTCAACAATTTCAACTGCCTGATAATGTCAAATTGATGATGTGAAAGCTGTAGTTGAAGATGGTGTGCTAACCATCACTATCCCTAAGAGACACCAAGTGAATTCCGTCGCCAGAAATGTGCCTGTTTTATAAGCAAGCTTTAACAAACAATGCTACTTATTTAATGTGCTACCTGCTATTGTTTCTTGCTTCATCAGAAAAAATGTAAAAAGGAAATGGTATAGTGGCTGTCAATGTGCATCTTTCTTTGTCAGAAAAAATGGAAAATGCAATGTGCTAGTCGAGGATATGTCTGCAAAATGTTTTAAGGGTGTGTTGGTGCCGCTCATGCACATATGTCCGCACACAGCTTTGCGCGAGGCATTTGTGACACAACTTAAGAGGAAGATGTCAATGGTCTTCCCGATTGGGCACAATGAGATAGTAAGCAGAAGGCGGTGTTCAACGGAGAGAGAGAGAGAGAGAGAGAGAGAGAGAGAGAGAGAGAGAGAGAGAGAGAGAGAGAGAGAGAGAGAGAGAGAGAGAGAGAGAGAGAGAGAGAGAGAGAGAGAGAATCATGCCTACCCATTCTCGTGTAGCACAGATATGGAGGTCCATGGGGCGGATTGAGGACGAGGGTGTCAATCTCATTGAGGGCAGGCTCAGATCAAAGTCGACGTTTGGTATCTCTAAACGCTACTCAAGAAAATAGAGAGAATCGTAGACACGAACCACTTCCTGTTGCCATGTGGTAGTTTTTGTTGTGCTTGAAGTCACCTAAGAAATCATGTTTTGTTTTTGTTTTGTATATGTGCCTTGCCCTATTTCGCTCGCTTTAGGGATTGCTCGGAAAATCTCGCTCGACCTTTGAGATTCCTCCATAGAATGCAAAGGGAAGACCTTCTTCCAATTCTTTTGTCTAAGCTTGCACCTTGAAGGTGAGTGGCCTCACAAGGCATTGATGTGGGGAGAGAATTGATGACGAGATTATTGCTTGAGGCCCATCGGAGAAGCAATTTGTGCCTAGCAATGCTTTCAGTGGCATGTATGCCAAGGGGGATTACATTTGCCTTCCATGTAGCCATGGAACTATGGCCACTCAAGGGCTTGGACCGCCCAAGGGAAGGGGATTTATGGCCACCCAATTTAATGATTGCCCACGATAATTTGAATAGGGGAAGGGGGGGAAATAGCATGACGATATCAAGCAGCACACAGGCAGCGTGGAAGCAAGGAATTGACTCGTACTAAGATGTAGAGCACTCGGATGAGCTCGCATTAAAAGAGACTGACGACCATTAACAGGGGGTGATACTTATACCACAAAGTTCACCAGGCTTGACTGCCACATCACAATGCCTTATCATATGCCACATCAGTCACGGCGTCGTGACTGATAGGAAAGAGGCATAAGAAGTAAAGGGAAGGTCTATTGAAGGGATAGCGTGTAATGAAGAGTTAGGATGTGAGTGGCCACGGGAGTGATACAAGGCAAGCAAAGAAGAGGATCTCTCTCTCTCTCTCTCTCTCTCTCTCTCTCTCTCTCTCTCTCTCTCTCTCTCAATGAATCTTGTCTCAGAGAATGTCTGTCGACATGAAGGGGAGTATCAAGCATGACGTAGAAGGGATATGATAGTGTGAGGGGAGGGAGAAGCATGAGGAGGAGCTACAAAGGATTCTCAAGCTCTTTTGAGATCTCTCAATCTCTCTCTTTCTCTCTCTCAAGAAGGCTTTCACTCTTGACAGAAGGAAAGAAGCAAAGGGGAGTAGGGTTGTGAAGAAGAGTGGTGAAGAAGAGGATACAAAGGAGGAAAAGAATCTCTCTCTCTCTCTCTCTCTCTCTCTCAAGCTAGGCTGCAATAGGCTGCAATCTCTCTCTCTCAACTAAGCAAGGAACTTAGGAGAGATCGGCTTCAAGCTAGCTCTCTCTCTCTCTCTCTCTCTCTCTCTCTCTCTCTCTCTCTCTCTCAAAATTGTGAATCAAGCAAAAGAGGGAATCAATATTGGTAACCTCTCTCTCTCTCTCTCTCTCTCTCTCTCTCACACACACACACACACACACACACACACACACACACACACACACACACACACACACACACACACACACAC
The DNA here is from genome assembly GCF_014529385.1 of Adiantum capillus-veneris. NCBI lineage: Eukaryota > Viridiplantae > Streptophyta > Polypodiopsida > Polypodiales > Pteridaceae > Adiantum > Adiantum capillus-veneris. The sequence goes on from NC_140947.1 coordinate 122,033,455, forward strand.
ACACACAGAGTATATTTAGCTTTTTCTTTGAGCCTAAATGCAATACAAAATGTTTAACTATTCACATTGCTTTTTTCTAGCTTGGCACAAACATTGTCCTCTAGCTGATACAATTGGACGACACCCATACACGATTATCAAATTGGTTGTGCAGTTTCATCTTAAAAAAATTTCCAATGTACTTTGTACTTGTTTACTTTAGTGCTAGATGATTGATGTCAATGTGCGTACGTCCTGTTATGTTCTATAGCAATGCCCACCAAGAAAAATTTGCCAATGCATTTTGTACTTGTTTACTTCAGTGCTAGATGATTGATTGCTTGTTAGGTTCCATTCTTGAGGTTGACATGCTCAAAGAGTCTATGTGCCCCATCTGAGTCACTTCCTTAAGTATTCACAAGAGTAGTCAATGTGCGTATGTCTTGTTATGTTCTAAAGCAATGCCCACCAAGCAAGACTACTTAATGCCACTAAAAGATTTTAGTCCATAGGGGGACTTTGCTCTTATGCTAACCCAAAAAAAAATGTTTTGCCCACCTTCGGTGTGCTCCCCCCTACTAGTCTTTTGCAAACATCACAAGCAACTTTGTCATTGATGAAGGATCAACTCTTTACAATGGTACGTTAAAAGTTCAAGGATACTTTAAGAATACTTAAATTCCCGTATAAATATTCAATATAGGTTTTTATAATGAACTTTTTATTTTTTGGAGTGATGTTGGATGCCTTATTTATGTATGCAATACGAGGCCAAATATTTAGTTTGCAGTCTCACATGTTAGCCTATTTATGCATAGCCCAAGATCTAAGCATTGGCAGGCTGTTAAGAGAATCTTTTGCTACTTGAGTGGCATTTTACATCTTGGGTTATTTATCCCAAGGGGGGGTCATTGCCACCAAATTTGCATGCTTTTCCGTACTCGGATTGGGCTTGTAATGGAAATGGCCTATGAACTTTGAGAATAGTGGAATTAGGAAAATTAAAGAGAGCATTTTTGTGAGACTACTTTGAGAACATAGAGGGTAAACTCAATTGATGGTAGCAACATAATCATAGTACTTAATTAACTTGGCATGGACAATACTTTTGCAAGAGAGAGAGTTTAGAGAACTTGACAATAGTTGAGGACCGGATTTATGTGGAGCCGGTCACCCCTCCAATAGGCATTTGTATTATAGCTTCTCCCATCAAGAGAGACTTGGTACAATACAATCTTTGTGTTCCTTGTGACTTAGGCGATGCAATGAATATGGAAAGATTCATGCATCACGAGCATAACATAGACTTTGTAAAAAGCATTAACTATCCCAAGCCTCAGTCTCAAGGCCTCAAACACCTTCAAAGGTGGAGAGAGCTTGTGGAGAATGAGGGTAAGTAACAGGAAGAAGAAACATTCATAGGAGAAATAAATAGTTCCTCACTTACATCACTCTTCTTGCTAGCATACATAATAGCATAGAAATGAAGATGACAAGCTTAAGCATTGAAGCATGGCTCTTGGTTGGATTTGCATTCCATAGCCAAGAGTGTTGGTGTAGGCTCTCAACTTCTCTACTAGTTTGGAGAAGGAGATGGAGCTCTTGCACTTTGCACTTCACACAATGAGAGTGTGTGTGAGTGTGTGTGGAAGAGTATACCCCCCAAGAAACCCTCCTTGTTGCTTTGGTCAACCCCCCCTTGTAGCTCATTCTTGAAGCTTATTGGACCCCTCCAAGCCTAGCCAATCACATGCAAGAGGCATATCAAGCAAAAAAGGGTAGGTTTTGGACAAGTGTCCTTCTTTTCCTTTTGAGGGAGAGAGGCTTGATAATTGCTTAGATAATTATTTAATTAATCTAAATGATCATTGAATCCCTTTTAAGCCTATCCAATAGATTCACGCACACCTTGAAGACAACATGGGAAGTGACTTAACATGTGTCCTTGCTGCCTCTTGAGGCTTGGACTTGCTGCCTCTTAACATGTGTCCTTGCTGTCTCTTGAGGCTTGGGCTTACCTTGTGTGTGTGTGTGTGTGTGTGTGTGTGTGTGTGTGTGTGTGTGTGTGTGTGTGTGTGTGTGTGTGTGTGTGTGTGTGTGCGTGTGCGTGTGCGCGTGCGCATGTGCGCGTGCGCGTGCGCATGTGCGTGTGTGTGTGTGCATGTGCGTGTGCGTGTGCGTGTGCGTGTGCGTGTTATTCTCTATCATCCCCCTAGCTTTAGGGCTCTCCCCCTCCTTTGTAGGGATGTTGTTGACTTTTGGAACACAAGCACCTTAGTCAGCAAGCACGACAAAGCACCTCAAGCTTGGGTAGTGTTCCCACAAGCACCTCAAGCTCCCTAGTTGGCAAGCACCTCAAGCATCTTAGTCATCAAGAACAACAAGTACCTCAAGCATCTTAGCCATCAAGCACGACAAGCACCTCAAGCATCTTAGTTAGCAAGCACAACAAGCACCTCAATCTTGGGCCGGGTTACCACCTCTAGCACAACCCTAGCTTACCTAAGGTAAAAGGACTTTAACACTAACCTTTGGAGGTCTTAAATGAAGCTAACCCTAAGGTCTTTAAGCTCCATTGGCTAGCCTTTCTCTTTGACAAACCATCTCTCATTTGGACCCCTTTACCATTGGCCTTGTGTTGAGATGGATCTGTAATCACATGTCTATATTCTAACCCTTGTTCTCGTTATTCTCCCACATTAAATGATCAGTTTAATATGAGAAAATAATTTGGTTTGGTTAGATGTTATATTTTATGACATTACCTCTCTATTGAAATCATAGTCATCCCCGACTATGAGGTAGAAGAGATAAAGCCTTAGTCATTAGTCAATCTTTCTTAGTGGGTAGAGGATCCCTTTTTACCCTACAACATCTTTCCAAGATGGATGACTAATCCATTTGGTGTTTGGGAGACATAGCTGCCGCAAGAATGTCTACTCTTTAGTCCATTTCATTCTCCCAAACTAGAGTGACAAATTCTACTTGGTGTTTGAGAGACGTCGTCATCACAAACATGATTCTAAGCATGCATACTATTTAATTTTTGGCACAAGAAAAAGAAAATTAGTCTTATAAGAAAAAAACATTGGTCATTTAAAAGAAATTTGTATAGTTGCACTCTAATGTAGCATTCTAAGTATTGACAAGGTTCATACCATCCTTTAGTTATATTCCTTGCATCCATCTAGCATCTTCAAAAGGATAATTTTTGAACTTAATAAGATATCGTCACATAATCTTACAATCTTGTACCTTGTCTTCATGCCGAAGGATAGCTTCGAGTCGTAACACCTCTTCTTGGTCTTCAATTTCAGGAGGGTCTTCAATAATTGGTTCACTTGGTGGCTCTCCTTTGTAGGGATTAAGTAGGCTCACATGAAAAGCATTGTGTATGAGCCAATGGTTGGGCAACTTGAGTTGATAAGCCACTTCATTGATTGGCTTCAAGATTTGAAACGGACCATAGTATCTTTTTGCTAGTTTAGCATAATACTTTTGATGGCCCGTAGGATTTTTGCCCGTCGTTTGCCTCAATCGAGCTCTTAGGAAATTTAAGTAAGACCCAATCATTTTCTTTGAACATCAAGGCCCTTCTGTGCTTGTCAGTAGCATCTTTTTGCCTTTGTTGAGAGATGGATATAGCCTCCTTAATATTTTGGAAAGATTCTTGTAGGTCACGACTATACTCATTTGCAGCGAAGATCTTCCCATGTACTTTTAGTAGCAAGGGGCTTTTTGGTCTTCCCTTAATGATTTCAAAAGGTGCTTTTCCCGTAGAAGTATGGACAGTATTATTGTACGCATACTCTACAAGAGGTAAGTACTTTTTCCATTGTGAGCGTTGATCTACTTTTGTAGCATAAGTTCTTAGTAGATCAAGAATCATAAGACTGGCTATCTCACTTTGGCCATCCGTTTGTGGGTGATAGGCCGAAGAGAAATTCAATCTTGTACCTAGGTTTTCAAAGAGACCTTTCCAAAAATTACTTGTCATTCTAAGATCTCTATCTGACACGATGGATGTTGGAAATCCATGGTGTTTGAAAATGTGAGATATGAAGAGAGTTGCCATTTGGTGTGCCTTAATAGTCTTTTTGACAGGAATAAAGTGTGCTTGCTTGCTAAACCTTTTGACTATTGTCCATATTCTCGTATTCCCATGGATAGACTTGGGTAATCCATGGATATACTCTCCCATGGTGAATTAGGGATTGGCAATGGCTGGAGTAATCCAAGTTGCTTCCCTTTATCATATTTAGTCTTTTGGCATACTACACATTTTGAAACATACTCTTGTATGTCCACTTTCATGGTAGGCCAATAGAAGTACGTCTCTACTCCTCAAAGAGTAGGTTGAATGCCTCTATGCCCCACATAGGGAGGAGCATGGGATTCATACATGACGTTTTCATGAAGGGAGTGGGTAACACATAGCCTATTTCCATAGAGAAGATAACCATCCTGCAAGATGAATGGTTCCTCTTTCTTCCCCAAAGCAACGGCTGAAATTATGTCTTTAAAGTCAGAGTCAGTAGCATTCATCTATCATAGAAGATAGATCATTGTGAGTAGCTATAGACATTGCATTAACTTTTGGTCGTCGTCGTGAAAGTGCATCAGCCACTTGATTGTGCTTACCAACAATTTGAGCAATATGAAAATAAAATTGCGAAAGAAAATTTTCACACCTCATTTGTTTGTCAAAAAGCTTGGTTTGCGTCATGAAGTGAGACTTTGATGGTCTTTTTGTAAGATAAATGGAGTCCCCAATAGATAGTGCTTTTGTGTAATAGCTAAAAGCTCTTTCTCATAAATGCCTAAGACCCGCTCATCTGTATTGAGCCTTCGGCTCTCATATGCTATGGTGTTTGCGCTTCTTGAAGCAAGACTGCTCCAAGGCAATCACCACAAGAATCACATTGGACCTCAAATGGCTTTGAGAGATCCGGAATCATAAGGACTGGTTGGGAGGTAAGCTTGTCTTTGAGCTTGTCAAAGCATTTTGCTCCTTAGCAGTCCATGAGTACTTAACATTCTTCTTGGTTAAGTCATGTAATGGTCCTGCTATTTGAGAGAATTTTGTTATGAAGCATCTATAGTATGTACACATACCAATAAAGCTTCTTAGCTCATGTAGATTCCCTGGATTAGGCCATGCTTTTATTTCCTCTACCTTTGATGGATCCATATGAATACCATCTTGAGGGATAATATGACCTAAGTATTGAATTTCTTGAACGAAAATTTTGCTTTTCTTTTGATTGAGAAAAATCTTGTTCTCCCTCAATGCTTGAGAAATCACTTGGAGATGTTGCTTGTGTTCCTCCAAGGACTTTGAGTAGATGACGATATCATCAAACACTCCGGTGAGTTTGCGGTAGGGTCTAAAGATTTTCACCATTAAATGATTGAAGGTGGTTGGTGCATTAGTCAAGCCAAAAGGCATGACTAGATATTCATAAAGACCAAACATTGTACGAAATGCGGTCTTTAAGATATCTTCATCCACTATCCTTATTTGATGATAGCCACTTTTAAGGCCAATCCTACTGAAGTAGATAGAGCCATGTAGCTTATCAAACATATCTTCTACTCGAGGCATGAGAAATTTGTTTTTGATAGTGATATGGTTTAGTGCTCGATAGTCCATCCACATACAGTATGTACCATCTTCCTTTTGCACTAAAAGGACTGGAGAACAAAAGGGAGAGGAGCTAGGCCTCACCATCCCTTTGTCTACCAATTCTTGTACTTGCCTCATGATATCCTCTTGCTGACCTTGGGAAACTCGATAAGGAGACTTGTTAGGTGGTGAGCTTCCTGGTAGGAGCTCAATTTGATGGTCATCATCCCCTCATTTTGGAGGTAAGTCCATAGGGATATCATCGATGAACACATCTTGGAATCCTTTTAGAAAATTAGACAAGTCTAACTCTTCTTGATTCCTATAATTTACATTTGATGAAACATTAGGACCTTTTAGGGACTCTTTGACGAAAATCATGTACCCAAAAGTGATCTCTTCATTGACTTATCAAAAGCAAGAGGATTTACAAGTGGTATGATATGACCAAACTCACTAGCATCTATATACATGTTATTTCCCCTGTAGGTGAAGTAGATTCTCATTTTAGGGAATTTCATGTTGGCAGCCATGCGGTTGAACCTTGGTGCCCCTAGGATAGCATCCTCATGATGCTCGAGAGGAGAGATGAAAAGGTCTTCTTTGTCAATGTAGCTTTGGACATGAAGCCTCAACTTCCCAATCAAGGGAGTAATGGAGGCTTGTTGTCCCTTGAAGCTGTGTCGACCGTTCTAGTATCTCCCATCTCAAAAGCTTGAATGTCCAACTTGGTGGCCAACTCTGTTAATATGAAGTTGTGAGTAGAGCTAGGATCAAACAAGATGAAGGCATCATGTTCCCTTAAATTTCCCCAAGCATAGGAGAGACGTGATCCTTTGCAATGAGCATCCTCTTTTGGAGCTTCGATAGTGGAAGCTCTAGGAGTCTCATTGCGGGCATTTCTCTCGGGCAAGAACCATGTCCTTGCTCCCCTCACTTAAAACATTTATGGTCCTTGCGAAAAGCTTCAAGCTCTTCAAGAAAGATATTTTTTTTACCTTTGTAAACTCCTTGGACCGATTGTTGTTGTTGTTGTTGTTGGAATTGCATTGGAAAGAATTTTGGGCATTGGTTTCCCCTTTGCATCACTTTTGTCTTTGTTTTCCATGGGCTTGACATTCTGTCTATCCCCTTGTTGGAAATTGAGGTGTGAAGCAACCGTGGTGTGGTGGATTACTTTGGTGATAGAACCAGACCATTGAGAGTTGACATACGGCCATCTCTTTAGGTAATCCCAAACATAATTGTTGCTTTTGCTCGGCAAAGTCTATCTTTTGAAAGACAATAGCCTTGAGATGTAAATCCCAAAACTTGTCCACATATTTGTGGATAGACTCATGGGAGAGAAGCTTCAAACTCTGCCATTCAGTAAGCACTTTGTCATTTGCATTGCTTGCAAGGAAATGCTTCATGATGGAAACTCGTAGAGTTTTCCATGTCTTTGGGGCTTCACCATTGCCGATTTTTGGAAGTGTATAGCTACATGACGTAGCTTGGAGGACTCCGTGAAGTCCTCATCTCCAAAGGCCGCATCAAATTGTTGGATGAAGGCCAATACTTAGTCGGTAGCACCAAAGGTGCCATCATAGGTGAGAAAAGAGATACTTTTTCCTTCCTCTTTGAACTTCTTGAGATTTTGTGGCCTTCGCCATGTAGGGTAAGATTTGGGATGTCCTCCCCTCATATATTCTCTAGGAGAATAGCCATAGCTTTCTTCGGAAGAGGAAGAAGGTGAAGAAGAAAGAGAAGAGGATGGCCTCTTTCTTACCCTTTTCTTTCTTTGTTTCCTCTCTTTCCTTTTAGATTGACAAGGAGAAGGACCGTGGGTTGACCATTTCCTCTTGGGAGGAGTTGGCGATCGTCTAGACCGTCGTCTTCATGGAGCCACATCTTTAGAGGAACTTAGGGATTCATTACTTTCTTATTCTTTGGATTCCTCCTCTCGTATGGGAGAGAGTTTTGTTTTGGGGGGTCTCATCAAGAGGACTCCTAAGCTCTCTCTCCTCATGGAGAGGAAGGGAAATCCCATAAGCGCAAAGTTGTTGAGTGACTTTGGCTTGCAAATCAGAGTTGCCCATAGCTTGCTACAACCTAGTAGCAAGATAATTGACAAACATGGGGGCATCATCATTAGCATCTTCATGTGCAAAATCAGAGTTATCAATGTTCATTCTACTCTCTTGGTTATTGTCAGTCATGCTAATTATACTAATGTAGAGAATTACTTTGTGTGTTTACTTAGTGTATTCTTTGGTAATTCAAAACCTTAATTTCTACTCCTCTTAGCCTTTGAAAACCAGCACTTAAGCATCTACACCCACGGCTCGAATTGGTTAATTATAGAGAGTTGTGGAGTGGGTCTAATATTGCAGAATTTCCAAGGGATAGCTCCTTTTAGACTTCTTATGGCTCAATAATGGTAAAGCTGTAGGCAAGTCTAAAAAGACCCCATTATTAAGACCAAATCTCCCAAGGTATGCACCATATCCCACATAGTGGGCTCAACAAAATCGATAACAAATCCCAGTGCCACTTACCCTAATATAATTAATAAAATCAACCATTAATAGGATGCTTAAGGACCTTTCTTCTTAAGCAAGAACAGAGAAATCAAATGCTCAGATACCAATGTAATGAAAATGGCCTACTTTGAGAACATAGAGGGTGTACTGAATTGATGGTAGCAACATAATCATAGTAGTTAATTAACTTGGCATGGACAATACTTTTGCAAGAGAGAGTTTAGAGAACTTGACAACAGTTGAGGACCGGATTTATGTGGAGCCGGTCACCCCTCCAATAGGCATTTGTATTATAGCTTCTCCCATCAAGAGAGACTTGGTACAGTACAATCTTTGTGTTCCTTGTGACCTAGGCAATGCAATGAATATGGAAAGATTCATGCATCACGAGCATAACATAGACTTTGTAAAAAGCATTAACTATCCCAAGCCTCAGTTTCAAGGCCTCAAACACCTTCAAAGGTGGAGAGAGCTCGTGGAGAATGAGGGTAAGTAAGAGGAAGAAGATACATTCATAGGAGAAATAAATAGTTCCTCACTTATCATCACTCTTCTTGCTAGCATACATAATAGCATAGTAATGAAAATGACAAGCTTAAGCATTGAAGCATGGCTCTTGGTTGGATTTGCATTCCATAGCCAAGAGTGTTGGTGTAGGCTCTCAACTTCTCTACTAGCTTGGAGAAGGAGATGGAGCTCTTGCACTTCACACAATGAGAGTGAGTGTGAGTGTGTGTGGAAGAGTATACCCCCCAAGCAACCCCCCTTCTTGCTTTGGTCGACCCCCCCTTGTAGCTCATGCTTGAAGCTTATTGTACCCCTCCATAGCCAATCACATGCAAGAGGCATATCAAGCAAAAAAGGGTAGGTTTTGGACAAGTGTCCTTCTTTCCCCTTTGATGGAGAGAGGCTTGATAATTGCTTAGATAATTATTTAATTAATTTAAATTCTCATTGGACCTCTTTTAAGCCTATGCAATAGGATTCAGGCACACCTTGAGGACAACATGGCTTGACATGTGTACTTGCTGCCTCTTGAGGCTTGGGCTTACCGTGTGTGTGTGTGTGTGTGTGTGTGTGTGTGTGTGTGTGTGTGTGTTCTCTCTCTCATCCCCCTAGCTTTAGGGCACGACAAGCACCTCAAGCATCTTAGTCATCAAGCACGGCAAGTACCTCAAGCATCTTAGTCAGCAAGCACGACAAGCATCTCAAGCATGGGTCAAGTTCCCACCTCAAGCACAGCCCTAGCTTACCTAAGGTCAAAGGTCTTTTAACACTAACCTTTGGAGGTCTTCAATGAAGCTAACCCTAAGGTATTTAAGCTCCATTGGCTAACCTTGCTCTTTGACAGACCATCTCTCATTTGGGCCCCTTTATCATTGGCCCTATGTTGAGATAGATATGCAAGTACATGTCTATATTCCAACCCTTGTTCTCGTTTATTCTCCCACAATAAATGATCAGTTTAATAGGAGAAAATCATTTGGGTTGGTTAGATATTAGATTTTATGACATGCTAGTTGTTATGACACATTAGTGTCCACGAGTGATTTTTGTTTCATGCTTGGCAGTTCATGCATATCATGGTTGAGCTAGAAGAAACCTACTATGGCCACTTCCAGTTGTGAAGGTGAGGACAAGAGCGCATTCTTCACAGCTATGATTGAGCGTGTATGTCTCAGATGACACGACCAACATCATCTACATTGTCATTCCGAGCGCATTGCAGTTTTTCATGCTCACATAAAGCAAGTTGAGGTTCATTATCACTATGTCAAAGAGAGACTCTCAGCCGCATAGATTAGCTTGGCTTATGTGCCGGCACAGGACAACCTTGCAGATCTTTTCACAAAGGTATTGCCTCCTATGAAGTTCAAATCTTTTTGCAAAGATTTGGGTTTACTCCTCTTTGGGGATTGGTCGTGTCCTCAAGGCATGGCACTTCCCTATACACTATGTGCCAGCTCTTGTTCATCGCATCACTGCCAAGGGAGATTTGTCACCATGTATGAGGTAGCGATGTGTATACACATTGATTGTCGAGGCATTTTTTCCATCACTAGGAGGATTTTTCCCCGTGCATTATATATTTGCCCACCATTCTAGGGCTAACTTATCTTTCCAGTGTGCACTAAGCAATATACTCTCTGTTGTGTGCCTTGAGCTTCTTTATCTTCTTCAAGTTGTGTATGTGTTTTCTTGCAACCATAATTTCAACAAGATAGTGATCACTAAGCAAGCGTGCAATACCACTGTAACGACTCAAATGTTCCATCTACAATCATCATTCCACGTAATATTACATGTCAGTAGCTCCAAGAAGCATGGGATTACTATTGTTGAATTGGCACTGATCAAGCTATTGCATACATAATTTCTGCTCCAGAAAGTCTAGTAGATGGACCTCTACTATTTCTCATCATAAATTTTCTAAGTTTCTGGGGGGGGGAAAATCAAGCACCAATGCTCACTCAAGTTGCAGCTTGCAGTGAAGAGCTATTTGTGCATTGCAGATGCAAGATGCACCAACAATGAAACAACCTCCACAAGGCATGCACACGAGACTTGCATGCCTCTTTCATGTTACTTTGAAATATTGTTTGTAAACTTGTATAGTTGTAGAGGGAGAGAGAACGAGCCTTGCACCCAAGACGTTACCCTCGCTTTAGAGAGCCTGACAGTAGGAGGTGTTGTTTTGTGGGCATCCTCAATTAGATTCAGACTTCGGATGCCAAAAATTCAATTTACTTGGATATTAACCTACTCAATAAACCACCAATATTCGCCCTACTCTCGTACTAACTTCGTTGATTGGGTGTCATCACTATTCGTACAATTAAGTTAACTTTATCTTGTTTTTCCTTATTCTTCTCACTACTATGTGTATATGTAAAGAAAAAAAAAAGAGAAGAAAAGAAGAAACAAACATGCCACCTTCCACAACCACTAAAATTGTGCAACAGCTCACAAACTTGCAACAATCACTTGCTGTTGAACGGGAGAGACTCACACACCCATGAAGTGCATGCAAACACTACCTAGATCAACATAATGTCAATCGAGGACACAGATGACACGATAGGCACACGGAGGAAATATCTTTAGCTTGTCAGGCTGAGACCATCCTACACATACAACACTCAGGAAGGCCAACTAAACCACAATCAAGAACCTCACTACCCTCAACTACACCACCTAGCCACATACACACATACGGAAGGTAACTCACCTAATCATGCCAGATTCGTATGAAACTTAAGGAACACCATCCCCTCACTACGATACACCTGTCCCTAAGCTTCTACACTCAAAACCCTCACTCAAAACCCATCTGCGGAAAACGCGTAGGATGACAGAGCCGAATTTTGAAAGTGCCCGAAACTAAAATTTATGAGTACCTATGCGTAGCTTATGTCGCCATGATTCTATAGACTACTAGCACGTAGAAAACAGACATCGTTTGATACACTTACGACCACAATTAGCTCGTAGATGCGTCGGCGTGTGTGCTTCGTCTCGCGGGGAATGCTTGGCGTTGTCGCGTAGCTCTTCTCGAGCCTACCGCAATGGTGCAGTCGGATCTCCAATGTGTTGAGCGAGCTGGGCGTAGCGAGAGGATGAAGCTCACGCTCACTCTCTTTCTCTCTCACACACAATAGACGGCAGCGCTAAAACTTGATTATGATAAAAGTCTTCTTTTCAAAATGACCTAGGTACCTTATATACTAAGGCTACCTTAGGTTTAACCAAAAATGGGGTTGAAAGGGTCAAATGGCTTTGTATTTACAATCTGGAAGTGCCATTGCACCCCGGCTTCTGAAACTAAAATAACTACTCATTACAAATGACGTTTATATCCATAATCCGCAACATTTCATAACTCGCAAAAGATTAGACTTGGGTACGAAACTTGAGTTATGTTGTGTTGTTGACCCAGCGTTCAACATTCCCCCCTTCCGCGTTCATGTCATCCCCGACATGACCTGATTGTCGATGGCGATGTGGTCTTTGCTGTCGTTTTGTTGTTGGAAAGAAACTATAGACTATATCCTTTGCAGTAGCTTGTCTTGTTCGTCCAATCCGATGTACATAGTCTTCACATGATTGAGGAAAATCATAATTGATGACGAACTTTATGTCTTTCACATCCACGCTCCGAGCTGCAGCATCTGTTTCTGTCATTATAGGTCTACTGCCATATCTAAATTCAAAAGAACCCAATGTCGTTTAACTTGACTCTTATCATCATGGATAGAGAAAGCTCCATCCATCACTTGCTCCAGCAAATCTGTGAATTCGGAGTATTTGTGATTCTCAGAAACAACTTCTACAATCTGTAGAATTGAGTGATTGGCTTTCTGATCTTGTGAGGCAATGACAACTTTGTATGATTTATGTTGTGATGTTGACCCAGCGGTCAACACTTTGTTGTTGTTTTGGCTTCATCTGTTGCACTGCTTGTATCTTTGTCGAACCACAACAAGAACTATGATCCATTAGAGCGGACGTCTATCATCGTAACCATTCATCTTTTGAGATCCTCTGATTACTTTTATGTCTGATCTTCTTCATTGGTGACTTCTTTGTTTCTATGCAATCATGTTGTTAGTGTTGTCTGCAACTTTGTCATTGTAGGCCATTCTTCGACTCGCCATTGAGGAGAAGTATGCTATGATGTGAAATTGGTGCTCCAATTCATTTGTCAATTGATTTGAGTAGCATTTCCTTATTGTTGATGTAGAAGGAATATGTACAAGAGGATGGTGATAGGTGTCTTTAGATTAGGGTCTAAAACCTGGATGACCAAAGGGAAAAAACCCCGGTGGGAAAAAAAATGCCTTTGGTATACGCTCTTATTGGAGTCGAGTAGTTGAACGTGAAGTACATGTTCATGAAAGGTGAGTGCTTGGGTGAAACACGGAAAGAGTGCCTGATGCAAGTGCCAATTATGGGACACTCTATATGCATATGAGAAATTTGTCAACAAAAGCATGCAATGTGAAAGAAGGAGATGATGGGTGTTTCGAGGAATAAATGTAGCACATGTGACATCAAAAGATGTCTCAATAGCTTCCACCTTTCCAAGAAGGGTTTTCGATGTAAAGGTTTCTCCACTCGTATCTCACTGTGCTCAGTACGTGACTGTCTTTTGGACCTTCTCCTTCACTTCACCAGACTTAAGTACTTAGACTTCGACTCTTTTGCTCACCTATACCAGCATGAGCGACACAACGTAAATATGCTCAACTCTTCCAGCTTGAGCAGTACCTAGAATAGCTAAGATGCTTAGACCATAGAGAATATTACTTGAAGCTTTGGGACTAACACCTCACTCATTTTGTGGCGTAGCTACTCGACTCTGACTTGTATGACTTGTCGGTTGCATGTTGACACTGCTTTGTGACAAGTTCTTCGGCTGTTGTAGTGGCTGCTGAGACATACTTCGTGAAGTTTCATCGTTTCCCTGTACCTTCTTCTCTTTGTAGTGCTCAGGCCTCTCATCAGTCTTTTCTTCATGTGGATTATGGATTTTTTTTTTTAAATCTTAATAATAAACAAAGAAAATCTTAAAACAACTCAACAAAAGAAAAATCATTCAAATAGAAATCTAAATGCTATGTACACTATACACATGTCCCTAGGGGCTCATATATGGATTTTGTCCCCATACTCCTCTGTAACTCTACTATGAGGACATATACTCTAAATTTCATCAAAAATTTATCACAATAAAACCCAAAAATTCAATGCATCTCACAAAACATTGCCCTCTAATAGTCATAATGTTAGGTCCGCATTCAGAATGCCTCCCCCCTTCCTATTTGGAGTCATCCTTTATGACAGGGTATCACAAAGGGTATGTGTTGTGCTTGGGCAATTAAAAGTTGTGCCTATGCAGGCCTTGTAATGTAGCCCTATTATGCATACACAGTCAATGCATGGAAAAGATTTATGTTGTGCAAGATGTGGGTATAAGCAATTTGCTTATTGGCATTTGTTGGCAAGGCTTCCTATTCTAAGCAATGTAATGGTCTCTGAAGCTCCTATATCGTTGCTTGATTGAAGCGACTTGCTCTCTTCTAACTGTACTGTAATCGTAGGAAGAATTGTAAGAATTCAAGCGGTGATGCACTGACAGCAGTTTTGTTGTTCTTCTTTGGGACCCATTTCTTTTCGATTATTGGCTGTTTTGTTGATGGCTCTCGTTTGGGAACCCATACTTGCCCATGCTTTGTTTGTGTTTGAAGAGACTTCTTTGGGATCCACCTTTTTGTTGTGTGAGTCGACAGTGGTCTTTGCTTCAGCCCTTGTACACTTGGTTGGGGACGGGATTTAGGCTTTGAAAGTTGATACTATGGTTGTTTGGGAATCCAAATGAATTCCTGTTTTTTTTGTGCTTGAATCAACTTCTTTGGATCCCAAACCTGAGTTGTGAAAGCTTGCGACTTTGTGATATTCTTACCCGCTCGTGCACGCTTTCCTTTTTTTGTTTTGGTGTTGGATCTTGTGATTTGTCATTAGAGATCTTTGTCTTCTTGATCCATATCTGTTTTTGGCTGATCTGGCTTTTTGGTATCCAAATTTGTCGAGCTTTTTGCCTTTGACTTTGACTTGTTGTCATGTTCTTTTGACCTGTCATGGTTGTTGCTGAAGGGGTTGGTGATAGTGATGGTCTGAGTTGATGATAGGGGATGTCGTAAGATTCATCACTATCGCTACTATCCTTAGCAAGGTTGACTTCTTGTACTTTCCCTTGATTTTTTGGCTGGTAGTCGAAAGTTACTGTCTGTTTGCTCGTGGGTGGTAGTTTCTTGGAGGACTTTTCTAGCCCATTGATTAGAGCATTGTTAGCTCGTTGCTCTGGTCGTATTCCTCCTAGCTGAGTCTTTGCATCCTTATTAGGAGCCCTGTATGAGGATGCTTGTGGTGGTTGTGTCTTCATTGAGGACTTTGGAATCCACTTTTGATGCACTTTATTCGTGTAGCAATGACATTGATTCTTGGGTCGTTGATCTTCTTGAAGCTCGAAGTGTTCTACAGAGTCATAGAACTCGTCGTCTTCTTCATCTTTTGATTCTCCACATTTCTTTGTTTGATCCTTATTTCAAGAGCTTGTTGATGTCTGGTTCTCTTCGTTTTCGTGGATTACACTCACTGCAAAATAAGGAACGACATCATAGCCATTTTCATCACAAAACTTTGTTGTGGGAGCATCCTCCACGGCGCACACGTCCAGAGCAGCCAAGATGTGTTCCCATCCAAAAGGCTCTAACTCTTCTTCAGGAAATGGTTCTGGGATATAGTCCATATCCTCTATAACCCGTTCTGGGATACATTCCTCACGTTTCAAGCTACCACATTGTGAAGCTCCACACATCCACAGGTCTTTAGGCTTACCTAACCAAGCTGGAAGTTCTGATCCTGCTACTGTGGCGGAATCAAACTCCTCAATCGGTGTTCTCGTCACATCCCTATAGCTATGGTCCCTCAAGTTTACCTTTGTTATGGTTTCCATATGTCTCAGGTATATATGGTCATAACCCCAATCTTGGACCATTTTCAATTGTCGCATGAATGGTATTCCCAGAATGATTTCATAGTTGTTCTTCTTGCCAAAGTCAACAACATCAAAAGTGTGTTCATATTCAATGCCACAAGAAGTAACAAGTACTTTTTCTAGCAGTCCTAGGGGCTTTTCCTTGTGTCCGTCTGCAAGCTGCAGGGTCATTCGTGTGGATCTCAAGGCAGGTTTTCCCCATTTTTTCCAAACCTCTTTGGTTGCAATGGCCACACCAGCTCCACTGTCAAGGATTGCCATGGTTTTTACACCATTGAATTCCACAGGAAGGGTGGTGTTTCCATCTTCTCCCTCGTAATACTAGCCTACCTTGTTTAATGGAACTGGCCTAGTATTTAGTTGAGGCATTTCAAGCTCTTTGATGCCTTCCTCGATTTGAGTCATTGGGGTTTTTACACCAAATTTCTCTAGACATTTACCCACATTAGCCCACATGTTTGGTCTTATTCTGAGCAACTCGGCTAACATTATTGTACAGGTGACTGGGGTAGATAGAATATCTACTAGCCCCTTTGAATCGATGGCCTTGTTGGGAGACAGTCTCTGTGATGGGACTGCAACCACATCTGACTTGGTTTCGTACTCTCCCATGTAGGACGGTAGTGTTCTTAGCGAATGGGGTTGACTATCCATAGATTGTAAAGATCCTTTGTCGCCCCAACACGATTGCACATCTAGATTCATTTGAGATCCAGTCTCAAATTCCTCTATTAGTGGTAGAAACACTCCTCGTTCATCACCAGTCTTGTCTACTCGTCTTCTTAGGTCATCGGCTTCATTGGTCTCTCTGACTTGTTTCCACAATTCATCAAGACCATCTATCTCTTTACAATCCTCAAGTATAGCTTGGTGAAATCCCTCGGAAGAGTTATCCGTGGTATTCAGTACTATCCTTGGTTCTAATGCTAGTTCTTTGAGGTTTGGTCTGTGCTCATGACTAGATTCTGGCTCTTTTAGTTCCTGGTTTGGTGGGATTACTTGTGTTGGCATGACGCGGATCACATCCTCAGGTTTTGCAACTGGTGGTTCTAGTAAAGATTGGGCTGTTTGAATCATTTTCCTGCACATTTCCAATCTTTGCTTTTCTAATTCCGCATAGGGATATGTCATCCACCTCTGTTCTTGGGTTTGGTTTTTTTTGAGCCTCGCATCATAGGCTTTCAAGAGGGCATCTAATGTCTCATTAACCTTCTCTGCCAACACAGATCCTCCTGAACTAGCACTTCTCGGTTTCTCATCCGTGGATGGTTCTTCGAGAGGTTTAACCATCTGTGTAAGAGAAGGTGCCTCCTTTTGCTCATGTTGTTTTATCTTCTCCTCAGCTTTGGTAAGCTTCTCAGCTAGGGATTTTTGCTCTCGTTACCTGCGAGCTTTCATCCTAGTCTTTCTAGATTTCCAACTGTTTCGTTTGCTCTTGGTTTTCTGACTAGGTGCGTCTGTCTTTGGTCCCTCATCTGTCTTTGGACTCGTGTCACTTTCCGTGTTCTTTGTCTCTAGATTCTCATCAGCTTTCTTTTGAGCTTGTGCTCTCGTAACTACTTGAACTGGTACAACATTTTCATTTTCTGAGCTACTAGGTAGCTGAACAATCCCTGATACATTTGTCGTGATTTTCCTGATTTGGTTTGGGTTTTTCGAATATTCGGGGATCAAGTGAGTGATGCCACAGTCAAGACAATAAGCATTTACTTCAATGATCTCCGTATGAGGACATTGTTTGACCAAGTGGTTGTCACGACTTTTGTGACAATCTGTCACTGGTTGAGGAGATTCTTTTAGCATTTCCTCTTGGCTACAAGCAAGCTTTGACCTAGATAAGCCGCTACTTGCAATGAATTGCAATGTCCTTTCGTCCATTTCATACCTTCTTTCTTTAGACTGAAACCCAGGAGGTGGAGGTTGTACCGGCCTCACCACTCCATGTGTTTCTCTCACATTTTGTTGCTCCGAAGGGTAGTACTCACTTTGGTTGCTATACCACATTGTAGCTGGTACTGTTGTTGGTTTATTTGATGCTTCCATCATTGGCATGTATCTCATGTCTACCGGCATTCTAGCACCTGGCAGTGGAGGTTGTTGTCCTAAGACAAGCTGTGGCCTTAAAACTCCTACTGGTCCTGGCGCATTCCCCGTAATGTATCTAGGTGGAGTAGGTGCTTCTAGAACAGGTTGTACATACCTCTCCCTAGCATTTTCCATGCTATAATAGCACTCTTCCCCCGTATGGTTCGTCCATTTTCTCTCAATTTCACACCACTTCGGCTCTCTCGAATCAGACCTTACAAGAGGAATCAACCTCTTGACCAAGTCGTCGATAA
This sequence comes from Adiantum capillus-veneris, assembly GCF_014529385.1. Classification (NCBI taxonomy): domain Eukaryota; kingdom Viridiplantae; phylum Streptophyta; class Polypodiopsida; order Polypodiales; family Pteridaceae; genus Adiantum; species Adiantum capillus-veneris. The sequence goes on from NC_140947.1 coordinate 122,051,479, forward strand.
GCTTTTCTTGATCAATAGGTGTCATTGGCTTGGCAATGGACTCACTTATCTGTGAAACACTGTGCTGAGAGGATGTGTCATCTCCTTATCATATGCAGATCCTTCTGAAGGCCCTCATCTCTCATTCCCTGGATAAAGATCAGCATCAGTCGTGCTTGTGTAGGTAATTCCGCTCTCGGACAGAGCTTAACATATCTCTTGAGTCATAATGATGCTTTGCGTACTGATTCATTCTCTTTCTGTTTGAATCTATGGATTTGCGAGACCGTGTTGTGAGCAATGCCTTTTGGCAAGAATTCTTCAATAAACTCCTCAAACAACTCATCTAGGGTCTCAAATTCCCATTTTTCCACCGAGTTGAACCATGTAGCTGCATCATCTTCTAGAGTCAATCCAAATCCCGCAAACTGTGTCGCAAAATCTGAAACTTCCTCTGCTCTAATCACTCTTCTAAAAGCCGCTACGTGATCTCTCGGATCTTCATCTCCGGAGTATTTTCTGTTTACCCATTTCTGGACTTGGGATGGTCTAACTTGTCGATTGTCTACAAGTCTAACCAAAGACTCTCCCAATCCTTCTCTCGTTATCGCTCTTGAAGGGAATCCTGGTGGCTCTCTACTTGGAAAAGCGTGTATCAGGGAAAACAGCATACTCTTTTCTTGATGGTTTTTCAGGATATAACCAGCTAGCCATAGCACTGGAAGATCAACATAAAACAGCTTTTGCAACGGAGTGGGGAATTTATGCTTATCGGGTTATGCCTTTTGGTCTAACCAATGCTCCCGCAACCTTCCAGAGGCTGATGACGCATGCTTTCAAAGAATACTTAAGGTTGTTTCTAGAAATATATATGGATGACTTATGTGTACATTCTCTTCTGAGAGATGAGCATCTAGAACACCTAAGAAAAGTATTTGAGAAATGTAGGACATATCGCATTTGTCTCAATCTTGAGAAATGTGTGTTTATGGTCCGAGAGGGCAGAATTCTGGGACATATTGTCTCACAAAACAGAATATCCATGGATTTAGAGAAGATAAAAGTTATAGTGGATATGCCTAGACCAACCAATGCGAAACAAGTACAGAGCTTTATGGGACATTGCGGATATTATAGACGATTCATTTACATGTACGCTATAATAGGCCAACCACTTTACAGGCTAATAGTGAACTTTGAATGGACAGAGGAGTGTGAGGAATCGTTCAAGAAATTGAAAGAGGCACTCATTACTGCTCCAGTCTTGAAATCACCAGATTGGGAGAAGATATTCCATGTGCATATAGATGCTTCGGCATATGCAATAGGATGCATTCTGGCTCAGCCAGAAGAAGGAAACATGGATTTTCCTATCTGTTACGTCAGTCGACAACTCAACAATGCAGAGAAGAATTACACCACAACAGAGCGAAAAGGATTAGGAATGATATATGCTGTGAAAAAATTTTGGCATTATCTTCTAGCCAACAAGTTTGTGTTTTTTACGGATCACCAAGCCTTGCTCTACCTAGTGTGAATAAACCATGCAATACCGGGAGAATAGTGAGATGGTTCATTATCTTACTGGAATTCGACTTCACGGTAGTAGTAAAGAAAGGAAAAACACATCTTAGAGCTGATCATCTTTCGCGATTGACGAATGGAGAAGACCCTATAGGAGTAGATGACGACATGCCAGACGCGTACTTGTTCAACATAGAAATGATACCGAAGTGGTCTCAAAATGTCGTTAACCTATTAACCTATGGAGGAGAGTTCGATAGAAGAGAATACAACCAGAAACATATTGCTATTCAGCAATCCAAGAATCTTCAATTGGTTGCAGGAAGGTTGTATCAATTGGGAAATGATCATGTTTTACGACTATGCATCAATCCTGAGGAATATAATATATATCTGCGTGAAGCACATGTTCAGGAATGTGCATTTCATTGTTCAAGAAGGAACACATATAGGAATTTGTTACAATTGGGAGTCTATTGGCCAGGAATGAAAGAAAGCGTACATGAATATGTCACTGTATGTATTGTATGTTCATGAAAACCGCCAGCAGAGTATTCGACACTATATCAGATAATGATCGCTCCAGAATGGAGTCAGTATATTGTTGAATATCTCACAAATAGAACTTTCCCAGAAGGAACGTCAAAAGCTCGTCAGAAATCTGTAGAGACAGAAGCTAGAGATTACGCTTTAATAGGAGATCAACTCTATAAGAGAGGTAAAGACAACCAGCTTAGGATTTGCGCATCAGAGACTGAGTATGTGATAATACTAGAGCAAGCTCATGGAGGAGTAGGTGGAGGCCATTTCTCAGGTGATAAGACAACAAAACTTGTCTTAGCCGCAGGAATATGGTGGCCAACATTACATATGGACGCTGAGGAATACGTTAAACGGTGCGATGACTGTTAGCGGACCAAAGTACCACTTAAAAGAGATGATATGCCGCTTAGACCAATGATGGGGGCAAGAGCTTTTGCAAAATGGGGGATTGATTATGTCGGACCCATTTCACCTCCTGCATATAAGACTCATGCACAATACATCATTGTGGCTACAGACTATCTAACAAAGTGGGTCGAAGCAAAGGCAACTCAAAAAGCGGATGCCAGGACCACGACACAATTTCTATATGAATACGTCTTTGTAAGATATGGATTGCCAATAGAAATTGTGAGTGATCGAGGCACACATTTTATAAATGAAGTGATAGAGATCCTTCTAGATGAATTCATGGTAATCCATAGGAAATCAGCCCCGTATCATCCACAAGCAAACGGACAAGCTGAAGCAACAAACAAAACCATATGCACGGTCCTCACGAAGATTGTATCTGAGTCGAGAACTGACTGGGACCAGAAGTTGCATTCAACATTATGGGCATATAGCGTAGCATATAAAACATCAATAGGAACGACCCCATATAACATGGTTTTTGGGCTAAATGCTATCTTACCAATAGAATTCTTGATTTCAACCTTAAGGGTGGCTAAGGATCTAGAGTGGATAGGGCACGAGCTTTCTGATAGAATAGATGATCTGGAAAAGCTAGACGAGCTTCGCCTAAAAGCAGTAGCTTCTATCTACGCTCAAAAAAGGCGACAAAAAGAATTTTTTGATAAGCATGTGCGGACTAAAGAGTTTAAGGTTGGGGACTATGTCCTAGTTTACACTCTGAAACAGCATGCTAAGAAGCTTAAAAAGTGAGGGATGGGACCTCTGGTGATTAAAGATCTATCACCAAGTGGAGCCGTCAAGCTTGCTACATTAGACGGAGAAGAAATGCCCAATTGGATTAGTGGATGCAGAGTGAAAAAGTATCTTTTGCCGCTAACCCAAGACATGCTTCTCAAAATACATCAAGAAAAGCTGTGTGTCTAGAAAAAGAAAATGATTTTGGAGGAAGCGCAAGCCGAGGCGAAGGAAAGAATGGAGAAAAGAAGACTACTACGTCAGAAACAGCACAATGAAGGAGCAATACGAATAAATGCAGTCAGTATAACAGAAATGGATAATGACAAAGAAGAACCCATCATTGAATGCAAAGTAGGAACCAACCAAATCAAAGCCAGAGCACTATTGGATTCAGGAGCTCAAACTAACCTACTTTCACTCGGTTTGTATAGACAATTGACAAATGACACTAAACTACAAACTGCTAAGCAAGAGTTAAAGAGTTACTCTGAGAATTCAATCAAAACTGTCGGATGCACAGTTTTACATATACAGATTAACCAGTATGTGTATCCTCATATGTTTTACATGGTTGAAGATCAAGCTACACAACATCCATTATTGCTAGGACAACCATGGCAGAAGCAATACAATGCAATGATTGACTAGAATTCTAAATCAGTGCTTATCAAATACGAAGGTGAAAGTCAATCAGTTAAGTTCACCAAAGGAGCAGAGCCAACTCCAAAGGAAGAATCCAAGCACAAAGGTAAACAACAACCACAGAAAAAGAAGAAGCAATGGCAACCAAAAGTTTCCATACAACTGGATTGCTCTTCGACGAGGAACTCTCAACAGTGGATAAGGAAGACAAGCAATAATATAACAGCTCAACCTTGGGAAAAAACGGAGTCAAAGTTGGTATGGAGACCAAAAAAGGTTGTGACAGAGGAAACAAAGGTGGAAAACAGAGTCTTCAATACCAGACAACAGAGTGATTCCAAACAATCAAGGACAGTGAAACAGATCTGGATTCCAAAGAAGTTCATGATGGCACAAAGCTATAGCAAGCAAATTTGGATCCCAAAGATTTGTAAGCAGGAACTCCCTTCAGTACAATCCATGGAAACTCCTAGGTATTTCAAGGCGAGGAAATCAACACAAAGAACAAAGCATGTTTGGATGGCAAAGAGTTTATGGCAAGCACAAACGAAGCGGAAGCAGATTTGGATTGTGCAAAAGAACAACAAGGTAAAGAAGAATCCATCTACTGATTCTACTATCGAAGTGCCAAAACCAACCCAAAACCCGACCACCAATCCTTCAATCAAACAAAGAGCAGCTTTATTGGAAAGACTGTTGTATCATCGCTCTACAATTGCATTGGGAACTTATGACCAAAACAACTACATTGCTTCGCCCACAGACACTTCATAGTCGTCCGGGAGGACTCAGACTAGGAGGGGGGGAGGTATACAGGTATACAGGAGTTGCAAAGCAGCTACAAGCGCCAAAAACAAAGAAAAACAAAAATTATATTACAAGGACAGTGTCTTACATGATTTTGCAATTTTTATGTTTGATTGCGGATATTGATAATATTTATGCCCTTATATACCTTGTTTTGCAACAAGAAGAGATCAAATGATGAATTTGGGTCTCTAGACGTGTAAATATCACTAAATAAGAGTGTTTTTGGAGCTAAAAAGTGGGAAAAAAAATGGTAATCCAAGTTCAGAAATCACAAATAATTGTATATTCATATACACAGAGTTACCAACTATTTATTGTGTATGTTTGGAATTTTTTGGCTTCAATTTGCTATTTTCCTTTATTTTTTATGATTTTCTTGATAAAAGTAAAAGAAAAATAAAAAAGCAGGTGAAACGAGATAAAAAAAAAGAAAAGAATAGATGGTGATGATCCTAATGACAAGGGAAACCCATGGTAAAAATTGAGTACAATTCGGGAAAAGTTGCGGAAAGCCCGAAATGACAGAATTTTGGCAAAGTGGACAGATTTCTCAGAAACAGGTCAAACGGAGTCCAAATTGAGAAATTTCAAATCCTAAAGTGCATTTCACGACGAGATAGGAGCACATGTCAAATTTGGTAACAAGTGATCCGGGAAGTCCGAAGTTAAGTATTTTTCACTTCACTTTCAAGCTCATTTCCACTATTACCTTCTTGGAGAGAGCAAAGAGCACACAAGAGCATCCAACCTTCTACAGCCTTCTATGACTGCTACGAGAGCTCAGAGGACACCAGACATGAGAGGTAGACTCGTTGCCATAAGCTTTTGATGCTTATCATTAACTTTTGTCGCGAAAACTGACCAAAACCAAGAAACAAGAGCAGACGGGGAATGCGGTAGAATGCTAGGTAGTGGCACAACCGCCTAACCAAACCTTGCAAGAACTTATAGGTGGGTTACCCTAGTATAGAAGATGGGTTTCTAACACTCAAAGCTCGAGAAAGAACGACTGAAAAAACCCTAGGTCAACAGAGCCTGCAAGAGGCAAACAGGAAAAAGTTGTCGAAACGACACAAAACTTCTTAGGAAGCTCAACAACATCGAGGGCAATGCAACCATGGAGTATCTCCAGGTTTGGACCACCAAAAGTGGGTCAAAACAACCGATTCGACGACAGACACACAAAGCGTCATTTTGGCATAATGGCTGAAATTGACGACCGAATGAAATGAAACTTCACAAGCAGCTTCAAATATACATGGATGACTTATGTTTGCAAGCAAAACCCAAAAGAAAGCTGATTCACTTACCGATGGTGAAAAAGACGCTTTCGGGAAACCAAAAGGAGAAAGATGGAGAACGGGGAGCCAAAGTCAAGTCCAACCAAATAGATGGCTTCACAACATATCCAATGAGCTGGAAATGCAACTCTCGAGAAGAAAAGTTGAAGAAATTCAACTCCAAGGCAAAAAGACGACTTCGAAAACTGAAATTCCTATAAGGGGGCTTTTTAGCTAAACTGATGACTTTTTAAGTTGGAAACTAGTTAGCAGGGCTTAGGGCACTAGCACAAAGCATTCTTTGCACAAAAAGACCAACATTTCAAGAAAAGACATCATACGCGTATGATGTCTCACAGCATGAATTTCACATCCATTTCAACATTTGAGTGCATAGCATTCCACATGTTAATCACATCCTATGAACCAAGTATCATGGGAATTGGAGTTAGAAAATCCAAGGAAAACCAAAAAGATGCAAAGTAGTCCATAAAATTGATTTTTGGTCCTAATTTTGTCAAAATAACTCCAAACTCGTTGAAACTTTGTAGGATTGTTGATTAACACATCTACAAGCTATCTGGAACCAAAAAGCACCATTTTGACACAAAAGACATCATACGCTGTCAGAAGTTTTTTGGAGCAAGGAATTGCGCATATGTACATATACATGCATGGTGCATCAAATAAAGGATTGCCCATTTTCCAGAGCCAGGTGGTTACGTGGGGCCCACATGTGTACAGGTAGGACAACATGTACATAGTGCAGCGATTTTCACTATTACCAGTACCAGTGTGTTTTTTCTACAATAATGAGGAGTTGATAGCGCGTAAAACTTCTCGAGGAAGCTATCCGCGGGCCGACGACGTGAGGTCAGCAGGTGCGTCAGATGGCATCTAGTGGCGTCAGGAGGGCGAACGAGGTCAATATTTGCACGCGGATGAGGACGGACACAACGTGGGTGTTTTCTTGTGAGAGTTATGCAGAAAGGTCATCATTAGGAACACTTTTTGGGGCCACTTCTTGTGGTGGCGAGATGCATTATTGGAAAAAAGCTGAGTGCCCGGTGTGCGAATGATGCAAAAAGGTGACAACTATGCACTGCGAGGTCAGTTTTTGGCCTGTTCGGGGTCCGTTTGAGGTCATCTAAAAGGACAAGGGTGCCCAACTAATAAAGCTAAGTGTGGGAACTGAAAAAACTGAGAGAAGACCAGAAAAAACGTGGAGAAGAGAGGAGGAACAGCCGCAGGTGTGTTTTTGCTCATTTTCGAGCCTGTTTTGGCTGTAAACTGCTCATCCGAGGTCGGATTTGAGCACTTTGACATTGTAGACTGGGGTTTTGGGCCGTTCCGAACGCGATGGCGCTGTCCATTTTGCCAAATTCATCACTCTTTTTCTGCTGTTTTTCTGTGTAATCTTCTCCGATGAGTGAAGCTTCTTCTCCAATTTGTGATTGTATCTGGTATCTTTTACCCATATTGTGTGAGCTGTTTGCCCCATTGGTGTTGGCCCAAGCTCATTTGTATCTACACATCAGAAGTTCTCCTCTTTTGAGCTGAGTTTTTATGTGTGTGTGTGTGTGTGTGTGTGTGTGTGTCTGTGTGGAGTGGGCAAGTGGATAGTCTCTTTCCTCTCACTCCAGAGGTGTGTTCCTTGTCTCGGCCAAGTGTGTTGTGTAAGCCGAGTGGTGCCCCATAGTGTGTGTGTGTATCTTCCCAAGAGTGTGTGTCGGGTCGTTATAGAGGCGTTGTGTGTGTTTCCATCCCGCTCACATTCTTTTGGCGCCCCCACGGAGGATCTTCTTCGAGTACCTTCTGCTTCGAGCTTCGAGCTTCGAGCTTCGGGATTACAGGTTGCAGATTACAGGTTATAGGTTACAGGTTACAGGTTACAGGTACAGGTGATTCACACAGGTACAGGTAGCTGGAGTACAGTGATATACTAGCAGTGATGTCAGTTGCAGTTGTTGTGGGAATGCATCACTTGGCGCCTATTTGAGCGCATTGTCTGCTGGATTGTACGTTACTTGTGGAAACTACCATTGTACGCATTTGTGGAGCCATACTTGGTTGTATTTGGCAGTCCCAGCCATTTCTGAGACTTGGTCTGGAAGATAGTCATTTCTGAGATTTGACTATACGCGATTTGCATTAGCCTTCATGTGAAGGTCGATAGCGTGAGGTTTTTATTGAGCTGGGGGATTCTCAAATGTAGAGATCCTTTCGGTGATACAGATAGCTGGAGCACCCTTTTTGTGACCTCGCCATAGGCTATGTACTAGTGAGTCCTATTTGATGCTCGGGTTCTATTGTTGGCAGTTTATGCATACAGATACAGTCTATATTTTGGGTTCCTACTGCTCTACTTCTGGGGAAACTCTGTTAAAATTTTCCCAAGTTATGATGGCTGGTTTTTTGGTATTTTGAGCCATTTATGCTGTTATGCTGCTGAAATTTTGGCAAAATCAGAGGTTGAGTCAGGTGTGCCTTCTTGGAAGCTTCATGGTTGGCTTTAATGGATGATCAAAATGGCCCTCAGTTCACTCCTTTTCATTTAACTCAAAGAATTCAGATTCATGTTCATGTGTCCAAGAAGATCTTTTTCCAGCGGCGCATAGTCTTTATGTTTGGGCCAAGAAGATTGAGAGAGATCCTAGAATGTCCTTTGCCTGTTGTCATTCCGATGATCAACTATAAAAACTCATTTGATGTGCATGTGTTTGTCCTTATCTAAAGTTGAGCTCCATTGAAGTTTCTGGGGATTGGGTAGTGAAAAGTTTTGGGTTCTTGCACGTGTGTTTGAAGGGGTTCTCTAGCCATGGCTTTCTCTTATCCGGAGTTTCATGGAAGAAGTGATGAAGATGTGGAAGAATTTTTGTAAAAGATGGAGGTTGCCTGCATTAGCAACCAGATTCATGACCCTACGCAAATGTTATGCCTTCTCCAAATTTGTTTGAAGAGTGATGCACGAGTTTGGTCCAAGGCATTTGAAGAGGAGTTGCGTGCAGCAGATCCACCTATAAGATTGAGTTGGGACAATCTAAGGCATGGATTGGAAGTGGAGTTTGTGAAGATAGAAGATCCTGACAAAGTGTGGCAAGAAGTACAAGGTTTGGTGCAAAAGGAAGGTGAGCCAGTAGATGTGTACATACGTAAGTTTTCATTGGCATGGGAGCGAATGTGCAAGGCTTTAGCACCACAGGTACCCCCGCCTGACATGATGAAGAAGGACAGGTTCTTGGCTGGTCTTTGGGAGAATATACGTTGGAGAGTGGAGCTAAAGAAGCCTAGGACATATGAGGATGCACTAGAGGTAGCAAGGAACAAAGAGTGGAAGCTGAGGAAAATGAGCCAATTAGGGGTGGAGTCTTTGCCAATGAGGTCTGAATTTCAGCCTATGGACTCTTTACAAGGTCGTATGTCAGGGGTTCATCACGAACCAGTGGTTCCTGTTCCTACTCAGGTTATGCCAGCAGTGGTCACTACAGCAGTGCAAGATGATGGCCTAAGGCAAGACATGAGGCAAGTGGTTGATCTGATGAAGAATCTCAGCCTAAACATGCTAGGTCAAGTGGGAAATAATCGAGGTCGAGGGCGGTTTGCAAATCAGCCAGGAGGTGAAGAAAGACCTAGGAATGGTGCTGGACAAAGTAATAGTAGGTTTTGGAGGCAGACGCCCACATGTTATAATTGTGGAGAGTTGGGTCACATCAGCCCGCAATGTGATAAGCCACCAAGGATGGGGGGAGACATGTATCCATTGCCAAGACAGGTGCTAACTAGGTCAAATGATTATGGCATCGAAATTAAGGGAGACGAAGGAACCAGTGGACTGACCCAGGAGGAAAAGGGAAAGACAAAAGTGCTAAGTGTAGTCACTTTGGAGAAGGCATCAAAGCTAGAGGATACATTAGTGATGCCTATTGGAAAGAGGACCACAGAGGATAAGGAAGGAAGAAGTGCCCTAGGTCCTAGTAAGAAGAAAGGAAAGAGCCATGAAGGCGAGGATGTCAAGGCCAAGAGGAAAAGGAGAGCTCGTCGAAAGTTTCGTGTTTCAGATTTTCCACTAGGGGATGGGCAATTAAGCTATGACTTGAGGGAGGATCTGACGAGCAGGAAGGCAGATGTTACTTTTGGGCAGCTTATAGAGATGGTGCCTAAGCTAAAGCGACAGTGGAAGAGGATGGTTAACCCAATGGAGAAAGAGCCAGAGAGAGGTTAAGTAAAGGTGTTGGCAATGGACGAGCTACCAGACATTTGTCCAATAGTAGATGTGTGGCATAAAAGGAAAAATTTGGGACAAGGTTATGTGGATGGCGGAGCCCAAATATGCGTCATAACACACTCATGCGTTGAGAAGATGGGTCTCACAGTGGCTGGGGTGTCAGGTTTTCGGATCAGATTGGCAAACCATCAAAAAGTAAAATGCTTGGGTGTTGTAAAGAGCTTAGAAGTGGAGGCATATGATGCAAAGGCAGTGGTTGATTTTCATGTGATGCCAGCAGGGTTGGGAGCATATCCTATTATACTGGGTAGACCATGGTTACGTGCAGTGGGAGCTGTTCAAGATTGGCGACATGGTACGATTAGCCTCTATGGAAAGACAGGTACCAAGAAGCTTAATAATATGGACACAAGGAAACGATTAGAGGAGCTTTATGAAGATGAGGACGAGTCTAGTGATGAAGACTCTTCCACGGTGACAGATGAGGACAATGATAGCACTACCAGCAGTGATGAGGATGCTGATGTTGCATTTGTTTTGATGGACAAAGAAATCCAGGAGTTTGGTTTAGTTGCATTTGCGAATGAGGTTGAAGATGAAAGTGAAGGGCCTTATGAAGTGATTGAAGGGCTGATGCAAACTAAGGTTGAGTTGTCAAAGAAGCAAGAATTAATGACGCAAATGATTAGTGGAGACCTCTCAGCTATGGAGAAGGATATATTTTTGCATATGCTGGCTAGTTTTCCTGATTTGTTCATTACTTCATATGAAGAGATCAGAGGGTTCAAGGGTGAAGAGATGCATATAGAGCTGAAAGAAGGTGCTAAGCCAGTGCGGCAAAGGCTAAGAAGGATGGGTCAAGAGCAAATGGAAGCCTTGCGGGTAGAGGTGGACAAGTTATTGAAGGAAGGGTTCATAGTCCCTGTGGAGACCACAGAATGGGTGAGTCCAGTTGTAGTCAGTCCAAAGAAGGATGTGAAGTGGAGAATTTGTGTAGATTTTAAACCCTTAAACGCAGCCACTAAGAAGAATCCATATCCTCTTCCATTCATTGATCAGATCTTGGATTCAGTGGCAGGTTATGAGAGGTACAGTGTGTGTGATGGTTTTTCAGGCTATTTTCAATTGAAGATTGCTCTTAAAGACCGCACAAAGACAACTTTTATTACGCCATGGGGCTGCTATTGCTACACAGTATTGCCATTTGGGTTGTCAAATGGACCTTCCTTCTATCAAGAGAGAGCAAATTGGGTGTTGGAACCATTCATTGGTAGTTGTGTTAAAGCTTTTATGGATGACTTCTGTGTCTATAGCAGTAGGGCTGAACACCATGAGAAGCTGCAGATGGTATTGGCTCGATATGATGAATGTGGAGGACAACTAAATCCAAAGAAATGTCATCTAGCACAGCCAAGGGTGAAGTTATTGGGCCACATGGTGTCAGAAAATGGCATTGAGGCTGATCCAGACAAGGTTAAGTCTATTATTCTTCTTCCATCACCTACGAGTACGAAGCAATTGGCAACCTTTATACACAAAGTGAAGTACATGGCACGGTTTATTCCATTGTCTTCGCAGCTTCTTTATCCATTACAGCAAGTGGCAAAGCATGATCCATTGCAATGGGATGACAAGTGTGAAGAAGTGTTTCAAGAGGTGAAAGAGGTGTTAGGGGGTTTGTCAGCCATGCAGGCTCCTGATTGGGAGAAAGTTTTTTATGTAAATCCATCAGTAGGGGATGATGCCATTGGAGCTATGCTATTGCAAAAGGGGAAGGGCAGCCATTATATGAGGCCAGTGTATTGTGCAAGCCGAGTGAAGTTGGTAGCGGAGAGAATGTTATCGGAAGTAGAGCTAGTGATGGCCAGTGTAATATTTGCTTGTCGACAATTTCGTCATTACTTGCTACCACGGCCTTTTGTTTTCTTGACGAGTTATGCCTTTTTGCCACAGTTAATTAATGGTATTAACATGTCAAATGTGGTGAAGAAATGGGTAATTGAGCTGCAAGAGTTTGAGTTTTCTTTTCTAGTGGAAGATTGTACAAGGGCTACCCTAGCTGATTTGTTGACCTACAAGGAGAATCCCCTTATTGTTAAGGAAGAGGTGGTGAGAAAGGTAGTTGAAGAAGTGCCACAGATCAGCAATGCACATGTGTTGTTCTTTGATGGTTCATACAGAAAGAGCCATGATGCAGCTTCAGGGGGTATAGCGCTTTATGATCTAGAGGGGAAGCTAGTATGCAAGAGAGGGTTCAAATTGGATGCGCATAGTAACAATGAGGCTGAATATGCTACATTGGAAGCCGGATTACACATTTGTTTGAAGCATGGGGTTCAAAGGTTGAGCATAAAAGGTGATGCCTTGTTAGTGGTGAAGCAAGTGCTGGGTGTGTGGAAGAGCAAGAACACCTCATTGAAGGAAATGTGCTTTAGAATTAAAGGCCTGTTAAAAAAGTTTGAAGCATGGAGCATCAGACACATTGAACGTGCTCTAAATGGAGAGGCACATGAAGCAGCTCAAGGCATGATTGGGGAGCTATTCGTGTTGAGGACCAATTTACCTCTTTATCATGGCCGGGAAAGTTTGGCTCAAGAAGAGGAGTTTTTGCTAACAGGAATCATTCCAAAGGAGATTCAGAAGTCTAAGAAGTATGGCTTTGTGCGTAGAGCATACAGGTACAAATTGATTGGTGATGTCTTATACATGAAAGGGGCTGATCTCGTGTTGAGACGTGTACCTTGGCGGGAGGAGCTTTACAGAGTGTTGGAAGAGAATCATGAAGGCGCATGTGGTGGCCATTTTTCTCTAAAGATCACCTTGCATAAGATTTTGCAAGAGGGGTATGTATGGCCTAGTTTGCACAAGGATGTTCACCATTGGTGTAGGTCTTGCAATAGGTGTCAAGCATATGGGAAGAGAGTGTTGAAGCCAGAGCTACGAAAAACCATTATGGCGTTTGATGTGTTTGAAAAGTGGGGGATTGATGCAATAGGCCCGTTACCTATCACAAGCAGGGGCAAAAGCTATATTTTGACGGCAGTGGACTATCTTTCTAGATGGGCAGAGGCTATAGCAGTAAAACAGATCACTGCAAAGGATGTGGCAAAATTTGTGTATGATGAAATATGTTGCAAGGTTGGGGTGCCATTAGAGCTACTTTCAGATAAGGGGCCAGGATTTAGAGCTAAACTGTTCGACTTCTTATGCACAAAGATGAAGATTAAGCACCAGCATACCACTCCTTATTACCCGCAGTGTAATGGATTAAATGAAAGATTCAATGGTGAGTTGGTACAAATTCTTTCTAAAGTGACAGAGCGCCAAGGAAAGAATTGGGATTTGGAATTTCCTAGTGCATTATGGGCTTACCGTACTTCGGTGAAGACAGGTACAGGGTTTACTCCATTTCATTTGGTGTATGGAAAGGAAGCACTATTGCCTGTGGAGGTAGAGTTGCCTGCGGTCAAGATGTTAGAGAAGTTGCTTGGGTCGCCTAGTGATGCATTCAAAGAGAGGCTCTTGCAGTTACAAGAGGTCCAATTGGATAGGATGAGCGCATTGGAACATTATGGGCAGATGCAAGATAGGGCTTTGGCAAAGATAAATGAAAAGGTCAAAAGTAAGGGTATCAAGAAGCATGACTGTTGCGCTACAACAACAAACTGGACAACACCTTCCAAAAGAAGTTTCAAATTAAGTGGGAAGGCCCTTTCAAGGTAGTGGAGTGTTTCCCGAATGGTACATATCAGTTGGCTAACCTGGATGGGATTTTACATACGTCAAGGGTAAATGGATTGCGTCTTAAGTTGTATCATGCCAGGTTGATGATGGTGAGCTGTCTGTGGATCAAGCTGTGTTGGTGAGGGATGAGGAGACCTGTGATGCGGCGAGTCTCATATCTCTCTTTGGTGCTGTTGATCATGAATGATCTAGCAGGCTAGGGGATGGGCAAATTATGTCAGGAGTTTTTTGGAGCAAGGAATTGCGCATATGTACATATACATGCATGGTGCATCAAATAAAGGATTGCCCATTTTCCAGAGCCAGGTGGTTACGTGGGGCCCACATGTGTACAGGTAGGACAGGATGTACATAGTGCAGCGATTTTCACTATTACCAGTACCAGTGTGTTTTTTCTACAATAATGAGGAGTTGATAGCGCGTAAAAATTCTCGAGGAAGCTATCCGCGGGCCGACAACGTGAGGTCAGCAGGTGCGTCAGATGGCATCTAGTGGCGTCAGGAGGGCGAACGAGGTCAATATTTGCACGCGGATGAGGACGGACACATTGTGGGTGTTTTCTTGTGAGAGTTATGCAGAAAGGTCATCATTAGGACCACTTTTTGGGGCCACTTTTTGTGGTGGCGAGATGCATTATTGGAAAAAAGCTGAGTGCCCGGTGTGTGAATGATGCAAAAAGGTGACAACTATGTACTGCGAGGTCAGTTTTTCGCCTGTTCGGGGTCCGTTTGAGGTCATCTAAAAGGCCAAGGGTGCCCAACTAATAAAGCTAAGTGTGGGAACTGAAAAAACTAAGAGAAGACCAGAAAAAACGTGGAGAAGAGAGGAGGAACAGCCGCAGGTGTGTTTTTGCTCATTTTGGAGCCTGTTTTGGCCGTAAACTGCTCATCCGAGGTCGGATTTGAGCACTTTGACATTGTAGATTGGGGTTTTGGGCTGTTCCGGACGCGATGGCGCTGTCCATTTTTCCAAATTCCTCACTCTTTTTCTGCTGTTTTTCTGTGTTATCTTCTCCGGTGAGTGAAGCTTCTTCTCCAATTTGTGATTGTATCTGGTATCTTTTACCCATATTGTGTGAGCTATTTGCCCCATTGGTGTTGGCCCAAGCTCATTTGTATCTACACATTAGAAGTTCTCCTCTTTTGAGCTGAGTTTTTGTGTGTGTGTGTGTGTGTGTCTCTGTGTGGAGTGGGCAAGTGGATAGTCTCTCTCCTCTCACTCTAGAGGTGTGTTCCCTGTCTCGGCCAGGTGTGTTGTGTAAGCCGAGTGGTGCCCCATAGTGTGTGTGTGTATCTTCCCAAGAGTGTGTGTCGGGTTGTTATAGAGGCGCTGTGTGTGTTTTCATCCCGCTCACAACGCGTATGATGTCTATTTGCACTTACAGAGCCAAAACTGCTCATTTGTCATCATACATCCATTATATATATCTAATACATGCTAGATATGAAATTTGGAACCATTTGGTCAAGAGGATCACCCCATTACCAATTGAGGGAAAATCCTTCACCTAAAGCCTATTTTTGGCCCAAATCCAACATACTCAAGTCCAAACCAAGATTTCAGTAGATATAGTCCTTCACTAGTACATGGGGAGTCCACAAAACCAATCCCATGCAAAATTGATGAAAAAGACATCATACGCGTATGATGTCTCCAGAGCCATTTTTAGCCCAAAATCTATCCAAACTTCATAAATCCACTGAATAAGCCTATCTAAAGCCAAATCCAAGCTTATAGAGAAATTTGATCCAAAAATACACTAAAGACATCAGATGCGTATGATGTCTCACTATGTGATTTTGCCACCTCAGGGCTTCAACCAACAAACAGAAGTGATCTACATGCCATTTGAAAGTGAACCACCAAGTTTTATCCAATTTGGATCATAAAATCCAAATCCCTTTCAAAATTTTGCCAAGAGCCAGAACTGGACTAAACTGGCCAAAACTTGACCAAATGGGATCCAAACTCAAATCCAAGCATATGATACTCATGTATACACTATCAGCTACAAGCACAACCAATATGAAGTCATTTTGACACAAAAGACATCATACGCGTATGATGTCTCCAACATGATTTTGAGCCCATTTTGCATATTTTTTTCACCTACCTTGCATCCTTAGGCCCTGAATAGCTCACGTTTCAATTTTCAAGTCATTTGGATAGTTAAAAGCTTCATTTTGGCTTTCAGTACGAAAAAGACGCTAACTTCTGAAATTGGAGTTACAGGATCCATGGATTCCGCCAAGTTATCGGCAACGAAGAGAAAAAGACCGACAATCAAAGATGCTCTTACAGAAGCGGAACCCTTTGACATTCCAATAGAAACCCTCAAGCCAACCAAAACTTGGGTGGAGGAAGCAGTATTGGAGAAAGAGGGAATAAAGATCTACCAGGGGACTTTCAGAGATCCTCAAGGGCAAGCGGTGGATGTACCGATGATCCCACAAGAATTGGTAGATTATAGCAGGTCAGAAGACATCAGCAGGTACCTGGAAAGGGCAGACTTGCACAGTTTCTTCACCTCGAGACCATCAGGTGTGGATACAAGAAGAGTGTACGAGTTGGCAACATCCATTCAGAAGGATGGGAAAGCCACATTGACAGACATGGATGGAGAGAAAGTAGAAGTACAGATCACTCCACAGCTCATTGCAGACGCATTGAAGCTGCACAACAAAGGGAGCTCTGTCAGGGAAAGAAGGGAGGCCACAGAGGTCTATGGATCCAAGAAACAGAATGCAACCTATGGAGATATGGCGGACCAAAGAGCGGCAACCCTTTGCCGACTGTACAACCAGTTTCTCCATGTTTGCAGTAAAAGACCGCAAAAGTATACGACCCCGCCCCATGCCATTGCGACCACCATCACATGGGCATTAAAGAGCAATATGCCAAAAGAGGTGAATTACGCTCAACACATCCACGAGCAAGTAATTGCCATGCACAACGAGAAGCCAAAGTACATAGGAGGAGCGGAAATTCTGACAAGAATAGATTATGAAGCTATTGGAGCTAGAGATCAGTGGCCAAAGGTTCCCTCCCATAATGAGTGGCTTAGAGAAGCCGACGAGGAGGAAGAACAGCCCGAAGTATCCAAGAGGGCGTCCACAAGAGCACGCCGAAAACTAGAAATAGTTTCAGAACCTGAAGAGGAGGTGGACGAGCCGATTATGAAGAAAGTAAAGAAGAAGGTTGCTCCCAAGCAAACCAAAAGTCAGAAAGTGGCAAGAATGGAAAGACTAGTGGAGCAGTTTAGAGCAGAAAGATCTCTAAAGGATGACTTTGAAGAAAAGTGGGTGCCAGACCCCACCAAAGTCGGAACTAGCTCAGCCAGGCCACATGTTGATCAATACGATCAATATATTAAAGCTTATGAGAAGTCAGAGGCTATACTGGAGCAGCAACCTGTCGAGCCATACACTGAAGAGGAGGTACAGCTTTTAAAAGCTGAGCTGAAAAAGGACGACAAGGGGAAAGGGAAAGTCGATGAGTCTACTAAATCTCAAGAGAAAGACGGGCAAGCCGACAAGGGGAAAGCCAAGGAAGCTGAGGACAGATACCCCTCTATGACTGATGTACCAAGCCCGAAGAAGACGAAAAATATCGTGGAAGAGACCACAATAGAGATGGACACAGATGATTTGGAAAAGCCGAAGGCCGAGACCAAAGAAAAGGAGATAGATCCAGTTCAGCAAAAGAGAAATGATTATGAGGATCTGGTAGCGATAGGATACACTGAAGCAGAGGCCCTTGAGGCAGTTTATGGGATCACCCTACAAAAACAAGATGATCGGAGAGGGACGGAGGAAAAAACAAAGAGTACAAAAGAAAGTGAAGAGAAACTGGACAAACAGAACGTACTAGAAGAGCCGAAGCCAGTGGAGGTGGTGGCAGAAAGAGCTTTAGAGTTGACAGATGAAGATGAAAAAGACATGCACATGGTGCATGAACTGCTAGGCAAGATCAAAGAAAGATCCAGGGCAAAGGAAGTAGAGATTGAGACAGCCAAACAAAGGGAAGCAGAGTTGCAGAGGAAATCAGAGAATGCTATGACTGAATCTGAAAGTCATAAAGCATCACTCTATGACGCGGAAAACGAGAGAGACGGCTTGATACTCCAGCTAGCCGAGGCTTCAAGAGAGGTAACAAGTGCACAGGAAGCAAAGAAGCGGATAGAAGATGAGTTGGAGGCAGCCAAGGATGAGCTCATTGAGCTAAGGGAAAGAGTCGAGCTCCAAGAAAGAACAATCACTAGACTTAGGACTACCCCTAGAGCTAGCAGAGCAGGAACCGAACAAGAAGGAACTCTCGTACCAGCTTTAGAAGACCAGATCCGAAGCTTACAAAGAGAGCTGAGATTAGAGCAAGTGCAAAGGTTGCACATTGCGGAGGGATCATTGGCCGCAGAGGAGAGGCTCACATTAGAAAATCAAACACTAAGGACAGAGAATGAGGCCCTCCGCAAACAGCTCCAAGATCTACAAGAGCAACAAAGAAGAGAGACAGAGACACCACACGAAGAATCAGGTGGAGCAGCCATAGAGCTACCAGAAACTGGAGAGGCAAGCACAATCGAAGATCCAGCCCTAGCTCAAGAGGTGGCCTCGACTTCAAGAATCTCTGAAGAAGAAGAACAAAGGCTCCATGACCAAATAGAAAAGTCAGCAGAGGAGAGTGCCAAGGCAGAAATGGAATGGGAGAGGAGACTCCTAATCTCCATTAGACTTCAGGGACTTGACACAAAAGTGCTCCATGAACAGTGGGTGCAACCCAGCCTGCCTTTCCCTTTGATGAAATTTGAAGTGCTAAAGACGAAAAAGAGAATAGAGGAGGAGCAGTATGTCGCTCTTTACGAAGGCGACATCACAAAGGAGGAACAGTCAAAGAAGATAGTAGATTCACAACCTAGATGGAGGAAAGGTTGGCTGAACAAATACCCGGCCTACCTCATCTACTTGGTGGAGGCACAAAAGGAGATTCGGGAGAATGCAACCTTCTGCCCGGTGCCAAGAGTCAGAAACTGGAAAGAGCATGGCAAGATTGCAGAAAAGAAGCCAAATTGGCTTAATTATCCCAGGATGCCAGGACCAAAGGCAGGAGAGAGAATAGGTAAAGCCTACATGGTGAAAACCCTAATGGGCACCATCAAGCTCTTTACTGGCTGTCCTGACCTTTCGTGTCAGATGCTCAAGAAAATCTGTAGGACTCTCTTAGCTTGAATTGAAGTGTTCGCGCCAGATAAAGCCACGACCTCGAGTCTACTATCGACGGCCGACACAGTGACTGATATGATATATGATCTTTCATTGCAGCCTTCTCCAAAAGTGTTGCACCTCCTATACCAAAGGATTATGTTTTTGCCTAGCTTCCACATGCAAACATTCGAAGAAGCTTTCTACACCGGCGTTTTCACCCACGAAAGCAAAATATTCAGCCCAACCTTGACCATCGGCAACCTACGATACGAATCACATTTGCAGATGCTCAAAACGACAGGACTTTATTGACCAAGCATAAAAGTCATGTCAGGGACGACATGAACGCGGAGGGGGAGAGTGTTGAGCCAGTAGAGGATCACACCCACATTTTTGCTCACACTCATCATTTTTGTAACTATTGATTGTAATAAATGTCTTTCCGACATTGATTTTAATTGGAGCCATTCATTAAGTAATGGGACTCAATTGAGTTTCCAGCTTGTACTTCCGAAGTAATTTCACTTGCTGATGTAATTAGTTAGAGATGTTCTCACCTCCAAGGCTGAGGTATATAAGCCAAAGTTTTGTAACCTAAAGATAGAGTTTTATTTAATCAAAGTGAGTTTTTGGAGCGCCGTGACTGTGTCTGAGAGAGAGAGAGAGAGAGAGAGAGAGAGAGAGAGAGAGAGAGAGAGAGAGAGAGAGAGAGAGAGAGAGAGAGAGAGAGAGAGAGTCTTATCTACTTGCTACGCGAGCTACGGAGCAGCCATTGGAGAAGCGACACCGCCATTGTGTTAGCAACGGCAAGAGCTACACACAGATACCAAGAGTGCGCGCTATCGGCTTCTATGTGTGGTAAGTTCCTACGAGCTTCGGTGTGAGTTTTCTTCCAACTCGTGTGTCAGAATGGAGCGTGTAGCATATCTATAGAACCGCAACGAGTAGAGCTACACATTGGTACCATCGGGGTCAAGTTTCGATCACCTGTATTTTTCGGCCTGTCTTCATACGCGTTTACCGCACGGAGTGGTTATAGGTTGATTTTGCAGTTCAAGTCTTTAGGGTGTTGTTCTTACCTAGTGTATAGACTTCCCTTGAGTTTGAGATCGATTCAATGATTCTAGATCCTGTTTCGTATAGCATTCGTTCATAGTACGGATTTCAGTCACTTGCGTATTTTAGAACTTAGATTTGATTTCCTTAGTAGTGATTGTCATTAGAAGGTCGAGTAGGTGATTTGACACCCACCTAGTTGTTTCCATGCGCCTGCGGGTCAAGCTCCGTCCTCGTCTGACAAATTCTGTTGTTGGTTGAGTTCTCGCTATTTAGCTTCCGCTAGCGGCGTAACCGCCTTAACACTTACATCTTGTTTTGAAGTACTAAAGCCATTGAGTGGATGTTTTCCCGTGGACGTAGCCCACATTGGGTGAACCACATATATTGTGTGTGATCTCTCTCTCTCTCTCTCTCTCTCTCTCTCTCTCTATTTTGTAATCTCTCAAGTGTGAAAATTAACTCTCTACTCAATTATCTACTAAGCTACGCCCTATTTCCTAACAAGATTTTTATTTTTAGATATTCCCATTTGTGGACACTCTTTGTTCCCCATCTATGGATTTAATGCAGGATATTCTGGGCAAGAGGACTATTAATATTTTATCCATTCTCCATGCCCTCAGCTTCATGCTTGTATAATCACTATATTTTGGATTATGGTTTAATGTCCAAGCATATTTAAACAATATAACTAACCTTGTAATCTATTTTAAGAGTCAATGACCTTCACACTGGCACAATCACAATGCATTTCACATTAGTATATATTACAACCATTTCAGAGGACCCCTACCTACATATCACATTTATGAGGATCCACCTTCACTTGTGGACCAAGAAGAACAACTCATCCCTGAACAAATAGTTGATCACAAGACCACCACCACACGCATTGGCATGGTTTATAACCGATATCTTTTGACCTTCAAAGGCCACCCTAGAGAGGATGCCAAATGGATGCTTGATTTTGTTTTTTGCAGCTTCCTAGACCTTCTCCACACTTTCCATCAATCACGGTCCAGTTGATTCTTTAGTGAGCAATTGAGGACAATTGCTATCCATGGTGGGAGGAATGTTATGAGATTGGGCACCCTCTTGCTGCATGTGGTTAACTTCAATTGGGATAGCTGGCTTAATGGTTAATTATGTGATGTCTATTTTACTAACAGTGAGTGCTTGATGCTTTGTAGATTGGAACTATGGGAGTTGACCAGGAGGAGCCGACAAGTAATAATTCTCTGTCATTTTATCCTAACATAGTAGTTTAGAAATAAGCCACTATGACTCCTTGTAAATAGGACAATGAGAACCCACCCTAAGAGGGTCATGCAATAAGTAGTGTGTACCACTCATAACTAAAGTGGAGCTAAAGTGTAAACGAGGGGCCTCCAATTTTGGCACCAATAATAATAAAAATATAAAATACCAAACTCCACAAGAGAGGTGCCGTGGAGTTTGGGGCTATGATTTTAGGTCTTTCTTGTGTAGATGCTCTCAATTTTCCATCTCCCGTCTCTTAATCTATTATGTGTTTGCTGTGTACTCCCTAATTAAATCTACATCTTCTCTTTCATGTTCTTACAACCTCTTATAGCTTGTCTCTCTCAATTCTATGCTTTTGATGTGTGTGTGTGTGTGTGTGTGTGTGTGTGTATCATAGTCTAGGTGTGTGTGTGTGTGTGCTTGGAAATTGGGGAAAGAGGTTGATAGGTTGATGGTGATGTATCTGAGCAAGTGTTGAATTGTTCTAAGCAACGGATCTCCCCTTCTCCCAATAGCTATGCCAGGTGGCTATCGCTGATGCCATAGTGCAGCCTCAAATCTTTGAGGGCCAGTTGTGACGCAATGCTCAACGATCAAGAAAACTAGAGGGGTGTTTGTGCTATCTCAACTTATGAGCGAGGAAAGATGATTTGGAAGGCGTGTTCACAGGTATTGGTGGATTGATCTTTTCTGTGTCCTTTTCCCTGCACTTACAGTGTTGTGTTTTTGTTGCAGGTGTTTTGGAACAGTCGCCAAATTCTTGGTGGATTAGTTAGTTATGATTTTTTATAGGCTTTAACGTAGGAGAATCTTGAGAAACTATGTATGAATAGTATATTTATTTTTGACGTCTCTGTCACGTATTTCAAGAAAGATACAGGTCTTGCTATGACGGGTGTTCATGACTTTGGATTTTTTCCAAAGTGCCATTTTTAATAGTGCGTGTCCACACTACCTGAGCAAGCCTTATGATTCAACATTAAAGGCACTTGTTTGTATTTTGTTGCTTGCCAATATATGGAATTGGTAAAGTTGTCAATTTTAACAAATTTGGACTACCACTCTCTTAAGGTTGTATTTTAAAAGGTATTGAAGCGGTCTGGGGCGGGCAACAAGAACAGTGGCCTCCAAGCACTCTTCTAGGCTCCCATGCTGCTCAATTGGGTTGGGGTTGGGAAAAAACAACAAACACACACACAAACCCTCAACCTAACCCTACACAAATTTGGGGCACCACCTAGTTTGGATGCGAACTAGGACGCGTAGAGAGAGAGAGAGAGAGAGAGAGAGAGAGAGAGAGAGAGAGAGAGAGAGAGAGAGAGAGAGAGAGAGAGAGAGAGAGAGAGAGAGAGAGAGATAGTGCTCGGGCTGCTTTGAATCGTATCGGCAATGATCAAGCAAACACAACTATATATTTAAAAAAGAGAGAGAAAGGGGGAGGGGGTGCTTGTTGCATTAATACCTTCTTACAAATCTGTCATGACAAATCAAAGTGAGATTAGTATTTGTTCAACATAGCTTGCGTAAATTTCACCACAACACATCACAAGAAAAGCCACCCCAATCACTGTCTTAAGGCCAGGGGAGTCCTCTCCACCCTGTCGCCCTCTTACAGTATGTGGGATTTATGGCTAAATTGATGACAACACTAGAGACAAGCTATCAAGAACTTAACAAAAAAACACCAAGACACTTACGCATCATTGTTGTCCATTACTTCACGTTGGAAGGGAGACAAAGTATCCAAGCTTAGTCCAAATCCACCCTCCTTGATTCAGCAAATGTTGGGCTTACACTAGTAGGAGAAATGATAGATTTCCTACTCTCAATTGAATGATCACTCTCTCTCTTACAATGGCATAGAGTTCCCTTGCTAATCCCCTATTACAACACATGCACATGCATAAGACAATGAGCTTCTACTCAAGAGGTCCTTCTAGAGAGGTTGAGCTTGGCTTCTCAAGCTATAGCATAGTGCTCTTGCTTATGGCTCCCCCCTTTTGTGCTAGCTACACCCTCCTTTTATAGCAATTTTGAAGGCTAGGGTTACTCCTCTAACCATGGTTGGGTTAGATTTTTAGCAATTTATCTAATTTCTTTTGCTTGGAATTATCAAGAAGTTGGTGGGGAAAGAGAGAGGAGAGAAATGGAGGTGATAGGACTTTTCATAGTGGGTTAGTGTTAGTAGAGTTAGTATTAATTTACAAATGGAATTGGATATTTACAATGGGAGTATCCATGTAGGATACAAATAAGGAAGAAAAAATCTTAAGAGGTAAGAAAAGGTGGATTTCTTACAAGGTTGATGCTCCAAGTGTCTTGAGTAGGGCCAATTTTGACGCTTGTTGACGGTCCACTAGCTTTGACGGTACATTTTTTCTCCACTCTTGACCTTCCTTGAGAGACAAGGTAATTGAAGCTGAGTAATCAACCACCATGATGCTGTCTTTTGAGAGAAGAGGCTGAATTTTGTGGTTTTTTTATAGATATGGGTAATTTGGAGGAGGAAAAATGAGACTAGGTGGTCAATTTTGGAATGGAATTGTGTGTGGGAGGTATGAGTTCACCATGGTTTCTCTTATTCTTCAAGGTTGAGGAGAAGGTGAGTAGGGTGCAGAGAGGAGTGGTGAGAGAGGTGGGGATGATGAGTGGAGAAGGTGTGTGAAAGAGGAAAATGATAAAGTGGAAGAGAGAGTGTGGCTGCATAGCATGGGAAAACTGAGGTCCACTAAAAAAATCATAGCTCACAGCTCGTACCTCAAAAAAATATGAAAAAATTTGAGGCAAAAGTTCAGCCCACGAGCTACAACTTTTGTTTGTATCACCTTTTCAAATTCGGAGAGCAAGTGAACTTTAAAAATTTAGCAAAACCGACCGTTTTTTTCCACTGCAAAGGTCCTTGTGGGGTCCTTCTTTGGATGATTCTTTTGAATACCTCCAAGAGTGAGCCCTCCATAGTGCATGTATGCATGCCACCTACCCTTGACCTTATTTGGTAGGTCTATAATTGAAGATATTGTTGAGATTAGGATATAAGTGAATAGTACAACTAAGAAAATCAAATATTGAAGGGTCTAAAAAATATGTACATGTCAAATATAAATAATATAAGTGGAAAAAATATAAAGGGGTCAAAAGAAATCTCTCTCATTATGAGGCTACCATAAAAAGATAAATATTTTTGGTGTTCTAATTTTTTAGAAAAAAACAAAATAGATGTAGGAAGGGAAAAATCAAAATAGTGAAAGAATATACACATAAATAAAACTAGTTTTTTTGGATTTTATTGGGGTGGAGTTACACCAAATATAAGAGAAGCTTACATGAAAATATTTCTATATGGAATAAAGAGTATGAAAAATGGTAAGAAAAATTGTGGTAATGGTGAGGCAATGTACAGAGCATAAATAACACACACCTAGGTAGAAATATTTAAATAAATACCAAAATAATTATGAAAAATCCTTTTATTTAGGCCCTATATACAAAGAAATATTTACATACGCATGGGCCATAATATACTTATATTTTTTATTTTTTTTATTTTTTTTGGCTCAACTAGCCCAGTGACTAGCTAGCTGAGGGTTTTTTACGAAGATATGGGAAAAGTCCCGCGACTCACGCACGCCTATGTACAGTGAAATGGTAGGGATAGCCACAGTGTTTGGGTGATTTTGGTAGGGTGAGGTAACTCACTGTGGCAATTACAAAGAGCCGAAAAACGGCTATCAGTATGATAATAAAAAATCGAGGTCTCTAGCAAATTAACTGAAACGTATTTTAATGCATTGTTTAATTAGGTTTGTAAACATAAGATATCTTTTTTTTAAAAGGCCAATATGTGTATTCTCTTTATAATAAAAAAGAATACTCCTGCAAATCTCTCTATGACTGCCTTTCCTCTCTTTATAGAATGCAGTAAAGCAAGAAAGAGAAGAGTGCTAGAAAATCATTGTGTATGTGCTAAGGCATTAAAGAAGGGAGTGCTAGAGAATTATCATGCATAGTCTTTATATTCATATTTTTGCTTACATAGTCTCTATATACATATTTTTTCCCTGAAAGACAAGTTAAATCCATTTCTTAAACTTTTTAAAAAAATCTTTGTCTTCTCTTTCTCGATTCACTTTCTAGTATAAGATATTATAATGTGGAGCCATAACCAAGTGTGAAAAGTCCATTTATCATATAACTCATCTCGTGTTGTCTATTTAAAAAGATAGAAACCTTTGTCTCCTTTACCATTTGCTGCACGTTTTGTCTCTGCTAGCCTACTTTACTTAGCACTTCATTTCAGAGCTCAGCCACCTTTATACTAGCGTATGTTCTTTGTCAGCTTATGCAATAGCTCTAGGTCGTTCTTTCTTTCTCTTTGGTTGGGCATCTCAGCCATGCTAGAAAATCTTTGCTATAGAACCATTGTCAAGCTCATGCTAGGCTGTTCGTGCATATCAAACGCTAAATACAACTTTTAAACACCCTCCATTAAGCTTCAAATGGATTCTACCATGAATGGTTGGCACCTTGCTCTATTTACCTTGCCTCCTTGATTTTGAATCTATTGAATCTTACTCTGATTTCTCATTAGATGTGGAAATTCATCCGTTAGTGAGCGAAGATATTGCTGATATATGTAACATTAATAAGAAGGTGGAGCGAATACTTTCTCTTCTCTCGTTTTTGGATGCCATGCCTTCGCTTAACATTGGTAGTTTATCGAGTACATCACCATCCAAGTTTCTCAGGCCAAAATGCAAGCTGAAAAAGTATTCTCCCTCTAAATTAATCAAAAAGGCCCTCTCCTTTGTCAGAGTTAGTTTCATGTTTGCTTTGGTTTTATATGTATGTGGGTCTTGACTTTGCTATCTATGTAGTTCGACAAATGATGGTTCTTGTTTAGTTCCTAGCAAACTCGCTAGGGATTTGAAGGAAGACTTTGAATGTGGGAAAGTCGGTATGCATGTCACTAAAAAAGCTGAACCTTTTGCTGAAATTTTTAGCTCTCAGCTTGTTGTTGTTAAGCCCCTCCCATTATTGCTTGTTTCCAAGCTCTCTGACTCTGTCTACTCTCGGTTTGCATTTGAGGGCAAAGTCCTTGTTAAGTATGGGACTTATAAAGTCTAGAAAATGCCTACAACAGGTTCCTAAAAGCTAATTTGATTGATAGGCAAGCTAATCATACTATCACCTTTGTCGTTGGTGAGAGATATATCTCTCAATTTGTGGAATGTTTTGAAGTGGGTGATTATGTGCGCATAGAGGGTGCCGTTGTATGAAAAAGAAATGCAAATGATGGGGGAACATCTCCTTTTTCTTTGCATGTCAATGCCACTACCTCCATTGTGAAGGGTGAGCCATTCAATTGCGCCTCGACGTTGTTTCCAGAGCACAAAATCAAGGACTTGGTTGATCGGGATTCACCCTTGGTAGATATTGTCCTGACGATCACGTTCATTGTGGTGCAAATCGAAAACATTCCAAAAAGTGATGGCACAAGTTCTTCTTTGTTAACTATTGCTGATGGTCCATATTTCACTGATAGAGCAAGTGTGAGTATCTTGTGGTTAGGCTGGTTTATTTCTCTTGTATGTGTCTAAACTCCTTTGCTGCAGCATATCTTTGTCCCATCTAGGAGAGGTGAGAACATCATCAACGAAGTCCAAGAACATGGATTCTATGCATGTCTAGCTCATATCCCGTAGTGAAAGAAAAAGAAGCTTTGCTTGTGTTCTATTTTGAATTTGGCACATTCTTCTTTCCTAAAAAAAAAGTTATATCCAAGAGGAAGCGTTGTGTGTGGTCAAAAGAACTTGTGTCGAGTTTAAAAGATTTTGTTCATTCTCTCCCACAATGTAGTGCTCCTCAGATAGCATCAAAATTTCAATGGAAGTAGCTTACCCTTTTAACTTGAAACAAATCCAAACAAAGATTTATTCTTTGTGGAAATCATTACATACCAATGAGGGCTTTGTTTCATGTCCACGACATAAAAAACATAAATACTCCTTCATTTCCTTGTTTGTGTTGTGGTACTCTTGTCTTTGGGAATAGTCTGCATCGTTTGACTCTATCAAAAGTAGACAGCTTGCAAAACATTTTAGGACAAGAGTTATCGAATTTGGGTGTTGGTGTAAAAGTGTGTAGAGGTTGCAAGCAGCATTTGCGAGCAAATAGGAATCCTCGTCTTTGCATGCATGCTTCTTGTAATCTCAATGAATCGATTGCTAAGGTCATGATGTTGAACCCTATTGAGAGATGTCTCCCCTCCGTGCAAATAAGAGAGCTCAACTATGAGGGGCAATATGGTTTACGTGGGAGTTTGGTGAATGTTATGGTAGACTTATCTAGGGCTCAAAGAATATTGCCCCATTTTGCAGATCAACATGCTACAATTTTGGTCCAGGTGAAAGCTTGAGTTTCACCACGCATACCTTAGTGGAGCAATCCGTCCATTTTATGTGCTTAGAGCTTTGGATTTTTTGATTTGGACTTCGTTTTATATTGAGCATAATACTTCCATAGATGAATCTTGGGCTGCCACTATCCAAATAGTGCTTCATATTGAGCTGCACAAAGAAAGTGAATTTGTGGAATCAATGGGTGACCAATTTGATACACTTGGGCATGGGATCTACTCTTCACAACAAGTAGTTGATCATAGTGTGCATGTGCATACTAAGTATCAAAAGGTTGCTCAATGGGAGCTTAAACAC
Organism: Adiantum capillus-veneris; assembly: GCF_014529385.1. Taxonomy (NCBI): domain Eukaryota; kingdom Viridiplantae; phylum Streptophyta; class Polypodiopsida; order Polypodiales; family Pteridaceae; genus Adiantum; species Adiantum capillus-veneris. Next base: position 122,079,614 of record NC_140947.1, read on the forward strand.
AAAGATAGACGGTTTGCTTTGAACATTGATAATCTTTTCTTCAAGGTCATGAAAATCATCATTGCCAAGGTATTAGGCTATATATGGGTTCGTCTTCGAAAAGGAAAACTGCAAGGAAAAGAGTTGTGTGCAAATGAAGTCCAAGGCAATACTAACATTGAGCAAGTTCTGTAGTCTCAACTTGGCTATAGTGATTTTGAGACTCTGCGCGCATCATGCAATTACAAGGCCAACCTCAAGTGCAATGTCTTTGCAATGATTCGACAAGTAGGTCAACCCACATTATTCATCACCATATCATGCACAAAGCAAAGGTGGGAGCCTCTGCATAAATGTCTTGCACTCCTCAACCCACAAATATGTGCATGTGATTTCCAAAGCAATAGTGCTTTCATTCGTGCCTTAGTACACTCTGATCCCACAACTACAGCTCGCTACTATGTTCATAGATTCAAATCACTAAAGAAAGAGCTCAAACGCAATTCCAAAATACTTGGTGAAACTGCCAACTTCTTTTTCATGACTGAATTCCAACATAGAGGAAGCCAACATGAACACGGGTTGCTTTAAATTCAGAACGCACCACAATTTGGTGTGTCTGAAGATCACGACGTGATTAGCTTTGTTGATACGTTGGTGCAGCCAAAGTGTGTCGACTCTAGAAGATAGCATGGACAGATGTGTACATGCAAGAAGAAGCATGGCAAAGGACTGAAGCAGCTAGGAAAATCATGGGATGACAGGTAGCAGCGGAAGTGTATGCATGATGCGGCTTATAGGCCAGGGAAGGCTCCATAAGGGGCTAATTTGAGTAGCAAGTGAAGGAGATGCGAATTGCAGCCTTTGGGTCCAGAAATGAAGAGCTTGAAGTGCTGAAGGAACAAGTCCAGACGGCTCATCAAACCGAGCTACGGAGCCCAAGTTATAGAAGGTTAAAGATTTGGTGGTTTGCAGATTTTTTCCGGACAGGGCAGCTGGGGACAGGTGATCCAAGTGGAACTTGAGGTATAGATGTGTAGAGCTCGATTCATGGAGCCTACCCATCTTTTCGGATTGCGGATCGGAGCCATGGTTTGCAAGATATGATCATTTGAAGTTTTCCCGGGTGCCGATTATGAGCCCACTTGGCCGCATTGGAGAATGTGTTGTCTGACATCTTTTGAGCCTTGACGAAGTTCTAGAGCAAGGTGTGCATCATACGGAGCTAGCAGGAAGTGACTGCATGCCAAACGAAGGAGCGGAAAGATGCAACAGTCGAAAGTTAGAGTGCCTTTGTCCAAAGTAGGTTGCAGATGTTTTTTTCCATTTTGGAAGCCTTGGTTCGAGGATGCCAAGGAGTCAAAATGCAGAGACGGAGGGTGTGGTTGGAGCCGGGAAAGTGGCATTTCAGTTGGTGGTTATAGCTTGGCAGTAGGAGGTTGGAGCACAGAATGGGAGCCAGGCAAAGGCAGGCTGCAAAGGAGTTTGTGTTAAAAAACTAATGGGGTTTTTTGTTTTTAAAGGCCTTGAGGCTTGGGGCTCTGTGGAGCCGCCACGTGGCAGCTCCAATAATCCCACATGCACAGGGGGATGTTCCGGAAGCAGGGTATATCATCTAGACAAGAGGCCTCAATTGGTATCCAAGTGGAGAGAGAGGGGAGCTCTCCTCTCGTAGCTATGGCGTCCGTGGATGTGGCGCTGCGCGCGGCGTGGTGTGGCCGTCGACAGTGATTTTGGGCGGCAGTTTCGGCGAAGCGAGGCGGTGATGGCTCTTGCGGTGTTTGAGGTCTGTGATGAGGTGGTAGGCAATTAAGCGGGTGTGCCCACGCCCGCAAGGAACCAAATCTTTTGAGGATAAGGGTTGTACCCCCCCCCCCCCCCCCCCCCCCCCCCCAATAGCGACATCGCTATTGCCTTGACAAAGGGGAAGGGTCCCGCTACAAAGGAGGTGCCGACAAGGGAAGAAGAGCAAGCCAAAGCAAGTGGGGCCCAAGGGGAAATTCGGCCGGCCAAAGGGAAAGGGACAAGAGGTGTAGCATGCAAAGGTTTCCAAACATAAAATATGCCAAGTCTTGGCAATGCAATCAAATGCTAAAAGGAACTCCAAATGAAGTGCACTACATGGAAGCTCTCCCCATTTTTCTTTTTTGGGACTCCTAGGCACACCCCTATAAAAGGAGGTTTATGTTCATTTTTGAGGGTCTTTTTGGACCAGGCTCTTTTGACCAAGGTGGCTTTTTTGCCTGTGTGTGTGAGTGGAAGCTTGAAGCTTGTGTGTTACTAAGCTTGCCATTGAAGTTGCATACATTGGTTGTACTACTCCCTATGCAATAATACCACTCATTTTGCCCCAACCTCTTGTGTCGCTTCTCCCCATCCCCTCCTTTTCTCTCACTCTTCGTGTGTTGTCCATTGCTTGCAAAGGGTTTGCCTGCAGCTCGAAAGGTGCTACTGAGAGGGCAGACTAGGAGTGTTTGGTGAGTTGGAAAGGGTGAGTTGAGCAGTGTGGGTGCATTTGTGTTGTGGGTGTTTTTTTGCAAGGTGTGAGGTAGTTGTTTTGTATGCTAGAGTGGATTTGTTGGTGCAAATTAGCCAATTTGAAGGTGTTATTTGAGAGGTTAGGGGTGCTGTGGAATCCTTGGGCTATAGAGAGGCAGATATTGTGTGTGCTGGGTGTGTTCCCTATTCCCCCTCTCCATCTTTTGGTGCCCCCACTGAGGAGCTATTTGATGATCCAATTTGCGGTTGAACGTGATGTTTTTTAGCCGACAAAGCGGTTGGATGATGGTCGAGACGTTTGATGGTCGGGTTTGAAGATGACAGAGATGGTGGAGCCAAGTTTTGGCCCCATATTTATGGGTGTTGAAGATCCCGAGGATTGGTTAGCTGATTTCGAATTATGGTTGCTGTCGATACGTATATCGACGGATTCAAAAAGGTTACAGACGGTGCCATTGTTGATGCGAGGACAAGCCAAGGTGTGGTTCCATGGTTTAAAGAGCAGTGATCAAGAATCATGGCAAAGGTTGTACAGTCAATTTCTGGAGCGGTTTCGAGAGGTGCTTACGACAGAAAAAGCCGGTGCAAGACTGAAGGCGGTACACCAGGATGCAAGTAAAGATTTCTCTATTTTCATTGAGCAATTTTAAGCTTGTTGGAAACAATTGGAGATTGCTACTGGGGTCAAAAGCAATCAATCTTTGAAGCTATCAAAGCTGTTAGAGTGCTTGCATCCAAGGATTAGAGAAAAGATCGAAGATGGTGTAGATACCTATGAAGACATGGTCTATCTTGCAAAGATAAAGAGCAGAAAGGTGAAGCGGAAGTTGGAGTTGGGAATGCTAAAGACAGCATATTATATGCCTGCTGTTGCTGAGGTAGCGAAGTGCTATTGGGTCCAACCAAAGGTGATTCCAGTTGTGCAAGATGCAAGGCTTATGGAGGTAAGACCTACTATTATTGGTTATGTTCCTTGGAGGTTTCCGGTTTGTGATGAGCATGTACCGAGAGTGGAAGAGCTTGTCAACGAGGAGAAGCTCCATGTCGAGGTGAACCAAGATGCAAAAGCGGTAGCAGATGTGGAGGTTCCAGTACGGATTGAAGAGGTAAAGCATGTTCTTGTTGGAAGGTTGCATGAAAAGGTAGCAGAATGTAATCGAGAAGTAGATACCAAGGGTTCCGAAGCTGATGAATAAATTTTGCAAAGTGGTGAAGATGGTCAAGCTTTTGTGGAGCAGCAAGTGCATGCAGATGCTGATATGGAATCGGTATATGATGCCGATGCCGATGATGATACAAGCTCGATTAGCTGGGAGATAAGCGAGGAGAATGATGCCGATGAGTATACATCCTATGACGAGGAGACGGAATCTGATGAACCTGAATTGGTAAAGGTAAAGCTGCCCTCTTATATGTTTGATGATATGGTAATAGCACATGTGCAAGAAGAGCAGGGAACAGAGCAAGCCGAGATGCTTGATGAAAGCCAAAAGGTGCGGTCTAGACCTACCGATGATTGAATGCAGGTGAAGGTGGTGTGTGGTACCATGCTAATGGCTGTTCTGATGAAAGTAGTGGTGGAAGGTGCCATGGTGGCGCAGCAGATACACCATTTTGCTAGGAGAGATAAAGCGGTCGTGTCTATGGAGGAACTTGAGATGGATGCGGTAGAGAACGAGTTTCTCTCTTCCATAGAGGAGCATGATGTAGCGGTAGAAGAGGTGCTTGAAGAACATGTAATTGAAGTTGATGAGCAGATGGTGTTAAACGACCTTGAAGGGCCGGTTGACGAGGAAGGGATTGATGATGCTGGAATTGAGTGTGTGGCCAAAGAGGAGGTTGTGATGCAAAATACGGAGGAGATTCCGATGCAGCAGACATGTCCAATGGTGGAGAAAGGAGAATCTCAAGCAGTGGATTTGCTTCCAGTAAAGGTATGTGAATTATGGTTGATGAAAAAGATGGTAGATACAGCTCTATGGAGGCTAGTTCAGCAAGTACAGGGGTATACGCTCAAGGCCTCCATTTATTTGGTTGGGAGGGAGGGTCAGACATGTGTTGTAGCTTGATGTTAGGTACATGTTTTTTTGATGATAATATGCTTGGTGCTGCTTGGAACGGAGTAGACACGTTGCAAAGGAATGCATGGAGTGCAAAAAGTAGGCTATGGGCACCCTACACACATGGTGGTCTAGGTGCTTGGGTAGGGCACTATTGGAGATTGTTGCAGATGGATGAAAGTGAACAGAGCCCAGTGTTTGATCCAAGTGGAAGCTATGTGATGCAGGGGGTGGGGCAACCCACTTGAAGGTTTGGCAATAGGGTACAATAAAACATTGTACATATGGTGTTTTAGTTTTCTCATAGTGTGTGCGAGGTTTTGCAGTTTATAGTGAAATAAAGCTTTTATGTGGTTGAGCATAAATGCTCAACAGTGGGGTGGGCAATGATGGTGCAACCAAAGTGTGTCGACTCTAGAAGATGACATGGACAGATGTGTACATGCAAGAAGAAGCATGCCAAAGGACTGAAGCAGCTAGGAAAATCATGGGATGACAGGTAGCAGCGGAAGTGTATGCATGATGCGGCTTATAGGCCAGGGAAGGCTCCATAAGGGGCTAATTTGGGTAGCAGGTTAAGGAGATGCGAAGTGCAGCCTTTGGTTCCAGAAATGAAGAGCTTGAAGTTCTGAAGGAACAGGTCCAGACGGCTCATCAAATAGAGCTACGGAGCCCAAGTTATAGAAGGTTAAAGCTTTGGTGGTTTGCAGATTTTTTCCGGATAGGGCAGCTCGGGACAGGTGATCCAAGTGCAACTTGGGGTATAGATGAGTAGAGCTCAATTCATGGAGCCTACCCATCTTTTCGGATTGCGGATCGGAGCCATGGTTTGCAAGATATGATCATTTGAAGTTTTTTCGGGGGTCAGTTGTGAGCACACTTGGCTACATTAGAGAATGTGCCATCTGGCATATTTTGAGCCTTGAAAAAGTTCTAGAGCAAGGTGTGCATCATACGGAGCTAGCAGGAAATGACTGCATGCCAAACGGATTCCGGAGCGAAAAGATGCAGTAGTCGGAAGCTGGAGTGCCTTTGTCCAAAGTAGGTCTTGTCCTCAGCATCCTCGAACCAAGGCTTTCAAAAATGCTTTTTTTCCATTTTTGAAAGCCTTGATTCGAGGATGCCGAGGAGTCAAAATGCAGAGAGGGAGGGTGTGGTTGGAGCCAGGAAAGTGGCATTTCAGTTGGTGGTTATAGCTTGGCAGTAGGAGGTTGGAGCATAGAATGGGAACCAGGCAAAGGCAGGTTGCAAAGGAGTTTGTGTTAAAAAACTAATGGGGTTTTTTTTTTTTAAAGGCCTTGAGGCTTGGGGCTCTGCGGAGCCACCACGTGGCAGCTCCAATAATCCCACATGCGCAGGGGGATGTTCCGAAAGCGGGGTATATCATCTAGAGTGTGAGGCCTCAATTGGTATCCAAGTGGAGAGAGAGGGGAGCTCTCCTCTCATAGCTATGGAGTCTGTGGATGTGGTGCTGCGCGCGGCGTGGTGTGGCCGTTGGCGGTGATATTGGGCGGCAATTTCGACGAAGCGGGGCGGCGGTAGCGCCTGCAGTGGTTGAGGTCTGTGATGACGTGGTAGGCAGTTAAGCGGGTGTGCCCACGCCCGCAAGGGACCAAATCTTTTGAGGATAAGGGTTGTACCCCCTGCCCACCCCAATAGCGACATCGCTATTGCCTTGACAAAGGGGAAGGGTCCCGCTGCAAAGGAGGTGCCAACAAGGGAAGAAGAGCAAGCCAAAGCAAGTGGGGCCCAAGGGGAAATTCGGTCGGCCAAAGGGAAAGGGACAAGAGGTGTAGCATGCAAAGGTTTCCAAACATAAAATATGCCAAGTCTTGGCAATGCAATCAAATGCTAAAAGGAACTCCAAATGAAGTGCACTACATGGAAGCTCTCCCCATTTTTCTTTTTTGGGACTCCTAGGCACACCCCTATAAAAGGAGGTTTATGTTCATTTTTGAGGGTCTTTTTGGACCAGGGTCTTTTGACCAAGGTGGCTTTTTTGCCTGTGTTTTTGAGTGGAAGCTTGAAGCTTGTGTGTTGCTAAGCTTGCCATTGAAGTTGCATACATTGGTTGTACTACTCCCTATGCAATAATACCACTAATTTTGCCCCAACCTCTTGTGTCGCTTCTCCCCATCCCCTCCTTTTCTCTCGCTCTTCGTGTGTTGTCCATTGCTTGCAAAGGGTTTGCCTGCAGCTACTGAGAGGGTAGATTAGGAGTGTTTTGTGAGTCGAAAAGGGTGAGTTGAGCAGCGTGGGTGCATTTGTGTTGTGGGTGTTTTTTTGCAAGGTGTGAGGTAGTTGTTTTGTATGCTAGAGTGGAGTTGTTGGTGCAAATTAGCCAATTTGAAGGTGTTATTTGAGAGGTTAGGGGTGTTGTGGAATCCTTGGGCTATAGAGAGGCAGATATCGTGTGTGCTGCGTGTGTTCCCTATTCCCCCTCTCCAAAGTACATCTCCACCGACAAAGATGAGTTAAGTGACGAGCTCAAAAATATTCAAACCCATTCACACCGGAAGATGTGTAAAAGCCATAAAAAAGCTTGCCGGTTTGGATTTCCTCGTCCTCCTATCAAGCAAGCAATTATACTGCATCCAATTAAGGCAAGTGAGTCAAGAAAGAAGATACGTCTTGCAAACAAAAAGAAACTCGATGAATTTCTTGCAAGCCTTGGCCAAGAACCAACATTGAACTTTGACAAATGGTTGCTCTTTATCTATGGATGAGAACTCATACCTTGAGACACTTTCTTTGACACTTACATAACTTACACTTTTGCTTTAACGATATCCAAAGGACATCTATACAAACAATTTCAATAAATATTTTTGCACCTTTTGGGATGGTAATATTGATATCCAGTTTATATTCAATGCTCATGGAGCTGCAACATATTCCACATTCTACATGACAAAATACAACTTGACAACAAGCAAGGCAATCAAAAAGGTTCTTAACAATTGCAAGAAAAACAACGTACCCACCTTAGAATGACTTAAGCAAATTGGGAGTGCCCTTGTCAACAACCAAGAAATCTCAGCGCAACAAGAAACATATATTACACTCTCCTTGCCGTTGCATAGTGCTAGCAGACAGTTTGTTTTCATCAATGCAGATTTTCAATCTCAAAGGACATTGTGGCTAAAAAGATGAGCTACTTTGGAGATGCTTCATCTTGATTCCACACACATTTTCTGTGATGATCTTGTCACTAAATACACCAAAAGACCACAACATCTATCACATCTATGCTTGGCCATATTTGCAAGCCAATTTACCAATTTTGATGGTGTGCAAGACAAGCAAAAAAGTATCAAGTGGTAAGGTATGTGAACTTCAATAGAGAGCTCAATGTTGAGAGACATTATCATAAGGTTTTCTTGCTCTTTCTCCCTTTCACAATAAGCAAGTCTAAATTTGACTCAAGTGTCACAACATGGAGGGAGAAGTTTGAGTCCAACATTGGCACAATTACTGAAAATAAGAAAAAGTTCATGAAAGTTGAGATCTTGGCAAGTGGCAAGCAACAGTCCTCATCTAATTCTTCCACAAGGGGAAATCATCAAGAGACATTCAATTATGAACTTGACCTCGACTTGTGTTAACCCTCACGGCTCACGGACACCCATCACCTACGATGGATGCGTATTATGTATTTGGTAGAGTCAGGTACCGGGCTTGTCGGACCAATAGGGAAAGGTAGAGTGATCGCCGATGAGAGGCGCACTTTAACTTGGACATTCAAGGGATTAGTTGGTTAAGCATGGGCGCCCAAGTGTGAATGGGGTGAGCTCCTATAAAAGCCAACTAAACCTAATTTTTACTCATTCTCTCATTTGTGCAATTGAAGAGTGCTCTTGCTCCATCTCCATCTTCTTCTTCTTCACCTCCTTGTGTGTGTGTGTGTGAGAGAGAGAGAGAGAGGGAGAGTGTGTGTGCGATCGAGCATTACGAAGGCACGACGGCGGCGAAGCGGTTGAGCGCGGCACGACTGCAGCTTCTTCTTCATCGCGGCGAGGAATCCACCACGAAGGCGAGCGTAGAGCGGTGAGTGACACACCCTTTGTTTTCTTGAGCTTGCTAGTTTAGGCTTGTTGTGTGCTTGGAGCCGTTTGTGGCTCGCATACGGTGTATTGGCAAGTCCCTTGCTTCGACAGTGCGGCAAGGAGCGCACATTTTTGGCGCCGCTGCCGGGGATAGAGTGACCAAACGGAGGGCTGTAAAGCACGGCACGACCCTCTGACCGATACGCTCGTTTTGAGCTATCACACGGCCCATTCCACGACACGCTCTAAAAAATCTAGCAAAAAAACAAACAAAAAACACGCTAAAAACTAGTCACAAGGCCTCCTAGAGCAGCTTTTTGACACCTTAGGGTATCAAAAGCACATGCACTTACGCTCTGGGCGGGTGCTAGAACACGAGCATATTGAGGGTGCCTCTGTTCATACGGACACCCATTACCCATCCACGATAAGCTCTAGACCCTCAGCGGGGACACAAGGTAGCACCACCCAAGACCCTAAAATAGCCGCTAGTGATTCCTCCTCCGACTCAGAAATCATGGAAGCATACCCTACCCAAAACACTGAGAGAGAAGGCCATGCACCTCCCGAAGCTCCACAGCCTAGTACTAGTATGTTTAGCCGTTTCATGCAAACATTAGGTAGAGCTACTCGCTCGGAACCTGATGCAAATGAAGCACACGAAGGGGGTGGGGAAGTGGACTCTCCTTTCACATCGCACGTGGACCCCACACCCCCAAAGAGTGTCCATGTGGATATCCTGCCAACTTCTTACCAAGAAGGCCCTGTTGAGCTGCCTCCTTCAGAAGTTCCCTCTAGAGTACCGTTGGTGACAAGTAAAACCACGGGGAGCAACATTGCTTCTACCTCACAAGAAACCGTTAACACGTCGACTCTAGAAGGATTGTTCATTAATGATCATTGGACATATGACCTCCACACTGAGGTGTTGACGGATCTACACTCTGGCCACGCCTACCATGTAGGATGGATAGAGATTGTACAATCCACCTCTAGTGCCACGAGCATCGAAGATCAACAGAAAATGATCTGTAATGTTATCCATGGCATTATTCAATCAGAAAGGCAAAACCGAGGGGTAAATATACTCTCAATTGGCCCCATGAGATTTCTGGATACGAGCAAGGCTCAACAGCCTACTCTATCACAAATGGAGACTCCTCTAATGAGCCCCATGGACCCATCTTACGTCATTTCACCTGGTGTCTCTATGCAATCTGAGCCTCCGAGCGAAAACTTTAGCTTCCCTAACTTGGCTCAACCCTCTATCAAGGAAAACACAGTGCTCACTCCAGGGATAAGCCTGACAGAGAATGTACCGATGACATCTACGGTTAGCGCAGTGCCACTACCTAGTGTTGTAGTACCTAATATGGGGCCTCGACCATATGTGCCTTTAGCCGCTTATGCACACATGGCCCCCACACCTCCAATTGTACCACTTGCTTATGCTCCTCGAGTGCCGCTCCCTAGCTCTTATCCGAGTGGACCTATGCCCGGTTATGTTCCATATCCTGCATCATCCACACATATGCCAAGACTGGTACCCGTTCCTCTCCCACATATGATTCCAAGAGTACCTCCACCGGCCCTACCTCCTCACATAGGTGACTTGGCAGCGTTTTGCTCAAACCATAGGTCGATCTATCGCGGAAAATATGCATCATGCATCTGATAGAGAGCCTAGAAGTAAGGCAGTACAAATTGCCAAACTCACGCAAAAATTCAATGGGGACGAAGATGCTAGGAAACACATTGAAGTGTTTGAACAAGTATGTGATTCCTTAGGGGAACGCAACGAACTACATAAGTGCAATGCCTTAAGCTTGACATTAAGTGGGAAGGCTGGAGATTGGTATAGGACCCTAAGGGTGGACGAGAAAACAATCTACCCTACCCTTCGAAGGTTGTTTCTAAAGGAGTACATACGAGAAGGTGTGCTTTGGGGTGTAGCATCTCAGCTACAGAAGGCCGAACGTAAGGAAGGAGAGTCAGTAAGGGACTTCATTAGTCGTCTAAAGCACTTAAACTCTCGTTGCCCTGTAAATGAGCGCTTCAACAATAACCAACTGCTTGATCGATTCATTCGAGGGTTGAGGAATGAAGGAATCTATAATGGACTAGTGATTAGAGGTATCACAACCTGGGAAGATGTCACTGCCAATGCAATCCAATTAGAGGACAACTTGATGATAGCAGGCATGAGGGTGTCTACTGACACGAGATCCACTAGCTCACAAGCCATTGAGTATGAACCCATGACTGCAAAGCCCATTGCCAATGAGCCAAAGGTATTTGAGACATTCTTGACAGACCTCACCAAGGCAATCCAAGAGTCTCTTAAGGATAATCGACCCCCTCAAAATAGTCACATGTATCCAAGAAGGGAGCAACAATGGTGTTCCATTTGCTTAGGTCCACATAGCACTAGTGAGTGCCCTACGTTTAGAGTAAAATTTAATGGAACTTGCAACGCATGTGGTAGGTATGGTCACCAAGCTAAGGATTGTTTAATGATCAAATGTATGATGGCAAATAGACCACCTGTAGCCTGGACGGATGCACCTCGAGCTCCTATATTGATGCCTGCTCCACCTGTTGAGCAACTACCGCAACACATGGTCCCTAGATCTCAAAATGTTGTACAAGCTACACCGTTACCACCTCCTGTGCTAGGACCGCAGCCCCCGCATCCAAGAGTCGCCCCTATGAACCAAGTGGGTTGCGAGCCATCAAATGCTTATGCAGATGGTCGTGAGGAGGAAATAGACACTAGTATTGCCTACGGACTTGATACATTGGAAGAGTGTCCTATATACTACATGGAAGATTGTTGGGGACAAGTCAAGCCGGTTTATCAAGCTGCTGCTCTCGCATCCAGAGGTCAAAATATCAACACCCAGGCTAGGAGGCCACCTCTTCAATGCTACGAGTGTGGTGGACCACATCGAGTAGCGGAGTGCCCTATTAGGCTGCAAAAGAATGCTGCACAGATGCAAGTGAATCAAGGGAGCACGTCTGCAATGCCAATACTCACATGTAATCATTGTGGCATAGATCACTTGATTGCCCAATGCCCCTATAACCCAAATGCGCCTAAAATCACACCCCTAAATTTGGTTGAAATTGCTAGTGTGACATCGCCAATACCACCCGTCGCACCCGCTTATGCGATTACACGGTCCATGCTTCAAGGGCCAGGACATATCCTCGAAGAGAGAGATACCGCGTCAATTATCCAAGCAAAGAAAAAGAAGACACGAAGGAAGAAGTCGCAGAATACGGAAAATTCAAAGCCAAGTTCCAAAACAAACATAGGAACAGGAGATGACCCCGTGTATATGAATGACCTCGAGGATGATTCAGATTCAGTCGAGACAATGGAGACTAGAACCAATACCACAAAGGGAAAGACCGACAAAGAAAACCGTAACATGGGACCAAATGAAAACCGAATAAGAGAAAATCATAAAGAGCCTCTGAAAACACCACAAGTGTTTCCAAATCCAATCCAAGACCCCCAAGATAAACCGCAGGGGCAAAAAGGGAAGAATCGTAAAAAGAAGATTGGGACGTACCCAAACCCAGTAGACGAGATTAAGCAGGTGAAACATCTAAGAGGTTTAGTGGAGGAGACTCAAAGGAAACTAGAACCAGAACCCATGCATGTCAAAATTCATGACACAGTGTTTACCACGCAAGTTCATCCACCCCACATGAACCATAGACCGTTAGCCATATCTAGTATCATCCAAGAAGGGAGTGAGGACGGGACATCAGAAAGTGAGCATACACCCTTCTTGTTGGAAAGGATGTTTAACGAAGGAATACCTGATCCCATTGAGGAATATGAGATTCCATCCTCACCAGTTCCTAGTCAAGGACCTACACCCTGCAAAACGCCAATGAATGTTGCCAAACTAGTGGACTTCATGTCTTCTGAGGTCCGAACCACGATCATAGCAAAGCTGTATGGAGATCCTGAGTTATTCCTTGCACTTCGAGCATTCCTTAACGGAGAGCTACGAACGGGATTACCGCAGTTTGCGCAACCAAATAGGCCTGACTCGATTATGATTGATGAGGAAAATCATGTGCAATCACTTGACTTAGATGGACACGAGTCTGTGATCGAGGTACCCATTAACGAATTGGGGCAGTATTTTGAAGGCGACGAGTCTAATGCGACCCTACCCATCACTACCAAGGGATTAACTATAAAGGGAATTCTTGATGGTGGTGCGGGAGTTAGCATCGTTACAAAAGATTGTTGGGAATCCAGGGGAAAACCCCGCCTCAGTGTTACTAACATTGTGGTAAAGATGGCAAATGGTACCATAGCCAAACCTATGGGGATGCTCAAGGATCTTAAGATCAAAGTTCTAGGACACAAGGTACGACATACGTTCATTGTAATGGATTTCTCTAAACACCTTATGTCATATGAAATGATTTTAGGACGACCATTCATGAGGGAAGCACAAATGGTTCACGATTGGTCTAAAAATCATGTCTATTTGCAATTCCAAGACTCTGTCCTTAGAGTGGATTTGGTGACTGGTAAGGTACACCCCTTAGGGAGTAAAACCATTATTGATCATCGCTCTGACACCACAGTTCACTCGGCCCCACTACAATATTGTTACACTTGTAAGAAGGATACAGACATTGGCCAAGATTCTCCTTACATGGATGTGTTACCGGGTATGACGGAATCAGACAATGTGGATTGGGTCCACCTAGCATCAACCATAGACACTTGGGGAAATAGGGAGACGACCTGGGTAACACCTGAGGGGGATGAAATGCATGTACCCTTAAATATGCTACAAGCAATGCATATCGCTTCCGACAAGACTCATCGTAATGTAACGAAGAAAACATACAAGTGGGTCCCTAAAGCTTCTTTAGTGACCATAGCTAGTGCTAAAAAATAGAAGCCTTGTAAGAAACGTACCACTCGCTCCAAGAAATGTAAAGAAACGCTCCGTTGGATCCCTAAACGACTATTGGAAGCCCAAGGCTACTATCAAGGGAATGATCAAATCTGGGTGCCAAAACGTAGATTGTGCTCTTACCTATCACCTGACCCATGTAAACCCAATCCCGTAGCTCCAAAACGAATCAATGATCGTGGAAAGGAAAAAATCATAGAATGCTACACACCCGCTCCCAAGCTAGTTTGGGTACCAAAGAAAGAACGATTTGTTCCACCTAGCTCAGGAAGGGGGGAGTCCCATGAAGATTCTAGCTCCTCATGTAATACATCCATAGAGGTAAAAGCTTCTACACAGCCTCCATCTATAGTAGTGGACCTCCATGAAGCTACAAAGGAATCCACACCTCCCAGTGTTCACGAATCACCTGATGAACCACTTCAAGATCGATCCTGGGAGAGTACCTTACCACCCTTGCAGCTTGAAGAGGCACCTAGGGTAATAACAAACTACTGGCAAAAATCCTCACCTATTACCAACTGGAACAATTGGTTTCAAAGGGTGACAAGCTCATTTCAAACGGTATGATCTACCCAAGGAAGGGGGGAGTGTTTGCTGACAGTCATCATTCATTTGTTTCCCTCTCAACCTTTTTCCCTGACCTCTCAATTCCAATCTTAGGGAATGTACATATAAAGCTTTATACTCACAAAAAAATAAAAAATAAAGAGCAAGAGCAATTAGCAAACGAGTATGCACATTAAAGTCAAAACATTGACTCAGACCTACACATGTCACATTTGGTACAGTGAAACAGAAACCTATGCCATAAAACACCTTCGATCCTCATCACTTGAGTGATGGAGGGTAGGTAAGATTAGTACGATAGGAGTGTTTCTGTTTTAGAGTTGAGTGATTAGCAAAGTTCTCTTTTCCCACTGATGTGCCTCCTAGAGGTATTGTTTGTGTTTCATAGTGTGTACAGGAGCGTGTTGCTATTGGTAGGATTTGGACCTTCATGGAACCTTTCTCTCGTTCACACTTCAAATCAAGCACGACCATCGACACAAACAGGTGTTTCTTGTCCATTAGCATTGCCCTTATCTTTTTTGCATCCATGTTTGTCTGCTTTGATTGTGATTGGTAGCATAATATTCAGCGCATTGGCTTAGTATCAAATATTTAATTCAATGCAATCTTTTGTCATAATCACTTGTCTAGGTTTAAAAATCAAGCAGTCCGACTAAGCTAGTTTGACCAAGCTAGGTATTAGAAATCTTCTCTTAATACCATGGGGAATGCCTTCCTAATAAACAATGGTTACTTAGGTTCTTAATCCGATTTAGGCAGCATTGTATGAAATGTACTAGGGCTTTCTAGTGGGCTTGACCCTATTGACCTTTAGCTTAAGTATTATAAAGGGAGTTTACTAATGTGATGAGCCTGGGGAATGTAACAGTGTTATATGACCCCCCAAAGTTACAAAATTAAATGCTGAAAATGAACAAACAAAAAATCAAAGTGCCACAATGTAAAATTTTAAGCTGGAAGAGAAATCTCAGCTTGATTTGGTACTTCACTCACATGTATCGCCTATGGTACTAGAGCCCTAGAGGTTCCCAGTGTGGGCGCTTTTCCTTGAAAAGCAAAAAACCCAAGGCATACAAAATAAGCACACACATCATAATTGAATCAATGTGAAAAGACCTTGGGGGGTCAAAGAAAAAGTAATCAGTCAGGCGATGATTTCATGAGAAATTCCTTTTATGGTAGCTTAACTACAAGGTTTTCTAGATATAGCCTCTAGTCAGCCCTTGAACATGAATACTTGGCTCTCGCGATTAAACAACTTAATTGACCACAAAAAATTAAGAAGCTTACCCATGGTATTAATATTCGATCTCTAGTGCCTTTCGACCGTCAAATTAGCGACCCCAGACTTGTTTAATTTTCTACCTTTACATCTGTTTATGCATTTGATTACATTGCAATTTAATGTTCATTGCTACCAAATTGTTTGAAATTCTTTTACCAATCAATTTTTCTACCTAAAACTGCATATGCTTTTTAAGAGAATGCAATTAATGTGCCAATGTTGTTTGATTTTGCAGTGACTGAAGAAGGCTAAGGACATTCATCTCAAATGCTCTTCCACCTCGACGAACCAGCTTCAACTCAATAGCTTCCGAGGACGGAATCTACATCAGGAAGGGGGGCATGTTAACCCTCACGGCTCACGGACACCCATCACCTACGATGGATGCGTATTATGTATTTGGTAGAGTCAGGTACCGGGCTTGTCGGACCAATAGGGAAAGGTAGAGTGATCGCCGATGAGAGGCGCACTTTAACTTGGACATTCAAGGGATTAGTTAGTTAAGCATGGGCGCCCAAGTGTGAATGGGGTGAGCTCCTATAAAAGCCAACTAAACCTAATTTTTACTCATTCTCTCATTTGTGCAATTGAAGAGTGCTCTTGCTCCATCTCCATCTTCTTCTTCTTCACCTCCTTGTGTGTGTGTGAGAGAGAGAGAGAGAGAGGGAGAGTGTGTGTGCGATCGAGCATTACGAAGGCACGACGGCGGCGAAGCGGTTGAGCGCGGCACGACTGCAGCTTCTTCTTCATCGCGGCGAGGAATCCACCACGAAGGCGAGCGTAGAGCGGTGAGTGACACACCCTTTGTTTTCTTGAGCTTGCTAGTTTAGGCTTGTTGTGTGCTTGGAGCCGTTTGTGGCTCGCATACGGTGTATTGGCAAGTCCCTTGCTTCGACAGTGCGGCAAGGAGCGCACAACTTGCCAAATTTAGACCTCACGACACAAATATTGCAACAGCGTTAAAACTGCTTGGAATCCCAAATGAAGAGTACCACACACTTGTTATGAGCTTAGACACAGAACAAAGACAACTTTGTGACGATATCATGACAAAGAAAAGAGTGCACTCAAATGTTCCTATCCACCTTTTCTTAACAGGTGGTGCTGGCATTAGGAAGACACTCACACTACGCACCATTGTCCAAGGTTTGGTTCGACACTACAACACATTGATTGCAAGTGACATCGACCTCCCAACAACACTACTAATGGCTTACACAGGCAAGTGACATCGACCTCCCAACAACACTACTAACGGCACCACCGTTCATTCAGATTTGCGTATTCCTTTAATGATCAATGACAACATTGCTCTCTCCAATGAGACCTTGAGCAATCTATCACAAATGTACGTAAATCTCAAGCTAGTTGTTTTTGATGAGGCATCCTGATAGGCAATAGATTGCTTCATATCATAGATACACGACTTTGAGCACTCAAGCATAATCACACTCAACCATTTGGAGGGTTAGATACACATTTGATATTCTGGCTCCTTCATTTTGGAATTCTCACTTTAAGTGTTGCGAGCTTAAGATACCCATACGCCAATTAAATGAAGTGCTCATAGAGATATTAAATCGAATCAGAGTTGTAAAGCAAACTACGCAAGACTTGTCATGCATCAACACCATGTACATAAACAAGATCTTTGACATCATGGAAACTCCCCATCTTTTCTTTACCAACACATTAAAGGACCATCACAACCAAAAGGTTTTTGAGATGCTACATACAAGTGCGTTTGTCATTAGGAAACGTGAAAAACCACACAAGTCATCCTCAAGGAACCTTCTCATCCCAAACAACTCACAACTAACTACAAGACTTGCTATGATTCTTGAACTAAAGCCAGGGATGATAGTTGAAATATGCTTTGGAAATATCGACATTTTAGATGGACTAGTGAATGGACCTGATGGAATTCTCAAAGCAATAGATAACAATGGACATTCCCATGTTGCATGGATAGCTTTCTTTGATAGAACAATTGGAAACAAACAAAGAACTCAAAATCAACATATGCTCAAAAATCACATTGAGCCACATTGGACACCCATATTCAAGACAAAGAAAGAGTTCCAAGTGTGGAGAAATAAGCTTAACATAGTCTCTAGGAAGCAGCTACCATAACAACCTGCCAATGCACGCACAATCCACAAATCACAAGGTCTAACCATGACTTCTCTAGCGTTTGACCCTACTAGAATATGGACCCACGGTTTGGTCTACACTACATTATCGCGTATCAAGGACCCTACCAACCTACACATTTTGAGCCCGATCCTAAACACCCACATCCGCGCCGACCTTGCAGTGCTCAAGGACATCAGGAAGGGAATGGGGTCCAAGGGGGCCTCTTTATGTGCCATGGGATTAAAAAGGAGGTTATGGAAGGGGCAAACGGGTGGATGCCATGTGGACTAAAATGGTGGGTATGGCAGGGCCTAAAAGTAAGTGATCAAACTTGTACTCTTTTATAAAATATAAAGAGAAAATCTCTTATAAATTCAAACAAATGAACTTTTTTCTAAATAGTTGAGTAAAAACCAATACTTTCTCTCTCTAGTGGCTGTAAGTTTCTCCCCCCTCTCTCCTAAAAAGGGGTTTCTCCAAAAATGTGATGATCATTCCCTTCTCTCACTTCTCTTTACTTCAACTTGCAAGAGTTGCTTCTCTTTACTTCCGTTTAGTTTTCCCTCCCAAAAGCTCTACAACAGAAGTTTGAACCTCCTTTCCCTCCTCAAGATTATTGCATTCTCTTCAAGCTTGTTGGATTCTCCTCAAGCTGAAGTTATCCATTTATCCATGAGCCTCACTAAACACCTCTACCTAAAGCTGAAGATCTACAACATATCCTTCTGCTAGATCATCCCTCTTTCTTTCCTCAACAAGTTTACTGCTCCTTCTCCATTGTGCTCTCTAGGGAGAATCTACTTTCCTCTCAAGCTTTGCAACATTATCTTCCCTATTAAGCGAACAAGTAGGTCGAGCACTATAGTAAGGCGGTCCGGGGCGGGCAACAAGAAGAGTGGCCTCTAAGCACCCATCTAGGCTCCCGTGCTGCTCAATTGGGTTGGGGTGGGAAGAAACAACAAACACACACACAAACCCGCAACCTAACCCTACACAAATTTGGGGCACCACCTAGTTTTGGATGCGAACTAGGACGCGTAAAGAGAGAGAGAGAGAGAGAGAGAGAGAGAGAGAGAGAGAGAGAGAGAGAGAGAGAGAGAGAGAGAGAGAGAGAGAGAGAGAGAGAGAGAGATAGTACTTTTCATAGTAGGTTAGTGTTAGTAAATTAGTAGAGTTAGTACTTTTATTGATTTACAAATGGAATTGGATATTTACAATGGGAGTATCCATATAGGATACAAATAAGGAAAAAAAAAACTCTTAATAGGTAAGAAATATGGATTTCTTACAATGTTGATGCTCCAAGTGTCTTGAGTAGGGTCAATTTTGACGCTTGTTGACGGTCCACTAGCTTTGACGGTACGTTTTTTCTCCACTCTTGACCTTCCTTGAGAGCCAAGGTGATTGAATATGACTAATCAATCAACATGGTGCTGTTTTTCAAGAGAAGAGGCTGAATTTTGTGGTTTTCTTGATAGATATGGGTAATATGGAAGAGGAAAAATGAGACTAGGTGGTCAATTTTGGAATGGAAGTGTGTGTAGGAGACATGAGTTCACCATGGTTTCTCTTATTCTTCAAGGTTGAGAAGAAGGTGAGTAGGGTGCAGAGAAGAGTGGTGAGAGAGGTGGGGATGATGAGTGGAGAAGTGTGTGTGAAAGAGGAAAATGATAAAGTGGAAGAGGGAGTGTGGCTGCATAGCATGGGCAAACTGGGGTCCACCAATAAAATCATAGCTCACAGCTCGTAGCTCAAAAAAATATGAAAAAATTTGAGGTAAAAGTTCAGCCCACAAACTACAACTTTTGTTTGTATCACCTTTTCAAATTTGGGGAGCAAGTGATCTTTAAAAATTCAGCAAACCGACTGTTTTTTTCCACTGTACAAAGTCCTTGTGAGGTCCTTCTTTGGATGATTCTTTTGAATACCTCCAAGAGTGAGTCCCCTATGGTGCATGCATGCATTCCACATACCCTTGACGTTATTTGGTAGGTCTATAATTCAAGATATTGTTGAGATCATGATATAAGTGAATAGTACAACTAAGAAAATCAAATATTGAGGGGTCTAAAAAAATATGTACATGTCAAATATAAATAATATAGGTGGAAAAAATATAAAGGGGTCAAAATAAATCTCTCTCATTATAAGTCTACTATAAAAAGATGAATATTTTTGGTGGTATAATGTATGGGAGTAATAGAGAATAGATGTAGGAAGGAAAAAATCACAATAGTGAAAAAATATACACATAAATAGAACTAGTTTTTTTGGATTTTTGTTGGGATGGAGTTACATCAAAAATAAGAGAAGCTTGCATGAAATTATTTTTATATGGAATAAAGAGTATGCAAAATGGTAAGAAAAAATATGGTAATGGTGAGTCAATGTACATAGCATAAATAACACACCATAGATAGAATTATTTAAATAAATACCAAAATAATTATGAAAAACCCTTTTATTTAGGCCCTATATACAATGAAATATTTATACACAAATGGACCAAAATATTTTTTATTATTTTATTTTATTTATTTTTTTGGCTCAACTAACCCAGCTAGCTAATTGAGGGTTTTTAAGAAGATATGGGAAAAGTCCCCTAACTCACACACGCCTATGTACAGTGAAATGGTAAGGATAACCAAAATGTTTGAGTGATTTGATAGGGTGAGGTAGCTTACTATGGCAATTATGGAAAGCCAAAAAACGGCTATCATTAGTCCCCCCCTTAGATAATGGTACATTCATGTACCATTTATCCGACCATACAACATGTAGATTGTGTAACGTTTGTCTTTGTCTGCTCTCATCTTTGAAGAACCTTTGTTGTATGATTAAAAAACCTTGCGTGATATGAAAGGTTCTCAGAGCCAATAGCAGGATGTAATGAAGTGAATGAGTAAACCTCCTCCATTGAGAAAGTTTGCATAAGCACCCCCCAGGATCAAAGATCTTGAAATATCTTTCCCAAAGAGAGATGTATGGTATGGAATCACTTACTGATTTCGGTTGAAGAAATTTGTAGATTTTATTGTTGTCCATCATTGCATCTATCACTATGAATGTGATATAAAAGATTGGTTGCTCTTCCTCCTGTGTAGACGAAGGTTTCTATTGCTTCCAACACATTGGAAGAGAATAGATTTTCGTAGTGATTGATGAAATATCCACATGTAGCAATCAAAAAGTTTTTCATCTATGATGAAGACCAGAAGCATCACAATGTGTGACCTCCATACACCAAAGAACCAAATGTAGAAGGTTTGGAAACATCTGTTCATCACCAAGTATTCATGTCCTCTTCCACTTAAGAAGGTATGGTGCCCCGGATGAAAGGTATATGTGAAGAGAGGAGAAGTTGACTTTGAAGAGGTGAAACCCAATGTGAAGATGATTGGGGCTTCAAAAGTTTAACCAATATTCTAGCTAGCTTCAAAAGTTTAACCAATATTCTAGCTAACTTTTGAAGCCCCAACAGCCAGAGTAGGGATCCAAAGGAGGGAAAATAGGGATCCAAAGGGGGGGCCATCTTCAAAAGAGCCATGTGCAACAATGGGCTAAAAAGACCCTAAGGTTCAGCCCATTAAGACTTCCAAAATGCTAAGGTTCCAAAATTCAGAGGTTGTGTCCAAAGGTCAACCCTAGGGGAAATTGGATGCTTTGTGTGTGACCAAAAAGTCTTTTCAAATCCCTACATAGGAGGGGGCGAGCCTTGGGAGTAGGGGATGAGAGAGAAAGTCACACACACACACACACACACACACACACACACACACAAGCTCCCTTTACACAAAGGGAATGAGGGACACATGTCAGCTCCCTAGGCCAGATGCCCATAAGGTGTACCCAATTCATATTGGATGGCCTTGGAGGTGGACCAATGAGAATTAGGCTAGAGTAAATCTAGTTTAATTAATTTAAAAACACTTAATAAAAGAACCAATGAGAATTAAGTCTCCTAGATGACTATTGGAGAGTCTCCCAAGGGGTCCAATGAGCATTCAACAACCCAATGGCTTGCCTGATTCCTATTGGCCAGGAGGCAAAGGGGTCCAATGAGAGTTTAGTTTAATTATTAAATTTCCTAAAGCTCTCACAAAATGGGAAATGGGGACACATGTTAGAAGGCTATCACTTATGCTGCTTAATTGTGATAGGCTAGCTAGCCTGGAGAGGTCCAATGGGGAGCCTGCAAGAGCAAATAGCAAGAGGGCTCGTCCAAGAGAGAGAGGGGGCTTATTTTTGCAAGGCATTATCACACACACACTCACACAATCTCATGTGTGAAGAAAGAGAAGACTATCTCTTCCCAAGCTTTAATGGAGAGCTCATCACCTACTCCAAGCTTGTGAGATAGAAGCCTACATCGACATACTCTTGGCATGTGGATGCAAATCCAACCAAGAGACAAGCTTCAATGCATGCTCATCTCCTCTACCAAGCTAATTACTAAGCTAAGCTATTCTAATATGAGTGATTATGTGAGGAGATGTACATCTTTCTCGTAAGATACTCCTTCTTCCTCTCAATCTACTCTCATACCCTGCTAGCTCTCACCATCTTCGAAGGTGTGTGAGGTCTTGGGTCTGAGACCGGGGACAATTAATGTTGTGTTTGCTAAGTGTTTTGCTTAGTGCATGAAGCTTTCATCTTCATTGCACTAGCTAGTCTTGGAGAAACACAAAGAATTGTATTGTACAATGTCCCTCTTGATGGGAGAACCCATAATACAAAGCCTTTTGAAGGGGGGACCGGCTCCATGTAAATCCGGTCCTCAATTGTTGTCAATAGCTTAATTTCTCTCTCTTTTGAAAGTATTGTTGATGCTATCTAACTAGGTGTTATGCTTTTTGTTGCTCTCTCCACCCAAGCACTCTTGTAATTCTCATTAGGAATCTATTCTAATGAAATTCCCACTATGTTCATGCTAATTTCCGCTACACACAAGTTTTTAGGCCATTTAATGTTACACCTTTGTGAGTATCTTAATCTTAGATATACCTTGCCCAATCAATATGCTTTTGTAATCAATGAAAAGGTTGTTTGTTCCAGAAAAGAGAAGAGCTTTCTGTGTGAAAACATTGGTTTTTTGCGATGTATTGATGTAAAAGCTTGTAACTGAAGCAATTTCGCTACCATTAATACATATGGCGTTTTGAATCTCTTATTCAACATCTCCCAGTAGATGCCTCTTCACGATCAAATGACCTTGAGGTACAGTGCAATTGCTATCTTGGGACTACCATCGCCGCCAAAGAAACACTGTTTGTCCAAGAGTTGATGGACCATACTGTGCTCGGCTACGACCCTATGGGATGAACCTAACCCTAATTTTTGGTGCAGGTTTCAAGATGGAAAGTCAGTCAACTTTTTGAGCTCAACTGATGTCGAGCTTGCTTTTTTTAAAGTTTCAGTTCTGTTTGATCTTATTTGTTCAAGATTTTTTTTGAAATATACAAGTTTTTTGGTTTGGAGCGTGAATACTTTCAATGTTGGTGTCTTTCAATGCTTGTCGCGTGATTTTGTATATAATTATAGTTTTAAGTTAATTTGACATTAATTTTAAGTGCTTTTAAAAGTGACATTGAGTATAAAAGTGACCTTGTAGGTTTTAAACTTCATTTCTCACATTCACAAAACACAAGCTCTCAGCTCTCTTCCCATCTTCTTCACGAATAGACCCATGGAAACATCTTCTGATGCACTTCTCACACAATTAGAGAAGATAGGACTTGCAGATCGTGCACATGAACTAGTCAGTGTGTTTGAGGGGACTATCAACATGCATGCCACTACTAACCTTCATGTAGAGGGATTCCAAAGCTTTCTTGACTACATGATGGAGCACATGGAAGAATATGAAATAGTCTTCAAGGGATCCAACATGGCGTGGTTGCCAGTGGATTTTCAAAAACACCTCTAAGCGGCCGACAAAAACTTTTGGTATTTCTTGTTGAGGTTTATAAAAGGGCTTACTGAGTGGAGCTACAGGACAGAAGATGAGGATGACCTCATAGACGTGGGCATGGGGTGCATAGGCAACCAATTCATATCTTGGGACATGGTTCTGGTATTGCTTGTGCTTGAGGGCATGGAGAAGGGAAAATCAAAGGAAAAGGCCGACCAAAAACCTCATGTAACCATTGTGGACGATTCAAATGAATTTATTGAAGAGGTTGATGAGCAGGCTAAAGCATCTATGGCACTTGTCCTCGTGCAAGATCCAAGCTCCACTAGGGAGGAAGATGGGATGATAGAGGGAGACAAGGTGCTGGAGGAAGTTCTTGACCTCCAAATTCTCACTTTGCATGAAGTGGTGGTGGATGGTCGTCACTTCTTGTTCCTTGATGACATTGAAAAGACAATAGGACTCAAAGAAACCGTTAATCATTATGGGTGGAGAAGATCACTCTAGCATCAACCTTACAAGAAAAACTCTTGAAGAGATGGATGAGGAAACTGAGGTAACCACTTTTTAACTTTATCGCGATAGTAAATTGTATCCGATAGAAAGTGTTGAAGTTGCTTAAAATATTTTGCAGGACGCATACCATGTTGATAGGTTTGCAATGCGTACCGGAGGTTTGCGCAACAATCCTATGGGTAGAGATAGCTCCCTGTGGCACTACCTTGGCCATCTAGGGCCATCCGTTCTTCGAGTTGAACACACAGAGTTCTTCAAGAATGGTTCTGTGGAGCCGCTCAAGTGCAAGGCATTAAGTGCCATCCTTGCTAAAGATTCCCTTACCCTTAATGCTCACAAGTGTATCTTGGTGGACCGAGAGGCGTCATTGTATGCCTTTACAAGAAAGCACCCTAGGTCAGTCCTCTCCAGTTGTGCCTTAAGCCTAGGCCAAGGGGTGTAAAACCCAGAGGATATTGTCAAAAGCTTTGGTGTCAAGTCGGCCATTTTCCCTATACCAAAAGATGTAATTTACAAGAAAACCAGCAGCCATGATGTAATATCCAGAGCAATATACAATAATTTTGTCTTTTGTATTTTGTTTGTCCCTTCATGTACTTTTTTTTCTATTTCACATATTGGCCAATAAATCTTTTTCTTCAACACGTTCACACACCCTCGACCATTTAAGCACTCGTCTGACGTGGGACGCCTACCGGTGAATATTTTACAAAACGGAGCCATTTCGGGTGCGTACGGAGGCCGTGGGACGACCAAAAGCCACACCAATGACCAACAACGTGGAATGGTCTAAAAACATGCCATGTGCACCATGGCACGCATGGAGCAGTTTTGACCAGGGCAAGGCTGTGTTTTTTTTTACTTCTAACACGGGCGGCTAATGTTTTCCTAACATACACTCTTCCGTTTACTACGCAAGCGGGGCGATAAGAGCCCGCTTGTGAGGAAAATGGAAAAGAAAAATTTCTTTTGTTGAAGAAAAAATGATTAATTCTTTGTTATACGACCAGGTCAAAACTGCCCCATGCGAACTGTGGCGCACAGGGTATTTTTTTGGCATGTTCTGTGTCGCTGGTCATCGGTGTGGCTTTTGGTCATCCCACGGCCTCCGTACGCACTCGAAATGGTCCGTTTTGCAAAATATTCATCGATAGGTGTCCCACGTCAGATGGGTGCTTGGATGGTCGAGGAGATGAAATCTATCTACTTGATTAATTCAAATACTTCAACAACAAAAAGTACACAATTAACTATTAGAGTTGCTCCGAATGGTAGAAAATTGAGTCGTTTATATTATATCAAAAGATTACAAATCTCATAAACAGAGGTTACATGAGGAAACTAATTCTTATGGAGACACCCTTGATTCCTCAGATTGAGCGATAGAGCTAAATCTATATTTTTTAGAGTAACTCGCTTTGCATGCACCATATAAGATATGCCATCTTGGAACAACTGCACCAAAATGTCCTTGGTGGCATCCTGTAAAGCCAAAAGAGCCGCACGCTGGATACTTCTCACAGAATCTGAATATTCGTCCATAATTTCTCTTGGATCCATGCTCTTTTGATATTTTTGGATCTCACATAGAGCAACTGTGCCAGGCTTCCATCGTCGTTTCTTCTGTGCTGTTGGAGATGGTGGAGGAGCCGCTTGTCTGGCCCATTGAGGAGGGTCATTTTTTTACTTTTTCCTCCTCTCTTCTTGGGCTTGTTGCTCTTCAGATGTGAGCTTGTCCTTTTTCTTTTTCGCACATTGTTTTGATCTTTGAGGAATTTTTGAAGGTCTGGAGCTCCCAACCTTGGCTTGTTGGGCGGCCTAGGCTCTATCCTCTTCCGCTCTCCTCTCGGTCTCTGCTTGTGCTTGTAAATTAACCAAGTGGGCTCTCTCAACCTCCACTCTCTGCCATTCTTATTGCTCTCTCTACCTTCTTTGTTCTTCATGAAATTTCTATGCTTTTCTATCTGCAACCTCTTTCTTTTCTAGCTCTCTCATTCTCTTCCTCCTCTTGGCATCTCATGCTATTGAAACAGGATCACCGGGTATTACTTTGATCACCCTTTGTTTGACTAGTGGGGGGAATTTTCGTGGCATACTTGCGGTTGCTTGAGATTTAGGTGTTGCCGTTCCTTGATCTCTAGTTGTTGTTGTTGCTTGAGCTCTAGGTCCTATTTCTTGTGTTAGTCTGTTAAGAGCTGCAAATGGTCCGAGCTCCGGAAGAAGTGTGTGACTCACATGCTGTAGTGGCTGGAGATCACCAAAAATCTACCGCATGGTGTTTTGATCATCTGTAGTCCAAGGTTGGGGGAGCGGCTGGGTGTTTAGAGCTAGTTCTTGTGGTTGAGGCTGTGGATTTGAAGCGGTGGATTCTGTATGAGGTGTTGGTTGTGTATTTTCAGTGTTGTCAGTGGCAATGGTGTCATCGTTGTGCGTGGTGGTGTGCTCTTTTGTATCATCCATGTTGTGCAAGATATGAGTGCGTGTATGTTTGGGCTTGAGAGGATCTTCTAAAATGTGAAAACAAGAAATGAACTTTAAGTTGTGAGTTTTGACTTACATAGTACTTAAACATTAAAAAAAATTTAAAAACTCAATAAACTCACTCAAAATTAAAAAAGACTCCAAAATAAATGAAACTTGAGCTATGGGACTAATAATTGTCGCCTTTACAAATCACTTTGCATGACAATGCATGTTTACAATAGAAATGGTTAGTGTCAAAAGGAAATTAAATTTCCACCCAACACCTGCCATCACGCTGTCTTGTCTCCAACCAGCGTCGGGATCGATCTTTTGCACTCGAAGCATGATATGATTGTGATCGCCTGAAGCTAGCCACTTTTTCTATTCTACATTTTAAACTTCTTTGTTCTCTTGTCTTCTTTCTCTCTCTCCCTACTAAAACTCGATACAACCAGTTAAACATCTCGTGAAGGGCATTGCTCTTTTTTCTTCCACCTCCATGTCGTGTATTTTTAAAATACACTACTTTTGCTTGATAGTGTGAGCGTTCCAATCCTTGGTTGCTCCAAATGCCTAATGAACCATAAGTGTCGAGAAAAAATGCACTATGTGCAAAAAGAATGTGCTAAAAAAAAAAAACTTTAGTTTTGCATACAGATGTAGTTCGATTGAAAAATCAAGTGTTCAACACACCATGTAATGTGTTATGTGTATCTCCCCCCAAGCATCTACCATTTGTGATGTAAAATTATTGATTACAAGCTTTAGGGTGGATATCTCATCATCAGTTAGCTTTGCCTTTTCGAGAAGACAAAAAATATCATCAGTAGACTTCCACACACGAGCATGCTTAATTCCTAGGGCTACTTCACTACCTTTGTAGGTGGTAATGTCACACACCTTTTTCCACAACTGAAACTCATTGGGACTTTGGGAGTCTGAATAGTTTGAAAGCAAATGTCTAGTTTTACTACCACCCATACATATTTTATTAGGCCGATCTTGTGTACTTCTAGACGCCTTCTTGTCCTTTGATAGATCAACTGCATCCCCATGTAGATCAACGCTCGATAGAATAGATTCTAGTTCTCGTACACACTCTTCTCTTCTTTCTATAGTCTCCATCTTCCAAGCATAGTCAATATGGATCGGAAGCTGCTTGTCAAGAATTCATAGACGGGTATGAAGGGTGCACACATGCACATTTATCAGTGGTATTGGAAGAATAGGATCCCAATTTGGATCATTCATGTTTTGATTAGGGGGTACTGAGGATACCTTGAAACCATTGTTGTAGTGCTTTACCCACTGCTCGTGTATTACAAAGTTGACTGTAACTTTGCCTCCCTTACCCTTACCCTTACCCCCTTTCGACTTGCTGGCCTTTGCACCCTTGCCATCAGTTCCCATTGAGACTTTACTGTGGCAGCAATAAACGCATGGAAAGAGGGTCATTGCACCTTGCTTGCACCCTAACATACACTTGAGTGTTTTCAAGTCTCCTACCAAAAACCACTCAATTTGGAACATTCCAAGATCTGAAACATGCAATCTTTGTCCTTCTTGCTATTGTCGAATGACATCAAAGATTGATGTGTGATTGAAATACCATTTCAGAGTCTCATGTGTCTCATGTGGGAGATGAAAATCTGCCAGGCACCAAATATTTTTCTTTGACTGAACACCTAAATAAGTCTTTCCCATATGATTGGCATTTAGCTCCACATCGACACCCACCAAGGCCCTACTCATCAACATAACACTTATCCTTTTGAGCCGTTGACCTTTAACAACTTGGCACTCATCAAGCTTCATAACAAATATCACGTTCCCCTCATACTCTTCTTGTGTCAACCCATAAAATCTTATCATTAACTCTTGGAGCTTCAACAAGTCAACATATACATTGTTGAACTCATTGTAGTGAAAGAATTTGTTGTCTCTTCTAATGGCATGTCATCCTCCACATACTGAAATCCGCCCAACAAGCTTGCAACATCATTATTGGTGCACTTTTTTGAAACACTGACATTGTAAGGCATTGGCAAAAACTGAAACAAACCTTTTGTCCGGTGACCGAGTGTGACACTTCTATACAAAGCTTCATAGGCCTTAAAACTTATTCCTGTGCTGGCACACACCTCCATCATCTCTTGAGGTGACACAATGCTCTTGTGCTCACTGAAATACTTTTGCCGCAAAACATTAGCAATGTCAATGTTGGATGGATCATCTAGTAGCTCAACCAACTCCTTTTGGCTTGATGATATGCTATAGCAGAGCACTTCCGGTTGTTTGAGCATCGGGATCAATTCCCATCATCATTCGAGCCAAGTTTTTGCATATTTAATTACCATTACACCAACCTACAGAACTTGTAGGAAATCAGAATCTTGCATCAGTATTCTTACCGAGTTTGACGGACATGTTTATTTCGAGATCCACCACTTGAGGATAGCAAGGACATCGCTTGTCTCGTGCGCTTACGAATGTGTTAGCCAAGGGGAATGTGTGAGATTATCAATTTGCCGATGCATATTTTGTGAAGTGTGTTGTAGTTGAACATAATTGTCTAATCGACACTCCTGCTCTTGTTTTTGTTGCTCTACTTTTTCATTGAGATTCGATATCTCATCATTCAGTTGCTTCATCTTCTTGTTGGCTTCCTCTCTAACTTGCCGTAGATCTTTCGCAGACTTCTCTTGCAGTGATGAATAGGTAGCCAAGAGATATTTACTTGCTTCCCTTTCATTGACAAAAGCTGAATACAATCTCCAGCAGTAACCAAACAGTCCGTCTCTTCCATCTCCAATAAAACGCAGAAGCTCAGTGACACTACAAAAGGGTAGTGGTGCATTAGTAGTTTGGCACCTGGGTAAATGTGGCCATCAACCCATAAGTTGATTACCTTGCACCCAATGATTTGTAGATGATCTGCAGCATTGGGATTCGATGTTCCAAGTCGCATAGTAGTGTACTCCTGCTCCAAATCAGCATTTAATCGATATCGTTTTGGCCTATTAGTAATGTTTTGCAGTGGAGGGCGATTGAATGACATTTTTGCTAGCTAATTAAGAAAAATAGTGAGAGAATGTGTAATGGTGAGGACTGCTGCAAGCTAGGAAAGTTGGCTATGGAGGGAAAAAGTGGAAGGTACTCAGAGATAGTAGAAAAGGATTATGTTGTGGAGGAAGAAAGAGAGGGAGTGTAGCTCAATCTCCTTTGAATTCAAAATATTGATTATGAGAGCTTTAGAGAGAGAAATGTAGCTGCACATAGAGGTAATGGAGTTCTCCATTGCTCCTCACCTGAAGCGAGAGAGAGAGAGAGAGAGAGAGAGAGAGAGAGAGGAAGAGAGTGGGAGAGAGAGTAGATTTGCACCCTTGGAGGATCTGCACTTTCTGTCAGATGTAGGCAGCATAGAATGTCCTCGTGATGATTGGGGGGTGGAAGTGGCAAGAGAGAAAAGGGGGGAAAGAGAAAGAGTTTTGCTCACATTTTAGAGAGAGAATGTAGTGAGAGAATATGCAAAATTTTCTTTTTTGGCAGGGGACCTGAAAAGTGTTTCTTTTAATGAGAACTAAGTGAGAGAGAGTGTTTTATATGTTAGAGAGAGAGGAGAGAGATGGAGAAAAGACATTTTAAAATTCAGTTACCCACCTCTCTTTTGTGTTAAAATAGCCTATTTTCAAAATACAAAATATACAAATGGTATTTTTAAGAATCTCAACATAGGCCTTTTTGCCCTCTCTTTTAGGCTTGGTCAAACTTGGCTTAAGCTTTAAGCATTTCCTTAAACTGCCAAATAAAGAGGCCTTCCTATACCCCATTCCCTTCCTAATGAGCTTGATCGTCTTTGAACAACTGCAAGATGGGAGCACTTAAATGTACATTTGAGTCTAGTACAAGATACCCATTACACAATTCAATCATTGAATGCGGTCTCTATCCAAAAACACATCAACCACATCAAAAATGATATCAACTTCACCTCGTCAACAATTCTTTGCTTGCAAGAAACAAAACAACAAAATGAAAGAAACTTTCTTGGACCAAACTTTCAACACGTACATCATCACAATGGATATGGTCTATCAATGTATCACAAAACTTGCATCAAGTTGCACAATAAATCTTTCTTTTCATCGCCAAGAATTGAGATAATAGAATCCTTCTTCTCCCTAGCCATCAACAACATCATCCACATAGTGAATGTCTACAATTCACCTAAGACATCAATACAATCATTGCTTTCACAATTGAGAAACCTCATGGACACCATTGATAGCAACATTGTGAGCATTATCATAGGTGACTTCAACGTCCACATCAATCATGATAATAGCCAATACAAAAAGCTACATGCTTCTTGACGAAAACAACTATACCCAAACAATTCAAGAGACAAAAAATATCTACAGTTCAATCCTTGACCATATTTGGGAGAACTTAAGATAATACTATACCCAAAAAATATCTACAGTTCAATCCTTGACCATATTTGGGAGAACTCAAGACAAAAAATATCTACAGTTCAATCCTTGACCATATTTGGGAAAACAACTATACCCAAACAATTCAAGAGACAAAAAATATCTACAGTTCAATCCTTGACCATATTTGGGAAAACAACTATACCCAAACAATTCAAGAGACAAAAAATATCTACAGTTCAATCCTTGACCATATTTGGGAGAACTCCATGAGCAGGACAAAATTTTGCTTATGGTCGGATCACTCATCAGTATACATACTCCTCCCCAAATAAATACCACCTAAAAGGGGCCTCGAGCCCCTTGTCATGACCGCC
Source organism: Adiantum capillus-veneris (assembly GCF_014529385.1). NCBI lineage: Eukaryota > Viridiplantae > Streptophyta > Polypodiopsida > Polypodiales > Pteridaceae > Adiantum > Adiantum capillus-veneris. The sequence continues at coordinate 122,110,847 of NC_140947.1, forward strand.
CCCCCCCCGGCCCCCAAAGAAAGAAAAATAAAAAGAACATGACCCTCCATCCCTACCCGCCCCATGGTGTACATAGAGAAAAACAATTTTGGAGCTTTGACCCCTCTGCACACAACTCTTGTAACTCTCTTTTCTAATGGAATGCCAATTTCACTACATGTACCCATTAATTTTTAACCTTTCAATTTCATCTCCTTCTTCTACTCTTGTGTATTCCACGTACATTTTCAATGGGAAGGCCTCGTGATTTTGTCACTTGTTATTATCACGTTCGGTGCTTTTTTTTCGTGCATTGACCGTGACCACCATGTGGCCACTTGTGGGCTCAAGAAGCCAAAAAGAAATTTCGGGCTCACCAAGTAAAGAGAGGCCTTCTCTACACATCTATGATGACAATCTAGTGCCTCCTTGTCAGAGCTAGCCATGTTTGGAACAAACTCCAATCAACACATTCAAAGAGATGACATGGACAATGTGCCCATCATGAACTTGTCATCCTTGCAATGAGTACCACTTTGGTGTACATGTCCACTAAAACCTTACCAAGAACAATGTATTTCCCTAGCAGCCTTTGACCAATAATCTTACCATAAGTTCTCTATAACCAATCTACAAATCTTGTGCAAGGCCACACACCTTGATTGGATGTGTAGGCCTTGCCTACACATCCGGTAAGACAATCCATCTTGAGCCTTATTGAGCATATCTTGCAATCAATGTGCTCCATATTGACATAAAGCTTTAGACAAGAATCCCATCAAGTACTTTCGGTCTTTCATGAGAACTCTACATTTGGTAGACATGTCGATGAAAGCACCACCAAAGCAAGCATGTTTCTGGCAACAACCCCTCTGACTAGCAATATGATGATGAATTTTGTCAATCATGTCCACACTTTGAAAAATGGAAAAGTTCTTATACATGTAAGAATGTAAGGACAATCGATTGCAGTGGGAAACAGAGCTTTGCATCTGGTAACCAAAGATTCCATGCCATTGCCATGATGGGCATATACTGAATTCAAGGCACTCCAAGTGACAACATCTTAAACAAGATGCTTGTCCAAATTTTCTTGTGCTTTTACAAAGGCCACCCATTAGCATATAGATCAGTCAAATCCTTGCCAAGCACAATATCTCTCCCTAGCATCCTGTGAGTCGTGACCAACAAAAAATGAGTTAGGCCTTCGAGCGAGCTCAACAGAGCGAGCTTTGGAGCGAGCTTTTTTTTTTTTGGAGTGCCGCCCTCTCTACCTCCCTTTCCTCCTCTTGCCGCCCATGTGTTTCCTCCTCTTCCCTTCCTCCTCCTCCTCAGCGTCCTCCTCCAAAATATTTCCTCTCCTCCACCTCCTCTCTCCATCTACTCCTCTAACCACCTTCCCTTTCTCCAGCTCCTCCTCTAGAAACCACCATCCCTTCCCTAAAGTCCTCCTATCTCCTACTCCCTTCTTCCTCTCTCTTTTCTTAGTCGCTCTATAACCCCTCTCCTCTCTCCCTCTCTCCCTCTCTCTCTCTCTCTCTCTCTCTCTCTCTCGTGTTGTCTTCCCTCTATGCGTGTGTCTCTCTCTCTCTCTCGCCCGCCACCCCTCTCTCTCGTTGTCTCCCCCTCCCACCCCCTACCCTCCCCCCCCCCCCCCCCTCTCTCTCTCTCTCTCTCTCTCTCTCTCTCTCTCTCTCTCTCTCTCTCCCCCTTGCCTTCCCTCCCTTACTGGAGTGATCTTCACCCCTCTCTCCCCCATGTCTTCTCTCTCTCTCTCTCTCTCTCTCTCTCTCTCTCTCTCTCTCTCTCTCTCTCTCTCTCTCTCTCTCTCTCTGTGACACATACACATACACATACGCACACTAGGACGAGAGGGAAGGGTGGCAAGGGTAGAGAGAGAGAGAGAGAGGGGGGGGGGGGGGGGGGGGGTGTAGAGAGCTATTTTAAAAAAACAAAGCACTAGCAGTATCTCTAGTGCCTCTGTTTTTTTTGTTAAAGAGGGAGAGAGGGGGAGAGAAAGAGAGAGTGATAGCGGGAGGGGAAGAGAGAGGGGGGGCATTGGGAGGGAGAGAGAGATAAAGAGAAGAGGGGTGGTAGGTGGAGAGAGAGTAGGAGATTGGGAGGGAGAAAGAAAGCGAGCTCGGGGGGGGGGGGGGGGGGGGGGGGGGGGGGTTGTATAGGGTGAGCCCGTCTTTCTTTAAAAAAAAAAACAATACACTTCACCTCTCTCCCTCAGAATTTTATCGCCCCCTTCTCTCTCTCTCTCTCTCTCTCTCTCTCTCTCTCTCTCTCTCTCTCTCTCTTTCAGCCGTTTTTTGACCTAGTAGACAGCAGTTCACTCTTTTGATCATAACTTGCTCATCCGAACTCCGATTTAGGTGATCTATAGCCTCAATCGAAGAGCACGAAGCCCTCTATGCATTGATGTAAAGACAGAATTTTTCTGTGTAATGGAAGGCTTTGCTGTAACAGCATCTCAGAACTGAAAAAACTGTCAAAACTTTGCGTTTTTGTTGCCGACTTGAAGGCAATGTCAGACAAAACTCGCAAGGGTGGAAAAGCCACACTCGCCATGGAGAATGATGCAAAATCTCCAAGGAATTTGGATGCTAATCCAACCACATCGTCTACAACAACGGAAGCAATGATCATGGCTTTCTTGATCTCGTTACAAGAAACCGTCAACAAGCAAGGTGAAGAGTTGCGCGCACTTGCAATGGAGAATGGTACTTTAAGAGTTCTCGTTGTGTAGAATGAGCACCTCAAGAAGGTTCTTGAAATGCAAACAACACGCTTGATGCATCTTGAGAATGAAGTTCAAGAATGTAAACGCTCTCTTGTTGACATGAATGTAGTGAAAGAGCGCTTGAGCAAAGTTGAGAGTGATCATGTATTGAAAGAGGAAACGATAGATACAATACGACATGATGTATGTGAGATGAGAAATGCATCCAAATCATGGGCTGATATATGTAAGGATAATGTGGTTTCTACATCTCCTATCACGCAAGCCGTTGTCCAAGCAAAGAATGTAGAGAATGTGGACACTCAAGAATTGCAAGAACGACAAAAACGCTCAAAGAACATCGTCATTCGTGGAATCAAGGAGGAAAGCATGGAAACACCTCAATCTCTTGCGGTTGCTATTGAAGAGTTTTTTGCTACACACTTTGGCATGTCAGGAATCATGGCTTATGGTGCACATCGAGTTGGAAAACAAGGAATCCCTCGCTCGGGAGAAAGACCTATTGTATGTACCATGGCTGATGAGGTAAAGAGAAAGATCATCCTTGACAATGGTTGGATCTACCTCAAAGGAACGGGTTGTAATGTATATGAGGATCGCACTCTTATGAAACAAAATGTACGTCGCAAAGCATACGAGGAAAGAAGCAAGAAGGTTAAGGTATCATCTCAAGAAGAAAAGGCACTTGAGGAGGATGCAAGTCCACCCAACAAATACGGACACATGATCTATGAGACCAACTCACGCTTGTGAATAAGCTTTTGGAATTGTAACGGGTGTCCATGGAATGCGGGAATTGGCATTGATGAGCTTACCAATGACTCCGATGTGATACTTCTTGTCGAAACATGGGAGCATGATGCGCAACGAATTCTTGGATTTGACAAATACGAATGAAATACAGGTCAGCCAATTCCTAAATCTTGAGACCAAACCTCCCATGCTATTAGAGATAATATATTGGATAAGTGGTGGACCTTCTATTATTTTCCCATGCCTAGTTTAGACAACCGGTACACTTTGCAGCTATAAAGGTTGGACGAGTTGTGGAGCCTTGTTTCTATCCATGTTTTAATGGATCCTAGCTTGGACAAGTGGTGGACCTTGGAAAAAAGCTTCCATGTACAACATATATGAGGTTTTCCATGTTTTAATGGAGCCTATCTTGGACAAATGGTGAAGCTTTCTTCTCTCCATGTTGATTTTGGAACTACCTTAGACAAGTGGTGGAGCTTTTCTTTTCTACTCTTCATAATACAATGAAGTATATGTTGGTTACATGGTGAATCTTAAGGCCAAACCTCCCATTTTACTAGAGATGATAGGTTGGACAAGTGGATCAACCTTCTATCATTTCTCCATGACTATATTGGACAATTAGTAGACATAACATCTCTCTATGTTGTCTAGAGATGAGCTTGGACAAGTGATGGACCCTGCTTCTCTCTCCCCTTGGTTTACTAGTTTGAAGACTCAGTATATATACTTTCTTAGATCTAGCTTGAACAAGTGGTGGACCTTGCATCCACAATCTTTTTCAGTATAAAAAAGTATATGAAAAAATAACATAGGAATCTTGGTTTGAAGGTCAAGCAATTAGGTTCCAAATGCACATAATAATATATTTTCCACCCATATTAAAAGAAAGTTAAATATGCAAATAATAATATATTTTCCAAATGCACATAATAATATATTTTCCACCCATATTAAAAGAAAGTTAAATATGTTATTACCAAATTGACAAAGGTAACGTCCAAGAATTATATCTTTCCATCTTGTCAGATCTAAATCTTCATCAAGGCGACATGCATGTATACATCAACTTTCAAGCCATTCAAGAATACATGCACTTAGATTCCATAGTTTTGTTTTCAAAGTCTTTTAGATTCTAAAACTCTTTCACATAAAGTATGTAATGACAAAATTCTTGAAGCAAACATTTGTGCCCAAGAAAAAGATCCCTCTCACATATTTAAAGTCCATGAATTCTCTGATCCACACTTACAAGTTTTATTTTGACATCAAACATCAATTCTTTCATAGTTCCAAATAAATGCAACCTCGATATGAATTGACAAAAAATGAATTTCTTTTACTATATGACCCAACATAGGCCCCAATCAAATAAAAAATGAGTCCCCAAAAATTTGGGTGCACTCTAGCAATACATCAGAGTCCCCTTACAATAGGATGCACTCCAATAGTACATTGAAGTCCCCTTAGAGTAGGGTGCACTCCATTCAAGTGTTCATAAAATTGACACACCTTTTATATTAAAAAAAAAGACTATATCAAATTATACAAATGTTGAAAGATACACACTAGAATAAAAAAAGCATCTTATAGCCATATTTATTCAATGCTTTCGTGTTGACAAGTACACACCAAGGACATAATTTGTCTCAGAATCACTATACTGATTTACAATTGTGTTATATGTATAGACTCTCTTATCTCTTGCATACAACCATCCTACCAACCATGGAATTATGGTTCTCTGCAAGAAGTTTTGAAGTTGCTCGGAAGTTTGCCTCCACATCTTTGGAAATATAAGATATGTCCCTGGCATGTTCCACATCACCCTATATGGAGTGTCATCAAAAATTAAGGTATTGTTTGCATCCAAATCCTCAAATATCTTCCAAATATCACTCAGATTTTTGTGATAAACCCTTGTAAATCCTAACATGATATTTGGATTTTGGCAATTTTGTTACTCATAAACACCTTGAACTTGGTATACTGCTCAGGAAAACACTTTTGTGTGATGCGTTGCACCCTTGTTAAGTTATAGCAACTCCATATCCATAGCTCAAAGTATTCAGCACAAAAATCCAAAAAACTTTGTGCGTCTGGTCGCACCACATGATAAACTTCATCTTTGTCCTCCACAAGTCGCATGTGTTGAGCCCAAGATGGCATAGAATCTCCATGTTTCATTTCAACTGTCTTGAGAAGTAACCCCTCTAGATCCAAGATAAGTACTCTTTTGATGTCCTTGAAAGCAAGTGGTAGGTGATAAGGAGGTGATTCATTCCTTGGACAAGGTCTTGGAGGAGGTTGGATGGGTAATTCAATAGTTTTCTTCAATTTATGCCAGCATATAGCCAATCCATTTTTCTGTAATGGTTCTGAAATTAAAGAACAAGAACACTTAATGCAAACACAACAATAGACATGATTTTTACATTGTCTACCCTAAGGTTTTATTAGATACCAAAATCCATCTATGATCTACTCATTAATAGAAAGAAAGTCAAATTAAAATCCTGACTCTTTTTTATGCTACACTCTCTCTTAGTCTCAATACCATGGAGTTCAACTAGATTTAAGTCAACTAATAACTACTACTTGTTGTTAAAGGTATGCTTGAAGTGTATAAGGCTTAACCAATGCTCTAGTGTAGAATGGGTATTTAGGTCTCAAGGTCTACCACTTATCCAAGCAAAGATCCATTTAGATATGGAAACCCAATTTTTCTTAATATAATGATATAGAGTGGACAAGTGGTGAATCCTGAGACCAAGCCACTCATGCTACTAGGGATAATAGGTTGGACAAGTGGTGGACCTTGAATGTAAACCCCCCATGTACAAAGTATCAGGGTTTTTGGGTATTTCAATGGACTCTAGCATCTTGGAAACATGGTGGAGCATCATTCTCTCCATGTTTCAATGGAGTCTATCTTGGATAAATGGTGGAGCATCATTCTCTCCATGTTTCAATGGAGCCTACCTTGGACAAGTGGTGCATGTTTGTTTCTCTCTATGTTTGAACATATCTAGCTTGGACAAGTGGTGGACCTTGGAACAAAATCCCCATGTAAAACATATCATGGACATTACAAGTGGTGAGAAAAAATACCATTCAATATATAACCTTATAGGTTGGAAAAGTGGTGGACCTTAACACCCAATTATTATTAATATAATGACATAGAGTGGACAAGTGGTGAATCTTGCGACCAAACCTACTAGGAAAAGTACGTTGGACAAGTGGTGGACCTTGAATGCAAACCCCCCATGTACAAAATATTACTCATGCTACTAGGAATAATTTGGTATTAAGGTCCATGTTTCAATGGAGCCTAGCTTGGAAAAGTGGTGGACCTTTGTTTCTCTCTATGTTTCAATAGAATTTTCTTGGACAAGTGGTGAACCTTGGAACAAAACCCCCATGTAAAGCATGTCATGGGCATTACAAGTGGTGAGAAAAAATACCTTTGAAGGTATAACCTTATAGGCTGGACAAGTGGTGGACCTTAGCACCCAATTCCTCTTATTATAATGACATATAGTGGAAAAGTGGTGAATTGTGAGACCAAACCTACTAGGGATAATAGGTTGGAGAAATGGTTGACCTTGAATGTAAATCACCCATGTACAAAATATCATGGGTTTTGCGTATTTCAATGGAGCCTAGCATCTTGGAGACATGGTGGAACTTACTTCTCTCCATGTTTTAATGGAGCCTATCTAGGAGAAATGGTGGAGGTTCCTTCTCTCCATGTTTCAATGGAGCCTAGCTTGGACAAGTCGTGGACCTTTGTTTCTCTCTATGTTTGAATATGGTTAGCTTGGAACAAGTGGTGGATCTTGGAATGAAACTCCCATGTAAAACATATCATGGGCATTTCAAGTGGCGAGAAAGGATACCATTTAAGATATAACCTTATAGGTTGGACAAGTGGTGGACTTTAACACAATATAATGACATAGAGTGTACAAGTGGTGAATCTTGAAACCAAACCACTCATGCTACTAGGGATAATAGGTTAAACAAGTGGTGGGCCTTGAAATAAAACCCCCTAGAGTGTTTCAATGGATCCTAGCTTGGAAACATGGTAAAGCTTGCTTCTCTCCATGTTTCAATGCAGCCTATCTTGGATAAATGGTGCAGCATCATTCTCTCCATGTTTCAATGGAGCCTAGATTGGACAAGTGGTGGACCTTTGTTTCTCTCTATGTTTAAATAGAGTTATCTTGGAAAAGTGGTGGACCTTGGAACAAAAACCCCATGTAAAACATATCATGGGCATTACAAGTGGTGAGAAAAAATACCATTCAATATATAACCTTATAGGTTGGACAAGTGGTGGACCTTAACACCCAATTATTCTTAATATAATGACATAGAGTGGATAAGTGGTGAAATTGGGACCAAACCTACTAGGGAAATAGGTTGGACAAGTGGTGGACCTTGAATGTAAACGCCCCATGTACAAAATATCACTCATGCTACTAGAAATAATTTGGTATTAAGGTCCATGTTTCAATGCAGCCTAGCTTGGAAAAGTGGTGGACCTTTGTTTCTCTCTATGTTTCAATAGATTTATCTTGGATAAGTGGTGTACCTTGGAACAAAACCCCCATGTAAATCATGTCATGGGCATTACAAGTGGTGAGAAAAAATACCATTCAAGCTATAACATTATAGGTTAGACAAGTGGTGGACCTTAACACCTAATTCCTCTTAATATAATGACATAGAGTGGACAAGTGGTGAATCATGAGACCAAACCTACTAGGGATAATAGGTTGGACAAGTGGTGAACCTTGAATGTAAACCCCCCATGTACAAAAAATTATGGGTATTGGGTATTTCAATGGAGCCTAGCAACTTGGAGACATGGTGGAGCTTATTTCTCTCCATGTTTCAATGGAGCCTATCTAGGAGAAACAGTGGAGGTTCCTTCTCTCTATGTTTCAATGAGCCTAGCTTGGACAAGTGGTGGACCTTTCTTTCTCTATATGTTTTAATAGAGTTAGCTTGGACAAGTGGTGGACCTTGGAATGAAACCCCCATGTAAAACATATCATGGGCATTTCAAGTGGTGAGAAAGGATACTATTTAAAATATAACCTTATAGGCTGGACAAGTGGTGGACTTTAACACATATTTCTTCTTAATATAATGACATAGAGTGTACAAGTGGTGAATCTTGAGACCAAACCACTCTTGCTACTAGGGATAATAGGTTGGACAAGTGGTGGACCTTGAATGTAAACCCCTCATGTACAAAATTATGGGTTTAGGGTATTTCAATGGAGCCTAGCTTGGAGACATGGTGGAGATTGCTTCTCTCAATGTTTCAATGGAACCTATCTTGGAGAAATGGTGGATCATCCTTCTCTCCATGTTTCAATGGAGCCTATCTTGGACAAGTGGTGGATGGAGTTAGCTTGGACAAGTGGTGGGTCTTGGAACAAAACCCCTTTGTAAAACATAGCATGGACATTACAAGTGATGAGGAAAAATATCATTCAAGATATAACCTTATAGGTTGGAAAAGTGGTGATGGACCTTGATAAGTGGTGAAGGATACCATTTAAGATATACCCTTATAGGTTGGACTAGTGGTGGACCTTAACACCCAGTTATTCTTAATATAATGACATAGAGTGGATAAGTGGTGAATCTTAAGACCAAATCACTCATGCTACTAGGTATAATACGTTAGAGAAGTGGTAGACCTTGAATGCAAACACCCCATGTACAAAATATCATGGTTTTAGGGTGTTTCAATGGAGCCTAGAATCTCGGAGACATGGTAGATCTTGATTCTTTCCATGTTTGAATGGCACCTATCTTGGAAAAATGATGGAGGTTACTTCTCTCCATACTTCAACGGAGCCTAGCTTTGACAAGTGGTGAACCTTTGCTTCTCTCTATGTTTGAATAGAGTTAGCTTGGACAAGTGGTGGACCTTTGCTTCTCTCTATGTTTGAATAGAGTTAGCTTGGACAAGTGGTGGACCTTGGAATGAAACCCCCGTGTAAAACATATCATGGGCATTTCAAGTGGTGAGAAAGGATACCATTTAAGATATAACCTTATAGGTTGGACAAGTGGTGGACCTTAATACATAGTTCTTCTTAATATAATGACATAGAGTGTACAAGTGGTGTATCTTGAGACCAAACCACTCGTGCTACTAGGGATCCTAGCTTGGACAAGTGGTGGACCTTGGAAAAAAGTCCCCCTGTACAACATAGATGAGTTTTTTCATGTTTTAATGGAAGAGAGATTCGACAAATGGTGGAGCTTGCTTATCTCCATGTGGATTTTAGAACTAGCTTGGACAAGTGGTGGAGCTTTGCTTTTTTACTCTTCATAATACAATGATGTATAGGTTGGTTACATGGTGAATCTTAAGGCCAAACCTCCCATCTTACTAGAGATGATAGGTTGGACAAGTGGTCAACCTTCTATCATTTCTCCATGCCTATAATTAGACAATTAGTAGAACTAGCATCTTTCTATGTTGTCTAGAGCTGAGCTTGGACAAGTAGTGGACCTTGCTACTCTCTTCCCTTGGATTATTAGTTTGAAGACTCATTATATATACTTGCTTAGATCTATATAATTACTCATTAGTTAGGTTACAAGTGGGTATGTAATTTGTTAGCCTCAAGGGACTTTGAATATTGAATAGTAAGACCAAGTGCTGGTTTGAAGATCTTTTGCTTATCTAAACTAGACTCTAACTCAATAATAAGTTTCATAAGTTCCACGAATTGTCCTATCTAGGCTCCAAAAGAGTCTTAATTGGTTTGTGCTAGATTATAACTTCCTTGATGGGGTAGAATCCTAGAAAAATGAGGCACTATAAGTTTTACCTTAGCTCAAATGGATTTTTCACTTAAACTCGACTGCAATTTGGCTATCTAGTCTTTGTCTCGATGGAGTTTAACACTAGATACATAGTAGTGATATTTAAGCTTCATGTCTCTTCACTTGATCGAGATATGAGACCATACTTTCAAGGTCACCACTTGTCTTACCTAAAGACCAATGTGAGACATGGGAGCAAGAAAGCCATCCGATATTGTTTTAAGGACTATTACATAGGCAATCAATAACTTAAGTAAAGAAAAAAAACTTGGATCTTTCACAATTAATAACTTAAGTAAAGCCAAAAAGACTTGGATCTTTGACAGTTTTTTTCAAACTAAAAAAGCACAATCTCATGCTAACAAAACTATAAATCACAATTGAAAGGTTTGAACAAGAAAAAGATCAACAATCTTAATAAGAAGGATACTTTTCATTTCATTTGATGATTACAAACTAAAATAAAGTCTCTCAAGAAATTGATAAACAAAAAATGTAGGTGACTGCTTCATTATTTTGAGCAAAAATATCAAAATCTCTATTGATTGAGCTCCATCTAGTAGTATCCTTTGTAAGATCCTGCAAGAAGGAATAAAAAGAAAGATTTGTTAGATACCATGCACATGAGTGTTCAAGCATGTGTATCAAGAATATATGACATGTCACTAGTACCTTAGGGTTGCTTTCTATCCAGCCTTAGAAGATTGTTCTCAGCTTTCACCTTATTTATATAAGCCTTTGCTGTGGTTGCCTTCAAAACTCCTTTTGTGTTACAACCCAATTGCCTAGCTAAAGTGGTCAATTGTGACGCCTTCATGCTTTCAATGGGTGTACGCTCCTTTGCCAAGATCTCTTGTATTTGGGCTCTTCTCATTTCATTGCGGTGGCTTGTGTCACTTGCATCTTCAATGATAGTTTCATCTCTGTCACCTTTTGCAGGTGGTATTCTTCTTGTAAAGAACACCTTAGCTGACCAAACATCATTTTTCTGCTTCCAATACTCCATGATTTGTTTGTATTCACTATCATTTGTCACTATAGGTTGTCCATAACGATTAGAAGCAATTAAATCACGCACATCCCTTCTCTCATCAAGCTGAATCAAGTATGGCAGTAGCTCCTCCAAGAGCATATTGTCAACCATCTTCTCAGCATCAAATTGTGGTGGAAAAATGCAATTGTTTGCTGGTGAAATACATCCCTTGTAAGGAGAGTCATCAATAAGCACTGTTCTTTGTGGATCACATTCAAACCCCATGGCAATTTTGGCTAGAGGCTTGAACATTGCCTCAACGTTTGGATTGTCGGGTCTAAACAATTTTTGAGTTTGAGCGGTGTAGCAAACATCTTGCGACCAAATTGCAAAGAAAGGCAATGTATCCTCAGCTAAGTTGTTTAGTGCTGCAAGGATTTGATACACATTATTCCTAGTAGCTGTCGACCAAATTGCAACATTAAACCTTTGTAAAATAGTCTTCAAGAATTGGATGCAACCTGGCCTGAGTATAATATATCTTTTTGAATCCATTTGCACTGAGTTGTGGTGTGAGGATGGTTGAGGGGAACGTTTCAACAATAGACCATTTAAATCCAATATAATTGTAAGCATGGATTTCTCAACATCTACGCTACATGACGTAGTACCAATTGGCAATAGCTCGTGAGTGGACTTTTCAGTCTCTTTTGATGTATGTTGCATTTTTGAAGCATCGATTTCTTGGTTCTCATTATTGGAAGCTTGCTCAAGTTGCACAACACTAGACTCTAGTATAGAAATATCATCCATCTTGGGCACTTTAGAAACCATAGAATCTATGGATTCTATAGTTGTTGACTGAACCATAGGAGCGTTATCCATCCCAGTTTGTGAATCTAAGAAAACACACACACAAATGGTATCTCAAAACCACTAGAATTTTATTCACCATATTTATATGTAGAACTCCTAGTAAGAAATTTATTTAAGGTAAAGTCGTTGTTAGAATCCTTGCAACCATTTTCAGCATTCGTACACCAAACACCACTTGTCTAAAATACAATCTACTAACTCAACATTTTCCATCCTACACTTTATTAAAGATGAGTACTTAAAGTGAAAACTAAAAGCCACCCTTGTTGAGGAAACATGGATACAAGGTCCACCAAATGTCCAACCTAGACTACAAGAAAATAATTAGAGATTTGGCTTAGATTTGGATTCAAAGGCCACCACTTATTCAAGTAAGATAACTCCACTTGTTTAAGACAGTAATGTTTGAAGCCCCACCACTTGTCCAACCTAGACATTGATTAAATTTTGGTAAGATTTATCACAAATCTAGAGTAGAATCAAGATTCTATGGCCAAGGTAGTCAAATATGTTAGACAACACACAAAGCATAAGAGCACTCTAGATTCTCGTTGAGCATAAACTAAACAATAATCAAATGTTATATTCACTTGAGATTTCATCCATGAAAAATGAAAATGATGCATGTACTTGAGATTTCCATCCATGTACAATACTTTACAATGTCAAGTAAAGTTATAGTCAGCAAACAACTCTTCTCCTGCTTCAACTTGACAAATAGTCTCAATGCATACATGGCCATATTCTTCTGACTTGATGTGTGAAGAGGTGCATTTATGCCAAGGTGGCAAATTTGGATCAAATGTATAGCGTACGTTGGGACAGACATTTGTACTGTGAGAACTATTTATATAGCCCGACACGTTTCCTTCTTCTACACAACCAATAATGTATGATTGATCTTCCTCTTCTTCTATGTTTGGATCCTCTAGAAGAGAATATTTATAAGCTCTTGGAAATATTTTGCATATCTTTTTCCAGTCTTGAAATCTATACTTATGCCCTCCATAGTTTAGAATAGTCAAACCACTTTCCAGGGTAGTATGCACAAATAGCCCATAACCAGCTCCTTCAATACATGAAAGTCGCACTTCAAAATCCACACCGTTAATATGGAAAATTACATCTTTGGGAATAGGAAAAGTTGGTGTCCCAAAAGGATCTTCATGCCAATCATAGTGTGAAATACATCTAGATTTTATATCACTTAACTCCTTTGTGTCTGCAAAAAGAAGAAAATATTATGCATAAAATAATGACAATATCAAAGAAAGATATCATTATTTTATAGTCCAATAGGTCCATTGTATGGAAGACTTAGAGTGCCTCTTACATGGTGCCTCCAAGGTTTCCAAAAAATAAAATCATTGGAAAAAAAAGGCCACTGTGTCTCCAATCTATTGCCCATTTGAAGCATAGAGAGAACCAAGGTCCACCACTTGTCCAAGCTAGACATGGAGCATTGACACAAGATCCAACACTTATCCAAGAACCCTATAGTATATGTGGTAACATGGGATGCATTGATGCAACAAAAGTAGTCTAGCCTCCTCATCCATCTCTTTTTTCTTGTAGCCTAGAGGGATTAGTTTCAAGGTCTATCACTAGTCAAAAACTACACATAGAACATTGATACAAGGTTCCACCACATGTGAAACCTATCATCTCTAGTAGCATGGATGGTTTGATATCAAGGTTCATCGCGTGTCCTACCTATACTCTATTGTAGCATATAGATTCTGGTTTGGTGGTACTACACTTGTCCAAACTTGGCTTGTTGTTGATATCTGGAGGTAATCAAGGGTCCTCCACTTGTCCAAGTTAGGCATATAAAACAATTGCAAGGTCCACCATGTGTACAACATATGATTGATTATAGCATGCATGGTCTTATTTCATGGGCAACCATCTTCTCTCCAACATGTGTCCAACCTCGGCTCCATTGAAGCATGGAGAGAAGCAAGGTCCACCACTTATCAAAGCTATTATTTTCTCCCAGTGCTTTCAAAACCCATAATACGTTGTACATGGGGGGGGGGATTCTTGTTTCAAGGTCCACCCCTTGGCTAAGATTGGATCCATTGAAACATAAAGAGAAGCAAGCTCTACCATTTGTCCAAGCTAGGAGCCATTGAAACATGAAAACCCCATAATATGTTGTATACGAGGGGTGTTTTTCAAGGTCTACCACTTGTCTAAGCTATGGTCCATTGGAACATGGAGAGAAGCAAAGCTCCACCACTTTTCTAAGCTAGGATCCATTGAAACATGGAGAGAAGCAAGCTCCATTGTTTGTCTAAGCTAGGCTCCATTGGAACAAGGAGAAAACAAGCTCCACCACTTGCCTATTATTGCATAGAGATTCTGGTTTGAAGGTCCACCACTTGTCCAACCTTGCCTTCATGTATGGAGATAATCAAGAGTGCAATGCTTCTCTAAGCTAGGGACATAAAAGAGTTTCAAGGTCCACTACATATACGATCTATGATGGGTTGTAGCATGGGAGGTTTCATTTTAAGGTTGACCACTTCTCCAGCTCCGCTTGTCCAACCTCAGATCCATTGAAGAATGGAGAATAAAGGTGTACCAACTCTCCAAAATAGGCAGGACAATCTCTATAAAACCCATGAATTGTTAATATATGCTATGCTGTGGAGTTTTGTTTGAAGTTCCACTCCTTATCCAAGCTACAATCCATTGAAGCATGGAACTAAGTAAGATATATCTCTAGTCCAAGATAGGATCCATTGAAACATAGAGAGAATCAAGGTCCACCACTTGTCCAAGCTATGCATGGGTAATTGATATAAGGACCACTACGTTTTCACCTATACTATGCTCTATCATGGATGGTTTCATATCCTACCAATTTTCCAACCTATTTAGTAGGTTGTATTATGGGGGTTTGGTTTCAAGGTACTTCACTTGTCTGAGGTGGGTTCCATTGAACCATGGAGAGAAACTATGTCTACCACTTGTCCGAAATATGCTCCTTTAAAACATAAAAACAAGGTCCACCACTTGTCCAAGCTAAAGTTTCTCTCCATTGAAGCATGGAGAGAAACAAGGTCTACCACCTGTCCAAAATATGCTCCATTGAAACATAAAAGCAAGGTCCACCACTTGTCCAAGCTAATATAACAAATGGGTGTTGGTTACAAGGTGTACCACACTTGTCTAAACTAGTCTTCATGCAAGGTCTACCACATGTCCAAGCTATATGAGCTTGTTTTGAAGGTCTACCACACCTCTTGAAATTAGGATCCATGTAAGGTCCACCTT
The DNA here is from genome assembly GCF_014529385.1 of Adiantum capillus-veneris. Taxonomy (NCBI): domain Eukaryota; kingdom Viridiplantae; phylum Streptophyta; class Polypodiopsida; order Polypodiales; family Pteridaceae; genus Adiantum; species Adiantum capillus-veneris. The sequence continues at coordinate 122,126,320 of NC_140947.1, forward strand.
TTGTCAAGCTATGCATTTAATGAGTACTAAAACTAAGTAAATTGCAGTACTTAAATACCTTTCCAAGCTCATTAAGATTTTGGTCTCTAAGGCCGGCCACCACCACATGTCTAATCTATGCTCTAATTGATTACTTATGCTATTTCTCTCAAAGTCCAAACATAAGCTCCCTTCTAGCAAGGTTAGTTTAAATTTAGGCTCCAGCACCTGTCTAAGCTAGGTTCAATTTATGAAGCATCACCATTTAACCATGCTACGATCTAATGTATCATATCAAGGGGGTATTGATAAAAGGTCCAAAACTTATTGAGTTCAAGCTCTTAAGTAATTAAGTCTTTGTGAGTATTAAATGTTTTAGTTTTAGTCTACAGATCCACCATTCAAAAACTCAAGTAATTTACTATTTACATTCAAACCTTGAATGCTTGAGATAAAAAATACAAGCTCAATCAATACTATATAAAGCAAAATCTAACATTAAGAGTATCAAATCAGTAACAAGAAACACTAACATGCACAAGAAACTCAAAACATACGTGTCTCCATTTCCAAAAAGTCCTCCATTGACAGAGGATGGTGTTGTTGTTGTTCTTCTTCTCTTTGTGGAGAGCACTCCTCTGTAACAGGCACAATGTCGCCTGATTGCGAAGTGGATTGTTGAAGTCCAGCCCATTTTTCTATATCTTCATGAGACTTAACAAAGTCTAGCAGCATGGTCTCCATGCTTTTTGCCTCCTCCACACTATCAATTAAGCAGATGACTTCTTTTTTCTGTTGTATTCCTTCTTGTGCAACCAAGGAGCCATCACCAAAAACATCAACAAGCTTGCGGTCTTCAAAACAATATGTACGAATGTAGTGCTTGACCAAAGCTCTTTTTTTGGCCTCCAAATATTGCAAATCTGACATATCGTTATCTGCTACTTGAAGAAGAGAACAATCAATTGGCATGGGATGTTCCTCTGATCTTCTTCTCAGGTCTTCAAATGCATTGCCTTGTCCCAAGAAGGCAATAACTGTTAGGAATTGAATTGCTCCTTTGCAAGGAGCTGATGGAAAGTGATGCAATGCACCACAACAATGGTAGCTCAAATTATCTCCCATGGCGTGAAAGGCACATTGCAATTTTGTGAAGTTAGTGAAATCCACAAATGCAAGAAAGACAAATCCAGGATCTGTTGACCCTCCAGCAATAGCCAAGATCCCATCCAAAGCATTGTTAAATGTCTCCTCACTCCACTTCAAATTGCCTCCAACGTTTTTTGTCATATCTAAAACACATAAGCCAATAGGCACTTTATTATTGAAGTGGCGCATCAAGTAGAGATTGCCTTCCATTTGTAGGCTCACCACATAGATTGACCATGGCAAATCTCTAGGCTCAGTTTTCTCCTTTTGAAGGTGAATTGCCCATTGCATGTATTTTATTGCTCCATCTGGAAAAGCCATTTTCTTTGTTCCACGCGTCAAACTAGATCTGATCCATTCCTCGCATAGCATTAAAATTGTTTTATAAACAACATCATTGATGTTATACATTTTGACCACCTCCTCCCAGTCTTTACATGGTGAAGACTCATTCAAATTGTTGAAGCCTTCAAGAAGTGCATCTTGAATCAATTTGTCTTGCTTCAACTGCTTGATTCGATCATACATGTCAGTTGCATCACCATCCTTTGCACTCTTTGACAGTAAAATCTTCTCATCTCTAATCTCTTCTTGAATAGTCTTTACCTCTGATTCCTCAAGGCCACAAAGATATCTAAATACAGTTGTTGGGGGTTTCTTATTCTCCTCTTCTAGATTTTCAATGATTTCTATCCAGCAATCATAAACTAAATCAGAGTAGGTGACCATGTGTGCCTGTTTAGCAATCCAACTTGCTGCTGCACTCATTCTTGCCAATCGAAGAAAACCTAAAAAGAAATAGAGAAATAATTAAACTATTGAGCAAGATTTGTTAATTAAACACTATCAAAAAGACAAAGAAAATAACTTACATCCCATCCGGCACGAGATGCATGTCCCTCTGCAATTCCACTTGCTGCCTTTGGTGGTCGTCCTGCGAAGATCCATTGACTCCGTAAATGTCTCAATATTTGGCTGTAAGGTTGCTTGACATACAATGCCTGAGCCTCCTCATTTGCAATGGCAGATATAGCAGTTGCAACAAATGGAGGAGCATTCACAACAATGCGAGCCTTTCTAAATTTATACACGCTAATCAGTCTTTCAAAGATCTCTTTGTTGTTTTGTTCATTGTGAAGCAAAACTTTTGCAGCATAGATTGAATGCTGCCCATCAAGAATCCAATAATGATAATCTTTAATTTTTTGCTCCTCTACCTCTTCTACTGCCAAAGGAGTCCCCTTCTTTGATTTTGCATTTCGAACAGGCATCAAATATGCACATGCTGCAGGCTTGGTCGTACTCCGTGAAAATCCAAATAACACACTTTCAGCGTGTTTTTTATCCATAATACGTGCATTATAGTGATCAGGAGCAAGCCAACAATTTTGAATAGGGATATCAAATTCCCTATATTGGAAAGGAAAATAATTTATGTACTTATTCATTCCACCTGTATCTTTTTCTTGTCCTTTCATGGCCTCAGCTTCTAAAACATCTGGATCCACAATTCTCATCTTTGACATTGAACCCTCTGTTGATGAGGATGCCAAAGATGCCTTGTCTACATCCAAAATGGAGCTAGTTCGCTTAGCTTCTACTTTCTGCACTTTTGCTTGCTTCTTTGTGGATGGTGGTCGTGAAGCTTTCACCTTTTTTCGTTGTAGTGTGGCAATGATGGAGCTTTGAAGTTGATCTGCTGTGATATTTGGATTTGATTCTGCAAACTTCCATCCTCGAGAAAACATTGTCTCTTCTTTGTTTCTAGACATGCGCTCCAATGCATATGCTCCTGGAGATAGTTGAAATTCTAGATTCATTGGAACTAGAATGTCAATGCATTCCACCTCTGGATGACTATCAACTACAGAGACAGATGCTTCCACAACTTGTCCAACATCTTCAAACAAGCTGTCATTATCCTTTTTGGCAATAAATAGATGCACCTTATGAAATTGTGCACCCTCTATACCATGTATGTCCAAATACCATTTCCTAAGATCATTGCAAGTATAGTCAACTGAGACAGCAACCCTTGCAACCTGTTTTTTTGGAGCCATCTTTCCTGAAACAAAAAAAACCAAATGTTATTTTAACATATACTTTTTTGTAATGGATTAAGTTTGTGTGAATACAAGTTCCACCACTTGTTCAAGCTAGATCTAAGCAAGTATACATAGTGATCATTTAAGCTAGTAAACTAAGGGAAGGGAGAAGTAAGGTCCACCACTTGTCCAAGCTTAGCTCTAGACAACATGGAGAGATTGGAGGTCTACTAATTGTCTAATATAGGCTAACTATATTGAAACATAGAGAGAAGCAAAGGTCCACCACTTGTCCAATCTAGGGTCCATTGAAACATGGAGAGAAGGATGCTCCACCATTTGTCCAAAATAGGCTCCATTGAAACATGAAGAGAAGCAAGATGCACCATGTCTTTGAGATGCTAGGCTCCATTGAAATACCTTAAACCCATGATATTTTGTATATGTGGGGTTTAAATTCAAGGTCCACCACTTGTCCAACCTATTATCCCTAGTAGCATGAGTGGTTTGGTCTCAAGATTCACCACTTTTCCACTCTATGTCATTATATTAAGAAGATCTGGGTGTTAAGGTCCACCACTTGTCCAACCTATAAGGCTATATCTTAAATGGTATTATTTACCACCACTTGGAATGCACATGATGGGTTTTACATAGGGGTACGGTTCCAAGGTCCACCACTTGTCCAAGCTAACTCTATTGAAACATAGAGAGAATCAAAGGTCCACCACTTGTCCAAGCTAGGCTCCATTGAAACATGGAGAGAAGGATGCTCCACCATTTGTCCAAGCCAGGTTTGATTGAAACATGAAGAGAAGCAAGCTGCACCATGTCTCCAAAATGCTAGGCTCCATTGAAATATCTTAAACCCATGATATTTCGTACATGGGGGGTTTACATTCAAGGTCCACCACTTGTCCAACCTATTATCACTAGTAGCATGAGTGGTTTGATGTCAAGATTCACCACTTTTCTACTTCTATGTCATTATATTAAGAAGATCTGGGTGTTAAGGTCCACCACTTGTCCAACCTATAAGGCTATATCTTAAAGGGTATTCTTTCTCACCACTTGGAATGACCATGATAGGTTTTACATGGGGGTTTGGTTCAAGTTCCACCACTTGTCAAGCTAACTCTATTGAAACATAGAGAGAAGCAAAGGTCCACCACTTGTCTAAGCTAGGGTCCATTGAAACATGGAGAGAGGATGCTCCACCATTTGTCCAAGATAGGCTCCATTGAACACATGAAGAGAAGCAAGCTGCACCATGTCTCCAAGATGCTAAGATCCATTGAAATACCTTAAACCCATGATATTTTGTACATGGGGAGTTTACATTTCAAGGTCCACCACTTGTCCAACCTATTATCTCTAGTAGCATGAGTGGTTTGGGTTGAAGATTCACCACTTTTCCACTCTATGTCCATTACGTTTAAGAAGATCTGGGTGTTAAGGTCGGACCACTTGTCCAACCTATAAGGGTATATCTTAAAGGGTATTCTTTCTCACCACTTGAAATGTCCATGATATGTTTTACATGGGGGTTTGGCTCCAGGTCCACCACCTCTCCAAGCTAACTCTATGAAACATAGAGAGAAACACAAAGGTCCACCACTTGTCCAAGCTAGGCTCCATTGAAACATGGAGAGAAGGATCCTCTACCATTTGTCGAAGCTAACTCTATTGAAACATGGGGGGGGTTTACATTCAAGGTCCACCACTTGTCAACCTATTAACGCTAGTAGCATGAGTGGTTTGGTCTCAAGATTCACCACTTTTTCACTCTGTCATTATATTAAAATATTTTTGGGTGTTAAGGTCCACCACTTGTCCAACCTAAAGGCTATATCTTAAGGGTTATTCTTTCTCACACTTGGAGTGACCAGCATAGGTTTTACATGGGGGTTTTGTTTCAAGGTCCACCACTTGTCCAAGCTAACTCTATTGAAAACATAGAGAGAATCAAAGGTCCACCACTTGTCCAAGCTAGGGTCCATTGAAACATGGAGAGAAGGATGCTCCACCATTTGTCCAAGATACACTCCATTGAAACATGAAGAGAAGCAAGCTACACCATGTCTCAAGATGCTAGGCTCCATTGAAATACCTCAAACCCCATGATATTTTGTACATGGGGGTTTTACATTCAAGGTCCACCCACTTGTCCAACCTATTATCTCTAGTAGGCATGAGTGGTTTGGTCTCAAGATTCACATTTTTCCACTCTTTGTTCATTCTATTTAAGAATATATGGGTGCTAAGGTCCACCACTTGTCCAACTATAAGGCCATATCTTAAACTTTATTCTTTCTCACCACTTGGAGTTACCAAGATAGGTTTTACATGGGAGTTTGGTTCCAAGGCCCACCACTTGTCCAAGCTAACTCTATTGAAACATAGAGAGAAGCAAAGGTCCACCACTTGTCAAGCTAGGCTCCATTGAAGCATGGAGAGAAGGAATGCTCCACCATTTGTCCAGATAGGCTCCATTGTAACATGAAGGGAAGCAATCTGCACCATGTCTCCAAGATTCTAGGATCCATTGAAATACCTTAAACCCACGATATTGTATTCATGTGGGGTTTAACGTCAAGGTCAGTCACTTTTCCAAGCTATTATCCCTAGTAGCACTAGTGGTTGGGTCTAAAAGATTTACCACTTTTTCCACTCTTTGTCGTTATATTATGAAGATCTAGGTTCTAGGTCGACCACTTGTCCAACCTATAAGGCTAGATCTTAAAGGGTATTATTTCTCACCACTTGGAATGACCATGATATGTTTTACATGGGGGTTTGGTTTCAAGGTCCACCACTTGTCCAAGCTAACTCTATGGAAACATAGAGAGAAGCAAAGGTCCACCACTTGTCCAAGCTAAGCTCCACTGAGACATTTAGAGAAGGATGATCCCCCATTGGTGGAAGATAGGCTTCATTGAAACATGAAAAAGAAGCAAGTTGCACCATGTCTCCAAGATTCTAGCATCCATTGAAATACCTTAAACCCTGATATTGTTTACATGTGGGGTTTAACGTCAAGGTCAGTCACTTTTCCAAGCTATTATCCCTAGTAGCATGAGTGGTTTGGTCTTCAAGATTCACCACTTTTCCACTCTATGTCATTATATAAAGAAGAACTAGGTGTTAAGGTCGACCACTTGTCCAAACTATAAGCGTATATCTTAAAGGGTATTCTTTCTCACCACTTGAAATGTCCATGATATGTTTTACATAGGGGTTTAGTTCCAAGGTCCACCACTTATCCAAGCTAACTTTATTCTTCTCATAGAGAGAAGCAAAAGGTCCACCACTTGTCCAAGCTAGGCTCCATTGAAACAGGGAGAGAGGATGCTCCACCATTTGTCGAAGCTAACTCTATTGAAACATGGAAGGTTTACATTCAAGGTCCACCAGTTGTCCAACCTATTAACGCTAGTAGCATGAGGGGTTTGGTCTCAAGATTCACCACTTTTTCACTCTGTGTTATTATATTAAGAATATTGGGTATTAAGGTCCACCACTTGTCCAACCTATAAGACTATATCTTAATGGTTATTCTTTCTGACCACTTGGAGTGACATGAAAGGTTTTACATGGGGGGTTGGTTCCAAGGTCCACCACTTGTCCAAGCTAACTCTATTCAAACATAGAGAGAAGCAAAGGTCCACCACTTGTCTAAGCTAGGGTCTATTGAAACATGGAGAGAAGGATGCTCCACCATTTGTCCAAGATAGACTCCATTGAAACATGAAGAGAAGCAAGCTGCACCATATCTCCAAGATTCTAGACTCCATCGAAATACCTTAAAACCCACGTTATTTTGTACATGGGAGTTTACATTCAAGATCAACAATTTGTCCAACCTATTATCGCTAGTAGCATGAGTGGTTTTGCTCTCAAGATTCACCACTTTTCCACTCTCTATCATTATATTAAGAATATTTGGGTGTTAAGGTCCACCACTTGTCCAACCTATAAGACTATATCTTAATGGTTATTCTTTCTCACCCCTTGAAAGACTATATCTTAATGGTTATCCCTACCTATTATTGCTAGTAGCGTGAGTGGTTTGGTCTCAAGATTCACCACTTTTATTAAGAATATGTGGGTGTTAAGGTCCACCACTTGTCCAACCTATAAGGCTACATCTTAAAGGTTATTCTTTCTTACTACTTGGAGTGACCATGATAGGTTTTACATGGGGGTTTGGTTCCAAGGTCCACCACTTGTCCAAGCTAACTCTATTGAAACATAGAGAGAAGCAAAGGTCCACCCCTTGTCTAAGCTAGGGTCCATTGAAACATGGAGAGAAGGATGCTCCACCATTTGTCCAAGGTAGGCTCCATTCAAACATGAGGAGAAGCAAGGTGCACCATGTCTCCAAGATGCTAAGCTCCATCGAAAAACATTAAACCCACGATATGTCGTAGATGAGGGGTGTACATTCAAGGTCCACCACTTGTCCAAGCTATTATTGCTAGTAGCCTGAGTGGTTTGGTCTCAAGATTCACCATTTTTCCACTCTATGTCATTATATTAAGAATATGCGCATGTTAAGGTCCACCACTTGTCCAACCTATAAGGCTACATCTTAAAGGTTATTCTTTATTACCACTTGGAGTGACCATGATAGGTTTTACATGGGGGTTTGGTTCCAAGGTCCACCACTTGTCCAAGCTAACTCTATTGAAACATAGAGAGAAAACAAAGGTCCACCACTTGTCCAAGCTAGGGTCCATTGAAACATGGAGAGAAGGATGCTCCACCATTTGTCCAAGATAGGCTCCATTGAAACATGACGAGAAGCAAGCTGCACCATGTCTCCAAGATGCTAGGCTCCATCGAAATACATTAAACCCACGATATTTCGTAGATGAGGGGTTTACATTCAAGGTCCACCACTTGTCCAAGCTATTATTGCTAGTAGCCTGAGTGGTTTGGTCTCAAGATTCACCACTTTTATTAAGAATATGTGGGTGTTAAGGTCCACCACTTGTCCAACCTATAAGGCTACATCTTAAAGGTTATTCTTTCTTACTACTTGGAGTGACCATGATAGGTTTTACATGGGGGTTTGGTTCCAAGGTCCACCACTTGTCCAAGCTAACTCTATTGAAACTAGAGAGAAGCAACGGTCCACCCCTTGTCTAAGCTAGGGTCCATTGAAACATGGAGAGAAGGATGCTCCACCATTTGTCCAAGTTGGCTCCATTGAAACATGAGGAGAAGCAAGGTGCACCATGTCTCCAAGATGCTAGGCTCCATCGAAAAACATTAAACCCATGATATGTCGTAGATGAGGGTTTACATTCAAGGTCCACACTTGTCCAAGCTATTATTGCTAGTAGCCTGAGTGGTTTGGTCTCAAGATTCACCACTTTTCCACTCTATGTCATTATATTAAGAATATGCGCGTGTTAAGGTCCACCACTTGTCCAACCTATAAGGCTACATCTTAAAGGTTATTCTTTATTACCACTTGGAGTGACCATGATAGGTTTTACATGGGGGTTTGGTTCCAAGGTCCACCACTTGTCCAAGCTAACTCTATTGAAACATAGAGAGAAACAAAGGTCCACCACTTGTCCAAGCTAGGGTCCATTGAAACATGGAGAGAAGGATGCTCACCATTTGTCCAAGATAGGATCCATTGAAACATGACGAGAAGCAAGCTGCACCATGTCTCCAAGATGCTAGGCTCCATCGAAATACATTAAACCACGATATTTCGTAGATGAGGGGTTTACATTCAAGGTCCACCACTTGTCCAAGCTATTATTGCTAGTAGCCTGAGTGGTTTGGTCTCAAGATTCACCACTTTTATTAAGAATATGTGGGTGTTAAGGTCCACCACTTGTCCAACCTATAAGGCTACATCTTAAAGGTTATTCTTTCTTACTACTTGGAGTGACCATGATAGGTTTTACATGGGGGTTTGGTTCCAAGGTTCCACCACTTGTCCAAGCTAACTCTATTGAAACATAGAGAGAAGCAAAGGTCCACCCCTTGTCTAAGCTAGGGTCCATTGAAACATGGAGAGAAGGATGCTCCACCATTTGTCCAAGGTAGGCTCCATTCAAACATGAGGAGAAGCAAGGTGCACCATGTCTCCAAGATGCTAAGCTCCATTGAAAAACATTAAACCCACGATATGTCGTAGATGGGGGTGTACATTCAAGGTCCACCACTTGTCCAAGCTATTATTGCTAGTAGCCTGAGTGGTTTGGTCTCAAGATTCACCACTTTTCCACTCTATGTCATTATATTAAGAATATGCGTGTGTTAAGGTCCACCACTTGTCCAACCTATAAGGCTACATCTTTAAGGTTATTCTTTATTACCACTTGGAGTGACCATGATAGGTTTTACATGGGGTTTGGTTCCAAGGTCCACCACTTGTCCAAGCTAACTCTATTGAAACATAGAGAGAAACAAAGGTCCACCACTTGTCCAAGCTAGGGTCCATTGAAACATGGAGAGAAGGATGCTCCACCATTTGTCCAAGATAGGCTCCATTGAAACTTGACGAGAAGCAAGCTGCACCATGTCTCCAAGATGCTAGGCTCCATCGAAATACATTAAACCCACGATATTTCGTAGATGAGGTGTTTACATTCAAGGTCCACCACTTGTCCAAGCTATTACTGCTAGTAGCCTGAGTGGTTTGGTCTCAAGATTCACCACTTTTATTAAGAATATGTGGGTGTTAAGGTCCACCACTTGTCCAACCTATAAGGCTACATCTTAAAGGTTATTCTTTCTTACTACTTGGAGTGACCATGATAGGTTTTACATGGGGGTTTGGTTCCAAGGTCCACCACTTGTCCAAGCTAACTCTATTGAAACATAGAGAGAAGCAAAGGTCCACCCCTTGTCTAAGCTAGGGTCCATTGAAACATGGAGAGAAGGATGCTCCACCATTTGTCCAAGGTAGGCTCCATTCAAACATGAGGAGAAGCAAGGTGCACCATGTCTCCAAGATGCTAAGCTCCATTGAAAAACATTAAACCCACGATATGTCGTAGATGAGGGGTGTACATTCAAGGTCCACCACTTGTCCAAGCTATTATTGCTAGTAGCCTGAGTGGTTTGGTCTCAAGATTCACCATTTTTCCACTCTATGTCATTATATTAAGAATATGCGCATGTTAAGGTCCACCACTTGTCCAACCTATAAGGCTACATCTTAAAGGTTATTCTTTATTACCACTTGGAGTGACCATGATAGGTTTTACATGGGGGTTTGGTTCCAAGGTCCACCACTTGTCCAAGCTAACTCTATTGAATAATAGAGAGAAGTAAAGGTCCACCACTTGTCCAAGCTAGGGTCCATTGAAACATGGAGAGAAGGATGCTCCACCATTTGTCCAAGATAGGCTCCATTGAAACATGACGAGAAGCAAGATGCACGATGTCTCCAAGATGCTAGGCTCCATCGAAATACCTTAAACCCACGATATTTCGTAGATGGGGGTTTACTTTCAAGGTCCACCACTTGTCCAAGCTATTATCGCTAGTAGCATGGTTTGGTCTCAAGATTCACCAGTTTTCCACGCTATGTCATTATATGAAGAATATCTGGGTGTTAAGGTCCACCACTTGTCCAACCTATAAGGCTATATTCTAAATGATATTTTTTTTGACCACTTGGAATGTGCATGATATGTTTTACATGGGGTTTTATTCCAAGGTCCACCACTTGTCCAAGCTAGATCTATTACATATATATTATACATACAATATTCAACTAGATTCCCTACCTATCATGTCCAGTAGCATGGATGCTCTAGCTTGAAGGTCCACCACTTGTCCAACCTATACTCTCTTATGTAAGGGAGATCTCGCTATAAATTCAAAACCTTCCCGCCTAAATTTAAAATATCCCTCCCAAATCTTAAATATCCCGCCTAAATTTTAAACTATCCCGCCCAAATTTTAAAATTCAAACTTTTTTATAAAAATTTAAATTTTACTACTTAAATTTAAAATATTCTACGCAAAATTGATTTTAAATTCAAGTTTACCACAAAAAGATATCATTATACCACCTAAATTCAAATATGCAAACCTCAAATCATTATATTGTACATAAATTCAAACAAATTCAAATTAACAAGCCTAAACTGATATTAGTTTGCATAGATATGAATTTATCACACCTAAATTATGTCACCATGTTAGAGAGAGTGGTTAGAGAATTTGAACAAGGTCCACCACTTGTCCAACCTAGATACCAAGAAGGATTGAGTGTACAAGGTATTGTTTGGAGGTCCTTATAGTCCATTGGTCTTAAGGTCCACCACTTGTGGTAAGGGTCACCAAAAAGTGTATATATTCATCCAAAGAAATACACGTATTTTTGGTCTACATGTCCTAGTTTAAACCATTTATGTCCATTAGGTGTATCACTAAACAACACTACTATTTTTGAGAAACAGAAGTTACAATCATATCTACAAATGGATTAGAGGAAAATCAGCTCAGCATACATCCAGAACTCGCTACAAGAATCGACTTTAACAGATCACACAAGTAAGTCTTCCATTCAATTTTACTAGTATTACAATGTGTTAGTTATTTGTGATATTTATGTATGTATATATACTATGTGTGCATATCGTAATTAAGTGTAATTGTGTATCTGCATTATGTATGAGTATTACAATGAAATAACACAAATATACATACATACACATAGATAACACAGACGCACACATACATGAGCATGTATTTTCAAGAGAGAGATAGCAAATACAGAGATAGATAGATAGAGAGAGAGAGAGAGAGATAAATAACTGTTTTTTAGAGAGAGGAGAGAGAAAGATAACAGATTTCACTGTGTTTATGTATGTGGAAGAGAGGAAGACGATGTATGGGAATATGTGCACGTATTTTCAAGAGAGAGACAACAAGATAACAGATTTCATTGTGGTTATGTATGTGGAAGTGAGGAAGACGATGTGTGGGAATATGTGCATGTATTTTCAAGAGAGAGACAGCAAGATAACAGATTTCACTGTGGTTATGTATGTGGAAGAGAGGAAGACGATGTGTGGGAATATGTGTATGTGTGCGGGGATACGTTTAAACTATGTATCTCTGTCTTTTGACGAGAGAGTGTGTGTGCAAGAAGAGTGACAGAGAACCATCTTCTCTATATGGAGAAAGACAGAGAGTGAGAGAGAGAGAAATACCTGTTTTTTCTCTATTCATGAGGTGTGCAATGTCTCCTGAGAAGACTGCCCGATCCTGCCCTTCTGGAAAGCGTTGTGTACGCTGCTGTTTCTTTGTCTTGTGCGCGAACTTTCAATCCTGTGCACTCCACCTGTGTGTTGTGTACGATGCCGAGCTTGCTCCTCTACGCGCGCGTATACTCCAACTGTGTGCGATCCGTGTGCGCTTTCTGTGTGTTTGCTGCTCGCCTGCTTTCTCTGTGTGCGTTTCTCGTGCGCTCTCTGTGTGCCTAATCTTGATAGGGTTTATTAGAATGCCACGTATGCTACAAGTCCATGTTTTATCATAGGATTAAAAAAAACAAAAGCAATATAAAAAATTAACCAATTCACACGGCCAAAATTAAAGAAATCATGGTTGAAAATATGAAAAACATGCATAACTCTATACTAGGAATTCACTTAAAAAAAAAAAAAATCTTTGGGCGCTGCCCCTTGACCCCGCCCGGGGCGCTGCCCCGGACCCCGCTCAGAACAATATCCCAAAATCAACCTCCCAAGCCCCGCCATCGAGAGCACTATATTCCACATCCCCATCAAGAGCGCTACCCCCAAACCTCACGTGGAAGCGCTGCCTTGTCACCCCATTGTGGCATTGCCCTAAGACCCCGCATCTGGAGTGCTAAATGGGAACATTCTTCATTAGTGAAATTTTGAACATAAATTATATTAGCATATACTTAAATATAATACAAATATTAACATATTAGCTATACTACTAATTTACTATAGCAGTTCTAGATTATGTCCCATACTATATTTAAGGTGCCAAAGGTTTGGCCTTATGGTCCTAGATTTAGCCAAGTGGTCAACACATATAGGACCAAGTGCACACTGTGCCACAAAACTTGGCCACCACTTCACTTGCCAAAGTTTAGGCCACATGGTCAATCCTAACTTTCCAATGTTCTTATTATGTCACCTTTTGCCTCGTGGAAAACCTAGGCTTGTTTTCACATACTCAGGCACTTCAAGCCACAATAAATTGTCATTACTCTTCAACAACCCTTTTGTTCAAGTCTTTGAAAAAACATTGTTTAAGGCCACCCTAAACCATTTTCATTTAGGGGTGTCTAAAACTAGCTTTTTGGCAATTCGAGAAGAAAATGGTCAAAGTTTTATACTTAGTTTTAACCACTTGACCAATTCAAATATTGGAAAGCAAGGTCTTGTAATACTTTTCTTTGGACATCACACATTAAAACTAGGTCCCTCACTTGTCCAAGCTATGCTCTAATACAATAAAGGGCTTTTGGTTTCAAGATGCACCACTTTCCCAACCTTGATTCCATTAAAGAAGCTAGCTCTACTTAGACATTTAATAGCAAGGTCTTGCAGCAGTTCAGATTGAACATTTTCCATGGCAGCTAGGTCCACCACTTATCTAAGCTATGCTCTAATAGAGTAAGGGGGTTTTGGTTTCAAGATCCACCACTTGTCCAAACTTGATTTGGGAAGCAAGATCCTATAATAGTTTGCTTTGGACATTCACCATTACAACTAAGTCCACCACTTCTCCAAGCTATGTTCTAATACACTAAGGAGGTTTTGGTTTCAAGGAGAACCACTTGTACGACTCTGTTTTTGGAAGTAAGGTCTTTACATAGTTCACCTTGGACCTTGGACATTGGATACTACAACTAAGCCCACCACTTGTCCAAGATATCCTCTATATATAGCCAAAGGGTTTGGGTTTCAAGATTCACCACTTTTCCAACCTTTCTTCCATTAAAGAAAGGAGGGGCTTTATAACTAGGTCCACCACTTGTCCAAGCTATGCTCTGATATGGAAAGGGGATTTTGGTTTCAAGGTCCACCACGTGTTCAACCTTGCAAGACTCAAGGGATACTTGGACATTGGAAAGCATAGTCCTATAGTAGTTGATAGGTGGCAGTGGGTATTACAACTAGGTCCAACCTATGCTCTCATATCGCAAAGAGGCTTTTCTTTCAAGGTCCACCACTTGTCCAACCTTGCTTCCATTAAAGAAATGAGGGGCTACGTAAACATTGGCAAGCAAGGTAGCAAGGTTCTAAGGTGTTTCACCTTGGATATTGGGCATTATAACTAGGTCCACCACTTGTCCAAGCTATGCTCTGATAAAGAAAGGGGATTTTGGTTTAAAGGTCCACCATGTGTTCAACCTTTCTAATATAGAAAGGGGATTTTGGTTTCAAGGTCCACCACGTGTTCAACCTTGCAAGACTCAAGGGATACTTGGACATTGGAAAGCATAGTCCTATAGTAGTTGATAGGTGGCAGTGGGTATTACAACTAGGTCCAACCTATGCTCTCATATCGCAAAGAGGCTTTGCTTTCAAGGTCCACCACTTGTCCAACCTTGCTTCCATTAAAGAAATGAGGGGCTACGTAAACATTGGCAAGCAAGGTAGCAAGGTTCTAAGGTGTTTCACCTTGGATATTGGGCATTATAACTAGGTCCACCACGTGTCCAAGCTATGCTCTGATAAAGAAAGGGGATTTTTGTTTAAAGGTCCACCATGTGTTCAACCTTTCTAATATAGAAAGGGGATTTTGGTTTCAAGGTCCACCACGTGTTCAACCTTGCAAGACTCAAGGGATACTTGGACATTGGAAAGCATAGTCCTATAGTAGTTGATAGGTGGCAGTGGGTATTACAACTAGGTCCAACCTATGCTCTCATATCGCAAAGAGGCTTTGCTTTCAAGGTCCACCACTTGTCCAACCTTGCTTCCATTAAAGAAATGAGGGGCTACGTAAACATTGGCAAGCAAGGTAGCAAGGTTCTAAGGTGTTTCACCTTGGATATTGGGCATTATAACTAGGTCCACCACTTGTCCAAGCTATGCTCTGATAAAGAAAGGGGATTTTTGTTTAAAGGTCCACCATGTGTTCAACCTTTCTAATATAGAAAGGGGATTTTTGTTTCAAGGTCCACCACGTGTTCAACCTTGAAAGACTCAAGGGATACTTGGACATTGGAAAGCATAGTCTTATAGTAGTTGATAGGTGGCAGTGGGTATTACAAAGTCCTAAGGTATTTCACCTTGGATATTGGGCATTATAACTAGGTCCACCACTTGTCCAAGCTATGCTCTGATATAGAAAGGGGATTTTTGTTTCAAGGTCCACCACGTGTTCAACCTTGAAAGACTCAAGGGATACTTGGACATTGGAAAGCATAGTCCTATAGTAGTTGATAGGTGGCAGTGGGTATTACAACTAGGTCCACCACTTGTCCAACCTATGCTCTCATATAGCAAAGAGGCTTTGGTTTCAAGGTCCACCACTTGTCCAACCTTGCTTCCATTAATATAGCAAGGAGGATTTGGTCTCAAGGTTCACCACTTGTCCAACCTATGCAAACCTTTTTCATGTTGTAGCATGATTTTTGGTTTGAAGAGTATTTTTCTATAACTATGGATTTAACAATGTAATCTTTTTACTTACAGGATGGACTTTGAATCTGGGGAGAAAGTACATATGATACTTGACAATGAAATCGTTGGTATTGGTTGTGTGTGTAGAACAGATCCAGATTCCACTTGTGGTGGTACAAAGATAGGGCTGGGAAATGTCTCCATACTAGTGGAGGAATGCTTGAAGGATGTGGTCCTACCTTTTCCTACAATGGATACTTCATCTCTCCAAGGCTCATTATGGAGTGCTGTTCGATGGTCAAAGCTTCTTTTGCAATCTTTTGTATTAAATGGGAACTTAATTGATCCACACGAAAGCTACAATGGTGATGAAGAACATGATCATTCTGATCCTCTAGTTACAGATGCAATACCTATGACAAGCCCAGAATTTGAAGCAATGATTCGAGAGTCTTGGAGAAATCAGAGGGTCCTTTTAAAAGATGACACAATGATGCAAACCATGAATGAAGGGACCATCTTATATGTATTTCCACATGATTATGTCAACTTTCAGGAACTTGGTCCTGATTGTGTGGGTGTGGGTATTGAAAGAGAAAATGCAAGCATTCATGATGTGGTTGAAGTGGGTAGCATCACTTTGCTAAAGTGGCCCATCAAGCAGACAACAATGTTGAATGGGAGCCCATTACAACGCTTTGTTCCTGTTGATGGCATGCATGCTACATATGAGGATGTATCCAACGATGGCAATGTTGGAAAAAAACTTGATGGGAGTAATGTTGTCCAGTTGTCAAGGAAGAGACGATACACTTTCATGAACAGGACTCAAAAATCAAAAGCAGCACCAGCTTCGACTTTTTACCTTTCAAACAAATCAATTCAAAGGGTATCATGCATTGATTGTTGTGCACAAAAATGCTGCCAATTTGCAGATCGTGATATGGTGACAAGGTTACGACAACAATTTTGGGGAGAGTCTCAAAAATCACGCACTAATTATGTTTATGATGTTCTTTCTATATGTTATCAGAAAGATGAGAAGTCACGATACCAATTCAGGCTAAATGGCTCTATTGTTTGTTGTAGAGCATGGTATGAGCTACATGGAATACCAAAGACATCATTTTATCGATACAAGGAGAACTTTGAAAATGGTGTGCGCCAATATGTACATGGGAACACATGTACATTGAGAAGGGGACTTCAACATACTAGTTTAGCAAGAGCACTACTAAACGAGTTTGTGGAAAATAACTCTGAGAAAATGCCACATAGAAGTAGAACACTGCTAGATGGCTCAAGAGAGACTCAATTGGTGATTCCATCAACATACAAACAAGTGGATATTTTATGTGAAATCAACACGACACTTGACCAAATGGGCTATGAGAAGAAGCTATCCCAATCTTCTTTTGGTAGAATTTGGAACAAAGAGTACCCACATGTCACTTTAACAAAGACGAGTGAGTTCTCTAAGTGCAATATTTGTAGCTCAATCAAAGCAAGGTTAGAAGCTAAACCTTCTCTTGAAGAGAGAGCTCTTCTCTTGAGGGAGAGAGAAGTTCACATGGCACAACAAAAGAGTTGCAGAAGCCTATATTATGCATGGCGCACGTATTCAGAAACTCAACCACAAAAATATGTATGCATAATCCATGATAAGATGGATCAAAAGAAGACTGCCATTCCTAGATTACGCATTGTTCCCAAGGGTGTGGATTCAGGATATAATCTGCAGGTGGCATTGATTGGCATGATCACTCATGGACATGGAGAAGGTCATTACGGACACTTTGTCTTGAATGGTTTGTGGCCAGCTGATCCAAATCTTACAATTGGCTCAATTGCTAATTGTTTACATAACCTCGAGAGGATAGATAAGCATCCTCTTGGTGATCTAGTAACAAATGGACTTCCAAGGAGCAATATTTCACTACTACATGCTTTGAACTCAAGGGATGCTTTGGACTACCATAACTTGAGTGATGGAAAAGAGCCCATTGTGCAGTCGTCAGAAATTGCAGAAGAGGAATTGGGGTCAACATTTCGCAGATTGCCAGAGAACTTGTTGCTACAATTGGATAATTGTGCAGGGGAAAACAAAAATCGATACTTATTTGCCTATTTGTCAATGCTTGTTGCAAGGGGTGTTTTCAAAACCATCCAGCTGGGATTTTTAATGGTTGGGCATACACATGAGGACATAGACGCCATGTTTAGTAGGTTTTCAGAGAAGTTGAGAGTTACACAAACCTATACTTTGCCACATTTGATGGATACATTACGAAACAGCTCATCTTCATCTCCAGCTCCATTTTTTCTCACAAAGATCCCTGATTTCAAGCAATATTGTGATGGCTATCTTTGTGATGGACAAGACATACTTGTTGGACATTCCAAACCGCTTCAGTTCAGGTTCTTTATGCAAGATGAGACACCAATGATGCAATATAAGGCACATGTAGGTGTATCAAGTTGGAGTGGAAGTATTCGCCTTTGGAAAACAGACACAGAAGGCAAGCCAATGTTACCACATGGAGATCCACCTCTAGTACAAATGGCGGAGTATGTCAAGGCCCACGAAGAAGTCATTTTGGGGCTAAAGAACTATATAAAATTTTGGAAAAATTTAGGGAATGGTTCAAGTATTCCGCGATATTATAGACCCGTGATAGATTATTGGAGTAAGGTAATTGAAGAGATTGGAAAAGCAATCATATCAGAGGGAGTCTTGTATGAAATGTTTTGGCCAAAAACTCAAGAATATTCTCATCTACAAAGCACTACAATGAATTTGCAACAAGGAGCAGAAAGATTCCTAGGCCTTGAAGAGTTGAATGATCATTTTTGTGGGCCTCAACGAGATAGGCCAAGGGAAGAGTTTGACCCTATGTCTGATGTGCACCAAGGTGACTTTCTTATGCTTGTTCCGAGTGACACAGAAATCTATCCAGTGTGGCTTGCAATGGCTTTATCTGACATTGATAATGAGCCTACATCACCAAACTACAGAAAACTCTTGATTCAATATTGGGCACCTTGCGCGAGAAAAAGTGGGATGACAGATACTCAAGCTTACAGTAATTGTTGGAAGGGTTATTGGGCTGTCAACTATAAGGACCCACAAGTGTGGGAAACTATAGATGCAATTGTTTGGTCCTGGAGACCCAACAAAGAAGGACCATTTTCTAGAATAAAGATTCCAGAAAGACATGCTCTAAAAGCCAAAGAAGGCCTCACTCGTGCACATCAGCCACACTTGGATCAAAGTTCAGATATGGTATCAAATGTGGAGTAGAATTATGTGGAGCTTCTATTGTGACTATACTAGTCAATTTGTAAACAAAATCTTTTTTGTATCTTCCTTTGTTTTATGTAATTTATAGTTATTATTCAAATCCATGTGTTGTACATCCTCTTGACTTTTGGTGTTTATCAACACCACAATCCTATGAGATTTTCACTTTATTTACTAGCCACACACCTCAATTTTTCCCACTTTAAGTGGAAAATTCCCAAATTACATGAATTCGGTCGATTTGGAGATTCCCATAATGTGAGATTTTTACCAAAATACCTAATATGGTCTTAAGAAATGGTTTGACATGGAATGTAGTCAAGCCCGAAAACACTTGCTAAGATTGGATGCAATCAAAGACAAGGAAGTTTACTTGGAATGTTCACACACATACAAAGCACTTGTTCAAAAGAAGAGGAGAAGGTGGGAAGTCGAAAAACAACTTCTTTTAGCACAAGAGAAAGCACATGCATGTGGCAAGTTTTGGCAAAATCTAAAAGGCAAGCGCGTTGAGAGCTTTGGTGACTTGACTCTTGAGGATATGTATATGCATTGTAGGAACCTCTATGAGCAACCCAATGTTGATAAGATGGAGGGTTGTAGCTCCATTCCATTTATGTCTCCCTTCTTTACCATTGAAGATGTATGCCGCGCGCTTGAGAAACTTGCTACTCGCAAGGCAGGTGACCTTCAAGGTGTCAAGGCTGAAATGATTAAATGGACAAGCAAGAAAACACGATATTGGATATGCGATATGTTTAACCTTGCACTTCAGTATGGCATGCCTCATGATTGGAGTGCAAATTGGATCAAACCTTTGCACAAAGGAGGAGATGTAAACAATGTGAACAACTATCGCACTATAATGGTTGGTTCTTTGATGGCAAAGTTATTTGGATGTATCATGGAGATGAAGATAAGTGAATGGGCTGAAAAGAATGGCAAACGTGCGCTTGGACAACCAGGTTTTCGAAAGCATCATAGCACTATTGATCACCTTGTCACTCTTCGAGTTCTTATGGAAGCGTCTCGATTGAAAGGAAAAAAGTTGTATTGTTGCTTTGTGGATTTCAAGAAAGCTTTTGACATGGTACCGCGAGGAAATCTTTGGAGACGTATGCAAAGCCTTCAAGTGCCGAGAGAATTTATGCATGCAGTCTTTCACATCTACCAAAAAGTGATATGTCGATTACGTATGGGAGATGGAATTTCAGAATTTTTTGCAAGCACTATTGGTGTCAAACAAGGATGTCCACTTTCCCCAACCCTCTTTGGGCTACTCATTGATGAATTGGAATACATGGTTCTTGATTTTATGCAGCAAGAAGGCATAGAAGAGGTTAAGATTGGAAATGCGGTGATCATGCTTTTGCTTTATGCCGATGATGTAGTGCTCTTGGCACATACCTTAGAAGATGCACAAAAGCTTATGAGTGTCTTGGAACGCTTTTGCCTACATAGAGGGCTGATCGTGAATGGATCCAAAACCAAGGTTATGCTTGTAAAGACCCTCAATGACGAAAATCCATGCATTGTATACAACAATATTGAGAAACTTGAAGTAGTAGATCACTTCAAGTACCTTGGCCTTGAGGTTCCATCCAATCATAAATGGAAGGATTGTGCAATGCGTCGCTTGGAAGCCAGAAAGAGGGCTTATTATGCATTTGAGAACATGTGCAATGCAGGAGAGATCAAGTGTTGGGCTCTCAAAAAGTACCTCTTTGACACATTGGTGACACCGGTACTTCTTTATGGAGTGGAGGTGTGGGGTGGAAGCATCGGGAAGTCTACTTGGAAAGAGTTTGAGAATGTCCAAAAGCGTTTTCTCACCAACTTTCTCCAAGTCAAGACACAAACACCCTACATGCTCTTACTTCTTGAGTCCGGATCGCTTCCCATTGAGGTCTTGGGCATGGAAAGGGTTGTGGAGTACATGCGTAAGACACAACGTAGCCCTTTGCATCGACTTCCTAGAATCGCATATGAAGCAAGTCAAAAGGTTCAAAAGACATGCAAGAGCAAAATACTAAGTTCGGGGTGGATGCTTGATATCAAGAAATGGTTTGGAAGATGGGATGCATGTCACTTGGTCAAGGATGCGTCGATCGACTCCCAAGTTAATGAGGCCTTCTTACAACGCCAATGTATCATGGCTTGGGAAAAATCCGGAGGTTCTCGCTTCAGCCATTACACCACACACGTTGCCCCAAACTACAAATCTATCTTCTTCTCGGAACGAGATAACCGAACCCATTCCTACATCCTTGAGCCCATCCCGTTGAGTGCGATCTGCACCATTGCCTCCATTCGTCTTAGCTCCCATTCTCTACGCTGCGAGACAGGACGTTGGGGCACTGGCAAGGAGTGTCATCGACTTTGCACCTTATGCCCTCGTCAAGTGCGAGAGAGTGAGTACCACACACTACTTGAGTGCTCAGCTTTTGACCACATTAGGTCCTCTTTTCCCCATATATTCAGCCATGAGCTCTCCCAACATACCTTCCTCTCCCAACCACGATGTGGACTCTCTATTGCGACGCTCATTTCAGCCATTTTTGAGCATCGAGAGTCACTTATGAACTCCACTCACACCACGTGACATGTTCATTTGGTCCCATAGGTCATATTTGACCTCCCAGGACGATAATAGAACTATCTATCTATCTATCTATCTCTCCCCTTATCGATCGATCTCTCTCCCACTGCATCTTCCTTTTTTTTTTCTCTGCCTCCTGTCACATTGTCGCTTTTTGAGTCCCTCCAATCCTACTGACAAATGAAATGAAATGCTATGTTAACTGTCATTAAAAGGCCAAAATGACCCATGCGACCAAAATGATACATTCTTGGTGGATCTAATACAATGTCTGGGTACAAAATAAAATGAGAAAGAAGGAGGGAAGGAGGGAGAGAGAGAGAGAGAGAGAGAGAGAGAGAGAGAGAGAGAAGGGAGGAGAGGGGTCCGCAAGGGAAGGGAAGGGGGGGGGGGGGATTGTGAGAGGGGAGAGTGGAGTGCAGTTTTTTTTTTTTTTAAGGGAAAGAAAGGGAGAGAGAGGAGTGCTTAGGCCCCCCCAAAAAAATAAAAAAGAACCATGCAAAGCAATAGCTACCTATTTTTTTGGGGGAGCCTAAGCACTCCTCTCTCTCCCTTTCTTTCCCTTTTTTTTAAAAAAAACTACACTCCACTCCCCCCCTCTCACACTCTCTTCCCTCCCCTCCCTCTCTCTCTCTCTCTCTCTCTCTCTCTCTCTCTCTCTCTCTCTCTCTCTCTCTCTCTGCAAGTTCGAGAGTCTAAGTACCATACACTTTTAGAGTGCTCAGCATTTGGTCACATGTAAACTTACTTCCTTCACATTTTCAGTCATGACCTAGATCTACACACTTTCCTCTCCTAGCCATAGTGTGGGCTCTCCATTGCGACTCTCATCACCACAATTTTGGACCATCAAGAATCACTCATCAGCGACACAAATACTACATCACATGTAACTTTGGTCCCATATGTCATATCCCATATGTCCCATGTAACTTTGGTCCCATATGTCATACAATAAACAAATCTATCCGTCTACCTCTCCCTCCCCGCTGGCCCCTCCCTTCCCTCTCTCTCTCTCTCTCTCTCTCTCTCTCTCTCTCTCTCCCCTCTCTCTCTCTCATTTTCCTTTGTACCCATGTATTGTATTATATCCACCAAGACTGTATGAGTTTGGTCTCTTATGTCATTTTTACCTTATGAAAATCCTTAATACAGCATTTCATTCCATTTTGTTTCATTTCTCTCTAGGGTTGTAGGGACTCAAGGGGGGGTGTGGTGGGAGTAAAGAGAGAGAAAAGGAATAGGGGGTGGGGAGAGAGGTAGCAAGTGGAGGGGGGCAAAGATAGAGAGGGATAGGGAGAGCAAGATAGGAGGACATATATATATATATATATATATATATATATATATATATATATATATATATATATATATATATATATAGAGAGAGAGAGAGAGAGAGAGAGAGAGAAGGGGGGGGGGGAGGAAAGGATCGGAGCTAGGGAAGAGGGCGGACGTAGAGCAAGAGGTGGGGGCCACACACACACACACACACACACACACACACAGAGGGGAATGGGTTGGAGGGATCATGAGAGGGAGAGAAGGGGAGCGGTGAGAGGGTCTGATTTTTAAAAAAAAAACCAAAGGCACTAGCAAAATCGTTAATGTTTTAGGTTTTTTTAAAAAGACAGAGAGAAAGAGAGGAGAATTTTAACGTTATAGAAAAGTGTATATATATATATATATATATATATATATATATATATATATATATATATATATAGAGAGAGAGAGAGAGAGAGAGAGAAGGGGGGCGGGGTGGGAGAGGGAGACAACAAGAGAGAGAGGTGGCGGGCAAGAGAGACACATGCACAGAGGGAAGACAACAGAAGAGAGAGAGAGAGAGAGAGGAGGTCCTTGGCTACTCCACTGGAGAGAAGGGCGGCAATTGACGGTGGTGGTAGGAGTAGGGGTGGCACATGGTGGTAGTAAGTTAGCACCACTAACCACTAGTGGTGGGTTAGGGTGGTGGGTGGTAATGGTTGCTAAGGGGCGGCAATGAGAGATAGTGGTGGTGGGATGAAAAAAAAAAAGGCTCGCTCCAAAACTCGTTTCGCTGAGCTCGCTCCTTAACCGTCCCCACAAAAAATTCACCATCAAATTCTCTCACTCATCTTGTAGGTCATGTTCACAATCATAAGTCATTGCATTTAAAGAAAGGCCTTCCAACAAATATGTGATCACAATTTAGAGCCTCCTTTCCAAAGCCATGTTTGAAATAAACTCTAATCAAAATGTTCCAAGAGTAGAGAGGAGGATCTGAGCCGCCCAAGAACGACAATTAATATCATGCCACATGGTCTTTTGTAGTGCCTAGAAAGCTCAAGAGGGTCACCAACTAAAGACGTGAGTTTATTGTAGTTACACTTGAAAGAAAGTGCGACGTTTTCGCTAAAAACAAACAAAATTTTGGACATGTACCTCACCTATATGAAGAGCAAAATGTGAATTTCCAATTCTCATTCGTCACTCTTGTTGTGAGATACTCTTAACTCAAAAGAAAAAGATACTTGAATGACTTTTTCTTCATCTCACAAATACCACTAGGGTAAAACCCCAACTTAAGGACAATGAAGTTGCAAGCCTTTGATGAGAGTTGGGGATGGCCTGTTTCATGCCTTGAAGGGCACAATTGGTAGCATAGAGCTTTGACAATTTTCCAAAATGACACCGTGTGCTCCAATGGAGCATTCAAGAAATGCACGTAGGTTTTCAAAAATGTCGTGTAACAAAACGTCAAGGGTAAAGCAAGACATACCCTAGGGGTAAATTGAGACTGGTGGCCAACAAGTTTTGATCTCAAATCCGCAAAAAGTTTCATGTCAAATGAGCTACCAGCTACCATGCTTGCTTGTCCTTTCACTAGTCCACACATTGTCTTTATAATCGGGCCTCACCAGTCCTTGGGGTTTTACCCTAATGCTATGTGAGACATGGATCTAAGCTCAAGGCTAGTAATGATAAAATTGCAGATTACAAATAAAACTTTGGACTTGTGAAGGTTTAGACACTACCTTTTGAGAAAAAAAGGGGACCTTTTGAGAAAAAAAGGGGTGTTAATGCTGACGGTTTTTTGAGCCATGTAAAAGATGTGTTCTTTTTGTATCTATGCCATGTGGCTATGCGTAGCAAGACACTCTCTCTTTTTCTCTCTTTCAAGGTTTTGCCATTGTTTGTTGTGTGTTGTAGACATCTTGTTACCATGATTCTCTAGGGGAGATCTCTTAAAACTTGGAACATCGAAGTGATCTATGTCACCATAGGTTTATCAAGGGAGGATCTTTAAAAAGAGTGGAGGGTTGCTGACGAGGGAAATTTTAAGAATAAAGCCGCCTGCAAACAACATTCAAATTAGTGTTCATGAAAGAGGGTCCAACTAGCCAGAGTAGGATTGCAACCAAAGTAGGAGAGAGGGTATGACCAACAAGACTTGAAATCAGCCAAAGTTGGAGCATCATATATGAAAGATGATGAGACCATGATAGAGAAGTTATGAATACAGAAGTGGTCTCATATAGAGAGGGTCTGACCAACAAGAGCAGAAGCATAGCCAAGCAAGAGAGAGGTGCATGAACCAAAGCAATCAACGCCAGATTATTAGACATGAAAGATGATGAGACCATGATAGAGACTTTATGAATACAAAAGTGGTCTCATGTAGAGAGGGTCCTCGATCTCATAGCCAAAGTAGGAGAAAGGGTACGATTAGGAGGAGATAAATTAATCAAAGCCCAAGCATCGGATATTGTATCCAATGAGACCATGAAACAAAGGTTATGAATATATAAGGGATCATAGCCACAAGGATAGAAGGGATTGTAGCCACAGGGATGGTGATTGAAGGATTCACACAAAGCGTGATTTGGAGAGTATTACTAACGAGAGAGAGAGAGAGAGAGAGAGAGAGAGAGAGAGAGAGAGAGACCAAAGTTGGAGCTTTGACAACAAGGTTCCTCTATTACATAGAGTAGCAACAATGAGGTATGAGAGTAGCCAAAATCGGATATAAAAGAACATATGAAAGATGATGAGATCATGATAGATAGGATATGAATACTAGAAGGGATCGTAGCCACATGGATAAAAGAGATTGTAGACACAAGGAAGGTGATCAAAGCGATTGGACAAAGCAGAATTTGGAGGGTATGACAAGCATGAGAGTAATTATACAAACCAGTAAATGTCCCACATGTGTTTATCTCTCTCTGCCAATGTGGAAGGAACCAATTGAGAACCATTTCATGGATAATTTCTCAATTGGACATTGAGTTAGTAGTACTATGTGGAAACTTCAATGCAAAAATTGAAAAAAAAAAAGAGCAAATATAATGCAGCATGTGCCAAATTAGATTAATTCCAATCATTTAGATTATCCACCTAGGTCTTGAAGCAATTAGCTCATGGGACCAAGAAAATCCAACCAAATGATCTAGTTGTCATGGGATGAAGGAAATAATCAAAGATTGCATATTGAAATGAAGAAGCATGATGCTTAGTTGTACTAGCACATACCTAATGCACCTCTAATCATCCAATGAAGGATAGTGGTATGATAGAGCAAAGAGGCATTCATAAGTCAAGCATAATGAGAATTAACAGCTGATTATCCACTTAATCAAAACATGCACCAAGAGAAAATATAAACACAAAGTAAACTTGATTGAAATGAACTAGCACTATGAGTACATGGTTTCAAGTTTAAATAGGGCAAGAGTAGGAAGTATGGGTGTATCATACGCATACACAAGTCCAATGAACCTCCAAACAAACCCCTAGATTCATTGGGTCAAAGATTGGGGACCAATTTTGGCTCTATATACAAACCATCTCCTCCTCATCTATCATCATATACAACTAGGACTAGGCTAATCACATGAATTTTTGCCAACTATGTCAATGAAGACAAGCAGGGATACACATCTCAAGAAGCATAATAATAGGCCACATCACACATATCCTACAATTTTGTGCAAAAGGATTGGCATACCTAGATATCATTCAGCATTTGGATTGTGTAGAGAGAATTGGGACATTGTAATTAAGTATCTCTCTCTCTCTCTCTCTCTCTCTCTCTCTCTCTCTCTCTCTCTCTCTCTCCCCCCAGCTACAACCATTCACCTCACTTGTAAACAAAAATTGCACTCTCTACTACCAACTTGCCTACATAAATATTTTATCTTCTCACCCATGCCATGCATGTACTTCCATGTATTCATATCTCTCGTAACCCACAAAATACATATGATGTGGTATACCTTCTCTTCCGTGCATCGAGCTTTAAAGAAAGGGCCATGGACATCAAATCACTCTCAACATTATGGTGGAATATTGCTACTTTGGTGTCGAACCTTAAAGGCTCATGCTTGAGCCTTTGACCTATATAGAATGACATGGAATACATCAAATACAATCATTCTCCTTAGGTGGGATATCTCAAAACATTTTAGTAGTGTTAATATACCTACAATGCCCACCTATCAATTTTGCCCACCATAGTGTATGTTGCATAGCTTGTAAGGCGCCCATATGAGCAGAAACCAATAGAGCACATATAATTGATGGATTCTAGCTTACACGTTGATGAGGTCTTTATTTGCGACTATGGACAGCATGGAAAAAATTTAGGAGTCCAACTTGTGCCAGATCAAAGTCACATAAAAATTAAGGAGGTGGAATTGCTTGATGATGACAACTCAAATAAAACTAACCAACCTATTGTAGCATCATAGGAGAAGCCACTACCAAAGTGGGCTCAATAGCTCTTTGATGATCAAAATCCTCATGTTCTGTTGGGAGTTGGGGAGATTGGTTGCTTAGAAAAATCAACAATTTCTCATAGACTTCACCATCAACATGTCACACTGTTGGGAGTTGGGGAGACCGATTGCTTAGAAAACTCAACAATTTCTCATAGACTTCACCATCAACATGTCACCTTCTCTTTCAAAATTCAAGTATATACACACACCTAAACTATGACAACACACACACACACACACACACACACACACAAAAGAATAGGCTGACAAGGAAAGAGTGTAAGAGAGTGTAAGAGGGGAGTAAGAGATGTAGACATAATCATGGAGTACACAGAGAAACACAGCATAGCATAAGAGAGAGGAAAGGGGAAAATTAAGAGAATCTACAGAAGCAAGGCCTAAAGATTGCAGCCCAAAACTCCACGGAACCTCTTGTGGAGTTTGGTATTTTATATTTTGATTTATTATTGGTGCCAAAATTGGAGGCCCCTCTTTTACACTTTAGTTCCACTTTAGTTATGAGTGGTACACACTACTTATTGCATGACCCTCTTAGGGTGGGTTCTCACTATCCTATTTACAAAGGAGCCATAGTGGCTTATTTCTAAAATATTGTGCTAGGATAAAATGATTGAGAGAATTATTATTTGCCGGTGCCTCCTCGTCAACTCCCAGAGTTCCAATCTACAAACCACCATGCACTCAGTGTCATTAAAATTCAAATAGACATCACATAATTAACCATTAAGCCAACTATCCTAATTGCAATTAACCACATGCAATAGGAGGGTGCCCAATCTATGTTACAAGACTGGGCTCCTCCAAACACATCGTCAAGATGGCTCTAATGGTTACAATTGTGGGCTCTATAAAGGAGCCAGCCTCCATCAAAGAGGACATGGCTGATCCAAAGTGGAAAGAAGAAATACAGTCAAAGTTTGACAACATAACAAATAATGACACATGGGAAATAGTGGATTGGCCCACCAAAGAAGAAGGTCATTGGCACCAAATGGGTTTACAAAGTCAAACACAATGTTGATGGCTTAATATTCCCACAACTTGAATGACCACTATTTGTACTTGCACTTCCTGATATTTTGTTGTTGTTTTTCCAAATGGATGTAGTATCCGCCTTTTTGAATGGGCTTCTCAAGGAGGAGGCTTATGTAGAGTAGCCACCAGGGTTTAAATTACCTCATTCAAAATGGGAGGTTTTCAAATTGAAAAAGGCTTTATGTGGCCTAAAGCAATTAACAAGAGCATGGTATGTTAAGATAGATAGGTTTTTCAAAAGCTTCACTTTAAAAGAATTGCTTCTAATGCAAATTTGTATAGACTAAGAGAAAATGGAAATAAACTCATTGTGATCTTGTATGTAGATGACTTAATTATCACAAGTGATCATGAAGAACTCATTCAAAAAATTCAAAAGAGTTTGAGCTCTAAGTTTGAAATGACAGACTTGGGACTTTCACATTATTGTTTGAGGATTGAGGTTTGGCAATCCACAAAGGGTATCTTCATCCCTCAAGAAAAGTAATTCTAAAAGCATTTGGGATGATGGATAAGCACTCCAATGGAGGTGAATGTGAAATTGTCCTCCCTTAGTCGACATCAAGAAGTATAGAAAGCTTGTGGGAATTTTGATTTTCTTGTGTAATACTAGACCAGACACTTTGTTTTGCAGTTGGTGTTTTGAGCAAATTTTCCAACCAACCTAGGGAATCTCATTGGGAGGTGGGCATGTATATTCTAAATTATATTAAAGGTACTTTGGGCCATGGCATTTTCTATGGCATAGGCACAAATACCATAAGTGGTATTGTGACTTTGATTGGGTAGGAGATTGTGATTCCAGAAAGTTTGTTTTTGGATATTGTTTCTCACTTGGTTCTAGAGTGTTTTCTTTGATTAGCAAGAATCATCCAATTGTTGCTCTTTCTTCAATAGAACCGGAGTATAAAGGTGCTTGTTTTGCAACTTGTAAAGCAGTTCGTCCTAGGAGAGTTCTCATAGACTTAGGTGTTCCTATATTGATTTAGCAACAACACTTTAATGTGACAACCAAAGTTGCGTGGCAATTGCAAAGAACCCTCTCTTCCATGCACACACAAAGTATATTGAGATTCAATATCATCATGTTTGAGAGCTTATTGAGGATGAGATTGTGGAGCTAGAGTATCCTCACACTAAAGATAATTGTATAAATATATTTACCTTCATTGACTCAAATTTGGTGCACAACCAACATAAAGCATCTTTGAGTGTTCATTGAGGGGAGGTGTTTGTATACCTGGAATGCCCACCAGTGAAATTTTCCCACCACAATGTATTTTGCTCAGTTTGTAAGGCCCCCATATGAGAAGAAGCCAATAGTGCACATATATTTGGTGGATTCTAGATTGCACATTGATGAGACCTTTATTGTGACCGTGGATGGTATGGAGAAAATTCAGGAGCCCAACTTTGGCCCCCCTAGACAATCTGGGTAGGGGTTCTGGGACAGTGTCCTTGGAGGAAATTTTGAAGGAATATTTCCAAAATATACCTAAAATACTAAGGCCACATGTACATGCCATTATTAGTACTATGGCTAGTGGTCGATGGCCGATGGCCAGTGGCCACGGATGATGGGTTGGCATAGTCAATATCGTGCACGCACGCACGCACACGCGTTGTTAGCGGGTCGCTACGACGGACATCTATAGCACAGCATTTTGACACTAACATAATGTCAATACTCAAGGAAGCGACTCGGATGGGGCACAAAGTCTCTTTGAGGTTATCAAACTCAAAGAAGTGAGCCAACGGAATAATGTAATATCTAACACATGCAAATCTCTAGTTCTTGGATCTGGCAATGCACCGCACTCAATCATCAATTTGTTTCGGCACTCGAACGAAGTCCAAATGCTACAAAACTTTAGGAGAAGGTCAATGACACTTAGAGTCACTATCCTACCAAGTTTAATCGTATTTTGAGGAGGTACCAAAATTATAACCCATCATAATTTAGGTCTTAGAGACCACAAAAGAACGCGTTAGATAGGTCGTCCTAGGGTCTAGGGACACTCTCTCATAGTCGAAATGTCAAAAAACACTCATTAACGCACTCAAATTAATAAATTTTTAGCCTTCTAACTCATAGTAAAAAAATCACAATAGAATCTACAATGAGCATACTTGAATGAAAGAGCATCAAACAAGGAACACATTTCAAGTTTCAAAATTGAAATGTCATTACCAAAACTCAAGATATGTGGATTACAAGTTGTAGAGAAAAAGTCACTCTGAGCCGTACGCTTTCAACCTTTCAAAAACTTCATAATAATTCATCCTTCCCACTTTACAACTTAGACTTTATACCTAGGGCTCTCTTGTCCAGTGGCCGACCGTGCTGGACTCAGACTCATTACAAATTTTATCCTCAGCTTCTTAAAGCTTGTCCATCTTTCAATCAAGGATTATCAAAATAATTACAAGGCTTTTGGAAAAAGAATGAGAGTGCATTGAAATTTTAGGCTTAAGTAGAAGGGGTCGACTATGTCACGGCTAGGGACTTGCTACGCGCCATGTACGAGCCACAAAGGCTCCTAGCACACAGTCATACAACAGACAAGCTCACAAGGAAGAATGGTGTGTCACTCACCTTCCTGCGTAGTTGCGAATGAAGGATTCCCGTGCCGCGAAGAAGAGGGAGACGCCGCGCTCAACCGCCTCGCCGCCGTCGTGCCGCCGCAACGCTCGATCACACACACACTCTCACACTCTCTCTCTCTCTCTCTCTCTCTCTCTCTCTCTCTCACGTACACACACACACACACACACACACAAGGAGATGGTGAAGGAGAAGGTGGAGATGGAGCAAGAGCAGCTTCTATTGCACAATGAGAGAATGAGTAAAAATTAGGTTTAGTGGCTTTTATATGAGCTCACCCCATTCACACTTGGGCGCCCATACTTAGCCAACTAACTCCTTGAATATTCCAGTTAGAGTGCGCCTGTCATCGGCGATCACCCTTACCCTCTTCCTATTGGTCCAACAAGCCCGGTACCTGACTCTAAATAATACAACGTTTATAGATCATAGGGTGTCCGTGTGCCGTGAGGGTTAACATGCCCCCCTTCTTGATGTAGATTCCGTCCTCGGAAGCTATCCAGTTGAAGCTCGTTCGTCGAGATGGGAGAGCAGTCGACATGGATGTGCGTAGTCTTCTTCAATCACTGCAAAATCAAACAACATTGCCACAGTAATTGCATTCTCATATACAATTAAAAATCTTATGCAATAGACAGACAAATTGATTGGTAACAAAATTCTAGACAATTTGTCAGCAATAAACATTAAATTGCAATATAATCAAATGCATAAACAGATGTAACGGTAAAAAATTAAACAAGTCCGGGGTCGCTAATTTAACGGTCAAAAGGCATTAGAGCTCGACTATTAATACCATGGGTAACTTCTCAATTTTTTCTGGTCAATTAAGTTGTTTAATCGCGAGAGCCAAGTATTTGATGTTCGAGGGCTGACTAGAGGCTATACCTAGAAAACCTTGTAGTGCACGATAAAAGGAATTTCTCATGAAATCATCACCTGACTGATTACCTTTTCTTTGACCCCCCAAAGTCTTTTCACATTGATTCAATTTTGATGTGTGTGCTTATTTTGTATGCCTTGGGTTTTTTTCTTTTCAAGGAAAAGCGCCCACACTGGGAACCTCTAGGGCTCTAGTACCATAGGCGATACATGTGAGTGAAGTACCAATTTAAGCAGGGATTTCTCTTCCAGCTTAAAATTTTACATTGTGGCACTTTGATTTTTTGTTTGTTCATTTTCAGCATTTTAATTTTGTAACTTTGGGGGGTCATATAACACTGTTACCCTCCCCAGGTTCATCACATTAGTAAAATCCCTTTATAATACTTAAGCTAAAGGTCAATAGGGTTAATCCCACTAGAAAGCCCTAGTACATTTCACACAATGCTGCCTAAATCGGATTAAGAACCTAAGTAACCATTGCTTATTAGGAAGGCATTCCCCATGGTATTAAGAGAAGATTTCTAATATGTAGCTTGGTCAAACTAGCTTAGTCGGACTGCTTGATTTTTAAACCTAGACAAGTGATTATGACAAAACATTACATTGAATTAAATGTTTGATACTAAGCAAATGCGTTGAATATTATGCTACCAATCACAATCAAAGCAGACAAACATGGATGCAAAAAGATAAGGGCAATGCTAATGGACATAAAACACCTGTTTGTGTTGATGGTCGCGCTTGATTTGAAGTGTAAACAAGAGAAAGGTTCCATGAAGTTCCAAATCCTATCAATAGCAACACGCTCCTATACACACTAGGAAACAAAAGGAATACCTCCAGGAGGCACATTAGTGGGAAAAGGTACCAACACTTATTGAACACAACAAAAAACATAAGGAACCCTAACCTAATTATTTGCACTCCCCCTAAAGAGTCAAGGGAATAGGATATTGTAGAGGTTGGGGGGAAACCCTGCCCATGTTTACTAAAAAGGTCACTAGACGCCTATAGTCATCTTGGTCAAAAGGGTTGGCTTGTGCAATGGGAGAAACGCTCTCTACTAAGTATGGATCAGACGTGGTCAAGAGACGTATCAGCCATTCTAACTCCTCAAAATTCCTCTCACATGCTAGCGTACCTATCAAATCCCATTCACATGCAAGCACTGGAAAGACCATGTGAAATATTTGTGAAAAGTAACGAGGGTACCTCTCACCCAAGGCAGGAGTGGATGACTCTAGCGTACTAGCCATATCTGTACACGCAAATAGATTATGGTTAGAGTGCAAATATTACAAGAGTCGTGTTCTTGTGCATAATTTGTTTTTATGATTTGTGTGATGGCTCTTGCTCTTTTACTTTTTTATCTTGTTTTTGTGAGTATAAGGCTTTATATATACATTCCCTAAGATCGGAGATTAAGAGGTCAGGGAGAAAGGTTGAGAGGGAAGCAAGTGAATGATGGATGTCCACAAACACTCTCCCCTTCCTTGGGTAGATCATACCGTTTGAAATGAGCTTGTCACCCTTTGAAACCAATTGTTCCAGTTGGTAATAGGTGAGGATTTTTGCCAGTAGTTTTCTATTACCCTAGGTGCCTCGTCAAGTTGCAAGGGTGGTAAGGTACTCTCCCAGGATCGAACTTGAAGTGGTTTATCAGGTGATTCTTGAACATTGGGAGGTGTGGATTCTTTTGTAGCTTCATTGAGGTCCATTACTATAGATGGAGGCTGTGTAGAAGCTTTTACCTCTATGGATGTATTACATGAGGAGCTGGAAGCTTCATGGAACTCCCCCCTTCCTGAGCTAGGTGGAATAAATTGGGTTTGCCTTCGAGCCCAAACTAGCTCTGGACTAGGTGTGTAGCATTCTGTGATCTTTCCCTTCCCACGGTCTGCCATTGGCTTTAGCGTTACACTGTTTGACTCATATGGGTTTGTTGTCGATAGGGAAGGACACATCTTACGTTTAGGTACCCAAATTTGCTCATTTCCATCATAGTATCCTTGGGATTTTAATAGTCATTTAGGAATCCAGCGCCACGTTTTCTTACATTTCTTGGAGCGAGTGGGACGTTTTTTACGAGGCTTCTGTTTTTTAGCATCAGCCATGGTTACTAAAGAAGCTTTAGGGACCCACTTGTATGCTTTCTTTGTTATATTAGGATGGTTCTTGTGTGTCTCAAGCTTTCTTTCAACTACATCAGTTGAAGATCTAGAGAGTTGGGCTATGGGGACGTATGGTTCAACCTCCTGGACATGCAATGTCTTGGGTTTTATTTCCTTAGGCAATATCTCAGGGACTATGGCTTGAGTGGTAGGGATAAGAGTTGGTTTTTGCGTTGTGACACCCTCAGTCCCCCAATCAATAGTGCATTTAGTGGCTATCATCCACGTGCGTCCTAGGTTTATATTACCCTCCATAGTTCCAGTAGGCATGACCAAAAAGTCTTGAGCTACAATTCCATTGTCATAACTGACAGAAGTGTGCCAGATTCCAAAAACTGTAGTTTTTTTCTTGTTGACACCCTTGACTTGGATAATACTCTCAGATAGAGGTGGCTTCCCTAACTGACACCACACCCCATAGGATAGCAGATTATATTTAGCACCCGTGTCCAATAAGGCGTTATATAGCACTTTTCCATAGGCACTATTTAACTCAATAGGGTATCGTAGAGGTGTGTCAGAGTCCAACCAATCCTCTTCGATTTCCACGTGGAATGCATTTGTGACTCCAAGGTTAGCCTCTCATTTTTGTCTTATACGTTGTTGTCGCTCCTTAGCCTCAGCTTGAGCTTGTATCTTCTTTAACTCGATTTGTGCTTTGGCGGCCTTCTTTTGATGAATGGCCCGTAGTTCTTCTTGGCTTAAAGGATCATAATATCTTTTGAATTTACTCCCATTGAGGAATCCAATGGTTTCAACTCCATCAAGAGTTTCCACACGAAGGGTACCTTGTGGGGTAATTTCACATACTCTATATGGTCCTTTACCAGCATATTTCAACTTTTTCTTCTCTTTACGTACTCCATACATAAGGACTTTATCACCAACTTTGATGTCCTTGTCCTTCACATGGCGATCAAACCACTTCTTTCTCCTATCCTTTTCCACAAGAGCATTTTTCACAGCCAATTGTCTCTGTTCGTCTAGTTTTTCTAAGATATACAAATGCTCGGTTAAGGGGTTACCATTCCATCCTTCTTGCGAAGCTACCCTAAGACTAGGAATGGCAAACTCCCAAGGCATAACCGCTTCTTGGCCGTATACCATTTTGAATGGCGTACAATTAATAGCCACTTTATAAGCAGTACGATAAGCCCATAGAGCAGATGTCAACTTCAAATCCCAATCAGTGCGATGAGCTTCTACCGTCTTGGTTAAAATAGAGATTAGAGTCTTGTTGGTGCTCTCGGCTTGTCCATTAGCTTGCGGGTAATAAGGTGTAGAATTATGGTGGGATATCATAAAGGTTGTGGTAAGCTCTCTTATTACCTCATTTATAAAATGGGTACCATTATCACTAACAATTTCAAAAGGGCAACCAAATCTTGTGATAATGTTCTCAAAAAGAAACTTAGATGTTGTCCTCGCGTCAGCTTTTTGTGAAGCCTTAGCTTCAGCCCACTTTGTTACATAGTCCGTAGCAAGTAGAATATATCGAGATTGAGTGTTGCGAGTTGCGGGACTAATTGGACCTACAAAGTCTAAGCCCCATTTTTCAAATGGTTGGGTTACTTTAATAGGATGTAAGGGCATTCTGTCTTTGCGCTGTGTGGTCTTGTAACGTTGGCACTCATCACACCCTTTTGTAAAAAGTGATGCATCCTTAAATAAATTTGGCCACCAATAGCCTGATTGCAGCACCTTTCTAGCAGTCAGGTCTCCTGAAAAATGTCCTTCTGCTATGCCCATATGTGCTTCTTGCAAGATATACAAATATTCATCCTCGCGGGCACAACGCCTAAGAATATCGTCCTTGCCTAGTCTATACAGAGTTCCGGCAATCAAACAATAGGGTTCACATTCTTTTACTAGCCTTCGAGCAATATCCTTACGAAGTTCCTTGGGTGGAAAACCATTAACTAAAAAGTTAACAATGTTCTCACTCCATTCAGGCATAGTCTCAACTATGAATAGGGAAGTATCGGGTAATTCATCATCAACTCCTGTAGGGGCTTCACCATTGGGTATGCAATACAAATGATCAGCCATGACGTGCCTTTTACCGGGTCTCACTACAATCGTGAAATCAAACTCCAGAAGAATTAACAACCATCGTGTGATTCTTCCTGTGGAGCATGGCTTGTTTACCAGATACAGCAGCGCTTGATGATCCACATAAAATACAAACTTGTTTGCCAGAAGGTAGTAGCAAAATTTCTTTACTGCATAAACCATTGCTAAACCTTCTCGCTCTGCAGTGGTGTAGTTCCTTTCAGCATCGTTCAATTGACGGCTTGCAAAGCTAATGGGATAGTCCAATTTATGTTCTCCTGGTTGAGTGAGAACACACCCAATAGCAAAGTTTGATGCATCAATATGCACATGGAAAATGACATCCCAATTAGGTGTCCTTAAAATCGGAGCACTTGCTAGTGTTTTCTTCAATTGTTCATAGGCCTGGTCACACTCTTCAGTCCATTTAAATTCAATGAGAAGTTTGTACAAAGGACGTGCTATCTCAGCGAAAAATAAAATAAACCGTCGATAATAACCCACGTGTCCCATGAACCTTTGAACTCCCTTGTAATTGGTTGGTGGTGGTAACTCTAGAATCACTTTAATTTTTCTCTCATCGGTTGAGATACCATTCTTAGATACTATATGCCCTAAAATAACTCCATGCTTGACCCAAAATTGGCATTTGAACGGGTTCAATGAGATACGATATAACCTACACTTTTCAAACACCTTCCGCAAACATGATAGATGTTCTTTCCAAGAAGAGTAAACACAAAGGTCGTCTAAGAAAGCTTCACAAAACTCTCTCAAATATTCTTTAAAAGCAGTGTTTATTAATCGTTGGAATGTAGCAGGGGCATTTGTTAAGCCAAAATCCATCACACGAAATGTAAACACGCCAAATTCTGTGATGAAGGTAGTTTTAGCTTGGTCCTCTAGCGCTATCATGATTTGGTTGTAGCCTGAGTACCCATCTAGAAAGCTATAAGCTTCCTTGCCTGCAACTCTTTCGAGTACATGTTCGGAATATGGTAGGGGGTAATGGTCTCTTCTAGTAGCTGCATTAACTTTTTTGAGGTCCAGGCACACCCTGAGTTTCCCATTCTTTTTTGGCACGATAACTATTGGAGACACCCATTCAGAGTGTTCAATAGGATATATGAACCCACATTTGATAAGCTTTTCTAGTTCTTCTTGAATGATCCTTGCGTACTTAGGATTCATCGGGTAGGGTCTTTGTTGTACGGGCTTCGCAGTGCTAATCATAGGGATTGTATGTTGGACCACAGAAGGTGGAACACCTTTCATATCATGGTATGTCCAAGCGAATATGTCCTTGAATTCCTTGAGAAGCTCTTTGAGGACCGCCTCTTCAACTTCTGTGAGGTCTTGGGCAATAAAAACAGGTTTTGATTCTTCACCGGGGCCGGCTAATTCTATTTCTTTAACTATTGCCAGACCATCATAGATTCCATTATCCCCATCGATAGGTATCCTTTGGGCTTTTGTGTACACAACCTTTGCTTCCCTTGTGGTGTAAGATTTGAAATGTTCTGGTGCAGGATGCAAGTCTGTGGATTCTGGTTGTGCTTTGGTCTGTGCTTCCATTTCTGCTTTCTTGTGTTGTCGAGCTAAATCTTGGTTTTGACGCCTTCTTGCAGTGCGGCTCAACTTTGGCTTGTCTATGATCTCTAATTGGGCTATGTCATGGGGTCGTGGTCTACACCACATAACATTTTGGAGATATTCGCCCCAATCGTCTACCAATTTACGATGAGCATCACATGCTCCTATATAACTGAGCCATTTTGTTGAGGATCTCTTCTTTTTTATCCTAGCACATACATTGGCTCGATATCGACGCCTCTTAAAGTTTTTCTTTTTCTTATTTGAGACCTACTTTTGATTTGCATTTAGATCTGGTTCACTAAAGGAGTCCTCGTTGGTGTCCTCTTCACTCTCGGAGGAGCTATCATCGGTTGATGTGCTCGGTCCTTCCGAATGTTTTGACTCTGAACTTGCTCCACTCTCTAATTCATGAGATTCAGAATTCGTTTCACTCTGGGAGTCCGTGTCTGAGTTGTGTTGGTCAAAGTCTTCTATTGAGCTATCGGTGTCACTGTCAGATTGGTCTACAAATGCCTTGCCCTTAGAAGATGCATGTATGGCACTTATCATGTTCAGAGGTGCAATTTGTGGTACCTCTTCCCCCTCTGGTGTGACCCAAGTGGTTCCTCTATTTCCCCAGGTATCTATGGTTGTAGCAAGGTGTACCCAGTCTACGTTGTCTAATTCCGTTATACCCGGTAACACATCCATGTAAGGAGAATCTTGGCCAATGTCTGTATCCTTCTTACAAGTGTAACAATATTGTAGTGGGGCCGAGTGAACTATGGTGTCAAAGCGATGATCAATAATGGTTTTACTCCCTAAGGGGTGTACCTTACCAGTCACCAAATCCACTCTAAGGACAGAGTCTTGGAATTGCAAATAGACATGATTTTTAGACCAATCATGAACCATTTGTGCTTCCCTCATGAATGGTCATCCTAAAATCATTTCATATGACATAAGGTGTTTAGAGAAATCCATTACAATGAACGTATGTCGTACCTCGTGTCCTAGAACTTTGATCTTAAGATCCTTGAGCATCCCCATAGGTTTGGCTATGGTGCCATTTGCCATCTTTACCACAATGTTAGTAACACTGAGGCGGGGTTTTCCCATGGATTCCCAACAATCTTTTGTAATGATGCTAACTCCCGCACCACCATCAAGAATTCCCTTTATAGTTAATCCCTTGGTAGTGATGGGTAGGGTCGCATTAGACTCGTCGCCTTCAAAATACTGCCCTAATTCGTTAATGGGTACCTCGATCACAGACTCGTGTCCATCTAAGTCAAGTGATTGCACATGATTTTCCTCATCAATCATAATCGAGTCAGGCCTATTTGGTTGCGCAAACTGCGGTAATCCCGTTTGTAACTCTCCGTTAAGGAATGCTCGAAGTGCAAAGAATAACTCAGGATCTCCATACAGCTTTGCTATGATCGTGGTTCGGACCTCAGAAGACATGAAGTCCACTAGTTTGGCAACATTCATTGGCATTTTGCAGGGTGTAGGTCCTTGACTAGGAACTGGTGAGGATGGAATCTCATATTCCTCAATGGGATCAGGTATTCCTTTGTTAAACATCCTTTCCAACAAAAAACGTGTATGCTCACTTTCTGATGTCCCGTCCTCACTCCCTTCTTGGATGATACTAGATACGGCTAACGTTCTATGGTTCATGTGGGGTGGATGAACTTGCGTGGGAAACACTGTGTCATGAATTCTGACATGCATGGGTTCTGGTTCTAGTTTCCTTTGAGTCTCCTCCACTAAACCTCTTAGATGTTTCACCTGCTCAATCTCGTCTACTGGGTTTGGGTACGTCCCAATCTTCTTTTTACGATTCTTCCCTTTTTGCCCCTGCGGTTTATCTTGGGGGTCTTGGATTGGATTTGGAAACACTTGTGGTGTTTTCAGAGGCTCTTTATGGTTTTCTCTTATTCGGTTTTCATTTGGTTCCATGTTACGGTTTTCTTTGTCGGTCTTTCCCTTTGTGGTATTGGTTCTAGTCTCCATTGTCTCGATTGAATCTGAATCATCCTCGAGGTCATTCATATACACGGGGTCATCTCCTGTTCCTATGTTTGTTTTGGAACTTGGTTTTGAATTTCCCGTATTCTGCGACCTCTTCCTTCGTGTCTTCTTTTTCTTTGCTTGGATAACTGACGCGGTATCTCTCTCTTCGAGGATATGGCCTGGCCCTGGAAGCATGAACCGTGTAATCGCATAAGCGGGTGCGACGGGTGGTATTGGCGATGTCACACTGGCAATTTCGACCAAATTTAGGGGTGTGATTTTAGGCGCATTTGGGTTATAGGGGCATTGGACAATCAAGTGATCTATGCCACAACGATTACATGTGAGTATTGGCATTGCAGACGTGCTCCCTTGATTCATTTGCATCTGTGCAGCATTCTTTTGCAGCCTAATAGGGCACTCCGTTGCCCGATGTGGTCCACCACACTCGTAGCATTGAAGAGGTGGCCTCCTAGCCTGGGTGTTGATATTTTGACCTCTGGATGCGAGAGCAGCAGCTTGATAAACGGACTTGACTTGCCCCCAACAATCTTCCATGTAGTATATAGGACACTCTTCCAATGTATCAAGTCTGTAGGCAATACTAGTGTCTATTTCCTCCTCACAGCCATCTGCATAAGCATTAGATGGCTCGCAATCCACTTGGTTCATAGGGGCGACTCTTGGATGCGAGGGCTGCGGTCCTAGCACAGGAGGTGGTAGCGGTGTAGCTTGTACAACATTTTGAGATCTAGGGACCATGTGTTGCGGTAGTTGCTCAATAGGTGGAGCAGGCATCAATACAGGAGCTCGAGGTGCATCCGTCCAGGCTACAGGTGGTCTATTTGCCATCATACGTTTGATCATTAAACAATCCTTAGCTTGGTGACCATACCTACCACATGCGTTGCAAGTTCCATTAAATTATACTCTAAACGTAGGGCACTCGCTAGTGCTATGTGGACCTAAGCAAATGGAACACCATTGTTGCTCCCTTCTTGGATACATGTGACTATTTTGAGGGGGTCGATTATCCTTAAGAGACTCTTGGATTGCCTTGGTGAGGTCTGTCAAGAATGTCTCAAATACCTTTGGCTCATTGGCAATGGGCTTTGCAGTCATGGGTTCATACTCAATGGCTTGTGAGCTAGTGGATCTCGTGTCAGTAGACACCCTCATGCCTGCTATCATCAAGTTGTCCTCTAATTGGATTGCATTGGCAGTGACATCTTCCCAGGTTGTGATACCTCTAATCACCAGTCCATTATAGATTCCTTCATTCCTCAACCCTCGAATGAATCGATCAAGCAGTTGGTTATTGTTGAAGCGCTCATTTACAGGGCAGCGAGAGTTTAAGTGCTTTAGACGACTAATGAAGTCCCTTACTGACTCTCCTTCCTTACGTTCGGCCTTCTGTAGCTGAGATGCTACACCCCAAAGCACACCTTCTCGTATGTACTCCTTTAGAAACAACCTTCGAAGGGTAGGGTAGATTGTTTTCTCGTCCACCCTTAGGGTTCTATACCAATCTCCAGCCTTCCCACTTAATGTCAAGCTTAAGGCATTGCACTTATGTAGTTCATTGCGTTCCCCTAAGGAATCACATACTTGTTCAAACACTTCAATGTGTTTTCTAGCATCTTCGTCCCCATTGAATTTTTGCGTGAGTTTGGCAATTTGTATTGCCTTACTTCTAGGCTCTCTATCAGATGCATGACACATATTTTCCGCGATAGATCGACCTATGGTTTGAGCAAACGCTGCCAAGTCACCTATGCGAGGAGGCAGGGCCGGTGGAGGTACTCTTGGAATCATATGTGGGAGAGGGACGAGTACCGGTCTTGGCATATGTGTGGATGATGTAGGATATGGAACATAATCGGGCATAGGTCCACTCGGATAAGGGCTAGGGAGCGGCACTCGAGGAGCATAAACAAGTGGTACAATTGGAGGTGTGGGGGCCATGTGTGCATAAGGGGCTAGAGGCACATATGGTCGAGGCCACATATTAGGTACTACGACACTAGGTAGTGGCACTGCGCTAACCGTAGATGTCATCGATACATTCTCTGTCATGCCTATCCCTGGAGTGAGCACTGTGTTTTCCTTAATAGAGGGTTGAGCCAAGTTAGGGAAGCTAAAGTTGTCACTCGGAGGCTCACATTGCATAGAGACCCCAGGTGAAATGACGTAAGATGGGTCCATGGGACTCATTAGAGGAGTCTCCATTTGCGATAGAGTAGGCTGTTGAGCCTTGCTCGTATCCAGAAATCTCATGGGGCCAGTTGAGAGTATATTTACCCCTCGGTTTTGCCTTTCTGATTGAATAATGCCATGGATAACATTACACATCATTTTCTGTTGATCTTCGATGCTCGTGGCACTAGAGGTGGATTGTACAATCTCTATCCATCCTACATGGTAGGCGTGGCCAGAGTGTAGATCCGTCAACACCTCAGTGTGGAGGTCGTATGTCCAATGATCATTAATGAACAATCCTTCTAGAGTCGACGTGTTAACGGTTTCTTGTGAGGTAGAAGCAATGTTTCTCCCCGTGGTTTTACTTGTCACCAACGGTACTCTAGAGGGAACTTCTGAAGGAGGCAGCTCAACAGGGCCTTCTTGGTAAGAAGTTGGCAAGATATCCACATGGACACTCTTTGGGGGTGTGGGGTCCACGTGCGATGTGAAAGGAGAGTCCACTTCCCCACCCCCTTCGTGTGCTTCATTTGCATCAGGTTCCGAGCGAGTAGCTCTACCTAATGTTTCCATGAAACGGCTAAACATACTAGTACTAGGCTGTGGAGCTTCGGGAGGTGCATGGCCTTCTCTCTCAGTGTTTTGGGTAGGGTATGCTTCCATGATTTCTGAGTCGGAGGAGGAATCACTAGTGGCTATTTTAGGGTCTTGGGTGGTGCTACCTTGTGTCCCCGCTGAGGTTCTAGAGCCTATCGTGGATGGGTAATGGGTGTCCATATGAACAGAGGCACCCTCAATATGCTCGTGTTCTAGCACCCGCCCAGAGCGTAAGTGCATGTGCTTTTGATACCCTCAGGTGTCAAAAAGCTGCTCTAGGAGGCCTTGTGACTAGTTTTTTGCGTGTTTTTTGTTTGTTTTTTTGCTAGATTTTTTAGAGCGTGTCGTGGAATGGGCCGTGTGATAGCTCGAAACGAGCGTATCGCTAGGAGGGATGCGCTGTGCTTTATAGCCCACCGTTTGGTTCTATTTTGCTCCAGAAAAGCCCGAAACAGTCTTTTCCTAGCTGGGGAACTAGGCTCCAAATAGCAAGTCTAAGGGTGCAAGTGGGAAGAGAAGGGAGGAGACTGGAGGACTTGCCCCACATGCTCTCATTCCCTCTTGAGGGGGTAGGGTATATATATAAGAGTGAGTCTAGTATATATCATAAGACTAAGGACTGAGGCTTGGGCTTGGGCTTGGGCTTGGGGAAATGATCCCGATCCCGATCAAAATTTTAGTGATCCCCCCAGTCACTCACGCTTAAATACTTTCCGATTTATAACCTCCCCCTCACTCACGTAAGCTGAAATGCTAACTGTGTAAGTTGAAATCTGAGCTTAATAGAACTAGCAAAACAGAGCTTAACAGAACACAGAAAACTTGAATGCAGTCAACAACATTGTGTCTTTCTCTACTGTTTTTGCATAACAACAATAATCAAACTTAAGCCGCGCCTTTCCTACATAAAAAATAGCTTCAATACAATTTACAGGTCGCCATTGGAGCTTCACGCGCAGCAGCTCCCCGACAACGGCGCCAAAAATGTCACGGCTAGGGACTTGCTACGCGTCGTGTGCGAGCCACAAAGGCTCCTAGCACACAGTCATACAACAGACAAGCTCACAAGGAAGAATGGTGTGTCACTCACCTTCCTGTGTAGTTGCGAATGAAGGATTCCCGCGCCGCGAAGAAGAGGGAGACGCCGCTACGCCGCGCTCAACCGCCTCACCGCCGTCGTGCCGCCGCAACGCTCGATCACACACACACTCTCTCTCTCACACGTACACACACACACACACACACAAGGAGATGGTGAAGGAGAAGGTGGAGATGGAGCAAGAGCAGCTTCTATTGCACAATGAGAGAATGAGTAAAAATTAGGTTTAGTGGCTTTTATATGAGCTCACCCCATTCACACTTGGGCGCCCATACTTAGCCAACTAACTCCTTGAATATTCCAGTTAGAGTGCGCCTGTCATCGGCGATCACCCTTACCATGTTCCTATTGGTCCGACAAGCCCGGTACCTGACTCTAAATAATACAACGTTTATAGATCATAGGGTGTCTGTGTGCCGTGAGGGTTAACAGACTAGAAGGGCGCCCGTCTCGCTTGACTGCTAATACTCCCCCCTTCCTAGTCTTTTGCACGCCCTCGTGCAAACTGCATTTTTCTACTATGGTGTGCTTGGATTTTCTAGGTCAACCG
Source organism: Adiantum capillus-veneris (assembly GCF_014529385.1). Lineage (NCBI taxonomy): Eukaryota > Viridiplantae > Streptophyta > Polypodiopsida > Polypodiales > Pteridaceae > Adiantum > Adiantum capillus-veneris. Next base: position 122,170,559 of record NC_140947.1, read on the forward strand.
CTGGAGTTCTTGATGTATCTTCTTTAGTAGTCCAATGTTTGTTTTGCTAGTGTTCGTGTGAATTGCTTGAACCTTTTCGCCCTTGCTTTGATCTCTACCTTTGCTGCCAACTCCCTGAGTGGGTTATTGCTAAGAGTGCTCTGGTGGGCAATGAGAAAAACTGTGAGATTTTTATTCATGGGGTTGAATATGGATGAGTCGAGTTTGAAGAACCCGGTCATGAAGGACTCTTTGAAAGTTTGCATGTAGTGTGAAGGTAGAAGCATGACCCGATCATACAACCCATGATGATGTTTCTGCTATGAATTTTTGTCTCTAAGTTCTAGCATAAGCCTCCAACTCCTTACAATAATACCTTCCAAGGATGCTCCGCAACCTCTATGTCTTCAAATGCTGTGATGAAAGTGATTATCATCTTTGAAATCTTTACTAGCATTTGGCATGCCATGTTCGGAACATCCTTTATTTGAGTGATGACTCCTTTGATATTGTTGACCATATATTTCTCAATTGGTGGAAAGTTTTTGGTGGGCTTTGTGAGGACATGATAGTTTGCACCAACGGTCTTTTACTTTGCGAGTTGTAGAAATTATCCTAGGATCACCTTCTATTGACCTTCAGCTTCCTCCGTATTTTGGGCTATAGGTGTTGTTGGAAACACTTTGTCAGTAGTTTGCTTTGGCAAACTTCGACCATAAATTGAAAAATGAGGATAACTTGATCAAAACAAGCCCAATACTTCACCAGTGTATCTAGAATAGCTATATAGCCACTAGGGAAAACTACTGCAAGTGAAATTTGGATTAGGGGGTCATGGATCACAGTCCATGTTCAACCATTATTTGGTATTCTAATGATACCATCTGATTAAGCATGAGTTGAGGATGCTAGGGTTGAATTCTTTTAGGATTTGGATCACTGGTTGGGATGTTATGCAACATTTTGGGAAAAAAAAATTACTTCGATATTTTTGACTTTTTAGCAAGGGTTTTGAAGTCCAAATGTCTAGAGACTTGGGGCCAGATTATCCTTGATATTTTGGATTAGGTGATGTCATTTGTGCTTGGTCAAGGATCAGGGGGTCATGGATCGCGATCCATGTTCAACACTTGTTCCTATAGTCTATCCTAACACACTAATGAAGTTTGTCCAAGTTTTTCTCTTGTTTCCCCAAGTTTTCAAGTTATAATCTAATTTGTCCGACTTTGCCATGAGTATTATTGGGTGGCATTTTGGATCTTTGATTGGGATTAATTTGCTTGCCATCTGGCTTTGTTGATGATTTGCAGTTGAAGATGTACCCCAACCCAAGCTACTTGATGAGTTGTGTTTGATTTGGAGTTGTTTTAGACACTCTAGGATTGCCAGCAAGTTAGAGTCCACTGTTAAGTAGTTTTTTTAGATATGTTTGGTCAAACAAATTACCAAGTTCCCTTTAGTGTTTCAACTTGTTCAAGCTCCTATCTTCTGCACTCTCTTTGAGTTTGATTTCACTAACACATAAAGTCCCTTGAAATGAGAAAACAATCAAAACTTGACACATCTCATACTTAGAACCATTCCAACAATTTTGAACCAAAATTTTGGCCAAACTCCTCCTCGGGTCGTGGATCACGATCCATGTTCAACCACTTTTTATGACAAAACTTGTAGAGTTACTTCCAGACGGATTTCTTAAGCTATTGATGCACTTTTTTTGGGGCTTGAATTTCCCCATCCATAGGTGGAAATGACCATCTGCATACTAGAATTTCTATTTCTCTTGGTTTTTATTGATTGCACTGTCCATTCTATTCCAAAATTGAGTGGCATCTCCTCCATGCACCTTGATCCCAACTGTGCTGACAATTTTTCCTCTTTAGATAATTTAAGGACATGTTTTGCGATCCATGTTTTGTAGTGTTTTTGCTATGTGATTGCATGAGTGTGTTAGCAATTTTGTCAGCCTACTTTTACCCATTTTATCTTTGCAAATGGATGATGGGGGTCATGGATCGCGATCCATGTTCCACCCAATATCCAAGCTGCCTTTGCATGGTTTTTTCCTACTCATTGAGAGGGTTAGCTTGATATACTTTTTTAAAAAAATTTCCTTGGTTACCCCCCCCCCCCCAAAAAAGACCCTCTATCAGTTTGGGTGATTCTCGCTTTTGATTTGATTGAAACAGTTATTGTGGTAGATTTTGTACAGTTTTGACTATACCAATTTAATCATACACTGATAAGGATCAGACCTGAGAAATGTGGTGGTGTTTGGAGTCCCGAAGTGGGTGTAGCAGGCAAAAATGTAGCATGTACTCGAGGTCACAGATTCTCTCTCTATCTCTCTCTCTCTCTCTCTCTCTCTCTCTCTCTCTCTCTCTCTCTCTCTCTCTCTCTCTCTCTCTCTCTCTCTCTCTCTCTCTCTCTCTCTCTCTCTCTCTCTCTCAAAGTGCTAACTGAAAATGAAGTCTATTTTTCCCTTTTGCCTAGATATGTCCGACTTACCCTGAGTGCATCTTGTATACTTACCTCCCATTGGCCATACTTGTCTTGACATATCACCTGCAACTCTGACGGCTCGTCGTTTGGATATCGGGTCATCACTTGCTCTTGAATTTGCAAATTTGTTCTGTTTGAATTGGAACCGAAATTGGATTTGTTCCAATTCCCCTTATATTTGGCATGCTCAAAGCTCTTGCTTTTTGGTTTGGATCCTCCACCCTGATTGTGAGTTGGTTGTAACCTAAAAAGCCATCCAGAAAGCTATAGGCCTCCTTTCCAGCAGGCCACATGATTTGTGATGGATAAGAGATAGTTGTCTCGGATTGTAGCAGCATTTACTTGCTTAAGATTTACACACACTCATAGTTTGCCATTCTTTTTAGGCACCATGACAATTGGTGACACCCACTATGTGTGTTCAATCTCATAGATAGACTCCACTTTCTTTAGTTTGTCTATCTCTTCTATAAAATTTTTTTAAAAAGTTTCATTGTAGGTGTGGGGATGTTGTCTTTGCAGTTTTGCATCGCTCGTCAAAGGTATGGTGTGCTGCCAAATGTTAGGATCTATCCCTTTCAAATCTTTGTAAGACCAGACAAATACATCCCTGTATTGTTTGAGGGTATCTATCAACAATCGTTTCTCTTCCTTGGTAAGGTCTATGACAATGTAAGCAAGTTTTGGTTCTTCTCCTGGTTCTACCAAATCTATCTTTTTTGTGAGTTGACACATAAATGGTCGTCCCAAAATAATTTCAAAGTTGTTGTCTTTTCTAAAATCAACCACTGCAAAGGTGTTGTATTCTATCCCGCAAGAGGATACAATTACTTGTCTAACATTCCCAAGGGTCTTTCCACATACCATCGGCTAATTGCAATTTCATGCACATTTTTCTGAGGGTTGGTGTTCCCCATTTCTCCCAGATTTCTTTTGTAGTGATGGCTATCCCGGCCCCATTGTTGAGTATTGCAATGATGGTTACTCCCTTGTATTCCAAAGGTAAGGTGGTGTTTTCGTCCCACCTTCACAATAATCACATACCTTGTTTATTGGTATAGGTTCCAATTTTGGTTTCCCAAGATGGTCTGCTTTCCTAGATTCTTCCATAGGTTCATCTATCGGTTGGACTTTTACTCCTAACTTCTCCAAGTCTTTTCTCATTTGTCTCCATGGATATGGTTTGATTTTCAATAGTTCTGCAAGTATGATAGTGCACCTAATAAGAGAAGATAGCAGGTCGTGAAAACTCTTTGCATCCATCATCTGTGGAATCAAATTCCATTTGAATGACACAACCTTAATCTCATATTCTCCTACAAAGGACGATAACTATGGATGCTGGTTTTCTCTCTACCAAAACCTCCATTCTTGTGTCTCCATATAATGACTAAATATCTCCTGGATAGATTTCATGATCCACATTTATCTCAAAAATTGGTACTGATATCAGAGTGGCACTCTCCTCTTTTTTGTTTTGGATCATTTCCCACAATGATTGTGGCCATGGTTCGTCTACCTCTGGAATTGGCTGCATCTCCAGTGATTTACCCTTGTTTGTTGTAACTGTAACAATTTTGGTAGGCCCAGTGGCTCTTCTTTGTCTGTTTGCACAAGTTTCTTTTTATTGTCTGGATTTTGAGTAGAATTTTCGTATAAGTTATCTTTTTCACATCAGTCACAGAATTCTGAATTTTGTCGTATTTACATGTGTTGGTTTCCTTATCTTTTCTTGTGTCTTCTTTTCTCGGTTCATGCGTTACTGATTCAAAATTTTTAGGTGTTTCTAGCTACAATATGTCTTGAGCAAGTTCTACAAGTCTCTTGTATACTTCCATTCTCCTAGGTTCATCTTTTCGATGTGGATAGGTCAACAATCTTTGCTCCTAATTTTGGTTGTTACGGAGCCTTGCCGCATATGCTTGCAGTTTTGCTTCTAGGTGCTCATTCACTTTCTCTACCAAAATCAAACCACCTGATTTAGTCTTTGATCCTTCCACTCCCTCTGCATTTTTCTTACTTTCTTACACTTGTTTAAACCGTTCCTTGGTTTGGTTCAGTTTAGCTTCCAAAATGGTTTTTTCTTGCAGCCTCTTTACTTTTGTTTTTTCGCGTTTGTCTTTCCAAGATTTTTTTTGAGTCCTAACTGATCCATTATCAAATTTGGTTTGGTTTGGAATTTCTAGGTCATTTGGAATCAGGTTGATTTTTTGCAACTTCTTGAGCTTGAGCTCTAGTCACCACTTTGACAGGAATTGTCGGCTCCATCTCTGATTCGCTTGTGCATGGTAATATGCCAATGACATTTATAGTTGCTTTCCTAGGATCTTCCACGTCCCTTACAAAATCCAAATATTTTAGTGCATTGAACTTTAAAAGGACATCCCCTCACCCAATGGTCACCTCCGCATTCATAGCACGGGCCCTTGGGTTTGGTTGCGGCTTGTGCTCTTTCTGTTGGCTTGCTCTAGGCGGATAATCCCTAGGCTTGTAGTTCTGGTTGCTATGAACATGAGTGCATTTTCATCCATCACAAACTGGTTCCTAGTTTTTTGAGCAGCATACAAAGGATCAAAAGCTTTGTCATTAGTACTGGCCCAATATGGACTTTCTTCTGGAGTGTAATCTACTCTCTCCGTCTCTCTCATATGACTTTTGAATGGCTCTTCATAGTAGATAGTTGGTGGCATAATAAGTTGAGTTAAAAATGTCTCTATAGATTGAGTGTAAAGTACAATGGCTTGGTTCTCCTATGGTAATGGCGGTTGTTGCCCCAATACGGATTGTGGTTTGTCCCCTCCTTGTATTGCATTTTTATGTCCCATTTGGTACCTTGGAGGTGGCGGAAATTGTTGCAATATGATGGGTACATACACCCTTTCTCTCACATAGTTATGATTATAAAAACCCTTGCTAGTATCATGGTTTGTGTATTTTTGTTCTATGGCATACCATTTCAATATTCATGGAGCATTAGCTACTTGTGGCTGCTACGGTCTCAGATTAGGATTTGGCATGTAGGACTGATTCATCCTACGGACTACTTCCTCAAATAATTGTTCCACATTTGGCGTGATTTCAATAGGAGCACTCTGCTTTGCATTAATCCCGCTAGAGGTAGAAGATGCACTACTAGGAATTGTCTCTATATCTTCTGTTACCTCGCCATAAGTCTTGCAATTGTGAACCAAGTACAAGGCTTCCTTGGTGACTTATTCAAAAGTGGTGCAAGATTTCAAGTGCCAGTCGTTTTGTTTCTCAAGCCCTCAATAAAGAGAACCGATAAGCGATCATCATGTGGTAGCTCTTGCACTAGACATCTTTTGATGTACTGCTTGAAACAAAGGGAAGCTTCCTTCACTTTTTCATTTTCCTTTTGCCTGAATGCATAGATTTGAGAAATTGTAATGTGCCTGATTCCTCTTTTGGAGAATTTATTGCAAACTTTCACAAGAGTTGATCAATGTTAAGGAAATCCCCACTATTGAGTGGTTGGAACCAAGTTAACACAGTCTCTTCTAGGGTTAACCCAAATCCCTCGTATTGTGTATGGAAATCTACCACATGTTCCACTCTTAAGACTTGCTTAAAGATGGAAACATGTGCGTAAGGATATCTTGATCCATTGTACTTATTTGCTACACATTTGAACACTTGGGAAGGTTGCATTCTTTGATTTTGTGCAACCATCCTCATCACTCTAGGTTCTACACCCATAGCATCTCTCATTTCATATCCATTGATCAGTGCTCTAGAGGGGATTCGTTCGGTTACCCTTTCCTCCGGCCTTATGTCCCGACTTTCTAGTCTAATATCTAGCATTCTTGTACTGAAGATAGTTTTTGCGATGGCACTACCTCGATGTGATGACATAGGAACCCAGGAATCCAGGGATCCCATTGGTTTAGGTGCAAAGGTCGACTAAATGAGTCCTCCACATGAGATTTCAAGGGACTAGCTCTCATAGTTTCTGGTTTGCTGTCTCTAAAATGGTAGGCCTATGCAAGCTAGGGGTGAAATAGTACTCATGGAGTGGGCCCCCAGATTATGTATAGCCCTCCAGATCATTATGACTTACGAAAGAATACTTCCTACCGTACTTGTCCAACATGATAACATGCATGTCTCTCTCTATTTCCAATGTAAACATGTTGTTAACTCCCTCATGTTGGGCTCTTCACATGTACAGTAGAGCATTTGTTCTTTGTTGTCATACTTATATAATCCCACATGTTTGTTATCAGTGTTGCCACGTGTAGCCACATTTACCCTCCACAACTTGGCACTCAGATTGTCCAAAGTTCACAGTTTTTCTTTAGGTTCGGCATCAACTTTCCCTTTGGTTCCTAACAACCCCATTTGTCCAAAATGAAAGGATTTAGCACAACTATATAATGTTTCCCTCTTTATCAAAGTATTGATCGCCTCTATAATCTACTAGCACTATAAACTTAAGCTCAGTAGGCCTCTCTTCAATTTTCACACAGTATCAATCCATACCGTCTTTATATCTCCATGCTCATTCTTGAACTGATATTGTAAGTGCAACAGTTTTTGGGTTGGTGCAAGTTGCAATGGTCCCGCTCCCATTTTGGTCTCTTCTTTAAAACTCACATTTTTGGATCCCTCAGCCATATGGTGATACGATCTCTCCGAGGAAGTGTCCAAAAGACTTTCTTCCAAGATTGGCTCTAAGATGGGTATGGCCCCCCTCGATGAAAATATGGCTTGCTTGGTCTCCATTGTTAGGACTTCTATTTTGATACAATTTTCTTGATCAAAAATACATCAAGAAAACAAAGCTTACAAAACCCTGACCTCTTACCTTTTTTGTGGTGCATTTAGTCCTTTGGTTGAAGACAAGTCCACACAACTCTCCTCCACTTATCCTGCATAAAATTCACTTGGTGGCTAATGCTTTACAGTCACCGGGTTAGTCAATTTGTAAAATTTAGAACTTGGTCGCGCTTTTGACACAATTTCTATTTTTCTTGTAGTTTGCACAATATCACTCCAAATTGAATTTTGAAAAGACCATTGTGCTCACCAAGACTAGGGCTAGCTATGATATCATTCTCGACAGTTTCTATGTTAGGGGGTCATGGATCGCAATTCATGTACCTCAGGACTGATTTGCTTTGAAACTTGACACACAGGGTTCCCCAAGCCTCTTGATGGTTTCTAGGTAAACTCTAGATGATTTGGTGACCTTTAGCTCCGCCAAAAGTCCCCTGATCAGTCTGTTTTATAGATTTGGGTTTTGATTGTCTTCGGATAGTTTTGACCCTCGTTTGAGTATTTTTTGCTACCCTTGTTTTGGGAAAAAAGTATAATTTGACCACTGCTACAAATCTGTGAAGTCACTGTCCCAAAAACTATCAGCAGGTCATGGATCGCGATCCATGTTCCTCCATATCTGGACTCAAAACTTGGTCAGTTTGTTACTTGAGGTTTGTGTGGCCTACTTATCTACTTCTTTTTGGATTTGAACTCTTTTGTCCTTGACAAAAGTCAAATTTTGTGTCAGCTGCAATTTTTGACTTACAACCTGTTTTTGGTCTTTTGGTTAACCTTTTGTTGTTTTTCTGCTATGATGGTCTTCACCAAATTGTTCCAAATGGTATTAGCTTTTCACTGGTCAAATCTTAGTCTCAAATGTTTCAAGGAAACATGGATTGCGATCCATGTTCCACAACATTTGGACATGAAATTCTGTCAGTTGTATATTCATACCATGTATAGGTCAGGTTTTCACTTCTTTTTTAAATTGGGTATCAAAAAGTCCAAAAATCCACAATTTTAGTCTATTTCCAAGGTTCTGTCTGTTTTTTGCTTAATTTTTTTAATGTGGTTGAGTTTTTGTGTCAATTTTTCCACCAAAAGCATATAGCTGGAGCTTGGAATCACTCTAGACCAAGTGGTACCAGTTTTTGCCAAAAATGTTACAGGGGGTCATGGATCATGATCCATGTTCCTGCACCAATCAGCATGGAACTTTCCAAATTCACTCTCTACTGTTTGGTTATGCCTTTTTTGCACTTCTTTTTGAGTTTTGATCAACTTTGGAGTTTTGACCTTAAAAGTTTTAGTATTTCAGAGTTTATGGTCATTTTGGCCAAAGTATGGTTTTGACAGTTTTTGCACTAATCTTTCAACCCAAATTTGATGGTGATATTTTCTACTTATCCTATCCTAAGTACAAAATTAAAACATGAAAGGAAAACAGACAAATCTACACAAATTGAAGTCAAAACAAAAAATGGCACAACACTCTGAAAGTAATGAGAAAATCAGAGAATGAATAGTTTTGGCTATCTCACTCACCACCCTCTTACCTCTCAAGAATAGATGTAGCTAGTCCTCGACTCCTAGACTATACCAAGCACTAAACCTCGTATCTAGCTGCCTGACTGCCAAAGTGTAAATGTAGTGGGAATAAAAGCAATTTTTTTACGTAAAAGCTACAACTCGGTCACTCACCACCTAAGGATCACTATCCTCAACAGCCGCACCAATGTTAGCGGGTCGCCACAGCGGACGTTTATAGCATAAATTTTTGGCACTAACATAATGTCAATACTTAGGGAAGCGACTCGGATGGGGCACGGAGGCTCTTTGAGGTTGTCAAACTCAAAGAAGTGAGCCAACGGAATAACTCAATACCTAACATATGCAAATCTCTAGTTGTTGGATCTAGCAATGTATTTATGTCCTACGTCACCGCACTGAGTCAATCAATCCATTTCGGCACTTGAATGGAGTCCAAATGCTACAAAACTTTAGAAGAAGGTCAAGGACACTTAGAATCATTATCCTACCAAGTTTGATCGCATTTCAAGGAGGTACCAAAATCACGATCCATCATAATTTAGGTCTCAAAACCTGCAACAAAACACATCAGATAGGAGTCACCGTAGGGTCTAGGGACACTTGTCAAAATGTCAAAAAACACTCATTAGTGCACTCAAATCAGCAAATTTAGCCTTCTAACTTGTAGTCAAAAATCACAATAGAATCGACAATGAGCATACTTGAATGAAATATCATCAAACAAGGAAAAAATTGCAAGTTTCAAAATTGAAATGTCATTACCAGAACTCAAGATATGTGGATTACAAGTTGTAGAGAAGAAGTCACTCTCATTCGTACGCTTTCAACCTTTCAAAAAATTCATAATGATTCATCCCTCCCCACTTTACAACTTAGACTTTATACCTAGGGCTCTCTTGTTTGGCCAGTGGCCAACCGTACTGGACTCAGACTCATTACAGATTTTACCCTCAGCTTCTCAGAGCTTGTCCATCTTTCAATCAAAGATGATCAAAATAATTGCAAGGCTTTCAAAAAAATAATGAGAGTACATTGAAATTTTAGGCTTAAGGAAGAAGGGGTCGAGTTGAAGGGCGTATGTCTAGCTTGACTACTAACACACACACACACACACTTATCTACCACCCATCTACAACACTATAAAAAGAGGCCATCTCCATGAACCATGGTATCCATATTGAAAGATAACCAGGCCCTTATATTCTTGCCTAATAGCTCTAGTTGTCTATATCACCATCTAAAATCTACCTTGAGAGTGCATGGGTGGATGACATCATCACTTTGTGATAGTTCTAATCTGAATTTTGATTTTCCATTAATCTAATTTGCAGTATATCACTCTACTCTCCTTGCTACAAGATCCTATTTTGTTCTACATTTCTTACAAATAGGACACTCTCTCTCAAATGTAACATGTAGATTTATAGAGTCTTATTGAATAAACTATGTCCCTAAGACAAGCCCGAAACAAAATTAACTATCCAATTCTATATCATTATTAGTCCTAACTTATACTCACTTTTTCATGTCAACTAAGGGTCTGCCAAGTACTTCAAATAGATTTTCAACAACCATAGCTAGTTGTACTATTCTTGCCACCATGAATTTGTTGTTTTCCCTTGTCAAAACATTTTATTATGCCACACATGTTAGAAATACATGCTTTGGTTCTACCCTTACTAAACACATAGCCTACAATAAATACATTCCAAGAAACAACATCCAAATAGGATAAGGAAAGCACTAACATATAAACTTTTAGCTTCAAAGTTATCATCTAGTTGGAAACCTTAGTAATGATTGGTGATCCTCTCTCTCTCTCTCTCTCTCTCTCTCTCTCTCTCTCTCTCTCTCTCTCTCTCTCTCAATCAATCAATAGAATCTCTATTCTTGAAGAGTGCACAAATGCAGTGCATGCGCGCGCGCACACACACAGAACACAAGATGTATGTGGAGTAGCTCACCGCAATATGTGTGTGAGAGAGTCCCTTATTCTTCTCTCTAGTTAAGATTAAGGTGTGTATAAGTGATGGGTGATTAAATGCCTCTCACGTGTCCAACTAGGGTAAGAGGCACACCACCTTTACCCCAACAATCTCCCACTTAAAGGGGAATGTTTCAATAATCGGTAGTACTATAGGACCTAATAGTATGTACAAGAGGTATAGGGAGGAATCTCATCTCAACTTTTGCCTATTGGCTCTCTCAAAGCCGATGCATGCCATCATATAGGCTGTAGCGGTGTACAAAAGTATATATCCTTGCTAGAATCATCATGCATACCCTGCAGGTATCCTGCAATGATCTGGATTGCTCTGTGATGCATCATTCTAGTGTCAGTCATCACACGACTGACAACCCCAAGCCCAAACCCTCCCACTACATGTCGGGTCTTGATGCTAAGAGGCCATACATGAGAGTCTTGAAGGCTCATGATAAACGTGTAATCTCTATCATCATATCCATGCCAATTGCATCAATGCTATGTGCAATGATATCTACCAATCTATCCACAATATGTATCTCAATGCTCACTACATCACCACCAAAACTAGTCACGTATGGATGTGTCGCCGAGGTAGGTGTCACTACCTCATCATCCAGACGGACCGTATCCACATGTCTTGGAATCACCATATCAATCTCTACCATGAACATGTCAAAGAACTCCATATCACTCATCTTTGTGGTAGGAGGCATCTCTATCCTAAGAGGATCAATTTGTTACATCTCGCTAGAGCATGACCACTCTAACTCTGCATCTACAGACATGTTGTGTGCAACACTCTAAAGTTCATCTATAAAAGATATGTGTCTATACTCTCTGCTGACATGATTGCAATGTAATTGAGACTATGCCATCTTGTACATTAGATACATGCATAGGGTAGGCCAAGCCAATTCTGGCTCCTCTCGCAAACACTAATGAAAAACAATGCATCTAGAAGAACTACTCTCTACTATCTCTCAAACATCTCATTGAGAGCAAGCTTTGTTCAATCTTAGGAACATGTCGTAGGGTATAAGATGAACCATTGGGTAATAATGAGCATATATATCATGCACCTTCTATGTCATATGTTGATCCGTTAGCTAGATGCACACAACCAAGGATCCCACCGGCAAAAGTACTAAACCACTCACAACATGATGTGATGTGGAACATTGCATACTCATTGTTACCATATACATGTGGTAGTGATGCATGTGAACACACTAGGACCGCTGGGGCATTTTTTCCCTCTTTGGGAGGTTTTTCCCCCGTGCATTGTACGCCCATCACTCTAGGGCTATCCATCTTTCCATTGCACACTAAGTAATACACTCTCTACTGTGTGCCTTGAGCTTCCTTCATCTTCTCCAAGCTGTATGCATTTCTCTGCAACCCTAATTCCAACAATTGGTATCAGAGCAGGTTGCATCCTCCAGGGCTTAGTCGCCAGCTGCTCCAGTACACATCTGGTCACTTTCTCCGATTTCAGTGAGGTTTGGCGAGTGTTCGCAGGTCGACAAATATTTTGGGATATCTCGCAGAGCTCAATTTGCTCAAATTTCTGATTCGGGCTCATTTCGGCCTCCGTTTCCACTACAGGCAGGTCTGCACAGGCAATTTCTTCATTTTGTGCAAAATTTTTATCGGTGCCGTTTTTTGCATAACAGGTGCCTTACAGTCTTCTACGGTTTGTGCTATGTAGCACATGTTGTTCTCGCTTCGTTTCTCCTATTTTTGAGCAGTTTTCACATCAGGTGCAACATTTACCATGGCTAACAACAACACAGATGCGTTCAAGATGTTTGCTGCTGAGGACAGATTGGATGGGGACAATTACCCTATGAGGGCTTACATGATGCAACATGTTCTTGTGTCAAAGGGCGTCTGGAATATTGTGCAAGGCATTGATCTACGCCTTGGTTCCGACGATGCAAGCGATGTTGAGGATGTCGCAGGTCTTGCTACAAGAATTGTTGCTATTAGAGTTCTTTTGCCTACAGCAGAACAATCTCGTTGAGATGTAAAGGATGCACAGGCTCATGCATTGATTGTGTTGTCTGTGAAGCGCACCATTGTTCCTCACATTCATTCAGCAAAATCTGCAAAACAGGCTTGGGATATTCTAGCAGGTCTTAATGCAAGCGGCAATGAGGCTAAAATTGCTTTGCTGCGTAAAGAGATGGAGTCGAAGATTATGCATGAGGAACATGATATGGAAACTTTCCTTGCTGATGTCAAGGATATCAATGAGCAACTTATTTCTGCAGGTGAAGTCATTTCGGACAGTTCCCTTGTGTAGAGTGTCCTTGATGCCTTACCAGATTCTTACCAAACTTTTGCTAGTACTTGGAGACTTATGACCCAAGGAAATCCAGAAGTTGTCAAGTTTGATGTATTATGCACATTGTTGTTGCAAGAGTCACTTTCTAAAAAAAACAGAACTAGATAGCATGCAGTTGAACAAGCCTTTATTGCTTCTCAAAGAAAGGGTGGTAACAACAATGCAGCCACTTCTTATGGTTCTGCTGCGAGTGGCAAAGCATTTGTTCCCAATGCTTCTGCTGGCAGCACTTCGTCTGGCAATTATGGTGATAATGGGAAAAAGAAGATGTGCTGCCATTATTGTAAAGCTAATAATCACTTGATCAAGCAGTGTCCTAAGTTGAAGGCCAAAGAGGCTAAGAAGAAAGAGGGTGGTTCCACGGCAAATCATTGGTTCCACTACAAATGCAGCCATTGTTGAGTCTTCTGTAAAAGGAGACTGTAATGCTGATGTTGATACAGAATGGGCTTTTAGTGTCATAAAATCTAATATCTAACCAACCCAAATGATTTTCTCATATTAAATTGATCACTTAATGTGGGAGAATAAACGGGAACAAGTGTTAAGATATAGATATGTGCTTATAGATCTATCGCAACACAGGGCCAATGGTAAAGGGGCCCAAATGGGAGATGGTCTATCAAGAGCAAGGCTAACCAATGGAGCATAAGACCTTAGGGTTAGCTTCATTGAAGACCTCCAATAATGTGTGTAAAAGTCCTTTGACCTTAGGTACGCTAGGGCTGAGCTTGAGGTGGGAACCCGGCCCAAGCTCGAGGTGCTTGTCGTGCTTGAGGTGCTTGTCCTACTTGAGGTGCTTGTCATGCTTGAGGTGCTTGAGGTGCTTTGAAAAGCTTGCCTGAGATGCTTGTGGGAATACCCCCTAGTCCAAGTGCTTAGTCATGCTTGATGACTAAGGTGCTTGAGCACCAAAAGTCAAAAGCATCCCTACAAGAGGGGGGGCGAGCCCTTTTCCTAGGGGCTAGAGAGAGAACACCCACTCACACACACAAGGAAGGCCCAAGCTTGAAGAGGCAGCAAGGACACATGTCAGGCCCCTACCTATGTTACCTTCATGAGATGCCTAAAACCTATTGGTTGGCCACCCAAGGGGTCCAATAGTAATTTAGGAGATTTAATTAATTGATTTAGCATTTATCTAGCCCTCTCTCTCAAAGGGGAAAGAGGGACACTTGTCTCAAGGCTACCCCTACTGCTTGTAATGCCTCCTGCTCATGATTGGCTAGGCCTGGAGGGGTCCAATGAGCTTCAAGCATGAGCTACAAGGGGGGGGTCGACCCAAGCAAGCTAGGGGGATGCTTAGGGGATATACTCACCCACACACACTCACAAACACTCTCATAGTGTGCTATGCAAAGTGAAAGAATTCCCTCTCCAAGCAAGTAGAGGTTGAGAGCCTACACCAACACTCTTGGCTATGGAGTGCAAATCCAACCAAGAGCCATGCTTCAATGCTTAAGCTTTCCATCTCCTTCTTCTTCATTACTATGCTATTATGTATGCTAGCAACAAGAGTATGATAAGTGAGGAACTAATTCTTTCTCCCACGAAATGTTTCTTCTTCCTCTTCCCTACCCTCATTCCCTGATAGCTCTCTCCACCTTCGAAGGTGTTTGAGGTCTTGGGACTGAGGCTTGGGATAGTTAAAGCTTTCTTCAAGTTTATGTTATGTTTGTGATGCATGAAGCTTTCCATCTTCATTGCATCACCTAGGTCACAAGGAATACAAAGACTGTATTGTAACAAGTCTCTCTTAATGGAAGAAATCATAATACAAATGCCTATTGGAGGGGGGACCAGCTCCACATAAATCCGGTCCTCAACTGTTGTCATGTTCTCTAAATTCTCTCTCTTGCAAAAGTATTGTTCATGCCAAGTTAACTAATTGCTATGATTATGTTGCTATCTTCAATTATGTTCACCCGTTATGCTCACAAAGTTATTTCTCAAAAGTACTCTCATTAATTTCCGCTACTCTCAAGTTAAATAGGCCAATTCCATTACATTTAGTGCAGAGTGTAGTTACAATCCTATTGTCCATGATGCATGCATGTCAGTTGTGCTACGGATTCACATGTGTGGTATTTCGATAGTGGTCCTACAAAGCACATTACCTCACATCGTGAATTGTTCACCTCTCTCGAGTATGTCCCTCATGGGAATTCAGTCACTTGTGCCAACAATGCCTCTTAGGAGTTGGAAAGATTGTGCTTACTACTGCAAATGGAAATTCTTTCGCACTTGTTGATGCACTTTATGTACCTGGGATCAAGAAGAATCTTTTGTCTGTATCTACACTTGCTAGACTTAGACTTGTAGTCAAATTTGTGGATGACAGATGTACAGTTCATGATCTCAATTTTGGTGATGAAATTGTTGCATCTGGGCTTTTGTGTCGTGGGCTGTATAAGCTCACTTTGTATGACAAGTGTGGACAAAATTTTGCAAATGCAGTTGTAGATTCAAGGCTATTTCAGATGCAAAACTTTGGCATGCACATTTTGGTCATCTGAATTTTTTGGCAATTTGTTGCATTTGCAGAAATCTGATATGGTTGCTTCTTTGCCACCTCTTGAAGCACCTGTCAAACATGTTTGTGAAGGCTGTATGTTGGGTAAGATGCAGCGTTCAAAGTTTCCAAAGGATGGTTCACTTTGGGCCACATGCAGATTACAGCTTGTGCATAGTGATGTTTTGGGCCCATGCAAACTCCGTCCTTGGGCAATTACCTATACTTCATGACTTTCATTGATGATTACTCCAGACATGCATGGGTATTTCTGCTTAAAGCAAAGTCCTAAGTTTTTATGTGCTTCAAACAATTTCGAACAATGGCTAAAAATGTCTCGTAATGTACTATGGGCACCCTCCGTTCCGATCGAGGGGGGGAGTATATGTCTCATGAATTTAATGCATTTCTAGCTAGTCGTGGGATAAAACACCAATGTACAGTGCCTTACACACCTCAATAAAATGGTGTTGCTGAGATGAAAAACAGGTCACTTACAAAAATGGCACGATGTATGGTCAAAAGTCAAGCTTTGCCACATTCTTTTTGGCTTGAGGCCATCATGTGTGCCACTTATGTACTAAACAGGTGTCCTACGAAAGCTTTGCAGTCTATTACTCCATATGAAGCATGGCATGATAGAAAGCCTTCTATTGAGCACATGCGTGTTTTTGGTTGTTTGGCATATGCTTTGGTGCCACAAACACAGCGTAGAAAATTGGATGATAAGGCTTTCAAATGTATTTTTGTTGGTTATAGTGCTGAAAGCAAAGGTTACTAGTTGTATCATCCGCAAATGAAATGAACTTTGGTTTCACGGGATGTAGTGTTTGTGGAAGATTCTGTTCAGCCCTTGCTGTCATGTACTAGAAACAGTAATGTAAGCTCACGGGACATTTATGACACTTTGTTGCCTCTTTTCAGTGGTGGAAATACTAATGTAAGTTCCAATGAGGCAAATGTACAGCCTATGGGGGTTTCTGAAAATGTTACAGGTCAGCCTATTACTGATGCAGATGTACATGATGTACTTGATGAGGAAAGGGTTGAAAATGAGCAGGCTAGAGGTATGCCAAAATGGATGGTGCACACTTTGCGTGACAGTAAATTGGATGCACCTTTGTCTAGTCATACTCGTTCAGTCTCTCACCATGCATCTTATGTATCATATTGTTATGCTTTGGTTGTGTCTAGCTTACATGATGTTGAGGAGCCTCTGTCTTTTGATGAAGCACAGAATTCAAAAAATTGGATGGCTGTCGTGCAATCAGAATATGATGCACTTATAGAAAATGACACGTGGACTTTATGTGATTTGCCTCCTGGCAAAAAGGCCATTGGTACAAAGTGGGTTTACAAGTTGAAATGCAAGCCGGATGGTGAGATTGATCGCCATAAGGCTTGACTTGTTGCAAAGGGCTATGCACAACAAAAAGGCATAGATTATGAAGAAACCTTTGCTCCCACTTGTTGTATGACTACTGTGCGTTTTCTATGTGCATTGGCAGCTCATTTTGGTTGGGATGTACATCAATCAAACATTGTTACTGCTTTCTTGAATGGTGACATATTTGAGGAAGTTTATGTAACGCAGCCTCATGGTTTTTTCAAGAAAGGACAAGAGGACAAAGTGTGCAAATGTAAGAAGGCTTTGTATGGGTTGAAGCGATCTCCTCGTGCTTGGTATGAGAAAGTTGACACTTATTTGGTCAAACTAGGCTTTGTAACAGTTCAACAGAAAGCACATTGTATGTAAAGCGTGAGTATGATGTACTTCTCATTGTGGTTCTTTATGTAGATAATTTGCTCATCAGTGGACCAAATGAGAGACATATTGCTAAATTTAAGGCTGATTTGAATGCTACTTTCAAGATGAAAGATTTGGGGCTGTTGCATCATTACTTGGGCATAGTGTTTAAGCAGTGTGATGGTGGTATTGCCTTGTGTCAGAAAAGTTACATACAGACATTGCTATGTAAGTTTGGACTTGAGGATTGCAAACCGATTGCCACTCCCATAACAACAGGTTTGAAATTGAGTCTACATGATGTTGGTGATCCTGTAGATGTCACTCTTTACCAAACTGCTATTGGATGCCTCATTTATGTATGCAACACGAGGCTAGATATTCAGTTTGAAGTCTCACAGGTCAGCAGATTTATGCATAGCCCAGGGTCTAAGCATTGGCAGGCTGTCCAGAGGATTTTTTGCTACCTTAGTGGCACTTTACATCTTGGCTTGTTTTATCCCAAGGGCGGCAATGATCCCAAGGGGGGATCATTGCCGCCACACTTACATGCTTTTTTGGACTCAGACTGGACTAGTTGTTTTGACACGAGAGTGTCCATAAGTGGTTTTTGTTTCATGCTTGGCAGTTCATGTATATCATAGTTGAGCAAGAAGCAACCCTCTGTGGCAACTTTTAGTTGTGAGGCTGAGTACAGGGCAGTCTTCACAGCTACGTTTGAGTGTGTATGGCTCATACGCCTTATGGCTGATTTGGGTGTTGGACAGGACACTGCCAACACTATGTACACTAACAGTCAAAGTGCATTGGCAGTTGCAAGGAATCCAGTTTCTCATGCTTGCACAAAGCACATTGAGGTGCATTACCACTATGTCAGGGATAGGCTCTCAGCAGGAGAGATCAGATTGGCTTATGTGCCAACACAGGACAACCTTGCAGATCTTTTCACAAAGGCATTGTCTCGTGAGAAGTGAGAAGCTTTCCACAAAGCTTTGGGATTACTCTCCTTTGTGGATTGATCATGTCCTTAGGGCATGGCACTTCTCTTTACTCATGTGCCAGCTCTCATTCACCGCATCACTCTAGGGGGAATTTGTTACCATATACATGTGGTAGTGATGTGTGTGAACACACTAGGACCGTCGGGGCATTTTTTCCCTCTTTAGGAGGTTTTTTCCCTCGTGCATTGTATATACGCCCATCACTCTAGGGCTATCCATCTTTCCATTGCACACTAAGTAATACACTCTCTATTGTGTGCCTTGAGCTTCCTTCATCTTCTCCAAGCTGTGTGTGTTTCTGTGCAACCCTAATTCCAACACTCATCTAGTAGCCATCAAGAGCAAGTGAAATCTCTACTAGACATAAAAGGAAGAGGAACACTAGAGGTAAACGTGACATCACCATGACTAGCATATGAAGCCACCTCTCTAGTCTATGTCAAAAGCGTCTCTGCATCAGTCAAACATCTACGTCGCTACCTCATGTGTCTGAAGCAACGACTTTGGAAAGGGGGGATGCAAACACACTCAAAAACACTAGCAGATGCCTCTCTATAGCCCAAGATGATCACAACACCCCAATCCATTCAAGATCTCTTCAGATTTGACACAATTCTCATCACACAACCTATACTTCACTCTATCAACAAACTTATCTACACTTTGGAGAATCACAAACCACACAACACCCACACAGCTTCAATCATACACACCTACACTGCACAACACTTCTCTCTTGCTCACTCTTTGCACCACACAAAATGACGGCCACGGGGCAACTCACACACACCAGCACCAACAATAGAAGGGCAAATAGCAGAGAGCAGAAGAGGGATACGGGGGTTGATAGCAATTAGAAAATTGTGCACCTGATGCGTCCAAAAGATAGGTTCCAAAGCTCCTTGGAACACTCTCTTGCTCTCCAAAATATTTTCTCCTTCACCAAAAGCTCCTCTCAACAGCCCTCGTCGGCCTCCTCTACAAAAAACATCTCCTCTGGCTTTGGGATCCTTCAAAATGCCA
The DNA here is from genome assembly GCF_014529385.1 of Adiantum capillus-veneris. NCBI lineage: Eukaryota > Viridiplantae > Streptophyta > Polypodiopsida > Polypodiales > Pteridaceae > Adiantum > Adiantum capillus-veneris. The sequence goes on from NC_140947.1 coordinate 122,189,987, forward strand.
GATAAGGGCCCCTTATAGGGCGAGTTGGCTATTTTTAGCAACTTTTTATATGTGTCAAACACTTGTCCCATTTTAGCATTGCATGGGAGCCACTCCTTTTCCCTCAGATTTACTTGCATGTGCCACAATCGCGAGAAGACTCTCCTTCTTGAGCCCTAGGAGTAGCGCGTGACGTTGGAAAGGGGGAACACACCCAACACACACAATGTTTGCCTCTCTATAGCCCAGAGATTCCACTGCACCCCTATCCACACAGAATCATACACACTTTTCTCAAACAAACTCGCAAGTATATCCAAATAATGCGCACACACTCACGAGGACCACAATCTACCTTGCACCCATAAACACATCAATTTCTTGTTTCCCTTGCACACAATCACCTCTCTCTCTCTCTCTCTCTCTCTCTCTCTCTCTCTCTCTCTCTCTCTCTCTCTCTCTCTCTTTGCACATCACACCCTCGGGGGGGCACACCTACCTACACACACCCGGAAACGCTGCACAACAGAGCAGAAAAGAAGAAAGAGGAGGGGGAACAACACCAAAAGCAACACAACTAGAGCTTCCTTCTTCTTCAATTGATGGGCTATGGTGGAGCATACAACAACCAAAGCTCTCTCCTTCTTTGTTCTGTCTGAAGGCCCCCTTAACACAGTAGATCAAGAAAACTTAAATATCTCCTAATCGGTGCAAAATTTGCCTATATGCCTGAGTGGCAAAGATGCTCAAAACGCCCTTTTCCTCGTCCCTCGCAGCCCGTTTTTACAAGAAAACAGTTTTTCAAAAATTTTACAGACTAAGACTTTTTTGGCCTCCCTCATACAGAGGTGTGAAGTCTCTCACATACTTTCCTTTTTACCACTGACCACATGTCTTCCTCTACCCAAGTTGCCTTGCATGTCCTAAGAGCCTTTCACATGTAAAACCCTTTTCTTCAAGCATGAAATCTCTACACTTAGGCCTTCATAACCACATATAACATACACTTCCTGGATCTCCCTGCTTGTAATGGACCTTCGTATTTGCTTTATCACCCATGCCTGCACCTGTAAGCATACACATTAGTGTCTGTGTCCTCTGCTAGGGCCAACACACTTTGGTTGCACCATCATTGCCCAACCCCTCGTTGAACATTTATGCTCAACCAAAAGAAGTCTTTATTCATCTACAAACTATAAACACTCAAAAACACTGTGAGAACACACAAAAAACCATATATATAGTCTTATATATGCTTATTGTTTTCAACCCTCAAGTGGGTTGCCCAACCCCCTGCATCATAGCAAAGCCTCCGCCTAGATCAAAAACCCGACTTTGAGCTTTTTCATCCACTTGTAACCGCATCCCTTTTTGTCTTTCCTCAACACACAAACACCATCGTGCTCATAGGCTGACCGAGGCCTACCTTTACTCCAAGCATCTTTTGAAAAGCAATCCACTTCCATCCGAGCATCATCAAGCAAATCATCATTCAAAACAGCCATACCTGACATCATACGTGACCCTCCTCCCAACCATATAACATGAGACTCTACATGCTAGAAATCTCCTCTTTTGGATAGGAAAGCCCTCGCAGCATCTATATCCTCAGCAAAGCTTTGTCCACTAGTACCTTTGTCTCTTTATCCCCTTCAATCATAGGATCATCAAAGCCCCAATCATCTTCGTCTTCAATGCAGACTTGGTCAAAGGAACATGTATCATTCAGCATCTCCAATCACCTCTTCTACAGCTGCATCAAGTTCCGACAAGGAAGAGAGAAACTCTCTCCACACCACATTTTCATGGTCTACCTCCATAGGCAAGGCTACTTTTTCTCTCTTGGCAAGACTTTGCATACTATCACTAGTAGATATAGGCTGCTCCAGCTGCTCTCTATCAAGCATCACAGCTTGCAATCCCATACTGCTCTTCACACACATGCACAATATCTCTATGAACTTGCAAGAGATCAAACTCGTCATATCTTGAATGAGAGGATTCGCTTTCCCAGCTCGCATCTGTATCCATAGAGCTACTTTCACTTATCTCCCCTTCCTCTACTATCTTGAGATCAGGAATCTCTTCAGGCTCTACCACTTTGACCTCCTCTGCAAATCGTACTCTTTGACTGTTCACACACTTCAAAGGAACTTGACCATCCATACCTTGGTTTGATAGCACCTCTCTTTATCGATCTGTAGCCGCCTTCACTTCTTTCATAATTGGAGTTGCCCTCTCTAACATCCTTGGCATCAACACGGCTCTATCTCTCTGTAGCCATAAGACCCTTGGCTCGTCTTGTATTGGCTCTTCTCTCTGCACCACTTTCTGCTTAGCTTTCCCCACTTCAATCCGCATTGGCACCATCACAACTGGCAAACCCTGCCTCGCTTGTCATGTCTTCAATATCTTCTTGGTCCGTCCTTTTGCTAGAGTCACCGCTTCATTATATGACCTCGGGTTGTCCAACTCCACCTTGTCTCGCACTTCTTCATGCAAGTAATCCAAAAAATTTCTTATTTTAAGATAATCCACATTTTTAGCAAGCAGTTACCTTGATCAGTTTTGTCCCAAGGGCTTCGAACTCCCATGTGAACGCTTGGAAATCTCCTTCCAAAATTTGTTTCAACCCATCGAGCTTTCTCTTTATCTCGTTGAGCCGCACATATGGCACAAATTGGCGTTGGAAAGCTGCTTCAAAATTAGCCTTTTCTTCGTCTTAGACCATCAAACCACCGATTTGCTTTTCCCCGAACCAAGAGCGAAAATATATGCACCCCACCTCAATTCTTGACAACTTGCTTTCCAATAAAAACAACCCATAATCTTGCAACCATGTTTTTGCATCCTCCACCCTAGTGAAGATGACAAATCTTGTCCACGTCATATCTTTCAACACCTGCTCTTCAAATCTTGCATCTTCAACACCGGAAAACTTGTTGCTTCACCTTCAAATCAGAGCATCAGACAGCTCCTCAGTGGGGGCACCACTGATGGAAAGGGGGAAGGGAGATCACACCCAGCACACACAATGTTTGCCTCTCTATAGCCCAGGGATTCCATTGCACCCCTATCCACACAGAATCATACATGCAGACACACACTTTTCTCAAACAAGCTCGCAAGTACACCCAAATCAATGCGCACACACTCGCGTGGACCACAATCTACCTCACACCCATAAACACATCAATTTTTTTGTTTCCCTTGCACACAATCACCTCTCTCTCTCTCTCTCTCTCTCTCTCTCTCTCTCTCTCTCTCTCTCTCTCTCTCTCTCTCTCTCTCTCTCTCTCTCTTTGCACATCACACCCTCGGGGGAGCGGAGCACACCTGCCTACACACACCCAGAAACACCGCACAACAAAGCAGAAGAGAAGAGAGGGGAGGGAGAACAACACCGAAAGCAACACAACTAAAGCTCTCTCCTTCTCTGTTTTGTTTGCAACCGTCCTTAACACAATAGAGTACAAAAACTTAAATATCTCATAATCGGTGCTGAATTTGCCTATGTGCATGAGTGACAAAAATGCTCAAAACACCCTTTTCCTTGACCCTCAAGGCCCGTTTTTACAAAAAAAAAGTTTTACAAAAAATTTACAGACCAAGACTTTTTCAGCCTCCCTCATGCAGAGGTGTGAAGTCTCTCACGTACTTCCCTTTTTACCACTGACCACATGTCTTCCTCTACCCAAGTTGCCTTGCATGTCCTAAGAGCCTTTTCACATGTAAAAACCTTTTCTTCAAGCATGAAATATCTACACTTATGCCTTCATAATCACATAGAACATACACTTCCTGGATCTCCCTGCTTGTAATGGACCTTCGTATTTGCTTTATCACCCATGCCTGCACCTATAAGCATACACATCACTGTCTGCGTCCTTTGCTAGGGTCGACACACTTTGGCTGCACCAACGCTATTAGGGGGGAAGGGCCCCTCGGTAGGATTTTGTCCTTGTTATCTAGCATGAGGCACTTTAGCTCTATTGTGAACAAATCCATCTTCTTACTCTCCTGACCTCCACTGTATGCACACTCTTCTTATGCATCTTCTCTTCATTGAAGTATACGTCATTGCTGCGAAGAATACTTTTAGCTACAAGATCCTATCATCGAAATCCTATCATCGAATATTTTTAGCTACAGGATCCTATCATCAAAATCCCATTTTGCAAGGATTGACATAGCCAAGAAATATGCATTTCTTTGACTTAGGATCCAGCTTGCTTTGAAACTCCTTTGGAACATGACAATACGCTTCACATCCAAAGGCTCTAAGATGCTTGTAAGAAGGTGGCTTCCCAGACCAAACATCTTCAGGTACCTTCTCATCTAAAGCCTTGTTAGGAGATCTATTAATAAGATGGACAGTAGTTGCTAATGCTTTAACCCAAAATCCATTAGGTAACTCTGCATTAGACAACATGCTATGCAACTTCTCTTGTATGCTACGGTTCATTCTCTCAACAACACCATTTTGTGGAGGGTTATATGGAGCAGTTAACCCTCTTTTGATGCCTTTAGAATCACATAAATGTTTTGAAAGGCAGATTGGCCCCAACCTAGGATTCTTTTTGGTCCACCATCGAGCATACATGTTGCACTGGAAGCTCATCTATCTTCCACCTCATGCTCTCCTCCACACATGCAATGCACTCCATCCTAGCATCATTGAGCCCTTCCTCATTAGTTGGCCCTTCAAGATTGATCAACACCTTTTTCCTGTCGGCTTCAACTACATGTTCTCAAAACACCTGGCTTTGATCTCGTCCATCCACCTACAACAGCTTCCCGTTCACCGCTCCAAGCATCCATTGGCATATTGCTCACCTCCAACCAATCATCACCAAACACCCCATCACTTTCATCATTCATACTGAACCTATTTGACCCACCCTCCCAACCACGTACTAAAACAACCTCCATGCAAGATATCTCCTCTAAAAAGCATTGCGGTTGATACGCATACTCCTCCATAGTTGCCTCCACGGCACAATCATAGTAGCAGGAAATTTCTCACCCAAAGGAAACTCCACTTGTGGAGGAGAAAACCCTCGCATCACCTGTATTCTGGCCAAAGATTTACCAACAAGCATATGTGTCTCTTCATCCATTTTTGTAAGATAATTGGCCTAATAACTTGAGTGTAGCGGAAATTAATGAGAGTACTTTTGAGAAATTACTTTGTGAGCATAGCGGGTGATCATAATTGAAGAGTAGCAACATAGACATGGAAATTAGTTAACTTGGCTTGAACAATACTTTTACAAGAGAGAGAATTTAGAGAACATGACAACAATTGAGGACCGGATTTATGTGGAGCCGGTCCCCCCTCCAATAGGCATTTGTATTATGATTTCTCCCATTAAGAGAGACTTGTTACAATACAATCTTTGTGTTCCTTGTGACCTAGGTGATGCAATGAAGATGGAAAGCTTCATGCATCACAAGCATAACATAAACTTTGTGGAAAGTTTTAACTATCCCAAGCCTCAGTCCCAAGACCTCAAACACCTTTGAAGGTGGAGAGAGCTAGCAGGGAATGAGGATAGGAAAGAGGAAGAAGAAACATTTCACAGGAGAAAGAATAAGTTTCTCACTTATCATCACTTTTCTTGCTAGCATACATAATAGCATAGTAATGAAGATGGAGAAGATGGCAAGCTTATGTAATGTAAATGGCCTATGAACTTTGAGAATAGCGGAATTAAGAGAATTAGAGTGAGCATTTTTGTGAGATTACTTTGAGAACATAGATGGTGACCTTAGTTGATGGTAGAAACATGAACATAGTACTTAATTAGCTTGTCATGAACAATACTTTTGCAAGAGAGAGAGTATTAGAGAACATGACAATAATTGAGAACCGGATTTACTTGGAGCTAGTCCCCCCTCCAAAAGGCGTTGTATTATAGATTCTCCCATCAAGAGAGACTTTAGTACAATACAATCTTTGTGTTCTTTGTGACCATGGTGATCTTATAAAGATGGAAAGATTCATGCATCACGAGCTTAACATAAACTTTGCAAAAAGCATTAACTATCCCAAGCCTCAATCCCAAGGCCTCAAACACCTTTGAAGGTGGAGAGAGCTAGTGGGGAATGAGGGTAGGGAAGAGGAAGAAGAAACATTTCATACAAGAAAGAAATAGTTCCTCACTTATCATCACTCTTCTTGCTTAGCATAGCATAATAGCATAGTAATGAAGATGAAGAAGATGGAAAGCTTAAACATTGAAGCATGGCTTTTGGTTGGATTTGCATTCCATAGCCAAGAGTGTTGGTGTAGGCTCTCCACTTCTCAACAAACTTGGAGAAGGAGATGGAGCTCTTGCACTTTGCACTCCACACATCTCTCTCTCTCTCTCTCTCTCTCTCTCTCTCTCTCTCTCTTATTATTTTACTATTTCATTTGGACATGTATCTTCTTTTTCCCCTTTGAGAGAAAGAACTTAATTATTTATTTTTATGTATCTAAATTCTCATTGGACCCCTTTAAAACCTAACCAATAGCATTCAAGCATATCATGAGGGTCACATGTGGAGGATCATTTGACCATATATCTTTTATGCTTATTAAGTCATTTGATTGAATTGAATACTTCAAGGACTTAGTCAATCAAGCAAGCATGTGCCTTTTATGCTTCTTAAGTCATTTGTTTTGAATTGAATACTTTAAGCCTTAGTCAATCAAGCATGGACGTTCATGCCTCTTGAGAATTTATCTTTGAATTTAACATTTCAAAAAACCTTAGTCATTTGAGCATAAAAATTACCTCAAGCTTATGGCAAGGTTCCCACAACCACTTTAAGCATCTTAGCACCTCATGCTTGGGTAGGATTCCCACCTCGAGGTTAGCCCTTGGCAAGCCATGATACTTGAAATTTTGAGATCTAGAGAGGGTATCGTTTGATGTGCCTTAATAGTCTTTTTGACAGGCATAGAGTGTGTTTTCTTGCTAAGCCTGTCAACTGAAACAATCCAATTTTCTTCCCTCGATCAAATTTCAATTTTTGGTACACCATGCATTTTGAAACATACTCTTATATGTTTACTTTTCATGATAGACCAACAGAAATACATTTCTACTCCTTGAAGAGTAGATTATAGAATCCTTCTTTGCCCCATATAAGGAGAAGCATGGGATTCATACATGACTTTCTTATTGTCTCGGTGAGTAACACATAGCCTATTGCCGTTTGGAAGATAACCATCCTTCAAGGTGAATGGTTCTTTTTTTCTTCCCTAATGCAAAGGCTGTAATTACCTACTTACAGTCTTGGTCAGTAGCATACTCATCTATCATAAAAGATAGATCATTGTGAGTTGCTATAGACACCACATTTACCCATGGCCATTGTAAAAGTGCGTCGACCACTTGATTGTGCTTGCTAGAAATGTGAGCAATATGAAATTTAAATTGCGAAAGAAAATTTTTCCACCTCATTTGTTTGTCGGAGAGCTTGGTTTGCGTCATGGATTTCTTGAGTCTTTGTGATCCATTCGTAGGATGAATGGAGCCCCCAAAAGACAGTGTTTCCATGTGTCTAGGGCATGTAGAACAGCTAAAATCTCTTTTTTGCATATGCCCAAGACCCGTTCATCGGCATTGAGCCTTCGACTCTCATATGCTATGGCATGCTCTTCTTGAAGCAACATTGCTCCAAGGCAATCACCACAAGCATCACATTGGACCCCAAATGGCTTTGAGAGATCCGAAAGCATGAAGAATAGTTGAGAGATAAGCTTCTCTTTGAGCTTTTCAAAAGCATTTTGCTCTTTATCAGTCCATGAGTACGTAACATTCTTCTTTATTAAATCATGCAATGGTCCTGCTATTTGAAAGAATTTTGTTGTGAAGCGTCTATAGTATGCACACATACCAATAAAGCTTCTTAGATCATGTAGATTCCTTGCATTAGGCCATGCTTTTATTGCCTCCTACTTTGATGGATTCATACTTGTACCATCTTGAGAGATAATGTGACCTAAATATTGAATCTCTTGTAGAAAAAAATTCACTTTTCTTTTGATTAATGAAAAGCTTATTCTCTCTCACAACTTGAAAGATTACTTGGAGGTGTCACTTGTACTCCTCAAGAGAATTTGAGTGGCCTGAAGATTTTTGTCCATTGTGAGTTTGAATGCGACTGGAGCATTTGTCAGGCCAAAACTCGTAACTTATCAAATAGATCTTCTAGCTGCGGCATGGGAAATCCTTTTTTTTTTTGTGATCCGATTTAGTGCTCTATAGTCAACACACATGGATGTATGCCATCTTTCTTTTGCACTAAAAATACTGGTGAATAGAATGGAGAAGAGCTAGGCCTCACCATCCCTTTTTCCACCAATTCATGCACTTGCCTCATGATCTCCTCTTGTTGAACTTGTGAAACTCAATAAGGAGGTTTATTAGGTGGTGAGCTTCCTAGTAGAATCTCTATTGCATGGTCATCATCTCCTCATTTTGGAGGTAGCTCACTAGGGATGTCATCAATGAAAACATCTTAGAATCCATTTAGGAGATTAGACAACTCTAATTTCTCTTGATTCCCTTTTTTGATACTTGTGAAAACATTAGGATCATTTACACATTCTCTAACAAAAATCATATACGAAAAAATAGAGCTTTTCATTGACTTATCAAAATCAAGTGTATTTATCAGGGATATGGTGTTTCCCAAGTCATTAGCATCTATGTACATGCTCTTTTCCCTGTAGGTGAAATAGATTCTCCTTTTAGGGAACATGTTGGCAGCCATGCGGTTGAACCATGGTGCCCCTAGGATAACATCCTCATGTTGGAGAGGAGAGATTAAAAAAAGTCTTCTTTGTCAACGTAGATTTGGACATGAAGCCTCCACTTCCCAATCAAGGGAGTAACGGAGGTTTGCTATCCCTTGAAAGTTGCGTCAGCAGTTACAATATCTCCCATCCCAAAAGCTTGAATGCCCAACTTGGTGGCCAACTCCATTGATATGAAGTTGTGAGTAGAGCCAGGGTCAAATAAGATGAAGGCATCATTCTCCCTTACGCTTTCCCAAGCATAGGAGAGGAATGAGGCTTCGCAATGAGTATCATCTTTTGGAGCTTCAACCATGGAAGCTCTAGGAGTGCCATGGTGTACATTTATTTTGGGGCAAGATCAATAACCATGTCCTTGCTCCTCACACTTAGAGCATTTATGGTCTTTACAAAAAGCCTCTAATTCTCTGGGAGAGAGCTTATTTTTACCTTTGTAAGCTCCTTTCTTCTTGGCCTTGTTGTTGTTGGTGTTGGTGTTGCCTTGGGAAGAGTTTTGAGCATTGCTCTTCCCTCTGGCTTCATTTCGATCCTTGTTTTCCATGGGCTTGAAATTTCTTCTCACCCCTTGTTGAAAATTGATCCTTGAAGCAACCATAGTGTGTGGTGGATGACCTTGGTGATAGTGCTAGGCCGTTGTGAGTTGACATACTTTGCCATTTTTGTAGATATTACCGCACAAAATTGTTGTTTTTGTTTGGCGAAGTCTATCCTTTGAAAGACTGTAGCTTTGAGATATGAATCCCAAAACTTGTCTACATATTTGTGGATAGACTTGTTGAAGAGTAGCTTCAAACTTTGCCATTCGGTGAGCACTTTGTCCTTGGCATCGCTTGCAAGTAATTGCTTCATTATGGAAACTTGTAGAGTTTTCCATGTCGCCATGAAGGCTAGCCCACCATTGACGAGTAGAGTTTTGGAAATGCATAGCTACATGGTGTAGCTTGGAGAACTCCATGAAGCCCTCGTCTCCAAAGGTCGCATCAAATTGTTGGATGAAGGACGGTACTTTGTCTATGGCACCAAAGGTGCCATCATAGGTGAGAAAAGAGATACTCTTTCCTCCCTCTTTGAACTTCTTGAGCTTTTGGGACCTTCTCCATGCTAGGTAAGTTTTGGATGTCCTCTCCTCTTGTATTGTCTAAGAGAATAACTATTGCTTCGTCGGAAGAAGAGGAAGGTGAAGAAGAAGGAGAAGAGGATGTCTTTCTTGCCTTTTTCTTCCTTTGTTTCCTCTCTTCCCTTTTGGAGTGACAAGGAGAAGGACTATGGGTTGACCATTTCCTCTTGGGAGGAGTTGGCGATAGTCTAGACCGCCATCTTCATGGAGCCACATCTATAGAGGAACTTAGGGATTCACTTCTTTCTCGTTCTTTGGATTCCTCCTCTATTATAGGAGAGAGTCTTCTTTTGGGAGTCTCATCAAGAGACCTCCTAAACTATCTCTTCTCTTGGAGAGGAAGGGAAATCGTGTAAAAGCACGAAGTTGTTGGGTAACTTCGGCTTGCAAAGTAGGGTTGCCCATAGCTTGATGCAACCTAGTAACAAGATAATTGATAAAGATGGGGGCGTCATCATTAACACCTTCATGTGCAAAATCAAAGTTCTCAATGTTCATTCTACTCTCTTGGTTATTGTCAACCATGCTAATTATACTTATGTGTTTACTTAGTGTATTCTTTGGCAATTCAAAACCTTAGTTGCTACTCCTCTTAGCCTTTTAAAATAAGCACTTAAGTATCTACACCCACGGCTCGAATTGGTTAATTGTAGAGAGTAGTGGGGTGGGTCTAACATAGCAAAATTGTCGACGGATAGCTCCTTTCGGACTTCTTATGGCTCAATAATGGTAATGCCATAGGCAAGTCTAAAAAGACCCCATTATTAAAAGCAAAGCTCCCTAGGTGTGCACCATACCCCACATAGTGGGCTCAATAAAACCGATAATAGATCCCAATCCCACTTACCCTAATATAATTAACAAAATCAACCATTAATAGGCTACTTAAGGACCTCTCTTCTTAAGGAAGAAAAGAGAAACCAAATGCTCTAATACCAATGTAATGTAAATGGCCTATGAACTTTGAGAATAGCGGAATTAAGAGAATTAGAGTGAGCATTTTTATGAGATTACTTTGAGAACATAGAGGGTGACCTTAATTGATGGTAACAACATGAACATAGTACTTAATTAACTTGGCATGAATAATACTTTTGCAAGAGAGAGAGTATTGAAGAACATGACAATAGTTGAGGACCGGATTTACTTGGAGCCGGTCCCCCCTCCAAAAGGCGTTTGTATTATAGATTCTCCCATCAAGGGAGACTTTGTTACAATACAATCTTTGTGTTTGTATTATAGATTCTCCCATCAAGAGAGACTTTGTTACAATACAATCTTTGTGTTCCTTATGACCTTGGTGATTCTATGAAGATGGAAAGCTTCATGCATCATGAGCTTAACATAAACTTTGCAAAAAGCATTAACTATCCCAAGGCCTCAAACACCTTCGAAGGTGGAGAGAGCACCTCTCTCTCTCTCTCTCTCTCTCTCTCTCTCTCTCTCTCTCTCTCTCTCTCTCTCATATTATTTTATTATTTCATTTGGACATGTGTCCTCTTTTTTCTCTTTCAGAGAAAGAATTTATTTATTTATTTTTATGTATCTAAATTCTCATTGGACCCCTTTAAAACCTAACCAATAGCATTCAAGCATATAATGAGGGCCACATGTGGAGATGTAGAGGATCATTTGAACATGTGTCTTTTATTCTTATTAAGTCATTTGGTTGAATTGAATACTTCAAGGACTTAGTCAGTCAAGCAAGCATGTGTCTTTTATGCTTCTTAAGTCATTTGTTTTGAATTGAATACTTTAACACTTCGTAAATCAAGCATGGACGTTCAGGCCTCTTGAGAATTTATCTTTGAATTTAACATTTCAAAAACCTTAGTCATTTAAGCATAAAAATCACCTCAAGATTTGGGCAAGATTCCCACAACCACTTTAAGCGTCTTAGCACCTCATGCTTGGGTACAATTCCCACCTCAAGGTTAGCCCTAGCTTGCGTAAGGTCAAAGGACTTTTTAACACTAGCTTTTAGAGGTCTTTAATGAAGCTAACCCTAAGGTCTTTTAAGCTCCATTAGATGCACGTTGCTCTTTGATAGACTACCTCCGTTTGGACCCCTTTTGAGATGTAACCATCTCTCCTCTTGGTCCCTTGCTGAGGTAAATTTGGAAGCACTTATTGCACATTGCTCTTTGGTAGACCGTCTCCTTTTGGACCCCTATTGAGATGCAACCATTTCTCCTTTCGGTCCCCTGTTGAAATAGGTCTAGAAGCACATATATATATATACTAACTCTTGTTTCCCTTTTATCTTTCCATATTAAGTGATCATTTTAATATGAGAAAATCATTTGGTAAAGTTAGATATTATATTTTATGACACTTAAGCATTGAAGCATGGCTCTTGGTTGGATTTGCACTCCGTTAGCCAAGAGTGTTGGGGTAGTCTCTCAACCTCTACTTGCTTGGAGAAGGAGAGGGAGCTCTTGGTTGGATTTGCACTCCGTTAGCCAAGAGTGTTGGGGTAGGCTCTCAACCTCTACTTGCTTAGAGAAGGAGAGGGAGCTCTTGCACTTTGCACAATACACAATGGAAGTGTGTGTGAGTGTGTGTGGGAGAGTATATCCCCTAAGTAACCCCCTAACTTGCTATGGTCGACCCCCCCTTGTAGCTCATGCTTGAAGCTCATTGGACCCCTCCAGGCCTAGCCAATCACAAGCAGGAGGCATTTCAAGCAACAAGGGTAGACTTGGGACAAGTATCCCCCTTTCCCCCTTGAGAGAGAGGACTTGATAAATACAAAGACAATTAATTAAATCTCTTAAATTATCATTGGACCCCTTGGGTGGCCAACCAGTAGGCTTCAAGCACACCATGAGGGCAACATGAGGAGAAACTTGACAAGTGTTCCTTTTGCTTTCTTTGTGCTAGGCATGCCTTGTGTGACTGTGTGTGTGTGTGTGTGTTCTCTCTCATCCCCCTCATGTAGGGCTCGCCCCTTTATTATAGGGATTGGATCTTGACTTTTTGACACCTCAAGCCCCTCAAGATTAGGCACAGTTCCCACCACAAGCTTGGCCTGGGTTCTCACCTCAAGTACAGCCCTAGCATCTCAAGCTTGTGCTGAGTTCTCACCTCAGGTACATCCCTAGAATCACAAGCATGAAAAGCACCTCAAGCATCTCAAGCACCGTAGTCATCAAGCTCCTTAGTCATCAAGCACGACAAGCACCTCAAGCACCTTAAGCTTGGGCCCGATTCCCACCTCAAGCTCAGCCCTAGCTTACCTAAGGTCAAAGGACTTTTACACTAACTATTGGAGGTCTTCAATGAAGCTAACCCTAACGTCTTATGCTCCATTGGTTAGCCTTGCTTTGTCATAGACCATCTCTCATTTGGGCCCCTTTGAAGTAGTACGAGCGGAAGTGCGACGCGAGAGAGAGTGCGAGAAGAAGAGCATGACGATATGGTGAACTCGCTCTATTGTAATGTGTAGAGCATAGTGAGTTCTTATTAGGTTTTTACAAAAGAATATGTGTACATACCTGGAAGCCCACCCACTTACCTGGGCAACCACATTGGGCTTTATACCCCAACAACCTCCCACTTAAAGTCCAATGTGGTACTTTAAGTGTGAGAGAAGCTACTATACAAGCTAATATACATGAGATGTAGAGCAGTGATGTACTACCCTACACCTAACTGCTTGCGAAAATGCGAAAAGCTCTCTGAGGGAAGTCCTTTTGTAAGTAGATTAGCAGGATATTCTGTGGTGTGAACTTTGACAAGCTGAAGTTGCTTATCCTAAAGCATTTCCCTGATGAAATGATACTTCACATCCACATGCTTTGTCTTTGAGTGATAAACTGGATTACAGGCCAATTGTATAGCACTTTGACTATCACAATATAACACATGCATCTCTTCTTTGATTCCCAAATCTGTTACTAGTCGATTAAGCCAAATTGATTCTTTGCATGCCTCTGATGCTGCAACATATTCAGCCTCTGTAGTAGACTGAGTAACGCAATCTTGTAATCTAGAACGCCATGATATTGCTCCACCAGCCAATGTAAAGACATACCCTGACGTAGAATTTCGGTTGTCAAAGTCACCTGCATAATCTGAGTCTGTAAAACCCTTTACACTTAGCTCTTGACTCCCATAGCATATACGCATACTCTTTGTAGCTTTCAGGTATCTCAATATTCCTTTCACTGCCTCCCAATGTTTCTTGCCTGGGTTTGACATGTATCGACTTACTACTCCCACTGCAAATACAATGTCAGGGCGAGTAGCAATCATTGCATACATCAAACTACCCACTGCAGACGCATATGGAATCTTATCCATTTCAGCCTGTTCTTCCTCAGACACAGGACAATCTTGTTTGCTAAGTTTCACATATGGTGGCAATGGAACACTCAATGCCTTTACCTTCTCCATATTGAAACGTTGCAAAACCTTGTCAATATACTCTGTTTGAGATAACCAAATCAACTTCTTTGATCTGTCTCTCTCAATGCGCATACCAAGTATATGACTTGCCTCACCCATGTCTTTCATGTCAAACGATTTTGCCATCTTTGACTTCAAAGCTGAAATTTCTTCCAAGTGCTTGCCAGCAATCAACATGTCATCCACATACAAAATAAGGATCAGCCAAGTGCCATCCTTAGCCTTCTTTGTATATAGACATTGATCGAACTCACTACGTTTGTAGCCTTGAGAAAGCATAAACTTGTGGAACTTATGGTACCATGCCCTCGGTGATTGTTTTAAGCCATAAAGACTCTTTAACAACCTGGCATACCAAATCTTCCTTGCCTTTCTCAACAAACCCTTCTGGCTGCTGCATGTTAATTTCCACATCTAAATCACCATGCAAGAACGCTTTCTTGACATCCATTTGGTGCAACACCAAATCTAATATGGCAACCAATGCAAGAAAGCATCTCAATGTAGTCATCTTGACCACCGGAGAGAAGACTTCATCAAAGTCAATGCCTTGTTCTTGCTTGAAGCCCTTGGCAACAAGCCTTGCTTTGTACTTTGGCTGACTATCATGAGCAGTGATCTTATACCTGTAAACCCATTTACAAGGTAGAGCCTTTTTGCCTTGTGGTAATTTAACTAGCTTCCATGTTTGGTTTTTATGCAGAGTTGTCATCTCTGACTGCATGGCCAATTGCCAATTCCCGAAGTCCTTCATTTGCACTGCTTCCTTGTAACATGAAGGCTCATTACAATCAGTCAACATGACATAGTTCATAGATGGAACAAACCTATCAGGAGGTCGCGTGATACGTCCAGATCTACACAAAATAGGTGGCTCAGGCTCAGCCACAACCTGTGGCTCCACTCTATCCTGTCCTTGCTCCTCTTGAGCCCTAACATTTTTTCTTGCACGTGCAGGACCATCTTCTTGGAAGACAACTCTTCTAACTCCTTAACCCTCTCTGGTTTAGAATGATATTTTGCTTCATTAAAGTGAACATCATTGCTGCAGATAACCTTTCTGGATTCGGGATCCCAAAGTCTGTACCCCATCTCACCAGAATTACCATAGCCTAGAAAGATGCACTTTCTACTCTTTGGCTCAAGTTTGTTCCTAAATTCCTTTGGAACATGAGTATATGCCTCACAGCCAAAGACTCTGAGATGCTTGTATGAGGGCATTTTTTCCTGACCATACCATCTCTGCCATTGAATCCTTCTGCAAAACCTTGCTAGGAGATCTATTTATAAGATGAACAGCTGTTGATACAGCTTCACCCCAAAACCCATTTGGGAGTTGTGCATTAGACAACATACTTCTGACCTTCTCTTGTATGGTCCTATTCATTCTCTCAGCAACACCATTTTGAGGAGGATTGTAAGGAGCAGTAAGTTCATGTTTTATACCTTTTGACTCACAAAAGTCCTGAAAGGACTTTGAAACATACTCTCCACCATTGTCAGTGCGTAAGCATTTAAGCTTCTTGCCACTCTGATTCTCCACAAGTGTCACAAACGTTTTGATAACACTAAACGCTTCATCCTTGTGCTTGAGAAATTAAACCCATACTTTCCTCGAGTAATCATCTATAAATGTCATAAAGTAAGAAGCTCCCCCTAGAGATAGGTTAGGCATAGGTCCACACAAATCACTATGAACAAGTGCCAACTGTGTATCTCTTTTACTGCTTCTATGCTTATGTGGTTGTTGTGTTTGCTTACCATACAGACAATGGTCACAGAATTCAAAATCATTAAATGAAAAGCCAGGCAAATAACCAGAACGAGACAAGATTTCCATTCCCTTCTTGGACATATGTCCTAACCGGCTATGCCACAAAGAAACGTTCGGCTGCTCGGTTACATTGATTACATTTTTAGAGACATTTGATACATAAATCATGTAAAGTCCTCCAGACTTTACTCCATGTGCTACTGTCATAGAACCCTTGGATATCTTCCACATGTGTTGTCCAAAAGTGGTGACGTAGCTAGCATCATCAAGTAAACTTGTGCTGATCAAGCTCTTTGTAATTGCGGTAACATGTCTCACATTCTTCAGCGTGAAAGAAGAGCCATTCTGAAACTTCAATTGAACATCTCCAACACCTAAGATCTCACATGTCTGCCCATTGCCTAGCCGAACATGATCTTTAGTGGTCACATAAGAGGTAAATCACTCCTTGTTTGGAGACACATGAAGTGATGCCCCTGAGTCTATAATCCAGTCACTCAGTGCATTTCCATCAGATGTTGTAAGAAGAGCTGAGTCCATTGTATTCTTCAAGAAGTAGATGTCTCCTGACACTAGACTGTCATCCTCTGCAACAGTGTTTGTCACATTTATTTCTTGAATCTTCACTGAGGACTTGTTCTTCTCAGCATGGTCTTCAGATTTCTATTTGCCTTTTTCTGCTTTCCATTCTCTACAGTCTCTTTTCATGTGACCCTTCTTGCCACAATGGTAGCATTCTATGTCACTCTTGCCTTTAGCACTGCGGGACTTGCTACGAGACTGGTTCCTCTTTCCACCTTTGTAATTTTCTTTGGTCCTTCCCCTGACAACTAAGGTTGTTCCTTTGCCTTTGTCCATTGTATTTCTATTGGTTTCTTCAGTAAGCAGACTGCCTTCTACACCTGCTATGGTCAAACCATCTGGAGGTGCAGAATTACTCAAAGCTGTGCGAAAAGTGTCCCAACTGTCCGGTAATGTGATCAACAGGAACATAGCTCTAACAGGTTCATCAAACTTCACACCTTGAGCTGACAACTGACTGTAGATGGTGTTGAATTCATTCAGATGATTGGACATAGGTGTCCCTTCTTTCATCTTCAAGTCAACAAGCTTCTTAAGCCAGTATACCTGTGAAGCTGCACTCTGCTTCTCATAAAGATCACTCAGCTTTGTCCATGCTTCATAAGCCGACATCTCGTCTACTACATTGAAGTAAACGCTTTCTCCCAAAGTTAGCATAATGGTAGAAAGTGTCAATTCATCCATTTCGCTCCATTCATCTTCGTCCATATCTTCTGGTTTTATCCCCTTGAGCTTTATAGGTTTTATCTGATTCTTTTGTACCAACACGTGCCAAATCTGCTTCTTCCACAATGGGAAATTGGTTCCATCCAGCTTCTTGATATTGTAAAGAGCAGTGTCCTGTGATCCAACCATAGCTACGCTTCACAGTAGTTTACTTTCCTGGAAAAAATTCGGCAGAGTTTCCCCTGTAAACTGACCTCTGAACCAATATCAACCTGTCAAATGCACCAAGAAAGCTTCAGATTCTGCAAAAATTTCAGTAGAGTCTCCTTTGTAAAATGGCTCTGGTGTACTCAAAAAACAGACCAAAAACAGCTCAAAAAACCACTATCTCTCTAACACTGTAAGCTGTGGGTAAACCTGTCCTACACCTGTACTGTCTCTCACTGTCCTATCACTGTCCTGTAAGCATAGATTGCGACAATGCCTCAACGGCAGTAAAGCAAAGATGCAATCCCAACTGTCTAACTCACAGTCAATACATCCTAGCTACCTATCTAAGGGTGCTCGAGGGATCGCTCCAAGACCTGTAGCACCGAAAGAATCTCAACATTCGAGAATCCCCCAACTCAATAAAACCTCACTCGTCGACCCTCAACAAAGGCTGCAGTAAATCTGACAATGCATAGACTTCCCACAAAGTCATACATCCACAAATTTCCCACTATATGTTGTAACCACTGCGGCGGTTGTTTGCTGCGTGACTCACAGCCAGCAAACCCTCAACAGACATACATCATCTCTGACAATACATCCCATGTGGAAGCACCTGCAATGTCAGGATGAAATCTAGAATATCAAGCAGCAAACACAAGCTATCTGATGAACTAGTGGATGTCGCCTACAGTCTGTGTGTAGATGCGTCCGTGTCGTATGTGACACGAGCTACCTGATGAACTAGTGGATGTCGCCTACAATCTGTGTGTAGATGCGTCCGTGTCGTATGTGACACGCCTCCAAGAACTGTGAGCCGTCCTTTGTTGTGTAGACAGCCACAAATCAGCACTCTGGAAGTGCAGATATCCTCAGCACTTGCAGTCGTAGGCCGAAACCCCAAATTTGCAGAGTCGGATCTGCACCCGCCAAGACCACGTAGTCAAAAATGGCCTGCGCAAAACTTTGTCAAAGCCGAACGGTGGCCGAGATGACCTAAGAATGAAATTTTGAGAACATCGAGGCCTTCGGGCTCACCCACAGGATTTGGGGCCGTGTCTTCGCCTGTCGAATCTCACTCCAATCTGAGCAGGTGACTCTGGCTACCTGCAAATTCTGCCCCGAGCCTCGATCTGAGCTCTGATACCATTTGAAGGAGTACGAGCGGAAGTGCGACGCGAGAGAGAGTGCGAGAAGAAGATCACGATGATATGGTGAACTCGCTCTACTATAATGTGTAGAGCATAGTGAGTTCTTATTAGGTTTTTACAAAATAATATGTGTACATACCTGGCGGCCCGCCCACTTACCTGGGCGACCACATTGGGCTTTATACCCCAACACCCTTTACCATTGGCCCCGTGTTGAGATAGATCTGTAAGCATATGTCTATATTTTAACCCTTGTGACCGTTTATTCTCCCACATTAAATTATCAATTTAATATGAGAAAATCATTTGGGTTGGTTAGATATTAGATTTTATGACATTTAACTCACTGGATCATCAAATCCCCAATCAATTTCATCTTCAGTGCATACCTGATCAAAAGAACTTGTATCCAAGGTGTCACCCACGCAATCCATAGGCAGCGGTAGCTACTCCATCTATTTAGTATCTAACTCATCATGAGTACAAGAAAAATGCCCAACTCTCCCTTGGCCTCCACTTCACCATTGTCCTTTGGTTGACCTAGTAGGCCCGCTCGGCTATCCATAGATGTGGCCTTGTTCTTTTCTGCAAAGCTACAAACCAATTACACTTCAACACTTTCCACTACAACCCTCATCAACATGGCCATCAACATGGTGCCACACCTGCCAACCTCGACTGCATATACTCCTTCACAAGCCCCAATGCTTCAACATGCTCTTCTTTCACACTTTTGATCACCATATTATTAGACATACAACAAGGTAGCTTTACCCTTACCAGCATAAGCTCATCAAAATCTGTTCCCTCACTATAGGATGTGGACTCATCCGCTCTATCCTTCTTGCTTGTCTCCCAAAATCTTGAGCTCGTGTCCTTATCATCATCACCATATACCGATTCCATATTTGCATCTTCATCTTCTTATTGCTCCACAAAATCTTGACCATCATCTTGACTCTGCACACTCTTCACCCACTTCCAAGCTCTTGGCATCTGCAACTTGGCCACATCTTGCTACCTTTTCATGCATAATCTTCATGAGAACATTCTCTCTTACCTCCTCACTCTGCTCTTGAGACTCAACATTGGCTATCTCTTCAGCACACGAGTCCTCCTCTATGAAATGCTCATTCTTATTGACAAGCTTGTCCCCCATCGGCATGGGCACACCACTAATAGAAAACTTCCAAGGAGAATAATTGACCATCAATCTTACCTCAATAGGTTCCACACTTCAATGACACCACCTCCACCAATTGAAACATAGGACACAACACCACAACAAGTATATAACCCGTAGGCCTTATCAAGCCCAACTCTAGCTTCCGCTTCACCTTTCTACTCTTTACCTTGACCAAATACACCATATCATCATAGCTATTTGCACTAAACACCACCTTCTCTCTAATCCTTGGATGCAAGCAATCAAGGAACTTAAATAACTTGAAGTAGTGGTTGCTGCTAAACCCCGTAACAACCTTGTTGGACGGGAAGTCTCACACACCCATGAAGTGCATGCAAACACTACCTAGATCAACATAATGTCAATCGAGGACACAGATGACACGATAGGCACACGGAGGAAATCTCTTAAGCTTGTCAGGTTGAGACCATCCTACACATACAACACTCTGGAAGGCCAACTAAACCACAATCAAGAACCTCACTGCTCTCAACTACACCACCTAGCCACATACACACATGCGGAAGGTAACTCACCTAATCGTGCCAGATTCATACGAAACTTGAGGAACACCATCCCCTCACTAGGATACACCTGTCCCTAAGCTTCTACACTCAAAACCCTCACTCTAAACCCGTCTGCGGAAAACGCGTAGGATGACAGAGCAGAATTCTGAAAGTGCCTGAAACTGAAATTTATGAATACCTATGCGTAGCTTAGGTCGCCACAATTCTATAGACTACTAGCACGCAGAAAACAGACATCATTTGATACACTTACGGCCACAAATAGTTCATAGATGCGTTGGCATGTGCGCTTTGTCTCGCGGGGAATGCTTGGCGTTGTCGCGTAGCTCTCCTCGAGCCTACCGCAATGGTGCAGTCGGATCTCCAATGTGTTGAGCGAGCCGGGCGTAGCGAGAGGATGAAGCTCACTCTCACTCTCTTTCTCTCTCACACACAGTAGACGGCAGCGCTAAAGTTTGATTATGATTAAAAGTCATCTTTACAAAATGACCTAGGTACCTTATACACTAAGGCTACCTTAGGTTTAACCAAAAATGGGGTTGAAAGGGTCAAATGGCTTTGTATTTACAATCTGGAAGTGCCATTGCACCCCGGCTTCTGAAACTAGAATAACTACTCATTACAAATGACGTTTATAGCCATAATCCGCAGCATTTCATAACTCGCAAAAGATAAGACTTTGGTACGAAACTTGAGTTATGTTGTGTTGTTGACCCAGCGGTCAACAAACCTCTAACTGCTTCCAACAAGCTCCAAATTGCTCAACAAAAACCATTCTTCCAAAAAGATCGAGTAAACAAACAGACTAGATTTCATTAATTTTGAAACGGTCGAAGCTGATACAATAGGGATAGACTTGCCCTTAAGTTTCACATCAAGTACAATAGTTAGATCCTTCTCTGTAGTCAAAGTCGCTTTTCTCGCCCGATAGTCGACCACGGTATTGTTCTTATGGTACCAAGGAATTCCCAGGAGGACACCATATGAATCGATAGCATCCATAGCTCAAAATTTGCTAATCTTATGGGTCTTCAATCCCTGTGAAAATGGGGCCAATGCTTGGCTTAATCATCTCTATTGACTTGAAATCCGGTCACGTCACATTTCACCACACCATTAGCCAGTTGTTTGTCTCCTTCAAGCTCATTTTTTTACTTCAAACGGGAGCTTTAGTGCACTCCTCAATGGGGGCACTAGAAGATGGAGAGGGGGAATGAGGGAACACACCCAGCACACACATAAATGCCTCTTTATAGCTTAGGGCATTCGCAACACCCCTATCCTCTCAAAAACACCTTCGAACGATATAATTTGTACTAGCAAACCACCTCCTGCACACTTCACAATACTCTCACACTCTTCAAGACCACAACACAACTCACACCCACTGCCACAGTTTGTCTCCACCCTTACACATGCACAGCCGCTCAATCTCACTCTCTAACACAAAACACCGCCAGTCCGGGGGGGGCACACACATGCACACTGCCAGCACCATGGGATACACTAGATTAGGAGAAAGAGGGGGAGGAAGGGAAAACAACACCACAAGTGGTCAACAGTGGCTTGATTACACTTCAAGAGACACTTACAAAGCTTGCACTACCATCACAATGGCCATTTCCATGAGAAAATACAAAGGGGGGTTGACAGGCACAATCCTTGGTCAAAAGCTCCACTCTGTAGGCTTCAAACGGCTCAAAAATTCCCTTAGCAAAAAGCATTAAAAATAATCCAGACATTGACTTTTATAGGGGATCCTTGTCCACTTTGGAAAGGGGCCTTGGATTGGCACACCTAGAATCCCACTTTGGAAGCTTTGGAAAGGGAGGGAATCACCTTTGCTTGATCTCACTCTACCTGCTCTGTTCACTTGAGGGGAGGTGCAATAGTGAGGTTGCTTGTGCCCCTAACATTTTGAATTTTTTATTTTATTTTCTCTTTTTCTTTCTCTCTTTGCACCTTGGAACCTGCCCTTTAGCCCACTTTGACCTTGCCTTGGACTACCTCCTTTGTCTGGCCTTTGAGATTTGAGCAAATGGTGAGTTCAAACTTGATGAGAACATGCATGGGCTTTTTGATGCATATAGGGACTATTGGGAGACTTTTGAAAATTTTGTCTTACAAGTACGCGTTATTTGGACTCTTGAATAGAGCAATCTCGTTTTCATAATGAGGATTCTCAAGAAGAACCAAGTAATTAATTACTTTAGCAAGTACCCAGTTATGAAATTTCTTGGGAACAAATTTGTGCAAACCTAGAAGGAGAGAAAGATGCATGTCTTCTAGCATACTTAATATCAAAGGATGATGCTTTAGGGAATTCTATAACAATTGAAGTTGTACCTAAAGTTCAAATTAAGGCCAATGTAATTTTTTTCAAGATACATTATGCTACAGACGCCCGCAACGGTGGTTCCAAAGGTGGTAGGCTATCTTTTGATTGATATGCAAGAAAGCACCATATCCATGGACTATTTTCAGGTTTATCATGATTCTATGTATGCTATTGAGGATGTAGCATTCCATTTAGAGGTTCTTTTGTGCTTTTATGCATCAACCTTGGACTATTTTTAGGTTTATCATGATTCTGTGTATGCATAAACTATTTTTAGGTTTTATCATGATTCTATGTATGCTATTGAGGATGTTGCATTCGGTTTAGATGTTTCTTGTGAGTTGATGCATGAACCTTTAACCATTGTGGAAGAGAAAAATGTAGGTGATGATGTTTTAAGTATGCCTATTCAGGGAGGGTGATGAATGATATGCATGAACTTACCACTATTGCTTTATGCATGGAATATGCGAATGACATGGAAAGAGAAATTGATGCTATCTTTGTGATATATGCAGATTTCGAAGAAGAGGTGGAGAGATGTTATCTTTGTGAGATATGCAGGTTTCTATGAAGAAGAGTTGCAGAGATGCTTACTAACAAGTGATAAGGATAAGGTGCAATTTTTCGTGAATATATTTAGATCTTATGCATGCTATAAGTATATATATTTTTTTACAACATAGTACACGTAAATTACAAGGCATTTTAACAATAAAGGAAGATGATGATGCATTAATGGATCTTCAAGATGATGTCGTAAAAGGGATTTTGGTTCCATATGTCAAGGGTAACCCACAGCTTAATGAGAGATATGACACTCGGCAACGAGGTGATGAGGATGATGTAGAGATTATGCAAATGTTGGATGAGGATTTGGATGATTCTATGCCTACGAGGGGTGATGTTCATGCAGTGTTTCAAGTACCATAGAAATAGTAGATGTTGTGGAATTTTTCGAACCACAAATGAATATTGAGATACTAGCAAGGATGAAGTCAATTCCCCATTGCCTTTAGATTTGATGGGGAACCTGTTGTTGCTTTCATATGATCCAAGAGGATATGATTATGTGTACGGTCTTGGGTAGTGGATCCATATGTCGTTTGATCCACAAGAGTTCTACAAATTGTATGTCTCACGGCTCATTATCTTCATATGCTATTAAGTAGGGGCTTATTGAGTACTTATGCTTGATATGTTCGCCAGATGCAGCCAAGAATGATGAGCACGATGAAATTTATGCAAAAAACAATCTAGAATTTAGCTTTGGGATCAAGCCGCATTATATCGGGCTTCAATCCGGTCTAGAACAGGCCCAATACGGCCAAAATAGCTCCATTTATACATATTTCAGAGTTTTTGAACAACTATCATTGTGAGTCAACTTAATGAAATGGTTGAGGTATCTGATAATTTAAGAGTTAACAATGGTGATTATGCAAGCGTCCGGCAAGTGTAGGAGGTAGCAGAACTTTACTGCACTTGAATTGGCCACGCAATTATAAAGTTATGCTCAAAACTCTTTTCAAATACATTCAAGAGGGGAGAATTTCCCAATTTAAAGATCAAAGTCAAGATCTTACGTTGTGGGTGATGAGATTGGAAGGTGGTAGGGCTTTACGGCACCCCAATTGGGCTCCAAATGAAGTAGTTATGGGCAACCAATTGTTTTCTTATGTTTTTGTGGGGAGCCTTAGAGGAAGATGGAAGAGGGTGGGTGAGAGGGTGCCACATGGTGCCCCCTAAATCCCATATGAAAAATAAAAGCATTGACAGGAAAATCTATATATAAATCAATGTAAAGGCCTCATAGTGTATCAAAAGGCTTAAGAGCTTTTCGAGCTCACAAGCCATGGCGTTCAATTTGTTGCCTACGTGTGGCACTTTCTTGCGAAGTCATCAATAGCGACATGTCTTGACAAAGCAAGCTATTGCCATCAACAGCTTTGTTGGAGTTGTTGGTGGATCCCCTTGGGACGTGTGTTCCCACGTCGGGCCAACCCCCCCCCCCCCCCCCCCCCCCCCTTCCTTTTCCTAATGCATGGCAAGTTACACACACCGTGGGGGGAAATGCATGTCGTGGTGAACCCGAGTTCCCGTATTAAAAAAACGGACAGAAGATCTTTTTTTTGAGTTTTTTTTTTGGAGGAGGCCACGACTAATGATAGAGAGAGAAGAGTGATTCAAGATTTTTCTTTAATGAATATTTTTTTGGAAGGGCCTTTTCCACGGCAAAGAAGAGGAGGATTTTTTTTTATGAACTTTACCTCGACAAACGGGGAGGAAAAGATTTTCTTGCTCTTGGAAAGAGAAGACGCCTGCCTTCAAAGGTGGAGAAGACTTTCACGAGAAGGGTGTATTATTGAGTGGCCATCGCCAATCCCAATAATGAAATGCCATGGCTCAATCTATATGTGTGCTACAACAAATGCCATGACAAAGCCAATATATTCACTATCAATAAAAGAATAAAGCATCCAAGGACTTCTCTTTCATTGAAAGATTGAGAATTAAAGTTTTTTCACCACATGTTAGGTGAAGGGTTTGCATGCACCTAACATAACCTTTTTAGTATGTAGAAAACTAGGATTATCACCATTTTGCAAATAGAGGAGGAGGCACTAAAAAATCCCTCACAAAGAGAGTGGCTGACATCTCATGTCTATTGGTCTCATCTTTTTTATATGGTGCAGTCGATGAAGAAAGACATTGAGAATGGCAATTTGGTTTAAGAGAAAGTAAGTATAGGCCATCCTCATATGACCTCTGCAGATCATAACCCTTCATAAATGATCTGCGCAAAGATTCTACCCTTGATAACCCCCTCTTCCGTTGCCGTGTTTGGAGCTTTCCTAAAGTAGAAATCTTTTTTGAAGGATTTTTATTTTGTCGCAATGTTGTCGATTTGATGAATCAATCTATTGTAAGTACTTGAATAATACTAGTTGTCTTGGTTCTTTCATAGCGAATGTTTTGTGAAAACCATCCGTCACTTGGAAACAATGGGCCAAAAATTGTGTACTCAAAAATCTATTTGAACTCCACAAAGCTCTTTAATTCCACATGCATTGCACGCTCAATTTAATTGTATCACAATAGAATGTCTAGTACAAAAGATCTCTTGGTGAGGGATGTGATAAATATCCAACACAATTCTCAACATAAGTTGCCTCCTATTGATAGTATGTTGATGACTATTGTACGTGATGAGATCAAGTGAAGGAAGGATCACCTTTGGCTATCGGATAAAAGCATGTATTGGTGATACTACTTTCTGCACTTTTTGGTGATACCACACTTTTAAAAAAATGGAGACCGATAATCTTTTTCCAAAAAAATTCAAAACACGTTGGACTTATAGTTTTAGATTTCGCATGAAAAATCTATTCATTGATATATATCGAGCTAGTTTATTTTACATGTAACATGTGAAGATGGGGCTTGTAAAGTGCTACCAAAGGACTGTCCTAAACACCCACGAGCAACAATAAATGCTTCCGCTCTATTCAAATTAGAAGTATTGTACAGTTGTAAGGGTATCCTCTTCTACACATGAAATTAGAAGTGAGAAGAAGTAAGAAGTGCAAGTTAGAGCGAATCGTGCGAGACAACTATTAAGGATTTCTAAGCCCTTAGTAAACTACCTAAAGTTTGAAGGATAAATCCATTGTGTGACTACTTTCACGTGAACGTAGCCCACACTTGAGTAAACCACATATATCGTGCTCTCTCTCTCTCTCTCTCTCTCTCTCTCTCTCTCTCTCTCTCTCTCTCTTACATTTTATCTCTCTCCATTAAGTACACCACTCTAATCATTACTTAGTACTCATTAAAATCCTAACTACTCTATGTGATTGGAACACTCCCACAAATGACCCCATTGATCGATTGCCAATCAAATATACTACCCCGATGTGAATCTTTATACCTATATAGTTGCAAGTCCGTGCTAGGCTCATAGAAGAGTGCATAATCAACGGTAGCACTCACATAGTACAATGTGAAACTCACCAAATCCAAACGTAATTTCCTTAAAGTTGCAAACATTGGCTTTCCAACCAAACCATGTAACTGAAATTGGGTTTGCAAAATTGTCAAGTGGTTGACCCACAATCTTTGTATACATAACAACACCCTCAACCACATTCACCATATCAACGTGCATTTTCAAATTTTATTTAAGGGCATAAAAATAAGCTTACAATCAACCATACCATTTTTTGATAACATACCCTATTCATATTGCCTCTATAATAGCCATACGCCCTCATTTGTGCATATAATTTAAATGCCTAGAAAGTATCACCTCTGACACAAATCTTTCATGTAAAATTCATTCTTTAAGAGATACTCAACTTTAGCCTCATGATTGCCTCCAATAATCAAATCATCCACATGGATGCATACACTCACAATATTCTTTCATTCTCTCACGCATACAATGAGTGATCTACATCAACCATATGAAATCCATACAACTAGTAGTCAACTTCAACCATATGAAAGCTAACGTCAACAAAGTATGTTGTATTCCTTTCATCGACATGCAATAAATGAAGGCAACAAACTAACTATGCATCAATGAACAAGAAAACAGATGATGCAAAAAGGTTGTTTGTCATGCACCATATGTCACAACATTATTTCTCGTGGTGCATCTACATCATGTGATTGTTATGTATGGTATGTAGCTTCTGGTACATCAGTAAGATGACCTTCCATGGAGGAATGGTTCAAGAATATGCATATTTGCAACATGCTACTTGTGTAGAAGTTAGGGAAGACATAGCGCATACTATTGCAATTGTAGGAGGTGTCATTATCTACAAAAAATGTCAAAGTTAAATTCTTGTCTAATACACTCCATGTATCAAATATAACGAAGTATTTGGTATTTGTTTCACAAATGGCTAAGCAAGGAGAGCATGTCAAATTTAATGTTCAATGCTTGTATTGTAAGAGTACAAGAAAAATAGAAAACTTATTGCACAAGGAAAAGAAAAGAGGAAGGATGATCGCCATCAATATGAACATGCCTAAAATGGATGTTGCATTGTTTGATTAAGTGTTGTTGCGGATTTAGAAATCGATCATAATGTGTTGACCATACAAGTGTGCAAAGGCTGATTTAATGCAAAGTAAAGAGTTTAAAACAAGCTTGTTAAATTGGGAAACAAGCACTTGTACATAGTTCTTTCACAAGTTAAATGACGTGCTTTGTAGCCCTAATCTTTGATTCTACTAGTGAAGAAGAGGGCTTAACAATATCCATCTTTGTGTGTCCTATCTTCACATGCACGTCAAGCGAGAGAGAGAGAGAGAGAGAGAGAGAGAGAGAGAGAGAGAGAGAGAGAGAAAAGGCCAATAGAGCTCATTATATAGCTAGAAACTTCTTGCTACATGGTTTTTATAAGATCCTTGGCTCATTTATATGCCCTATGCAAAGTAGGTGTCTTCTCAATCACTCAAGCTTGTGGTTTGTGTATTGTATGCTTTGAGAGATGGATCCCATGTCAATTGATAAACTACGTCTTTGTTATCTTCGTGATGAAGAGTGACACTCTTTGTTATCTTCGTTGTGAAGAGTGACACTCAAAGTGGCTTTTCATGCGAAATTTCCAACACCCCTTGCCATTGATTAGATGGGCACATTCACAATGGGGGAAGCCATGTTACTTAACCTACCGCCATCTTGAAGACTACATGTAATAGCTACCTGAGTGCTTCTCTAAGATATCCACCAACGGAAGAGTAGTGGTAGAGCTTTAGAATAGTACTTAGGCACTTGCGCCACAGAAACATGAGTGCCTTTGTTGGAACTCTTCCCTTCTTAAGGACATGGCTTCAACATAAGCCTTCTCTTAAATTCCATGCCTTGGTTGGATATTATTGTAGGATTTAGGACTTCTATAATAGTTGATTGAGCAATCTTTACAAAAAGCCTTCTGCCTTGCGCATTGCCTCATTTATAGAAAACACTAATTAACAATGTTACAAATGTGGCGAGCATTGAGGAGTACGAATTGACATAGTCAAGGCACACTGAAGATCGAAACAAGTTACTGAAGATTTGTTGTTTGGGGGGCTCAATACAACTATAAGAGCGAAAGGGAATTGTAAATTGTATACACCAAGAGCGTGTAGAAACAGTTGGCCAAGAATCCTCCACAAATGTAATCCTTGCATTTTTGGTGGACAAAATAAATCCCATCGGCAGTGTACGTTAGCTTTAAACACTACTATAGTGAAACGCTACTGGTGAGGTGATTAGATGCGCATTCGTTATTAGCAAGAAGGTTTTCATCATGAAAGTAGTCTTCAAATTGATCAACCCATGAAAGAACAATACTAGCGAGTTGTGCTAGCATTTTTTTGAACTTGTTTCGTTTTGATTTCTTTTAGATTTCCTTCGATCATTGATGCACTCATTTGCAAGTAACGGTTGCAAATTAGTGACTTGTTCAACAAGTAAGGGTAGCCAATAGAAGCTTGCATAATTTTCCCTCTTCAGTCATACTGTTTAATATTTTTCATACATATGCATATAGATATATACATATATAATATACATTTTTGTATATACATAAATACATATATAATATACATTTATGTATATACATAAATACATATTGCATATACATAAGGATATATACATAAATACATATTACATATACATATAGATATATATATTTATGTATATACATAAATACATATATATACATATAAATACATAAATACATATATATATATATAAGGAATACTTTCACTTAACATAGCGTCAATAATACTACCCATTTCAGCTTTACAACACCAAGACGAGGTTGAGATCACAATCCATTGAACAAGTTGGATATAAGTTCAGAAATTTTTGGCACAGAAGCTTCTGGCAATTGGTATATATACATATAGATATATATATATACATATAAATATAAATATATTTATATACATATATATCTATACTATAGATAAAAGGGGAGGGAACTCCGGCTCCCCCCCGCCACGTGGTGCAAGCTGCTTCCTCCGGTCGTGCCTTCTACAGCCCGACAACACAAGGTCTCAGTGAGTGCGCTCAAAGCGAGAAAGAGAGAGAGTGGCTACTTCTCAATCCAACGGGTCTTAGCACTCAAGAGACGAGGTCATTCCCGTGTCCGCACTCTGCACGTACCTCCTGGCGACGATGCTCTTGGGACCCGAATCGCCAATCATAGTGGCAACTGTCACCACCAGGCCCCCAAGCATCCCATCCCATGTCCCCAAAAAACATGGCAACAGCTTTCGACTCACGCCTGTCATGCTCTCTTGCATCCAGCCTGAGTCGGACGTAGCCTGTAGGGAGTCTAGAGCTGCAGAGCACCACGCAGTGTACTATCCATGTCATGATCTACATGCACACTGCACAATAGTAACTCAATAGCCGAGGCTGCTGCCAAACCTACTGGAGCACAAGTAGTGGCCGGTTCTAATTGCTGTTTTAAATTTGATCTTTATCGTCACCTGCACGATGGAGTCCAGAGACACCACCCAGTGCACTATCCAACACAAGCGTCATCACCGAGAAATTAATGAATAGCTGGCCTCTACGAACATCAATAACGGCCTAGGCCCTAGGTTCTCCCCTCAACTCTCTCGAGTCTCGACTAACCATGCTGCTGCCTGCACTGCTACCCTCATGACTAAATAACACATAGTATTAAAGAGGGGGGGGTAAGGGGATCGAGGGCAGAGAAGTGCGCGCACGAAAATCGAAGAGGTTGCAACCGTAGATGCACTTAAAAACTAAACTCGACCACATACTAAACCCGAACAGCACCTATGTTTTAATAATAAAACCCCAAAAACCCGGGCCATGGCTACAACATGTGTATGCGGGTGGGATGGTTACCCCATGCATCACAATCTGGGCGTCGAGACCCTAGTTCAAATTGAGTCGCCGCCCGAGTTCCTTTTCGCGTTGACTTGCCGCGCACCCGGGTTAAATCTACCTCGAGCTCCCCGCATCCACTTTCGCGCCGTCGATCCCCTTACCCCCCCCTCTTTAATGTTGTGTCACTTAGTGTCGTGGCACTGCTACCCTCCTATTTTGAATGTTCTCGATTTCACTTAGCAAACAATTTTCAAGCTCTAAGTGGGCTTGCAAGTTGCATTCATCTGCTATTGGCCTTCACACTCATTGTTCAGAGCTTTTTAAGGCCAGCAACATGCAAAACTTGCATATACGCCATGGCACTACTGCTCGAGGCTCAAGGCCAAGGCGTTCCAGAAAGAGTCTCTCTCTCTCTTTCTCTCTCTCTCTTCGTCCGCTGCCAACGCGGAGGGTTGTTTGTGGAAGTTCCCAAATCCCCCAATATTGTCAAAATTTCCCAAAACGACTTTTAAATTTTCCAAAATTCCCAAGGTTCTGAGGTCAAATTTCTCTTCAAATACAAAAACTTTGTAGCTTACATAAGAAGACAGATTGTCTAGATGCTAAAACTAGAATTTGAGTTGATTATGTAGGCTATGGAGATGAATTGCTTCATTATTCCAGACCTAATTTCCTTGGTAGGCATTGTTGGACAAGGCAACAAGTGTGCAACACACACATAGAGAGAGAATGAGAGAGACTCTTTATCTCTGTGCCGACTCCCAGTAGCTTAGAAAATTGACTCTTTGACCAGTGCGCCTACGAATGCTAAGACTTTCGCGGGCGAGCCGCGACTGTCCATGCACATATGGTGTGCATGTGTGACTGTGTGTGATGGAGATGGATAGGTGTAGGGGGCGATACAATCACGCAAAAGGTGTGGATGTCATGGAGACATAAGCAAGACAGAGCAAGCGATCTTGTTAATGCTTCAAATTCGACAGGAATCAAAAGCTATATTAGGGGTGTTTCGCACGTTTACAACGTACACAAACCCCAACAGACAAACACGGCATGGTTAATGTGTCGACTTCATATCGTGTCACTTTCAATATCAAAAATGCCGTTTGGGAGCAAGAAAATTCCACTCCAAATAAAGTAGTGCGAAATCCCCAAAAAAAAGCCTAATTTTCTAAAATTTCCTCTTGGCAAATTCAAGGTGAAGTTTTGTATGTTTGGAAAAATGATTTTTCCCGACCACTACCAACGATTGTCCAAGTACAAATTGTGTTTGTGTGTGTGTGTGTGTGTGTGTGTGTGTGTGTGTGTGTGTGTGATGGAGATGGTTAGGAGTAGGGGGCAAGACAATCACGCAACAGGCAGTAAGGAACATATCAAAGGAAGCTGAACAAAGAAAAGGCGATTATGTTAATGCTTCAAATTGGAGAGAAATGAAATGATATATATCGGAGACACTTCGCACGTTTATAATGAACTCAAACCCCAATAGACAGACAAGGCATGATTGACCCCTCCAATTACTAGCTGGACATTCGCACAATGAACTTTGCACACGAGTCCTAATTCTCCCAATTTTGGTGTAGTTTAAGGGGGGGAGGCAAGGGGCATTTGAAATAAGTAGGTTGAAATAAGACATCATTTGATATTTCAAAATAATCGGCATTTTTCAAGCATATTCACCTTATTTCCCTCCTTTCAACCAACTGTTTTGATTTTTTAATTGACTCAAGGCTAAGCTGAGGCACACTTTTTCCAAACATTGAGACGGAGGGAGAGAGGGAGAGAGAGAGAGAGAGAGAGAGAATGAACAAGACACAAAAGGGGGAGGAAACACTTTTCCAAACATTGAGACGAAGAGAGAGAGAGAGAGAGAGAGAATGAACAAGACAAAAAAGGGGGAGGAATACTCCTCTCAATGCTTCAAATTTTCAAGTTGATTGCCACATGAAAGAAATGAAATGATATATTAACAAATTAATGAGACCAAACTACTACAAAGTGGTCAATCCTTCAAATTTTCAAGTTGATTGCCACATGAAAGAAATGAAATGATATATTAACAAATTAATGAGACCAAACTACTACAAAGTGGTCAATCTTATACCATGTTTGGGTACAAAAAAATAAATAAAATGAAAGGTTAAGTGCTACTAGCTGGAACTGTGAGAGAGAGAGAGAGAGACTCCAGTTAATGCATCAAATTTTGAGGTTGATTGCCACATGAGAGAAATGAAATGATATATTCACGTATTCAAGAAGCCAAACTGAACTATGGAGGCCAACCATTGCCAATTGGTGAATCTGATACAATGCTTGAATATATACAATGAAACTAGAAGTGCTACTAGTTGGAAGAGACAGAGAGAGAGAGAGAGATGCACGAGAGCACATGTCGTAACCTCCTTCATCCAACAAGCTGCGATGCAGCATTGGAAAGAGAACATTGCACACGTAGCTAGAGAGAGAAAGGTGCCGAGAGAATGTGATGGCTGTGTAAAATTGTTTTCCAACTTTAAACATGCCTTTGCATGGTGAGACTTCCAAGTAAAGGTGTATGTCGACAAATATTCAAGTAAAAGAGGTAACATTTGTTTTGAGGTTTTTGGTTAGATCTCGGCATCTATTTAACTTTCTTGCTTCAACCATGGAAAAAACGTAAGGTAACTTGAGCTAAAAATTGGAAGACAGGCTCACATTGGGGAAAGAGAGAGAGAGAGAGAATACTTTCCTTGATTTGCTTTATGAATTTTGCGACAAGCAAGCGGTTGAGGGTGAAACGGGCTATGCTAACGCAGAAGGCAAAGCCATTTTACTAGTATATATAAGGAGTACTCACTTAGCTGTAGAGTCAATAATACTGCCCATTTCAGCTTTACAACACCAACACCAAGACAAGGTTGATATCGCATTCCATTCAACAAGTTGGATATAATTTAAGGCATGCTTATGGCAATTGGTAAGAGAGTGAAAGAAAGTTAATTTATCAATGTCTTTAATATTGATATGACATTGATAATCATTTCAATGTTTTCAACTTTAACTAACAAGATATATTTCTATTCATCAAAGTAGTAAGTTCTGAGTTCAAAATTATTAAACCGTGAAAAATATTTATTTGGTGAAAATTCATGAAGTAGTAAGATTTTACTCTTTCTTCGATGCGTGATGTGTAATCTTCACAGATTACGAGGGATTTGAATGTAGAAATATCCCTCCATTCAACTTTGTTAGCGGCCCATAAGTTATGTTTCTCAAGGTTGATGACCAAAGCTATAAAGTTATCTCATTGGGTTTTTAAAACCCTGAGCAAGGCAATGGTCGTAGATCTGGAAGCGAACAGAAATGACGAGATTATCTTAAGAAGCTAGGGTTGATGATGGCTACCTACAGATAGCGAACAGAGATGACAAGATTATCTAAAGAAGCTAGGGTTGATGATGACTACCTACAGACACAGAGAAGTCTACAACGCTGAAGTACAATCTCACAAGTTTTCAGACAAGCCTCAATGAGCCAAATCAACAATTGATGATCCCCAAACTTCTTTGAAGCCTTAAAAAACAAGCCTTGATAGGGATTTTTATAAACCATCGGGGTTAGGGGGAGAACGTCAAGTATATTTTAATTAAAGAGGAATGAAATTTCTTAAGCTTTGACCCCCGACAAAAACCAAAAACATTGGATGACATATTAGTTACCTTGCATACAAGTGACAAATGAGACACTTCACTCAATAATGCCAAAAATGGACGTAATGTCCCTATAGCCAATTGAGTGCTCCGAAGGTGCCACCATGGAATAGTTTCCTCTTGGTTTATATTTATAAAGAGATAAAGGCTGTGACCTATACAATATTTAAATGCAAATCAATATTTCTCCAAATGTCATCACAGTATATATCTTAATGTGTCATGTAAGGTGTACTTGTTGCAACAAGTTATCTATTAAATCCAAGGGATGGAGGCACTTAGCTATTTGATCAAATGCAAAGGAGGGTTACTTTGCAAATGACATCCTATATAATTGTTGTAGAACCCATGCGGCATCTTCAAAGAGAAGAACACAAAGAGAAACTAGCCACTGCAAGACGAGTGCACATGAATATACTGCACAACATACAAGAAATCATCTTGCAACGTACAATCTTGTTAACACTCTTCATCTCATTGCCTTCCTTCTAGTTCCTACATTGAAAAAGCTTGGTGAACTTCCCTACTTATTTCTTCCTTCCCAAAGCAATACATTCCATGTAGATATTACATCCTCAATCAGCATTACAAGCTTCTAACCATTGATCGACCCATAAAGCAAATAGAAACCAACGGATTTTAACAGTCCATGCTTCTGAGCGCAAAGGCTCCTGATGAACTACCTGGTCATGATGGGGTTTCCACAATTATTTAGTGCATGGTACGTTGAAGAGCAAGGCATATAGACAAGCTTCCTCGAATGATCACCGAGTAATGAGACATCCCTCATTGAGTACAGAGTTGCACCCATGTTTTAAATCCCACATCCTTCTTAGGAAGCACTTATTGAACATGCAATCAAAAAGGAGGCCAAGAAGACCATTGTTTTTCTAAAACATATTAGCTAGCACCTTGCAATTATATGCTATACAAAATAATATTTCCGAGGTATTCCCTTTCCAAAGGGATGAAAACAGTATAACCTTCACTTGCAACTTACTAAGAATAATAAATTGTCAATATAAAATACATTCGGTAATACCTAACTATTTCTATACCACCTGGCAAGCCCCTACAATGTGGCACAAGGAGAGCGGATAAAGCAGAGTACACCAAGGCAAAGATAAAAAGAAAGGAGATTTTGGCATCGACAGTGGCTCTCTCTCTCTCTCTCTCTCTCTCTCTCTCTCTCTCTCTCTCTCTCTCTCTCTCTCTCTCTCTCTCTCTCAGCGCTTGTTCCCTCTCTCCATCCAAAATAGGGCCACTTGTGCAGGTTCAAAGAGTGTTCTAAGGTTAGGAGAGCATGAACGGAGTGTGCACTTTCGAGATCCATGACTGTTGACATTCAAAAATGAAACAAGGGGCTTTTGATTGTCTTTAGTAAAGAGAAGGCAAACGTTTGTTTGCCTATTTATGATTGGGATAATATTGTTGGAAGACCCCTTGTTTAGAAAAGATGATGTAACACTAATCTTTCATCTTGAGCCTAGTCTTGAGCGCAGCCTCAGTCGAAAGATGGTGATAATGTATATTTAATCAGCAATCATGCAAGGAAATTGGCATCACTGGCAGCGGTTTCAAGCATCAATTATGGCCGTCAGATGGTAGTGCATGTTGTTAATCATCACAGAGATTACAGAACAGGTCTGTATAGTTCATCCTCATTCGGCAAAATCTACCAAAAACCCAAAACAAATCTTATGACTATAGCGAAGACGGAAACCCTACACGAGATGACAGACAAAGGAGTATCCATGGCAATATCTAAAACCAGATCTGTATATCCATGGCAAGGACAGAAAACAGAAAACCAAACGCAGATAGAAACGATTCCGTTGCGCACTCACCCGCCAGATATCAGAAAGAATGTCAATCCTCGAGGCTTTGGAAGTATAGGACTAGGGGGCGACATACAGCAGTCATCATCTTCCCAACCGAAAACCGAGAAACTTGAGAAAATCTGTCTGCAGCATAGAAAGTAGCGGGAGAGAGGGGACACATGCTCACACACCCGAGTCGCAGCTTGCAGAAAAGACATTTCTGTGGGCCTGCACACGAGGTGTGCTTCAATGGCGAAGTAGCCTCCGCACACCAGATACTAGCGGCCTTCGTCACCGTAAGTTAAAATCCTCTCACACAGAACACGGTTTATAACCTAGGGCAAAAGAACTGGGATCTATCCTTAGGCAGTGGTCACACGAGGCATAGTTATCAGTTACATTCTGAGATAACGAACCCTCTTCCATGGTCACCCCAGGCAGATGAGAAAGCATAGCGTCTGGCAACTATGCCGATTTTGAATGGTTGGAAAGTTTGCGTTTATGTCGCAACTGCATTATCTGTTGAACCTGATCGTGAGAAAGCTGCAACAGCATTGGTACAATGAATCATTGCATGGCACGGAGTCTTACCATACATCGAGCGAACCAAAAATTGAGTGAATATTTATACGACATGGGCCCATGTTGTCCAATATGTAGCAGTTGGCAACTTCTCTACTTAGCATTACTAGGCCCCATCCTCTATATGAAGGATAAAGTAGAGAGGGACACGCCACCTAGGGACCATGTCTCTTCTATTCTCTCTCTCTCTCTCTCTCTCTCTCTCTCTCTCTCTCTCTCTCTCTCTCTCTCTCTCGCCATAGCATATGTAAAACCGCCTTTCAAAGCCTAATAGAGTAATGATTTATGTGTGTCGATTCTTGTCTTCACGTCCTTATTCAAGACGCATGCCTCGTGAGTCTTTAACTCCAAGAGTTGTAAGGCACTGTTACCATATACATGTGGTAGTGATGTGTGTGAACACACTAGGACCGCCGGGGCATTTTTTCCCTCTTTAGGAGGTTTTTTCCCCCGTGCATTGTATATACGCCCATCACTCTAGGGCTATCAATCTTTCCATTGCACACTAAGTAACTCTCTCTCTATTGTGTGCCTTGAGCTTCCTTCGTCTTCTCCAAGCTGTGTGTGTTTCTCTGCAACCCTAATTCCAACAATTGGTATCAGAGCAGGTCACGTCCTCCCGGGCTTAGATGCCAGCTGCTCCAGCACACGCCAGCTCACTTTCTCCGATTTCAGTGAGCTTTGGCGAGAGTTCGCAGGTCGACAAAAATTTTGGGTGAGCTCGAAGAGCATGGTCTGCTCAGAATTTTGATTTGGGCTCATTTCGGCCTCCGTTTCCACTACAGGCAGTATTGCACAGGCTATTTCGTCATTTTGTGCAGAATTTTTATCAGTGCCGTTTTCTGCATTACGGTGCCTTATAGTCTTCTACGGTTTGTGTTATATAGCACAGGTTGTTCCCGCTCCGTTTCTCCTATTCTCGGGCAGTTTTCACATCAGGTGCAGCATTTACCATGGCTGACAACAACAACACAGATGTGTTCAAGATGTTTGTTGCTGAGGACAGGTTGGATGGGGACAACTACCCTATATGGGCTTATATGATGCAACATGTTCTTGTGTCAAAGGGTGTCTGGAACATTGTGCAGGGCATTGATGTACGTCCTGGTTCTGAGGATGTAGGCGATGTTGAGGATGTTGCAGGTCTTGCTGCAAGGATTGCAGCTGTTAGAGTTGTTTTGCCTACGGCAGAACAAGCTCGTTGGGATGTTAAGGATGCGCAGGCTCATGCATTGATTGCGTTGTCTGTGAAGTGCACCATTGTTCCTCACATCCGTTCAGCAAAATCTGCAAAACAGGCTTGGGATATTTTAGCAGGTCTTTATGCAAGCCGCCATGAGGCTAAAATTGCTTTGCTGCGTAAAGAGCTGGAGTCGAAGATTATGCATGAGGAAGATGATATGGACACTTTCCTTGCTAGTGTCAAGGATATCAATGAGCAGCTTATTTCTGCAGGTGAAGTCATTTCAGATAGTTCCCTTGTGCAGACTGTTCTTGATGCCTTACCAGATTCTTACTAGACTTTTGCTAGTACTTGGAGACTTATGACCCAAGGAAATCCTGAAATTGTCAAGTTTGATGCATTATACACATTGTTGTTGCAAGAGTCACTTTCCAGAAAAAACAGGACTAGGCAGTGTGCAGTTGAACAGGCTTTTATTGCTTCTCAAAGAAAGGGTGGTAACAGTAATGCAGCCACTTCTTATGGTTCTGCTGCGAGTGGCAAAAATTCTGTTCATAATGCTTCTGTTGGCAGCACTTCGTCTGGCAATTCTGGTGATAAGGGCAAAAAGAAGATGTGTTGCCATTATTGTAAAGCCAATGATCACTTGATCAAGTCGTGTCCTAAGTTGAAGGCCAAAGAGGCTAAGAAGAAAGAGGGTGGTTCCACTGCAAATGCTGGTTCCACTACAAATGCAGCCATTGTTGAGTCTTCTGTGAAAGAAGACTGTAATGCTGATGTTGATGTAGAATGGGCTTTTAGCGCAGAATGCACTTACAATCCTGATGTCCATGATGCATGCTTGTCAGTTGCTGCAGATTCACATGTGTGGTATTTCGACAATGGTGCTACAAAGCACATTACCTCACATCGTGAATTGTTTACCTCTCTCGAGTCTGTCCCTCATGGGAATTCAGTCACTTGTGCCAACAACACCTCTTATCCAGTTCAGGGAGTTGGAAAGATTGTGCTCATTGCTACTAATGGCAGGTCCTTCACACTTGTTGATGCACTTTATGTACCTGGGATCAAGAAGAATCTCTTGTCTGTATCCACACTTGCTAGACTTGGACTTGTAGTCAAATTTGTGGATGACAAATGTATAGTTCATTATCTCAATTTCGGTGATGAAATTGTTGCATCTGGGCTTTTGTGTCGTGGGTTGTATAAGCTCACTTTGTATGACAAGTGTGAACAAAATTTTGCAAATGTTGTTGCAGATTCAAGGGCTATTTCAGATGCAAAACTTTGGCATGCACGTTTTGGTCATCTGAATTTTGCAAGTTTGCTGCGTTTGCAGAAATCTGATATGGTTGCTTCTTTGCCACCTCTTGAAGCACCTGTCATTTTGGGTAAGATGCAGCGTTCTAAGTTTCCAAAGGATGGTTCAGTTCGGGCCACATGCAAGTTGCAGCTTGTGCATAGTGATGTTTGTGG
Source organism: Adiantum capillus-veneris (assembly GCF_014529385.1). Taxonomy (NCBI): domain Eukaryota; kingdom Viridiplantae; phylum Streptophyta; class Polypodiopsida; order Polypodiales; family Pteridaceae; genus Adiantum; species Adiantum capillus-veneris. The sequence continues at coordinate 122,229,359 of NC_140947.1, forward strand.
GCCCATGCAAACTCCGTCCTTGGGCAATTACCTGTACTTCGTGACTTTCATTGATGATTACTCTAGGCATGCATGGGTATTTCCGCTTAAAGCGAAGTCCAAAGTTTTTATGTGCTTCAAACAATTTATGGCTATGGCTGAAAATGTCTCGAAATGTACTATGGGCACCCTCCGTTCCGATCGGGGGGGGGAGTATATGTCTCATGAATTTAATGCATTTCTAGCTAGTCGTGGGATAAAACACCAATGTACAGTGCCTTATACACCTCAGCAAAATGGTGTTGCTGAGAGGAAAAACAGGTCACTGACGGAAATGGCACGATGTATGGTCAAAAGTCAAGCTTTGCCACATTCTTTTTGGCTTGAGGCCATTTATGTGTGCCACTTATATACTTAACAGGTGTCCTACGAAAGCTTTGCAGTCTATTACTCCATATGAAGCATGGCATGATAGAAAGCCTTCTATTGAGCACATGCGTGTTTTTGGATGTTTGGCATATGCTTTGGTGCCACAAGTGCAGCGCAGAAAATTGGATGATAAGGCTATCAAATGTATTTTTGTTGGTTATAGTGCTGAAAGCAAAGGTTACAGGTTGTATCATCCGCAAACAAAACGTATTCTGGTTTCTCGGGATGTAGTGTTTGTGGAAGATTCTGTTCAGCCCTTGCTGTCATGTACTAGAGACAGTAATGTAAGCTCACAGGACATTTATGACACTTTGTTGCCTCTTTTCAGTGCTGGAAATATGAATGTAAGTTCCAATGAGGAAAATGTACAGCCTATGGGGGTTTCTGAAAATGTTTTAAATCAGCCTATTACTGATGCAAATGTACATGATGTACTTGATGAGGAAAGGGCTGAAAATGAGCAGGCTAGAGGTATGCCAAAATGGCTGGTGCACACTTTGCGCGATAGTAAATTGGATGCACCTTTGTCTAGTCGTACTCGTTCAGGCTCTCGCCATGCATCTTATGCATCAGATTGTTATGCTTTGGCTGTGTCTAGTTTACATGATGTTGAGGAGCCTCTATCTTTTGATGAAGCACAGAATTCAGAAAATTGGATGGCTGCCATGCAATCAGAATATGATGCACTTAGAGAAAATGATACATGGACTTTGTGTGATTTGCCTCCTGGCAAAAAGGCCATTGGTAAGAAGTGGGTTTACAAGTTGAAACGCAAGCCGGATGGTGAGATCGGTCGCCATAAGGCTCGACTTGTTGCAAAAGGTTATGCACAGCAAAAAGGCATAGACTATGAAGAGACTTTTGCTCCCACTTGTCGTATGACTACTGTGCGTTTTCTATGTGCATTGGCAGCTCATTTTGGTTGGGATGTACATCAATCAGACATTGTTACTGCTTTCTTGAATGGTGACATATTTGAGGAAGTTTATGTAACGCAGCCTCACGGTTTTGTCATAAAAGGACAAGAGGACAAAGTGTGCAAATGTAACAAGGCTTTGTATGGGTTGAAGCAATCTCCTCATGCTTGGTATGAGAAAGCTGACACTCATTTGGTCAAACAAGGCTTTCGTAACAGTCCAACAGAAAGCACATTGTATGTAAAGCGTGAGGGTGATGTACTTCTCATTGTGGTTCTTTATGTTGATGATTTGTTGATCACTGGACCAAATGAGAGACATATTGCTGAATTTAAGGCTGATTTGAATGCTACTTTCAAGATGAAAGATTTGGGGCTGTTGCATCATTATTTGGGTATATAGTTTAAGCAGTGTGATGGTGGTATTGCCTTGTGTCAGAAAAGTTACATAGAGACATTGCTATGTAAGTTTGGACTTGAGGATTGCAAACCTATTGCCACTCCCATGGAAACAGGTTTGAAGTTGAGTCTACATGATGCTGATGATCCTGCTGATGTCACTCTTTACCAAACTGTTGTTGGCTGCCTCATTTATGTATGCAACACGAGGCCGGATATTCAGTTTGCAGTCTCCCTGGTCAGCAGATTTATGCATAGCCCAGGGTCTAAGCATTGGCAAGCTATCAAGAGGATTTTCCGCTACCTTAGTGGCACTTTACATCTTGGCTTGTTTTATCCCAAGGGGGGATCATTGCCGCCAGACTTACATGCTTTTTCGGACTCAGATTGGGCTGGTTGTTTTGACACGCAAGTGTCCACAAGTGGTTTTTGTTTCATGCTTGGCAGTTCATGTATATCATGGTTGAGCAAGAAGCAACCTACTGTGGCCACTTCGAGTTGTGAGGCTGAGTACAGGGCAGTCTTCACAGCTACGGTTGAGTGTGTATGGCTCAGACGCCTTATGGCTGATTTGGGTGTTGGACAGGACACTGCCAACACTATCTACACTGACAGTCAGAGCGCATTGGCAGTTGCGAGGAACCCAGTTTTTCATGCTCGCACAAAGCACATTGAGGTGCATTACCACTATGTCAGGGAGAGGGTCTCAGCAGGAGAGATCAGCTTGGCTTATGTGCCAACACAGGACAACCTTGCAGATCTTTTCACAAAGGCATTGTCTCGTGAGAAGCTTGAAGCTTTCCGCAAAGCTTTGGGCTTACTCCCCTTTGTGGACTGATCCTGTCCTCAGGGCATGGCACTTCCCTTTACTCATGTGCCAGCTCTCATTCACCGCATCACTCCAGGGGGGATTTGTTACCATATACATGTGGTAGTGATGTGTGTGAACACACTAGGACCGTCAGGGCATTTTTTCCCTCTTTAGGAGGTTTTTCCCCCCGTGCATTGTATATACGCCCATCACTCTAGGGCTATCAATATTTCCATTGCACACTAAGTAACTCTCTCTCTATCGTGTGCCTTGAGCTTCCTTCGTCTTCTCCAAGATGTGTGTGTTTCTCTGCAACCCTAATTCCAACAGGCACAGCCATGCCACATGCTCTCTATCTCTTCTCTTGCATGCCCTTGCTCTTTATTTTTTTCAAAACCCACAATACGTGGGTGATAGTATAATAAAATGCAAAAAAACTTCATCCACATCCATGCTCAACACGAGCCACATATAAGGATCCATATATCAGACAACTGACCCATCACAGAACAACCAATAGACCCCAACCATCATATACATTATAGGGAAGCCATCCCTAGAAGTTAGAAGAACCATACACCTAGAGGGCACCAAACAGTGGTTGAGCCGCCCTTGGAGGAACCAACCCAACCTAGACTAGGTGAGCTTTTGCCCCTAAAGGAGCATGAAGTAGGCCTTCTCTAGGCCTATCTTTCCAAAAATGGAGGAGGTTTGAGAGGGAGGGATTTAGTAGTATCATTGCCAACCAGATCCTCCAAACTCCGAGAAAATCCCTGTTGTGAGGATGCACGCCACACGTTTGTTGTTGACACCGCCAAAGACGAAGTCTGAGGCACCTCCATGCTCCCTTGCAACGATGTCCAACCACGAGAAAACACTATTCACTTTTGCATTTGGTACAAAAAGAGAGAGAGAAAGTAAGAAGAAAACTATAATCACTTTTGAATCTACTACAAAAAGAGAGTAGGTGTGCCAAACTGTTTTGGATGTGCATTATTTATAGGAATCTACGCAAATGCCCAGAGGGTCATTGAGGAAATAAAACGATGTAGATGACATGTGCAGGGGAAAATGAAAAATAATGAGACAACGTTCATGAGCGGGCCATGAGAGAGGAAGGAAAATGACATGCAATTTGGGGTTTGACAGGCAGCATGATGGGAGGGTAGCACGAGTTGTGGTAAATGCTATGTAGAGTCTCTCTCTCTCTCTCTCTCTCTCTCTCTCTCTCTCTCTCTACATATGTAACTATATATACATATGTGTGTGTGTGTGTGTGTGTGTGTGTATATATATATATATATATATATATGTATGTATGTATGTATGTATGTATTTATGTATGTATGTATGTATATTTTTAGCACGATAAAACTTTTATCGATATGGTGGTGGAAACAGTAGTGATTTTGTAGGGAAAGCATTGAGTGGAAATAGCTCAGGTTTGCCATGGCTACTCCTATGCCAGTCCTACCTCCTGCCCATTGGAATGTGCTCAGAGTCCTTGTATCTTTGTCCTTTGAATGGGTAAAAATTTTGACGGTGCCAACAACTTCTCATGTCTACATTTGTCGCAGCTAATCATGATAAGGTGAGGATGGGAATGGGAGGATGTATACGCATGTGGAGCGGGGTAGAAAACCAAGGAAGGGAGCCTCCATCATCGTTGGAAGCAAGAGCTTGGCGAGGATGCATTTGCAGCAGCAAGGCACGAAACTGATGGGGGTGTCTGTGTGCATGAGAACAGGGTGAAATGGGGACCTTTTACTTTTCCCAAAAGAATGAGAGGGAATCTGGGCCTTAAATTAAGGACTAACTTTAAATTTTGAGCCAATAAATAAGTGGCCAAAATCTTTGAAGTTGTTCTATTTAGGTACAATCTCATGAGATGCTCCTTATGACCTAGAGGTGAAAAAGGGTGGAGATGACACGTGGAGGAGAGAGAGAAAGATGTCGTAAACATCCAAATGTCGAGATATTCTTCTATTTTTTGAAAGTTGAAATATTTGTCTCTTTTTTGAGAGAATACATCCAGTGGGTATTGTACGTCAGTGCCAATCCGCAAGGGAGAACGCGATTGTGAGCCTCAATGGACAGGTGAGAGCATGTGTAGCACAGGAGGTATGTCATGGCAGAGACGGAGAGTGAGCGTGGAAGAGGGGGAGTTGGGGGGACAATGGCTTGCAAGCAGGGAATGTGACATATATGCTAGGCTGCACATATAGGAATTGCACTTCAAAACTTAAGAACTTGGGAACGCACACATGAAGGACATAGCATATGGTGAATGAGGATGGCATTTGTGCAATAGCAAGGCCAAAGTGTGGAGGTGTAGGCGTCATGTGCATGGTGTATCTTGTGACTTGGGTGTAGGATGAACAAGGTACTGGCAACTAGCTATGAACATTGTAGCTTGTGGCTCGAATGCAAGACGGGCAATGAGTGCATGAAAATCGGGCCTTGCTTGACTTTTCCTAGTTTTGGGAGGGCCCTTCCTTCTCTACCACACTCCCGCGCCATTTGGTGGCTCCACCACTTTCCCACTTCTTCACCATTTTCGCATTTCCTAGTTCAGCTTTAAAAAAGAGATTCAAAATTGGTAGCACATAATAGGCTTACCCTCCCAAAGAATTTTTAAAAATGAAAGCCTATTAAAACCTCCCTCAAAGATTTGCGTCGGAGCACATCCTGTGGGGGAGTTTTTTTTTTAAACTCTCTCTCTCTCTCTCTCTCTCTCACCTACTAACTATGCTACTCGCTCCAACTCCACTCAATTACACTAGTACAACGGCGCCGCCTTCGGCAGTGCCTGGACAGACACCATCACTTAGCATCTACCGAAAAACGCCCAAGCCTCCTTGGTCCTGCCCAGGTTGGGCATATCTTGCAATTAGTGCATTCCAAGAGAGGACATCCTGGACATGGAGCACCTCAAGCACCTTTCGTGCTTTATGAAGTGCACCACATTTGGCATACATGTTGATCGAGGCAGTTTCAAGCATAACGTCACATTCGTCGAAAACAACCCAAAGCTCCTTGGCCCTCCTGTCTAGGTTAGGCATATCCTGTAGTCAATGCTTTTCAAGAGATGACATCCCGGGCAGGAAGCTACTCAAGCTACTGAAGTACAACGGTAAGGCTTTGGGCAGCACCACCACCTTCGGTGGTGCTTAGGCATGGTGGTGCTTAGGCATGCCAACACCATCTGACATAAGCCCTGCATTTAGAGAGAGAGAGAGAGAGAGAGAGAGAGAGAGAGAGAGAGAGAGAGAGAGAGAGAGAGAGAGAGAGAGAGAGAGAGAGAGAGAGAGAGAGAGAGATGTGTGCTTGATGCATTTCTCTCTTACCCGTAGACGATGGCATCCTTTCTCTCTGTCTATCTATGGCAAGCTCCACATGTGTCTCGCCCTAATCTGTAGCTTATATGGGCAGTTACAATAGCCATTAGCATGCTCATGTATGCAGCATCAGTGCTACTCTTCTCTAGCATTTGCTTTCTTTCAGAAAGAGGAGGAGTCCCTTCCCCTATGTTGCATCTACTCTCTGCCATTAGCATATTCATGTATGTAGCATCTGTGTTTCTCTTCTCTAGCAGTTGTCTGGTTCCACAAAGAGGAGTCATTTCCCATGCATTGCATCTACACTCCGCCAATGTATCAGAACCCATCAATCCCGACCAACTACTACGGTTGTCGCTCTTTGGGAAGAAATGGCTCGTAGGCAGCATATTACTTTGTATATACTCTCTCTCTCTCTCTCTCTCCTTTCTCTCTCTCGCTAGTGTTTGTCTGCCCATCTAATGTCTTTGCTGCTCTTCTCTAGCAGTTTCCTGATGTTGTAGGATCTATGGCACGCTCCACCCGTGTCTCCAGGCACAGTGCTACCCTAATCGACAGCTTATATGGGCAATTGAAGTAGCCATTAGCATGCTCAATATGTATGCAATATTTGTGCTTCTCTTCTCTAGTGGCTGCCCACTTCCACAAAGAGGAGGAGCCGTTTCCCACGTAATGCATCTACTCTATGCCAGTGCATCAGAATCCATCATTTTTGAAAAGCTGCTATGATTGCCAAATTTGATGGTGGAGGGTACACAGTTCACAAAGTTACTCGGGTTGTTGTAGGATCTATGGCAAGCTCCACCTGTGTCTACAGGGGCAGTGCTACCCTAATTGGAAACTCATATGGACAGTTGAAGTAGCCATTGGCATGCTCAATATGTATAGAGTATATGTGCTTCTCTTCTCTAGTGGCTGCCTACTTCCACAAAAAGGAGGATTTGTTTCCCTCGTGATGCATCTACTCTATGCCAGTGCATCAAAACCCATCATTCCCGACCAGCTGCTACGATTGTCAATTTTGATGGTGGAGGACACACAGTTCACAAAGTTACTCGAGGCAGGCAGCAAAGGGTGGAGATGAGCATTGAGCTAGACCATTGATCACTTTTGGGATGTGTCAATTAGTCCGTAGGGTGCCAAACGTACATCGGTACAAAAGCAAGACGTCCAAAGTCTCGTGGATTGTTTGAGACTTTCTTATCAAAGTGGGTTGGGCCTCCCTCTTCTAAAATTTGAAGTTTCACCACCCATTGTGGTGCAATATTGATGCAGAGTTGCTCTCGAACTACACACACAACATGCGCGTGCGCACACACACACACACACATAGAGAGAGAGAGAGAGAGAGAGAGAGAGAAAGGCTACATAGCATCAGGAAATGTGAGAAGAGAGTTGTTGGGGGGCCTGTGTGTGTGTGTGTGGAGACGCTGCATGCTTTTACCGTTGCCTTCTCTCTCTCTCTCTCTCTCTCTCTCTCTCTCTCTCTCTCTTCGGGCCTCTGTGTGTGTGTGTGTGGAGACGCTACAGTCTTTTTCCGTTGCCTTCACTCTCTCTCTCTCTCTCTCTCTCTCTCTCTCTCTCTCTCTCTCTCTCTTAAAATTGACATGCTCTCCCAACTCCCAGCAATTCAACTCTCAACTCTCAGAATTTCTCTCTCTCTCTCTCTCTCTCTCTCTCTCTCTCTCTCTCTCTCTCTCTCTCTCTCTCAAACTCACAACTTGAAGGGAGTCACGTGGTTCAACTCTCAAGATCTTTAAGGTCTCTTGGGATACTTTCCTACAACGTTAAAACTCTCTTCTTCTCGAGTGTGTGGGTGTGAGTGTGTGTGCTAATAAGAATAGGGAAATGGTATAACCTTTCTATCACCCAAGTGTGGTAGATTGGTTATGCCATTTCCCTCTTGAATAACAGGTCTTGAATTCAACTCTCCTCGTTGGCTAGATCTTTAAGGTCTCTTGGGATAGTTTCCTACGACATTAAAACCCTCTTCTTCTTCTTCTTCTCTCTCTCTCTCTCTCTCTCTCTCTCTCTCTCTCTCTCTCTCTCTCTCTCTCTCTCTCTCTCTCTCTCTCTCTCTCTCTCTCAAGACTTGCAACTTCAGCCGGATGCAAGAGCTTTAGCCACGTGTTGGGGGGGGGGGGAGGGGGGGGGGGGGTGGAATCTCTTCCCTCATTATCTATAGGATAGATTATACACCATGAACTAACCACCAAAAATGATCTATGGACAAATTACAAATGAGCCAACTCGGTTCTTTACACCCATTGTATGAGCTTTTACACTATTTATTTGGTGGCACAAAATGATACATTGAAGGCATAAGTAGTGTCAACAAACAGGGTACTCATCAGTGTGTCACATTAGCTGTAGTAACAACCTAGTTCATGATTGCCATGTCCATAACACATTCGCCGAACATGGTCCCATTTCAAAGTGCAACATGTGCCATAGCACCTCTTCCAGAATGTCCAAGACTGGGTTGTGTGCCTCTTTCGAATTGTTTCAAAGAAATCCTCAGCTTCACAATGTTGTCGACTGTCTATCAAAGCCAACGATGGTAACTGTGAGAGAGAGAGAGAGAGAGAGAGAGAGAGAGAGAGAGAGAGAGAGAGAGAGAGATTTGTGTCATATATTGGATCTTAAAGCCGGCATCTACTTGTTTTGAACTGTACCCCTCTCTCTTTCTACAGGTCTTCAACATTAAAAAGTGCTTAGTTTTTTTGCCATAAAATGTTGTACATAGCAAAACAATAGAACCTCCATCAACATAATAAAGCCCTGCAGATCAAGATAATATGTACAGCCCTAGATTATAAAACAAAGAAGAAGTTGTAAAAGCCTTGGAAGAGCTAATTTAAATTCTAATGTATCTCACAAACTCACAGAATGAGAAGCCCCACCAGTAACTGCGACAGGCACACACAATAGCTACCAGCTATGGCCGCCTTTCTGCGCTTCATTAACAGCGTCGGCGCATCGCCCTTTGCCTCTATTTCGCTCTCAAATTGTTCCTCATGGCTAAATATTCTTGTCCCTTGCTATAGCCAGCTACAAATCCTCTGCCTCCTCACTTGCGCTACTTTTCTTCTTTAGGGAGCACACTGTCAGCTCCATACCAAGCTCGAGGACCTCGAAGTGGACCGCTACCGATAGGAAAGTCAAGAGCTGAAGGATGCCACATAACCCAGTGCACGCACTGGGACCCTATGTTCGACCCATGTGAGTTGTCCCCTAAGCAGCTCAAGTAGAGGTGGAATGATGCCGCCTTTCTTTGCTCTCTCAGAAAATTAGTCCTCTCTGTTCATGGTGTAAGAGCCTATGATGTGAGCTCAATAGTAGCTGGGGACGAAGATGTTCTGCTATTGAAGCAACCAACGGCGATCTTGAATGCCCTTGCAGGTGAGAGAGACCAAGATACTTGCATCGATCAATTTTGCGTCATTGGGCTGGCTCAATTCTTGCCCTTTCTGCATGTGCGTTGCTCGCCTTCCAAGTGTTGCCTTTCCTTGAGTGTATTGCCCTTACGACCATTCGTTGCTTCAATGTGCCCCCCTTTGTAGATCCATTCTATCCAGTCTTGCAGCATCACTCATGGCTGCCACCTGTGGTGCAAGCTACCATCACCTCTGGGCCCGCATTACTCCCTCGATGCGCTGCAACTCAATGGGGTGAGCCATCAGGCATCTCCAACCCTTGTTTTTTCTGCCTTCCTTTGTCAGACCCTTTTTTTTTTTGGGAAATGGTGGAGGCCACCCCTCCAAGCTTTACGAAGGGCACAAACGGCAACTCACCTTGTCTACTTCACAACATTAAAAATCTCACCTTGCCTCTCTAATATGATCATGCACTATTAAGAGTTGGATGGCAACGCTTTTTGCCACCTGCTCATCACATGTTTTCTAGAAACAAGATTAGAGAGAGAGAGAGAGAGAGAGAGAGAGAGAGAGATTTGCCTCTCAAAAAAACAATGCTATAGCCCCTACCCATAGCAATTTTTGCACTTGAGGATGGTCGTGGCACTATTGGTGGATGTGGATGTGGTGGTAAATAGCTTGTTGAAAAGGGGCAAGTTCTTTTTGTATAGGCTACATCACATGAATTTCCATAGAGTCATCACATACATGCTGCACATTTTGAGAGAGAGAGAGAGAGAGAGAGAGAGAGAGAGAGGTAGAGAGGTTTTTTAAATGCAAAGACAGACTTTAGAGACTTTGTTTATTGCATGCACGATGAGAGGGAGAGGAGGAGTATAAAAAGTGGGGAACAATCTTAATGGATTTTATTAAGATTCTTCCTTTCATGATTTTCTCAAAAAAATAGTGGCTACATACTCTCTATGGATCTTTTTTATTAAAAAAATTTCCATCAAAGGGTTTGCCTTTTTCTAACTACACACACACACACACACACACACAGTTATCGTGTGGATCTGTGGGAAGATCCCCACCTTATTTTCCTCAGCCCCTCGCAGTGGTGCATGGGGCTTGGGGAGGGAGAGAGAGAAAGAGAGGGCGGGGGATGGATAAGTTGAGCTCCTTTATGACTTAGGCTCATTGAGTAACACATATGGAATTATATCCACTAGATGGGTTCCTCTTTAAGATGGCTTGTTCCTTGGTTGGAAAGAGGTAGAAAGAGGAAAAAGGCCGAGGCCAATTGGCCTCTTTTATTTAATGGTCTGTAGGGAAAACAAGGTAGGAGGTGAATTGAGGAAGTAATGTGCATGAATGGATGGGATGGCCTAGGCACAATCTAGCCCATCATCATTGGTATCCCTTGCTCCCTAGGGTCCTCTTTTATTCACAAGTTTCTTACGTATGAGGACAGTGGTTGTGACAGATATGCAACATGGGTTTCCCCTTGTCCAAGATCGTGGACGTTCACCAAACCTTATTAGATAGGTGTCATAGTCTGGATAATAGTTTCATGTGCTTGTATTGCAATGTGTATGATACTATCTGGCTAGTAAATTTAGGGAGGGATAAGTTTTTGTAGAGAGAGAGAGAGAGAGAGAGAGAGAGAGAGAGAGAGAGAGAAAGAGAATGGCTCCATTTTCTCAATGGCACAAGGCTACCAAAGTCACATTCTTTAGCTCTCTACAAGTGGCTTCATCATCACATTGATGTATATGGATATAGAATTGTCATTAGTATCACATGTTGTTGTTGGTTAGATGCATATATAGATAGGGAAATAAAGAGAGCCATGCTCAAGATCTGCTAGTTTTGTGAGGGGCTGGAGTAGAGAGTATTGCAATTTGCCGGTTCTAGTTTGAGGTTATGGGTTCTTTTTCTTTCTCTTTATTTCTTCCTCCCTCCTTAAGCACAAACAAAGGAATCTTCGCTCTTACGTATCAACACCATCTACAAAAGGCCTCTTAATTGCATCTACCGAAAAGAGTCCAAAGCTACTTCGCATGTCAACTTCTCAATGTTGGGAGAAGCCTTTAAGATAACAAGAGAGAGAGAGAGAGAGAGAGAGAGAGAGAAAGAGAGAGAGAGAGAGAGACTGTGTGTGTGTGTGTGAGAGAGAGAGGGCAGTGAGACAAGCATGAATTAGTTGACACAACAGAAACTTCTTGCCTACATTCGCGACAATCAATTTGTCTATTAGGATCTTGATAGATTTCTTATAAGAGCTAAATAAAACTCAATAAGGATACTTGTACTAGTCAACAAATAGCAACAAATAGGTGATGGTCTCAATTTGCATATCTTTAAAATATTCATGATAGTCAACTACTAAGGTTGCCCCATGAGCAAAGAGTTGAAAAGTACTAAGACCTGTTATAATTAAACAAAGAGTTGATTTGTAACTATCCTACATGTGGACACATAGATCGCCAATTTGATGAGTCATGTAAACCAAGGGCCAAATTTTAGACTTTTGGCCAAGTATAAAGGTCACTTTTGTACCATTGAACCTTAAGTTTTTCACGAGATAAGCTTTCTACCTTGCAATTGTTGAGTATCATATGTCTATGAAACATCTAAAGAGCTTTAAAAATAAGGTTAATTGCAAATGAAGCTCTTTACTAATAAAGAATGGAAGCCGAAGGATTAAATACTAGCCCAAACTTTTTATTTATGCAAAAAAAATCATTCGGTTATAATTCAACCACGGTTTCTTTTGTTTACAATGTGTTATACAACTTTCACCACTCATAGCTAGGAGTAGTTAATTTTCCATTCATGGCCAAGAGTGGCCTCGAGTCTCTGAGCCATCAATTATCAAAAGATCTATCTAGCTCAAATTTGATCTTTTTATGTCAAAACTTAATGTACAAATGAATATATAGGTTGTCACTAGCTAGCCACAAGCTTGGTTTAAGCATGTGCTCAAGCACACCCAAGGTTTGGGAAAAGCTCGTCTCATATACAATCGTGCCACTTTTAAGAGAAAGTGTGTGATTGAGAAAATGATTTTTTTTGAACCTTGAGCACACTAAGAGAACAAGGAATATTTGATGAGTGACTGGCAATTATTTAATACTTTGGGGGTTTAAAAATAATGAAAGCAAAATGTGCTTCACTGTTTGCTTGAAAACAAAGTGTCAGTCTCAGAGCCCTCAATTTAAAAGGTGCAAAATCTTCAAAAATAACAAATCTCGAAAAAATATTGCTACGATACCATATTATGCTCACCATTTAAAAGTCAGAGTAGCTTATCCTTGCAATGGTACACAAGCTCTAGCCATGCTCCTCCCAAGAAAGGGCAAAACCATCTTGACTTAGCTTTGCCATAATTTTTAAAGCGTAGTCCTGAGCTTGGCCCTTGCAGATCTCTCGATGGTTGAGAAGCAACAAAAAAATAGCCCTTCCTTCGAGCTATAGGCCCCAACATTATACCTTGATATCTAATCATCTCAAGGAAAACATTTGGTAGACATGTCCAAAGAAAAGAGCATGTGTATTGTTGGGGGTTCCATTGTTGCATAGCTCCAATGACCAACAAAATTATCAATTCGGAGGGATGAGCTACCCGGCTAGGGCATGGAAACACTTGTTGGGGTATAAAGCCCAATGCGGTCGCCCAGGTAAGTGGGTGGGCCGCCAGGTATGTACACATATTCTTTTGTAAAAACCTAATAAGAACTCACTATGCTCTACACATTACAGTAGAGCGAGTTCACCATATCATCATGCTCTTCTTCTCGCACTCTCTCTCGCGTCGCACTTCCGCTCGTACTCCTTCAACTGGTATCAGAGCTCAGATCGAGGCTCGGGGCAGCACTGCAGGAGGCTACAGTCACCAGCTCAGATTGGAGTGAAATTCGACAGGCAAAGACACGGCCCCAAATCTTGTGGGATAGCCCGTAGGGCTAGGTGTGCTCAGAATTTCATTCTGAGGTCATCTCGGCCACCGTTCGGCTTCGACAAAGTTCTGCACAGGCCATTTTCAACTACGTGGAGATCCGACTCTGCAAATTTGGGGTTTTCGGCCTACGACTGCAAGTGCTAAGGATATCCACACTCCGAGAGTGTTGATTTGTGGCTGTCTACACATCGAAGGACGGCTCACAGTTCTTGGAGGCGTGTCACATACGACACGGGCGCATCTACACACAGACTGTAGGCGACATCCGCTAGTTCATCAGGTAGCTTGTGTTTGCTGCTTGATATTCCAGATTTCATCCTGACATTGCAGGTACTTCCACAGGGGATGTATTGTCAGAGATGATGTATGTTTGTTGAGGGTTTGCTGGCTGTGAGTCATGCAGCAAACAACCGCCGCAGCGGTTACAACATACAGTGGGAAATTTGTGGATGTATGACTTTGTGGGAAGTCTATGTACTGTCAAATTTACTACAGCCTTTGTTGAGGGTCGAGTGAGGTTTTATTGAGCTGGGGGATTCTCAAATGTTGAGATCCTTTCGGTGATACAGGTCTTGGAGCGATCCCTCGAGCACCCTTAGATAGGCAGCTAGGATGTATTGACTGTGAGTTAGACAGTTGGGATTGCATCTTTGCTTTACTGCCGTTGAGGCATTGTCGCAGTCTATGATTACAGGAAAGTGACAGGACAGTCAGAGACAGTACAGGTGCACGACAGGTTTACCCACAACTTACAGTGTTAGAGAGACAATGTTTTTTGAACTGTTTTTTGGTCTGTTTTTTGAGTACACCAGAGCCATTTTACAAAGGAGACTCTTCCAAAATTTATGCAGAATCTGAAGCTTTCTTGGTTCATTTGACAGGTTGATATTGGTTCAGAGGTCAGTTTACAGGGGAAACTCTGCCGAATTTTTCCCAGGAAAGTAAACCACTGTGAAGCGTAGCTATGGCTGGATCACAGGACACTGCTCTTTACAATATCAAGAAGCTGGATGGAACCAATTTCCCATTGTGGAAGAAGCAGATTTGGCACGTGTTGGTACAAAAGAAGCAGATAAAACCTATAAAGCTCAAGGGGATAAAACCACAAGATATGGACGAAGATGAATGGAGCGAAATGGATGAATTGGCACTTTCTACCATTATGCTGACTTTGGCAGAAAGCGTTTACTTCAATGTAGCAGACGAGGTGTCGGCTTATCAAGCATGGTTAAAGCTGAGTGATCTTTATGAGAAGCAGAGTGCAGCTTCACAGGTATACTGGCTTAAGAAGCTTGTTGACTTGAAGATGAAAGAAGGGACACCTATGTCCAATCATCTAAATGAATTCAACACAATCTACAGTCAGTTGTCAGCTCAAGGTGTCAAGTTTGATGAACCTGTTAGAGCTATGTTCCTGTTGATCACATTGCCGGAAAGTTGGGACACTTTTCGCACAGCTTTGAGTAATTTTGCACCTCCAGATGGTTTGAACATAGCAGGTGTAGAAGGAAGTTTGCTTACTGAAGAAACCAATAGAAAGACAATGGACAAAGGCAAAGGAACAGCCTTAGTTGTCAGGGGAAGGACCAAAGAAAAGTACAAAGGTGGAAAGAGGAATCAGTCTCGTAGCAAGTCCCGCAGTGCTAAAGGCAAGAGTGACATAGAATGCTACCATTGTGGCAAGAAGGGTCACATGAAAAGAGACTGCAGAGAATGGAAAGCAGAAAAGGCAAAGAGAAAGCTGAAGACCATGGTGAGAAGAACAAGTCCTCAGTGAAGATTCAAGAAATAAATGTGACAAACACTGTTGCAGAGGATGACAGTCTAGTGTCAGGAGACATCTACTTCTTGAAGAATACAATGGACTTAGCTCTTCTTACAGCATCTGATGGAAATGCACTGAGTGACTGGATTATAGACTTAGGGGCATCACTTCATGTGTCTCCAAACAAGGAGTGGTTTACCTCTTATGTGACCACTAAAGATCATGTTCGGCTAGGCAATGGCAGACATGTGAGATCTTAGGTGTTGGAGATGTTCAATTGAAGTTTCAGAATGGCTCTTTTTTCACGCTGAAGAATGTGAGACATGTTCCCGCAATTACAAAGAGCTTGATCAGCACAGGTTTACTTGATGATGCTGGCTACGTCACCACTTTTGGACAGAACATGTGGAAGATATCCAAGGGTTCTATGACAGTAGCACATGGAGTAAAGTCTGGAGGACTTTACATGATTTATGTATCAAATGTCTCTAAAAATGTAATCAATGTAACCGAGCAGCCGAACGTTTCTTTGTGGCATAGCCGGTTAGGACATATGTCCAAGAAGGGAATGGAAATCTTGTCTCGTTCTGGTTATTTGCCTGGCTTTTCATTTAATGATTTTGAATTCTATGAACATTGTCTGTATGGTAAGCAAACACAGCAGCCACATAAGCATAGAAGCAGTAGAAGAGATACACAGTTGGCACTTGTTCATAGTGATTTGTGTGGACCTATGCCTAACCTATCTCTAGGGGGAGCTTCTTACTTTATGACATTTATAGATGATTACTCGAGGAAAGTATGGGTTTACTTTCTCAAGCACAAGGATGAAGCGTTTAGTGTTTTCAAAACGTTTGTGACACTTGTGGAGAATCAGAGTGGCAAGAAGCTTAAATGCTTACGCACTGACAATGGTGGAGAGTATGTTTCAAAGGCCTTTCATGACTTTTGTGAGTCAAAAGGTATAAAATGTGAACTTACTGCTCCTTACAATCCTCCTCAAAATGGTGTTGCTGAGAGGATGAATAGGACCATACAAGAGAAGGTCAGAAGTATGTTGTCTAATGCACAGCTGCCAAATGGGTTTTGGGCTGAAGCTGTATCAACAGCTGTTCATCTTGTAAATAGATCTCCTAGCAAGGTTTTGCAGAAGGATTCAGTGCCAGAGATGGTATGGTCAGGCAAAATGCCCTCATACAAGCATCTCAGAGTCTTTGGCTGTGAGGCATATACTCACGTTCCAAAGGAATTTAGGAAAAAACTTGAGCCAAAGAGTAGAAAGTACATCTTTCTAGGCTATGGTAATTCTGGTGAGATGGGGTACAGACTTTGGGATCCCGAATCCAGAAAGGTTATCCGCAGCAATGATGTTCACTTTAATGAAGCCAAATATCATTCTAAACCAGAGAAAGTTGAGGAGATTAGAAGAGTTGTCTTCCAAGAAGATGGACCTGCACGTGCAAGACAAAATGTCAGGGCTCAAGAGGAGCAAGGACAGGATAGAGTGGAACCACAGGTTGTGGTTGAGCCTGAGCCACCTATTGTGCGTAGATCTGGACGTGTCACGCGACCTCCTGATAGGTTTGTTCCATCTATGAACTATGTCATGTTGACTGATTGCAACGAGCCTTCATGTTACAAGGAAGCAGTGCAAATGAAGGACTCCGGGAATTGGCAATTGGACATGCAGTCAGAGATGACAGCTTTGCATAAAAACAAGACATGGAAGCTAGTTAAATTACCACAGGGCAAAAAGGCTCTACCTTGTAAATGGGTTTACAGGTATAAGATCACCGCTCATGATAGTCAGCCAAAGTACAAAGCAAGGCTTGTTGCCAAGGGCTTTAAGCAAGAACAAGGCATTGACTTTGATGAAGTCTTCTCTCCGGTGGTCAATATGACTACATTGAGATGCTTTCTTGCATTGGTTGCCATATTAGATTTGGTGTTGCACCAAATGGATGTCAAGACAACGTTCTTGCATGGTGATTTAGATGTGGAAATTTACATGCAGCAGCCAGAAGGGTTTGTTGAGAAAGGCAAGGAAGATTGGGTATGCCAGTTGTTAAAGAGTCTTTATGGCTTAAAACAATCACCGAGGGCATGGTACCATAAATTCCACAAGTTTATGCTTTCTCAAGGCTACAAACGTAGTGAGTTCGATCACTGTCTGTATACAAAGAAGGCTAAGGATGGTAGTTGGTTGATCCTTATTTTGTATGTGGATGACATGTTGATTGATGGCAAGCACTTGGAAGAAATTTCAGCTTTGAAGTCAAAGATGGCAAAATCGTTTGACATGAAAGACATGGGTGAGGCAAGTCATATACTTGGTATGCGCATTGAGAGAGACAGATCAAAGAAGTTGATTTGGTTATCTCAAACAGAGTATATTGACAAGGTTTTGCAACGTTTCAATATGGAGAAGGGAAAGGCACTGAGTGTTCCATTGCCACCATATGTGAAACTTAGCAAACAAGATTGTCCTGTGTCTGAGGAAGAATAGGCTGAAATGGATAAGATTCCATATGCGTCTGCAGTGGGTAGTTTGATGTATGCAATGATTGCTACTCGCCCAAACATTGCATTTGCAGTGGGAGTAGTAAGTCGATACATGTCAAACCCAGGCAAGAAACATTGGGAGGCAGTGAAAGGAATATTGAGATACCTGAAAGCTATGCATCTGCAGTGGGTAGTTTGATGTATGCAATGATTGCTACTCGCCCAGACATTGCATTTGCAGTGGGAGTAGTAAGTCGATACATGTCAAACCCAGGCAAGAAACATTGGGAGGCAGTGAAAGGAATATTGAGATACCTGAAAGCTACAAAGAGTATGTGTATATGCTATGGGAGTCAAGAGCTAAGTGTAAAGGGTTTTACAGACTCAGATTATGCAGGTGACTTAGACAACCGAAGGTCTACGTTAGGGTATGTCTTTACATTGGCTGGTGGAGCAATATCATGGCGTTCTAGATTACAAGATTGCGTTACTCAGTCTACTACAGAGGCTGAATATGTTGCAACATCAAAGGCATGCAAAGAATCAATTTGGCTTAATCGACTAGTAACAGATTTGGGAATCAAAGAAGAGATGTATGTGTTATATTGTGATAGTCAAAGTGCTATACAATTGGCTCGCAATCCAGTTTATCACTCAAAGACAAAGCATGTGGATGTGAAGTATCATTTCATCAGGGAAATGCTCGAGGATAAGCAACTTCAGCTTGTCAAAGTTCACACCACAGAAAATCCTGCTGATCTACTTACAAAAGGACTTCCCTCAGAGAGCTTTGCGCATTTTCGCAAGCAGTTAGGTGTAGGGTAGTATATCACTTCTCTACATCTCTTGTATATTAAGTTGTATAGTAGCTTCTCTCACACTTAAAGTACCACATTGGACTTTAAGTGGGAGGTTGTTGGGGTATAAACCCCAATGTGGTCGCCCAGGTAAGTGGGCGGGCCGCCAGGTATGTACACATATTCTTTTGTAAAAACCTAATAAGAACTCACTATGCTCTACACATTACAGTAGAGCGTTAGTGAGCTAGGCAACACGAATGGTGACTCTACAAGGTGAGCTTCTCGGCCTATGGAGGAGCTAAGCCACAATGATGGGCAATGTTAGGTGAAGAGGGGGGGATCGACCGCTTAAACTATTCAACACAAGTTTCCAAGCATCACCATCAACCTGTCCACCTCTTCTTCCAATTTCCAAGCACACACACTCACACCTACACTATGACACACACACACACACACACACACACACATAAAGTAAACATAGAATTGACATAGACATGCTTGTAAGAGAGTGTAAGAGATGTGTAAGGGATGGAGACTAGATTAGAGAGTACACGGCAAAATAACCATAGCATAAGAGAGTAGGAAGAGAGTGACCATATACAATTTCAAATGGAGACTTACCCGTGGCAGTGTGAGTGGTGTTGTTGTATGCAAATTGCAAAATATGTAGGTAATCGTCCCATTTCTTAGGTTGAGAAGAAACATGAGCCTTTAAGAAGTCAATAATAGTGCGGTTGGTGACTTCTGTTTGACCATTAGATTCAGGATGAAATGTAGAAGGGAAGTCAAGTGTAGTGCCAAGATTTTCAAACACAGTAGTCCAAAAAGCACTACAAAATTTTGAATCTCGATATGAAATAATCACTTTAGGCAAACCATGATGTGGGAAAACAGTCTTAAGAAACAAAAGTGCAGCTTGATGTGCTGTGAGTTTTTTACAAGGAATGAAATATGCTTGTTTAGAGAAACGGTCAATAATAGGCCAATATCATGTCATGTTTGTGCATTGTGAGTGGGAAACCAGTAACAAAATCCATTGAAATATGTTCCCAAGGTCTTTCAGGAATGGGGAGAGGGTGTAAAAGTCCCAATATCTTACCTGTAGCTGCTTTGATTTTTTGACAAATCAAACAAGTTGAAACATACTGTTTAACATCCATTCTCATAGTAGGCCAATAGAAATCTCGACATAAATTTTGAAAAGTTGCAGCAAATCCTCTATGTCCAACATAAGGTGGTTTGTGCAATTCTTCAATAATTAATGTATGGAAAGGTTTAGTCACACACAATTTTTGCTTGAAATAAAGGAAGTTTTCTTCAATAGTGTATTCGAGGAATGTGTGTACATAATTATCAAGCATGTACAATCATGTCGTTTTGAAGTCATCATCATGTGCATAAGTGTCAGGCATAGTGTCAAATGAAGTTCCCGTAATGGTTGATAGATGATTAAGTGAGGGTCTTCTACTCAAAGCATCAGCTACAACGTTTTCTTTACCAGGTTGGTATCGAATGTTGGGCTGAAAACTTTGAATAAAAGTGGCCCACTTAATATGTCTATCATCTATTAAGGGCTGAGAAAGTAAATATTTGATACTTTGTTGATCAATTTTAATGATCAAGTGAGTACCCATTACATAGTGTTTCCAAATTTTCAATGCATGTACCACATTAGTCAACTCTTTATCATAAGTATTGAAATTTGCTTCAGACGGTTTGAATTTACGACTTTCGAAAGCAATTGGATGGTTATCTTGCATAAGGACTGCACCAATACCTTTTCCACTAGCATCAGTGACTACCACAAAGAATGGTCTTTCCAAATCAAGCAATTGCAATACAGGTGCATTAGTCAAAGCATGTTTAAGTGCATTAAATGAGCTTTCTTGCAAATCAGTCCATTCATAAGGCATGTTTTTCTTTAACAGGAGAGTCAAATAATATGATTTGTAAGCAAAATTACGAACAAATTTCCTGTAATAGCTACAAAGACCGATAAAAGATCGTAGCTCATGCAAGTTTTTGGGTCTGGGCCATGATTGAATGGCTTCAATTTTCTTTGGATTGACATGTATTCCCTTACCTGATACAATGTGTCCCAAATATTCAATTTCAGATTGGAAAAATGAACTCTTTTCAGGATTCAAATACAAGTGATTTTGTGCAAGCATATCAAATACATGTGTTAAATGTTGTTTATGCTCTTCTTCAGATTTACTGAATACCAAAATGTCATCAAAAAATACAATCACAAAATCTTGATGGTCAATGAAAATTCTATTCATCATGCGTGTGAAGGTGGCTGGTGCATTTGTCAAACCAAATGGCATGACAAGGAATTTATAGTGTCCAGTTTGTGTTCTAAAAGCAATTTTGTAGACATCATGCTCAAACCTTTTAACTTGATGGTACCATGATTTGAGGTCAATTTTGCTAAAGATGTTTTCCCTTTTAGTTTGTCTAATAGATCATCCACTCTAGGAATCTGAAACCTATTCTTAATGGTGATCTTGTTTAAAGCCCTGTAGTCGATACACATACGAAAGGTTTCATTTTTCTTCTTGACAAGAAGTACTAGAGCTCTGTATGGTGAACTACTAGGTCGGATTAGGCCTCGGTCAAGTAAATCAGTAATTTGAGTTTGTATCTCCCTGTGTGTGATTGGATTTACACGATAAGGTGCTCTACAAGGAGGTTCACTACCCGATATAATGTCAATTTTGTGGTCTTCTGGGCGTGATGGTGGAATTCCAGGTGGCAGATCATGCATGAAACAATCTTTAAATTGTGAGAGAAATTCATCGTGTGTGGAGTTACATGAAGTTTTAGTTTCATTTTCAACAGAAATTTGATTTACCAATACTAAATATGTTTTCCCATGTTTTCGAATTGCTCGTTTGGCTTGAGTGTGAGAGAGGAGTGGAAATTTTTGATGTGCCAGTGTTGCTTGGATGGAGAAATTTTTATTATTATGAGTGAGAGACATTGTACGTGTTTTATAATTAATCAACGGGTCAAATTCATAACAAATGGCATTCCCAAAATCATATCAAGACCATGCAATGGTGCTACCAAAAATGTGCGTGCTTGTGTGAATTCACCAACGTAAACTTCAACAGTGACTTGAGTTTTACAATTAAAACGTTGATTATTAAAAACAGTTTTGACCTTGTGAGGTGATGAGATTTCATAGAGTGATAGTTGTTGTGCCAATCGTGTGGAAATGAAATCATAGCTACTACCATCATTTAGCAGGATGGTGACATTTTCACCCTTAACGGTGCCTTGTACTTTAAACAAAGTGTGAGGAGATATAGGAGTACCTGAGGATGGGTTGTCATCGTTATCATAATCAGGATCATATCCCTCACCGTAGTTAGCTTCCACTTCATTGTCGTTGGGTGTAGCATCTTCGATGAGGTTAAGAGTAGCTTCGTTGGGGCGGTTGTTGTTGAAGGGTTTTTGACTTGTATTTCTGTTGACTCCATTGGAATGGCCATTGGATTGACCATTGCCCTTAGCATGACCATTTGGGCACTTATCTGCATAGTGACCATATTGAAAGCATTTAAAACACTTCACCTTTTTGTTACCATTAGAATTTGGAGGAGAACGTTGGTTAAAAAAATTTTGGTTGCCTCGTTGCTGGGTGTTGTTGTTGTTGTTGCTCGTATGAGGTTGAGCAGTTGTAGTAGAATTGTCGAATCTACGTCTTTTGAAAAAATTACGGCTTTGGAGCCTTTGACAGAGAATCTAGTTCGAACATATCTACCTCAACACTAATTTGTAGTGTCAAGCCTGATATGTACTTTTGCTTCAATTTCTTGCGACTAACATCTCAATAGCTTGCAATTGAATTAAACAATTCCAAAAACGGTCAGTGTAACCCTGTACATCTTCATTTCTACCCTGTCGAATTAAATCCCATTGACATCGTGCTTTAGCTTTGTACTGTGTGGGCAAAAATTGGGGTAAAAACACTTTTTTAAATACATGCCAGGTGCGTGGTCTTCTTCCATGTTGTTTGGTGGCGTTCCACCACAATGTAGAACTGCTAGTGAGATGATTTGATGCACATTTTACCATTTCACGCTCGGGAAAGTCTTCATCATGAAAATAGTCATCTAGTTGGCTAACCCATGCTAGAACTGTGCTAGCATCTTTAGTGCCATCAAAATCCTTGAAAGTGAAGGCTTTTCTGCTAATTTTGTTTTTCTTGGGTGCCGATGCAGATTCGATGTGTGCAGAATGCAATAATTTATCTTCAAGTTCTTGCCTTCGCATGCGTTCATATGTGAGTGATTGTTGCAGATTTTGAAGTTGTTCCGCAATCGTGGGTGCCTGAGGAAGGTGTGCCATGATTGCGGGGTTTTATTTTTATTTTATTTTTTTCTTTTTAAAATTTTTAAATAAAAAATATATATCTTCTAATAAATGTTTAAATGGTAATGCTTAAAAAGGCTATTTGGTGATATTCACAGATGCAATATGCAGAATAAAGAGTAAAATAAATAACAAAAATGTAATGTACTTAGCTGAGAAATAGCGGTGGCCTCCAGTCCGGAATGGCGATGCGCTAGGAAATTGCCAGAGAAGTGGACGGTCCGACTGTGCGTCAGCGAGCCGATTGAATTTTGTAGCATCTGGTCTCCCTTACCCCAAAATAATAATACACTGACAATTTTACGGTATGGTCACTGCCTGATCCGTGCCCTACGTCGTGGCGGATAGTCGCTAATGATACACGGCCTTTGATCGCCGCCTGTTTTGATCTTTGGATGCATTTCTTGAAAGAAATAATCGTGTATATTTTTTTTTAATAATTTTGCAATGGCAAGTGGCAGAAAATAAAGAGATTATAGACCATCTATCCAACAAAAATGTCCATCGTGGATTAGGATCAATTCAGTCGATAGCTTTGACTATTCAATGGCCGATTAGTAATAAGGTGTGGGTGTCCTCTTGAAGTATTAAGAATGTTGAATTCAAAAGAGGACTTGGAAGGTTTGCAGTGGGCGGCCGAAGTAAAAGCAGTGGGCGGCCAAGCAATTTAAGCAAGCAAAAAGTCTCACTTTTTCTCAATAAAGTGAGAAAGCATGCAATCGACGAGTGGCCAGGGAGATGCCGACAACGCGAGCAGTAAAGAAGGATGGAGACGGTGCTACAGTGGTTTTCGGGCTGCGAGCAAGGATAAGAAAAGGTTCAACTGTCCAGGGCGCTCTGTCCCATGCTGACCTTGCAAGATTTGAGTAGGGTTGGTGGTTGAGTCCTTTTGCATGCAAGGGAGGTTTCACAATCGTCAGCGGCAGCCCTCCAAGCGAAATGATTTCTTTTATTCCTCGAAACTCCAGCTTCATTTGTAGAATCATGGTTTGCAGGATTCATTTGGTGGATTGCCGATGCAACTTCAAAAGCCCTCGCAAACTCTTCTTCCTTTAATCTTCTTCTTGAAATTTAGTCTATTCCAAGCTTTATCCGTCCAAACTTCCTTCTAATTTCTCCGATGTCAGATTCGGGTCTTGTTTTGTCTCTTGCTATTCCTTTCCAACAATCCACAAGAGTTAGCTAATAGACTGAATTTTTAAGCTTGCCATACCGAATTTGGATTGTTGGTAAGTGGAAATAACTAGCCGATTTGCCAACTAATCGTCATATAAGCCTTGATGCTGCAATTTTGTAATTTTGCTCCTTAATGTATTGAAATCCGGTGCCAATTTATCCTTGAACCCGAGGCTCTGATACCACTGTTAGGTGAAGAAGGGGAGCTTGTGTTGAATAGTTTAAGCGGTCGATCTCCCCCTCTTCACCTAACAGGCAATCTCCACATCCACTTTCCTTCACCTCCAATCAACCCAATCACACACACTAATGAATGCAAGATGCACACAACACTAATCCTATCATGCAACACACTAATTGCAAGCACACACACATAGAAATTACACAAGATTAGATGAGGGATTAACCACTAATTAGTTACAATCTAGCTAATTAAAGCATCATTAGCAATCACAAGAAGCATGAGAGAGGCATAGTGAAAGAGAAATAAGCATTGATTAGTGTTAATCAAGTCACATGAGCAAGGAGAAGCTCAAGGACTCCATAGCCATGCACCTCAAGAGCTCTCACCAAAGAGTGCTCAAGGACTCCATAGCCATGCACCTCAAGAGCTCTCACCAAAGAGTGCTCTCAACAAATGAGCTCGAGAACCCTAATTTCTTTTACACACTGCCTTATATACCTAGGGTAAAAAAATGCAATGTCTGGGCGCCCAAGGCCTTTAGGGCTCCACCACTTACTAAATCTGCAACCTAGGCACACTAATTGACCTGTTCTTTATAGCTTGGAACTCCTATCGAGCCAGTAACACATTAAAATATTACAATGCTTGAAATAAATCGGGAATTTACAATACATGACCATTTTGGGAAAATGTGAAAAATGTGTAACTTCGATCTTTACTGCTTCTTCATGTTGATCTTTGATGTGCATTTGTACGTCTTCGGTCTTTAGCAGCTTCTGTTAACTGACATTGACTCAGTTAACATTCCCCCCTTTCGATTTTAGTGCCCGTCCTTGGGCACTATTTAAAGTGTCGGTGGAGGCTGTGGAAGATTTTGATTGGTTGTTGATGGGCTGATCTTCTTCAGTTGTCGTTGAATTTGTTGATGAGGTTCAATCTGTTGCAACATCTTCATTGGTCCGAATATGTCTGATTTGAGAGATGATGTTGCATTTGTTCATTGTAATAGCATAGTGAGGAGGCTTCTGTTTATTTTATGAAAAGTATGTACAAGGGAAGTAGAATGATGAGGTTCTGAATTAGGGTCTAATACCTGGATGACCAAAGCAAAAAAACCCAGTGGGAAAAAAGTGCCTTTGTGATAAGCACATTATTGGAGTACTTATTAGCATGGGAAATATTAATAAAGTACTCAACGGATTATTTGATGATAGATATGAAATAAAAAGTGTGATATCCGTGGAAGTTTGTTTGGCCGATGCCAATTTATCAAGGTCAGCACCAAGCGATGGGAAGCGATGGGCAGTCACCAAGCCTCCTATTCGCTTAGTATTGACTCCATTGTCACATGTAATGATTTTAACCCCAAGGTCAACACCAAGCGATAGGGAGCATTGGGCAGTCACCAAGCTTCCTATTTGCCCGGTGCTGACTCCATTGTATGACTTGTCGGTTAGCATGACATTGGTTTGCCTGTTGTAGTCCACTCAAGGTGCATAGGTGGTAGCAAAAAGAGTGTCTAATGCATATGTACAATGATGGGACATCCTATTTATGCATACACTAAAATGCATGGGAAACAATATGCTGTGCAAGAAAGATTTCGAGGGATTCTTCAGAAAGATGGTGTAGCTATAAAAGCATATGACATGGCTTTGCAAGCTGGCACCCCTTTAAGATTGGGTTTCGTTGACAAGGATATGTGCTCTCATCTTACTGTGCATTGTGCATGAGTGTTGGACTCTACGACACTCCACCAATTGTAAGTTAATAGACTTCGACTCTTATGCTCATCTCATCCAGCATGAGTGACATGAACTAGATATGCTCAACAATTCCAGCTTGAGCATAAGCTTAATACTTACGACTCTTAGCACAGAGTTTAATATGACTTGAAGCTTTGGGACTAATGCTTTGCTCATTCTATGGCTCAACAGCCCGACTCTGACTATGCCAAAGAGTGTTTTTTGCACCCTGGCGATGCGACTTTTTACATTCTTGTGCTTACTACAAACATTTCTTCAGGTAAAAGTAAGCTTGAATCCTCAAAGAGAGGATGAGTGATGGACCAAGTAGGCATTGAAGGTTTCCTTTGCCATACCTGTTTCATCATCTTTGAATCTGCATTCTCGCTGGTTGGGTTGTCCTTCTTTGACTGTGAAGACTCCATTGTCTGTTTGATTCTCCATTTAGGCCTGTTGATAGGAATATTTGATGTTGTTGTAGGCCTCTGTTCATTGTTGGCATTTGGCTTTTGACTAGGAGCATTGGAAGACTTAGGAATCTAAATCTCTTGATGACCTTTGGATCTTCTTTGTTGACTGTCTTGTCGAGTTCTTGAGATCTTCATGCAGGTCTGGTGTAGTTGCAATTGGCTTATGGTTGACTGGTAGCCAAATCTTTGTATAACCTATGTAGAATCCTTGTCCAAGAGGAACATTCTTTGAGATCCGTCTTTGTTTTGTATCCTCTTGAGAGTTGTGGTAGACTTTAGTATCTTTCAATCTTGTCCTGTTGTATACATGCTTCTTAGGTATCCAAGGAGATTATTGAAGTTGATACCTTGTGGGCCTTCTTTCTTGGGAGGGACTTGAAGTTACTTCATATGCCCTAACCTGAGGTTTTGATACCCATATCCGTCTTCTACCTCGATAGTACTCTTATTCCTTTAAGCTCCATTGCGATGCTATCCACCCCATGTGTTTGTCTTTCTATGTTGATAACCTATCTTTAATCCAAACTGGATCATTGACCTTGACTAAACTGCTTGGAACAAACACTTGCTTGAATATCTTTTGATTTCTTGAGTACTTTGGCTAAAGTATCTTTGCTTTTCTGGGTGTCTCCTTAGAGGTTTCAGTTGGGTCGGCAATTGACTTGAAAGTTTGAGAGCCTGACTTGCTTGAAGAAGCTGATCCATGAGGGTTCTTTGATGTAGAGGCATATGTTGTCAGACCTTCTTTGCTAGTCAGTGGAGGATCCACTTTAGCTTTACCTTTGTCTGCAAGATTTGTCTTCAATTGCAACTTTGAATCTAGCATTAACGGTACCTGTAGTTGCTGGCTACTTCTTGGAAAAAGAGAGTATTAGCATTTTATCCTCTTTGTAGGCCTTGTGCTAGTCTAACCCACTGATGTCCAAGGATGGCATTTGCATGCATGTCTTATGAAGGCTTTACCTAAAACTTCACCTGCTCTTCACGATTTTGGATACTAAGGGTAGAAACCATTTCTTTTTGACTTGTAGCCTTACCCATGATTTTCATGTTATCTGGATTGCCTTGAATAATCTCTAGAATGCTCTGGATGTTGTTTGCAACCATATTGCACTTTGCTTCTTTATCCAATAGAGCATTACATCTGGCACTTGCTCCTTTTGTACTACTGAGAAATATAGCTATTCTCATTGGCTCTATTGAAGATATTTGTCCTGCTTTTGTCATGGTCTCATCTTGATCTTAAATGTGTCTGTATGGAGGGTGGCTTGAGACTATGATTTCCAATCTAACTTTCATCAGCTGATTTAGCTGGCAATGTCCGGTCATTGGAATTTCTATTGCTTCCTGGTTGTCTACAATTTTGTTCTTCTTTACTTCTTGTCTTGGTGGCATCCTCTGCTTAATCGCTATCGTGATTGTTCTTTGCCTTGTTTGATCTGCACTTGCTATTGCTTGATTTTCTTTAAGCTCTTCTGAAGTTTTGATTGATGGAGATGAATCATCTCTAATAAGATCTGCTTTGATATCAGTCTCCATTTGAATTGTGCTTAAGGTCTTTGTGTTGTCGTCCGCGGGTGACCAGTCTTCGTCTTCATTCTTTGTTGTCTTTGAAGACTCCATAACGTTTGAATTCGGTATCTGTGACATATTTTGAGCCATTGGCATTCCCATTATGAAGTCCTCTGACATATCTTTTGTTGTGATCACGTGGAATTGAGCTATGATGATTTGCGAGCTTACTTCATTGGTGGTGGAGATGATTCCCCAGCATTCTGCTCGTTTGTCTCCTGATATGCTCACAAATTCAAAAGCATCTTCCAGCTGTGGTTGGCCATATCTTTTCCAAGTGCAAAAAGACACGAGGTTCTTGTCTAGCTGAAAATCTAGCTTTACTTCGCTTGAGAGTTTTTCTTCATTCTCAGTGATGTTGTACTTGATCTTCGCAAGATTTGTGTCTGAATTGATTGCTTTTGTTGTGGCAGTGTCCTTTGGTTGAGCTTTATCTTCATTTTCTTTGCTTACCTGCTTTCATTGATGTCGACTCGTATGACTGTGATAGTGCACTTTTTGTTTGCAATTGATGAGCGTTATTTGCCTGCATCTGAGTAACCTTTGATCTTAAAAGATCCACTGTACTTTTTGGCAGAATTTGTCTCTTTGGAGGAGATTTTGGTGGTGACCTTTGTGTATCCTTATGGACTTTAGCTTTCATTGGTTTTGACTTTTCTCTCACCTGTTCTGGCAGCTTCAGGCTTTGCATCATCTTTAGATAGTCTTTGACTTCAGTCAGGCCATACGTAGGGGTTTGTACAAGGTCCTGATCTTGCTGATATTTGTTACCATGTGCATCTTGATATGCATATGTGAGCTTGGTCACATGCAACTGTTTGAACACTATGGGATTTGTCAGCTTTTGACTTTGACTTATGGAGATTAGCTGAAACCTTTGTCCTTGATGATCTTCATAGACGCATTTGTCTACAGATTCTGAGGGAACTTGGGTTAATTGGAAACTTCCAACAACCATATGATCTTTCAATGGTTTCTGTCTTGAAGGGGTTTGTTGACTAGAGGCTCTAGGGCTTCTAACTGCTTTTGTGGTTTCTGGTATAAGAGTTGATTTTGATGGATTTACGGCTCCCCCCTTCCTAGGGTGATCACTATAGCCTGCATCATTGTAAGAGTTCAAAATTGTTTGGCTCTGGTTTAGTTTCACCTTCTAGGACTGTGAAGGTACACTTTGGGTAGCACTGTTGATGTTTGGCATCTGTAAACCTTTTGCATAGTTTCCTATGTATCTCCATGAAACATGACAAATTATTCCCCAAGTCAAGCTATAGATAGCATTATCTTTGCCCTGATATTGTCTATCCCATGGGTCTCCTATGATATGAGCTTCTGTGGTTTCAAGACCCAAGGCATCATAGATGCTAGACTCTCGTCTATATCTACGATTATTTTGATCAAAGTATATGCTCGATTGGTTACAACGTCGAAGTTTGATTTTCGATGGAGGAGAGTTTGGCTCTGCTGGGTTCACTCAGATAATATCCTTTAACTCTAAAGCGGATGGGCTATAATAGATTCTTTCCTCTGAAATGAACCATCCTTTCTGATCTATCACTGGATGCACTTCTATGAGCTCGTATGTGGGCCATTCAAACACTTGTTGATCCTTTTTGTACAGTTGCCCTTTTTGGTCTATGTAGTGTGCATATGAATTATGTGTGCCATACAATGCTAACATCATTCTGTTTGTTGTGTCCCTTAGACTCGTGAATGATTTCACACTTGTGGCAGTGGATGCACAATCATTTGCAAACCTAATAGTCTTTTCAACATTCGGTGATATCTGGACACCTTTACCAAATTCATGCAGGAATTTGTTGTTCAAATCATCAATTCTAAGCTTTTCAGGTGCCTGTGCATCTATATGTTGATTTTGAACTTGAAGTACTTTTACTGGTGCTTCTTATGGTAATAAAGAATCATCTGATTGCATTAAAAGTGACAAGTTAGATGCACTTACATCGAGATTCACATTTCCGATTTTCTCTATACCTTGCTTGGTAGTTGATGTGTCCATGTTGTTTGGATTTCTTGAACAATCTTGTCCACCTTTTCGTCCACAATCTGAGAAATACGCCATGACTGGTGGTATTTCATTTGGTTCTATCATGTCAAGCTCTAGCTGAGAAGCTTCTGTTTCGACTCGATTCTCCAATTAAACTGGCTTCTATTGGTTGATCTGTTGGATCTTGCATTTTTGGATCTCGACTATAGATTTGACTAGTGTAATCCATGTACAATGACCCTAATTGCATATGCACCACAACTGTATGTTTTGCTGGCTTGTGCAGATTTATGGATAACCACTTGGGTTAATTTTTTGCACTTCATCTTTAAGCTTATAATACCTGGCTCCACTGAAGTCTGTGAACATCTGGGAGTTCTCTGAATCTGGCTTTACTATGATCAATAGGATCTTGGCTCCTGTGTTGCTTTTGTTGCTCATCAAGTATCTATGGCCTCCTGAATATGCATATAAGACTTTATCTCCATTGTAGCCATATAGCTGTAAAATCTGCTTTGTTGCAGTTGTGCATGCGTTGCCACTACTACTAGCTTGCTTTGCTATACTTGAATTCACAGCTTGATTTGAGTCCATGTTGACTAGTTCTGTAAAGACCGTCTCCTAGCAGATTTTGGTATTGATTAACAGAATTTCTGCTGCCTGTATTAGCCTAATCTGCAATCACATGTGAGTTGTGCCCCTGTTCGTCCGATTAGAAGCTAATTCTCAGTGCAATTACTTGCATCTGGCCGTTTTTTGTTTGCACAATGACTTCTAGTCCTTGGTGTTCTTTGTCTGAATTGTGAAAACACTGTCCAAAATTGGGCTAAAACAGTGATGTTCTTGGCCAAAAAGATTAAGTCCAGTTCCCAAGGATGTTCCCAAAATCTAGCTCGAAATTTTGAGCCTTAATGAGTTTTATAATTTTGATTTGTCGATTTTCAGCTTGATTTTGACAAATTTAGAGATTTGTCTGCCGCACACGGCTTTGAGTTGGCTCTTTTCTCGCTTTTTCCGGCTGTTCTTCTGTTGTTCTGACTTTTCCGCGATTTGGTCGGTTTGCGGTCTGTGATTCTCCCAGCATTGTGTTTTTTGCTTTTTTGTCTCTTTCGACAAATTTCTTTTTATTTTTATTGATTTTTTGTGAAATTTTGAAGGTTTTATTAAATTTTTGATTTATTGGGATTTTTTCGAGCAATTTATGATTTTTAATGAACTTTTTGTTTATTTTTATGAATTTTTATAGTTTTTAGGGATTTATCTGTAAATTTTTTGATTTTTTATATGAGTTTTCTATGTGATTTTTATTTTTTACAAGACTTTTAGTGAGTTTTTTATTCTTTTGTAGATTTTTTTAAAACTTTATTTTTTTATTTTTTAATGATATTTGGCTTTTTAATTCTTTTTTGTGATTTGTTTTATTATTATTATTATTCTTCTTAATTTAAATTTTATTCTTAATTTAAATTTTATTTTTATTTTCATTTTTATTTTATATTGTATATATATTATAGTGAAGTTTTTATTTTTTATAAAATTTTTATTGTTTTATTTTTCAATTTTTATTTTTTATTTTTAAAAGCCTCTTTTTTTAATAAAAAATTATTTAAATTGACTTGACTTACTTGCAGGCTGTGTGGCGGGGAGTTGACTTGCAGTAGATGAAGGAGGGCCCTGGCGCGCAGCACGAGCCGAGGAGAGAAGAGAGAGTATGACGCGGCGTGACTATTGGAAACACCCAAGGTCCTAGTATATCAGAGTCCATACCAAGATTGAAAGAATATTTTTGTCCTAACTCACATAATGGCGATTTAAAGCTTCCAAAGCCTGCCAGATCCTTTGCAGCAGCACGTAAATAAGAGCCACCATCATAGGAGCAGAGTTGTTTCTTCTACATGCCAACGTCTTTGGTTGCAATCCAACGTCCTAATCCCTTCAATCATGAAAAAAAATCCCTCTCATTGCTCGCCATCACATTGCAATCGTTGTAATGTCGTCCACCCTCAACACCTCAACATCATGACACCTCGCCATTGTTTTTCCAAGAGGCATACAATTGAATGATCTCTTGCCGCTAACCATCACCTACGCCACTTTATCTGCCTGTGGCGCCGCCTGCTGCAATAACTCCCTGGTCTACTTGATGATTTTTCTTAAAGAAGTGACACTATACGCATGACCCTACCCCTCCTTGGTCTGGTGTTGCAACCAGTTTGCACCGGCGCGGACTGATTACAGCAGCAGACTAAGGATGCTAATTTTTTTAAAATAAAAACGTCAATCTAGTAAGGGTGCGAGGATTTTTGAAAAGGGTTGTTGCACGAATTTGCTTCATTAATCAAAGTGGTGAGAGCAGAAGAGACGATCACGAACCGAGCACTGCTCGTCGGCACTGACAGAGGGCATGAGGGGGAGCCATCCGATCTTGCCATCGACACTACAGAGCCTTCATATTCAACCTTTAGCTTAAGATAGGGATAGTCGTCATTCACAAAAGTCTATCCCTATGATCGTGTGGTGGCCAATCTTGACATGGCACAATTGCTTAGACAAGCCTTGCCATCATGGTCGACTTTCTCACCCAAAAAAGTCACTTTACTCTTGTTCAAGATCTTCTTGCAGCATGGACACTCTTCCTTTGATGTTGTTAGAGTCGAAGATGATGCATTCTTATGATCACACTCACAAAGGCAATCCCCAAGTGTCATGCCAAGGGTAGGACCAGGCAGGCCAAGGGCCAGGACATACATTTAGTCAAGGGGACCAAGGGTCTATATAGGGCATGGCTGGTGGTGATGAGCATGTTCCAGTCCCTTATGCCTTTCACTGGTATCAGAGCTTAGGGGAGGCGAGAGCTACGGAGGAGGGTAAACCTGCTTTGCATGGCTTTGCATGTGCTCTCTCTCTCTCTCTCTCTATCGATTTCAGCATGAGGCATGGCCTCTCAAGGGGTCTCTCTCTCTTCCACGCCCAAGGAGGCTATGGTGTTGTCAAGAAGGGAGGTTCTTCTCTCGATACCCTTGCTTGCATGCCTTTGCATGCTCGAGAGCAGGGACGGGATCGTGGGAAACTTCCCCTGTAGGGCCGAAGGGGATGGCTGCGGGAATACCCGCTTGCAAGGAAAACGGGCTCGAGGTCCACCTCCACAGAATTGCGGGCGGCTCTGCTCAATACGCGCGTGCTGCGACGGGAGAGACTTCTTCACACATGGGCAAACGCCCTCGCGGTATGCAGACCCGCCATCGACCATCCTTACTTACACATGGTGGGCGCCCTAAGGTCACTCTAGGGACCTCGTCCCACAGAAATTGCTCGAATGTCGACAATTCTCTTACCTTGGACTGCTTGCAAGGTCGTAAGGGCAGTGAGACGGACAATACTCTCAACTTGGGCTGCTAGGATTTGCCAAATTTATGTTGTTGCAACAGAACCACATAAAGGTTTCCATGTTATGTTTGCATGTCAATTCGGCATTGAAGTTCAAGGAAATTTGAATGTACAAACTATATGCCCGACAAGGTCGGGAAGCTACGAGACGAGAATGAGGCATTAGTGGCAAACTTGGGACAGTTTTAGTAAATATGCTTTCAAACATCCTTCTACCTAAGCCATGGAGCTTGCTCGAAGCAAGACAGGAATGGCACGATGTGCAACATTGGGATTTTACTCGAGACGACGGGAATCACGAATGGTCATCAATAATTGGTATTCGGTAGGGCCGACTCTGATCAATAATTGGTCAGTTATTTAGTTGCAGTACGACAAGTAATGGTCAGGCTGTGGCTTGTACAATAAAGATATTGGGCAGGGAGGACTCGTTATTACACTTCAAGAAGCCGACATGCATTTTGAAGTGTCTACACCCAATATTGCATAACTCAGGTACGCTTTGTTTGTGCAATAGTTTATTGGTGATTTTATGTTTTTAGTATGGTATCCTACTCGACAAGGTCGATTCTAAAAGTGCTATACAACCAAGGTTCTAGGGACATGGATCCCTTCTCTTTCTGCATTGGATGCTTTCCAAGCCATTGCAGCTTGCTAGGGAGTAGACAACATAGGTACATGAAGCATAATGGACATCCACAGGTATGAGTTGAATTCCATGTCGACCACCACATGAATTTTCACTACGCTAACTTGTCAAGCAAACGTTGCTTTGATCAAGCAGGGTTTGATAATAACTGATATTTGATAGCTCAGTTGTAGATGAGCATCGGGAAAAGTTATGATTCTCAATCCGTAGCAAAATTTGGCAAGGCCATTTTCCTATGAAATTTTGACAAGGTCAATCTTTTTCGGCTTGGACATATGTGTGTCACCAAGAGTATCTGTTAGCTATGAGCAATCAGATCACATTCTTGTCTCATCCATGCATACAAACTTGGGATGGACTTCACAATATGCTTGCAGGTTATATGATACAAGGGACGTATCTGTACATACGACAGCTCCCATTCGTGCAACAGATATGGCTATGCGCTATTTTTAAGCGAGTTTTCTTCCACGGAATATCGGGCCAACTGGTTATAGCAATGACCAGGTTAGCCAATTTCACAATCTTCTTATTTTTCCATGTTCACATCTTTGATTGGAAACTATTGCTCTTGTGCAAAGCAATGTGCTTTGACAATTTTACATGAAGCAAGGCTTCTTCCTTGTGCCAAGGTACTGCCCAATGACTTGGCATCACGGGCAGTTGCACACAAGTTTGAAAAACTGGCAAAATAGGGAATATCACCTCACAGAATCCCTACCAGTTTAGACTGTGCAAGGCACTAATGGTTTTGGCTCTCACATTTGAGGCCATCACTCTCACCAAGGGCTTAAAAATCTGTATGCAAGGCATGCTAACCAGGTGGCATGAATTCCACCTCTTCAGGGATTACGCTTCTGCTATCACACTCGCAACTCTGTCAAGGACAGGGCTGTCAAGGACAGTCTAAGTGATGGATTGTTTAATATGATTGTTGGTTGCTATCACACAACAACACTAAAGGACCCTAAATCTAGGATTTATTTTACGGGCAAAGTGCCAATGCTAAGTCGTCCTCATACAAGCACGACCCCTGCATGGTAGGTGGGTCGGAATGAGTTTGTTTGTTTTTTTTGTTACCTCTCTCGATGAGAAAGTCATACTGGAAAATTGTGGAATGCTTGTACGATAAGCTGCAATTTAGGCATAAGATGCGTAAGAGCACACAGCTTGGATACACACTTTAAAAACTTAAGGAAAGTTCCTCAGCCCAACATGCTCTTGTTCTCTCTCTCTCTCTCTCTCTCTCTCTCTCTCTCTCTCTCTCTCTCTCTCTCTCTCTCTCTCTCTCTCTTTAAGGGAATAATGAAAATCTTCTACGAAGCTTTTGATACATGTTTTAATAGCGAGTCAGCCTGAGCCGAGGTGCTCTAAATCTTAGCTAACACGTGGCTAAGATGCTACTCAAATTAGTCTTCATTGGTTCGTCCATTGAACACTAATTTGCATAATGGCTATGAGCCACACTGGCTAAGAGCCATTGTCAGGCCAAGGGTAAGACCTAACTATTGGCATTCTTTGGGTGATTGTTTTCAAGATCAAATAGATCTACCCCGGGAAGTACATCGACGTCATTGGACAAGCAAGATTCTTGTCATTACGGATGTCTAGGGTGTCATTTTTCTACTGGTGTTTTCAGTGCGACACTCAAGTTGAATTTTTGATAATTTTCAACTCACAACAGTTGATCTCTACAAGGAAGTATCGATGCAGTAATCAGTTGAGATAGCATGGCTGCCCATAAGAGCTAGGCATTTCACTTTTGTTGATTTCCTGCTCCTTCTATAGCACTATGGAGTGATTATGGACATACTATTTTGGGGTACGACCCGGCGGGTGATTGCTAAATCTTCCCATAGGCATTGAGGATCACAATTTTGGGGTACGACCCGACGGGTGATTGCTAAATCTTCCCATAGGCATTGAGGATCACAGTTTGATCTATGCCCGTTATACTTTCGAGGAACGAATTCCGCAATATACCATGCGGTAGCGAGCAAATTCAACTTTTCAAGTTGATTCCAATCATTCTATACACGGTTGACTATGTTGATTACCGTTACCTGCTAGTTGAACAATTCCTACAAAGGGTCATGCCAAGGGGTTTGACTACAGAGATTCTAACCAATGGATTTGGATTGCAAAGAGAAATGACATGGTCATATAAGAGCCAAGCCATTTGGGTTGTACTGTCCAAAATCAGTTTTTGCATTGTGCAGTTATAGACCCACTTGTAGGGTTTTATTTGGCACATGTTGTCACATGGGATACAACATGGTCTAGGAACTCAAGGAGTTTGGTTTAGCCAGTGGAGAAAAGCTAATGAGGGTCCCTCTCACTCCTGTTGTAAAGTGTTTGCAGTTACCTCCACGCACAAGTACACCTTGTACTTGAAGAATGTTATTTTTTCAGACATTCTTACATGAGACATATTCCACTTGTGGAGGATATGAGTCTCTGGGACTGACACTGGCGCCCACTATTTCAAGTATGTGTCACAACAAAGTCCCTACGTGCTACTCCAATCTATTTTCTAGACCATTTTCAGCACGACGTATCAGGAGCAATTTCAGTGGCCAAAAATTATCGGATACTTAGAATGACTTGTTAAGGTACAAGTGCTGCTAAACAACATTACAGATGGTTATTTTTACATATAGAAAGGCTATGAGTTGTTAATGAAAAAGTTTCATTGTTTGTACCTAGAAGTGATCATTGTTTCACCTTCTATTATGGTTCAGACGTTTCAGCAAGGCTTGCAAATGATTGCAACTGAAAGTATTTAGTTTCTTTTTAGAACTATCTGCATTCCTCTTTAATGTGTGCTAGGCACATCACATTTGCCATAAGTATTGACAAGGATCACCAAGGATATACAGGTCCGGATCTGTTTTTTGCTCAATGCATGCACACTAGGTGTTATGGGCCCATCAAAGGCTGATTTGGAATGGCATGTGTATTCGTCAAGTTGTTGCTTATGAAGTATGCGGTATCTCTATGAGATTACTTTTGGGTCTACTAATCACCAATAGAGGTCATGGCTCGGTTTGGGTGTTTGTAGATTTTCTTTAACCACGATGGTTATTCCGGACATTGATGTTACACAATATTGTGATTTCCATTTACCAGTCATCTGGGAAGACTGTCTGTAAACAGAGCGAAACACACCTCGGTACTGTCAGTTATCCAAGGGGATAAGCAGATTACAAAGTGTAATCTTGTGCTGAAGGATATGCAAAGTGCGTACGTTAGCACCAAACGATCCAATTAGTAAGCATTTATTACTCTACTTGGCATTTGCTTATCATAAGTTAAAGCATGTTTGCGACTAGGTGTGGTTTCTTCATGTATAAATCAAGTTCTCAACCTTGAATGGTAGCGTTGTTTACTGCTGAAATTGGAAAACAAGTCAAGGACTTAAACTTGTGGCTGATGAGTTATGTTAGCAAGTTACTTTCATGGAAAGTGAAAAGAGGTACTCTTTAGGGTACATCTTTGTGTGATAACTCGTTTTGCATCCTCACGTGTGTTCTAAATGGAGTCTACACACTATGATTGGATAGGAATCGGTAACACAAGATGGTTGCAAAAGGACAACAATGTGAAAAATCAAGATGTTACTCTTGGTTTCATTGAACCTCCTATTGAACCGTGTTCCGGTCAACCAAATAGTTGGATCCATGAACGATGCCACTATAGAAAACATTAGTGTATCATCACTCTTGTTTTCAAGGATGAAAACGCTTCTCCAAGGGGGGAGTAATGTCATGCTAAGGGTAGGACTAGGAACGACCAAGGGCCAGGACGGACATGCAGTCAAGGGGGTACCTATATTTAGCAGCCCAAGGGTATATATAGGGCATGGTTGGGTGGTGATGAGCATGTTCCAGTCCCCTATGCCTTTCACAAAGGCTTCATATGGTGATTGCACTTGCCGAGCTTTGCTTGGTAGGGCTGCAACCTGTGGAGTTTGATTGCTTACCTACCTCATGAGAGTTTCTCTCTTCTTGAAAGCTTCCATCTCCATCTATAGATGAAGAGAATCTTCTCCTCTGTGTGGTTTTGGGCTGATAGTAATTGTCACGGTGCTCATCTCTAGCTTTGTTGATCTCCTCCCTTATCCTCTTGACAATCATAAGCCATAATTTTTGCTCAGAGGAGCCACCTATTGATGATGATGATGGAGTGATACTACCACATGTTTCACTTGTCTGTACCAGAGATAGATCATTCATGATTGGGCTACTAGTGAGTAGACTAATAGCACTGATTTGATCTCTTAAGATCAACACAAGAAAGAAAAATCAAAGGTCACAATGAGAGGTGAGGCTCATAACTAGAGATCTTCATACTGATTAGCCAAGTCCTTTTACGTTTAATCTAGAACCCTAAGATCGTGTGCAAGACTGAGGAGCTTGGTGAAAAGATGGAGGAGAAGAGCCGTAGAATTCCAGAAGATAATGTGGCTATTAAAGTGTCTGAGAGGCGAGCAACACGAAAAGGGCTCGATAATACTTCACATGCCCAAACTCCACCCCATTGACCCCAAAATTATTAAATCGCATGCATGTAGGCCACACAAAAAAACACCCTCACATGCCAAATCTTATTGGCCAAAGCCCTCTTGGCCATGCTAGCAAAATTCCTTCCCATAGGCCCTACCTTAATGGTAGTGCCAACAAAGACAATTCTTTGACTCTCACCTGATCACAAAGGAGTTCCAAACGGGGACTTAGTTTTAGTCTACTCTTCAAAGAAAAATATTTCAATATTTAAAATGAAAGGGAGTGGACCATTTTTCTATGAGCATGTCTCACATAGTGGGGCTCTAAAGCTTGCCACTTTGGATGGAGATATCATGGCCAATTGGATTAGTGGATGTAGATTAAGAAAATATCCTTTTCTACTAACCAATGAGATGTTCAGAAAATTGCATATAGTCAGAGAGTGAAAAATGAGAAGACAATAGATTGTAGAGCAAGCTCAAAAGAAGCTAGAGTAAGGATCTTGAAGCGAAAAGCACTGCATCAGCTAGAAATTCCAATTATTTCAGACATGTATGATCCATCTTGATGAAGACTTATTGTAGGAAATGGATGCCAAAACTCTTGTGGGCTCATCCATGGGCTATGTAGAAATTAACTAGTGGATACAAGAGCAAGAGAAAATGCCATGAACTACTCTACCTATGTTAGAATGATAACAAAAATGATCAAACCATTTTTAACAGATTTATCCACTGCCCCGTTTCTGTCACCTACAATCATTTTTCTATCCTCTTTCAACTATTTAACATCTTCTCTATTCTCTACCCATCTAGCCCTTGACATACCCAAAGCAAAAATAGAAATTCTCTTTAACGTACTAGAATCATATCTCTCATGGTTGTCCAAAGTAAGAGTGTTTGTCAATGGTGTGCAAGCTTGTCAAAGCCACTACGAATTGCATTTTTGGGCGATTGATTTTTGGTAAGCGCTTTTTTTGCCAATGGAGAGCTTTTCTAAAAACAAAGAGAGATAGTATGGAGAGGGAGACAAAGAGAAAGAGACCAATAAGCAAAGAGAGTCTCTCATACTACAGTCTTTTCTCCGAGACATTATTACAGCCAAAAAGTCCCTTCGTGCTCTTTTTATTCTAATAAGTTTATTTTCCTCATTGAAACATTATTAAAGCCAAAAATTCTCTTCATGTTATACTCGTTCCCTATCTTTCTTAGTTCTTCTATGTGTCTTGGGAATCCTCTGAAGTGGTTGGTGCCTTTGGGAGGTCTCGAGAGTACTCGCTGACTAGTACCATCTCGATTGGTAAAATAAATTTCCATAGCTAGGTCCATGTGTCAAGAGTCCTTTTCAAAGGCTCATTGCAATGGGACTCCATATTGCCCATGCTCTCCCAAAATCAAAACACCGAGATCATGAGAGTCACCACATTGTCTATGTGTGATGAGTTATCCATTCGAGTCCATGAAATCTTTCCTTATAATTTGTGAGTCTTCTCTAGATCTTCAAAAAACTCAACATTGTTCATGTTCCTAGCATGTTGCTGCATGAAATGCAACCATTACTTTACTTAAAATAGTAGTCATCATGTGGTCCATAAGAGCTGGCTTATGTCAAGACTTGCATTGAAGATTGACCACATCCTCTACCAAAGGATATTTTGTAATTAGTCATTATGAAATGCTACAAGAAGATTACCTCAAGATTACACTAAGAAAGGGAGATTGTGCGATAGCAAATTGAAAATTGAAGATTGTGCGATAGAAAATTGAATCAAAGACCTCATAAAGAGCTTTTGAGTACACGGTTTTAGGGCCCATTGCATCACACGGGTTGTGGTTTTTACAAAACCATTGGCTTTACCAAAACCACTACTTTAAATAAAACTACAATTTTTCAATTATCAACACATTAAAGCTAAGAAAATGACACAATGGAAGAGGACATGCAATCTCTAAGACACATCCTCAAAGAGATAGTTCCCGGTTATAAGCATGTCGTTGACATATAACACATGAAGAATGAGTGATCCATCATTGGGCTTCTTTGTGTACAAATAGGGATCCTCTTGAATCCTTTTATATTCATGAGACCGCATAAACATATCAAAATTTTGATACTTGAATCCTTGCCTCAAGCCATAAACATATCAAAATTTTGATATTTGGATCCTTGCCTCAAGCCATGGAGTTATTTTTTGTGTCTACATACAATCTCTTCTCTGCTTGGCTTAACAAACCTTTTAGGTTGCTAGATGTATACATCCTCTTAGAGATCACCGCCGTGAAGAAAATCTATTCACATCCATTTGGACCAATTCCAAGTTCTCAATAGCTAGAATAACCAAAGCACCACATGCACAATAGTAATCTTGACCACAAGTGAAAATATTTTCTCAAAATCTACACCTTTCTATTGCTAGAAAACTTTAGCTACAAGTCTAGGCTTAGGCTTAGGATCTCCTTGTGTGAACTTCTTCTTGCAAACCCATTTGTGAGGTAAAGATTTATTTTTGTTAGGTGATTTTATCAAGTCGCGAGTCTTATTCTTCAAAATTGAGTTATACGTAGAGTGCATAGCTTGCTTCCATTGTAGCTTAGGATCCATCTGCATGGCTTCATGGAAGCAAGATGGTTCTTCACAGTCAATCAACATGACATAATATATGCCTAGCTCAAATCGCTCAAGCGGATGTAAGGCTCAACTAGATCGTTTCAAAGCCTAACTACTTATCTCCACTCTCGCTGGAGCATTGTTAGTGAAAGGCTCCTTACTAGAGTTCTAAGTTTGTATAAATTTGAGGCAACATCCTCAAGTGTAAATCTTATGTACTCAACCTCTTTGATAGAATTTTTATGCATCTTTGTCTCATTGAATATCACTTGTGTACTGCAAATAATTTTATGTGATTTTGGGTGCCAAAGATAACTCTCCATCTCTCCATTTGCACCATATTCAACAAAGATGCCTTTGTGTGACTTTGGATCAAGCTTCTTTCAAAGCTCTTTTGGCACATGAGCACATGCCTCACACCAAAATACATTCAAATGATCATAGTGGGTTTCTTGATTGACCACAACTCTTTTGGAATCTTGCAATTTAATGGCATACTAGGTGAATTTTTTATGATATGAACCATTGTCAAAATAGATTCATCACAAAAACCTTGTGTCAAACTAGCGATAGAAAGCATAGCTATAACACGCTTTTCAATCAATTTATATGCACAACAACTCCATTATAGGCAAGTGTGTATGGTGTAGTAAATTGTTGACAAATCCCTCTTTTCATAGAAGTCTATCATGTCTTTCTTTTGAGACATATTTTCCATCGTTATCATTCCTCTTGCCCTTAAGCCATTTGCTAGACTAATTCTCAACCAACAAGTTCAAGGAGCTTTTGAAACATAGAAAGGATAGCTCATCCTTGTGTTTCAAAGGATAAACCTGTGCTTTGCAAGTAGAGTTATCTATGAGTGTTACAAAGTAAGTGCCTCCTTCTAGAGACTTGGGCAACATAGGATCACACATGCCACTATGTACAAGCTCTAGTGGCTCAACATGCCTTCAATCCAATGGAAAATGGAAAAAATTATTCTGCTTGCCATATATATAATGTTCACATATAAAGGGTCACAAAAATTCAAACTAGAAAATAAACAAAACGTGCTAGAGTTTTCATTCCCTTCTAGCTCATATGCCCTAGTCGGCTATGCCACAACTAGTAGACGACAACTTGGCTATAGAATTAAAATCACCTTTTGCAAAGACACATACATGGAGTACAAAGTACCATGCTTTTGACCTTTGAGAAATACAAGATTGCCCGTATTGCTCTCTAGCTCATATGGCCTAGCCGGCTATGCTACAACTCAATAGACAACAACTTGGCTATAGAAATAAAATCATCTTCTGCAAAGACACACACATGGAGTACAAAGTACCATGCGTTTGACCTTTGAGAAACACAAAATTGCCCTTATTGATCATCCAAAAGTTGTTCCCAAACATTGTAGTATATCCCACGTCATCTTGCTATCCACTTACAAAGATCAAAATCTTAGCTAACTCAAGAACATGTCTGACATCCTTTAGCGCAAATTCCATGTCAATTGGAAGTACTAGTTTTATGTTTCCGAGGCCAATGATCTCAAGCACATGACAATCACCCAATTTGACTATACCCTGATAGCCCTTCTCACTAGAGGAAAACCACATGGGGTGTAACATGGAAACTCGCACCAAAACTATCATCCAATTTTGTGTATAACTAACATGTTGTGTGATAAGGGCATATGTAGTAGAATCTGATGTAAACACTTA
Source organism: Adiantum capillus-veneris (assembly GCF_014529385.1). NCBI lineage: Eukaryota > Viridiplantae > Streptophyta > Polypodiopsida > Polypodiales > Pteridaceae > Adiantum > Adiantum capillus-veneris. The sequence goes on from NC_140947.1 coordinate 122,272,013, forward strand.
GATATATGAGGTATGAGTCATCTCAAAAACATCACGAGTCTTAGGAGACTCAAAAACATTGTTTTCTTCAAGGTTTGCATTGTCCTTTGCATCAGTGTCAGACTTCTTACTTTCTTAAGACTTCTTATCTCTTTGTGTAGCACAAAAATCCTTCTTCACATACCCCTTCGTATGGTAACAGTAGCACTCGACATTACACATGGAGCCACAAGACTGTCATAAAATCTAATATCTAACCAACCCAAATGATTTTCTCATATTGAACTGATCATTTAATATGGGAGAATAAACAGGAATAGGGGTTAGAATATAGACATGTGCTTATGGATCTGCCTCAATATGGAGGCAAGGTTAAAAGGGGTCCAAATGAGAGATGGTATGTTAAAGAGCAATGCTACCTAATGGAGCTTAAATACCGTAGGGTTAACTTCATTAAAGACCTCCAAAAGTTAGAGTTCAAAAGTCCTTTGACCTTAGGCAAGCTAGGGCTGACTTTGAGGTGGGAATCCTACCCAAGCATGAGGTGCTTGTTGGCTTGCTAAGTGTTAGTGGGAACCTTACCGAAAAGCTTGAGGTGTTTCTCACATGCTTAAATGACTAAGGGTCTTGAAGTATTAGATTCAAAGATAACTCTCAAGAGGCATCAATGTTTCCATGCTTGATTGACTAAGTACTTGAAGTATTCAATTCAAGCAAATGACTTAATAAGCATAAAAGACACATGTTCAAATGATCCTCCACATGTGGCCCTCATGATGTGTTTGAATGCTATTTTTTAGGTTTTAAAGGGGCCCAATGAGAATTTAAATACATAAAAATAAATAATTAAGTTCTTTCTCTCAAAGAGAAAAAAGAGGACACATGTCCAAATGAAATAATAAAATAATAAGAGAGAGAGAGAGAGAGAGAGAGAGAGAGAGAGAGAGGTGTGGACCAAGCATGAGAGGGGGCATATACTCTCCCACACACACGCACATTCTCTCATTGTGTGGAGTGCAAAGTGCAAGAGCTCCATCTCCTTCTCCAAGGTTGTTGAGAAGTGGAGAGCCTACGCCAACACTCTTGGCTATGGAATGCAAATCCAACCAAGAGCCATGCTTCAATGCTTAAGTTGCCATCTTCTTCATCTTCATTACTATGCTATTATGCTATGCTAAGCAAGAAGAGTGATGATAAGTGAGGAACTATTTTTTTCTCCTATGGATGATTCTTCTTCCTCTTCCCTACCCTCATTCCCCGCTAGCTCTCTCCACCTTCGAAGGTGTTTGAGGCCTTGGGACTGAGGCTTGGGATAGTTAATGCTTTTTGCAAAGTTTATGTTAAGCTCGTGATGCATGAAGCTTTCCATCTTCATAGCATCACCAAGGTCACAAGGAACACAAAGATTGTATTGTAACAAGTCTCTCTTGATGGGAGAATCTATAATACAAACGCCTTTTGGAGGGGGGACGGCTCCAAGTAAATCCACTCCTCAACTATTGTCATGTTCTTTAATACTCTCTCTCTTGCAAAAGTATTGTTCATGCCAAGTTAATCAAGTACTATGTTCATGTTGCTACCATCAAGTAAGTTCACCCTTTATGTTCTCAAAGTAATCTCACAAAAATGTTCACTCTAATTCTCTTAATTTTGCTATCCTCAAAGTTCATAGGCCATTTCCATTACATTGGTATCAAAGCATTTGGTTTCTCTTTTCTTGCTTAAGAAGAGAGGTCCTTAAGTAGCCTATTAATGGTTGATTTTGTTAATTATATTAGGGTAAGTGGGATTGGGATCTATTATTAGTTTTATTGAGCCCACTATGTGGGATATGGTGCACACCTCGGGAGCTTTGGTCTTAATAATGGGGTCTTTTCAGGCTTGCCTACTGCTTTACCATTATTGAGCCATAAGAAGTCCGAAAGGAGCTATCCCTTGGTAATTATGCTATGTTAGACCCACCCCACTACTCTCTATAATTAACCAATTCGAGCAGTGGGTGTAGATACTTAAGTGCTTATTTTCAAAGGCTAAGAGGAGTAGGAACTAAGGTTTTGAATTTCCAAAGAATACACTAAGTAAACACGTAAGTATAATTAGCATGGATGACAATAACCAAAAGAGTAGAATGAACATTGATAACTTTGATTTTGCACATGAAGGTGCTAATGATGATGCCCCCATGTTTATAAATTATCTTCTTATTAGGTTGCATCAAGCTATGGGCAACCCTACTTTGCAAGCTGAAGTTAAAAACTTTGTGCTTATGGGATTTCCCTTCCTCTCCAAGAGGAGAGAGAGCTTAGGAGGCCTCTTGATGAGACCCCAAAAAGAAGACTCTCTCCCATACGAGAGGAGGAATTCAAAGAACAAGAAAGTAAGGAATCCCTAAGTTCCTTTAAAGATGTGGCTCCACGAAGACGGTGGTCTAGATGATCGCCAACTCCTCCCATGAGGAAACGGTCAACACACGGTCCTTCTTCTCGTCACTCCAAAAGGGAAGAGAGGAAACAAAGGAAGAAAAGGTCAAGAAAGAGGTCACCCTCTTCTCCTTCTTCTTCACCTTCCTCCTCTCCCCATGAAAGCTATGGCTATTTTCCTAGAGAATACAAGAGGGGAGGACATCACAAATCATACCCTGCATGGCGAAGATCACAAAAGCTCAAGAAGTTCAAAGAGGGAGGAAAGAGTATCTCTTTTCTCACCTATGATGGCACCTTTGGTGCCACCAACAAAGTATTAGCCTTCATCCAACAATTTGATGTGGCCTTTGGAGACGAGGGCTTCACGGAGTCCTCCAAGCTATGCCATGTAGCTATGCACTTCCAGAAATTAGCTCGTCAATGGTGGGCTAGTCTTCGTGGCAACGGTGAAGCACCAAAGACATGGAAAACTCTATAAGTTTCCATCATGAAGCAATTCCTTGCAAGTGATGCAAAGGACAAAGTACTTACCAAATGGCGCAGTTTGAAGCTTCTCTCACATGAGTCTATTCACAAATATGTGGACAAGTTTTGGGATTTACATCTCAAGGCTACGGTTTTCCAAAAGATAGACTTCGTTGAGCAAAAGCAACAATTTTGTGTGGGATTACTTGAAGAAATGACCGAGTATGTCAACTCCCAACGGCCTGGTTCTATCACTGAAGTAATCCACCACAACATGGTTGCTTCCCGCATCAATTTCCAACAAGGGGCTAGACGGAATGTCAAACCCATGGAAAACAAAGAAAAAATTGATGCAAAGGGGAAAACCAATGCCCAAAATTCTTTCCATGATAGTTCCTACAACAACAACAATAGGTCCAAGGAGAAGGGAGTTTACAAAGGTAAAAACAAACTCTCTCATGAAGAGCTTGAAGGCTTTTGCAAGGACCATAAGTGTTTTAAGTGTGCGGAGCAAGGACATGGCTATCGTTCTTGCCCCAAGAAAAATGCTCGCAATGAGACTTCTAGGGCTTCCACCATTGAAGCTCCAAAAGAGGATGCTCATTGCAAAGGATCATCTCTCTCCTATGCTTGGGGAAAGGTAAGGGAGCATGATGCCTTCATCTTGGTTGAACCTGGCTCTACTCACAACTTCATATCAATGGATTTGGCCACCAAGTTGGGCATTCAAGCTTTCGAGATGGGAGATATTGTAATGGTTGACACAACTTTCAAGGGACAGCAAGCCTCTATTACTCCCTTGATTGGGAAGTTGAGGCTTCATGTCCAAAGCTATGTCGACAAAGATAAATTTTTCATCTCTCCTCTCCAACATGAGGATGCTATCCTAGGGACGCCATGGGTTGATCGCAAGGCTGCCAACATGAAGTTCCCTGAAAGGAGAATCTACTTCACCTACAGGGGAAAGAACATGTATATATATGCTAATGAGTCTGGTCATACTATACCACTTGTAAATTCACGAGCTTTTGATAAGTTAATGAAAAGCTCATTTTTTGCATACATGATTTTTGTCTAACAATCCACTAATGATGCTAATGGTTTATCAAATGAAAATGGTAGGAATCAAGAAGAGTTAGACTTGTCTACTATTCTAAATGGATTCCAAGATGTTTTCATCGATGATAACCCTATGGACTTACCTCCAAAACGAGGGGATGATGACCATCGAATTGAGCTCCTACCAGGAAGCTCATAGCCTAACAAGCCTCCTTATCGAGTTTCCCAAGCTCAACAAGAGGAGATCATGAGGCAAGTACAAGAATTGGTAGATGTTAGTAGCAAACTAACTCGGATATCATTTTTTGGAGCTCTCATTGTAAAAACACTTGTTATTTTGATAAATCGAGAATATTGTAACTCCTATTTTACGGATAAACTTTATAATTGATGATCCGGGGCTACAAGCTTTCAAATTGTATGAACCCGTCATTAGAGCTCCCAGATTATTAGTTTTGACCACCAAAAAACCTTGCCCAAGGTTTAAATGCCAATTTTTGTAAGTTATTTTTAAGTTTTGGATAATGAAATACACAACATGAGCTAACGACGCTCACTTCTTTCCTTCTCGTGCTTCCTACTCCCTCCCTAGTTGTCACATTGCAGTCGTGTTTGTTGCATTGCAACCGCAGGTAAGAGCTCCAGCATTGATGTAAGCATTTCATAGTTTTTTATAGGTTTTGGCATCGCCGACCCATAGCCTAATTTCATCATAAATAGGAATTCACACTTCAAAATAAAAAACTAAGTATAGGCGGGGTATTGGGGCATCATTGCTAAGCATTTAGATGCATTCTGGGCCAAAAATGACTAGTTCAAAAATCCACTGCTGCTGTTAATAATCATGATTTTTACACTTGAGCTAAAGTGGGATATGAGACCATAAGCATGTGTGCTTAGGTCTTATAAACTTGTCCTAGAAGTTTCGTTACGTTTGGATGTCATTTGATGTTGTAACGAATGTGATTTGTTTGCCGATGAGCGATTGGCTTTTGGTGATTTATGTTATTTGAATATAGAGCCTGAGTTAGATGCGAGTTGTTTGTTGTTTTCCAAGAGATTGACAACCTCTTGTAGCCTCTATGCACTAGTCGAGTCAGCTTCGTCCCATGGATTGACAATTTAATTGTGGTTCTCGCTAAATCTGCAATAAGATAGGAGTGAGGTTAGACCCCCGTCCCACATTTGGTGCCACTGCCGGGGAGACCTAAACTAGGAAAAAACACGAGCGTCTTGTGAAGTTATCCTTTAACTTCCTCTAGGATCTCCTAGAGTAGAAACTTTCTTTTTAGAAATTTCATAGCTTAAGATTGTCGTCTTTTGCTGTGTACATGTAGCTTGGAGGTAAGTTGTACTTGCTGAGTGCCTTTAGGATTGTAGGATTGTAGAACTAGATTAGGATTTTGAGAATGATTGATAGACGAGACAAGTCTTAAGATCAATGCTTAGGAAACCATAAAAAACAAGAAAACGAGTGTTTGTGAACACTTTCCACAACCCCATTGCATGAGAACCTAGGAGTAGGGTAAGTAGGATCCGATGTGGATTTCAGAACATTGTTCTCTTCGAAAGAATCATTGTGAGTTGTTATTTGAAGTTACAGAATTTCAGGTCTACGGCTAGAAATAACACAAAAAGACTGCAAATCACTCAATCCGACTAGAGAGTATGCTTAAAAGTTGTATGAACCAATGGATAAGCTCAAGGACACATTGAGGTAAAAATTTCAAGAGTTTGTGAAAACTCAGATTCTATACTTTTTGTTGACATTTTAGGCCAAATTAAGTTTTGACTTGATATATAGGCTTAAAATAGCTCCTGAAAAGACTGTCCATTGAAAAAGTGCAAAAAAATGTTCATTTTGGGCATAAAGTAAATAATCATGATTATTTACTTTCAGCTCAAATTTGACCAAGGTTGATACCAGTGACTCATAGCATGTGTACAAACAACTTTTATAAAGGCATATAGAATTTGGATCACCCAAATGACCAAAAACTGGGTAAAAACTAAAGTGTGTAGTGACTTTCAAGAACTTAGTGTAAATTGGGAAAAAAATTGTCCAAACTCAATGAAATTTGATTCATAGGCTTATATTGATGTGATAGACATGTGAACATGCTCACTTGACAAAAAAGATGCAAAAATTTACCAGAAAAAAATATTTGCGATTATTTACATTTGCCTCATTTTTCAACTTTCTGACTAAGTTAGCATACCACTAGTTTTACCATGTTGTAATAAGCCCACAAACCAAATTTGGTAAGATTTGGATCATTGGATTAAAAATTGTGACCAAATTTGTAAACTTAGTTTGTAGACACAAAACCGATGACCATTTGACCAAAAAATTGTCCAAACTTGATGAAACTTGGCTAGAGACCTTAAGTTGAAGTGCTTAACAGATCTATGTCAAGATTGGGACAAAAACTTGTAGAAAATTAGCTAGAGTAAATAATCGTGATTATTTACATCTGCTACAAAAAATTGATAATCTTGCACATTTGAGTATACCACAAGGTTAAGCATATCAAGTAGACCACACAAATTAATTTTGGTGAAATTTGGCTCACAAAAGTGAGACTTAAGCCAAAGTCTTGAAAACCGAGTCTGCAGACACGAAACATTTGATAAACTTGAACAAATTTTGTCCAAACTTAGTGAACTTGTCTAGGGACCTTAATAGGTTGTGCACTTGGAAAATCAAGCCCAAAAGTGTAAAAAACTGAGAAAAGTAAATAATCGTAATTATTTACTACTGCTACACAGAGAAACCAATTTCGACTTTTGAGCTTGTATAGTGTTAGACCAACATAATACAAGGCCACCGGGAAACTTTGGGTTCAATCGGATCCAAATTGGTACAGTTCACTCAGTTTTTAGGTTGCAGATGAGTCCTTTTGATACAGGAATCAAGTTGCAGACAAGGAATCGGCAGCTTGACAGAAGTTGCAATCAAGTCAAGTGGAAGAAATTGACAAGTCAATCCAAAGGTAAGTACTCTATCTAGGTCTTCACAAGTCTATATGAACCTTAGAGCTGGTCATGTACTAGGAAATCAAGGCATATTTGGAGAAACCTCCAGTAGAGTATCCACCGAAGAGAGTGTGAATCAAGGCAATCCCTTGCACACTATCCTTGAAGAAGTCTCAGACACTTTTTCAGATTCAACATCTGAAATGTCGTCCTACTCGACTCACTCAGAAATCGGAACGACAGTGCACTACAAGCATATACTCTCTTTTTATCACACTAATTGCCATAGAGCTCAGGTTTACCTGGATCTTAACAAAGAGTATGCTATTTGCATTGATGACCATAGTATTGAGTTTGAAGAGGAGACCAGGGCAAACAAACAAGGAAAAATGTACATGGATAGAAATAGAACTCAGTATTTACAAGTTTAAAACCCTGACATGATAGACAAATGGGGGTTAGAAGTAAACACTATAATTCCAGACATGGCAGCAAAAGAAGGACTAGCAACTTTAGAATTCGAGGGATACGATCAAGTCTATTTGAAGCCTTTGAAACGGCTTAGTACAGACAATCCTAGGATCGGAGTCTATTGTTGGGAGGATAGAAACGTCAAAGACCTTCTGTGGACTTCGCATGCCAAATCAGGACAATTAACACCCATGAAGATCATCTATATCTTCAAGATCAAGGATAAGGTATCAGCAAACCTACCAACCTACCTGTTTAGGGATTGTTATAACAACAACTTTGTTATGACGACTCTTGAGGAGGTGGAATAAACCAAATACCAAGGGTACTCCATAAGAGGTTGGATATTGAGCCAAGGACCAGAAACTATTCCAAGAGATGAACACCGTGAGAGATCTTCTGAGACTAATGTTAAGAAACCAAAACCACCTCATCATGAAGAAAACTGGGTGACACTAAAGCCATTCCAGGGCTACACGAGTCACTATTTCCAACCGAATGGTTTGAAGGACTCTGAATAGGATCAACTGCCAGGAGACCGGGAGTTGAACCAAACAAACGTGTCAGACCATCTGATTTTCAAAAATGGGTCAGAAAACACACTGGATCGGGGGATCCATATGACCACTTAGCAAGCTTTAAGCAGGTGCTAAGAGCAGAATACATATTCGATTTTCATACTCAATTCGAGGGGTTTGGAATGACATTAGAAGGAAAAGCATCGACATGGTTCCAAAACATTCCACCAAGTTCAATCATGGACTTAAATACCTTAGCTCAAGGATTTGTAGCTGCTTGTTCCAAAACAGGGACCAAACACAATACGGTAGCTCAAATCTACAGCTTTAAACAGAAACAAGGCGAGTCTGCTAGGGATTGTGCAACTCAAATGAAATAATACATTGCCAGATGCCCAGAGCTAGAGATACCAGCAGAAGAACGACTAGTATCATTGTTTCTAGAGGGACTGCTAAACAAAGAACTTCACGCTATATTGTATAGCAAGAAGCATACAACGTTAGAAGAGTGTGTGTCAGATGATATTGACTTAGGAGACAATTGTGATATTTTCAATGCAGAAGATGTCCTTAAGGATAACCAAAGTGAGAAAACAACATCCAACAAACCAGCTCCAGTGGGAACGGTCGCTGCAACCACTTTCAGCCATAGAAGACATGATGAATAACATGCAAAAAGCACCTATGAGAGGACCAGGACAAGGGATACCTCAACAGGGACAACCAATTAGGCCGCAAAAATGGTGTGAAATCGAGGGTAAATGGACCAACCATGAGACCAATGAGTGCTATTACTGAATCAAAGTATGATGGGAATGTTAAGTACGTGCGTATGAGGCCACAAGGACAATCCATGTACAAATTTCAACCTAATATGGTCCCAGCTCAAAGACTACCGATGGGTATGGAAAGACCTCAACCCGTGTTGGGTCAACAACCTCCATATCCGGGACATAATGCAATGCCTGTAAAGTACATGCATCCAGAGGGAGTCATAGATGAACAAGCACTAGTGCTTGTTACACCCTATGCTGAGCTTAGTCCATCTACAGTAGTGGGAGAAGGAGATTGGTATAATTCACATCCACCACCAATGGAAGAACCTGTGGCTTATACTCCACCAGAGCTTGCACCAATGTACTATGTGGCTAATCAAGGTGTTAGACCGCCTATGGTAAGACCCATGATTAAGCCCATAACTAGAAACTGTCATAATTGTGGTGCAGATGATCATTGGAAAAATGAATGTCCATAGCCTGAAAAAAACCTCAAGTTAGTTGAAGCTTATTGCATACAATGTTGCAAAAAGGGAGGACACTTCTCGGAAGATTGTCCAAAAAATCCTTTTAACAAGGGCAACACAGTGGTGAATGTACTCTAAGTGATACCTAGTAACTCATTTGAGAGTGAAACGGTTGTTCCAATCAAGGTAATCACCAGAGCCCAGGCTAAGAAAAAGAAACATAAGTCCTCCGATGATTTAGAAAATACAAAAATTTCCTCTCCAAAGACCAAACGAAGCAGAAACAAAAGGTATGAGATAAGAAAATAGAAACAAAGGGCTGAAATCGAGGAGAAAGCAAAGAAGCAATTCTAGGAAAAGGTGAAAGAAACTGGAAGCGAAATCAAGGAAACCACTGTGAAATTTGGAGGATCAATTTTGGTTGATAAAATTTTTGAGCCTATTAATACAGCCTTGGAAGCTTACCAAGCGAGACTTAAAGCGGGCCAAAAAATGAAAAACAAATGAAAAAACTATCCTTCTCTAGACATGGAAGTAGCTAAGCTTGAAGCTTATCAAAATTTGGTAAGAATCACGCAAGAGATGCTGGAAAAACAAAGACCCAAGCTCGATAGTATCACAAAACCTGAGGAGCTTGTGGTAAGAGACAATAAAGAAAATACAAAGTGGTGGTAGAATCCCACCTTGAAACAAAAGCGCCAGAACTTATAGTGTTGGACAACGAAGATGCCTTAGATGGAATTCCATTTGTAGAAGAAGACTGGCCAGGACTCTTATGGGAAAAAGTTAGAGAGATCAATGATGGGAGCCTAACTCTTAAGTCAGCTCCTATAGAGGAAGTTTGGTTAGACAATCTACCTCCTGATATGGACATGGATGTACAATCCTTGTATGGGGATTGCGGATCTGAAGCTTCAGAAATGTCTAAACCATTGACCTTGAAAACATTACCCTCTTACTTGGGAGACAACGAAGATGAATGCATAGTGTGTAAATGCAGTCTTACTGTTAATCCTCACGGCTCACGGACACCCTATCACCTACGAGACGGACGTTGTAACCTACGGTGGACATTGTGTTATTTATTTGGTAGAGTCAGGTACCGGGCTTGTCGGTCCAATAGGAAAAGGGTAAGAGTGATTGCCGATGAGAGACGCACTCTAACTGGGACATTCAAGGGATTAGTTGGCTAAGCATGGGAGCCCAAGTGTGAATGGGGTGAGCTCATATAAAAGCCAACTAAACCTAAAATTCACTCATTATCTCATTTGTGCAATAGAAGAGTGCTCTTGCTCCATCTCCATCTCCATCTTCTTCTTCTTCACCTCCTTGTGTGTGTATGTGTGTATGAGAGAGAGAGAGAGAGAGAGAGAGAGAGAGAGAGAGAGAGAGAGAGAGAGAGAGAGAGCACGATCGAGCATTGCGGCGGCACGACGGCGGTGAAGCGGTTGAGCGCAACATAGCGGTGTCTCCTTCTTCTTCGCGACGAGGAATCCTCCACGGCAGGAGCATAGAGCGGTGAGTGACACACCATTGCCCTCTTTTGAGCTTACTAGTTAAGCTAGTTGTGTGCTTGGAGTCATCTATGGCTCGCACACAGTGTTAGGCAAGGCCCTTGCTTCGACAGTGCGGCAAGGAGCGCACATTTTTGGCGCCGTTGCCGGGGAATCGCCCTGCACTAAGCCCAAGAGGCACTTTGTGCTTCTCCTATGAGTTGTTTGTAGTAGGAAAGAAGAGGAAGAGAAAGAGGAATGAGTTATTTTTCTACAAGTTGTTAATTTCTGTATTGTCTGTAAGTTCTGTGATTTTTGCATAATGTTGTGTTTTCTGTTTGCACACAGTCTTTGCACAATTAGTAGTCGTTAGCTTGTTCGCAGTGAATGAATAGGTAGGAAGGCAGTTAGCAATTTCTGTTTGCACACAGTCTGTACACAGTTTTCTGTCAAGGTTTGCCTGCACACAGTCTTTGCACAGTAAGGTAGTGAGAGAGGAAGTAGGTGGACAGTTAGCCCACTGTCAGTAAGCAGTTAGCAGAGTGGTTAACAGATTAGTTAGTGGTTAGCAGCACTGTTAGTAAGTAGATAAGGTAGTGAGCTGTTGACAGAGAGGTTAGGTAGGTGTTGACAGTGAAAGGGTCACCTTAACCGCGCGCGGTCGTCGCCTTAAAAAAGAAAAAGTAAAAAAAAAAAAAAACGGGATCAGGATCATTTTCCCAAGCCCAAGCCTCAGTCCTCAGTCTTTTGATATATACTAGACTCACTTTTATATATATACCCTACCCCCTCAAGAGGGAATGAGAGCATGTGGGGCAAGTCCTCCACTCTCCTCCCTTCTCTTCCCACTTGCACCCTTAGACTTTCTAATTTGGGCCTAGTTCCCTACTAGAAATTGACGGTTTTAGGGATTCCGAGGGCATAAAGTGACCAAACGGAGGGCTGTAAAGCACGGCACGTCCCTCTGACCAAGACGCTCGTTTTGAGCTATCATACGTTCTATTCTATAGCTGGGTCAGAAAAAAAAGGACCAAAAAATCAAAAAATTTAAAAAAATTAAGAAAAGACTTGGGTTGCAAAACACCCAAAAATACTAGGTGAGCAGCCTTCACGGGCACTCACTAACACTTCTAGGGGATCCAAGTCATATGAACCTACGCTCTGGACGAGTGTTAGAGCACGAGCATATTGGTAGTGCCTCCATTTACGCGGGCACCCATTATTCCTCCACCCTAGGTTCTGAACCTTCGGCCGGGACTCAAGGTAGCGCGACCCAAGATCCTCATATCGCGTCTAGTGATTCTTCCTCTGACTACGAAGTCATGGAGGGGTATCCTACACCAAACCCTGATAGTTGAAGTCAAGACATGCATGCCATGGGCCCACGGCCCGGGTCCAACGTGTTTAGCCGCTTAAAAGAGACCCTTAGTAGAGCTACTCGCTTCGAACATGCGGTTAATGAAATAAATGAAGGGAGTGGGGAAGTAAATTCGTTATTCATGCCTAAAATAGACCCTATGCTTCCTGAGAGTGTGCATGTGAATGTTCCATCCACTGCACCTCCTGATCCTTTAGGACTATCTCCCTCTGAGGTTTTACTACCCGATGGTAGGAGTCTTGCCGAAGTACAAGAGATCGAACGCTATATGCAAGCAACAAGGGAGAGGGAAATTGAGAACCTACGAAGGCTAGAACAAAGTCGAGCCCTGAAAGCAAAGGCTCCTATGACAACAATCATGCCAGACGAGCAACCGAGTGCTCCCAAGGTAGCAGTCACGGAGGGGCAAGCGATGGGGAGCAATAATGCTTCCACTTCGAGGGAAACCTCCAGCACGCCAGGCCTAGATGGGATATTCCTAAACGAAAATTGGGAGTATGACCTACAAGCAGAAGCTTTAACTGATCCGTACACAGGACACACCTATCATGTGGGTTGGTTAGATGTTCTACAATCCACATCGGGTGCTACTAGCATAGATGAGCAACAACAGAAAGTCTGTGATGTCCTCCATAGGATTGTCGAGTTAGAAAGACAGAACACAGGGATCAACATGTCTTCAACAGGCCTAATGAGATTCTTGGATACGGGAAAGGCCAACCAACCAACCCTATCACAAATGGAGACTCCCTCAGTGAGCCCCATTGATCCTCCATATGTTGTTTCGCCAGGAGCCTCAGTACAATCTGAGCCCACAAGTGGCAGCTTTAGCTTCCCAGATCTAGCTCATCTTTCTCTTAATGACACTACGGCTACCATACATATCCCAGTGGTGAGCATGACAAGAAGTACACCATGGAGTTCATTTGTTAACACTGCGCCGATGCCTAGTAGCACAGTGCCCCCAACTATACCTACATGTATGTATCAATCGTGTGCACCTGTCGTACCTCAGCCTCATGTAGCTCCTACACCTCCGATTATTCCAAGAGCTTACAATCCACAATGGCATTATCCAAGCTCTTATACAAGTGGAGCCATGCCGTTTAATAATAACATGCCATATCAGGCACCCCCTATGCCTAGGACCACGCCTGTAAACTTTCGACCACCGTCTGGTACACCACCATACGAAATATGGGACCCAAGAGCCGCGCGTATGTCAAGGCCAAGGCCAACTCCCATCTCACATGTGGTTCCAGGAGCACATACACCCATTATACCTGCTCAAATAGGAGATTTGGCAGCATTTGCTCAAACTATCGGTCGCTCTATTGCGGAAAACATGCGTAGTGCACCTGATAGAGAGCCTAGGAGCAAGGCAGTTCAAGTAGCTAAGCTCACACAGAAATTCAGTGGAGACGGAGATGCTAGAAAGCATATGGAAGTCTTTGAACATGTGTGCGATTCCTTGGAAGAGCACAATGGGCTACATACGTGTAAGGCTTTGAGTTTGACCCTAAGCGGAAAGGCTGGAGATTGGTATAGAACCTTAAGAGTAGAAGAGAAAACGATCTACTCTACTCTTAGGAGACTGTTCTTAAAAGAATACATACAAGAGGGAGTACTTTGGGGTGTAGCCTCTCAGCTCCAGAAAGCCCAACGGGAAGAAGGTGAATCCGTGATAGACTTCATTAGTCGCCTAAAGAATTTGAATTCTCGATGCAATCCAAACGAGAGATTCAACAACAACCAATTGCTCGATAGATTCATTAGGGGACTACGACATGAAAGTATCTATAATGGCCTAGTCATTAGAGGTATCACTACTTGGGAAGCAGTCACCATGAATGCAATCCAATTGGAGGATAATTTAATGATTGCAGGAGAAAGAGTGTCCGCCGAGCCGAAGTCTAGTAGCTCGCAAGCGTCAGGGCATGAGCCAATGAAGATAAAGCCAATCGTGAAAGAGCAAACGATATCTGAGATGACTTTGGCAGATCTCACCAAGGCCATCCAAGAAAGCCTTAGGGGTAATCGTGCTCCACAAAACACTCATATGTATCCAAGAAGGGAGCAACAATGGTGATCAATTTGCTTGGGCCCACATACTACGAGTGAATGCCCTACTTTCAGAGTAAAGTTTAACGGGACTTGTAACGCGTGCGGTAGGTATGGCCATCAAGCGAAGGATTGCCTAATGCTTAAACGCATCATGGAAAATAGATCGCCTATAGCTTGGGCAGACTCACCTCGAATTCCTGCATCGATGCCTACCCCACCCATGGAGCAACAGTTGCCATTACAGCACATGGTCCCTAGAACCCAAAATGTGGTCCAAACCACACCGTTGCCACCTCCAGTGCTAGGACCGCAACCCCCTCATCCAAGAGTTACACCTATGAACCAAATAGGTTGCAAGTCATCTAGTACTTATGTAGATTGCGAAGAGGACATAGACTCTAGTATCACCTATGGAGTCGACATGCTTGAGGAGTGTCCCATGTACTATATGGAAGACCATTGGGGACAAATCAAACCGGTATATCAAGCTATTGCGCTAGCAGCAAGAGGCCAAAACATTAATAGTTTTGCCAGGAGACCACCTCTTCAGTGCTACGAATGTGGTGGACCACATCGAGTAGCTGAGTGCCCCATTAGAATGCAAAAGAATGTTGCACTAATGCAAACAAGTCAAGGGAGTGCATTGGCAATGCCAATACTCACTTGTAATCGTTGTGGCATAGATCATTTGATTGCACAGTGTCCTAACAATCCAAACGCACCGAAAATCACACCATTGAACTTAATAGAGATTGTTGATGGGACACCACCAACTATAAACATAGCACCAGTGAATGCACTCACACGGTCGATGCTCCAAAAGCAAAATTACATCCTCGAAGAGAGAGATGTTGCATCCATTGGCCGAGCAAGAAAGAAGAAAACACGAAGAAAGAAATCCCTTAATGCTTCTAGCTCAAAACCTAGTTCAAAGACTAACATAGGGACAGGAGAGGATCCCGTGTATATGAATGACCCTGAGGATGACTTAGATTCCATAGAGACCACGGAGACCAACACTGTTACTACAAAGGAAAAAGCCAGCGAGGAGGATCACGACAGGGAATTACGACGAACACCAAAAGAGTATTCAAAGTTAAACCACCCAGTTGCGAACCCCCAAGATAAGCCACGAGAGACAAAAAATGAGGATTGCAAGAGAAAGATTGGAACCTATCCAAACCCAACAGTGGAAATTGAACGAGTCCAACAACTGAGGGGTTTGGTGGAAGAAACTCAACGAACATTAGAACCTGAACCCAAACATATCCAGATGTCGGACACAGTGTTTCCCACACAAGTTCAACCTCACAAGAACTACAGGCCGTTAGCTATACCCAGTATCATTCGGTAAGAGAGTGAGGGTAGGACATCTGAAAGTGGACACACACCTTTCCTACCAGAGAGAATGTTTGGTGAGGGAATGCCCGACCCCCTTGAGGAAGTGGAGATTCCATCTTCACCATTCTCTTGTTAGGGTCCTACGTCCCACAAGATGCCATTAAATGTTGCCAAATTGATGGATTTATGTCTTCAGAAGTTAGAACCACCATCATGTCCAAACTATATAAAGACCCCGAGCTAGTCTCAGCTCTTCGAGCCTTCCTCAATGGAGAATTACAGGCCGGATTACCACAGTTTGCACATATGAACAAACCTGACTCAGTAATGAATGATGAGGAACATTTAGCACCACCATCTGACCTAGTGGGACATGAATCTATAATTGAAGTACCCGTTAACAAGTTGGGGCAATCCTTTGAAGGTGATGAATCTAATGCTACTCTACCAATCACTACTAAAGGATTAACTGTAAAGGGGGTCCTTGACGGTGGTGCGGGAGTCAGCATGGTGACAAAGAGTTGTTGGGAGTCTATGGGGCGACCTCACCTTGAAGCCACAAGCGTAGTGATAAAAATGGCTAATGGATCTATTGTTACGCCTATTGGAATGCTAAAGGATCTCAGAATCAAGGTCTTGGGACACAAGGTAAGGTAGACTTTCATTGTTATGGATTTTTCCAAGCATCCTATGTCATTTGAGATGATCTTAGGGCGTCCATTCATGAGGGAAGCAAAAATGGTGCATGACTGGTCCAAAAACCACGTCTACTTACAGTTCCAAGACTCTGTCATTCGAGTTGATCTTTTAAGTGGTCGAACGCATCCTCTAGGAAATAAATTCATCATTGATAATCGATCAGACACAACAATTCACTCAGCTCCATTACAGTATTGTTACACGTGTAACAAAGACATAGATATTGGGGAGAACTCTCCTTATATGGATTTCCTACCCGGAATGGCTGAGTCAGACAATGTCGATTGGGTGCACCTAGCGGCAACTATAGATACATGGGGAGCTAGAGGAACAACCTGGGTAACACCAGATGGGGAAGAGATACCACACATTGCACCAGTAAACATGTTAGGTGTAGCGTATGTAACATCCGATGATAAGAAAGAGGCACACCTACCTGAGAGTGAAACCGATGATTCCTCAAAGGCTTCAGGCCAATACACATCAGAAATGGAATCTCAGGGAGAAATGGATTCAGAACTTGAAGAAACATCGAGTGAACCAAGTATAGAAACTGAACACTCAAGGCCTAGGACGACCATCTATGGTAATTTATATGAGAGTGAAGAAGATACAAGTGAAGACCTATCAGGCGAGTCGAGTTCAAACATTTACCAAAATCAAAACCTTAACAAGAAACAAAGGTCATATAAGAGACGACGATATCGAGCAAATGTGAGAGCTAGGATAAACAAGGAAAGATCTACTGCAGAATGGCTTAGCTATCTAGGGGCATGTGATGCTCATCGAAAGCTAGTAGACAATTGGGGTGAACATCTCCAGAGTGTCATGTGGTGCAGCCCGCGACCCATTGACCTCGCTCAATTGGAGGTTACAGAGCCGAAATTGAGTCGAACTATAAGAAGACGTCAAAACCGAGAGTTAGCACAACAACAAAAGGAGGCAGAACTGAAAGAAAGGTCTCTGTCAGGACAAGAGCCTACTGACTTACATATGGCTCCTGAACATTTTAAATCTTATACCACAGGGGAGCGAAAGGTTGTGTATGCCAAAGCCCAACGAATACCTACCAATGGAAGCAGTGGAGTCTTTGATGGTCCAGCGGTAGTTAAAGAGATAGAATTAGCAGAACCAGGTGAGGAGTTTAAACCAGTCTTTATTGCTCAAGACCTTACCGAAACTGAAGAGGCTGTAATTAAGGAGCTTCTCAAGGAATACAAGGATATCTTTGCTTGGACATATCATGACATGAAGGGCGTTCCACCTTCTGTGGTGCAACATACAATTCCCATGATCAACATTGCTAAACCCGTCCAGCAACGACCCTATCCAATGAATCCTAAGTACGCCAAAATTGTACAAGAGGAGATTGAAAAACTTATCCAATGTGGATTCATATACCCTATTGAGCACTCAGAATGGGTTTCTCCAATAGTCATTGTGCCAAAAAAGAATGGGAAACTAAGAGTGTGCGTAGACCTCAAGAAAGTTAATGCAGCTACTAGGAGAGATCATTATCCCTTGCCATATTCAGAACATGTGCTTGAAAGAGTTGCAGGCAAGGAAGCTTATAGCTTTTTAGATGGGTACTCTGGTTACAATCAAATCACAATTGCATTAGAGGACAAAGCTAAAACTGCTTTTATCACAGAGTTTGGAGTGTTTGCATTTCGTGTTATGACTTTTGGCTTAACAAATGCCCCTGCTACATTCCAACAATTAATAAACACTGCGTTTAAAGAATTTCTAAGGGAGTTTTGTGAAGCTTTCCTATACGACCTTTGTGTTTATTCTTCTTGGGAGAAGCATTTGTTATATCTACGAAAAATATTTGAAAGGTGCAGATTTTATCGCATCTCATTGAACCCTTTCAAATGCCAATTTTGGGTTAAGCATGGAGTCATTCTAGGGCATATAGTGTCCAAGAACGGGATATCCACAAATGAGAGTAAGATTAAAGCCATTGACGATTTGCCACCACCTACTAACTATAAAGGAGTTCAAAGATTTATGGGCCATGTTGGTTATTATCGAAGGTTTTATTTAAACTTTGCCGAGATAGCGCGTCCATTGTACAAGCTTCTTATCGAGTTTCACTGGACGTAAGAATGTCATCAATCTTATGAGTTATTAAAGAAGGCCCTAACAAGTGCTCCAATCCTGCGAACACCTGATTGGAATGTACCTTTTCATGTGCATATTGATGCATCAAATTTTGCTATTGGGTGTGTTCTAACTCAACCAGGCGAACATAAATTGGACTACCCTATTAGCTTTGCAAGTCGCCAATTAAATGATGCCGAGATGAACTACACTACTACAGAGCGCGAAGGTCTAGCTATGATTTACGCAGTAAAGAAATTTCGCTATTACCTTCTTGCTACCAAGTTTGTGTTTTATGTTGATCATCAAGCATTGCTATATTTGGTAAACAAGCCGTGTTCCACAAGTCGAATTACACGATGGTTGTTAATTCTTGTAATGGAATTTGCCTATTCAATTTGAGAGTAGCGGAATTTAATGAGAGTACTTTCAAGAAATGATTTTGTGAGCATAGCGGGTAGACATAATTGAAGATAGCAACATAATTATAGCAATTAGTTAACTTGGCATGGACAATACTTTTGCAAGAGAGAGAATTTAGAGAACATGACAACAGTTGAGGACCGGATTTATGTGGAGCCGGTCCCCCCTCCAATAGGCATTTGTATTATGATTTCTCCCATAAAGAGAGACTTGTTACAATACATTCTTTGTGTTCCTTGTGACCTAGGTGAAGCAATGAAGATGGAAAGCTTCATGCATCACCATCATAGCATAACCTAAACTTGAAGAAAGCTTTAACTATACCAAGCCTTAGTCCCAAGACCTCAAACACATTCGAAGGTGGAGAGAGCTAGCAAGGAATGAGGGTAGGGAAGAGGAAGAAGAAACATTTCATACGAGAAAGAGCTAGTTCCTCACTTATCATAACTCTTGTGCTAGCATACATAATAGCATAGTAATGAAGAAGAAATAGATGGCAAGCTCAAGCATTGAAGCATGGATCTTGGATGGATTTGCACTCCATAGCCAAGAGTGTTGGTGTAGGCTCTCAACCTCTACTTGCTTGGAGAAGGAGATGGAGCTCTTGCACTTTGCATAGTACACAATGAGAGTGTTTGTGAGTGTGTGTGGGTGAGTATACCCCCTAAGCACCCCCCTAGCTTGCTTGGGTCGACCCCCCCTTGTAGCTCATGCTTGAAGCTCATTGGACCCCTCCAGGCCTAGCCAATCACAAGCAGGAGCCATTACAAGCAACATGGGTAGCCTTGGGACAAGTGTCCCCCTTTCCCCTTTGAGAGAGAGGACTTGATAAATGCAAAATAAATTAATTAAATATCCTAAATTATCATTGGACCCCTTGGGTGGCCAACCAATAGGTTTCAGGCACACCATGAGGGCAACATGAGGAGGAACTTGACAAGTGTCCTTGCTGCCTCTTCAAGCTGGGGCTTCCCTTGTGTGTGTGTGTGTGTGTGTTCTCTCTCATCCCCCCCCCCTTGTAGGCTCGCCCCCCTCCTTGAAAGGATCTTTTTGACTTTGGATGAGCAAGCCCCTTAGTCATCAAGCATGACTAAGCACTTGAAGTAGGGGGTGTTCCCACAAGCATCTCAGGCAAGCTTCTCAAGGCACTTCAAGCACCTTAATCATGCACCAAGTCAAGCACCTCAAGCATGGAGCCAGTCAAGCACCTCAAGCATCTTAATCAAGCACCTCAAGCAGGACAAGCACCTCAAGCACGACAAGCACCTCGAGCTTGGGCCGGGTTCCCACCTCAAGCTCAGCCCTAGCTTACCTAAGGTCAAAGGACTTTTACACACATTATTGGAGGTCTTCAATGAAGCTACCCTAAGGTCTTATGCTCCATTGGTTAGCCTTGCTCTTGATAGACCATCTCCCATTTGGGCCCCTTTACTATTGGCCCCGTGTTGAGATAGATCTATAAGCACATATCTATATCTTAACACTTGTTCCCATTTATTATCCCACATTAAGTGATCAATTTAATATGAGAAAATCATTTGGGTTGGTTAGATATTAGATTTTATGACAATTCTTCTTGAGTTTGACTTCACCGTTGTTGTGAGGCCTGGGAGGAAACATGTCATGGCGGATCATTTATCTCGTATTCCTAATGGCAAAGCTCCTACGGGGGTTGATGATGAATTGCCTGATACTCCTTTGTTCATTGTTGAGACAATGCCTGAATGGAGTGAAAAGATTGTTAACTTCTTAGTTAATGGTTTTCCACCCAAAGAGATGCGAAAAGATATAGCTCGAAAATTAATCAAGGAATGCGAACCCTATTGCTTACTGGCGGGAACTCTCTATAAGAGAGGAAAAGATGATGTTCTTAGACGCTGTGCCCATGAGGATGAGTATTTATATATTCTACAAGAGGCACACATGGGCGTAGCTGATGGTCACTTTTCAGGAAAGTTGACTGCCCGAAAGATCTTACAGTCAGGCTATTGGTGGCCCACTCTGTTTAAGGATGCATCACTTTTTGCAAAGGGATGTGATGAATGCCAACGCTTCAAGAAGCCACAAAGAAGTGATAGGATGCCTCTACATCCCATCAAGGTAACCCAACCATTTGAAAAGTGGGGCTTAGACTTTGTAGGACCGATTAGTCCGGCTGCACGTAACACGCAATCACGATATATCATTGTGGCTATCAACTATATAACCAAATGGGCTGAAGCAAAAGCAACACGAAAGGCGGATGCAAAAACAACAGCTAAGTTCCTCTTTGAGAACATTATCACACGTTTTGGATGCCCCTTTGAACTTGTGAGTGACAATGGAACTCATTTTATAAATGAAGTAATAAAAGAACTCACATCAAACTTCATGATATCTCACCACAAGTCTACACCCTATTATCCCCAAGCAAATGGCCAAGCTGAGAGTACCAACAAAACTCTCATCTCCATTTTGACAAAGACAGTTGAGGCTCATCGCACTGATTGGGACCTAAAGCTTACATCAGCTTTATGGGCTTATCGTACTGTGTATAAAGTTGCTATTAATTGCACACCGTTTAAGATGGTGTATGGCCAAGAAGCAGTTATGCCATGGGAGTTTGTCATTCCTAGTCTTCGAGTAGCTTCTCAAGAAGGTTGGGATGGTAACCCCTTAGTGGAGCGATTATATATCCTGGAAAGGCTAGATGAAGAGAGGCAATTAGCGGTGCAAAATGCTCTAGTGGAGAAGGATAGGAGAAAGAAGTGGTTTGATAGCCATTTAAAGGATAAAGACATCAAGGTTGGTGATAAAGTTCTTATGTACGGGGTACGTAATGAAAAGAAGAAATTGAAATACGCTGGTAAGGGACCATATCGAGTGTGTGAAATTACCCCGCAAGGTACCATTCATGTGGAGACTCTAGATGGAGTTGAAACCATTGGATTCCTTAATGGGAGTAAATTCAAAAGGTATTATGATCCTCTAAGCCAGGAAGAGTTGCAAGCCATCCATCAAAAGAAGGTTGCCAAGGAACAAGTAGAGCTTTAAAAAATCCAAGCAAGAGTTGAGGCTCGAGAACGACAACAACGTCTTAGACGCCAACGAGAGGCTAATCTGGGAATCACGCAAGCATTTTTCGAGGACACAGATGACGACTCATTAGAATCTGAGCCACCCCTACGAAACCCAATTGAGCTTAAGTAGCCCCTATGGGAAAGTACTATACAATGCCTTATTAGATACGGGAGCTAAACACAATTTGTTGTCCTATGGAGTTTGGTGTCAATTAGGGAAACCGACCCTATCCTCGAGTACGATGCAAGTCAAGGGCATTAATAAAAAGAAAACTGCTATTCTTGGAGTCCTTCAGACCCCTGTTGTCTATGACAATGGAAGCATAGTGCAGAGGTTTCTAGTCATGCCCGCGGGAGCTATGGAAGGCAATGTAAACCTGGGACGCATGTGGATGTTGGCAACCAAATGCACTATTGATTGGGATACTGGTAGTGTCACGATGCGACCACCGACTCTTACCCCTGTCATTCAAGCAAAGTCACCTACGTTGCAAACTCTAGCAAAGTTAAAGGATAGCCAACATTCACAAGCCAAGGTGGTTAACTCGTCTTTGTCGGCTACCCATGAACCTAGCACTTCAACACTTGTAGTTGCAGCAAGCAGTAATATTGCAAGTACTCAACCTGCACGACCTAAGAGTACATATCAATGGGTCCCCAAGGCCTTACTTCCAACTACCTCAACCCTCCCATCCATTCCAAGAAAAAATTTCCCCGAAAAACCAAGAGCGCGCCCTAGGAGAGTCAAGACCAAATCACGATGGATTCCAAAACAACTATTAGAAGCCCAAGGCTACTATGATGGAAATGAGCAAATTTGGGTACCTAAACGTAAAATGTGTCCTTCCCTATCGACAACAAACCCATATGAGTCAAACAGTGTAACGCTAAAGCCAATGGCACACCGTGGGAAGGGAAAGATCACAAAATGCTTCACACCTAGTCCATAGCTAGTTTGGGCTCCAAGGCAAAACCAATTTATTCCACCTAGCTCAGGAAGGGGGGAGTTCCATGAAGCTTCTAGCTCCTCATGTAATACATCCATAGAGGTAAAAGCTTCTACACAGCCTCCACCTACAATAGTGGACCTCCATGAAGCTACAAAGGAATCCACACCTTCCAATGTTTAAGAATCACCTAATGAACCACTTCAAGTTCGATCTGGGAGAGTACCTTACCACCCTTGCAACTCAACGAGGCACCTAAGGTAATAGAAAACTATTGGCAAAAATCTTCACCTATAACAACTTGGAACAACTGGTTTCCAAGGGTGACGACATCATTTCAAACGATATGATCTACCCAAGGAAGGGGGGAGTGTTTGTGGACATCCATTATTCACTTGCTTCCCTCTCAACCTTTCTCCCTGACCTCTTAATCTCCAATCTTAGGGAATGTATATATAAAGCCTTATACTCACAAAAACAAGATAAAAAAGTAAAAGAGCAAGAGCCATAACACAAATCATAAAAACAAATTATGCACAAGAACACGACCCTTGTAATATTTGCACTCTAACCATCATCTATTTGCGTGTACAGATATGGCTAGTACGCTAGATCATCCACTCCTGCCTTGGGTAAGAGGTACCCTCGTTACTTTTCACAAATATTTCACATGGTCTTTCCAGTGCTTGCATGTGAATGGGATTTGATAGCTATGCTAGCACGTGAGAGGAATTTTGAGGAGTTAGAATGGCTGATACGTCTCTTGACCACGTCTGATCCATACTTAGTAGAGAGCGTTTCTCCCATTGCACAAGCCTACCCTTTTGACCAAGATGACTATAGGCGTCTAGTGACCTTCTTAGTAAACATGGGCACCTATGATGAAGAAGAAAATTTACAGGACTACACGGATGGCACATATGGTCTCATGGATGATGACTTTGTTTATCTCGACGACGAGGATAGGGTTTTAGCCTTAGGGTTTCCCCCCAACCTCTACAATATCCTATTCCCTTGACTCTCTAGGGGAGTGCAAATAATTAGGTTAGGGTTCCTTATGTTTTTTGTTGTGTTCAATAAGTGTTGGTACCTTTTCCCACTAATGTGCCTCCTGGAGGTATTTCTTTTGTTTCCTAGTGTGTACAGGAGCGTGTTGCTATTGATAGGATTTGGACCTTCATGAAATCTTTATCTCGACTCACTCTTCAAACCAAGCGCGACCATCGACACAAACAGGTGTTTCTTGTCCATTACCATTGCCCCTTATCTTTTTTGCATCTATGATTGTCTGCTTTGATTGTGATTGGTAGGATAATATCCAACACATTTTCTTAGTAACAAACATTTAATTCAATGTAATTTTTTTGTCATAATCACTTGTCTAGGTTTAAAAATCAACCAGTCCGACTAAGCTAGTTTGACCAAGTTAGGTGTTAGAGATCTTCTCTTAATACCATGGGGAATGCCTTCCTAATAATCAATGGTTACTTAGGTTCTTAATTCGATTTAGGCAGCATTGTGTGAAATGTACTAGGGATTTCTAGTGGGCTTGACCCTATTGACCTTTCGCTTAAGTATTATAAAGGGAGTTTACTAGTGTGATGAGCCTGGGGAGGTGTATCAGTGTTATATGACCCCCCAAAGTTACAAAATTAAAATGCTGAAAATGAACAAACAAAAAATCAAAGTGCCACAATGTAAAATCTTAAGCTGGAAGAGAAATCTCAGCTTGATTTGGTACTTCACTCACATGTATTGCCTATGGTACTAGAGCCCTAGAGGTTCCCAGTGTGGGCGCTTTTCCTTGAAAAGCAAAAAACCCAAGGCATACAAAATAAGCACACACATCAAATTGAATCACTGTGAAAACACTTTGGGGGGTCAAAGAAAAGGTAATTAGTCAGGTGATGATTTCATGAGAAATTCCTTTTATCGTAGCTTAACTACAAGGTCCTCTAGGTATAGCCTCTAGTCAGTCCTCGAACATGCAATACTTGGCTCTCGCGATTAAACAACTTAATTAACCAGAGAAAATTAAGAAGCTTACCCATGGTATTAATAGTTGATCTCTAGTGCCTTTCGACCGTTAAATTAGCGACCCCAGACTTGTTTAATTTTTTACCTTTACATCTGTTTATGCATTTGATTACATTGCAATTTAATGCTTATTGCTGACAAATTGTTTAAAATTTTGTTACCAATCAATTGTCTGCCTAAAATTGCATATGCTTTTTAATCGCTTATGAAAATGCAATTACTGTGCAATGTTGTTTGATTTTGCAGTGACTAATGAAGGCTAAGGACATTCATCTCAAATGCTCTTCCACCTCGACCAACGAGCTTCAAATCAATAGCTTCCGAGGACGGAATCTACATCAGGAAGGGGGGCATGTTAACCCTCACGGCTCACGGACACCCTATCACCTACGAGACGGACGTTGTAACCTACGGTGGACATTGTATTATTTATTTGGTAGAGTCAGGTACCGGGCTTGTCGGTCCAATAGGAAAAGGGTAAGAGTGATCGCCGATGAGAGGCGCACTCTAACTGGGACATTCAAGGGATTAGTTGGCTAAGCATGGGCTCCCAAGTGTGAATGGGGTGAGCTCATATAAAAGCCAACTAAACTTAAAATTCACTCATTCTCTCATTTGTGCAATAGAAGAGTGCTCTTGCTCCATCTCCATCTCCATCTCCATCTCCATCTTCTTCTTCTTCACCTCCTTGTGTGTGTGTGTGAGAGAGAGAGAGCGCGATCGAGCATTGCGGCGGCACGACGGTGGTGAAGCAGTTGAGCACGACGTAGCGGCGTCTCCTTCTTCTTCTCGGCGAGGAATCCTCCACGGCAGGAGCATAGAGCGGTGAGTGACACACCATTGCCCTCTTTTGAGCTTACTAGTTAAGCTAGTTGTGTGCTTGGAGCCGTCTATGGCTCTCACACAGTGTTAGGCAAGGCCCTTGCTCCGACAGTGCGGCAAGGAGTGCACACTTACTTTTGGAGAATTGTTAAAAATCAGACCATATTTATGGAATGATCTACAGAAAACCCTAGAGAAGGTGGGAATAACGAGGCTAATCACGAAAAATTTGGGAAAATTGAAACACGAAATGGACAACAAAGAGATTCGATCTGTTCCAATGAACAAAGTCAAAGAATACTACAAAGGGGAAGAAGAAAACACAACCCTTCCAGTGAAATATAATGACATAAAAACCATGGCAACACTAGATAGTGGGGCAGGCATAGCCATAGCCATGAAAGCAGTATGGGAATCGTGGGGACAACCAGCCATTAGACAAACTCGAATGAAATTGCAATTGGCTGATGGACACATTGCCATTAGGACTGCTTGAAAAAGTGATAGTTAATTCATGTGGGATTGAATACCAACACACTTTTGCCATAGTAGACTTTGGGAAGAAACTCAATTACGAAATCATATTGGGAACTTCATGCGACAAGTACAACTCATTCAAGATTAGGGAAACAATTATCTGTACTTGAAGCAAGTGGGATCAATAACCAGGGTTAATTTCAAAGATCACACTTATAGAGATGTCATGAAAATGCCCATACAAGAGTTAGATTCACTTTCTTCGGCTGAAACTAAGCTTCCATCTTGGTTGAATAAAGACACTCCTATTTGGATGTGCGGAACTTCAAAAAATGGGAGCTTAAAACGAAAAGAATGTATATTAGAAAGGGATTGTACGGATAAAGCCTATGTACCTGAACCCTTTCCAGAGCAACATTTCTTAGAGCCATTTGAGTGGACTCAAATTTTAGCGACAATGGATGTATGTTTAAATACGCATTAGGAGAAAGTTGGACTCACTTTTGGGCCTTTTAGTTCTAGAGAGAGAGTGGCGCTCGACCAATGAGGAAGAGGCTAACGTTACGTTGAAAATCGACATTTTGGAGTCAAGCTCTTTTTAAAAAAAGGGAGGAAATATTGTTTTTGTTCATCAAATTGCACAATTTCACGCTTTCAAGGCATAAATGCCGTAAGTCGTACTAACTCTGTACTGAGGAATTTCAAAACTTTCATTGAAGACTCTATTTAGTATCTTTGTTCCCGCCCAAATATGACTTTGAGTAGCTCTACTTCCCTCTCAAAACTTCTTCCCTTTTTCATATTTGCACTAACCTTTCTGTGTATTCTAGTGCACACCATGACTACTTCTCGAAGGCCTATCACTACCATTGACTCTGTTAGCATTTTTAACAGTTATACTACAGATGATCAAGCATGGATACCATCTCAAATAACTATCGGAAGTTGGGTTCTACTGCAAACTAGGAGGAGGAAGAGGAGGTAACTCAATGATTTCATGGAGGCTTTCAAGGGACAAGTTAAAGAGTTTAAAGTGTGTGCACAAAGCAAGCGGGTGAAAGAGGTCCTCATACAACATGCTTTCCAGCATGCAGACTTAAGGTTGCAAACATCTCCTCCAATTTTTCCAAAGCATCGACCCAACTATAAGTTATTTTGAGCATCTCGCTTAGTGCATGATTATATTCAAAAGTTAAGTGGTAGATATCATCTTTGGTATGTTTCATATATTTATCCATCGAATAGGATAGATTGGCAACCAGCTGAGAGCATAGTTGGGATTTTTGATGCTTTCCATGCATTTATTGGTGAGCAAATGTACCAAGGAAGACAACACAAGGAACTTGCAGATAATGAAATATTCTTTTATGATATGTCATATGTGGAATTGAGAACTTCCATTGGTTGGGGTCGTGTAGCTCCTTTGTCACTTCCATCCTTTGACAACAAGGATTGGTCTTTGCCAGCTTCGCAAACTAGTGAAAGCTTTAGGAATAAGTTGTTTCAGGATATACAAAAGTCCCTCAAGTATTCAATTGCCACAAAAATAGTTCGGCTCGCACTATTTATGCCTCTTGAAGTATTTGTAGATTTTTTCTTTGATGAGCAAATAAGAAGTACCGCAACAATGTTCATTTGCAAGTCTGAGAGCTGTTTGGACTTTTTAGATGATAATTGGGATAGGAAACAATCACAGAGCAAAATTTGTATTTTGCAAAAGAAGTCCATAATTTGCAAGTTCATTATAAGCTCTCAAAATTTCTTAGTGTCGTTTTACGATATTAGATATCATCTTCTTAGTAGGCAGCTTATTCCACTCGACCAATATACAGAGTATAGCCTCAAGAACAAACCTTTATCAAAGAGCTCTACTTTTGAGACAACCTACTTATTGTGATGGAGACAATGTCAAGCACAACTCTTGCATACCTCAGGGTAGATCTTACATGTGAAGAACTTCCATTTTTGTCGGAATTGTATGCATTCAGTCTCAACAATAGAAAGGTGCTTACTAAATGGATGAATTTTGATTGTCTTTAATACATTAAGACAAAATCTAACTTTTTCTTCTTTTTAGATTCCAAGATGAAAGGAGAAAACAACATTGTGCAAGGAGTCACTCACAAATACACTTCACTTAATTGCTTCCACCGGAGCTAGGTCACATACCTTGTGCACGCAAAGAGCTTTGATGCCATGCAAACCATGATGTACTCTTCAAAATGACTAATGCAGAGACATTTTATGGCGGTCAAACAATGTTTCAAAAATGTACATTTTCATTGTCTCAAAACTTTACATATTGTGTTGTTTCTGTCAAGATTTATACAAGTAAATTGCTCCCTTTCCCTGCTACTCTCCTCTCCCACAGTTTGTGCCACTGGTCCCCTGTCCTCTCCCCCGGTTGCTACCACTGGTCCCTTGCCCTCTGCTCCGTTTGCTCCCCAGCCCTTTGCTCCGGTTGCTGCTACTTCTGCCTCTGGGGACGCTAGTCTCGGGCATCCTTTCGTGTCGCTCAAAATCATGGGCCTCTTCCATGGCTTCCCATGCATCTTGCACCTGTGAAGCTTCCCTCTGTTCTTGCTCTTGCCGTCAATGTGTAGCCCATTCCTCTACTTCTGCGACGTTCGCATAATATTGATTTATTGCTTCTTGCATATTTCGAACGTCTTCTTGAGTCTGATTGTAGCACTACGTCATTTCGTTAACGCGAGCATGTTCGAACTCCTCAGCTCTCACAGCTTCCTCTCTTGTGCGTCTGTTTACCGAGATTATAATATGTTGGATGGCCATTACAGAAAAATTTCGCACATCGTTGGGGGTGTATTTATGTAATTAAAGTTCCTGTAGAAGCGTGATAATAGGAAAGTAAGTAAAGATGTTGCTTCATACAAACGTTGTAGCAAAGAATGAAACAACACGATTACTTACGTTCGGTACATCCAAAATTTGACTGAGGAGCAACAGGGCATTCAAACAAGTTCGCCACCCATAGCTATTTTCATCAATCTGCGTGGGCACGGTTATTCGTTCGTGTTGGATGGTATTTCCTAGATCATGTTCTAACAAAACATGCTCTACATAGCATACAAGTTTTTTCATGGCACTACATACATAACCACTTGAGTCAGCAACACATTACAAAGAGACACTACTTCCAAATGTACCTAGATGGGCCTTACTTTTTTACACGACCGTGAAACGCCCTGCTTTTCTCAGAGTTTGCGTAGTGAACAATCTTAGCTTCAATGTCAAATAACATCAGACTCTAATGATCACTACACCAAAACCATCAAAGATAAGGAGAAAGATTCTAAATGCAACATGGTTTTTACAAGGCAAGAAAAAACTCACGATTGATTGTATGCAGTGCCACAAAGCATGCTAGATCAAAGTTGACTCTGCTAAACTAGCTCATCATAGCCAAAAAGAAAACTGCACTGTTCTGCAGCATAGGCGATATCAGCGGATCTATTACGTATAACCTCAGGGGGCAGAAGCGAGACAGCGTGCCTAACATGAATCAATGACAGAGATTAGACTTAAGATATTTCAGCGGACTGCCACTGCGACAAACCCATGAGTCAATACTGAGCGAGTGGGGTAGCTATCGAATTCCATAAGCCACTGACTCGCTTGGTATTGACCCATATCTTAACGGTAGTGAGCCATTTAATGAATCAAGCGTGACTTATAAAGAAAATCTAGATGACTGCCGTGAAGACATGGGTCAATACCGAGCGATAGTATCACTATCCAATTCCATAAGCCACTGTCTCGCTTGGTATTGACCCATGTCTCGCTTGGTAGAGAGTCATTTGATGAACCAACCGTGACTTTTAAAGAGCATGAGAATCACCACAAAGCCATGTTGACAAACCCATCCATTGCGTTGGAGTTGGTGAAACTGCGCATGCACAGGAAGTCTTGTTGATCGAGGTTGAAAATGCAGGCCTCCTCTGACCTTCCAGGCAACAGTATATGTGCATGCAGAGGCGCTGCGCTGAGCAGAACTTGAAACTCCTCTTCGTTCTCTTGTTTGATTTGCTCTAAAATAATTGACTCATCTGATAAAGGCTCCTCGTTGGATGGCCCTTGTGATGCAGAGCCTTGCCCTTGCCCTTGCTCCTCCCTAACAGCTGTAGGGTCCTCCCTAATAGGCACAGGCTCCGGATCATTTTCCTTCAATATTGGTTCCTCCATAAATGCCTCAGGGTCCACCCTGGCCTGCTCTTGCCCCTCAAGCACTTACTGGCTCGGGATCCTCCATGACTTGCTCATTTTGGTGTCTAGTTGGCTCCTCCATAACTGTCTCTATTTCTTTCATGACTCCCTCGGGTCCACTCTAGCTTGCTCATGCCTCTCTGCGGCTATCTCAGCCTACCCATCTGGGTCGTTTCTCTCGACCCGTGACCGTGTCCTTTTACTGTTTATTTCAGCCCTAGATGGCTCTGTTTGTCGTGCACGAGGATGGAGAGGGGGGATGTTGAGAATATCCATGGTTCTACTGTCCCGGATAGGTACTGGCTGAAGCAGCCCATTGTAGCGGAAACGCAGCCTCCGAAGAGTATCAAAATCCCGCGGCATGATAGTAACGCGGTGTGCATGGGCAGCCATGATATATCCATCGCTGAAGAATTCAATGAGGTTGTCTTTTGCAATTTCTTGAAGGCAGAATAGTGCACTGTTGGCCCATCGCATGCCGACTCTCCACTGCTCGTAAATCTCTCGCACTACTCGTTGAAAAGGGAGACGTGGAATAGCCGGTTGAACATGTCACTCTATTCTTCGCAGCTCTTGCAGTACACCTCTGTGTGCCTCATATCAGCGTCTTCTTGCTTGAGCATTCACATATTCACCTGTTGCCCTCCTACGCGTGGCCTTTGCACGAGGCATCTCTACAAATAGCATAACAGAAAACAACATTTCATTGGTCAGCACAAGGGACTTAAGATTTTAGAAAAGGTTAGTACCAAGCGAACAGGTGCACCGGATAGAGTTTGCCTTCCCTTATTCACTTGGTATTGACCTCAGAAAAGTGTAATAGCAGACATCACTTATATTTTTTGAGATCAATACCAAGCGAACATGTGCATCGGATAGAGTTTGCCTTCCCTTATTCGCTTGGTACTGACCTCAGAAAAGTGTAATAGTAGACATCATTTATATTTTCTGAGGTCAGTACCAAGAGAACAGGTGCATCAGAAAGAGTTTGCCTTCCCTTATTCGCTTGGTAGTGACCTCAGAAAAGTGTAATAGCAGACATCACTTATATTTTTTGAGGCCAGTACCAAGCGAACAGGTGCATCGGAAAGAGTTTTCCTTCCCTTATTTTCTTGGTAGTGACCTCAGAAAAGTGTAATAGCAGACATCACTTATATTTTTTGAGGTCAATACCAAGTGAACAGGTGCATCGGATAGAGTTTGCCTTCCCTTATTCTCTTGGTAGTGACCTCATAAAAGTGTAATAGCAACAAGAGAACAGGTTTGCATCCCCTGCAACAAAATACCAATGTGAAGGAGATGTTAAGTCCATGATGTCCTAACTGTCATGTCGTGCCCTCCCATCACCTCCTCTAATCTAGGGGGGGTGGTACCATTGCTTCTCCCTCCCACGTCTACCTCTCATGAAAATGCATGGTGGTACCACCGCCTCACAAACCACTCATCAACCAGAACCTAGAGTTTTTCCAGAACCTCCCTCAAGGTTTCGCGGAGCAATTACAGGAAGCTTAGGATAGTGGTGATGCCTTTCCAAGGGACAATCCTACAGCGCCAGCAGGACCGCATCCGGGCCCTTTTCATGAGGTCCCCCCTTGGCCCTCCCCCATGGTACCCTTAGTGTTCTCGACCGACACAGCCCAGGAGTGGCTGCTATCAATACGGGAGTCAATCCTCGAGGTAAGCCGCTGGTAATTCTTTCCTTTTTGTTCCCAATTTCCAAGCTCCTAGTTTGAAGATCTTATTTGCTAAATGCTCTGTGCAGGATGCTAGCCTCAAGCTGGAACAAATGAGGATCTACAGGCACAAAGTCTAAATCCTCAAAGACTCTCTGGAAGCAAGAAGGCCTGAAGACCTGCAGGGATTGCTCGTCGAGAATGGATCTCTAGATGCTATCTATAATTGGCTACACGAGATGAAGGATGAAGTGCTTGAGCTAGCCAGTAAATATGAGGAAGCCCTGAACTTTGCCAACAAGCTTCAGGAAGAGATAGTCTGGCTGTGAAGGAAAAGGATTAACTTCTAACTTGTTATTGCCAGTTTTGCAGAGCTAGAAAAAAACATTTTTCCTAACCGAAGAAAATAAGGGCAAACTTGAAATACACTAAAACTCAAAATTTAAAGCTTTTGCCAGTATTACACTAAAACTTATGAAAATTGCCCGGTTTTCTTCAAGGCAAGCTCAAAATCTAATCGGGATTTTAGGATTTCAGCCGGTTAAAATACACTCGACCCTAGTTTTTTTCTAACATTGGCCAGTTGTATCCCGCGAAAATTAGTAGGCCACTTTTTGTAAAGTCTGAAACTTGGCCTTTGCGCATGTCCCTAGTATTTTCTAACTCAAAACCCCCTACATGGGTGTTAAGTTGTAATTTTGCTTCTCCCTTATAAATTCAGAATGTGTATTTGGTAAAAAAACCCTAAACCCGCAACAAACAGGGTTTACCTTCTCCTTATTTGCTTCGTACTTACCTCAGAAAATTGTAATAGCAAACATCATTTATATTTTTCGAGGTCAGTACCAAGCAAACAGGTGCATCGAACAAAGTTTGCCTTCCCTTATTCGCTTGGTACTAACCTCAAAAAAGTGTAATAGCAAACATCCTTAATAAAGACGATGGTCAGTACCAAGTGAACAGGTGCAACAAACAGGGTTTACCTTCCCTTATTCGCTTGCCCCAACAAACAGGGTTTACCTTCCCTTTATTTGCTTAGTAATTACCTCAGAAAAGTGTAATAGCAAACATCATTTATATTTTCCGAGGTCAGTACCAAGCAAACAGGTGCATCGAACAAAGTTTGCCTTCCCTTATTCGCTTGGTACTAACCTCAGAAAAGTGTAATAGCAAACATCCTTAATAAAGACGATGGTCAGTACCAAGCAAACAGGTGCAACAAACAGGTTTACCTTCCCTTATTTGTTTGGTACTGACTACACAAAATACAAGTGCACAAAAGTGTAGTAGCATACCTCTTCACTGTGTGTACTCTGCGTCACTAAAGCACTGCAGAACAGGAGTAAGAGAAGGATGCGCAAAAAGGAGGAGCACTAGAGAGTAAGAGGGTATGCGCAAAAGGGTTGGGATGGTTTGCTTACCGCGTAGCGTCGATGGGGGTAGAGTCAATTAAAATGATGGGCAGTAGAGGATGCGAAAAGAGGCAGAAGAGTGCTCATCTGGGGCGAGGGTATAGTTGAAATGTTTGGCGGGGATACTGCCTCTAAACTTAGAATGCTTACCTCGGCGAGGGTGACAACTTCACTTATGACTCTGTTACACCCAAGATTGTGGTTGGTAAATCGTACTACATGGGAATCTGAGCCAATTTATTACTAGTTGTCCTTGTGAGTGCAGCCCACGTGCCTTTTTTGAGTGACCGTTTAGAGTCAGACGCCAATCGGCCTTGCAGTTGCCATCTCCATCTCCAAGTGGAACAAACAGGTCACCGTTGCCTTTGCCTTTTCTGTGCTCTTCCCCTTGGCCAGCTCTCATGATCCTACGTTTAGATTCAGACGTCGATCGCCCTTACAGTCGCCATCTCCATCTCCAAGTAGAACAAATAGATCGCCGTTGCCTTTGCCTTTTCTGCGCTCTTCTCCTTGGCCACCTCTCGTGATCCTGCGTTGAGTGACCTCCACTGGGTTGAGTCCTTTGCTGCCGCATCGCCATTGCCATTGCCACCTTCTGGTTCTTGCTGTCAACGGCCTGCGACATCACCATCCAACTCGGCACCATTGGATATTGGAGAGACAGATTCTTTCTCCCTATACCTCTCCCCTTCCCGTGTGTTGTTAACTGTGTGCGCACCGAAGCCACTGTGTTACGGGGTTAGATCACAATGGGAACAACACTCCAAGGGCCAAAGAGTGGTCGTTAGGGTAAGATTAGAAGTCTCGCACCGCATGATTGGAATAATTATTTCTTATGTGACCGTGCCTGAGTTTGGGCATAGTGAGTGAGTAGACCTATATATCTATCACTGATAACATTAAATGCTCTATTCTTATCCACCTGTTCCGAATGCTTGGGTCAGAACCAAGCGAATAGGGCCCTTCAGAGATTCTTGGGGCCCCTATTCGCTTGTTTCTGACTCAAGTGACGTCACCTTTTATGACATTAGCGCATGAGACAGAACCAAGCAAATAGAGACCTTGAGGGGTATTCGAGACTCAATATTCGCTTGGTTATGACACCAAATAGTTTTGGCTTTCTTTTTCTTTCAGTCTTGGGGATCATAGTCCTGGAGACAGACGTTGTGGGCAAGGATACATGTGAAGAAAAACTATTCACGTTCTTATACAACGCCCGTGCTCATCACCGTGCACCAGAACTATCAGGAATGTTTAATGCAGAGTTTTCTATACAGAGGATTATAGATTGCTCATTTGAGTACCTACAAACCCATTTGCAACGGTATGAGGCAGTCACTTGTGACAATTCCATGACAATTGATGGCATGAGATATGTGCACCCAGCCGACCTTGACCCTGACAAGAGTGCTTCAAGGAGACTGAATCGCTGTCTAGAAAAGTGTCCCTCCAATGCACTGCTTGTACAATTCAGGTGTATGAAGCACTTCAAAAAGTGTTTCTTAGTGGAATTCTACCACGGGTTTGTCTGTTACTTATACTTTCAAACGAATGGTGAGTCAAAGACTTCCAGTCAACAACTTTCGGTAGTTGTCCATTGGTGCTGGAGGAAGAGGTAGAGGATGTGGAGGTGCAGTTCGACCCATAAGAAGAGCGGGTAGAGGTATTAAAGGAAACATTTGATGCGGGCTTAACTCTTGCTTCTCTTCCGGATGTAGCAATAGGGTGCAAGCAAGAAAGCCCAAGTAAGGAAGTGACTTTGCCTTTGAATTGCGCTCCCAGCTTTGCTATGGCATGCGACAACCACTATGTTCTGCTCACATATATCATGCATGAGCTCAATATACGGGAGGACTACTTCCTAGCTGCAATTATGAATTTTTGTGAGGTAGACATGGGGTTTGTGGATGGGGATGGAGTGGACCAACATCTTATTGCTGACACAGCTGTTCGCAACTCACGGTTCACTTCAGGGTGGAAACTGATTAAAGATACATTCAATGAAGCGAAGTCCGGAGAGGGCAATTTACCAACAGATGAGCAGTTTGAATCGACAACAAAACAACTCGGCTTGGAAAACATGCGTAGGCCCGTGGCACCCAGAGCTCAGGTAATGAATAGTCAGTCTATTCACTTGTGGGGGAGGTCGATGCTGGAAATGGATGAGAATCATATAGTAATTTTTGTCGTGCATTTAGATGGTATTGGAGATGGCCCAGTGATAAAATTGAAGGGTATCGAAGAGCACCACAGACGGAGAGAGAGAGAGAGAGAGAGAGAGAGAGAGAGAGAGAGAGAGAGAGAGAGAGAGAGAGAGAGAGAGAGAGAGAGAGAGAGAGAGAAGAGCACACGACACACAGATATGGGTGGGGAGACTCAATCAGTGAGTAGTCCCCTATACACTTATGTTATGTATAAGGTATACAAGTCAGTGGGCGCCCAGACTCTGGGCGGTCGGGCAAGGCACAGGCGCCTATACCCCAACAACCTCCCACTTAAAGGCGATTGTGCCTTTAAGCAAGGGAAACTAGTCTAAAGACTACAAAAGGTGAGAGAAAATCGTTCTCAATCGATGTCCACTGGCTGGCTGTGATCGTGTGCATCCGGCTGTCCTGCTCCTGTGTAAGTCCATACACCACCAGAAGTACCGCACACGTACTGCAAGTATGTACGCAATA
Source organism: Adiantum capillus-veneris (assembly GCF_014529385.1). Lineage (NCBI taxonomy): Eukaryota > Viridiplantae > Streptophyta > Polypodiopsida > Polypodiales > Pteridaceae > Adiantum > Adiantum capillus-veneris. The sequence goes on from NC_140947.1 coordinate 122,307,977, forward strand.
CCTGCATATCTCCCTCGTGCACTATGCCATCATCGGTCAACAAACGACTGACAACCTCAACTGCAAATGCTCCCACTGCAGCTGCGATATCCGGTCTCAAGATCAACATCTCATACATGAGACCACCGAACGCCGATGCAATTCTAGCGGGCCCTGCTAGCTCTATGGAGCATGCATCAACATATATATCCCTGGCAATAGACATCTCTGACTGACAAGGCGTTTCAGCCACATTCATCTCCTGACTGTCCACAAAAGACACATCAACCTGTCGTGCAACCTCAGAGCAAACCAGCTGCTCTAGGTGTCTGCTGGAAGACATATCCTGCACAACTATATCCCCATGCTCACTGTCGAGCATAGAAAGGAATGACTGCATAATCGCTTACGTCTCAGCCTCCTTTGCAATCATCCACTGCAAACATGACCACTCAATCTGTTGTGACTCACTAGAGCTCTCATGCTCTAACTCCTTATGCATAGACTCTTGCACAACGTCCTCCTGTCATGACTCATTAGAGCAAGACCGCTCTACTTGTCTATCCTGCATAGAAGTATCTCGCACGACTGAATCTCTGCTTTGCTCAGTCACTAGCAAAGCATGCATTTCTGACTCTGTCACCTCTCTGTGCGACTGCTCAAGTCGTGCCCCAATTGTGTGCACAACGAGCTCACTACTCTGCACTCCATGCAAAGCACCCTGCAACCCATGAGCAAAGAGACTGTCCAGGTCTCTCGCTCTTTGTATGGCTGTAACAAGATTGAGACTCGACCATCTCGCACCAGTACTACGTGCAATGGGTACCATGTGCCAACTCTAGCACCTCTCGCAATCACTAGCGAACCCAAATGCAACGCAAAAGATCGCTCGAGCAGTGATACCCAACATCCACTATCCCTGAGCTGACCATCGGAGATCAAACTCATCGTCAAATCTGGCACATGAGCACATCTCTGAGCACGTACGATGCACCACTCGGTAATGACAGTCTCACATCTTCTGAACCAGCAATCTCATGCAGTGACCCATCTGCCAATCGCACACTACCATGGACTCTGCTAGAGTAGCTATTGAACCAGTCACGATATGGAGTGACATGAAAAGTAGCGTCCCTGTCTAGCACCCACTGCAAAAGAAGTGCACTATTCTTAGACGTCAAAAAATCAGGAGTAATACAGGAAGCAAATGTGACCTCACTGTCACTAGGGTACTCAGACACTGTATCTAATCCTGCAAATTGTCAAGTCAACGGAGCCTATAGCATCTACTGCATCCTTGAGACTAGCCTGTCTCCTGTGCTATCTCATACGACGAAAGCATCGCCGTCTAATGTGTCCTGTGTGACCACAATGCCAACATCTCAAGTGTCGACACGAACGAGAACGCCGTCTCTCATGAGTCATTGTCCTAGACTCGAAAGTCTCACACATATTGACTACTATAAGTGAATGTCAAAAATAACCACGAGCTGTAACTCTACTCTAGGTACAATAGCAATGAAAAGCACTCAACTAATCCAAAAGAAAGAACCTACAACGAGAAAATGCTCAAAAAAAAAAGAGCTCACCAGCACCTACAATGCTCATGAGAATCCACGCATAAAATCTCTCGCAGTAGTGTAACCACACTGTGCTCCACAAATGGCAATGATGAAAATCCCAAATGCCAAGTGTACGAGGCTCCTGTAGAGTAAACCAAGCTCCTGTATGGATGTAAAATATGGCTACAAATCAGCCCCAAAATTCAGCTCTTGAACAACTACATAAACAAGTCACAAACGTGTCCCAGATCAGCCTACAACTAAGCCATACATGGACACCTGCAAAGAGGAAACAATGGCTGAAAATTCAGCGCCCAAATAAGCTCTCAAACCTACCTGTAAACTTGTAAACCTGTAGCTGAAACCTGCTGAAAAACCTCAAGCCATTAGTGCTCGAATCCGGCTACCTAGCTTGTAGCCACACAAGCATACATCACAACATTCACTCCTGTGAGTGTGCCAAGATAATTGTACGCCTGTCAAACCGTGAGCTAATCACCAAGCCCACACTGTGCGGTATCGATGCATACACACGCACAAATCTCCCACCTGCAGAGAACACCGCACACAAATGCTGAGTGCGACCCGCAATCTCTACCTAGATCGCATAAATGATGCGCATAAAACTCTTGGGAAAATTTCGCCAAATTTTGACGCACAATGGCTATCAACACAAAATAACCATTGTCCTGCAAGCTCAATACAATGAGCAATCAATGCGCATCAAACTACACTCAACATACATGCATAAGCTCTGCAAACCTGTGTCCAGCAAATGCTCACAAAGAGTACCACAGGTGACCATACATATCATCCACAACCAACCTCTGCACTTGCTCACAAGATCTACTGCTCACCACATAAGCATACATAGAGCATTACCCGCTCAAAGACCATGTATGCAAGCCACAACACTGCAGAAGAACCACTCAACTGCAACTGGCAACACCGGTGGGAGTACTAGACTCAACCTGTACCTGGGAGTCAAACCCGATCTTGTAACACCTGCAAATACTCACAATCAAGAAAATCAAACCAATCCACCTCATATGTGTCTGCTACTTGCAGTGTGCACAGGTAAGCTGTCTGCAACAAAGAAAACAACAGAGCCCAAAACTGTCCTGAAAAACAGTCTCTGTGTTTTTTATTTCACACCCACCTGCACTCCAAATCAGAAAATGATTCCTTCTACAAAGTCGTAGAGCTTGAAGCCAGCTCCATTTTGAACCAATTTTTTTTGGAATCGGAGCTTTGTAGCTCAAGTTATGAGCAAAACAGTAGACTGCTGTTAAACTGTCAAAAACTGAACGACTTTCTTCTGTGCTTCTTTGAGCTCATAGAAAGGCTCAAATTCACTTTCCACCTCGATGCGTGAGCTGAATGTATCAATCTCACAATGTTTCCATGTCTATGGAAGTTCCAAGCTCCAATCTGTCGCCGATGTAGCCGTTGCAAAGCTTGCCGAGAAGAGGGAAGATGCTGTACACAGTGGGCTGATCTTTAGAGGAACTGTGGATTGATCTGTGAGCACTAGGAAGCTCCTGAGAGGTCTCTTGCAAGCCTCTGTATGGCTGTCCACAAGCCTCCTCTATTTCTTTGCTCAGATCTATGACCTCTCCGCCATAGCCGACGAGTTCATCGCGAAGCCGTCCATCTACGCTCTCACACCTATCGCTCTGATACCAATTGAAGGGGATCGGAGAGCACCACAGGCGGAGAGAGAGAGAGAGAGAGAGAGAGAGAGAGAGAGAGAGAGAGAGAGAGAGAGAGAGAGAGAGAGAGAGAGAAGAGCACACGACACACAGATATGGGTGGGGAGACTCAATCAGTGAGCAGACCCCTATACACTTATGTTATGTATAAGGTATACAAGTCAGTGGGCACCCAGACTCTAGGCGGTCGGGCAAGGCACAGGCGCCTATACCCCAACAAAAATATCATGATCATTTTTTTTGTTGATAGGTGCTAGTGTATGACAATAGTTTTCTTAGAAGAGCGGGAGGCTCATGGCAAGGGCTTGTCACTGGAGTCCAAGGCAAGGATATGACGTTGTCTCACTATATCGGGCGTTTCAACCACAAAAAGGTTTGTAGAAACAATTCAAGTACTTGGCAATGTACTCATCTCACTTACGGCCCATAAATTCATTACAATTTTTATGTAGATCATAATATACCACAAGGAATACTTCAAGGACAATGCAAAATTCCCACTGTTTGCAATGAAAGTTATTACAAGACTGTGTGGTGGACACCCCCTCCCACTAAACACAGAAAGACTAATTCTGATTGAGAAACAGTTTTCTCTATGCGTATTTGGCATTGGGTATGGGTGCCAAGCACTCAGAGCCCCCTATTTCATGTTCGACACAGCTCAGGCTCTGGCTGTAGGGGTTGAAGACCCGAAGAGCTTAGATCCATACAACAAGCGGCTGTTTCTGAGGGAAAGAAGACGCCTGATGCCCATGGGGATGCTGCCATCAACAGAGGAACGAGCTCGTCTATAGAGCTTGCACATCGAAGAGGTACAAAGAGAGGAAGAAGGAGGTGCATCGAAGAGGATAAAAACGACGGGCTCAGGTCCATCTTCTCCCTCTTCTGACTAGTGACCGTCGCCACCTCGCATGGCGCTCCCCCGCATTTGAAGCTCCCCAAGCCATCTGTTTCTTCTCTTTGCGGATGTGTTGTAAAGATCTTATAATTTCTGAACTCTTAGGAAGTTCCTTCTACCTTGCTCTATGAATTAGTCGTCTATAAGTCCATTGGTGTAACTCTAGTAGGCTATTGGCCTTATCCTTTCCTCCCCCATGTAACCTGTGCTCAAAATAACATGTTCTTGCCATGTAGTGGGTTTTTTCCATGCCTTGTGTGGACCATATTGATAGTGAGCCGTATGTCTTGGCAAAATATGGACCATGGTTGAACAGTATGTGCTGCATTGAAATCAAACAAAATGGTCAGTAGAGTACAATTTAAAATTTTGTTTTGTATACTAGGATGCTAACCCACCATGTAATGTGTGATATGTTGCCCACCCCACCTTGTAAGGTAAGCCTTTTTCCAATCCAGCAAGGCTGCTTGCAATGACGTGAGCTTACTTTGGTCCCAAGAATGCTGCTCAACGTAGTGGAAAATTTTATCTAGTGATTTCCACACGTTCGCCTTGTGATTCTCGATTGCCCCACCACCAGCATTGTCTTTAACCACTTTATGTAACTGTTTCCATTTGTTAAATAGGTTTCTCCTTTCTTCTCTATCGGAATCTTTGATGCTAAACCCAAGAAACCTTCTTGCCTTCATGCCACCTATCGATGCTTTCCTAGGTACCTTGTAACGACTTTGAGACATCTTAGGGTCCTCTTCGATTTTAACATTGCCTCCATGCAAACCAATGTCTGAGAGCACTCCCTCTAATGCTTTGATAACTCTTTTCGACTCACTCTCTGGCTTTAATGTCCATGCAAAACATATGTACAAATGAACCACCTTTTCAATTATTCGATAGAGTGCATGAAGTGTACAGACGTGAACTCTACTCAAAGGAATATCAAGCACTGGTCTAAAAGTTTTATCTTGAAGATGTCTGTTGGGAGATCTATTCGATTGCACACTCTCAAGAGATTGTGCATCAGCCATGCAATATAAGCATGGATTTGCCACAACTGCTCCATGTGTTATGTTGTACATACACTTAAGAGTCTTTAAGTCACCTGCCATGTGCCATTCCACTGTATAGTCACCAAATCCTTCCACTGAAAGAACGGCTCCATTTCTTTGCTCACTAATGATAGAAGGAATTTGGGTTTGACTAAAAACCCAATCGAGGATTTCAAAATTTTCTTTATCAACCTGCAGTGAAAAACGAAAACACAAATCAACAACCAAATAATCAGTATTTTTGTTATCATAGAGTGAATGAAGTATACCTAAAATGATCCTAGAGTTAGAATGTTGTTTTCGGATTGCACGCTGAAGTATCATGGATCCTCTTTTGTTATTGATGGATCCAGAGCTCTGTTCATGAGAATAATGGCGACTCTCTCCAGCTTCTTGTTCTTTAGGACCTCGCACTCGTCGAGCTTCAAAACAAACTTGAGAATCCCGCCGCACTCCTCTTGACTGATGTCAAAGAAGTGAACTACATACCTTTGCAATGCTTCAAGATCAATGAAGAGGTTGTTGTGCTCGTTAAACTATACCTCTCTGTCACCCTTGCCTAAGAACGTTGCTTCAATATGGAATGGTGACCCAAGTTTCTCAAACACCTCATCGTTTACGCGTCGGCGAGCAGCCTTTACATGTGATGGCTTTGGCAGCAATGATCCTCTCTGTAGTTTATTTTGAGACTTTTTAGCTAATGCTTTAAAGAGTGCCCTGTATCTCATCTGCGAGATGCCATTCTCATCAAGTATTGCTTGCACTTCCATTGTTTCAGCTGATTCTCGTTCATGAAGGAGGTAAGGAGCCTCCCTTTCAACTTACGAAATTTTTTCTAAGTTATCATCTCTTCAACTACTTCTTTTGGAACTAGACGGCTGTAATGCACTCCGGCATTGAAGCCTGCACCGTTCGAGTTTGGATGTAGTAAAGACATGCCAAAAAAGCACCATGCGTTATGATCATGTATAGGAAAGTGTATCCATTTCTTAGTGAAGCACATTGAAGATACAAAAGTAGAAACAAACTTCAAGTTACCTTAAAGCTCGTATTCATTTTTTCAGGCCACCACTACCAATCTTCATATTCTCAATGTTGCACAGATCTCGTTTTCTTTTCCGACTACCAAGCACGGTGTATTTCTCTCGCAAACTTGTGATCTTCTTCTCAAGGCCTTGGATTGTCTCTTTGTTTGATGAAATCTTTTGAGAGCATGCTTCATTAAGTTTCTTCGCTGCATGTTCTCCATCGCCAGGAAGTTTCTTCGCTTTTCCGCATTCAATCCTCTCATTTCCAAATGTTCAGTGTATCCCAATAGCCCATCCTTGCCATCGCTTGTGAAATGTAAGAGGTTAGTGGTATTAGCAAAGGGAGGTGGCACATTTATCATAGGATCCTTTGGATAAATAGACCCATCGGTCCACAAATCCAAATGACATTTCCTTGTTTGCCCTTCTAAGTTCTTTCTCCCGTTGAGATAAGAAAGACTCTCTCCTACGTTTCTGCAACGTTCCGTACTCTTGCAATACATCAACATGAAGATGATGTGTGTTCTTTCTTTGGGTAAGTGTTAAAGATGAAGGGCTGAGGATTGCAAGTTCAAATTGGTGTTTTCATCAGGAAAAGAAGCGTTCTCCATTCCTAGAGTTGATAGATAAAAAGATGGACACTCGAAACTCATGACATATCTCAGGTTTTGGGAGGGAAGACCATATTCTCAAGTTTAGAGTGGATAGAGTTCGTGTGGCTTATGTTTCTGGAGGGAACGCTTGTAAGTTGGCATTTCAAATCATTAGTCATACGGTTAGTTGGATTCCTGACAAGAGAATAAAGGATAAGAATGATAAAGACGACGGCTACCTACCAAAGAATGTCATTTTGGCTTTTTGTTGTGCAACAAAGTATCACATAAAATGCACAATTTAACATTTTCATTTTCTCTCTCTAAGACGATGTGGCACTTCTTACAGGGCCCAAAAGTGAGTCCAACTTTCTCCTAATGTCTATGCCTACTCAATTTTGCAAATGAGGACGGCTATAACATAATTCCCATATAAATGATTTCAATCCTCCACATTGAAGATGAAATTGAGGAACCCAAGGACTTGATGAAAGCTCAACAAGTCTTTTTAGACCTCTACTATGATGCAACAGATGAGTTAGAAGAACACTCAGATACCTCAGAAGGTTTGGGGTCAAAAAAAAGAGCATGTGAGAGCTAAGCTACTCATGAAAGGAGGGGAGGAAAAGTTTTTTGACTTTCCTAACCAGAAACCGAGAAGACAAAAATGGTATAGACGAAAAAGAGACACTAGAAATTTGAAAGCTAGACCTATGTCATCAGTCTCCAGTAGAACACAATTTATGATGCAGATAGATGTACATGATTGTGTCAAGGACAAAATCACTGGTAAATATCCTTTAAATGAAGAACATGAAACAACAAAAACATCGAGAAAAACAAGAAAGGAAACTCAAGTGAAACCTAAAAACCAGGACAAGGTTTCAACCATGACATGAGTTGAGTGGAAAAAGAAGTATCAAGAGTTGAGAAAAGTTTTAAAGGAGATATATACAACTGAAACGAAAACCACTGAAGAAGATGGTATAGATGTAATGAGTGTTCCATCCCATTACAAGAAATATACTCTCCAAGATCGAAGAATCGTAGTCGAACAACGTGTTAGGGAATTACGAAAACAGGGCGAGCTCTACAAAGGGCCTGAAAACACAAAAAAGATAGATTTGGCCGAACCATGAGAAGAGCTTAGGCCTACCTACATTGCAAATGACCTAACAAAAGAAGAAGAAGAGCTTTTGTTAAGCTTACTCAAAGAATAGTAGGATATCTTTGCTTGGTCTTATAAGGATCTCAAGGGTGTTGATCCAGAAATCTATCAACATACCATACCCATGAGAGATGATGCAAAACCAAGTAGACAAAGGCCATACACATACAATGAAACATTTGCCAGGAAGATCAAAGAAGAGATTGAAAAGCTAGAGGAGGCCGAATTCATTTACAAAATTGAACACAAAAATTGGGTGTAACCAATTGTGGTAGTACCCAAGAAAAATGAAAAATTACGAGCGTGTGTCAACCTTAAGAAAGTGAATACAACTACCATTAGAGACAACTTCCCTCTTCCAATCATTGAGCATGTTTTAGAACGAGTTGTAGGAAAAGAAGCTTACAGCTTCTTAGATGGCTTTTCGGGATACAATAAACTTTTGGTTGACCCAAAAGATCAGCATAAAACTGCTTTTGCAACGGAATGGGGTATTTTGCCTATTGGGTTATACCTTTTGGGTTAACTAATGCTCCTGCTACCTTTCAAAGATTGATGAGCCATGCTTTTAAAGAATATCTTAGGAATTTCTTGGAAGTATATATGGATGATCTATGCGTACATTCATCAATCTGGGCTGATCATTTTGAACACCTCAAAAAGGTATTCTGAAAATGTAGACTTTATAGGATTTGCTTAAATCTTGAAAAGTGCACATTCATGGGTAGACAAGGAAAAATTATTGGACATATAGTGTCTAAAAATGGCATAGCTACTGATATGGACAAAATTCATGTTATTGCCGATTTGCCTAGACCGACAACAGTCAAGGGGGTTCAAGCCTTCATGGGGCATTGTGGATATTACAGAAGGTTCATTTATATATACGCTATAATTGTAAAACCCATGTATAGCTTGATTACACACTTTGAATGGATTGATGAGTGTGAAGAATCCTTTATGAAGCTTAAGCAAGCTCTCACTTCAACTCCAATACTGAAAGCACTAGATTGTAAGAAGATATTCCACATACATATAGATGCTTCCAATTTTACCATTGGGTGTATACTAGCTCAACCAGGAGACGGAAAAATTGATTTTCCTATTTCTTATGCTAGCCGACAGTTGAATATGGCAGAAAAGAATTATACCACCACCGAGAGGGAAGGACTAGGAATGATCTATGCCATTAAAAAGTATAGATATTACTATTAGCCAACAAATTTGTGTTCTTTGTGGACGACCAAGCCCTATTGTACTTGGTCAACAAGCCATGCATCACATAAAGAATAGTGAGATGGTTCATCATTCTTCTGGAATTTGATTTCACTGTGGTTGTAAAAAAAGGCACTACACATCAAAGAGCAAATCATTTATCTATCATTGTTTCAGGGGAACCACCTAAAGGAGTAGACGATGATCTACCAGATGCCTATCTGTTCTCCATGGAAATGATACCTCGATGGTCGGAAAATATGGTATCATTGATGACCATAGCTCAAGTGGATTCGCAAATACCACTTCCTATTACAATTGGATTAATTGAGCAATTGGCTATGTATCAATTACTAACTGGGAGACTATACAAAAGAAATTGGGATGAAATATTGCTCTTATGCATCAATCCTGAGGAGAAAACCCAATACCTAAGTCAAGCACATATTACCATAGTAGGATTTCACTTTACGGAAGATCAAACTATACTACAAATCCTAAGACTTGGAGTATTTTGGCCAACTATGAGGAGTGATGTTCATTCTTTTGTGAAAAATTGTCCTCAATGTAAAAAACAATCACCCATACCTCATGTAACATTGTTTCAAATGTCGCATGTTCCTAAGTGGAGTAGCTATCTAGTTACCTACTTATCAAGCCGAATATTTCCTGAGGATATGAGTAAACACCGTCAAAGAGCAATTGAAACTGAAGCTAGAGATTATGCTCTTATAGAAAACCAACTCTATCGGAGAGGTAAGGACCAATATCTGTGTCTTTGTGCAAATGAAGACGAATATATTTCCATTATAGAACAAGCACATGCTGGATTAGCTAGAGGTCACTTTTCTAGTGAAACCAAGTGGGCCGAGGCTAAAGCAACTCAAAAGAATGATGCCAGAACCACTGTTGCATTCTTATACGAGTATGTATTCATAAGTTATGGACTGCTAATAGAAATAGTCAGTGATAGGGAAACTCATTTCCTCAATGAGATAATCGAGTACCTGCTTAATGAATTTATGGTCATCCATAACAAATTAGCTCCCTATCACCCACAAGCAAACGGACAAGCTGAGCATACGAATAAAATTCTTAGCTCAGTACTGACTAAAGTGGTTAGTTCAGGGAGGACAGACTGGGAAATGAATCTCCATGCTGCTCTATGGGCTTATCAAGTTTCATTCAAAACAACTTTAAATGCTACACCCTTTAACCTTGTTTATGGTCTTGATGCCATACTGCCAATAGAGTTTCTATTGTTGACCCTCAGGGTAGCTAAGGATCTTGAGTGGACTGGACATGAATTGTCAGAGAGACTTGGAGATTTAGAGAAGGTAGATGAGCAAATGCTAACTATTGTAGCTCACATCTATGCACAAAAGTGGAAACAAAAACAATTTTTTGATTCCCATCTAATCACAAAAATCTTCAAAAAAGGGGACTTAGTTTTAGTCTATTCCCTTAAGCAACATATTCCCAAGTTTAAAAAAAAGAAAAACGGACCGTTATCATTGAAGATGTATCTCCAAGTGGACCAATTAAGTTGTCCACCCTAGACGGCGAACCAATGACTAATTTAAGAAAGTAACAAGTCAGTCTTTGACAACAGGAATATCGACTATCAAAGGATGCAACAAGAACCTAACACCAACATTGGGAGTAGTCAACTTAAATGTGATAGTACACGAATGTTCATGTCCTCATCAATTTGTATGCTTACCAGATGAACACATGAATGAGACAATGATTCTAGGAATCTCATGGATGCGGACGTACAAAGCAGTACCAGATTGGGATACTAATCAGCTCAAGCTATCACCTAAAGACGTACAACTTATTGTTCCAATTGCACCAAGCAAGGAGGAGTGGAAAGGGAGCAAACAACAAAGCAATCAATCTTCTCCAACATATTGATATGTAAATGCTACAAGTAGCATGCAAGGAGTCAGGCGAATTTGGGTACCGAAAGCACAGCTTAAGGACAAGCGGTCACAAGCCGATTCAAATATGGGTGCCCAAAACATCATCGACAACACCAAGGTTCAAAACACAGAGACAAACATCTCCAAGCAAGGAACCTAACATGAAATGGATTTGGAAGAAAAAGGAGCACTTATCTTCTCCGCAACCTGTAGAACCGATCAAGCAATGGAGAATTAAGTCTCAGAAGACTCAACCACACTATTCTGACCAAGACAAACCAAGATATCAATGGCGAGTAAAAGCTCGACAACAGTCAAAAGTGATACCAACAACTCAGGAAAACAGTGTGCAAAAGCATCCTGATGGTACAATCAAGCAAAGAGCACACAAGCTACAAGATTTGCTCTTTGGAAGACAGCATCAGACAGCCCTCGACATCAGAAACCCTTGCATTAATTACTCAAGACCCAACTCTTGCACAACATAATGGTTTAAAATGCATTGATCTTCAAAGCATGGTAGAGCCAACCAAGGCTATGCATGGACACAATTTTTCAACCCATATACACAGTCATCCCGCAGTACGCTAACTAGGAGGGGTGGAAGGGCAAAGTATTTAAAGGCGATGTTTGAAGAGGGAGGAAAAAGTTTGATGTTAACGTGTGATTTTTGCAAAATTACCTAATAATGCCCTTATAAATCATCAACAGGGAAAATTTAACTGATAATATCTTCCTGATGAGTGTAAATAGTGTAAATACTATCAAAAAATCATTTAAAAATAGTATTTTTTGTTATTTTTTAATCATTTTTCTTGAAATTGAGACTTAAAAATGGAGGAATCCAACAAAAAATAATAAAAAGCTATGTTTTTTAATGGATTTTCTTAATTATTGGATTTTCACTTTGCTTTTTTAGCGCATTTTGTTATTTTCTTTGATTTTTTCAATAAACAGGTCAAAAATTAATAATAAATAGCAAAGGAGCTCAGATGGAAAAACTGAAGATACATTGATGATCAAAAGGACAAGGCGGACATGCACAAAAAATTTCAATAAAATCGACAGATGGGAGCGAAAAGCCTGAATTAGGCAGCCATACCTACCTTTGCAGAATTCTTGCAAAATGAGCTACGGGAATCCGATTGGGAAATTTTTTGAGTTTAACATAGATTTCACGGCATAGAAGGACTAACAAGGGAATTTGGGGGAAAATGATTCGGGAAGTCCGAGTGTAGATATCTAAGGTAGGCTAAAGTCACCTCATTTCCACTTGTTGCCTTTGGAGAGAGAGCCTTTCAACTTCTTCGTGCGCACTTTCCGAAGTCTACAGTTGGCTGTTTTCAACGCCATCTCACACGACACATGAGGGGTAAGTTCTATACTTATCAATGATCCATTTTGTACGGCCGGTAGTTAGTCTAAAACCCTGGAAAAAACCCTAGAATTCGAGTAGTGCACGAAGACTTACGACTAAAAATTGACCATAGCGGCCTGTCAGCTCAACCAAATCGGATGAGATTTGAATTGTAGCATGCCCCAACAATATAGAACACTTCTATATTAACAGTTGACCATTCGGCAAGGACCGAGGGGGTCCCAAGTAGAAAAGCTAGGTTTTTGGCAGTTACCAGAATTGTATTCTAACTCCACAGACAGCTTATATACGAGGTCTATATACATTGTATATGATTGGTTTCATAAAATCAATCAAGCCAAGCCCTAAAAAAGCAGAAAACGGCTCGAAGGCTACAAAGCGTCAAATTCGACATACGAGGCCAAACTGACTCCAAATGGGCCAAAATTGGATGAGTTGCTTCGGGACTATGTAGCGGACAAGTCCATAGCCTCAAAAGTGACTAACCAACTTTACAGGCCAAGTAGTCACAAAAATCGGTGATTTCAGAGTCGACAAAGCACGAAGTGATGCCGGCAAGACCAAATTTTACTAGATTCAATTTAGAACTTGTTTTAGGTGTATAGAATATGTTTAGGTCAAAAATTTCAAGTTTTGCAAGAAAAAGTTGACTGTTGTAAATAATCGCGATTATTTACTTTTGTAATATTTTGGCTTGAAATTGGTATCATCACCTCATCTATCACTTGTACACACCTATTACATGCCAAATTTCAAGTATGAGCCAAAATGATCAATTAAAACTTGAAAAATTGCCAAAAAACACAAAGAAGTCCTTGCAAACCAATTTCTGAGTTATGAGTCACATTTTTTGATCCAAATCACCTCATATCACATACATAGGGTCTACACCATGCCTAAATCCAAGTTGCACTAAAAAATGTTCATTTCGCTGAAAAAGTTAATAATCACGATTATTTACTTTTTAGCCAAGATGGGGGAAATTTGCAACTTTGCCATCATAGGACCAAAGTACATGATGTCCTAAGCCCACTAGCCAAGTTTGAACAAATTTGAAGCTCAAAATCTCAAAATTCCTTTACATCTACTATTTCAAAGACCTAAAGCCCAAATCTGGCACCATTTTTATCATGTGCACTCAAATGAGCCCATATTTCATTCAGAGTATCTATTTGGTATATACTTCAAGCCTATAATGTCAAATTTGCAAAAAGTTGAAAAAATTCCTTAGCTGTAAATACGCTATTATTTATTTTTGTTGCAATTTTTTGTTTTGACTTCATGAATTTAACCTTTACATGTTTTTATGCATCTATGCATAAAAACATCTATGTTTTTATGCATCTATGCATGTTCAAAAATTGATTTGAAGCAAATTGTACTCAATTTGTCAGCCATTCAGACTGAAGAACACTTCAGGGCGGAATCTACCAAATTTTCTAGCTTTGACATTCTATTCACTTAACAGAAGCCATGCAAGAAGCAGAGAAGGCCGGGAAGACAGTGAGTACATTCACCAAGGAAACCGCTGCAGCAACCTTTGCCGATCTCATCCAGAAATAGGTGGAAGAAACTGCAAGATTATATCACCAACACTTCCACTTCCTCGCAAAGAGACCGCCAAGATACACGACACCCAATCATGCGATTGTGACCACAATTACACAAGTTTTAAAGTCCACAATTAGGCAACCCATCAACCACGCGCAGTACATGTTGTCCACACTGAAGGGGACAAAGAAAGAGGGTAAGATAACATATCTGGGAGCACTTAAGGTACTTATAAGAATTGCCTACCATGCTACCGGCATGGCAGATAACTTGCCACCTATCCCAGATCAAAACACATGGATCGTGTCTGCACAACCATCCCCTGGAGCCACAAGATCTACCAAAAGAACTTACAAATCTGATGAAGAATCTGCCAAGAGCTCTCCAGAATGGCATAGCAGTGAAAGCTCGGACAATGAGGAAAGAAGAGCGCGTATCGAAGAAATGAAAAGAAAAGCCGTGGCAGCACATCAAGAGGAGCCTCAACTGAAGTAGACCAGGTTTGAGAGAGAGAAGCACTCTTATGAATGAAGCCGCCAAGCTCAAGGCAAGGACCCTGCGAAGTGGGTATCTATAGAAGTAAAAGGTCCAAGAACAAAGCACCCAGCACAGAGAGAAGCAGAAGATCCAAAGGATCTATTAGAAAGAATGTATCAGGAGGCAGAGGCATTGAAGCTGAAAGAAGCTCAAGAAGTAGAACAAAAAGCTAGAGCAGATGCGATCGAACAAGAAAAACAAGCAGAAGAAGCAACCGCACAAGGAGAGGCTCAACATGAACAAGGTGACATGTCTCTCTGACCTTCTTCACTTGCTACAGAACAGCATGACCACCCCATGCCAAGCCCTCCACCACCACCAGCAGATAAGACCACACAAGCTGAGCCCACTAAGGAAAAAGAGCCTAAACAGAAAGAAGGCAGCCACTACTCAGGACCAAGCCAAAGCAAAAGAACCAGAGTCGGAAAGAGAAGCAAGTCCTATACAAGAGGAGTCAGCAGGATTTGAGCAAACAAGGGAAAAGGAAAAAGAGGAAACCCCTTCTACCTCTACCCAGCATGAAACGACCGAGGCATCCACGAAGCCTCAAGATGACAAAGCAGAAGAGGGCCAAGCACAGCTTCAAGGGCAAGAACAAACATCCACCATGACCCCGCCGAGAGAGTCACAAGGGATTGTTGAAACGTCTAGGCAACTCACAAGAAATGAAGACTAGCAGACCAATGATGAGGTAATCCTGCAAGTCAATGAATATGCAAAGCAAATGCAGGATATGACAGAGAAACTCCGATCAACAACACTTAGCCACATCACAAAGGCTAAAGAATTGGAGATGGTGATCGACGCTCTCCAAGGAGAGTTAGAAGACAAACTAAATGTCATCACAGATTTGCAAGGACAAGTCCAGGCATTGAAAGCTAAAGCTGAACAACACCAGCTAGCAAGAAACAAACAGCAAAGGAGATGGAAGAATTGGGTGAACTTCTCATGAGGTTGCCAAAACCAACGATGAACAGTTGACAGAGGTTACTAATGAACTTATAACTACAACTCTGTCAGCTCAGAAGATTCAAGTGCAGCTAGATGTAGCAAATGCCTCATTGCAATATTCAGAGCAGAGGATCAATGATCAAGCAACCTTTTTGCAACAAATTAGAGAAAATCCCGTAGTTGCCTCGATCAAAGGAACAGACGAAGTGTACAAAGCACTAAGAAAAAAGAAGAACAAAGATCTCGAGCTAGAGCTAAAGCTGGAGCAGTCTCAACGCAGAGACCTGGCATTAATGTGGGTGCAACAAGAAGAAGAGTTGCTCAAAGAAATAGCCGAGCTAAAGAGAGTCAACCAGTTTCTTGGAGATGGACGGAAAGATAAGCAAGAAGAAGCAGGCACGTCAAAGCAGCCACACATAGATATTCCCTCAGTCTCTTTCGCTCAGATGGAAACACAACCAGTAGAAGGGCTAGGTGGCGAAGAAGAGACGGGTGAGTAGTGGAAAGCAGCGATGGATTGGGAGTTGCGAGTTCTTCACTCTATCAATGTTACTCAACTCACTCCCAATCAAATCAATGCACAATGGCATCAACAATCCTTGCCATATCCCTTGATAAATTTGGAGTTGCTCCAGGTCAAAGAAAGGCTTTTTAAAGATATGCAAGTAGAAGGCGCAGATAAAGACTACCCTAAGTGGAAAAAGATCAGGTTGAACAAGAATCCAAGATACTTGATTCTGTTCACAAGAGCACCTACGGCACTTCAAAAGGATCCAACTATTTATCCCGTACCAAGAGTAAGGACATGGCAAGCACATGAGGCAATAACAAAGAAGCGGCCAACCTGGCTGAATTATCCAAGATTGCCAGCTCTAGAAAAGGAATTGCCGACAGAAGAATACATGATGAAAAACCTAACGGGTGCCATGTCATTCTTCAAAAGCCTACCTGATATATCATGTGCAATGCTTTATAAAACTTGTCGAATGCTGCTCACCTGCATTGAAGTATTTCATGAGCCAGAGCAAGCAGGAGCCCCGTGGATGTCATTCCTCGAGGGCAATAAAGGTTTATGCTACGATCTCAGGGGTCAACCTTCCGAAGAAGTCCTCTATGGCTTCTATGCCCTTTCTATGTTCTTACCTTCTCATAATATGCTGGCGTTTGAGGAAGCATTCTACACAGGGTTCTTCACTTGGTGAACAAAGATTTTTGGGCCAGTGATCAGCAAACTGACTTCAAGATTCGTCGACTACTCCGCAATTGAGCTTAAATAGAGTCACTATGCAGTTTTTGCAGGTGCCAGACAAAGAGAGAAAGATTAGATACAAGAAAGCTCTACATGCACTTAAAGACCGCCTCGCCAACCGTCAACCCAAAGACTATTTCAGCCCATAAGCTGTGTTAAGAGACGACACAGGCGAGGAGGGGGGGAATGTTAGTAGCAAGCTAACTCGGATATCATTTTTTGGAGCTCTCATTGTAGAAACACTTATTATTTTGATAAATCGGGAATATTGTAGCTTTTATCTTATGGATAAACCTTGTAATTGATGAACCGTACAAGCTTCCAAATTGTATCAACC
This sequence comes from Adiantum capillus-veneris, assembly GCF_014529385.1. Lineage (NCBI taxonomy): Eukaryota > Viridiplantae > Streptophyta > Polypodiopsida > Polypodiales > Pteridaceae > Adiantum > Adiantum capillus-veneris. The sequence goes on from NC_140947.1 coordinate 122,325,106, forward strand.
TGTCATTATCCATCTTTAGTTAGAGCTCTCAGATTATTAGTTTTGACCACCAATAACCTTGGCTAAGGTATAAAAGCCAATTTTGTAAGTTATTTTTAGGTTTTGGATAATGAAATACACAGCGTGAGCTAACGGCGCTCACTTTTCTCCTTCTCACACTTCCTACTCCCTCCCCGAATGTCACATTGCAGTCGTGTTTGTTGCATTGCAGTTGCAGGTAAGAGCTCTACGCATTGTCGTAAGCATTTCACAGTATTTCGTAGCTTTTGGCATCGTCGACCCGCCGCCTAATTTCATTATAAGTAGGAATTTACACTTCAAAATAAAAAACTAAGTATAGGCAGAGTATTGGGGCATCATTGCTAAGCATTTAGATGCATTCTGGGTCAAAAACGACTAGGTCAAAAATCCAATGCTGTCTGTTAATAATCACGAATTTTGCACTTGACCTAAAGTGGGATATGAGACCATAAGCATATGTGCTTAGGTCTTATAAAATTGTCCTAGAAGTTTCATTATGTTTGGATGTCATTTGATGCTGTAACAGATGTGATTTGTTTGCCGATGAGCGATTGGCTTTTGGTGATTTATGTCATTTGAGTGTAAGCTGAGCTAGATGCGATTTGTTTGTTGTTTTTCGAGAGATTGACAACCTCTTGTAGCCTCTATGCACTAGTCGAGTCAGCTTCGTCCCATGGATTGACAATCTAATCGTGATTCTTGCTAAATCTACAAAGAGTGAGGTTAGACACCCGTCCCACAGTAGACAAAGGGATGGTGAGGCCTAGCTCCTCTCCCTTTTGTTCTCCAGTCCTTTTAGTGCAAAAGGAAGATGGTACATACCGTATGTGTGTGGAAATAGATTCAAAGTGGTTAGTTGCATTTTTGGCCAGTTACGACTATCTAAGAACCTTAGTCACCAACAAGTCCAAAGGATTAGTATGTATAATGTCCTTCATGTTTGCAAAGGAAAAAGAAAACACGTGTCATCTTAATAGTCATAAGAGTACAAGGGCTGAAGCCTTAATGTTTTGTAATTATAATCTAATAATCCACAAGTATTATAATCTAATAATCCACAAGTTTACAAAGATTGTGGAAAGTTAGAGCTTATTCTAAGTTTCATGTTCATAGGAACTATTTCCTAGAATCCAAATATTGATTCACAACCTAGCATGAAAGCATTTGTGAGACTTTGATAGGACACAAGGTCGTATGTAGTAAGAACTTGTCAATATTGGTCTCCTAAAAGAAGGGGTAAGGCAATCAACAAGAATTTTATCTTTCAACCTATAAATTGATAAGCTCCTATGTACCACATCTATTCTGTTTATTATTGTTGATTATACACCTTGACTTATGTTTCTTGTTTTTAGTTGTAATTTTGTTATGCACCTATATAGGTTAGGTTTGGTCTATTCAAAAGAAGGTAGTAAGTTGATTAACACCTACTAAAAGACCCGGCTTTGAACCTATAAATTGATAAGTTCCTCTACACTCCATCTATTGTGTTTATTATTCTTGATGCTTAATAGTAATGACGTTACTACTTCATATATATATATATATATATATATGTATGTATATGTGTGTGTGTGTGTGTGTGTGTGTGTGTGTATATATATATGAGTTTCAAAGCACTTTGTGATGTATGCATTGTTTCATGGCTTGTAATCAAATCCCTATCTAGAAAAGCTATATATTCAAGTGAAATTTTGAACGTATAAAATCAAAATACTCCCAAGGTATCATGCACGTTCTATATCGTAATTTAGAAAGTATTTATCATGCATTCCACTTTGGTCTCTCCTCGTATTAGAAGGGATACAACTTCTTTTTGTTTTTTTTTCTTTCCAAGTAATTTTTGTACATATTTTGTTTGTTGAAAAGTACATCCCTACTTCTAAAGATTTTACCATCTTCAGGATTCCATAGGTGATACCCAAAGTCACCTTCTCCATAGCCAATGAAGAAACACTTTTTGAACTTTGCATCTAGCTTTAACCTTAGGCTTCTATCTATGTGCATGAAAGCCTCACACCCAAACACTTTGAGAAATGCATAATTCATCGGTTTACATGTCCATGCACATTCTAGAACTCCCCCATCCAATGCCATTGAGGGTGAATGGTTGATTAAGTACACATGCGTACTTACAGCTTCTGCCCAAAGCTCAAGCGGTAAACCTACATGTAGCCGCATGCTTTGTGCTCTCTCCATGATTGTTATGTTCATTCTTTCAAAAATGCCATTTTGTTGAGGTGTCCTTGGGGTCCGAATGCCATTGCTAGCACAAAAGCTTTCAAAAGTTTGGCTGCAATATTTGCCTCCATTGTCAGACCTAAGGCATTTAACCTTGGTACCTACTTCATTCTCCACAAAGGCTTTCCACCTTTGAAATATTGAAAACACATCGGATTAATTCTTCATGACATAAACCCATGTTTTTCTAGTTGCATCATCTATGAATGTTACATAGTATAATGAGCCACCAAGGGATGGTGTACTTGCAGGACCCCAACATCAGAATGGACCAAATCAAGTTTTTTATTTTTTCTTTCATTTCTTGCTTTCAAGAATTTTACCCTCTTTTGTTTACCAAACACAATCTTCACCAGAACTCTACGTCCACTTCTTTCAAACCTGGTAGAAGCTTCTTGCCGATGGTTTCTCGTAGAGGCCGTCAAGTGACTTCATCAAGTCCTCCGTGGTCTTCATCTGCAAAACATTGAAGGCCACTATTGATGCCAAGCTTAACCGGATTGTTTTCAGTGCCTTTCGGTCAAGGACAATCCATGCTTCATCTACCATCGTTGCGGGCTTCTTTGCAAGACCGTCTAGTGGCAAATAAAGGTGCTTCTGGTAGAGATTGTCTTCAATCTGCATCTTCCAATGTTGGTAGTTTTTGTTGTTGAACTTCTCGATCTTGAGCTTCCCTTCCTCTGCCATTACTCCCACTCAATTCAAGGAATCCTTTCCTTGAGATACTTTAGCTACAAGCAAACCTTGCTTTGATACCAGTTGTTAGGAAATAGTGTGTAGCTTAGTGGATAACTGAGTAGATTACTTAATGGAGAGAGTTAATTTTCACACGTGAGATTATAGAGTAGAGAGAGAGAGAGAGAGAGAGAGATCACACACGATATACGTGATTCACCCAATGTGGGCTACGTCCACGGAAAAACAGCCACTCAATGGCTTTAGTACTTCAAAACAAGAAGTAAGTTACAAAGGGATTATACCCTTTTGGAGCTCCCACCTTGGGCCTCTTTTTATAGGCCAAAAGGGATGCCCTCTCTCATGAGAGGCAGCCGTGTGTAGTTGCCCTTGTGTTGACAAGTCCAAATTGGACCCTCCAATCCGCCCATGTGTGGCTGCCCTTGAGAAGACAAGCCTGCCTATGAAATTGGCTACTACTGGCCATTGACTTCCGGCCAACCGGCCATTTTCGGACCACATTCCGGCCGCCGTCCGGCCATAATATTTCGACCAAAAGGAATATTCGTGTGGCCGTGAAACTTTTGGTTTTCGACGATCAATTTTTCTTCACGCACGATGGCTTCTCCTCATAACGAGGGCCTTACAAATGTGCATTTTTTATACATAAAATTACAAGGGATAAATCAAACTCCATACTTAACAAATCTTCACCCAAAAGTTTTGTACCTCATAGGCTAGTTAGGCCTGATGTTGCAATGTACATAACTGCCAAATACACTAGCCTATCTACGTGTTACATTGCATTTCTTGATCAAATATGTAAAGGCTATTATTAGGTAATTGGTATGTTTCATGATACAAATATGCTTGTATTTAGAATTTGAGTTAGCATACTAGTAGTGAATAAGGAATGATGTCATTTTACTAATAACTCAATAACTTGGCATTAGGCATTTTTATATAGATAGTGCAAGCCATTATAAACTAGATACTTATCTACTGATTTTGGAGGTCACAATTCTCGAGTGGATTTGTACTGAAGAGTAATTGGGTTTGTGATCTATTTTTTATTGTTGGTGGTTGACTACTCCAAATGGCTTCAAATACACACATGTGCTTAGTGGATTCTTCCAGTGTCTTCTCGGTGCCATCTTTGCAACTTTCAAATAGAGAAAACTCCATTGATTTCTGGAGAGTGAGTGATACAACGTCATCTGATAAAACTTTGTATAAAATCATGGATAGAAGTACGATTTGGTTAGCAAGGGAGCCGAGTGCAAATTGGGCTACAAAATGTGCTCAAAGGTGAGAGATCTCTGCAAAATTTATTGAAAATCAAGAAAATGTATAAGTTTAAATCGATTTACCTTGTTGTTGAATAGGTAAGTTGGTGACATCTATTACAAGCTCGATAATATTCGAGTACTGGTGGGGTTTTGAAAACCACGGCGAACACGAGCTCTAGGATACTTGAATGCTTTTTTTTTAATGTGTAAATTGTTTCTTTTGAAGCCACCAAAAAATCTAATTCAAGGCATACAAAATGAACAATTGGATTCCCCTTTGAGCGTCCAAAAAAGTGTGGGTTAAAATTGGTGGGCTGACTAAAGGTTTGTCAAGGTTGGCTGAGGAAATTTTAAATGGAATGGCCGGTAGTGTGGATAGGCCCTTGAGGTTTTGAACCTTGAGTACCAAGTGGGTGGTCCATCATGAATTTGAGGCGAGTGGGGGGGTAAATGCACCCTTAAAGACTGAATGCACCCTTAAAGACTAAAGTGAATGAGCGGATGACCATCTAAACTAACATAATATGGCAGAAGGGAGCCTCTTGCCACATGTTCGCAGCTGCGAGCTGAAGGCTACATCCAAAAAAGAGAAACGTGTGTCAGCCAATGAATATTTTCCAACTTGGTGGCAGCTCTCCAAGGCTTTGAAGTTCATGCCAAGCTTTCAAGCTCATTTAGTTGCTTGGTGATGATAAAAAATTGAACTCCTTGCTCGCTCATATTCCGTGATTCTAGAGCTCCGTGAAGTACACCCACACGAGAGAGAGAGAGAGAGAGAGAGAGAGAGAGAGAGAGAGAGAGAGAGAGAGAGAGAGAGAGAGACGCATGTTTTTAATCTAACTCCTCCTTGCTCATATTCCCTGCTCCTCCTTGCTCGCTCATATTCCCTGCTCCCAGAGCTTTGTGAACGACACAGGGATGCACGGGTTGGTACTGCGTTTGTGTGCATGTAAGGTCTTCACTTGCATGTTTTCTCTTGCTCGCTCATATTCCTCCCATAGCTCCATGAACGACGAAGGGACACACGGGTTGGTATTGCATGAGTGTGTATGTATGTGTGTGCAAGGGTAGATCTGGACACTCCATTAGGAGAGCTTCTACAACAATGGGTTGCTGGTTGCACTACAAAAGCTGCAACTGCAGTGTAGGACGTAGAGACGGCTTGCATTGCTACTGTTGCTACTCATGTCTCTTTCTCTATATTGAGTCCACTTGGAGTAATCTCCTTAGCTTTGGATTGCCAAGGGCTATCAGGTGACCTTCACCCCTGGCCATACCGTGCTATTGCATGAGCGATCGACCACCCAACCTTGCTCACTGTCGTGCCTAGTTGAACCATGATGTTTCTTGTTGACGGCACCAACACCACAATTCCTATGTCTCTTGCATGCATGCATGGGAAAGTATTGCATGCGTGTGTATGTGTGTGTGTGTGTGCATGTTTGCTCTGCATGCAGGCGCACCGAGCTCCCTCACCAGTTTAGGGCTTCTTTCCATCACCACAATACTGCAGGTGGCCTGGAGGCGTCTCTAAACCCACCTTAGAGATTTTTTGTAAATGTGTAGATTAGAGAGTGTGTATTAGATTAGCAGAGGGATGTGTTACACATTGAAGCGTCCGCTATACTCTACATGCACAACCGTCCGTCATGCAATTGTAAAACAACAACGATTGCCTCTTTAGCCTTTCTTAAAAATTTGCACACACCAAGGCAATACACGTAGGAGAAAATAGAGTATGCATCGATCTTAGCTATCACAATTAAAACTAATGATGGAATTTAGAACTGTTGATAAATAAAAGGCATTGAGAAAAGTCGTCCTTAACCTTTGAGCCAGTTCCTACCATTTGATCATTTCGACCTCATAAAAACAGACCGCAATTTTTCTTTAATATTGTTAGAATCTCTACGCGCGTATACATAGCGGTGCATATCAGAGAGAGAGAGAGAGAGAGAGAGAGAGAGAGAGAGAGAGAGAGAGAGAGAGAGAGAGAGAGAGAGAGAGAGAGAGAGAGAGAGAGAGAGAGAGAATGAAACAAACTGAAATGTTCTATTGTATTTGTGGTAGGTGCAGTCACACACAAGTCGAGGTGAACATGAAGCAAAGTAACATTTTAAAAGTTTTGATCGTATCGTTAATCCATTAATTGATGTATTGTATGAATGTATTAACATTCTGTCTTTTTATTGTAGGTAGCAAGTGCGTGAATTTGCTGAACCAGGTAGCTTTGTTAAAAACATGGTTACATTTGTAATTATTTAATAATTTGTTTATTTAATTGTTTAATTTATTCAATCAGTTAACTTCATCAATCAAAAATATTGAGAGAGAGAGAGAGAGAGACAATGAAATGAAATGTAGTTTAGATTATTTGTTTATTTAATTGTTTAATTTAATCAATCACTTAACTTCATCATTCAAAAAGATTGAGAAGGGGGGTTAACTTTCTTAGAGGGGTTAAATGGTCTATGAGACTAGAATAGAAAGGGGGGGGGGGGGGGGGGGGGGGAGAGAGAGAGAGAGAGAGAGAGAGAGAGAGAGAGAGAGAGAGAGACTTCAAGCTTTTTGTTAAATTGTTCATTTAATTGAATCTTTTATTCAATTCAATTTATGAGAGGGAAAGACAGAATTAGACACAGGGAGGTGGGAGAAAGGATAAAAGAGAGGGACTGATAAAAGGAAAGAAAAGACTTGAAGTTGAATGAGCACCCACTCACTGTACACATTGAGACTATGAGGCTACATCCAAAAGACTCCATAGAGAAATATGAATTGTACACACATACACACACACACACGCACAGACGCACACACGAGAGAGAGAGAGAGAGAGAGAGAGAGAGAGAGAGAGAGAGAGAGAGAGAGAGAGAGAGAGAGAGAGAGAAATGAATTAATTAATATAAAATATTATATGAACTTTTGAAAAATTAGGGCTAAAAAATGCCTATGAAAGCAGACTTTATAAGTGCACTTAGGGTGTTCGAGTCCTCGCACAATTCCATCTAAAACTTATACATATACATAGGCATAGATTTTAATATGGCGGAAGGGGGCCCCTTGCCTATAAACATGGCATGATACTCAAAAGGCAATCCCAAGAGAGCATGGCATAAACCAAGAGGCCTTTCACATCTATTGTATGGGCCTTGAACTCAATATTTTCATCGAGAGGGTACTTGAATATCCAAGATAGCATTACAATCTACTGTTGAAGATGATGAAACAGGAAATAGAAGGAAGACAGCAACTCAGAGTAGGAAGAAGATGGAGAAGGAGAAGACACAGAGTTTGCGTACGAGATCTCTGTAGTCTATCTCTCTGTATTAGAATAATAGAGTATATACAAAAGGCTCAGAGCTACAAAGCTTATATGAAACCCTAAGAGATAAGGTGTCCTTTCACACCAGATGTCTAGGGGGAAAAACCCAGTGGGAGAAAAGTGCCCCTGGTGAAGCGCGTATACACACTAACACTACTACATGTCTACAAATCCCCCCTGTAGTGATAGTGTGAATCCGTACAAGGTAGCAGATCATCATGTGTATGAGAGTAAGCCCAAAACTTTTCGGAAAGCTTCAAACTTTTCTCGTGATAACGCCTTCGTAAATAGATCTGCAATGTTATCCTGTGTAGGACAGTAAGTTAGTGTGATCTCCCCTGCATGTAGCCTTTCCCTGACATAGTGGTAGTGAACCTCTATGTGCTTTGTTCTTGCATGAAATACTGGATTCCTTGCATCTGCCATAGCACTCCGACTGTCAGTGAAAATGGTAGTGGGTGCCTGTTGACACTCACAAAGATCTGCCATATAACCTGCGTATCCATACACAATCAAATGTTGCCGTGAAAGCTGCCCTGTACTCAACTTCACAAGTTGATGTAGCCATTGTGGGTTGCTTCTTGCTTAGCCAAGATATGCATGCATTTCCCAAGAAAAAAAAATTGCCACTTGTGGAATGTCGTGTGTCAAAATCACCAGCCCAATTTGAATCGCTGTAACCAAGAAGCTGCATCTTTCCACTGAACACGCTCTAAAGCTTGTTCAAATGAATCAGGCTCATCTGCATCACAAAGAGTGCTAAAGCAAGCCAAATCTACTTGCTCTCTGCCAAAAGTAGTACCAACACGTGTTTTTCGTGGCAACGGTGCATCCAACTTGCTATTCTGCAAAGTTTTTTGAACCCATTTAGGCAAGGTTCTTTCTTCTCTGAGAACTTCTTGCTCTTCACGCACAATTTCCTCTACATCATGAGGTGTCACATGCTAATCAAAAGATTGATCAAGATTATCAACCTGTTGTGATTCTTGATTCTCCACAAAAGAAGGAAGCAAATCTTCAAATACATCATGTGTCTGCATATGAGGTACATCAAAATCAACCATAGGTTGAGCAGTAGTTTCTGCAAAAATTACATCATGACTTTCAAAAATCTTGTTTGTAGCAGGATTGTAAAGTCTATAACCTTTACTTCCACTACTGTACCCCACAAATATACATTTGATTGCCTTATCATCAAGCTTCCCACGTAACTGCTGAGGGATGTGAGCATAAGCAAGACAACCAAAAACACGAAGATAACTGACTGAAGGTTTTCTGTCATACCAAGCTTCATATGGAGTAATGGTCTTCAAGGCACGAGTAGGACACCTGTTCAAAACATGTGCTGCACAAGCAACTGCTTCCATCCATAGCTTATGAGGCAAACTCTTAGCCTTGAGCATACATCTAGCCATCTCCATTAAAGACCCGTTCTTCCTTTCTGCAACACCATTCTGTTGTGGTGTGTATGGCATAGTGCATTGGTGTTTAATTCCTTTCTTTCCCAAAAAATCCTTAAATGCACCTGACATGTATTCACCTCCTCGATCGGTACGAAGAGTCTGTACTTTGCAACCTGTTTCATTTTCAACCATGGCGACATAATGTTGAAAAATTGCAAACACGTCTGACTTTGCTTTGAGTGGATACACCCAAAAAAACCTAGAAAAGTCATCAATGAAGGTCACAAAATAAAGGTTGTTTCCTATAGATGGCGTCCTCATAGGACCACATACATCACTGTGTACAAGCTGCAACTTTCATGTCCCTCTAACTGAACCATCCTGCAAAAATGCAAATCTGTGCATCTTTCCAAGAACGCAACCTTCACATACATGTCTTGGTGGCATCTCCAATAAAGACAAATCATGCACCATATTATGACGTTGTAAAGTCATCAAAGTGCCATAACCAACATGCCCAAATCTAGCATGCCACAACTCAGCATCCTGCATGGCCTAAGTCTTTGTTTCTGCAATACATACCTGAATCTGCTTTTCATAACGATCTAGCACAAATAGTCCATTTTCCAACGTACCTGTAGTGATAAGAGAATAACCATTCTCTTGATCTCGTACAACACATCTGTCATCCTAAATAATGACCCGAAGACCATTTTTTGCAAGAGAGGATACAAACAACAAATTCTTCTTGATCCGTGGAACATATAAGACATCTGGCAAGCATAAATCTGAACCATCTGAAATGGTAATCAAAATCTTACCAATGCCTTTGATTGGATAAGAAGCATTATTTGCACATGTCACCTTCTTTCCTGCTCGAGTTGCATCCAATGAACAAAACAAATCCTTCCTTGAAATAATATGCCTGGATGCACCACTATCAAAGTACCAAATCATTTGTGTCTTGTCAACACTGTAAGCAGAAAAATCTGAACATACTATGAAAGCATAAGAATCCTGCACAAAGTTTGCAGACTCTTCTTTAGTTGTAGAAGAATCACCAGAAGCTGAAACAACCAAACTTGACTCTTTCTTCTTTTCTTTAGCAATTCGCTTTTTACACTCACTAATGTAGTGAGCAGGTTTCTTGCAGTAGTGACATTTACCTTTCTTCTTGGACTTGTCGGAATCACCTTTAGACTTCTCTGAAAATTGTCCTGCACTAGACTTGGAGTGATGAGCACTCTCTTTACCCTTGTTTTTGTTCTGTACATTAAGAGCATGATCCATACCATCCACCTGTAAAGACTTGTTCTTACGTGATTGATCCTCCTGCAATAGCAAAGACTGAGGGTCCTGCACCAACAGCTGCACCACGACCAGGCGTGGCAGGTGCAATGCTACCTGGAAGAACTTCATCTCCAGATACATAATCCCACAATCCTTTACCAACCAAAACATTTTTGGCCATAAAAGACCAAAGAGAATAGTTGGTACCATCCAATTTGTCTTCGGATGTAAACGCACCAAAAATCTCTTTCTCCGTAGATTGAGCCATACTGTGGATGCACACAAGAGAGCAAAAGAACCTCCAAGATATTCACAAATCTCCTCTCCAATCCAAGCAAAACTCTACACAAAATCTCAGCACAAAGCTAAGACAAGCTGCTTCCCAAAAGAACTGTTTACCTGAAGAAAATCTGTCAAAAAGCACACCCTCTTGATCTAAACGCCTCCGAAAAGTAACTTCTGCTACGCTGCTCAGAAAAAAGTTCTGAGGGCTCGAACGGCTTCAAAAGGGGGGTAAAACCTCAGGTCACCTTCTTAGAATACTCCCGGAACGTCGAGGATGCTCCCACGAGCAAATTTTCCGAAAACTGCCTGAAAACTTCGATTGCGCGCGCGGACGCGAAAACGCAAGTAGAGGCTCTGGAAATCACCTTGCTCTGATACCAATTGTTGAAGATGATGAAACAGGAAACAGAAGGAAGACAGCAACTCAGAGTAGGAAGAAGATGGAGAAGGAGAAGACACAGAGCTTGCGTACGAGATCTCTGTAGTCTATCTCTCTGTATTAGAATAATAGAGTATATACAAACTTAGAGCTACAAAGCTTATATGAAACCCTAAGAGATAAGGTGTCCTTTCACACCAGATGTCCAAGGGGAAAAACCCAGTGGGAGAAAAGTGCCCCTGGTGAAGCGCGTATACACACTAACACTACTACATGTCTACATCTACTACAATTTGGTGCCTTGAACTTAAGAGACGGGAATAATTCAAGAAACCCAAGATGGGATTTTTGTCTTGTCCCTAATAAGGAAGAGGTTTTGAGTGTCCTTTCTATGGAAGCATTGAAAGATCTATCTAATGGTAGGGCTCAAAATCCAGCTATGCTATTCAAGTGACAATTAACATAACCAATCTGCCCCACATACACTCTCACTTGGACATGAGCGTGTATACATAGGCATAGATTTTAATGTCATAGAGATAGTTTTCAGAGATCTTGGGCTTGATTTAAATGCCTAGAGCAATCCCAATAGACCTTAGATATTCTCGAGTAGTCTTTAAAATCAAGGCATGATACTCAAAAGGCAATCCCAGAGAGCGTGATATTGAACCAAGAGGCATTACACATCTAAATCAAGGCATGATACTCAAAAGGCAATCCCAGAGAGCGTGTAATTGAACCAAGAGGCATTACACATCTATCGTATGGGCCTTGAACTGAATATTTTTATCAAGAGGGTACTCGAATATCCAAGATAGCAATACAATCTACTATAATTCGGTGCCTTGAACTTAAGTGACAGGAGTAAATCAATAAAAACCAAGATGGGATTTTTGTCTTCTCCCTAATAAGGAAGAGGTTGTGAGCGTCCTGTCTATGGGGGCAGGAGAGAGAGAGAGAGAGAGAGAGAGAGAGGGAGAGAGAGCTAGAAATCTATAATGATTTGAGCACTTATCTAAAGAGACATATTGTAAAGTCAAGTTTTTTGGACAAAGTCCTAGAGCAACTACACTTACATTGTCTCTTTTTTTTTTCATTAGGAACTTTACGGCACCTAGGGTATATTCTGAATGTTTTGGACATGGATTGGAAGCAATGGGATCATATAATGATTCATTACTCTCCGAAGAAGAAAGTTGACTTCTTTCAAAGCATTGTTCGAGGTTTCTTTCCGGGTGTTACTGTAGAAGAAGCTTGGAGAACATTACGATCACACTTCCATGACTTGAGATGGGGTACCCTTTCACCAGGTGTTTGTCAGAATCCATAATGATCCCAGTCAATGGTTCTGCAACCTACACCTTTTGCAAATTCAAGTAAAGCTGGGATATTCAGATGCCCTCTATCTCGATTTTGAGTTAGGTTGTTGTTCTATATCTGAAGTGTTAGGATTTTGATCGTGCTAGCTATGGTGGATGAAAGAGAAACATGGTGCAAGTGTGTGAGTGTGTGTAAGCAAGCTTATCACTCAAGTGAATTAGGTTCCAAGATAGGATTAGCTTGGACTCATAAACACAATCTTGAGTATTGACTTAGCTTAGCACAAGCTCACCATAGACAAGCATGTAGTGCAAAATGAGTTGTTGTTTATTGATTCAAGAAATGAGCTTTAAGTAGCTCTACAGCCTTGCTCCACAGTATGTGGGATAAATCTACTCTCCTCTCCTTGATTCACACCTTAGGACAAAGCTCACACTTTACAATCCTCCCCTTGAGGTTTGGACTAAGACAAGATATTGAAGATGCATGATCCACACAGGCTAACAAAATCCACACAGGATGGTGATATCCACACAGGAAAGTAAAGTCCACAAAGGATAGTGATATCCACACAGGATGGTAAAATCCACACAAGAAAGATCCACAAAGGATGGTGATGTCCACACAGGATGATAAGGTGGTATCCACACAGGAAAAAGTCCTCCCCTACAAGTAGAGAGTCTGCATCTTCAAAATGGGTCTTCCCAAACGCTACCTTCGTCTTCATCCTTTTTGTCTTCTACTATGTGAGCCGATCCTCTGTCAGGTCTCTTGCCTTCGTTGCTTCTGCTATTGCTTCTAACTGCTTCATGGTCTGACTTCGTATCCTCCCCTTGAACGAGTACTTCTGTCCCCCTTTTTGTGGTATAATCAGGCTTTATTCCATGCGTCATAATGACATGCAACAATATGCTAAAATATCTTTTGAAAAGGTTTATGCAGAAATTAATGCTCTCTTGGTCATACTCCGAGAGCCCAAGCATGCGGTGTTTCTCATACACTTTGTCACAAAATCTTCACACATGGAGAGATTTTAGCAATTTGGAGACTCTCCAATGCCAATGTTTATCCCATTACAAAAGCACACAATGTCATCCATGTAGACAAATATAATTACATACATTGCAAGAATTTTGTTGTGCTTGGCTGCAAGATTCCAATTTTAATGTCTTCTTAATAAAAATGTGAAGTACCTCTTCACTCGAGGTGAAGTCACCCTTCACAGCTTTGTTTTACCTTGGCGTATTTGGCTTGGAGATGCCTTTTGAAGCATGATAATATCCGCCTTTGAATGTCTTTTGGAAGGCCTTGAAAACTTTGGTTTATTTGCCTTGGAAAAGCTTTTGAAGCTTGGCAGGGTCTTTGCTATAGTTTGGTGGGAGCAAGCCCTTAAAGGGGTCTTCGGAGGTTCGAGGCAGCTGGCCGCTTAGTGGGAATGACACCTTGTAATGAGCTTGGGGCTTTGGGCCTTTTGGAGGTGCTCGGAGGCTTGAGGCCCTTGAGGCTCTTGGGGCAGCGGGCTGTGGGAATGCGCCCCTGTGAAGGGGGTAGGTTTATGAAGGGCTTGAAGCTCGAAGCTCGCCGTGGGAAGGGGGCCCCAATAGGGGTGGACCCGACACAAAGGTTAAATGGGGTTGAGCACTTGGGGGAAGTCCGTGGCCGGACGGCGGGAATCAGGTCGAACGGGCTCCACGCAGTCGGGCAGTCACCAGCGGGCCAAGTGTTGCCGGACAGAGCATTCGACGCCTTTTGGGCAGTCAGTCAATCGGGCAGGCCGGGCAAGGCACGGGCAATTCTGGGCAGCGGGCAGTGCATTCGGGCAAGCGCGGGCAGCCGAGAAGATTATCGGGCAGGCGCTGAAAGCTTCCACGCGTGAACTCTCTCCAGCGGATGCGCCCGGCTCAAAAAACGGTTTTGGAGTGGATTTTCAGATCCGCCCAGTCTCCCCGAAATAGCCAGTGGGTTTTGACCCCGAAACCACTCAAGCCAAGAATAGACAAGCCAATTTGAGCTAGCCACCAAGCCCACGGGCTCTCTTGTGGTATATCCTCCGAAAAGTAAGATCTTAAGCCGAGTCGACATGCCCTTTCCCACACAAACTCTCTCTCTCTCTCTCTCTCTCTCTCTCTCTCTCTCTCTCTCTCTCACACACACACACACACACACACACACACACACACACACCTATTTTTAGGCAATTTTGAGGATAACTTTAATGGAGTTCTCGGGCTCGGTTTGCAGAGCTTGAAAGCTCTATGCGAAGCTTGCAAGGAAGGCTTCAAGATGGGATGATTGAAGCTTGATAAGTGCAAGATTGGGAAGATTAATTGAAGGTGCAAAACAACTAGAAAATTGACACAAAATGACTAGAAATGCAATAAATTGGATGCTAATCTTCTCCCTGATCAAACCTATCTAGCCATGGAGGGTAGTGGCCTCTTGGGTGTGCCAAGGACATGCCCACACACAACTAGATTAAGGCCTAATTAGTGAGATGCAACTAGTCATGAATAATGTTAATGCTCGAGGAGTTCACTATGTGTAAAACTATCATATCACGTGCGTTCAAGACATGTTTGTAAAACCCCTTATCTGTGAATTTTGTTAGGACTATAATGTACCCTTTTCTTTTAAAATCTGTAAGTTTTTTTCAGATTTGAAAAAATAATACCCTTATGTATATATATTTCTGTAAGTTTTAAGAACTTTAAATACCCTTCTGTTGAACTCACGTGATAGGTTACATTTTTATTAGGTGATCTCCTCGGGTGTTAATGGGCCGTGATAATGAAATGCTAATCCATCTAATGGAGATGCTAATGATTAACACACACTAATGCATAATGAAAATCCTAACTAGCACACCATGGCTCTGATACCAAATGTTAGGATTTGGATCGTGCTAGCTATGGTGGATGAAAGAGAAACATGGTGCAAGTGTGTGAGTGTGTGTAAGCAAGCTTATCACTCAAGTGAATTAGGTTCCAAGATAGGATTAGCTTGGACTCATAAAATAAATCTTGAGTATTGACTTAGCTTAGCACAAGCTCACCATAGACAAGCATGTAGTGCAAAATGAGTTGTTGTTTATTGATTCAAGAAATGAACTTTAAGTAGCTCTATAGCCTTGCTTCACAGTATGTGGGATAAATCCACTCTCCTCTCCTTGATTCACACCTTAAGACAAAGCTCACACTTTACATGAAGCTTATAGGAAAATTAATGCTTTAAAGAGCATTGTAGGCCTTGATAAGATAGAGAATCGTAAAGAGACTGCTTTCAAGCGTCCCAGTGCTAGACGCTATTTTCCCATTTTCAAATGTAGATGAGGTTGATCATGTATTGAGCATAACTTTTATTCAATTTGCAAAAATGATTGATGAGCATTTTGGTTTGTTTGCCACTTTTCATGCAATCCTTTGTTATTTCTCACAACTAGATAGAGATGATGTAATTTTTTGTTTCTTAAAAAGCAATCACTTAAAAAGTGAATATTCTAAGAACGTTATTTTTTAATTTACAAGCATTCAAACCTTTCTCTTTGGTTGTCACATTTCTCTTTGCAAACACTGTAGTTTTTGTGTACAGTAAAATGGAGATTAGTCATGCCATTCCTCTTGCTATTGCAACCAATGGCTTGATATCTTCTCAAACAGTTGCAAGTGCATCAGCTAATGAAGAGGAGATATTGTCATCTCTTCCTATTTGTAATGTGTGTGCGGCAAAAAGAGAAGCTCAAAATGTCGAGAGGAATTCTAAAAAGAAGATTATCAAAACCCTGCTAGAGATCAAAGCCTCTTCCAATAGGATGGAGACAATGCAAACCAATGTCTCTGATGTGGTTAAAACTTTAAGCTCTGCATTGGAGATTGAAAGTGGGATACTTTGGAAATTGCGAGAAGAGACAAAAGCAACAAACTTGCAGAGATTAGAGAGTGAGGCATACTTGAGAGAGAAACTTTCTCAAGTTGAGGATTCTCAAAAGATGATATTGACATCTATTGAGAATATTCAAAAAAGAGGTTTCAAGGAGTCAACGTGAATCAAAGGACAAATTCAAAGCAATACTCTATGACACATCATGCCAAGATTGAGAAGTACTGTCAACAAGCTGGGTGCTTTGACTAAGGTTCAAGGTTCAAAACTTTCACATATCCGAGTTACCTCAAATAAATTAAGTGCTTTGGCTATATTAGTTCGACCAAAGCAACATCAAGTTTCTCAACGACCTAATCCTACTAATGGAAGAAATATGTAATGTTGTGTTGTATCTTCATCAAACTTTTTCTTTTTTGGACACTCCTAGTGTGTCAATTGTGTTCATTTTAGAGGTGATAATGTGATGTTCCAGTTTATATTGATTATTTATTATGCCTAAGAATGTCCTTTTACTCACTGATTCATTAATAATGTAGTCAAATCTAGATTAAAACTATAGAAAGTACCTTATATGATATCTATTTGGACCTGATTTCGTAGATGGTATCTGGACCATATATAATATCACCCGGTCATGCACGATGTAGCCGACTATGTGATGAATCATGAAAGGTGAGATGCCAAATAGCATGAGAGAGAACAAGGCATTCACTACAAAGTACTATTGAGACCTTATTGGAGTGGAATGAAAGACAGTGCTTGCATGATGTACATGAAGGAAACTCTGAAGCCATGGATGTTGGGACAACTGAGAACATAGCATTGCAATGTAATCAAGATACTGTAGAGCCTATTGCTATCCTTGAAGAGGAAAACTATTCTAAAGTAGCAAAGTGTTGTTTGTCCATCCGCTTTGAATACCCAACTTCTCTCCTTTTACATCACAAGTTTATGGCACCTGTTCAATCCGAAAAGTGTGTGTTGCAGAACTTAGGAAGCTTAGATTTTTTTCTTAAAATGATGAATACGAATGCCACAGTTGTTCCATAGATGGCCGTAAGCTTTGCAGTAAGTATACTGTGGACATTCATTGGAAACATGGTCTTTGGATTTACACTTTGAACGCTAGGTTTCCACTCTTCTTACTGATTGTCTGGTCTGGCTTATTTCAGCAATCTGACTGGCCATCTCATCAATCTTCCTAGACCAAGACCCCTTCTTAGTCTTGTCTTTGCTCCTCTCATCTGAGCTACTTTCAGAACTACTGGAGGTCTTACTGGAATCAGAGTTTTCAGTAGAAGTACTGCTATCACTGGACCTCCTTTTCTTATGACTTCTTTCCTTCTTAGCCTGTTGTTCCAGCTTCAGGGCTCGCTACACCAGATCATTAAATTTCTTAATTGGTGCAGGTACCTCCTGTTCCCTCAGCTTCTTACTACGAAAACCATTTAAAAACCATGCATGGAACCGTTTTTTTGATGGTGGTTCTTGTCGCTGCCTTGTCAGTTCCTTGATTTTCCCTACATAGCTTCCAACTGATAATTTCCTTTGCTTTATCTTATCTAGTTCACAGAGGATATCCTCATCTCCTCTGTTATCTGAATATTCCAGTCAGAAAGCTTTGAGTAGTTTGTTACATGATCTGAGTTGGCAAGCTGGGTAATGGTAGTACCATTTCTTGGCTGCCTCCTTCAATGTCTGAGGAAAGTATTCCCCCCAATCATCTTCATCAATGTTTTTCAACTCAGCATACTGTTCGAAGGCTTGGATATGAACATTTGGGTCATCTCTCTTCCCACCCTTGAATACTGAAAAAGAAATTTTCAATGAAGAGGTGTAATCATGTCGATCAGCATTGTTTCTGCCTCTTCTCATCGTAGGAACCTAACTCCTTTTTGAAGATTTCATGTAATGATCTGTATTTGCATCCCAATCAATTTCTTCTGTAGTCTCAGTTTCTGTCTCTTCCCTGGCTTTTTTGATGGAACTGTGACGACTACCTTTACTGCCTTTGGCTCCTTCATCCCCATGTGTGGTCCGAGAACTCATGGCCTTGCGTTCTTCCCTTTCAGTCCTCCTTCGTCTGGGCTTGACTGGAGTGCTGAGAGCCCTTAGCCTCATCAGCTTGACTATGCTCCTCCGAAGCCTCAGTCTCAGTCCTCGGTTCAGTCTTAAGATCAGAATCTCTTTCTGACTCCTCAAGAATAGGGTCAACGCGGTAGGATGGCTTTCGACCACGACTAGGTTTGGGTGCCATATCTTCAGCTGAAAATTCAAACTGGGAGAAGCGATTTGGTCAATGCGCAAATAGCTCTAGCCACCATTATCGCCAAAATGGAATTGGAGCTGATCTCTTCAGATAGCTGATTCCAGTGTTAGAATTTACAGCTACTGGAAGTCGTCAATTTAGTTAATGAAATTGAAATGGAGTATAGAAACTGAGCTGGAACAATTCTGAATTGAAATATTCTACTGGAATTAGGAACAGACTGAATGACTGAAAAAGTGTTTGAGATTCAGATTCAGAGTTTATAGATACAAGGTATTACAGATTGAAGATTGATGGACCACTGTATTAATGATTACAGAGTAGAGTTACAAGTGAAGAGACTAGAACCAAAAGACTAGAAGTAAGAATTCAAAGAGTGCAAACAGTGCCAAAGTACAATCAACCCGATTACAATGTAATGGGTCCTATTTATAGCTTCTTGAGGTTACTGTGGTAACCGCCATGGTAATTATTGGCTGGTCCGCTGTTCGGCTTCTTGGAGATGATTCCCACCTGTTGAGACTATCTCCTGTTGGAATTAGGGTTGCAGAGAAACACACACAGCTTGGAGAAGACGAAGGAAGCTCAAGGCACACAATAGAGAGTGTGTTACTTAGTGCGCAATGGAAAGATAGATAGCCCTAGAGTGATGGGCGTATATACAATGCACGGGGGAAAAAACCTCCTAAAGAGGGAAAAAATGCCCCGGCGGTCCTAGTGTGTTCACACACATCACTACCACATGTATATGGTAACAAATCCCCCCTGGAGTGATGCGGTGAACGAGAGCTGGCACATGAGTAAAGGGAAGTGCCATGCCCTGAGGACAGGATCAGTCCACAAAGGGGAGTAAGCCCAAAGCTTTGCGGAAAGCTTCAAGCTTCTCACGAGACAATGCCTTTGTGAAAAGATCTGCAAGGTTGTCCTGTGTTGGCACATAAGCCAAGCTGATCTCTCCTGCTGAGAGCCTCTCCCTGACATAGTGGTAATGCACCTCAATGTGCTTTGTGCGAGCATGAAAAACTGGGTTCCTCGCAACTGCCAATGCGCTCTGACTGTCAGTGTAGATAGTGTTGGCAGTGTCCTGTCCAACACCCAAGTCAGCCATAAGGCGTCTGAGCCATACACACTCAACCGTAGCTGTGAAGACTGCCCTGTACTCAGCCTCACAACTCGAAGTGGCCACAGTAGGTTGCTTCTTGCTCAACCATGATATACATGAACTGCCAAGCATGAAACAAAAACCACTTGTGGACACTCGCGTGTCAAAACAACCAGCCCAATCTGAGTCCGAAAAAGCATGTAAGTCTGGCGGCAATGATCCCCCTTGGGATAAAACAAGCCAAGATGTAAAGTGCCACTAAGGTAGCGGAAAATCCTCTTGACAGCCTGCCAATGCTTAGACCCTGGGCTATGCATAAATCTGCTGACCTGCGAGACTGCAAACTGAATATCTGGCCTCGTGTTGCATACATAAATGAGGCAGCCAACAGCAGTTTGGTAAAGAGTGACATCAGCAGGATCGCCAGCATCATGTAGACTCAACTTCAAACCTGTTTCCATGGGAGTGGCAATAGGTTTGCAATCCTCAAGTCCAAACTTACATAGCAATGTCTCTATGTAACTTTTCTGACACAAGGCAATACCACCATCACACTGCTTAAACTGTATACCCAAGTAATGATGCAACAGCCCCAAATCTTTCATCTTGAAAGTAGCATTCAAATCAGCCTTAAATTCAGCAATATGTCTCTCATTTGGTCCAGTGATCAGCAAATCATCAACATAAAGAACCACAATGAGAAATACATCATCCTCACGCTTTACATACAATGTGCTTTCTGTTGGACTGTTACGAAAGCCTCGTTTAACCAAATGAGTGTCAGCTTTCTCATACCAAGCACGAGGAGATTGCTTCAACCCATACAAAGCCTTCTTACATTTGCACACTTTGTCCTCTTGTCCTTTTATGACAAAACCGCGAGGCTGCGTTACATAAACTTCCTCAAATATGTCACCATTCAAGAAAGCAGTAACAATGTCTGATTGATGTACATCCCAACCAAAATGAGCTGCCAATGCACATAGAAAACGCACAGTAGTCATACGACAAGTGGGAGCAAAAGTCTCTTCATAATCTATGCCTTTTTGTTGTGCATAACCCTTTGCAACAAGTCGAGCCTTATGGCGATCGATCTCACCATCCGGCTTGCGTTTCAACTTGTAAACCCACTTCGTACCAATGGCCTTTTTGCCAGGAGGCAAATCACATAAAGTCCATGTGTCATTCTCTATAAGTGCATCATATTCTGATTTCATGGCAGCAATCCAATTTCTGAATTCTGTGCTTCATCAAAAGACAGAGGCTCCTCAACATCATGTAAACTAGACACAGCCAAAGCATAACAATCTGATGCATAAGATGCATGGCGAGAGCCTGAACGAGTACGACTAGATAAAGGTGCATCCAATTTACTGTCACGCAAAGTGTGCACCAGCCATTTTGGCATACCTCTAGCCTGCTCATTTTCAGCCCTTTCCTCATCAAGTACATCATGTACATCTGCATCAGTAATAGGCTGTTCTAAAACATTTTCAGAAACCCCCATAGGCTGTACATTTGCCTCATTGGAACTTACATTCGTATTTCCACCACTGAAAAGAGGCAACAAAGTGTCATAAATGTCCTGTGAGCTTACATTACTGTCTCTAGTACATGACAGCAAGGGCTGAACAGAATCTTCCACAAACACTACATCCCGTGAAACCAGAATACGTTTTGTTTGCGGATGATACAACCTGTAACCTTTGCTTTCAGCACTATAACCAACAAAAATACATTTGACAGCCTTATCATCCAATTTTCTGCGCTGCACTTGTGGCACCAAAGCATATGCCAAACAGCCAAAAACACGCATGTGCTCAATAGAAGGTTTTCTATCATGCCATGCTTCATATGGAGTAATAGACTGCAAAGCTTTCGTAGGACACCTGTTAAGTACATAAGTGGCACACATGATGGCCTCAAGCCAAAAAGAATGCGGCAAAGCTTGACTTTTGACCATACATCGTGCCATTTCCGTTAGTGACCTGTTTTTCCTCTCAGCAACACCATTTTGCTGAGGTGTATAAGGCACTGTACATTGGTGTTTTATCCCACGACTAGCCAGAAATGCATTAAATTCATGAGACATATACTCCCCCCCTCGATCGGAACGGAGGGTGCCCATAGTACATTTTGAGACATTTTCAGCCATAGCCAAAAATTGTTTGAAGCACATAAAAACTTCGGACTTCGCTTTAAGCGGAAATACCCATGCATGCCTGGAGTAATCATCAATGAAAGTCACGAAGTACAGGTAATTGCCCAAGGACGGAGTTTGCATGGGCCCACAAACATCACTATGCACAAGCTGCAACCTGCATGTGGCCCTAACTGAACCATCCTTTGGAAACTTAGAACGCTGCATTTTACCCAAAATACAGCCTTCACAAACATGTTTGACAGGTGCTTCAAGAGGCGGCAAAGAAGCAACCATATCAGATTTCTGCAAACGCAGCAAACTGGCAAAATTCAGATGACCAAAACGTGCATGCCAAAGTTTTGCATCTGAAATAGCCCTTGAATCTGCAACAGCATTTGCAAAATTTTGTCCACACTTGTCATACAAAGTGAGCTTATACAGCCCACGGCACAAAAGCCCAGATGCAACAATTTCATCACCAAAACTGAGATCATGAACTGTACATCTGTCATCCACAAATTTGACTACAAGTCCAAGTCTAGCAAGTGCGGATACAGACAAGAGATTCTTCTTGATCCCAGGTACATAAAGTGCATCAACAAGTGTGAAGGAACTGCCATTAGCAGCAGTGAGCACAATCTTTCCAACTCCCTGAACTGGATAAGAGGCGTTGTTGGCACAAGTGACTGAATTCCCATGAGGGACAGACTCGAGAGAGGTAAACAATTCACGATGTGAGGTAATGTGCTTTGTAGCACCACTGTCGAAATACCACACATGTGAATCTGCAGCAACTGACAAGCATGCATCATGGACAGCAGGATTGTAAGTGCACTCTGCGCTAAAAGCCCATTCTGCATCAACATCAGCATCACAGTCTCCTTTCACAGAAGACTCAACAATGGCTGCATTTGTAGTGGAACCAGCATTTGCAGTGGAACCACCCTCTTTCTTCTTAGCCTCTTTGGCCTTCAACTTAGGACACGACTTGATCAAGTGATCATTGGCTTTACAATAATGGCAACGCATCTTCTTTTTGCCCTTATCACCAGAATTGCCAGACGAAGTGCTGCCAGCAGAAGCATTAGGAACAGAATTTTTGCCACTCGCAGCAGAACCATAAGAAGTGGCTGCATTACTGTTACCACCCTTTCTTTGAGAAGCAATAAAAGCCTGTTCAACTGCACGCTGCCTAGTCCTGTTTTTTCTAGAAAGTGACTCTTGCAACAGCAATGTGCATAATGCATCAAACTTGACAACTTCAGGATTTCCTTGGGTCATCAGTCTCCAAGTACTAGCAAAAGTCTGGTAGGAATCTGGTAAGGCATCAAGAACAGTCTGCACAAGGGAACTGTCTGAAATGACTTCACCTGCAGAAATAAGTTGCTCATTGATATCCTTGACACTAGCAAGGAAAGTGTCCATATCATCTTCCTCATGCATAATCTTCGACTCTAGCTCTTTACGCAGCAAAGCAATTTTAGCCTCATTGCGGCTTGCATAAAGACCTGCTAGAATATCCCAAGCCTGTTTTGCAGATTTTGCTGAACGGATGTGAGGAACAATGGTGCGCTTCACAGACAACGCAATCAATGCATGAGCCTGCGCATCCTTAACATCCCAACGAGCTTGTTCTGCTGTAGGCAAAACAACTCTAACAGCTGCAATCCTTGCAGCAAGACCTGCAACATCCCTCAACATCGCCTACATCTTCAGAACCAGGACGTACATCAATGCCCTGCACAATGTTCCAGACACCTTTTGACACAAGAACATGTTGCATCATATAAGCCCACATAGGGTAGTTGTCCCCATCCAACCTGTCCTCAGCAGCAAACATCTTGAACACATCTGTGTTGTTGTTGTCAGCCATGGTAAATGCTGCACCTGATGTGAAAACTGCCCGAAAATAGGAGAAATGGAGCGGGAACAACTTGTGCTATATAGCACAAACCGTAGAAGACTATAAGGCACCTGTTATGCAGAAAACGGCACTGACAGAAAATCTGCACAAAATGACGAAATAGCCTGTGCAGTACTGCCCGTAGTGGAAACGGAGGCCGAAATGAGCCCAAATCAAAATTCTGAGCAGACCAAGCTCTTCGAGCTCCCCCAAAATATTTGTCGACCTGCGAACGCTCGCCAAAGCTCACTGAAATCGGAGAAAGTGAGCAGGCGTGTGCTGGAGCAGCTGGCGACTAAGCCCGGGAGGACGTGACCTGCTCTGATACCAATTGTTGGAATTAGGGTTGCAGAGAAACACACACAGCTTGGAGAAGACGAAGGAAGCTCAAGGCACACAATAGAGAGTGTGTTACTTAGTGCGCAATGGAAAGATAGATAGCCCTAGAGTGATGGGCGTATATACAATGCACGGGGGAAAAAACCTCCTAAAGAGGGAAAAAATGCCCCGGCGGTCCTAGTGTGTTCACACACATCACTACCACATGTATATGGTAACATCTCCGTCGTCTACAGTCCATGCAATTGAAACAACATCAATAATGATGTAGAGATGGATTAATTCTTATTCAAAATATTGTATACAAAGTGGTTGTATAAATGGTAGTGCACGTTTTTCTTCCTACACCTTTTCAGCTTAGATATAGATGTGATTCTATGTTAGGATTATGTGTATGTGGGCATTGATTCTCTGGAGGACTTTTGAGAATATGAAAATTGTTTTTTAGTGTCATAAAATCTAATATCTAACTAACCCAAATGATTTTATCATATTAAACTGATCATTTAATGTGGGAGAATAAACAATGAACAAGAGTTAGAATTTAGACATGTGTTATGGATCTATGTTGACACGGGGCCAAAGTCAATGGGTCCAAATGAGAGATGGTCTGTCACAGAGCAATGCTAGCTAATGGAGCTTGAAAGACCTTAGGGTTATCTTCATTAAAGACCTCCAAAGGTTAGTGTTAAAAGTCCTTAGACCTCAGACCTTAGGCAAGCTACGGCTGTGCTCGAGATCGGAATTCCCAAGCTTGAGGTGCTTGTCGTGCTTGCTGACTAAGGTACTTGAGGTGCTTAATGACTAAGGTGCTTCATGACTAGGCTTGAGGTGTTCCAAAAGTCAAACACATCCCTACACAAGGGTGGGCAAGTCCTACAAGTAGGGGTGTGAGAGAGAACACACGCACACTCACTCCATGCAAGCCAATAAAGAGGCAACAAGGACACATGTCAAGTTCCTCCCCATGTTGCTCTCATAAGGTACCTAAAGTCTATTGTTTGACCTCTAAAGGGGTCCAATGAGAATTTAGTTATTTAATTAATTGTTTAAAGAATTTTTCAAGCCCACTCTCTCAAAGGGAAAGGAGGACACTTGTCCAAATGCTACCATGGTTGCTCGATATGCACTATGCATGTGATTGGCTAGGATTGCAGGGGTCCAATCAAATGCAAGCATGAGCTACAAGGAGGGGTTGACTAAAGCAATTTGGGGGTGTCCTTGGGGGGCGTACTCTCTCTCACACACACTCGCATGCTCATTCTCACTTGGTGAAAGTGCAAGAACTCCATCTCCTTCTCCAAGCTTGTTGAGAAGTTGAGAGCCTACATCAACACTCTTGGCTATGGAATGCGGATCCAACCAAGAGCCATGCTTCAATGCTTAAGCTTGCCATATTCTCCATCTTCATTACTATGCTAAGCAAGAAGAGTGAAGTGAGGAACTATTTCTTTCTCATATGAGTGTTTCTTCTTCCTCTTCCATACCCTCATTCCTTGCTAGCTCTCTCCACCTTCGAAGGTGTTTGAGGTCTTGGTACTAAGGCCGAGGATAAGTTAATGGTTTCCATTAGCTAAATTATGGACATAATTGTGGTGCATGAAGGTCTCTATCTTCATTGTACCATCAAGGTCTCAAGGAACACAAAGCTTGTATTGTATCAAGTCTCTATTTATGGGAGAAGTTATAATACAAAAGGCTTTTGGAGGGGGGATCGGCTCCACATAAATCTGATCCTCAATTGTTGTCAAGTTCTCTAATTCTCAATTGTTGTCAATTGTTGTCAAGTTCTCTAATTCTCTCTCTTGTAAAACTATTGTTCATGCCAAGTTAATTAAGTATAATGGTTATGTTGCTACCGCAAATTAAGATCACCCTCTATGTTCTCAAAGTAGTCTTAAGATTGTGTGACTTTTTGGTGGGATTATGAATGGATGGAGTCAAAACTAAGCAACAAGTATTTTCATCATTGGGATGCATAGTGATTGGAACAATTTTTTGTAGGACTACGAATACACAAAGTTAATCTACTAAACAACACGTGTCATCTTTGTAATGTGCTCCTCATATCTCAATAAACATCTTTGTAATGTGCACCTCATATCTTGATAAACATCTTTGCTCCTTTGAATTCAATACTTGAGTCAAGAATATACAAATGTCAATTGAATGTACTTGACTTGCACTCATATAATGCATTGGCACATTTATGAAGTTTTTATCTTCTTAGAAGATGGATTAGTTCTTAGAGGTGTTCTCTTGGCATATCCCAAAATAATAATGTGTTATCATGGTTGTTAATTCTAAACCCCCTTATGTAACCTCTCATTGGACAGTGCTTTGAAAGTAGAATGCAAATGTATAATTTTTATCAAGTTTGAACTTTTATAAACACACATTAAAAAAGAGACCCTAACAACTCAAGGCCAGCAATGTGGTAGAGTGAAACTTTGTCAATTCAAATATAGAGAAGTTTATATTATACTAGACATATATAGTGGATAATGCACATTCCCATTTTATAATGTGGTAATTTTGCTTGAACTAAAACCCCTTCATGTGATCTATCCTCAGATAGTGCTTCAAAAGTAGAATGAAATCACAATATCTACCAAGATGGAACTTTTTTTAACATATAATTTTTTTAAAAACCCAATAGCACATGTTTGGCCTTGTGACATGGTAAAAGTCACCGTACATTGGTTGCATTGGTTCAAAGTTTTAAATTTAATTTTCAAATTACTAGGTTTAAACTCAGGGGCTTACCAAACTTTAAATGTGAGAACCAAGCATGCCTTGTGAAATATGTGATCGAAATAGAAGTTGCGAACTATGCAAACCTTTAGAATTGGAAGAAAGAACTAGAGGAAAAATTATACAACAAACCCAAATAGATCATTCCCTTTTGTAATTATTTTGTACATGTACATTTATTTGATTCAATTTGATTAATAAAGCTAAACAATTATTTCTTTCTTTAATTATGAAAGTTTTATAAATTTTCTTCAAGGGTAGTCCAGAACTTACCTAGCGATACACTCCCTCACTCTCTTTTTTTCTCTCTTGCCGTTGCGTCCCCCCTCCCCTCCCGGCCCACCACAAAAAAGGCGCCCCCTCCCCCCGTCGTCCTTACATCTCTCTAAGCATCTTTGCTCCTTTGCATGCAATATTTGAGTCATGACTACACATTTGTCGATTGAGTGTACTTTGCTTTGAGTTCATGTAATGTATTACTTTTTTTGTGTGCAAAACTCACAATTGTGAGTGGATAGTATTAAGAACATCAGAAATATACACCAACCTCGAGCTCAGACCGAGCCTTGAGGGTCAAAGGATTACAAGTTTTCTGCTCGATAGAGAAACCACAACTACTCCTAGGCTTTACTTATTACCAGATGTCATCATGACATGTATTGTTCTAGACCAGTCCTCTGAGGCTTGTTTGTCTCCGATCATGTGGATTATCACTCTGCTCTCTTTGCCATAGCTAGATCCCCCTCAAACACACGGTGGTTCCTTGCTTGCCAAATTTGGTGAAAGAAGTAGTACCTGATTATTTGAGTGCAGACAAGAAGAGCAGGACTTCCCAACCTGTGACTACCAAAGAACAGATCAGTCTTGAAGAACTTAATTTTCCATGTCCTTTGAATCCACTTGCATATTTTCCCAGCCATGCCACTGATTGCCTGGCATCCCGTGAAAAGGTGGGCTAGGTCTTCACTAGCTATTATGCACCCCGAGCAACGATTGGACCCGATTCCTCTTTCTTGTATCTTTACGCCTGTTGGCAGAGCACCGCACCCCACATCACTTTCCACAGAAATATCTTCATATACTGAGGCCACCTTGGCTTCCAGATGTTCTCCATGACTCCCCCACCCACCGTTTTTCCATCCAGTGCCTCTTCCATAATTTGTTGAGGGGGCTAGACCAATTAGCCTCATGCATTAATGCATGGTAAATGCCTTTAGAATGTGATTTCCAAAAGAGGTTGCTCCTGGGCCATCTCCAAGATCATGTAATGTATTACTACATTTCTTAAGTTTTTATCTTTTTACAAAGATGGATTACTACTTAAAAGTGTTCAGTTGGCAAGCTGAAAAGCTAGCTAGCAATGCACTCCCTCTCTACCTCTTTGTCTCTCTTACTCACTGTTGTTCCCGCTTACTCGCATATCTATGCTCGTCACCCCCACCGTCCGGATGATGAGTCACACACTCGTCTTGATAACCAACACTACCATTTCTATTGCAAGCTTTATGATTTTAATAGAGTTGTTGAGCAATTCTAGTGTGGTGCCTTTTTAAGTTAGTAACTTGTAGTAATAACCACCTGACCTCCTATAGTGTAATTGCTTTACAAGGTCTACCTAATGCACCTGCTATGTAATCTCTCTCTCTCTCTCTCTCACACACACACACACACACACACACACACACACACACACACGCACACGCACACGCACACACACACAATTTTCAAATTTGTGTTGAGCTTTAGCTCCATAATCCACAAAAGGTACACAAATGCTAAAAAGTTTTTTGCATTCTACACTATTGCTCCATAGCTCCAATCTTCGAGTTTGCAATCCCAAAGACCATCTTTGCCAACTGTCAGCTATCATCCCTTGAAGGCACCAATACGAAATGCGTGCATGAAGAGCAAGAGGAGAGAGGCACATGTTGTCTATGGAGCTCTTTGTAACAACAATGTGCAGCTCCTTATTCACTATGTTGGCACATGCCTATCGGTGCAGAAAGAGATACTTCATTTCTGGACCCACCACATCTTGGACGAGCCCCCTCCCCTTGGAAGAGGCAGTCTTCTGTGCACCCACTTGCGGAGGCAGGTGAAAAGAGCATCCACTTGCTGTTACGAGGCTCGTTTGAACCCACCCTTAGTTTAGCTGAATGGATGTACCTATAGCTTGAAGGCTGAAGCACTCTAGTTGAAGTGTGTTACCATGAGAATGGTAAAAATTCTGCTCTCTCTCTCTCTCTCTCTCTCTCACTCACAGAGTTTGATCTTTCTCTCTCTCCACAAAGTTTAATTTGTAAAGGCAAAAAGTTCGAGTCCGGTCTGAAGGACCAGATTTGAAAGCGAATGGTCCACCTTCCGGATTTAGCCCGCCTAGCGCCTGAACTTTTGAATTCAAAGCAAAGCTTTGACAGGGCGAGTAGGAGGAGCAGCCAGATAGACGCTAACAGTACGCAGCAGGAGGTGCGACACGCTTAAAATTGTAGCTCCGGCTATGGCGTTTTTCTCTTCCAGCAGGATACCGTTTGCGAAAGAGGTAAGAGTCTTTGCGCTAGCAGCATTGGCGAACGAACTCGATTCTGAAAGGCTTTTTGCAACGAAAGCATTTCCATAGAGCCTATTGTAGTGTACATGAAATTTCCAGGAGCTCTCCGCCGTTCCTTCATAAATAGCATTTTCCTGGCATTGCCGACTTCCATCGTGAAGAAATTAGGCTACTCACATATAGCCTGATGAATTGTTGCTAACTGCTTGATCATACTGCTAATAAGAACCTTGAATTCTTCTCTGAGATCTCTCTCATGCTATGGTAGAATGCATTTCTGAAACGGATTAGTAGCTGTTACTGTTTAATTGCCGTTCTTCTTGTTGTAGCCTACAATGTTGGTACAGAATAGACACTATTGAGCAATGGAGGCAGCGGAATAGGATTTTTTTTTAGAGAGAGAGAGAGAGAGAGAGAGAGAGAGAGAGAGAGAGAGAGAGAGAGAGAGAGAGAGAGAGAGAGAGAGAGAGAGAGAGAGAGAGAGAGAGAGAGAGAGAGAGAGAGAGAGAGAGAGCATCTATGTGCTGAGAGACTATGAGGTGCGTTCCTCATAATGCGATCCAATTTCTGATCAGACGTAGGCAACTGAAAAGAATTTATCTTTGATAAGATTTATAAAGTGGTGAAATTTTGCCAAAGTTACTGGAAGGAGAACACATCTCGTTTTTCAAAGGTCAGTGAGTGTCTTCACGCTGAGCATTGCTAAGGCTCGAGTTTCTGTAGCTCGCACAACAAAAGAGGCATTTTCCTTCAGGATTGAAACCTTATATAAAGCTTATGCTTATTTTTCCTTTCAATAACGCCATATCCAATAAATTTTCTGGATTATGTGTGGTATGTCAGATCTACACCTAATTCAAGAACATCATTTTAGTTGGCTGCAGGTATTAAGCCCTTTTTGTCACAGCTGTTATTTTCTCACGAGGTAGTGGTCTATTTAGGCTGTACCATGGACCATGCTGCACACAATGGCTCTTTCTTGTAAAGATACATACTCTTTTTTTATGGTAAATCTAATGGGAACTTTGGGCTATTGGCTTGAACCAGAGTGAAGAGAGCTTCGTTTCCATCTTACAAACAAAAAAGCCCTCTGATGCAAGTTGGAATACTGTCGATCGTTAGAATACCCTTATGCAAGTCATTCGATTGCCTTTTGAAAAAGGTGTGGCAACTTCTTTCAAACAGTGTCATGCTAGGAGACGTTAATTGTATGTTGGATGCTGATGTGTTGAACACTGTCATACTCGTTTAGAATTTGCAGGTGTGCAGCAATGATGGGACAATGTGGTCCTAGAATACTCAGTTTCAAGTCAATTTTCAGCTCACTGAGGTATTGGGATGATGCCTCAAGCATCCATAGGGATCGGCAAGCTGAGCTTCAGCTCGTCTGGGAGGTAAGAAACACTGTTGGTTCAGGACTGCTTCAAGAGATTAAATTAGTCAATATGTTCACAAGGGGGGCCTGCTTTGCAAATTATTGCTTTGTTTACGTTCATTAAATCTGCAGTTTACTGTCTGAACTAACAAACTGTGACTATGCCTCTCTTTTTGGCCAGGAGATTGGAGATGATAAGAGTAAGAGGCTCGAACAGCTTCAGCAATCAGTGTCGGTAGCTGTACACAACATTTATGAAAGGGTGATCAGAGAGCTTCATTTGTACTGCACAGCCTATGCGTTTAAAAATTGCACGCTGTTTAAGCAATTTATATGGTTTGCTCATGTTTACTGTCAGGCAATAGAAGAAAATATAAGGAGGAAAGCAGATTTGGAAGACATGGTGGCCAAAAGTGAGACTCAACTGAAAGAGCTGCTTGGACCCAGTGCTTTTGAGGTGTGTAAACTCAAAGTTTAAAGCTGAAAGGCACCTTGATTGAAGTGAACTAATCCAAATGTTACAATATGACAGGTAATAGCATCACAGCATTTGCCTCTACAGACCCGATTGAACATAAATACAACTCATCTGAAGGCCATGGAAAGCGTTGGCATTACCGAGTATGGCTGGATTGGAGGACTGCTTGTCTTAGTAAAGCTCCGTCACAGGATTGTAGCATTCAGAGAAATGTTAAAGCTTCCACCTTGTAAAAGTGCAGACCTTGATGAGGTAATTCACATATAACCATTTTTTTGGGGTCTGTTTTTTGATAAATCTACACAAACCAGCACATGTGAAAACGCATGTGCAACTAATATACACTGTAACCTTTACCTCTTATAATGTTATGGAACTTGTCTGTCTCACCATGTTTTTAACATCGGTATTGGGTTTTGGCACAGATGCTTGCTCGCACAACTGAAGACCTTTATAATTTATGTCCAAGTAAAATGACCTTGGTTCCAACAATCACATTGTCAAAAACTAGACAAAAGCCCATCTTTCAGGTTTGTGTTTGTATGTGTTCTCCTTTTCATGTATTCATATTTCAATCACCTGGTTGGGTTGAATACAGATATCTGATTTACATTATCATCGTACTTGAGTGTTTGCTGATATGGTTATTGCACTTAATGCTTCTCCATTAATGACATCTTTGCGTATTAAGTAGCAGTCAGTAGTATCATTGGAAAAGTAAGCTTTGCACACTAAATTGTTCTCCAATGGTGTACTACAAAAACCTTACTTGGATTCTTTTCTAAACAGAGGATGCATCATTTTTATCACACACTTTGTGCCATTGAGGATATGTGGGTGCACTCTTTAGTTACCAAGGTAAACACTTTAGCTCTTCTAAATGTCATTAATGTAAGCTCGGCACTTTAATGCTCTGAATTGGTAAACTAATGAAATATAGTAAGCAGGATGCACAGAAGATGCCTAACTTTCCTCAATTCTCTGAATCACCTCTTCGAAAATGTCTTGAAAAAGGTTGCTTCAATGCTTCTCTTGTTCTTTTTCTCTATGATGAACACTATGATAAGTTCTGAAGGTCTTGCCGTAAATCTAACATGTAAAGCATGCCTCCAGATAGTTCTTTGAGATGGAGCACTAAATCTTCAAGCTCAAAGATCAGATTGAAAGCCATGGAAAACGGGCATACGAAATTGAGTGATGAAGCCTCGGCTCTAGATCAACTCAGTAAGTGGCTTTTTCATTTTGTTGAATGTATTTTTAGTTGAGCTTCTGATCTTAATTTCCTACCTATGCTATTTACCTGCTACAGCTGATAAGATACTAAGAAAACTTGAAAAGATCAACAGGCAAACAAAATCAACGAGCCAGTCTGTGGGTGAGGTTTCCAGTCCTCTTTTGCCATGCTCAAGGGCAATGAATTCTCCATCTTCAAAACACACTGCAACACCTAAAGACCTAAGATGTAAATCGCTCTCATTGCCACTTTCGCCCAGTAATGTCTCAACAACACCAACTTCTATCATACCAGAATCAACAGTTTTCACACCCACACCTGGCTATTATAGTGAAGATCAATCAGAAAATCTTGATACTTGTTGGGCAGCCCAATATGCAAGCGACTTGCATGACCGCAGATTTAGAGAGCCAAATGTTGAGAACCAAAGCCTAGCAGCAAGTGTGAAACCAAACATGCTATCAAGTTTGTTTTCATCTATTGAGCTCCAGTGTCGAGAAGATGCTCAAGCAAGTGCTAAAACAAACAGGTTATTAGATCTGCTGTCAGCTGATAACAAACTTATCAGGGGTAAACAAGGCTTTCCCTGTCCTAGGTCACCAACAACTGCAGTCAATGGGAAAACTTTATCCCCAAGCTCAAAAGCCAATACACATCCACCTGCACAGATCCCGTCCGTTGCACCAATGTCTCCACCTCCACCTCCACCTCCACCTCCACCGCCACCACTACTGTTGCTGCCATCACGTACTCATCCTCCTCCTCCACCACCACCACCACCGCCACCATCCCATTCATCAAGAGGCAGAACATTTCAAACCAGTAAATCAAAAAAACTTAGGAAATCACCTACTATAAGCAGACTCTATCTTGAGATGAAGAGAAAGATGGAAGGAATGGCATCTAGTCAATCACCCTGCACAGATGTTGCTGTGCAGCGTCGAACAGGAAATGGTTCTCGCCAGAGCATGGCTGAAGCTCTAGCAGAGATTACCAGAAGGCAAGTTTTTGATTATTGGGTTGTGTTTCTTATTAAAACAATCAAGTCCTAATGATTTCTTTGTCAACCTGTCTTTCAGATCTGCTTACTTCAGAAAAATAGAAGATGATGTGCATAAGCATGCAAAATCCATACTTATAGTAAAATCCAAACTGGAGACATTTGAGGCCCTCAATATGCATGATTTACTGCAGTTCCATGGTGAGATAGAAGCTCACCTAGAGCAACTCACGGACGAATCTCAGGTGTTGAAACTATCCAAGAGTTTCCAATACTGTTTAAGACTTATTTTGATAATCCGGTAAGGATTGACACTCATGTCGAAAATATGGCATGTGCTTTTGTGCAGGTCTTGGCTCGTTTTGAAGGGTTTCCAATTAAAAAACTTGAAACTGTAAGAGCTGCAGCATCTCTACATCTCAAGTTGACCTCCTTGATTCAGCAGATTGACAAATGGTCTGTTGAGCCTCCCATGTCTGATCAGCTCGAGAAAGTCAACGCTTTCTTTGACAAAGTATGAAGATGTGCATTTCGTTGTACTCATTCTTGGGTATAAAATTCTTTGTTTACTGGAGAGTATTCTTGTTTCCAGGTGAAATCAGAAGTAGAAGCAATTGAAAGGACAAAAGATGAGGACTGTCAGCGCTTCAGCTGCCACAAGGTTCAATTCAGTTTCGAGACAATCATTTCTATCAAAGAGGCAATTGTTGGCATATGTTCTCAATGTTTAGCTTCAGCCCTGGCAGTAAGTAATACTTTCTCATATATGCAGAGTCAAGCTCTGAAATAGAATACATCGACTTAAAAACAGACTACTATGGTGTTATTAAAAAATGATGACCATCTTTCCTTTCAGAACTAAAAGCGTGTTAGATCCTACTGAAACTCTTGACAGGAAAAAGAAAAGTGATCAAATCACGAGGCCTGCCAAGAGATAAACTACGAGCAAGCTGCAAAGAGAATTTGCATCACTTATCAACTCAATGTCTATTCATGAAACTTCCAAACACAATGAATGTGCACCCGCTGAACATCCAAATGCATTGGGTGTTAGATCCACATTTTCTGTCTTTATGGACATAATAAATGTCCACTGGTGAAACCCACTATTTATTTGATTCATTTTTTACCAATCAATATATAATCATGTAGAAAGTAGACAAGTTTGATTAGAATTTGAGTTAAGCCAAAAAGGATAAGCAATGCTATGGCCTTTGCCCTTAGGGTGGACCCAAAACCTGAGTATCATCATTGTCCAATGATCAAATTTTCATGTCACTCATGTATACCACACAAATGGATTATGTGATATTTCCATTTTATTGATTTGCAGGAGAGCCAAAGGATCACATCAAATGTGAAGATGGGTGGGGGTGGGTACTCGTGCACCAAGGACATGAATAAGCTAAAGGGCACTTTCCAAATGCTGTACAAGGCGTTTCTGTTTGCATTCAGGGTTCATAATTTTGCAGGTGGGCTTGACGAAAGAGCTGAGCAGTTGTCTTCTCAGTTGGCTCTTGAAATGGAGGGTTATCCTTCCAGCTTCTGGTCAGAGCTTGCCAAGTAGTCCTCTAACAAAAATACATAGGAAAACCAATTGACCCACTTTATATAATAGAGGTTCCTTGATGAAGAATTAAAGATATCAAAGTTCATCAAGGCACCTTCGGGCGCAGGCCCGTGATACTTTCTTCCATTCTTTGCGAAAGCCTTAAAGAATGAATGATCAAGGCCAAGAAGGCAAATCTCATTGAGCTTGTCTGTTACCTGAAGGTATGCATCTGGTAAAGACCTTGAAGGAACAAGTGGAATCCTAGACCAATTTTGTAATTATCCCTTAGGTTATGACACCATTGCGACCGTTGAGGCAATTTTTGGCTAACATTTCTTGTAGATTTTAATGAAACCCCCTCCGACCACCTATTCACAATTATCATTGTAAAGGAATTGTGCCTACCATTTTGAAAAATGAAACACGAGAATCTATTCATATGCGCTTTCTCTCTCTCTCTCTCTCTCTCTCTCCCCCCCCCCCCCCCGGGGCAGTCCTTTTGCATGGCGACATTCTCTTTTTGCATGACAATCCTCTCTAAATGTGTCTCTTTGGGCGGCAGTCCACATGCCGGGCGGATGCAAAGTTAAGGCCTTTCTCATATGCAATCGCCTATGCTTTCATCTTGAATGCCTATGGCTTCGCAATACGTAGACGTGATGCAGGGAAGGAGTTTCTCTCTCTCTCTCTCTCTCTCTCTCTCTCTCTCTGTGTGTGTGTGTGTGTGCGCGCGCGAGTTGCTCCATAGCTATGGATCACGCATGAAGTGAATGACGACAGTGGATGAGCTTTTCTCTCTCTCTCTCTCTCTCTCTCTCTCTCTCTCTCTCTCTCTCTATGTGCGTGCGAATTGCTCGAAGCCATGGATCACGCATGAAGTGAATGGCGACAGTGGATGAGCTTCTCTCACTTGGGATAGTTTCCTACGACGTTAAAACGCTTCTTCTTCTTCTTCTCTCTCTATCTCTCTTTCAAAAAGCTACCCTCCAAATGCATGGAAGGTTCTTGGTCAAATCATCCTTACAAATCATCAGGTTTGTCCTTTTTAGTAAGAGAGGTCGTAGAGCTTATTAGGTTAATACTTGGCTCATCCAAAACATTTTAGTGCAATGTTTTGGGATTGTCTCTCAACAAACCCACTGGATACCTATGCGGTTTGCATGCTCCCCTTTATGGTGCAACCTAGGGTTAGAAAAATATATTTTCCTTAACCTAAGAAAATAAGTGCAAACTTGAAATGCTACCCATTCTCAGATCAGAATTTGAAGCTTTCGCCGGTATTTACACTAAAACTTGTAAAAATTTGTCTCGATCTTCAAGGCAAGCTCAAAATCTAACTGGGATGTTATGATTTTAGCCGGTTCAAATACAATGTACCCCAATTTTTTTCTAACCCTGGTGCAACCTCCACTCCTTCGAGCATAATGCCTCTTGATTGAGAAAATAGAAGGTTCCTTCACTACTTTTTTTAACCTTCAGCTCTCCATCTCTGGCCAATAAAGAAAGTAGCCTTCTTTGGACCTTGATAAAATTTCTAAAAAGGTCGAGTGATAGACCATCAGGTTGGGCCCATAAAATCAGTTTGTCCCAGTTGAAACCTATCCTCTTTTGTAAAGATGTTACAAACAATATAAATTAACTAGTTAACGCTTTTTACCAAAATGGCTTTGAAAGAGCAAAGCTATGGAGAATCATTAGAGAGTTACTTAGAGATTGCTCTCCTTCATCTTATTTTTGTAACCCCCAAATCATTTTGGATTTAATTCGAATTGGAGGGCACTAAGACCCCTATTCGGGTGTCTAATGCCCCCAATAATGGCATATCATATAGTCGTAGTGTGGGTGGTGGAGGGCCTCTCTTCCTCCATCTATATCTCTCACTCACATTTTCTTAGCTTATTTTTGTAACCCCCAAATCATTTTGGATTTAATTCGAATTGGAGGGCACTAGGACCCCTATTGGGGTGTCTAATCCCCCCAATAATGGCATATCATATTGTCCTAGTGTGGGTGGTGGAGGGCCTCTCTTCCTCCATCTATATCTCTCACTCACATTTTCTTAAGTCTAAGCCCCCAAAAAAGACTTATGCTAATAAAAGAATCTTTTTAAACTTGTAAGCCCTCATAGGAGAAGTGGGATATCTTTATTCCTACAAAATCCCCCACTCTCCCTCTATCTTATTGATGGGCCTACACACTCTCTCCACCCTTATATTACTAAATACCTTTTTTGGAGTAAATTCCATGTGGCTTCACCTGTCTTCCACCTTTAAACATTAACATTGTCATGTTTTTTTTTTTGGTGATGGTGGTAGGTAACAAAAGCTTTCTCCCTTTTATTGTATTGCTTGGAGTACTTGTTTCTCCTCTCCATATACTCATGTAACTGTTCAAGTGTCTTTGGCAATTAAGTAAAAAAGCATCTTGGAAAACTTGCAAGTTTTATTTCTAAAATATCTTGACAATTTTTAGTGAGGTGCTTCCTTTTTTAAGTGTTTAAATAGTAGTGAAGCTCAATTACCTTCTCTCTCTCTCTCTCTCTCTCTCTCTCCTTCCTTCCTGTGTGTGTGAGCTGCTAAATAACAATAGTGCAGGAGATGTACGTGGAGGAGATAGAGAAGGCGGGTTGGGTGGAGAGTCGACGAAGACCTTTAGCACAGAGCACGACACACATGAGAGCTTTGTAGGGTAGGGGGAGGGGAAAGGGAGGCGTCACGACTAAATGGCACACGATCTTTAATGAAGTCCCCGTCATGGGATCGACGGCGGACAATTAAACGAAGCAAAAATTTGGCAGCGACCCCCTCCCTCCCCCCCGATTCGAATTTAGAGGGGTACTGTGGCATCTCAATGCCCTGACCGGGCGCGCATGTACATTTCATAAAAAAGTGGGTGTGTTTACATTTACTGACGCTTGTTTGAGTTTACTCTCCGGATGTCCGAGTTTATAAAATTTGTTCGAGTTTACTTTTTCCCAAATCAGACGGCCCCAAGTGTCTCTGCTTTTGTGCCTGAACTTCTCCTCCATGGATCCCATCTGGAGGGTAATTTAAGACCGCGTGTTCTTTAGTCTCGAGGGAAGGAGGGGAATCTTATGAGGATTAATTTTTTAAAGGTGCATGAATTGCAATGTAAATCTTCACACCCGAGGGTGTAAAGCGAGTGGAAAACTATGGCAACAAAGCTCACACCCACTCAAATAGCTCTCCAGAAAACTCTACCTATCCGCAACACGTATACCTATGGATCTATATCACTTGTGAGTTGTAATTGGCTCACATGTATCTACAAATGGTATACATAATTGAGAAGCACTAAATCAAGTGTTGCAACCTCTCTAAAATCCCACACAATCTCAATGTGCACAAAACCGCATCTGGATGTGTTATCAATCCAAAAGCCACATCCCAAAACAACACTTGCATACACAAATGAAATGTAAAACATCTCTCAAACAACACTACAATGTGACATACATATCCAAAGATGCAAGCTACATAATACTCTACATTGTAGGATCAGTCCAATTGTCAAATAGTCTGACATATGTAGAAACTATTGAAGGTTGCTACAAAAAAAATTGGTGTTCAAAGTTCAAAATCATGATATTGCCAATGTGTCTAAAAAATTGATAAACCTTGCGGTAGACTCAAACGTGTGAGAGATTTGAATCCGAGTGTGAAAGATATGGCAAAATAGTGTTTTGTGGCCCAAAAGTGTAGAACAAATTAGTTGCTGTACCTACTATAATTTTGAATAGAATTAGAAATTAAACATTTTCATTGTGCTAGAACATGCCAAAATCCCAATCTAGACTCTTGGATCATATCCACCTTACTCCTATTGCTTGTGATATGTAAAAAATGGGGTTTTAGAGCCCAAAAATGACAAAATCGAGCTGCAAAAAACATTTTTTCATGTTTTTTCTTTGCTCTACGTGATGCAAGGTCAAGGTTTCTATCACCACTCCCCCTTTTTTGTGATACCAGTTGAAGAGTACACTAGCGTGGAAGCTGTGTGGTGGGGGTGCACATGCAATGAGTGTAGAGTGATAGGCTGTGTGTGGGTGGAGTACTCACTACTAATGAGTGAGCCCCCTTATTCTTTTATGTAGAAAGAATAAGGTCAGTGGTGGGCAGTGAAGTTGGTGGGCATCGGGGGGACCGGATGTCCAATCATGGGGCAAGGCACACGCCACCTTTACCCCAACACCATGTCCCCTCTTCAAGAGCGAGTTACTTTTGATTAGCTTAAAGCTGTTACCAACTAATGCTCTTAGTGGCAGAGAATGTGCCACTAAAAGATTGGGAGTTTAGCAAGATTATGCATAATCACCATACTTGGATAGGCAGTTTGTTGATAAAAACAACCAATGACAAAGTCTTCTATTTGATAGCCTCTTTAGGACAAAAGAATGGATCCTACCTAGAGTCCATGTTTGAGAAGAAAACTACAAGCCTGCTAAAAAGTAAGTGAAGAATACAATCATGACTATGATCACTATGTGGCAAGAGAGTCATAGAGGTCCATGTATCATGTCGACAAAGATGATTATAACATGCATTGCTGCATTTAAAAATGAGATTAGAGGGTCCTTTCATAGGTTTCTTGGAGGGTAAAGAAGGATTATTCTTGGACCTATAGTATACCCCAACAAAGAAAAAGTATGCGGTTGAATTCTTGAGTTATGTATCTGTTGACACAATTTATGGTCACTTTTGAATCTATACAATGTTTTTTGAGAAAAGTTTGGAGGAGTTTGGATCCATTACTTGATCTTCTCAAATTCTCTTAATCCAGTTCAAAAGATCTTGTGTGTGCTTTCCCTTACACACAAGGAATTTGGGCCACTTGGCTGGCACACTCATTATCTTTGGAGTTGACAATGTGAGGTTATTATATGATCAAGGATCCAACTCTTATTTGAGTAAGGGGGTTGTGTGTGGATTCCATCTTAGGTGATCAAAATAAATCATTGAGATTTTGAATTTTCAGTGGACCAGCAAGCAACTAGTTTGAAGGCCTAGATGGAGGACCGCCGGCTAGAAAAGCGAATGTTGTGAGCAATATGGAAGAGTCATACCAACTGCTTTTTAGAAATGGATCAAGAAATACATTGGATCTAGGGATCCATATGACCACTTAGCGAGCTTTAGGCAAGTGCTACGGGTTGAGAGAATATTTGACTTCCATACTTAGTTTGAAGGATTTGGAATGACCCTAGAAGGTAACACTTTGACTTGTTTTTAAGACATACCTCTTGGATCCATTACATATTTACCAACATTAGCTTAAAGAGTTTTTGTTGTATGCTAAAAAATGGGAATCAAGCATAATGCAGTAGCATAGATCTACAACTTTAAGCAAAAACAAGGAGAGTCTGTAAGAGACTGTGTTAGTATAATGAGGTAGTACATTGGCAAATGTTCCAAGGTTGAAAATTCCAATCCAGGACAGGATTGTCTCATTGTTCCTTGAAAATCTACTCAAATTCCATTTTGGAATAGTGATACTAGTATATCTTTTGGAGCGTATTGTAAGGCCATTTGGATAGCATGTTATATTCTTGTAACTAAATCACTATAATCCTCCATTATTTTCCTAACCACTTGAGAGAAGACCACTTTAGGGATGATGGGCTCAGTGCTCTCCTGGTATTTTCTAATCTCTTTAAGAGCCACTATTCTTGGCCTCCATCTTTCTTTCTTTTGTGTTGTTGGTGGCAATGGAGTTGGTCACCAAGCCCATTCAAGAGGGTCATGTTTGTACTTTTTCCTCCCATTCTCTTGTTCTTGCTATTCTTTGGGCGTCACCTTTCCTTTTTCCTTATTTGCACATTTCTTTGCATTGTGGAAATGTGGTGGGGTTTGAGCTCCCAAAAGCACCTTGCTAGGCAGCTCATGCTCTGTCCTCCTTTGCCTTCTTCTCTACCTCTACTCTTACTTGTAAATGGGCAAGGTAAGCGCTCTCAGCCTCTTCCTTTTCCCACTCCTCTTGCTCCCTCTGTCGTCGCTCGATCTTCTTTAGGAATTATTTCCCGCCTCCTCTTTTCTCCACTTCTCCTTGACTCTCTTTATTCACTTTGCCTCTCTTTCTTTGGATTGAGGGTCACTCGATACGACCTTCCTGACCCTTTGCTTCATGTGTGCACCAAAATTTTGTAGTATAACCTGCGTGGTAGGTTAAGTTGTAGGATATGGGTCAGTGGGTGGTACTTCCACATTAAGAGGAGGGCTCCGATATTCTAATTTAGAGGCCCTTCTTTCCTCCTCCGCTCTTCCTTCCGTTTGTAAAGTTACAAGTAGAAAGGAAGTGGATCCGACACGTGCGGGCGACATGATTTAAAGGTGGAAGATTATTGAATATTTATCTCATGGTTGTTTGATCCTCCCCATTGAATGGTTGCAAAGGTTGTGGGTCTTCAAGAGCCAATTGTGGAGGTTAGGCCACCATTGGTGAAGGTTGCAAGATCTCCACATTTGTGCAAGGTGGTAGATTTGATGCAGTGGATTTTGCATGAACTAAGGGTTTTGAATTTACGATGGTATGAGTGGTAGAGGTTCCATTATTGTGCGTAGTGAGGGAAGCTTCAACCAAGGGACCATACCCATCTTAGAGCCAATCTCAAAAGAAAGTGTTTCAAATACTTCATTGAAAAGGTGGTATCTCCACATGGCCGAGGGAACCAAAAGTGTGAGTTTCAAGGAAGAAACCAAAATGGGGGCGAGACCATTGCAACCTGCACCAAAAAATGATGCTTGGACCACAACACAATTCTTATATGAGAACATTTTCACGTGCTATGGCCTTCATATCGAAATAATGAGTGATCGAGGCGCGCATTTTATAAATGACATGATTGAATTCTTGTTGCATGAATTCATGATCATTCATTCTAAATCAGCACCATATCATCCTCAAGCCAATGGATAGGTTGAGAGCACCAACAAAGTTTTGTGCACAGTTCTAATAAAAATTGTTAGTGAATCTAGAACAGATTGGGAACTGAAACTACATTTGGCAATTTGGGCATATCGGGTAGCATTTAAAACACCACAAAATACAAGTCCTTTCAAATTAGTGTTTGGGATAAATGCTATTCTGCCAAAAGAGTTCTTAATTCTACACTACGTGTAGCTCAAAACTTGGACTAGAATGGACATGAGTTGTCTGATAGACTGAACCAACTGATGCAATTAGATGAGATAGACTTCAAGAAGTTATAACTATTTACTCACACAAATAACAGTTGAAACAATTCCATGACCAACATGTGAAAAACAAGGAATTTCAAAAGGGTGACTATGTATTAGTCTATATCCTAAAACAACATTCCAAGAAACTTAAAAAATAAGGTGATGATCCCTTTGTGATCAACGATATATCTCCAAGTGGAGCTGTCCAACTCGCAATATTAGAGGGAGAGGTAATGTCTAGCTCAATAAATTGATGCAAAATGAATAAGTATAACCAACCTCTCATTGCAAACATGCTAGAAAGGATATATTTAGCAAAGAAGCGCCAAAAAAAGGCTCAAGAAGTCAAAGACCAAACACAAAAGAAAGCAAAATTATAGATTTTGAAGATGAAGAATAAACAGCTCCCATCACTGTGAGGTCCCTGCCCCTTGTCGAGAGGAGCGGAGTACCTTTGATAGGTCTCCAATCCTGAGAAGGAAAAACCAACGGACATTGCCTTAGCTACTACGTAGCCACGGACATGAACTGTTAGTGAAGGATTGGTCTTATCTCGCTATGGCGGAGCGTGACCACCATAACCCTATCTAAAAACTATCTATAATCAATTATACCTAAAAGTATAAATCTTAGAGTGACCAACCTGTGCGCTTTGTTTCCCATGTTTCAGAAGCACAGCCGCCAAGGTTTGTCTCTTTTAAGATTTATGACTTAAAAGAATAATTTCTAGCGTTGGAAAGTTACCCGACTCATCGGGTCTACCCGTCCATAGAATGATACCGTCGGGGTATCATTCTCCCACTTTCCACCCCGCACTCACCCTTCTTTTGTTATCTAATTACTACCACACTGTTTAAACATACATGTTCCTTTACTTTATTTATAATACTGGTTCGTTAAAATAGCACTTCAATCAGTATTACAAACAATAGTCAAACAAGAAGTCGTCCAATTTTAAACCAACAACCCTTGGATTAGGTTCACTTAAGAATCTCTACTGGCACTATTATGTCCGATCAGTGTATACATTATTTATAAAAACCCTTGTCCTCATGAGCGTCCCATACCGCTCGACAAGTACTCACTGTGCTAATCTGGACGTACTCCTGCCACAACAACAATGGTGCCAATCTGGGCGTCATCCTCACGCCACGGCAAAACAAAACTGCAGTATCCAGCTGGGCTAATCTGGGTGTACTCCCACCACAGTGTCAGTGGTGCCATCCTGGGCATCATCTCACGCCTCGGCAACTGCCACATAATGCTAGCGCTAATAAGTAGAGAGACTTGAGAGAAACCATACTGAAGGTTTTGGACAAACATTCTTTCCTATAGCAACCAATTTAACCAGGCATTCTTTCTTACTTGTCAAACATATGCCGAGTTTCTTGGGGTCAAGCCCCGTGGTTTCGGTCCGTGTTTTCTTTTCATAAGGTAAATAATATATTCCTATGGTCTCGCATATGCAATGATGCATAACTTGAAACTGCAATACTAACCTGTACCATAGCTTCGATTGGTCCGATTGGTGGAGACAACATGTTCCGCAAGAGTTCCACCGTTACTTGTACCGGCTTCATGATCATTAGCGCCTTGGGTTCGAGCATGCTTTGGAGCCATTTTTTTGTACTACACTTATGTTATACACTTAGAACTTTAAATTGATCAATTTCTCTAGTAGTCTCCTTGTTTCCAAAGAGAGTCTGTAATTTGAACCCTCACCAACTCGGATTCACACTTAGTGTTGTTGTTCTACATTTAATTTCTATACATCAAATATTTTCTAATCGTAATTAATCAAAAATTAAGCGTGTAAACTACGAGTGAAAGTTTAGGACTGCATTACTTTTATGCATGACATTTCCAATCCAATTCTAACTTCTATTTCTATACTTCAACTAAATCAATTTTTAGTATTATTCAAAATTCTACTTAATCTAATTGACAATAAAATTGTTGAATGATAATTTCATAATGTATAATAAGAATATGATGAGTTCTCTTATGAATTAACTTTCAATTAACTATGCATAAGTTAATAGTGAAGATGTATTAACTAAAGAGAGTAGGTATACTTAGAGAGATTAGAGTAAGAGAAAACATACACACACATCTTTTCTAAAGTTAATTGAATCTTACTAACCCATTAGAAGATTAGAGTAAAAGAGAACACACACACATCCTTTTCTAAAGCTAATTGAATCTCACCAATCTATTAGAGAGATTAGAGTAAGAGATAGCACACACGCACACATATCCTTCTTAAAACTAATTGAATCTTACTAATCTATTAGAGAAATTAGAGTAAGAGATAGCAC
Source organism: Adiantum capillus-veneris (assembly GCF_014529385.1). Classification (NCBI taxonomy): domain Eukaryota; kingdom Viridiplantae; phylum Streptophyta; class Polypodiopsida; order Polypodiales; family Pteridaceae; genus Adiantum; species Adiantum capillus-veneris. The sequence continues at coordinate 122,369,421 of NC_140947.1, forward strand.
GCACACACACATAGCTAATTGAATCTTACTAATCTATTAGAGAGATTAGAGTAGGAGATAGCACACACACACACAGCTAATTGAATCTTACTAATCTATTAGAGGGATTAGAGTAAGAGATAGCACACACATACACATATCCTTCTTAAAACTAATTGAATCTTACTAATCTATTAGAGAAATTAGAGTAAGAGAGCACACACACACACACATATCCTTCTTAAAACTAATTGAATCTTACTAATCTATTAGAGAGATTAGAGTAAAAGATAGCACACACACACACACATATCATTCTTAAAACTAATTGAATCTTACTAATCTATTAGAGAGATTAGAGTAAGAGATAGCACACACACACACATAGCTAATTGAATTTTATTAATCTATTAAAGAGATTAGAGTAAGAGATAGCACACATACATCATTCCTAAAGTTAATTAAATGCTTAATTAATACGCACCTTATTAGTCCACTAGAGTTTTTGCTCTCTTAGTGGTTTGTGGACGCCTTCTCTCTAAGAGAAGTGGCATAAGAGAAGTGGCAGCACTTCGTGAGCGCTATAGAGGCAATCTCTATGTCTAAAGTGTGATCATGGATGCTCTATTTATAGCAGAAAAGAAAACGTCCAATTTTTTTTTTCCAAAATTTTTTTTCCCTCAAAAATCATACCCGCGTTTTGGTACCCTTGTGGTACCCATTAGCTTGACCACTTTGTCATTATCATCAAAAGATAAGGCCACACAACCCCCCTCATTAAGATTAGTCAAGACTAGCCTCTCCTTTTCATGTGACAGTGTGTCCCACTTTGTCCCCTCCTATGTGAGTCCAGGTGAGTCCATGTGCCTTCATTTGTCATCCCTGTGTATTCTTTTGTCTTTATAATTATTTTATTTATTTCCTTAATGATAATTTACTTTACATTTTTAAGTTAAACTTTACAGTCTTATATTAACTTTACAGTAGTAAAAGAAAATTCTACAATCAATAAATAAGTCTTGCAATAAGTTAGTTAGTGATTCATATAGCTAAACATGTCAGAATTTTGTAGTGTAAATTTTAAATTCTAGGTTTTCTCAGCCTACGATTCATAATTTGAACTCGAATATCTTAAATAATGAGTGATGGTTAAAAAAAATTCAAATGCGTAATAGAACTTGTGTGAAATTCAAAAGTAGAGACCTTACAATCACCTCCTATCAATGTGGTTCAAGTTAAACAAACTTGGCTTGGTGGAATGGATGTTTGGGTCAATGTATGGCTAGCGGATGGCATAATGAAAAGAGAACTAGTAGATACCGGAGCACGTGTAAATGCTATGTAGTATTTAACATACCTCAAATTATTAGATACAGTAATTGAGATAACCAAGATTGAACTCAAAGATGCAAACAAAGAAACCATGGCTAGTTTGAGACAGGCCAACGTCACAATTAACATTGATGGAAACCACTACCCACACAAGTTTCATATCATGGTAGATACAGATCTCAATGAGCACATCATCTTGGGAGTTTCTTGGATACACACTTATAGAGCTATTCCAAATTGGAAGGATGACACACTTTAGTATTATCTAGGTGATAAGTCTTATGTTATGCCATTCGTGAAAACAGACCACATATGGGATGCACAAAAGGATTTAAGTGACTCTGAAACAACAATGAATTGCTTGATTCAACAGCCACACTAATAATTAGTAAACTCCAGAGCAAGGTACAGAAAGTTTGGATCAGGGAATTAGTGATGGCATCAAAACCAAGACAAATTTGGATTCCAAAAACAATGTTGGCTAACCAATTATTCAATTCAAAACACAACACATGCCACATTGAAAAAACCAATTACCAACAAAAGAACTTTAAAGAATCAAAAGCCTACAAATGGCTTCCAAAAGACCAAACCCATAATCCAATCCAGCCAAATAAGGTCACATGGGTATGGAGACCAAAACCACCCAAGAAAAAAACCATGACGCAATCTCCAAACCACAACCCCAAGTGGATCAAAATGAAATCTGATAAAACAATGGCGAGGAAGCCCATTCAAGCACAACCAAAACGACCAACTATTTTGGAACGGGGGGCCCATGTTCATTTTGTTTGGATGATAAAAAAAGTAGGCAACCTCAACAAACATAGCCATTGAACACTTGGTTCAGTACCCACATCTTGCACAACATGGTGCTACCCAATCCATATATTCTTTAACCATAATAGGGCCAAGTTACACGGCCATGCATAGACATGATGTTTTTGCCCATGCACATCGAACAAACATTCCTCCGAGATGACTCAAGATGGGAAGGGGGGAGTACCAACAACACTTAGAGTAGCTAATGTAGCACATTGCAAGATAATAGGCTGCTACAGATCGAGAGATCATGTGTACAATGTATAAAGTGTGTCTGATGCTTTAAATCTTTGTTTTTTCATAGTCTTTGGCAGATTTCTACTCTTATCTGGAAAGTAGTAAGCCATATTGACAAAATTTTGACAAACCAGATATCTAGAGTGAGAGTATGTACATATGCATGCGGGGAATAATTTTTGGCAAATTTTTTGGCCAATTAATAGTATTTTTCAATAATTTTCTTTGCTTTTTAACATAATAATGATCAAAATTTAATAATCAAAGCTAAGAAGTTCAGAATCAAGTTCTAAAAACAAATGTCAAACCCACAAAGCAAGAGATTCAAGCATGACAAAAATAAGGTGAATTGGAGCAATTCCAATTTTGGGTCCAATCCAAATAGGCCAAAATTGCAAATTCAACGATGAACATATATCTGAATGACAATTCGCCTGAGTCGCACGTGATATGCCAAGGCAAGAGTGGCAAAAGAAGGTAAGTGTACAAGATGGACTCGAGGTAAATCGGACATATATAGGCAAAAAGGGAAAAATAGACTTCATTTTCATTTAGCACTTTGAGAGAGAGACAGAGAGCGGCGGTGACCTAGAGTATGTGTTGCATTCTGCTTGCTACACCCACCTCGAGACTCCACATACTACCATATTTCAAAGGTGTTAAGGCGGTTACGCCGCTAGCGGAAGCTAAATAGCGAGAACTCAACCAACAACAGAATTTGTCAGACGAGGACGGAGCTTGACCCGCAGGCGCATGGAAACAACTAGGTGGGTGTCAAATCACCTACTCGACCTTCTAATGACAATCACTACTAAGGAAATCAAATCTAAGTTCTAAAATACGCAAGTGACTGAAATCCGTACTACGAACGAATGCTATACGAAACAGGATCTAGAATCATTGAATCGATCTCAAACTCAAGGGGAAGTCTATACACTAGGTAAGAACAACACCCTAAAGACTTGAACTGCAAAATCAACCTATAACCACTCCGTGCGGTAAACGCGTATGAAGACAGTCCGAAAAATATAGGTGATCGAAACTTGACCCCGATGGTACTAATGTGTTGCTCTACTCGTTGTGGTTCTATAGATATGCTGCATGCTCTATTCCAACACACGAGTTGGAAGAAAACTCACACAGAAGCTCGTAGGAACTTACCACACATAGAAGCCGATAGCGCGCACTCTTGGTATCTGTGCGTAGCTCTCGCCGTTGCTAACACAATGGTGGTGTCGCTTCTCCAATGGCGGCTCCGTAGCTCGCGTAGCAAGTAGATAAGACTCTCTCTCTCTCTCTCAGACACAGTCACGGCGCTCAAAAACTCACTTTGATTCATAATATGAATCCCCCTTAGGTTACAAAACTTTGGCTTATATACCTCAGCCTTGGAGGTGAGATCATCTCTAACTAATTACATCGGCAAGTGAAATTACTTCGGGATTACAAGCTGGAAACTCAATTGAGTCCCGTTACTTAATGAATGGCTCAATTCAAAATCAATGTCGGAAAGACATTTATTACAATCAATGGTTACAAAAATGATGAGTGTGAGCAAAAATGTGGGTGTGATCCTCTGCTGGCTCAACACTCCCCCCCTCCGCGTTCATGTCGTCCCTGACATGACTTTTATGCTTGGTCAATAAAGTCCTGTCGTCTTGAGCATCTGCAAATGTGATTCGTATCGTAGGTTGCCGATGGTCAAGGTTGGGCCGAATATTTTGCTTTCGTGGGTGAAAAAGCCGGTGTAGAAAGCTTCTTCGAATGTTTGCATGTGGAAGCTAGGCAAAAACATAATCCTCTGGTATAGGAGGTGCAACACTTTTGGAGAAGGCTGCAATGAAAGATCATACATCATATCAGTCACTGTGTCGGCCGTCGATAGTAGACTCGAGGTCGTGGCTTTATCTGGCGCGAACACTTCAATGCAAGCTAAGAGAGTCCTGCAGATTTTCTTGAGCATCTGACACGAAAGGTCAGGAGAGCCAGTAAAGAGCTTGATGGTGCCGTTAGGGTTTTCACCATGTAGGCTTTACCTATTCTCTCTCTCCTGCCATCCTGGGGTAATTAAGCCAATTTGCTTCTTTTCTGCAATCCTGCCATGCTCTTTCCAGCTTCTGACTCTTGGCACCGGGCAGAAGGTTGCATCCTCCCGAATCTCCTTTGGTGCCTCTACCAAGTAGATGAGGTAGGCTGGGTATTTGTTCAGCCAACCTTTCCTCCATCTAGGCTGCGAATCTACAATCTTCTTTGATTGTTCCTCTTTTGTGATGTCGCCTTCGTAAAGAGCGACATACTGCTCCTCCTCTATTCTCTTTTTCGTTTTTATCACTTCAAACTTCATCAAAGGGAAAGGCAGGCTGGGTTGCATCCACTCTTCATGGAGCACTTTTGTGTCTAATCCCTGAAGTCTAATGGAGATTAGGAGTCTCCTCTCCCATTCCATTTCTGCCTTGGCACTCTCCTCTGTTGACTTTGCTATTTGGTCATGGAGTCTTTGTTCTTCTTCTTCAGAGATTCTTGAAGTCGAGGCCACCTCGTGAACTGGGGCTGGATCTTCAATTGTGGTTGCCTCTCCAGTTTCTGGTAGCTCTATGACTGCTCCACCTGATTCTTCTTGTGGTGTCTCTGTCTCTCTTCTTTGTTGCTCTTGTAGATCTTGGAGCTATTTGCGGAGGGTCTTATTCTCTGTTTTTAGTGTTTGATTTTCTAAAGTGAGCCTCTCCTCTGCTGCCAATGATCCCTCCACAATGTGCAACCTTTGCACTTGCTCTAATGTTAGCTCTCTTTGTAAGCTTCGGACCTGGTCTTCCAGAGCTGGTACAAGAGCTCCCTCTTGTTCGGTTCCTGCTCTGCTAGCTCTAGGGGTAGTCCTGAGTCTAGTGATTGTTCTTTCTTGGAGCGTGACTCTTTCCCTTAGCTCAATGAGCTCATCTTTAGCCGCCTCCAAGTCGTCTTCCATCCGCTCCCTTGCTTCCTGTGCACTTGTTACTTCTCTTGAAGCCTCGGCTAGCTGGAGTATCAAGCCGTCTCTCTCGTTTTCCGCATCGTAGAGTGATGCTTTATGACTTTCAGATTCATTCATAGCATCCTCTAATTTCCTCTGCAACTCGGCTTCCCTTTGTTTGGCTGTCCCAATCTCCACTTCCTTTGCCTTGGATCTTTCTTTGATCTTGTTGAGCAGTTCATGCACCATGTGCATGTCTTTTTCATCTTCATCTGTCAACTCTAAAGCTTTTTCGGCCACCACCTCCACTGGCTTCGGCTCTTCTAGTACGTTGTGCTCGTCCAGTTTCTCTTCACTCTCTTTTGTACTCTTTATTTTTTCCTCTTTCCCTCTCAGATCATCTTGTTTTTGTAGGTGGATTCCATAGACCGCCTCAAGGGCCTCTTCTTCAGTGTACCCTATCGCTACCAGATCCTCATAATCGTTTTTCTTTTGCTGAATTGGATCTATCTCCTTTTCCTTGGTCCCGGCCTCCGGCTTTTCCATACCAGCCGTGTCCATCTCTACTGTGGTCTCTTCCACAATGATTTCCGTCTTCTTCGGGCTTGGTACATCAGTAAAGGAAGGCTGATTGTCCTCAATCATCTTGGCTTTCCCTTTGGTTGCTTGTCCGTTTTTCTCTTGAGGTTCAGTAGACTCATCTACTTTCTTCTTCCCCTTGTCGTCCTTTTTCAGCTCAGCTTTTAAAAGCTGTACTTCCTCTTCAGTGTATGGCTCGACAGGTTGCTGCTCTAGTATAGCCTTTGACTCCTCATAAGCTCTAATATATTGATCATATTGATCAACATGTGGCCTGGCTGAGCTAGTTCCGACTTTAGTGGGGTCTGGAACCCACTTTTCTTCGAAGTCCCCCTTTAGAGATCTTTCCGCTCTAAACTGCTCCACCAGTCTTTCCATTCTTGCCACTTTCTGACTTTTGGTTTGCTTGGGAGCAACCTTCTTCTTTGCTTTCTTCATAAGCGGCTCATCCACATCCTCTACAGGTTCTGAAACTATTTCTAGTTTCCTGCGTGCTCTTGTGGACGCCCTTTTGGATACTTCGGGCTGTTCTTCCTCCTCATTGGCTTCTCTAAGCCACTCATTTTGGGAGGGAACCTTTGGCCACTGATCTCTCGCTCCAATAGCTTCATAAGCTATTCTTGTCAGAACTTCAGCTCCTCCTATATACTTTGGCTTCTCGTTGTGCATGGCAATTACTTGCTCGTGGATGTGTTGAGCGTAATTCACCTCCTTTGGCATATTGCTCTTCAATGCCCATGTGATGGTAGTTACAATGGCATGGGGTGGTGTCGTATACTTTTGCGGTCTTTTACTGCAAATATGGAGAAACTGGTTGTACAGTCGGCAAAGGATTGCCGCTCTTTGGTCTGCCATATCTCCATAGGTTGCATTATGTTTCTTGGACCCATAAACCTCTATAGCCTCCCTTCTTTCCCTGACAGAGCTCCCTTTGTTATGCAGCTTCAATGCATCTGCAATGAGCTGTGGAGTGATCTGTACCTCTACTTTCTCTCCATCTATTGCTGTTAATGTGGCTTTCCCATCCTTCTGAATGGAGGTTGCCAACTCATACACTCTTCTTGTATCTACACCTGATGGTCTCGAGGTGAAGAATCTATGCAAGTCTGCCCTTTCTAGGTACCTGCTGATGTTCTCTGACCTGCTATAATCCACCAATTCTTGTGGGATCATCGGTATATCCACCGCTTGCCCTTGAGGATCTCTGAAAGTCCCCTGGTAGATCTTTATTCCCTCTTGTTCCAGTACTGCTTCCTCCACCCAAGTTTTGGTTGGCTTGAGGGTTTCTGCTGGAATGTCAAAGGGTTCTGCTTTGCAAGAGCATCTTTGATTGTCGGTCTTTTTCTCTTTGTTGCCGATGACTTGGCGGAATCCATGGATCCTGTAACTCCAATTTCAGAAGTTAGCGTCTTTTTAGTACTGAAAGCCGAAATGAAGCTTTTAACTATTCAAATGACTTGAAAATTGAAACATGAGCTATTCAGGGCCTAAGGATGCAAGGTAGGTGAAAAAATATGCAAACTGGGCTCAAAATCATGCTGGAGACATCATACGCGTATGATGTCTTTTGTGTCAAAATGACTTCATATTGGTTGTGCTTGTAGCTGATAGTGTATACATGAGTATCATATGCTTGGATTTGAGTTTGGATCCCATTTGGTCAAGTTTTGGCCAGTTTAGTCCAGTTCAGGCTCTTGGCAAAATTTTTGAAAGGGAATTGGATTTTATGATCCAAATTGGATAAAACTTGGTGGTTCACCTTCAAATGGCATGTAGATCACTTCTGTTTGGTGGTTGAAGCCCTGAGGTGCCAAAATCACATAGTGAGACATCATACGCGTATGATGTCTTTTAGTGTATTTTTGGACCAAATTTCTCTATAAGCTTGGATTATGGCTTTAGATAGGCTTATTCAGTGGATTTATGAATTTTGGATAGATTTTGGGCTAAAAATGGCTCTGGAGACATCATACGCGTATGATGTCTTTTTCATCAATTTTTCATGGGATTGGTTCTGTGGACTCCCCATGTACTAGTGAAGGACTGTCCCTACTCAAATCTTGGTTTGGACTTGAGTATGTTGGATTTGGGCTAAAATAGGCTTTGGATGAAGGATTTTCCCTCAATTGGGCTAATGGGGTGATCCACTTGACCAAATGGTTCCAAACTTCATATGTAGCATGTATTAGATATATATAATGGATGTATGATGACAAATGAGCAGTTTTGGCTCTGTAAGTGCAAATAGACATCATACGCGTATGATGTCTTTTGTGTCAAAATGGTGCTTTTTGGTTCCAGATAGCTTGTAGATGTGTTAATCAACAATCCTACAAAGTTTCAATGAGTTTGGAGTTATTTTGACAAAATTAGGACCAAAAATCAATTTTATGGCCTACTTTGCGTCTTTTTGGTTTTCCTTGGGTTTTCTAACTCCAATTCTCATGATACTTGGTTCATAGGATGTGATTAACATGTGGAATGAGGCTATGCACTCAAATGTTGAAATGGATGTGAAAATCATGCTGTGAGACATCATACGCGTATGATGTCTTTTCTTGAAATGTTGGTCTTTTTGTGCAAAGAATGCTTTGTGCTAGTGCCCTAAGCCCTGCTAACTAGTTTTCAACTTAAAAAGTCATCAGTTTAGCTAAAAAGCCCCCTTATAGGCATTTCAGTCTCCGAAGTCGTCTTTTTGCCTTGGAGTTGAATTTCTTCAACTTTTTTCTCGAGAGTTGCATTTCCAGCTCATTGGATATGTTGTGAAGCCACCTATTTGGTTGAACTTGACTTTGGCTCCCCGTTCTCCATCTTTCTCCATTTGGTTGCCCGAAAGCGTCTTTTTCACCATCGGTAAGTGAATCAGCTTTCTTTTGGGTTTTGCTTGCAAACATAAGTCATCCATGTATATTTGAAGCTGCTTGTGAAGTTTCATGTCATTTGGTCGTCAATTTTAGCCGTTATGCCAAAATGACGCTTTGTGTGTCCGCAGCCGAATCGGTTGTTCCGACCTACTTTTGGTGATCCAAACCTGGAGATACTCCATGGTTGCATTGCCCTCGATGTTGTTAAGCTTCCTGAGAAGTTTTGTGTCGTTTCGACAACTTTTTCCTGTTTGCCTCTTGCAGGCTCTGTTGACCTAGGGTTTTTCAAGTCGTTCTTTCTCGAGCTTTGAGTGTTAGAAACCCATCTTCTATGTTAGGGTAACCCACCTCTAAGTTCTTGCAAGGTTTGGTTAGGCGGTTGTGCCCCTACCTAGCGTTCCTCCCCATTCCCCGTCTGCTCTTGTTTCTTGGTTTTGGTCAGTTTTCGCGACAAAAGTTAACGATAAGCATCAAAAGCTTATGGCAACGAGTCTACCTCTCATGTCTGGTGTCCTCTGAGCTCTCGTAGCAGTCGTAGAAGGCGGTAGAAGGTCGGATGCTCCTGTGTGCTCTTTGCTCTCTCCAAGAAGGTAATAGTGGAAATGAGCTTGAAAGTGAAGTGAAAAATACTTAACTTCGGACTTCCCGGATCACTTGTTACCAAATTTGACATGTGCTCCTATCTCGTCGTGAAATGCACTTTAGGATTTGAAATTTCTCAATTTGGACTCCGTTTGACCTGTTTCTGAGAAATCTGTCCACTTTGCCAAAATTCTGTCATTTCGGGCTTTCCGCAACTTTTTCAGAATTGTACCCAATTTTTACCATGGGTTGCCCTTGTCATTAGGACCATCACCGTCTATTCTTTTCTTTTTTCCGATCTCGTTTCACCTGCTTTTTTATTTTTCTTTTATTTTTATTAAGAAAATCATAAAAAATAAGGGAAAATAGCAAATTGAAGCCAAAAAATTCCAAACATACACGATAAATAGCTGGTAACCCTGTGTATATGAATATACACTTATTTGTGATTTTTGGACTTGGATTACCACTTTTTTCCACTTTATAGCTCCAAAAACACTCTTATTTAGTGATATTTACACGTCTAGAGACCCAAATTCATCATTTGATCTCTTCTTGTTGCAAAACAAGGTATATAAGGGCATAAATATTATCAATATCCGCAATCAAACATAAAAATTGCAAAATCATGTAAGACACTGCCCTTGTAATATAATTTTTTTTTTGTCTTTCTTTGTTTTTGGCGCTTGTGGCTGCTTTGTAACTCCTGTATACCTGTATACCTCCCCCCCTCCTAGTCTGAGTCCTCCCGGACGACTATGAAGTGTCTGTGGGCGAAGCATTGTAGTTGTTTTGGTCATAAGTTCCCAGTGCAATTGTAGAGCGATGATACAACAGTCTTTCCAATAAAGCTGCTCTTTGTTTGATTGAAGGATTGGTGGTCGGGTTTTGGGTTGGTTTTGGCACTTCGGTAGTAGAATCAGTAGATGGATTCTTCTTTACTTTGTTGTTCTTTTTCACAATCCAAATCTGCTTCCGCTTTGCTTGTGCTTGCCACAAACTCTTTGCGACCCAAACCTGCTTTGTTCTTTGTGTTGATTTCCTCGCCTTGAAATACCTAGGAGTTTCCGTTGATTGTACTGAAGGGAGTTCCTGTTTACAAATCTTTGGGATCCAAATTTGCTTGCTATAGCTTTGTGCCGTCATGAACTTCTTTGGAATCCAGATCTGTTTCACTGTCCTTGATTGTCTGGAATCACTCTGTTGTCTGGTATTGAAGACTCTGTTTTCCACCTTTGTTTTCTCTGGCACAACCTTTTTTGGTCTCCATACCAACTTTGACTCCGTTTTTTCCCAAGGTTGAGCTGTTATATTATTGCTTGTCTTCCTTATCCACTGTTGAGAATTCCTCGTCGAAGAGTAATCCGGTTGTATAGAAACTTTTGGTTGCCATTGCTTCTTCTTTTTCTCTGGTTGTTGTTTACCTTTGTCTTGGATTCTTCCTTTGGAGTTGGCTCTGTTTCCTTTGGTGAACTTAACTGATTGACTTTCACCTTCGTATTTGATAAGCACTGATTTAGAACTCCAGTCAATCATTGCATTGTATTGCTTCTGCCATGGTTGTCCTAGCAATAATGGATGTTGTGTAGCTTGGTCTTCAACCACGTAAAACATATGAGGATACACATATTGGTTAATCTGTATATGTAAAACTGTGCATCCGACAGTTTTGATTGAATTCTCAGAGTAACTCTTTAACTCTTGCTTGGCAGTTTGTAGTTTAGTGTCATTTGTCAATTGTCTATACAAACTGAGTGAAAGTAGGTTAGCTTGAGCTCCTGAATCCAATAGTGCTCTGGCTTTGATTTGGTTGGTTCCTACTTTGCATTCAATGATGGGTTCTTCTTTGTCATTATCCATTTCTGTTATACTGACTGCGTTTATTCGTATTGCTCCTTCATTGCGCTGTTTCTGACGCAGTAGTCTTCTTTTCTCCATTTTTTCCTTCGCCTCGGATTGCGCTTCCTCCACAATCATTTTCTTTTTCAGGACACGCAACTTTTCTTGATGTATTTTGAGAAGCATGTCTTGGGTTAGCGGCAAAAGATACTTTTTCACTCTGCATCCACTAATCCAATTGGGCATTTCTTCTCCGTCTAATGTAGCAAGCTTGACGGCTCCACTTGGTGATAGATCTTTAATCACCAGAGGTCCCATCCCTCGCTTTTTAAGCTTCTTAGCATGCTGTTTCAGAGTGTAAACTAGGACATAGTCCCCAACCTTAAACTCTTTAGTCCGCACATGCTTATCAAAAAATTCCTTTTGTCGCCTTTTTTGAGCGTAGATAGAAGCTACTGCTTTTAGGCGAAGCTCATCTAGCTTTTCCAGGTCATCTATTCTATCAGAAAGCTCATGCCCTGTCCAGGTCCTTAGCCACCCTTAATTTTGAAATCAAGAATTCTATTGGTAAGATAGCATTTAGCCCAAAAACCATGTTATATGGGGTCGTTCCTATTGATGTTTTATATGCTACCCTATATGCCCATAATGTTGAATGCAACTTCTGGTCCCAGTCAGTTCTCGACTCAGATACAATCTTCGTAAGGACCGTGCATATGGTTTTGTTTGTTGTCTCAGCTTGTCTGTTTGCTTGTGGATGATACGGGGTTGATTTCCTATGGATTACCATGAATTCATCTAGAAGGAGCTCTATCACTTCATTTATAAAATGTGTGCCTCGATCACTCACAATTTCTATTGGCAATCCATATCGTACAAAGACGTATTCATATAGAAATTGTGCCGTGGTCCTGGGATCTGCTTTTTGAGTTGCCTTTGCTTCGACCCACTTTGTTAGATAGTCTGTAGCCACAATGATGTATTGTGCATGAGTCTTATATGCAGGAGGTGAAATGGGTCCGACATAATCAATCCCCCATTTTGCAAAAGCTCTTGCCCCCATCATTGGTCTAAGCGGCATATCATCTCTTTTAAGTGGTACTTTGGTCCGCTGACAGTCATCGCACCGTTTAACGTATTCCTCAGCGTCCATATGTAATGTTGGCCACCATATTCCTGCGGCTAAGACAAGTTTTGCTGTCTTATCACCTGAGAAATGGCCTCCACCTACTCCTCCATGAGCTTGCTCTAGGATTATCACATACTCAGACTCTGATGCGCAAATCCTAAGCTGGTTGTCTTTACCTCTCTTATAGAGTTGATCTCCTATTAAAGCGTAATCTCTAGCTTCTGTCTCTACAGATTTCTGACGAGCTTTTGACGTTCCTTCTGGGAAAGTTCTATTTGTGAGATATTCAACAATATACTGACTCCATTCTGGAGCGATCATTATCTGATATAATGTCGAATACTCTGCTGGCGGTTTTGATGAACATACAATACATACAGTGACATATTCATGTACGCTTTCTTTCATTCCTGGCCAATAGACTCCCAATTGTAACAAATTCCTATATGTGTTCCTTCTTGAACAATGAAATGCACATTCCTGAACATGTGCTTCGCGCAGATATATATTATATTCCTCAGGATTGATGCATAGTCGTAAAACATGATCATTTCCCAATTGATACAACCTTCCTGCAACCAATTGAAGATTCTTGGATTGCTGAATAGCAATATGTTTCTGGTTGTATTCTCTTCTATCGAACTCTCCTCCATAGGTTAATAGGTTAACGACATTTTGAGACCACTTCGGTATCATTTCTATGTTGAACAAGTACGCGTCTGGCATGTCGTCATCTACTCCTATAGGGTCTTCTCCATTCGTCAATCGCGAAAGATGATCAGCTCTAAGATGTGTTTTTCCTTTCTTTACTACTACCGTGAAGTCGAATTCCAGTAAGATAATGAACCATCTCACTATTCTCCCGGTATTGCATGGTTTATTCACTAGGTAGAGCAAGGCTTGGTGATCCGTAAAAAACACAAACTTGTTGGCTAGAAGATAATGCCGAAATTTCTTCACAGCATATATCATTCCTAATCCCTCTCGCTCTGTTGTGGTGTAATTCTTCTCTGCATTGTTGAGCTGTCGACTGGCGTAACAGATAGGAAAATCCATGTTTCCTTCTTCTGGCTGAGCCAGAATGCATCCTATTGCATATGCCGAAGCATCTATGTGCACATGGAATATCTTCTCCCAATCTGGTGATTTCAAGACTGGAGCAGTAATGAGTGCCTCTTTCAATTTCTTGAACGATTCCTCACACTCCTCTGTCCATTCAAAGTTCACTATTAGCCTGTAAAGTGGTTGGCCTATTATAGCGTACATGTAAATGAATCGTCTATAATATCCGCAATGTCCCATAAAGCTCTGTACTTGTTTCGCATTGGTTGGTCTAGGCATATCCACTATAACTTTTATCTTCTCTAAATCCGTGGATATTCCGTTTTGTGAGACAATATGTCCCAGAATTCTGCCCTGTCGGACCATAAACACACATTTCTCAGGATTGAGACAAATGCGATATGTCCTACATTTCTCAAATACTTTTCTTAGGTAATCTAGATGCTCATCTCTCAGAAGAGAATGTACACATAAATCATCCATGTATATTTCTAGAAACAACCTTAAGTATTCTTTGAAAGCATGCGTCATCAGCCTCTGGAAGGTTGCGGGAGCATTGGTTAGACCAAAAGGCATAACCCGATAAGCATAAATTCCCCACTCCGTTGCAAAAGCTGTTTTATGTTGATCTTCCAGTGCTATGGCTAGCTGGTTATATCCTGAAAAACCATCAAGAAAAGAGTATGCTGTTTTTCCTGATACACGCTCTAGAACATGATCAGTTGTCGGCAGGGGATAATTGTCCCGGATTGTTGCAGCATTCACTTTCTTTAAGTTGACACACACTCGGAGTTTTCCGTTCTTCTTGGGTACCACCACAATCGGAGATACCCAATCGGTGTGTTCAATCTCGTATATGAATTCAGCTTCCATTAGCTTATCTATCTCTTCTTTGATTCGCTTAGCAAACGTATCATTATATGTGTATGGTCTCTGTCTGCTAGGCTTTGCGTCTTGTTTCAGTGGGATTGTGTGTTGGCATATCGATGGGTCAACTCCCTTTAAGTCCTTATAAGACCATGCAAACACATCCCTATACTCTCTGAGAAGACTCCAAAGTCTCTCTTCCTCACCTGGAGACAAATCTGTGGCTATGTACACCGGTCTAGGTGGCTCACCTGGAGCTGCTAAATCAACTTTTTTTGCATCCTCCGGTCCGTCATAAGATTCGTTCTCCTTTCTCTCTCGAATAGGTTGGGTTAATACCACCTTCCTATCCTCTATTGTGAATTTCCTATAGTGAGAGGGAACATCCATGTTTTCCTTGATTTTGGCGTTTTCGTCCTCTCCACTCTCAATTTCTGTCGTCCAAACTTCTTTCAGAGTTTTCTTGAGCTCTCTGTACTTGTTTCTACGTTCTAACTTGGACTCCGTGTGTTCTCTGTTGCGCTTGTTCTTTTCTTTTTTTTCTGTTTCTGTTTTCGTTCCATTCCTTTGAACTTGATTTCTTGAGCCTCTTTTGTCTTTTCGTAAGCTCTTTTGATCATTGCCTCTCATTCTTCCAGAAATCTTGTCCTTAACACAATTTTCGCCTTTACTAGCATTAGGAATTGATTTTTTCCTCTTATTCTAGGCATCGGATTGGTTCTAACCCCCTTTGTTTTTTTTTTTGCTCTATAGCGTTTCTGGCGTTGTTTAGTTTGGTTCGGAAAATCATAAAATCGGACATCCGTTATAGTTTCTTCGTTTCCGCTTGAATTGTCCGTTGACTCGTTGTCTGCTTCATTTCCCCACTCAGGATGATCGGGAATGTCGTGAAACACCTCCTCTTCATCTTCCTTTTCCAGTGTATCGTTCTTTTCAGTTTCTTTTTCGAGTACAGTTCTCAACATGAAGTACGGAACCACGTCGTACCCGTCCTTGTCGCAAAATTTTGTTGTGGGACCATCCGGAATTGCACAAACATCTAGGGTTGCTAGAATGTGTGTCCATTCTAATGGTTCAAGCGTGTCCTCTGGAAAGGGTTCTCCTATATAAGTTTCGTCTTCGATAGCCCTTTCTAAAACACATTCTTCTCGTTTCAGACTTCCACATTTCGAAGCTCCACACATCCATAACTCCTTGGGTTTACCTAACCAAGCTGGAAATTCGGATCCCGCCAAAGTAGCAGAATCAAACTCCTCCACCGGTGTTCGGTTCACATCTTTGTAGCTATGGTCTTTCAGGTTCACACGTGTAGTGGTTTCCATATTTCTCAGGTATATGTGATCGTAGCCCCAATCCTGGACCATTTTCAACTGTCTCATGAATGGTATTCCCAGTATGAATCATAGTTATTCTCCTTGCCAAAATCGACAATAGCAAAAGTATGTTCGTATTCAATGCCGCAAGAAGTCACTACAACTTTCTCTAATAACCCCATAGGTTTCTCCATGTGTCCATCTGCTAATTGGAGTTTCAACCTAGTCTTCCTTATTGCTGGTTTCCCCCATTTTTTCCAGATTTCTTTTGTAGCAATGGCTACCCCAGCTCCGCTGTCTAGTATTGCCATCGTCTTCACTCCTTGGAATTCAACTGGTAAGGTTGTATTCCCCTCTTCACCTTCACAATACTCTCCGACCTTGTTTAAGGGTACAGGCTTAGCGTTATTCTATGGTTTACTCAGCTCTTGTATTCCCTCTTGCAGTCTCGATGTTGGGTCTTTTATCCCAAATTTCTCCAAGCATTTTTCTACAGTGGTCCACATATTTGGTCTTAGCCTCAAAAGCTCAGCTAGAGTGATAGTGCATGTTACTGGTGTTGACAAGATCTCTATCAATCCTTGCGAGTCCATGACTTTTTCTTATGAGATTCTTCGTGAGGGAAGTGCTCTAATCTCGGATTTTGCTTCATACTCTCCTAAGTATGAAGGTAAGGTATTCAGTGAATGAGGTTTGCTCTCCATTGTTCTAACAGAGCCCCCATCTCCCCAGTAAGATTGAAGATCCAAGTCCACTTGAGATCTTGCCTCAAATTCCACTATGGGAGGATTCCTGATGTCCCTTTCCCAATTTGTCAGATTAGCTTGGCAACTTAGCTCGTTTGCAAACTTTGCCTCTCTCACTTGTTTCCAAAATTCATTGTAATCCTCATCTCTTCCGTAAGACCTCTGTATGACTGGATGAAAACTCTCTATCTCCTGATTGGTTGTGTTTAATACTATGCGGTCATCCTTGTGTGTATTTTCCGGCTTTTGTGCACTGGGAGTCTTTTCAGCTACCCGTGAAACGATAGTCTCTTGCTGAATTGGGTTTTCCGTTCCACAATTCATTGTTTCTTTTGGTGGTTCTAATAAGGCTTGTGCAGTCTCGATCATTCTCTGGCACATTTCAAGTCTCTGCTTTTCCAATTCCGCGTTTGGGTATGTCATCCACCTCTGTTCTTGTGTTTGGTTGTTCTTTAACCTAGCTTCGTAAGCTCTCATCAGTGCGTCCAATGGTTCGTGTACTTTGTCGACTAGCACTGATACCCCTGAGCTTAAGCTAGTTGTTTCTTTGATACTCTTTTGTTTCGTTCTTTCAGGGCTCATCTCTCGTTTCCCATTTTGACTCTCAAGTTTTTCTAATCTATCTTTCGTTTGCTTTAGTTCCTCAGCTAGAATAGCGTCTTCACGTTCTTTTCTCAACTTCATGCGTGCTTTTCTAGCTTTCCATGTGTTTCTCTGACTCCGCGGTCCTTGACTAACCACTTCAGTCGCTAACTTTCCATTCTCAGGTTCTCTAGTGGTTTTCTTAGCTTGAGCTCTAGTAACAACTTGCGTTGGTATCAGAGTTTCATTTTCAGATCCACTACTGGTAGGAATAGTTTCTAGCATATTCAATGTCGTCTTTTGCACTTTGTTTGGATTTTTTGAACAATCCTCAATGAAGTGAGTAACCCCACACTCAGTGCAATAAGCGTTAATTCTAATGATTTCCCTATGTGGACAAACATTCATCAGATGGTCACCTCCACACTTGTAACAGGGTCCTAGTGTTGGTCTTGGTCCCATTTGATTCGTCCTTTGTGGATAGGATGGTCTTTGTCCTGTTAACCCTCCATGAGCTATGAACATCAATGTTCTTGCGTCCAAATTGTATCTCTCTTCATCAGAAGCACTTATAACTGTTGGTATTCCAACATTCCCAATCATGCCCCATGCTTCTGGTTGTTTGGGTTCTTCTGGTGGGTAATACACAGTTGGAGACATGTGTGCACCAGATTCTTCATAATAGGCTTGAACATGCACTAAGGCTTGTTCTTCCTGATTCTCTAAGGTTGGTGCATATCTAATGCCCACTGGTCTTGCTCCTGGTAAAGGTGGTTGTTGTCCCAATACTGGTTGCGGTCTTTCTATCCCCATAGGTCCTGGTACATTTCCCGTTGGGTATCGAGGTACTGGATGTACTTGAGGTGGTGCTAATTGAGCAGGAGGTGCATACTGACGCTCCCTTACATACCCTTTGTTGTAATAGCACTCCTCTGTTGGATGGTTTGTCAATTTTTGTTCAATAGCACACCATTTCAGTGTTTTTGGCAATGGTTTTTGGTATGGTGCCATCCTTTTTAGAGCATCTTCTATCATTTGCTCTACATTTGGCATGGTTGTTGTTTGAACATTCTTTTTAGTGGTAGTCTCGCTCGCTGCGGAGGAAGAGCTACTGGATGCAAAATCTGTATCCGCTGACACCTCTCCATAAACCGTACAGTTATCCACTAAGTACAATGCTTCTCTCGTTACTTGCTCGAAACTTGTACAAGCTTTCAAGTGCAAGTCCTTCTTGAGAGTGTCGTTTCTCAATCCCTCAATAAAGAGAACAGATAGTCTGTCATCTTGTGGTCGTTCACGTACTGGACATCTCTCAATGTATTGTTTGAAGCGAAGTGAAGCTTCCTTCACTTTTTCGTGTTCTCTCTGTTTAAAAGCATATATTTGTGAGACCGTATTGTGCTTAATCCCTCGTTTTGAGAATTCCTCAGCAAACTCTCTTAGCAAATGGTCAATGTCATGGAATCCCCCTATGTTCAGTGGTTGAAACCATGTCAATGCCGTACCTTCTAGAGTAAGACCAAATCCCTCGTATTGTGTATGGAAATCTGTTATCTGCTCAGCTCTTAAGACTTGCTTAAAGAGTGACACATGTGCATACGGATCTCCCGAACCACCATACTTCTTTGGCATACACTTCGCTACTTGAGATGGTCTCATACGTCTATGGTCTGCTACCAATCTCATTGCTCCTGTGTCCCGGCTAAAGCTTTCTCTAGCATCATGGACTTCATGGGTTACCCTTGTCGGTTCCCCCGCCTTGAATCTACTACTAGGAGGTAAATGTGATGGTTCCGCTTCGAACCTTGGACCTGGAGTGATATACGTAGGGATTGGAACTGCACTACCTCGATTTGTATCCATTGACTCTCTGGAATGTAATGATCCCATTGGTCCGGGCTTCGAGTACTGAGGTTGACTGAAAGAGTCAGCAGCCTGAGTTCTTTGTCCTCCTGTCGTCATTGGGTTTTGCCCTCCATTTGTTGGTGCTGGTCTTTGTGAGCTAGAAGTAACATAATACTGATGTAGTGGTCCCCCAAAGTATGTATATCCTTCTAATTCTTTCTTGCCCATTGTTGAGTATTGCCTGCCATACTTGTCGTAAGCGGCAATTTTCACTTCCGATCCCTCTGTGTAGGTAAATACATAAAGTCTTTTTTGGTCTGTCAACTCTCCGGTGTAGGGTTCTTCACATCTATAATAGAGATCTTGCTCCCCATTATTATATTTGTATAGCCCCACATAGATGTTATCAGTGTTGATCCTTGTAGTTTCATTCTCTCTTCTTAACCTCGCATCAGGGAAGTTCATTATTGGTGCTTTCTCCTCAATTTCTTCATCTACTTTGGCTTTGGTGCCCATCAATCCCCACTTGTCCACAATGTTAGGGTTTAGGACTACCAAGTACATGGTACCCTCGTCATCTAGATATCTATCTCCGCTATAGCTCACAGGCACTAAGTCCTTGAACTCACTAGGTCTCTCCTCTATCTTTACACAATAGCGGTCCATTCCATCTTTGTAGATCTTGGCACCTTGCTCATTGTCGTACTGGTATTTTATGAACAATAGTTTCATTGTGGCGGAAGGGTTTGATGATCCTGCTGCCATATTTTCTCTGTTGTTCAGGTTCAAGTGTTCCAAGTGTTCAGTGAAAATCTCGTAAGATCTCTCCGAAGAAGTATCAGAGACACTTCCTTCAAAGATCGGCTCTAATGGTTGCACCCAACTTTGGTTTACACTTCCCTCGGTTGATATGACACTTGCTGGTTCCCCTTGTTTTGGTTGGTTATTCTGGAGGTTCCTGCCCGATCTCAAATTCATCAATTCCCCTAAAGGACTTTAACTTTTTCGTCTCAGCAATTTGTTTTCCCCTAGTTTTTGTGGTCAGAATTGATCCAAACTGATTGATACTTGGTCAATTGTTTAATCTTGTCAGTTGGACAACTTCTGTTTCATCAAGTGAGAATTTTGTTGCAGTTATGCTGAAAAAGACATTATACGCGTATGATGTCTTTTTTCACAGATTTGGACAATTTTGGTTATACTCACTCTCAGTAGCCCCCTTATGCTCTGTCCACTCACAAAATTCAGTTTGAACTCTGTTTGAGCAAGTTATGGCTAATTTAGGCTTTTCTCGGTAATTTTCCGCTTTTAACTTGTTTTTTGGGTCAATTGTGATGCAAATGGGATGAAACTTGAAATATAACCTCTAGACAGCTATTACAATGGATCTGTGTTGGCAAAGTATCAAAATATGTCCAAAATTAGGTAAAAGACATCATACGCGTATGATGTCTTTTTCATCAATTTGGGTCAAAACTTGATATTTATACTTCCTACAGTGCTTGTAACAATCTTGTCAGGTCAGATATAAAAAATAAGCAGTGGATGTGCCAAAAGACATTATACGCGTATGATGTCTTTTGTCCCAGATTTTGACTATTCTTGGTTTTAAGCCTTCTCCAATGTTTATAATTGAGTTTCAAGTGTTTTTGTCAGGTTTGAATGTAAAAACAAGATCTGAATCCAAAATTTCCTCTTCTTTGCGTTTCTTGGACTCTGACTTGTCTTTTTGGGTTTCTTTGAGTGTTAATGCTCTTGTTTTAAGTTGAAATTAGGGTATAACCCCCCTTTTGAACACTCTGGTAAAGTCAAAATTTTTGTTTTGGTCTCTGTTTGGTTATTTAGACATCATACGCGTATGATGTCTAAAGTTGCAGATTTCCAGTTTTTTGGCACAGAATCCTTCCTAAAGCTTTCTCTAGTGCTCAGCAACTCCCAGATACACAAAAAATTTCTCTGACTTTTGTTTATTGCAAGTTTCACTACTAACTCGACGGTTTAGTGATCTAACATGCAATCAACCATATCAAGCAAATACTCCAATGATTACTAGCTCTAGATCAGGATCAAATGAAGTCCTACCTAAGCTATTCCTAATCATAAAATGGGTTTGGTAATTGTGATTTTAAAGAGATCCACTGCCACTCACGGACTAGCAAATTCTTCTTCTATCAACAACTACTCAACACCAACAAAACAATAAACAAATCTAAGCTAATCTAAAAATACTGTCAACACGGGAGACCCAGGAATACCCCACTTCCTAGTATCTCTCGAGATCTTCGGAGTCCACCACTCCTAGATCTTTTCTAACTAACATATACAAAGTAGTTTATACGACTGACCTCGTAGGATTAGTCTAAGGTCACCTACTTAGGATTCTCGTCCCCGGCAGCGGCGCCAAATGTTAAGGCGGTTACGCCGCTAGCGGAAGCTAAATAGCGAGAACTCAACCAACAACAGAATTTGTCAGACGAGGACGGAGCTTGACCCGTAGGCGCATGGAAACAACTAGGTGGGTGTCAAATCACCTACTCGACCTTCTAATGACAATCACTACTAAGGAAATCAAATCTAAGTTCTAAAATACGCAAGTGACTGAAATCCGTACTACGAACGAATGCTATACGAAACAGGATCTAGAATCATTGAATCGATCTCAAACTCAAGGGGAAGTCTATACACTAGGTAAGAACAACACCCTAAAGACTTGAATTGCAAAATCAACCTATAACCACTCCGTGCGGTAAACGCGTATGAAGACAGGCCGAAAAATACAGGTGATCGAAACTTGACCCCGATGGTACTAATGTGTAGCTCTACTCGTTGTGGTTCTATAGATATGCTGCATGCTCTATTCCGACACACGAGTTGAAAGAAAACTCACACAGAAGCTCGTAGGAACTTACCACACATAGAAGCCGATAGCGCGCACTCTTGGTATCTGTGCGTAGCTCTCGCCGTTGCTAACACAATGGTGGTGTCGCTTCTCCAATGGCGGCTCCGTAGCTCGCGTAGCAAGTAGATAAGACTCTCTCTCTCTCTCAGACACAGTCACGGCGCTCAAAAACTCACTTTGATTAATAATCTGAATCCCCCTTAGGTTACAAAACTTTGGCTTATATACCTCAGCCTTGGAGGTGAGATCATCTCTAACTAATTACATTGGCAAGTGAAATTACTTCGGGATTACAAGCTGGAAACTCAATTGAGTCCCGTTACTTAATGAATGGCTCAATTCAAAATCAATGTCGGAAAGACATTTATTACAATCAATGGTTACAAAAATGATGAGTGTGAGCAAAAATGTGGGTGTGATCCTCTGCTGGCTCAACAAAAGGTATGATCCTTATTAGAGCATGAACAACTTGGTATAGTCAACACTGCACAAAATCTACCACAACAACTATTTCAATCAAATCAAAAGTGGCAATCACCCAAATTGGCAGAGGGACTTTGAGGGTGCTAACCAGGGCCAAATCCAAAAATAAGCTTATCAGGCTAACCCTCTCAATGGACTGAATAAAACCATGCAAAGATTGCTTGGATATTGGGTGGAACATGGATTGCGATACATGACCCCCATCATCCATTTGCAAAGAAAATTTGGGCAGAAGTATTGTGATAAAATCGCCAATACACTCATGGAATCACATAGCAAAAACATTGTAAAACATGGATCGCGATCCATGTCCCCATTTCAATTTTTTTAAAAAGGAAGTTTTTAGAAGAGTTGGGTTCAAGGTGCATTGGAGAAGGCGCCACTCAAGTTTGGAATAGAATAAGCAGTGCAAACAGTAAAAACCAGGGAAAGAAGAAATTTTAGTCTACAAATGTTCATTTCCACCTATGAATGGAAAAAATTGATTCAAACCCCCAAAAAAGTGCATCAACAGGTTGAAAAATGTATCTAGAAGTAACTCTACAGGTTTTGTCCAAAAAGGTGGTTGAACATGATCGCGATCCATAACCCCCAGATAAAGTTTAACCAGAATTTTGGTCCAAAACTGTTGCAATGGTTCTAAGTATGAAATGTGTCAATTTTTGATAGTTTTATCATCTCAAAGGACCTTATGTGATAGGGAAATCAAGGTCAAGGGCAGAGTACAGAATGTAGGGGCTTGAGCAAGTCGAAACAATAAAGGGAACTTGGTAACTTGTTATGTCAAAAAACTGCTTGACAATGGACTCCAACTTGCTGGAAATCCTAGAATATCCAAAACAGCTTCAAATCAGACACAACTCATTAGACAGGTAACTGGGGTGGGGGTACACCGTCAACTCCAAATCATCAACAAAGCCAAAGGGCAAGTAGATTAGTTACAATCAGGGATCCAAAAGGGCCACCCATTAACACTTATGGAGAAGTCTGGCAAATTAGACCATACCTTGAGAACTTGGGTAAAAAAGAGAAAAACTTGTCTAAATTTGAAAAGAACTTCTATAGTGTGCTAGAATAGGCTATAGGAACACCCCATAATGCTGTTGAACATGGATCGCAATGCCTGACCCCCTGATCCTTGATCAACCACAAATTACATCACTTAATCCATGTTATTGCCTCTCATCCCAACGTCTGAGAAAGACAATAAGAGACCTCTTACACAAGATTCATTTACAAAATCCCTTAACAAACAACGTTCAATACATACACATGGTCTAAGTTTGCACTTTTTGACTTTTTATGACAACATGTAGGCTACCTACGAAGCTAACTTCTAGAATGCTAACAACAGATGGCCTCCAAGACAACCCAAGAAGCAGTGGGAAGCACCACCATACTAGGTCACACAAATTACATCAAATGAAAAGGCACATGTATCATAAGATGAGTTGGAGAAAATCCCGGCAAATATCTTAATTGGGAAATTTGAAGCAGCCAACGGGACCATAGTAAAGACAACCACATTCCCATAGGAGCTACGAAATCTACACCAATAGCAAGATGCTCTAGAAGGAGCAAGATGCATGCAAATGGACACATTTTTCAAACTACCACAGTGGGGAATAGATTACCAATGGGCTCATGAGCTAATGTCATCCATCCAGTACAATGAGGAGGCAACCCTCACTGACAAAGATGGTGAAAAGGTCAAAGTCTGAAACAGGCTTACGATAAACCAAGCATTACACTTGCCTCTAGGAAATCACAATCTCCTCCTCAAGACAAAGGTAGCAACAATGACAAGGCATTTGTGAAGCAACCTGGCACAAATTCACTTATAAAGGCCTAATATACTCAGAGATAGAACTGCTGCTCAGACTCATTGCACAACACTTGAAAGTCCAAAAACCACCAACATATATTGAATGCAATTTCCACATTGTGGTGGTAATGGCAATAGGGTTGTCAGAGCAAAGGGTCATAAGATGTGACCTAGGCACATATATACTAGACAGTTTAGTGAAGGAAAATCTAAAGCACAGTGACCACACAACAAGACCTACATGAATGGTGGACCATTGCTAACAAGAATTTCCTATCAAGCATTGGGAATGATTGGTGAACTACCACCCACGGAGACGCAATTGGCGTTAAGTGATGAAAATAAATCAAAGGACAGGGATATTCCCTCAGAGCAACAATCTTCAGAAGTGGATGAGGAAGAAAAGGAGGGATATAAAATCTATAAAACACGTCTCAAGGAAATGTCGGACAGGTGGACAAATACCATACCCATTACAAAAACCCAAAGGTCTATGGAGGAAGCTTAGGCCTTAAGAGAAAGGCACTAGAGTAAAAGGCATGAGGAAAAAAGAAACCTTGGAGCTGAGGCAGATGATGAGGGAGAAGTGGATGAGAACAGGTCACTGGAACATTGCAAGGCCAAGGTTCTTAAAAAGATCAAACAATACAAATGAAGGGTAGCCACGGAGAATTTGAATATTGCCAGCAATATGGGGGAGCAAATACAGAATGAGCTCAAACATAAAGCTGAGAAAAGGGAACAAGAGGAGTCCAAATGGCAAAACACAACGATGATTTGGAATCATGTCACAAATCTATAAAAGTGAAGGAGGCAGAAAAACCTCATAAGGAAGGAGAAAATACAAAAGAGGAAGGTGGTGTAGAGAATTTTGAAATTCACACAAAAAATACACCATCAAAACAATAAATGCAACCACCCCTCCTCCTACTCAAGAATTAGTTGATCAGATAGATGAGAAAGAACATGTCAAGCAGACAACAAAATTGCCCAAGCAAACAACACATACAACGCAAAATACAAAGAGAGCTGAAGGTCAAGAGATTAAACAAACTCCAATTGCACTTGAAGGACAACATGATAAGGGAAAAATGCTTGAATCAATAAACACGACAGAAGTTGGCACCTCCAACCAAACTCATGGAACATACCAAGCCTAGGTCTCCCCGCTCATAGGCAATGAAGGGAGCCAATTGATAAAGTCTTTTGACATTGATGCACATTTGGAATAGATCAAGCTACAGTTGTCAAAGAGCACTCTACAACCTACGTGACTTAGAGTTGGAGAATACCAAAAGAGAGGCAGCTCAAACAATTAAGGACAATCTATAACTACATCAAAAAATTGTGGGATTACAAACATTGTAAACACAACTCCATCCGGAACTGCAAAGGGAACAAGAAAATGTTGCATATTACTACAAGGAAGTTCAATCTTTTAATGAAGTAAATACAAATTTGCAAGTAGCACAATAAAACCTAGAGGAAGAGCTAGCCAAATGGAAGCAAAAGAATGCGAAACTCGAAGAATCATATGCAGTTGTGAGAAAAACACTTACACAGTTCCTAGCCATGCAAGAGACACCAACATCGGCAAGTACTTCAACACAACCACCCTCGACACAAGAGCTAAAGGACCTAAAGGCAGCCCTAGCTCAAGAGCCATATGACAGACAAATCATGAAAACAGGGCATAACGCAATTTAGAAAGCAAAAGATGATGAAATTGCACAGATTTGAGAACATTTGGCAAAGGCCAAGGGGATTTAAATGCTCAAAGTGCCGCATATAAGGCGACACTGCAACAGCAACATATGGCAATTAATTCCCTAAAAATCGAGGCAACTACAATCAAAGTTTCTTAGGTGACAAGCTAGGAATAGATCAAAATAGATCTGCCACCTCTCAACATGCCTAACACTAGTATAGAGGGGGCCTTACAGGACTTTGAAGATATAGAAGACAAAGAAGCTCACGGATTGCCAAAGAAAAAATTCAAAGGTGGATCTCCAAAGTGCATGATCCTTCACACAAGGAATATCTGCAGTATAAACTCAAGGTACTTGAATTAGCCACACTTTTGATGAGTACACGTGATGAAGTGGTAAAGAACCATGGGCATGAGATGATTGCACTACCGCTAATGCAACAAGAGTCTCTCTTATGAAAAAGGAAAATGCTTCCCAACATCAAACCCAACCACAAAGGGGATTACAGGGATGTCCCTGTAAATGCTATAAAAATTCAAACCATCCTTGATAACCAACCCCTATGGAGAAAGAAATGGTTCAAAAATCATATTACAAAAATGAAAACAGATGAAACATATTACAAAAATGCACCACAAAATCTCATGATCGACCCAACATATTGCCCTATCGACAAAAGACGCTCATGGGATAGCTCCTATTTATACAAAACACCCACAATGCTCAACTACCCAGTAATAACAAAACCATCTAATAATTTTCCCCCCTCAGAGAAATATATTGTACGAACCCTCAACAGAGTCATCAATCAGATGAATGCTATTGTAGATATCACATGTCAGATGCTTAAAGACTCCCAAAATGCTAGTCACATGCATCACAATGTTTGATGATATTGAAGTTGTCGACCACCCCTTGCAAGTATTTGTGGAAGGAACCAGAGGTTTGTGATGGAATCTAGAAACCAAAATCCCAAGTAAAAACATCATCATGGGGTTGTACGCCTGCGTCATGTTTTTTCCCTCTCGCTACATGCAAACTTTCAACAAAAGAGGTGTTGATGACCAGGTTCTTTGAAACCAAATCATCCATATACAACCCCATGAAGAATCTCCAAGATTGGTACATTGCATACCGGAGCACATTAAGCAATAAACCATTCAAGGAGTTGGCTGCAAAGGTAGAGATTGAAGCAAGGGCAGAGAAGTTCAGGCAACTCAAACAAACACTAGGAAAACGAACACTGGACTACTAAAGAAGATACATCAAGAAATTCAGTGATTGATACAGAAAGGCAAAGCACACCAAAGAAGACAAACACAGTTTGCATGAGGGCATGCAAAGACTAGGAAGAGGGTAATGTTAGCAGTCAAGCCAGACGGGTGCCCTTCAAGTTGACCCCTTCTTCCTTAAGCCTAAAATTTGATGTACTCTCACTTTTTGGCAAAAGCCTTGTAATTATTTTGATCATCTTTGATTGAAAGGTGGACAAGCTCTGAGAAGTTGAGGGTAAAATTTGTAATGAGTCTAAGTCCAGTACGGTTGGCCACTGGCCAAGAGAACCCTAGGTATAAAGTCTAAATTGTAAAGTGGAAAAGGGCATGATGATAAAAAAGTTTTTGGAGGAGTTTGAAGCATACGGCTAAGGGTGATTTTTCCCTACAACTTGTAATCCACATATCTTGAGTTCTGGTAATGATTTTCAATTCTAAAACTTGCAATGTGTTCCATGTTTGATGCTCTTTCATTCAAGTATGTTCATTTTTAATTCTATTGTGATTTTTTACTACAAGTATGAAGGCTAAATCTATTGATTGAGTATGTTCATAAGTGCTTTTGACATTATAACTATAGGAGAGTGTTCCTAGACCCTAGGGCAACCTATCTGATGTGTTCTGTTGCTATTTTTGAGACCTAGGTTATGATGGATCGTGATTTTGGTACCTCCTTAAAATGAAACCAAACTTAGTAGGATAGTGTCTCTAAGCGTTCTTGACCTTCTCCCAAAGTTTTGTAGCATTTGGACTCCGTCTGAGTGCTGAAACAGATTGATGACTGAGTGCGGTGACGTAGGACATAGGTACATGGCCACATCCAAGAGCGAGATATTTGCATGTGTTAGGTGTTGAGTCATTTCGTTGGCTCACTTCTGACAATCTCAAAGAGTCCCCATGCCCCATCCGAGTAGCTTCCTCAAGTATTGACATTATGTTAGTGTCGAAAAGCTATGCTATAAATGTTTGTCACGACGACCCGCTAGCACAGGGTGAAAGAGATATTGTTCCAATTGCCGATGGTGTGTCCTCCCAATCGAGAGAATGATTTCTATGTTTTGATGGTGGTAGGTACCATGGCCATTGGAGCAGTGTTGCTGCAAAAAGTAGGAAGGAGCTATAAGCCTTTCTACTTTGAAAGCAGGGTGATAAGTCCTAGGGAGGCAACCTACACCAAGCACAGTGGTGGATCATGGTGCTAGTTTTTTTCTTGTAGGAAGTTCAAAGTGTACCTCATCGTGTAAAAGTTTTATGTGTTTACGGCTAACAATTTGTTGCCTGAAGTGGTGTTGCACTTAAAGCCAAGAAAGAGGATCCTGAAGTGGGTGATAGAGCTGCAGGAGTTTGAGTTTGAGTTCAAGAGGGTCTAAGTGGTGTGAAGGACCTAGGCAGGACATGGCTAGCGGAAATGTATGGTATAGGTGGTTTTTTAGTCCAAAAAGGCTCTAGAAAGGGCCAATTGGGATGCCAAGTCAAAGTGTCCAAAGTGTAGGGATGGTGCTTGAGAATGTAGTGCTTGAGATGCTCTAGAAGCCCATCTAAACGGCTCATCAATGGAGGCAAGGTGTGAAAGATAGAGATATCTAAAGTTGGAATGCATTATCGATCCCCGACGAACAGGGTAGGTATGGGAAGGTGGTTGGAGCTAGTACAAGTGGATAGGGCTGTAGAGCTCAAGTTGTGAATCTCTAAAGGGAAATTTATGGGAGGTGAAATGTTTATAGGGGGCCAGGTATGTGCCCTCTTGGTAGCATTGGAAATTATGCAATCTAGCATTTTTTGGGTTTGACCAGGTTCTAGAGGGCAGTATGCGTCATGAAAAGTTAGTAAGAACTGACAAATTTCCAAGCAACAGGATATGCCAAGTTGAAAAAGTATGCAATTAGCAATGGAGAGTGGACCGATGTTTTTTCCCAAATTTTACGGCCTCGGATGACATGCTAGGCAAAGCCCAAGTGTGGCAAGAATAGTGGGGGTCTGAGTACGGGTCGACAACTTTTGGAGGCACCTTGTGGCTTAGGAATCAAATTATCAAGCAGGAGACTAGAGAAGGTTAAAGGGAGTGCTTGAAAAGAATGTTTTGAGTGGGTTTTTCATGTTTGGGAGGCCCAAGGGGTGGAAGAGCCATGAGCGGCCACATGGCGGTGCAATAATCCCATATGCGCAATGAGGGAGTTGAGACCCATGGTATAAGCCCTAGACTATGACCACCCCATTGGTATCCAAGTGAGGGAGAGAGCTCTCCCTTCTCTCATTGCTATGGCGGTCACTCTTGGGTGCTGCGTGCGCGTTGCACGTGACCAAGTAGGGGCGGAGCCCGGTGGTTTTGGCCAGCGAGGGTTGTGCATGATGGTGGCCAGTTGTGGACTGTTCCCATTGCATGGCAATGCGTAGGGTGATGATGTGGTAGGGATTCCTACTACTTGCATCAAACGATGTTGGCTGCCCATCCAATCTTTTGAAGACAAAAGGGCAAGGAACTAGCACTAGATCTAGTGGCCCCCCCCCCCCCCCCCCCCCCGTACTCCTTGAGCTCAAGAATGTAGTGAGTGAGAGAGAGTGAGAAAAGTGATTCAGAGACCTCCAAGCTAGTGGGAAAAGGTCCAACAAAATGAAAGTTTCCAAAAGACGCCAGTGCTCCCCTATACCCCTTTTTTTATTATTATAAAGGGTTTTTCTTTTGTTCTTGAACAATTGAGTACAAAAGAGCCAAGTGTGATTTTTGGAGGGTTTTTTTTTTGTATAAGCTCTCCATTTGGGTGGTGCTTGGATGATTGTATGTGCACTGGCTAAGCAATTGAAAGTTATTGCCCCCCGTTTTTTTGGCATTGATTCACCCTCCCCCTCTCTTTTCTCTTGCTCTTTGCGTGTGTCGGTGTTGACAGAAGTGTCTGCCCACCACTGCCTGTTTTTGGTGCGAAGGGAGTGAAAATTTGAGCAGTGGTGTACGTCGGGTGTGTTGAAGTGAGCCTTGTTGGTGTACTTGAGTTAAATGGCATTCTTGCTAGCATGCATGTGTTGAGGGGTGTGCAAGCAATGACCTACGAGTGTGAATTCTATCTTTTGAAGGTGTTTCTAAGAGGATAGGCCCTAAGCTATAGTGAGGCAACTGTGTGTGTTTTGGGTGTGTTCCCCATTCCCCCCCTCCAACGTGTCTCCTTAGCTAGTGAGCTCTAGTATGATTTGAATACATAGTATGTATTTGTGCAATGGCATGCCAATGGACTTTGTAGAGGTAGAGGTGGAGGGGGATTTCTCTAGTGAGACACAATAGGTAATGTGAGAGCCTATGCATACAGAGGTAGTGCAGGTATGCTGCCTACAGAGACATGCAAAGATAACAAAAATGGAGTTCTTTTATATGCTCATGCTAGAGGGTAATGAGTTGATGCCAGGACACATAGTTCTACCTATGGATGAGAAGGACATAGCACCATCTATGTTCGGCATTGACACATCCATACATGATAAGTAGTCCTAATGATGTAGTTCATGCAAATAGTATTGATGGCTAGTACAATGAGATTTACATAGATTTCATTATTGTTTGGGTGTCTCATGTATGACCTACTAGTGCCAAGGCCCGTCCTAGCAGATGTGGTGGGAGCATTTGCAGCAGGTATTTTCAGTCATAAATTACTAACACTAGCATGATTCATTATGGAGCTATGTAGACCATACAGAGTTTTGTGAAAGATTTACATGTAGGCTCTAACATGCATACACATACTTGCCTATCACTGGAGCAGACACAATTGCATGTAGATAAAGAGAGCAAGCTAGTGGGCATAGGTTAAGAGAGTTTCTCACCTATTTTTCTTGTATGTACTAGTAGTCTAGCTAGTAGAACCCACTCATTGGCACATTTTCCTTTAATTGGGAGGTTGTTTGGGTAAAGGTGACGTGCCTTTTTTCGGGGCTAGGCATCGTTGTTCGACCACCCACTAACCACTACCTTCCTTATTCATGTACATATATATTGAATAAACTTGCTCCTCTTGAGAGGTTTGCTTCACTTACACAATAATATTTTCTCTCTCTCCTATTTCCTGCATGCACGCACACAAGCATATGCATACTCATTAGAATTATGATTCACGTTTCTTCACATCAGCTTGCATTGAGATTTTCCAAGTTATTTTGCAGGGCCTTTGGAATCTATACTAGGCGATACTTTGAAATCTGGTCACTATTTGCCTTGCTTATCAACACTTCTTCATATTTCAAAGAGTTATGGTCTTTTTGGACCAAATTTGTCTTGCCTTGCTTATAAACGCTTCTTCAAATTTCAAAGATTTAAATGGCCTTTTTGCCTCGATAGTTTTTCCTTGACTTGTACAGCCCAAACCAACTATGCTCCACCAACTATGCTTTTCTAAGCTAGAATAATAACCATATGTAGACCTTAAGGACCCCAATGAAGGAAAAGAAGAGAGTGAATGAGATCGGGGCCATGAGATTTCAGTTTTGTAGGAAAAATGACAGGAAAAATCAAACAAAGGAGCCAAGAAAAAAGAGTTGAAACAGCCTCAAGGGTAAGAAGATGCAGATGCATGCCCAAAAGGTTTGATAGGTCAAGTGCAAAAGAGCACGATGGATAATTCTATCTACCATATCCCTCCTAATGTGCTAGAGGTCAAAGAAAATTGGCCTAAGGCACTATGGGATATAGTCAAGAAAGCTATAGATGAGAATCAGGCATGGGGTTAAGCACCCATTGTTGAAGTCAACCTTGGCAAAGGCATAATGGATATCGACATGCAATCCATGTACGGTGACCAAGGAACATAGAAATTAGAGAGTAGTAGGGAGGAAATATTTAGGGAGTTTCCTTCTTACCATCACAACCAAGGACCCTCAAGAAAATCATAGATTCTCATGGGCTACAAGAACTCATGTGAGGGGAGATCTGACATTATGATCCTACCATCACAACCAAGGACCCTCAAGAAAATCATAGATTCTCATGGGCTACAAGAACTCATGTTAGCACCAGTGAGGTATATGCTAATAGTAGTTGAGCTACTAAAAGTCAGACCACATATGTGGAAGGATGTTGGAAAATATCTTGAGAAACTCGGAATCCAAAACCCAGTTGAAACTCTAAATAGAGAAATGGAGGATTGAAACCAACCCAAAAAGAATGTGAAACCAGTTCTTATAAACAAAGTTGGTGATTATTGCAAAGGTGAAGAGGTGAACACCACATTGCTCATAGAGTACGAATGAATAGAAACCATTGCTATCTTGGACATTGGAGCGGGGTTGCCATTGTCACCAAATTGATTTGAGAGAAATGGGGAAAAACTACCCTTAGAAGAACATGGATGAAATTGCAGTTAGCTGATGGCTATATTGCAAAGCCTATTGGAATTCTAGAATAGGTGATGATGACTTCTTGTGGAATTGAGTATATACATACATTTTCAATAGTAGGTTTCGGTACTACATGCTACTCTAGGAACTCCATTCATGTGCCATCTAAAGATGGTCCAAGATTGGGGGTATGATTATATATACTTGCATCACATGGAGATCACTACCTTCACCAATTTAAGCAACCATAGCTAAAGAGACGTATGGAGAACACCTATAGCAGATTTTGATTTGATGACTGCTTCAAAGTTTGTGGTTATACTCTAAAGATCGCTTGTGGATGTGTGGAGCTTCAAATTTTGATAGTTCCATAAAAGAAAAGTGCAAGCCAGATAGACCATTTGAATATTCCAACCATATACATGAACCATTTCCCAAAGAAGGAATGGAACCCTTGGAGTGGAATCAATTTTGGGCCACCTTAGATGTGTGTGTCAATGAGATCACACCTACCAAGTTTTGTGATGACAATGGCCTAGACTTGGTTCCTCTTTGCATGATGAGTGTGAATCCAAAAAGAGATAATCAAGAAACAACCAAGGATAATGAAGTGACACTAGAATTAGAGACTGAAATGCAGTGTTTGTGTATCCAAGATGAGATTTCTACTCGAGATCTTACCATAGAGAATGACTCGAGCAATATCCTAGGGGATAATAAGAAGCCAAGTACTGAATGTTACTATGACACCCTTGACACTCATGAATACTTAGACCTTGGTATAGATGACAAAAAATCAAAGTTAATAAAAGTGATCCAAAAACAACATTTCCAAAGTTCTTTGATTTCCCAAAACAAAAACCCAAAAGACAACAACGTTACATGAAATAGCGCACAAAAAGTGGGGTAAGAAACAACCCGATGCCACAAATTGACACATTCCTACTTGAGATTGACGGAAGCTCTCGATTGCATAAAGGACAAAATAAGCGGAAAACCCTCAACACCTCCTTGGATGAGTATTTGAAACCAAAAAAATGACAAATGACAAAACCTCCCAAAGATATACCGAAGAAGGTGGATGTTGCTATCGATTCTTGATGGACAAAGGTTGAGAAAAAAAGAGATATAGTGGATTGAAAAGGACATTGAAAGAGGTGTGGACAATGGAAATGGAAAGTAAAAACAAAAACAAGGAAGATGAGAAATGACAGAATAAGTGTACCATCTCATTATAAGAAGTACACTATTCAAGATCGCAAAATTATTGTTGAACAGGCTAAACCAGGGAAATCTTATGATGGACCTTAGGATGCTAAAAGAATTGATATAGTAGAGCAAGAGAAGAGCCCAAAACCACTTATATTGCTACAGATCTATCTCCAGATGAAGAGGAATTATTGATTCAGATGCTCAAAGAGTATTAGGATATGTTTGCCTGGTCTTATAAGGACTTTAAGGGATTTGATCATGCCATTTGTCAGCATACAATTACTTTAAAGATTGGTGCTAAGCCAAGTAGACAATGCCCTTATACTTACAATGAAACCAAGAAAATTAAAGAAGAGATTGATAAGTTGAAGGAAGTTGAATTTATCTATGAAATTGAACACACAGATTGTGGGTGTCCCTAATTGTGGTGATACCTAAGAATAATGGTAAGTTAAGAGTGTGCGTCAATCTTAAAAAAAGTGATTGTAGCTACCATCCATGAAAATTATCCTCTTCCTATCACTAACCATGTCTTGGAACGAGTAGCAAAAGCGTGCATATAGCTTATTGGATGGATTGTTAAGCTATAATCAATTGGTTATTAAACCAAAGGATTGGCACAAAATAGCCTTTCCTGCTGAGTGGGACATTTTTGCATACCGAGTAATACCTTTTGGGTTGAGGAACACACCTACCACCTTCCAAAGACTCATGGCTCATGCTGTTGTTGGAATTAGAGTTGCAAGAAAACACACACGGCGTGGAGAAGACAAAGGAAGCTCAAGGCGCACAACAAAGAGTATATTACTTAGTGTGCAATGGGAAGATAGATAGCCCTAGAATGATGGGCGTATATATAATGCGCGGGGGGAAAACCTCCCAGTGAAGGAAAAAATGCCATGGCGGTCCTAAGTGTGTTCACATACATCACTACCACATATATATGGTAACAAATCCCCCTTGGAGTGATGCGGTGAACGAGAGCGAGCACATAGAGTAAAGGGAAGTGCCATGCCTTGAGGACATGATTAGTCCACAAAGGGAAGTAATCCCAAAGCATTACGAAAAGCTTCAAACTTCTCATGAGACAATGCCTTTGTGAAAAGGTCTGCAAGGTTGTCATGTGTTGGCACATAAGCCAAGCTGATCTCTTCTATTTAGAGTCTCTCCCTGACATAGTGGTAGTTCATCTCAATGTGCTTTGCGCAAGCATGAGAAACTAGGTTCCTTGTAATTGTCAATGCGCTCTGACTGTCAGTGTAGATAGTGTTGGCAGTGTCTTGTCCAACACCCAAATCAGCCATAAGGCGTCTGAGCTATACACATTCAATTGTAGCTGTGAAGACTTTCATGTACTCAGCCTCACAATTAGAAGTGGCCACAATAGGTTGCTTCTTTCTCAATCATGATATACATGAACTGCTAAGCATGCAACAAAAATCACTTGTGGACACTCGTGTGTCAAAACAACTAGCTTAATCTAAGTCTGGAAAAGCATGTAAGACTGGCGGTAATGATCCCCCCTTGGGATAAAACAAGCTAAGATGTAAAGTGCCACTCAAGTAGAAAATAATCCTCTTGACATCCTGCCAATGCTTAGACCATAGGCTATGCATAAATCTGCTGACATGTGAGACTGCAAATTTAATACACGGCGTCGTGTTGCATACATAAATGAGGCAACCAATAGCACTTTGGTAAAGAGTGACATCAGCAGGATCACCAACATCACGAAGACTCAGTTTCAAACCTGTTTCCATGGGAGTGGAAATAGGTTTACAATCCTCAAGCCAAACTTACATAGCAATGTCTCTATGTAACTTTTCTGACACAAGGCAATACCACCATCACACTGCTTAATTTGTATACCCAAGTAATGATGCAACAGCCCCAAATCTTTCATCTTGAAAGTAACATTCAAATCAGCCTTAAATACATCAATATGTCTCTCATTTGGTCCAGTGATCAACAAATCATCCACATAAAGAACCACAATGAGAAGTACATCACCCTCAAGCTTTACATACAATGTACTTTCTATTGGACTGTTACAAAAGCCTCGTTTTACCAAACGAGTGTCAACCTTCTCATACCAAGCACAAAGATAACTTCAACCCATACAAATTTTCTTACATCTGCACACTTTATCATCTTGTACTTTATTGACAAAGCCATGAGGCTACGTTACATAAAAATCCTCAAATATGTCACCAGTCAAGAAAGCAGTAACAATGTCAGATTGATGTACGTCCCAACCAAAATGAGCTACCAATGCACATAGAAAATGCACAGTAGTCATACAGAAAGTGGGAGAAAAAGTCTCTTCATAATCTATGCCTTTTTGTTGTGCATAACCTTTTGCAACAAGTCAAGCCTTATGGCGTTCAATATCACCATCTGGCTTACGTTTCAATTTGTAAACCCACTTTGTACCAATGAAAATTTTTCCAGGAGGAAAATCACATAAAGTCCATGTGTCATTTTCTATAAGTGCATCATATTTTGATTGCATGGTAGCCATCCAATTTTTTAAATTTTGTGCTTCATCAAAAGATAGAGGTTCCTCAACATCATGTAAGTTAGACACAGCCGAAGCATAACAATCTGATGCATAAGATGCATGACGAGAACCTGAACGAGTACGACTAGACAAAGGTGCATCCAATTTATTGTCACACAAAGTATGCACCAGTGATTTAGGCATACCTCTAGACTGCTCATTCTTAGCCCTTTTCTCATCAAGTACATCATGTACATCTGCATCAGTAATAGGCTGATCTATAACATTTTTAGAAACCCCCATAGGCTCTACATTTACTTCATTAGAATTTACATTTGAACTTCCACCAGTGAAAAGAGACAACAAAGTGTCATAAATGTCACGTGAGTTGACGTTAGTGTGTCTAGTACATGACAGCAAGGGCTGAATAGAATCTTCCACAAACACAACATCCCATGAGACCAAGGTATTCTTGTTTGCAGATGATACAGCCTGTAACCTTTGCTTTCAGCACTATAACCAACAAAAATACATTTGATAGCCTTATCATTCAATTTTTTGTGTTGTGTTTATAACACCAAAGCATATGCCAAACAGCCAAAAACACGCATGTGCTCAATAGAAGACTTTCTATCATGCCATGCTTCATATGGACTAATAGACTGCAAAGCTTTTGTAGGACACCTATTAAGTACATAAGTGGCACACATGATGGCTTGAAGCCAAAATGACTGTCGGCAAAGCTTGACTTTTGACCATACATCGTGCAACTTCTGTAAGTGACTTGTTTTTCCTTTGAGCAACACCATTTTGCTGAGATGGCACTGTACATTGGTGTTTTATCCCACCACTAGCCAGAAATGCATTAAATTCATGAGGCATATAATCCCCCCCTCGATCGGAACGGAGGGTGCCCATAGTACATTTTGAGGCATTTTCAGCCATAGCTAGAAATTGTTTGAAGCACATAAATACTTTGTACTTCTCTTTAAGCAAAAATACCCATGCATGCCTGGAGTAATCATCAATGAAAGTCACAAAGTAAAGGTAATTGCCCAAGGACAGAGTTTGCATGGGCCCACAAACATCACTATGCATAAGTTGCAACTTGCATGCGGCCCTAACTGAACCATCCTTGGGAAACTGTGAACGTTGCATCTTACCCAAAATACAGCCTTCACAAACATGTTTGACACGTGTTTCAAGAGGTGGCAAAGAAGCAACCATATCAGATTTCTGCAGACGTAGCAAACTGGAAAAATTCAAATTTCCAAAACGTGCATGCGAAAGTTTTGCATCTGAAATAGCCTTAGAATCCACAACTCCATTTGTATAATTTTGCCCATACTTGTCATAAAAAGTGAGCTTATATAGCCCACAACATAAAATGCCAGATGCAATAGTTTCATCATTGAAACTCACATCATGTACTGTATATCTGTCATCCACAACTTTGACTAGAAGACCGAGTCTAGCAAGTGCAGATACAGACAAGAGATTCTTCTTGATGCCAAGTACATAAAGTGCATCAAGAAGTGTGAAAGAACTGCCATTTGCGGCATTAAGCACAATCTTTTCAACTTCCTGAATCGGATAAGAGGCATTGTTGGCACAAGTAACTGAATTCCCCTGAGGGACAGATTCGGGGGAGGTGAATAAATCACGATGTGAGGTAATGTGCTTTGTAGCACCACTGTCAAAATACCACACATGTGAATCTGCAGCAACTGACATGCATGCATCATGGACATCAGGATTATAAGTGTACTCTGCACTAAAAATCCATTCTGCATCAACATCACCATCACATTCTCCTTTCATAGAAGACTGAACAATAGCTACATTTGTAGTGGAACCAGCATTAGTAGTGGAACCAGTCTCTTTCTTCTGAGCCTCGTTGGCCTTCAACTTAGGACACTACTTGATCAAGTGATCATTAGCTTTACGATAATGGAAATGCAACTTCTTTTGCCCTTATCACCAACATTTTCAGACAAATTAATGACAACAGAAGCATTAGGAACAAGTGATTTTCCACTCGCAAAAGAATCATAAGAAGTGGTTGCATTGTTGTTACCAACTTTTCTTTGAGCATCAATAAAGGCCCATTCAATTGCACGTTGTCTAGTCCTATTTTGTTTTGGAAAACAACTCTTGCAATAGCAATGTGCATAATACATCAAACTTGGCAACTTCAAGATATCCTTGGGTCATAAGCAGTAGTTGCAAAAGTCTGGTAAGAATCTGGTAAGGCATCAAGGACAGTCTGCACAAGGGATTTGCCTGAAATGACTTCTCCTACATAAATAAGTTTCTCATTGATATCCTTGACACTAGCAAGGAACGTGTCCATGTCATCTTCCTCATGCATAATCTTTGACTCTAGCTCTTTACGTGGCACTGTAATTTTTGCCTCATTGAGACTTTCATAAAGAATAGCCAGAATATCCCAAGCCTGTTTTGCAGATTTTGCTGAACAAATGTGAGGAGTAATAGTGCGCTTCACAAAAACGCAATCAATGCATGAGCCTGTGCATCTTTTACATCCCAACAAGCTTGTTCTTCAATAGGCAAAACAACTCTAACAACAACAATCCTTGTAGCAAGACCTGCAACATCCTCAACATCTCCTGTATCGCAGAACAAGGACGTACATCAATGCCTTGCACAATGTTCCAAATGCCCTTCAACACAAGAACATGTTGCATCATAAAGCCCACATAGGGTAATTGTCCCCATTTAATCTGTCCTCAACATCAAACATCTTGAACACATCTGTGTTGTTGCCAGCCATGGTAAATGATGCACCTAATGTGAAAAATGCCCAAAAAGAGGAGAAGGAAATTGGGAACAACACATGCTATACAACACAAACCATAAAAGCCTATGAGGGACTTGTTTTGCAAAAAACAGCATTGAAAAAATTTCTACACAAAATGACAAAATAGCATATGCAGTTTTGCATGTAGTGGAAAAGGAGGCCAAAATGAACCTCAATCATAAATGAGTCGACCTGCAAATGCTCGCAGCTAACTGAAATCAGAGAAAGTGAGCAGGCGTGAGCTGGAGCTGTTGGCAACTAAGCCCGAGAGGATACAACCTGCTCTAATACCAATTGTTGGAATTAGGGTTGCAGAAAAACACACACTGCTTGGAGAAGACAAAGGAAGCTCAAGGCACACAACAGAGTGTATATTACATAGTGTGCAATGGAAAGATATATAGCCCTAGAATGATGGGTGTATATATAATGCAGGGAAAAAACCTCCTAGTGAGGGAAAAAATGCCCCGTCGAATGTGTTCACACACATCACTACCACATGTATATGGTCATCTTTCACTGAATACTTCCGTATCTTTTTAGAAATCTATATGGATAATCAATGTGTGCACTCAATGTTATGCAAAGACCATATAGAGCATCTAAAAAAAGTATTCAAAAAATGTTCACCTATTGGATTTGCCTTAATCCTTAAAAATGTGCTTTTATGGTTAGACATGGCAAAATCTTGGGACATATTGTATCATCCAATGGAATATCCACAAATATGGATAAAATCAAGGTGATTGTGGACATGAAACACCCAAAGATAGTGAGAGAGGTTTAGTCATTCATGGGACGTTGTGGATACTACATGAAGTTTATCTACATGTACCCAATTACTGTCAAACCTCTCTATGGCTTGATTGTGACCTTTGAATGGATAGAAGATTGTGCATAATCATTAAAAAAAATAAAACAAGCATCAATATCAACACCAATCCTTAAAGCACCAGATTGGATCAAGATCTTTCATGTACATGTTGATGCCTCTATTTTTTCCATTGGATGTATCGTGGCACAACCTAGAGAAGAAACTATGGACTTTCTCGTATGCTATGCTAGCCATCAATTGAACAATGCTATTGAAATTGAACAACTACTAAAAGGGAAGGATTGGGAATGTTTTTTGTCATGAAAAAATTCAGGCATTATCTCCTAGCCAATCGATTCATTTTTTTGTGGATCATCAAGAACTGTTGTATCTTGTTAACAAGCCATGCAACACAGGTAGAGTAGTAAAAATTTTCATCATCTTGCTTGAATTGGATTTCACGGTTGTGGTAAGAAGGGGACAACCCATCAAAGGGTTTCTCACCTTTCTTGGGTAGTAAATGGAGAGAACCCGGAAGGAGTTGAAGATGATTTACCAGATGCATATCTCTTTAACCTAGAAATAATACCTAGTTGGAGTGAGATTATAATTCCAAATTTGACAATAGGGTAGTTTTTGATGGACCAAGAGAGGGTAGCTGATGCAAAATTGATCAAGAAAAGCAGTCCTTTTCAACTACTCAGCAGACAACTATATCATAGAGTGTTGGATGGCATCCTATAGTTGTGTATCAAAGCCACTGATACTCTTTTGTACCTAGGGAAAACTCATGTCACAATGGGCTTTTTCTATCATGGGAAAATTAGAACTTATCAAAACTTGAAGAGAATGGGAGTTTTCTAGCCTAGTATGAAATTTCATGCCCACATGTATGTTGAGAATTGCAAATCATGTATAGGTACATGTCCTGTGGAGTGCTACACTATTTCATGTAAACATAGAACCTCATTGGACTAAGTACATTGTGGATTGTTTGAACCGGGTTCCTTTCCTTGTGAACATGTCCAAAACTAAGATAAAAGCTATCAAAATTGAAGCACAATCATATGAATTGATCGACAACCACATTCAGGGAAAGCGAAGGTTGTTTTTTGTTGAGAAAATGACTAAAGCTATAATGTTTGCCAAAATCTGGTGGCAACACTCTTCATGGATGTTGAAGCATACTGAGACAGTGCAATGAATGCCAGAGAACAAAAATTCCACTTAAAAGAATGAGATGCCTATGAGACCAATGATAGGAGCACACACATTTTCCAAGTGGGGTTTAGAATTTGTGGGTCCCATAGAATTGCTAGCTTATAGGAATCATGCAGAATACATTATAGTTGCTACGGACTATCTTACCAAACGGGTAGAGGCTAAAGCTACACAAAATAATGATGCATGCACTACAACACTGTTAGGAATTGGATCGTGCTAGCTATGGTGGATGAAAGAGAAACATGGTGCAAGTGTGTGAGTGTGTGTAAGCAAGGTTATCACTCAAGTGAATTAGGTTCCAAGATAGAATTAGCTTGGACTCATAAACACAATCTTGAGTATTGACTTAGCTTAGCACAAGCTCACCATAGACAAGCATGTAGTGCAAAATGAATTTGTTGATTATTGATTCAAGAAATGAGCTTTAAGTAGCTCTACAGCCTTGCTCCACAGTATGTGGGATAAATCCACTCTCCTCTCCTTGACTCACACCTTAGGACAAAGCTCACACTTTACAATCCTCCCCTTGAGGTTTGGACAAAGACAAGATACTGAAGATGCATGATCCACACATGCTAACAAAATCCACTTAGGATGGTGATATCCACATAGGAAAATAAAGTCCAAAAAGGATGGTGATGTCCACACAGGATGATAAGATCCACACAGAAAAAATCCACAAAGGATGGTGATGTCCACACAGGATGATAAGCTAGTATTCACACAGGAAAAAAGTCCTCCCCTACAAGTAGAGAGTCTGCATCTTCAAAATGGGTCTTCATAAAAGACAACGTTGCTCTCGTCTTCATCCTTTTTGTCTTCTACTATGTGAGCTGATCCTGTGTCAGGTCTCTTGCCTTCATTGCTTCTACTGCTGTTGCTTCTAACTGCTTCATGATTTGACTTCGTATCCTGCCCTCGAACGAGTACTTTTGTCCCCCTTTTTGTGGTACAATCAGGCTTTATTCCATGCGTCATAATGACATGCAACAATATGCTAAGATATCGTATGAAAAGGTTTATGCAAAAATAATGCTCTCTTCCATCTTGGTCATACTCTGAGAGCCCAAGCATGCGGTGTTTCTCATACAATTTGTCACAAAGTTTTCACACATGGAGAGATTTTAGCAATTTGGAGACTCTCCAATGCCATTGTCTATCCCATTACAAAAGGAGATAATGTCATCCATGTAGACAAATATAATTACATACATTGCAAGAAGTTGTTGTGCTTGGCTGCCAAAGATTTCAATTTATATTTTGGATTTTCCCTTCAATGTAAAGATCCTCTTCACCGTCAGTGAAGCCCCTCTTCAAAGATAGGGGAAATGATTCTTTGCTTTGCTTTGATATTTAGCCAAGCCGACGAGGAGTGATCCCCTTTTGAATGCTTGGTGCGGAAGCTTTTGGATGCTTGTTTGATGGCCGCTCTTGAAATCCCTTGTTGAATCTTTCTTTATGTCCTCGAAGCTTCTTTTATTTTGTGTTGATTTACTTTTCCTCATTGCAACTGAGTGGGAGCATGCCCTATGAAATAACTGGCTGCGGGTCGGAGT
Source organism: Adiantum capillus-veneris (assembly GCF_014529385.1). NCBI lineage: Eukaryota > Viridiplantae > Streptophyta > Polypodiopsida > Polypodiales > Pteridaceae > Adiantum > Adiantum capillus-veneris. The sequence goes on from NC_140947.1 coordinate 122,411,779, forward strand.
GCCACGGGAAGAGGTCTTGAGTGGGCCATGGGAATGGGGGAGCTCTTGAGGCCCGTGGGGAGGTGAGTGCAGCAGTGCAGGAATGGGCTTTAAGGGAAAAGGGCAAGGCCAAGGGCTGGAGATCGGACAGACGTGTGAAGGGCGGATAATGCCAGTGGGCAAGGCATACACTTTCCGGGCACGTCGGGCAGGCTGGGCAAGGCGCGGGCAGCAGGGCACTTTGCCGGGCAGGCGGGGGCAATGCGGTCAACCTCCGGGCAGCGAGTAGCGCCGAGAAGAAAAAGGATCCGCATGTGAGCGCTCTCCAGCATATGCGCCAGGCTCAAAAGGGCCATTTTTGTTGAATTTTGAGATCCGCCCACTCTTCCCCCAATTCAAGCAAGAGATTTTGACCTCACGACCTTGATGCCAAGAATAGTATGTTTATATTGGGCTAGCCAACAAGCCCACAAGCTTGGTTGTGGAGAGGCTCTGGAAAACAGAATCTTAAGCTCAAGTCGGCAGGCACAAACTCACTCACACACACACACACACACACACACACACACACACACACACACACACACACACACACACACACACACACACACACACACCTATTTTTAGTAAATTTTGAGGATAGCTTTAATGGAGTTTTCGTGCTCGGTTTGCAGAGCTTGAAGGCTCTACGAAGAGCTTGCGTCGAGTACTTCGAGATGAGGTTAATGTTGTTAGGAAATTGTGAAAATGGAGAGATTAATTGGAGGTGCAAATCACTAGAAAATTGACACAAAAGTGACTTAGAAATGCAAAAAATTGGATGCTAATCTTCTCCCTTATCAAACCTATCTAGCCATGGAGGGTAGTGGCCTCTTGGGTGTGCCAAGGACATGCCCACACATAACTAGATTAAGGCCTAATTAGTGAGATGCAACTAGCCATGAAGAATGTTAATGAACCGTGATAATGAAATGCTAATCGATCTAATGGAGATGCTAATGATTAACACACACTAATGCATAATGAAAATCCTAGCTAGCACACCATAACTCTGATACCAAATGTTAGGAATTGGCTTGTGCTAGCAATGGTGGATGAAAGAGAAACATGGTGCAAGTGTGTGGGTGTGTGTAAGCAAGGTTATCACTCAAGTGAATTAGGTTCCAAGATAGAATTAGCTTGGATTTATAAACACAATCTTGAGTATTGACTTAGCTTAGCACAAGCTCACCATAGACAAGCATGTAGTGCAAAATGAAATTGTTGTTTATTGATTCAAGAAATGAGCTTTAAGTAGCTCTATAGCCTTGCTCCATAGTATGTGGGATAAATCCACTCTCCTCTCCTTGACTCACACCTTAGGACAAAGCTCACACTTTACAAACACAATTCTTGTATGAGAATGTTTTCACATAATAAGGTTTGCCTATTGAGACTTTCAATGATACGGGGACACATTTTGTTAATGAACTCATTGAGTATGTACTTATGAATTCATGGTTATACATAGAAAATCAGCTCCGTATCACCCATATGATAATGGATAAGCCGAGAGTACCAACAAAGCCTTGTGCATAGTTCTAACCAAAATTGTAAACGGCAATAGGTCGCATTGGGATCAGAATTTACACTTTGCTGTTTGGGCCTATAAAGTTGAGTACAAGAATGTTCTACGGACTACACCTTAACATAATTTTACCCATAGAGTTTTTGATTCCAACCTTGCGTATAGCAGGGAAACTTGAATGGATTGGACATGAATGTTCTGACCATTTGGAAAATGTAGAGAAGTTGGATGAAATAACGTTAAAGGCATTTATTGCAATATACACCCAAAAATGATGCATGAAGAGTTTCACGACAAGCATGTGAAGTCTAAAGACTTTTCTCCAAGAGATTATGTAGTTGTTTACACTCTTAAGCAAAAAACAAAGAAATTGAAAAGGCGAGGATTTTGGGCCATTCTTGATTCATTCTATATCATCCAGTGTGGGGCCAGTAAGCTTGCTGCAAGCTATTGAGCTACAATGCTTACTACATAGTGTACGTTTTTTTATGCAAGAACAACTAAACCTCGTCATTGAGTGCCCTTAAGCAAATTGCTTAAGACCCACCTCTAGCACATCATTACTTTTTTCATGCATTGATCGAGTATGCATATGTAGGACACCTTACATGGCCTTGCATAAGGCACTCCTTTGATAGACATGTGATTAAGCCATGCATTTATTACCTCTAACTTTGATGGATCCATACGGATACCATCTTGAGAGATAATATGACCTAGGTATTGAATCTCTTGAAGGAAAAATTTGCTTTTCTTTTGGTTGAGAAAAAGCTTATTCTCCCTCAATGCTTGAAAAATCACTTGGAGATGTTGCTTATGTTCCTCCGAAGACTTGGAGTAGATGATAATATCATCAACCAATGAATTTGCAATAAGGTCTAAAGGTTTTCTCTAGTAGATGATTGAACGTAGTTGGCACATTAGTAAAGCCAAAAGGCATGACTAGATATTCATAAAGACCAAACATTGTGCGAAACACAGTCTTTAGGATATCTTCATCCACTATCCTTATTTGATGATAGCCACTTTTAAGGTCAATCCTGAAGTAGGTAGAGCCTTGTAGCTTATCAAGTAGATCTTCTACTGGAGGCACAAGAAATCTAGTTTTGATAGTGGTATGGTTTAGTGCTCGATAGTCCACACACATACGATATGTACCATCTTTCTTTTGCACTAAAAGGACTGGAGAACAAAAGGGAGATGGATGCTGTAATGTGAAGATACAAGCTCATGGACATCATCGAATATCCCGTTATTATTATTTTCAGCCATTACGGCCACTTTTGTAATGTTTACGGGAACTTCATATTTTAAAATCGGCAATTGTATTTAGGCCACAGATGCTTGTTGGATGAGCAAAGCCAGCTCATGCTTATTTGTCCCTAAGCTCTATAGAAGCCTAGGGACAAATAAGGTCATTTTGGTCGGACATTAGGTTTTCTAAGGCTTAGTATATAAGCCAAAACCTAAAGCTTTGTAAAGAGACTTCTAATAATCTGATCTTCTGTGTCGTTGGGAGACTGCGAGAGAGTGAGAGTGTGTGTGTGTGTGCTATAGGAGCTACGGTGGTTGAAAGCGCAAACGAAGAGCAGCATTGTGTTGCCCACGAGGAGAGCTACGCGTTGATGCTTACATCACGCACGTTCGTCTGTGTTTTGGCAGATTCACCCGCGAGCTACTTTTGGAGTTTCGGTGAGTAAATGTTGTCCCTTTTTGCATTTCAACATATCCACGCGATCAGAGCGAGTAGAGCTATACATTAGGCACTTTAGTTTTCGGAAACATCGACCTGCAAAAACCGGCCAGACATCTACGCGTTTTCTGCACGGAGGGTATTGGGTAGGTTTTTTTGGTCACGGACCTTAGGGAGAGTGGCCTATTGGTGTTGATAGGATATCCCTCAAGTTTCTAACGTTTTGAGAACGTCTAATGGGCTTTTGGCTTGCAGTAGCATCATAGGAGACTCTCACATTCACAGATGCGATGGCATGTAGATTTGATATCTTTGTAGGAAGTAGTCATTAGTCGGTCGAGTAGAGGTTGACACCCTTTGCTTGCTTCCACGCACCTGCGGGTCAAGATTCATCCTCAGTTGACATTATATGTTAGGTGAGTTCTTGCTATGCTGACGTTCGTCGCGGCGTATCCGTCCAACATTGGCGCTGCTGCCGGGGACGAGGGCCCTAAGTAGGTGACCGAGACTAGTCCTTGAGGATAGAGGTTCCTCTGGCTTGCCAGAGTATATTCATTCTTTTAGATAGGATCGGAGAGTGGTGGACTCTTTTGGTCTTAGGGGGAGTCTAGGGAGCGTGTGTCTGGCCTAGATCCTTCGTCTTAGGTAGTATTAGGTAGTAGTAGGTTGTGGTGTAGAGAGTAGGAGTTGGAGTGGTAGATGTGGTGGTAGGTTGACTTGAGAGTCCGTGTGAGGCTTGGAAGTAACCAAGACATCAAAATCACCATCTCACATTGATGAGTAGGATTAGGGTAAGTAGGATATCTTGATTGCTGATCTAGAGTACTTTATGTATGTCTTATTTGCTGTTAGGCTCATTAGAGAAGTGGAAAACGCTAAGTAGGAAAGACGGTAAATTGTGTTTGGAAGTTGGTTTGAAGTCCAAAAGTTTCTGTGATTATTGCTAAGAGCTCTACAGAGCATAGGGAATACTACTACCAGAAAAACATTGCAGTTTAAGGCAGTAGACATCCTACGCATAGGATGTCTCTAGGGCACTTTTGGAAGGGAATTTAGGAAAACTGAGGTTACCAGTGGGTTCCGAGGGTAGGTTTTACCCTAGTAACATATTGACTTGAGTGTTTTTCCCTATTTTTGTTGACCAAAAGCCAAAAGGCAGAGTCAAAATACGTAAAATTTTAGAAAAGGCTTAAATTGAGTGATTTTTGCATGTTTTTGCAATTGTGAAGCATACTTGCACTTGCTGAGAGCATAAGGAAGCATCAGGGACACTTCAGTCTGAAAAAATAAGCAGTAGACATCCTACGCGTAGGATGTCTACAGGGTGATCTGGGCACTTTTTTGAAAATCTGAGGTTACCAGTGTGTTTAGAAGGTAGGTTCTACCCTATTTTCACATGGAGAATGGAAATTTGACCAAATTTTGACAGATCAAAGCCAAAAGACGAGAATTGCCAGACATCCTACCCAAATTGTGTCCAAGGCCTAATTTTGAGACCAAACCATAGGATGACTCCAAAGGCATGTTCTAAATGTTGTATTGAGTGCATGTGATAAATTTCATCTCATTTGGGTCAGTGAAAGGAAGATTGAACAGACTTTAACAATTTTGACTGAAAAAGGCAAGAATAACTAGTTTTGGGGTCTTTTGACATCCAAACTCAAATCTAAGCATACCAGTGGGTTGCTCAAGACTAGGGGAATCTTTGGTCCAAGTTTGGGTTCATTCTGGGCAAAAAGACATCCTACGCGTAGGATGTCTACTGTATGATTCTGAGACCAAAATTCTCTTGTGACCAGACCATGCTGTCATATAGCCTTAGATAAGCCTCCTAGGAAAATTTCGTCCAATTTGGAGTTGATTTGACTTGGGAATTCATCAGAACAGACATCAGGCTTCTGGAACAGATTCTTGATCATTTGACCAACCTATAGGTGTCAGAATCAAAAAGTAAAAATAACTGTGAGTTTAGCATATCAAGGGGAAGCTACAATGAAAGTTTGAGCTGAAACAGAGCAAAAAGACATCCTACGTGTAGGATGTCTCCCGGGTCATAAAGTGGTCAAAATTGTACTTTGGCCATATAGGGAGGTTCTAAGTGTCTCAAGGAATCCAGAACTTTTTTCAAAAGTGAATTTTGACCTTGTTTGGCCTATTTACCAAGCAAAGACAAGAATTGTCAGACATCCTACTCTTGGAGTGCACTAGAAGCTTATGCAGTCCAAATCTTGACCTATTGGTATCCAAATTCAAATCTAAGCATACCATTGGGTTGCTGAGCCCTAGGAGAATCTTGGGATCAAGTTTGGACAAAATCTGAGCGAGGGCTGACTAGAGGCTATACCTAGAAGACCTTGTAGTTAAGCTACGATAAAAGGAATTTCTCATGAAATCATCGCCTGACTGATTACCTTTTCTTTGACCCCCCAAAGTCTTTTCACAGTGATTCAATTTTGATGTGTGTGCTTATTTTGTATGCCTTGGGTTTTTTGCTTTTCAAGGAAAAGCGCCCACACTGGGAACCTCTAGGGCTCTAGTACCATAGGCGATACATGTGAGTGAAGTACCCAATCAAGGTGAGATTTCTCTTCCAGCTTAAGATTTTACAATGTGGCACTTTGATTTTTTGTTTGTTCATTTTCAACATTTTAATTTTGTAACTTTGGGGGGTCATATAACACTGATACACCTCCCCAGGCTCATCACACTAGTAAACTCCCTTTATAATACTTAAGCTAAAGGTCAATAGGGTCAAGCCCACTAGAAATCTCTAGTACATTTCACACAATGCTGCCTAAATCGGATTAAGAACCTAAGTAACCATTGATTATTAGGAAGGCATTCCCCATGGTATTAAGAGAAGATCTCTAACACCTAACTTGGTCAAACTAGCTTAGTCGGACTGCTTGATTTTTAAACCTAAACAAGTGATCATGACAAAAAATTCATTGAATTTAATGTTTGGTACTAAGCAAACGGGTTGAATATTATGCTACCAATCACAATCAAAGCAGTGAAACATGGATGCAAAAAGATAAGGGGAAATGCTAATGGACAAGAAACACCTGTTTGTGTTGATGGTCGCGCTTGATTTGAAGTGTGAACGAGAGAAATATTCCATGAAGGTCCAAATCCTAACCACAGCAACACGTTCCTGTACACACTAAGAAACACAAAGAATACCTCTAGGAGGCACATCAGTGGGAAAAAGGAACTTTGCTAATCACTCAACTCTAAAACAGAAACACTCCTATTGTACTCATCCTTCCTACCCTCCATTACTCGAGTGATGAGGATCAAAGGTGTTTTATGACATAGGTTTTTGTTTCAGTGTACCGGATGTGAATGTGTAGGTTTGAGTCAATGTTTTGACTTTTGTTGTGCATACTTGTTCGCTAATTGCTCTTGCTCTTTATTATTATTTTTTATTTTGTGAGTATAAGGCTATATATATACATTCCCTAAGATTGGGAGATTGAGAGGTCAGGGAGGAAGGTTGAGAGGGAAGCAAGTGAATGATGGATGTCAGCAAACACTCCCCCCTTCCTTGGGTAGATCATACCATTTGAAATGAGCTCGTTAACCTTTGAAACCAATTGTTCCAGTTGGTAATAGGTGAGTATTTTTGCCAGTAGTTTTCTATTACCTTAGGTGCCTCATCGAGTTGCAAGGATGGTAAGGTACTCTCCCAGGATCGAACTTGAAGTGGTTCATCAGGTGATTCTTGAACACTGGGAGGTGTGGATTCCTTTGTAGCTTTATGGAGGTCCACTATTGTAGGTCGACGATGTGGAGAAGCTATTACCTCTATGGATGCATTACATGAGGAGCTAGAAGCTTCATGGGACTCCCCCCTTGTTGAGCTAGGTGGAACAAATCGTTCTTTCTTCGGTACCCAGACTAGCTTTGGAGCGGGTGTGTAGCATTCTATGAATTTTTTTCTTTCCTCAATCGTTGATTCGTTTTGGAGCTATGAGATTGGGCTCACATGGATCAGGTGATAGGTAAGAGCACAATCTACATTTTGGCACCCAGATTTGATCATTTCCTCGATAGTAGCCTTGGGCTTCCAATAGTCGTTTAGGAATCCAACGCCACGTTTTCTTACTTTTCTTGGAGCGAGTGGTACGTTTCCTACAAGGCTTTTGTTTTTTAGCATCCGCCATGGTCGCTAAAGAAGCTTTAGGGACCCACTTGTTTGTTTTCTTTGTTATATTAGGATGAGTCTTGTTAGAAGCTATATGCATTGCTTGTAGCATATTTAAAGGTACATGCATTTCATACCCCTCAGGTGTTACCCAGGTCGTCCCCCTGTTTCCCCAAGTGTCTATGGTTGCTGCTAGGTGGACCCAATCCACATTGTCCGACTTAGTCATCCCAGGTAGTACATCCATATAAAGAGAATCTTCCCCAACATCAGTGTCCGCTTTACACGTGTAACAATACTGCAATGGGGCCGAGTGAACTGTGGTGTCAGATCTATGATCAATTATAAACTTGTTTCCTAGAGGATGTGCTCGACCAATAACAAGATCCACTCGAATGATAGAATCTTGGAACTGCAAGTAGACATGGTTTTTAGACCAGTCATGCACCATTTTTGCTTCCCTCATGAAAGGACGTCCTAAGATCATCTCCGATGCGATAGTGTGCTTGGAGAAATCCATAACAATGAAGGTAACCCTTATTTTATGTCCAAACACCTTGATCTTGAGATCTTCTAGCATCCCAATAGGTTTAACAATAGACCCATTGGCCATCTTCACTACTATGGTTGTAGTCGCAAGGTGAGGTCTTCCCATAGTTTCCCAGCAATTTTTAGCCACAATGGTAACCCCGGCGCCACCATCAAGGATTCCCTTCATAGTTAATCCCTTAATAGTGATTGGTATAGTCGCATTAGATTCATCACCCTCAAAGTATTGTCCCAACTTGTTAACAGGTATTTCTATAACAAGGTTCTCATCTAGGTTGGGTTGTGGATCTATGTATTCCTCCTCTATTGGCATCTCCCCAGCTCCATTTATCTGTGCAAATTGTGGTAGCCCAAAGTTCAATTCTCCATTGAGGAAGGCTCGAAGGGCTGATACTAGCTCGGGGTCTTTATATAGTTTGGACATGATGGTGGTTCTAACTTCTGAAGACATGAAATCCATCAATTTGGCAATGTTTATCGACACCTTTTGGCCTTGAGTCCCTTGACGTGGGGAAGATGGGATCTCCATTTCTTCGATAGGATCAGGTAGTCCCTCTGTAAACATTCTTTCCATCAAGAAGTGAGTACGCCCACTTTCCCATGACTTTAAGTCACTTTCTTCTTGGATGACACTAGGTATGTCCAAGGGTCTATGGACTTGGTGAGGTTGTTGTTGCGTAGGGAACACGGTGTCTGTAATCTGGATCTTCCTAGATGCTGGTTCTAGATCCCTTTGGGTATCTTCTACCAAACTCCTTTATTGCTTGACTCGCTCAATCTCCTCTGTAGGGTTTGGGTAAGTTCCTATCTTCTTTTTGGATCCTGGCCATTGTGGCTCATGAACATCTTCCTTGTTGGTTTCTATGTTAGTGGTCGTTTTGGTCTCCATGGTTTCATTTGAATCGGAATCTTCTTCAGCGTTGTTCATATATACGGGGTCGTCACCAGTCCCTATGTTGGTCTTTGAACTGGGGTCTGACTTTGCTGCTTTTTGAGCAAATGTTGCCAAGTCACCTAAGTGAGCAGGCACCGTGGGTGAAGGTGCTCCAGAGACTACATGTGGAGTAGGTGTTGGCATTGGGCTTGGCGCATAGGAAGCCCTTGGGTTCCACGTTGGGTACGATGTTGTGCCATGTGGTGGTCCATAGTTCGTATGAGTGGCCCTAGGCATAGCAGACGTCGGATGTGACATGCTAATGCTAGCCGGTATAGTCCCATGGAAATAAGAACTTGTGTATTGTGGTTGTGGAGCATAGGTAGTTGAAACAATGGGAGGGGTAGGAACTACATGAGTGTGAGCCATAGGTGCATACGATTGGTACACACTTGTAGGTACTATTGCAGGCATTGAGCTACCATGTAGTGGTGCTTTACTAACAAATGAGGTCCATGGTGTGTTTCTTGGCATGCGCATCATTGGGGTAGGCATGGTATCCGTGGTGTCATCCAAGGAAAGATGAGCTAGACTTGGAAAAGTAAAGCTATCACTTGTGGGCTCAGATTGCATTGAGACCCCTGACGAAACAACATATGGGGGATCGATGGGACTCACTGGGGGAGTCTCCATTTGTGATAGAGTGGGTTGTTTCCCTTTGCCCGTGTCTAAAAATCGCATAGGACCCGTCAAAGGTATGTTCATTCCTCGATTTTGCCTCTCGGACTGGATAATCCTATGGATGACATTGCAGATCATGTGTTGTTGTTCCTCTAGACTAGTGGCATCTAGATGTGGATTGTACAACTTCTAACCAACCCACATGTATGTGTAGCCCATGTATAGGTCGGTCAAAGTCTCCGTGTGTAGGTCATATTCCCAATTTTCATTGAGAAATACCCCGTCCAAACTTGGTGTACTAGAGGGTTGCCGTGAGGTGGATGCAATGTTGCTTCCTGTGTTTTGACTTTTAGTCACCGCTACCTTAGAGGCGACTTTGGAAGGTGGTAGCTCGGTAGGGCCCTCATTAAATGAGGTAGGTAGAATGTCCACGTGGACACTCTGAGGGAGTGTGGGGTCTACAGGAGATCTGAATGGTGATTCTACTTCCCCACCCCCTTCGTTTACTTCACTAGCCGTAGGTTCAGAGCGCGTAGCTCTACTAAAAGTTTCCATCAAACGGCTAAAAACACTGGTTCCAGGTTGTTGGGCCCAGCTAGGTACGATTTCATTTGTTCCCCCGGGGCTTTGTGTAAGATGCTCTTCCATAATATCGTAGTTAGAGGAAGAGTCGCTAGCCACTATATTTGGGTCTTGGGTTACACTACCTTGGGTCCCCGCCGAGGGCGTAGACCCTAGTGTGGAAGGATAGTGAGTACCCCCGTAAATCGAAGCACTAGCTAGTTGTTCGGACTCTAGCACACGACCAGAGCGTAGATACATGTGCTTTGGGTGCCCTACAAGTGTCGGCAAGTACCCTGGAAGTTACTTGCTTTGTTTTGTGGGTGTTTTGCACCCCGTTTTCTACTTGATTTTTTCTTGTTTTTGATGTTTTTTTAATGTTTGATTTTTTTTAAATTGAAGTGTGTGATAGCTCGAAACGAGCGTATCACATAAAGGGTCGCTGTGTGCTTTACAACACAATTTTCGGGCATTTGACGTTCCGTTGGTCCTCAAAAAATCAATTTTTAGCTATGTGTGAAGCTAAAATTTGTTTTTTTAAAAGGTGACTGAGGCCGAGGCCTGAGCGTGAGCTTGGGCTTAGGTCTGGGCTTGGATCTGGGAGATATTCCCGATCCCGGTCCTACCTTTTAAAAGTAAAAAAACTTTTTAATTTTTTTTTAAAACTTATATTTTATTTTATTTTTAAGGATAAGGCTGCTGCGGCCTCCGCGAGAGCACACACACACTCTCTCTACCTACTTCTAACTAATACACCTACTCTTACACACTAACACACTCTATTTACTCTCACTAATCTACTTCCTACTTACTGTACACAGAAAACTAACTACCTTAATACACAGAGAATAAACACAGAACCTTTGAAATCTCTATCAACAAAGAAAACTAACTACCTTAATACACAGAGAATAAACACAGAACCTTTGAAAACTCCATTAATAAAAAAAAACACACAGTATAACACCAAATCCCTCTTCTCAACACACACACACACTCCTTCCTTACCTTTCCTACAATAGAAATTGCACCACGGAGAAGCATAGAGTGCTACTCGAGCTTCATGTATGGCACTCCCCAGCAACGGCGCAAAAAATGTGCGCATATGTCTCACGTGTCAATGCAAGGAACTTGCCGATACACCGTGTGCGAGTCACAAATGGCTCCAAGCACACAACAAGCCTAAACTAGTAAGCTCAACGAAGGCGATGGTGTGTCACTCACCGCTCTACGCTTGCTTCGTGGAGGATTCCTCGCCGCGAAGAAGAAGGAGACGCCGCTACGCCGCGCTCAACCGCTTCACCGCCGTCGTGCCTTCGTAATGCTCGATTGCCTACACACTCCCTCTCTCACTCTCTCTCTCTCTCACACACACACACAAAGAGATGAAGAAGAAGAAGAAGGAGATGGAGCAAGAGCACTCTTCAATTGCACAAATGAGAGAATGAGTGAATTTTAGGTTTAGTTGACTTTTATATGAGCTCGCCCCATTCACACTTGGGCGCCCATGCTTAGCCAACTAATCCCTTGAATGTTCCAGTTAGAGTGCACCTCTCATCGGCGATCACTCTTTCCCTTTTCCTATTGGACCGACAAGCCCGATACCTGACTCTACAAGTGAATAATACAATGTCCGCCGTAGGTTACAACGTCCATCGTAGGTGATAGGGTGTCCGTGATCCATGAGGGTTAACAGCAAATTTGGATCTATCTGATTGGATACTACAAAGAACTGCCATGCTATGAGGATGACAATCGGAATTTTGTACATCAAGACAAAGAAAGATATAGAGGAAACTCGGACATCTCAATATGTGGAAGTTGAAACATCGAAGAATGTACTACACCCATATCCAGATCTCATGGAAGACTGTCTGGGATCAATTTACATGAGGCATGGAAAATACATCGACAATGAGATAGAAATGTTGTAGAAAGATCAACTTACAAATATCTACACATATCCTCCAAGTAGTTTTCTGTACAAAGCACAAGATGGAAAACGGAAAATTGGTACCCTCTATGGAGACGAAGACGGTCGATACTACAGGGCTATCACAAGTCATGAAGTTCCTGTAGAAAACAATCATTATTTTGCAGCAGAAGCGTTTGGCTCAAGAGGAGAAGACTACATGTCTAAAGGTGGTAATGTATACCATCTTGTCATGGGTTTACCTCTAACTACGCACCTGGAAGAATTGACACCTACAGCTGTCACTACACAAATGAGTGACACACCACATGACACACAACAAGGCACAACACAAGACACCACATGGAAAGACACGACACAAGTCTCGTGCACCGCACCAGCACAAGACAAAGCTCAAACACACCAAATTGCACAAACAGGGAATACGTCGGAAGTACACGCTATGAAGATAACACAACTTCAAAAAGAACTAGCTCGGTCTCAAGAGCTACTTAACAGAGCACAACAAGTCATATCATCAGCCAACATATAATATGGAACCCTCTCGGATTGGGGGAGTTCAAACTCAACAAAGAGACCCTATCTTCAAGAGTGGGATTAAGAAGTCCAGCTTTACAAGAAGCAGTGTCCTTTTCAAAAACCCAAGTGGAATTTCAAGAAGCATTGGAAGATGCCGAGCCGGAGGAGAAACCACTGGAAATTCACAATGCCCAATGTAGAAGGTCAGGTCAAGATGTCATTGTGGTCGACAAATACCATAGGCACTATGAAATAGCCGATGTGAAAAATATGGATGAGTTTAGCAATTGTGGGCAACCTGTAAGTCACATACTTGGACCCCGTCCAAAAGCACCATCAAGGGAAACGGAAAACAAAGATTCGGTTCAATCTTCACCCTCGGTGCAGAACTCGCCAAAATCAACTCGGAAACATAGCCCAAAGGTTATGCATAAGCCCCACGTCAAAGACCATATACTGATGGAAGAATTAGCATTACAACTGCTAGAAAGCATGGATAGTGATTTGATTTTGTATGCAAGCAATGATGGAAGCTATTTTCAGCTTCTCAAGGACAAGATGATGAAGGATAAAGTGACAAAGCTAGTGGATACACCTAAGTCAGTCGTAATCTATAGGTTCATGCATGCAAAGAAGAGGTCATATCTGTATCTAGATACCACAGGAAACCATTATCAGCAGTATTATGGAGAGCTGCCTTGTCCAAAGGGTGCACATGTTGAGATAACAACATATTGCGACCAATGTGCCATTGGTCATTTAGTGAAGGACTGCCCAACAAAGCTCTACATGGAAAAGAAGAAGCAACAAGCCAAAAGCAAAGTTCAGACAGTGACAACACGGGAACGAAAGAAAGAATCCCCAACAAGATCTCCGGAAAAGAAGCAGATCTTGTCGCAGAGCACAAAAGATAGGCTCAATACATAGTTGCTTGAAGTCAAGGGTATGAACAACATTATCATAGAGAATCAAGCTTTCAAAAAAGATCAATTGAATCAGCTGATTCAAGATAGTTTAAGGAACCTCAGTGAGGACAAGTCAAAGCATCCACTAGGTGATGAAGATGAAGCTCGTAGTTCAAGGTTCGAGAGCAAAAGAAGCCAAGATTCTGATGATAGTGAGCCAACACAAGAAGAGGTGGCAGAGGTAATACAAAATCTTAGTGCCACGTCACAAGTGGAAGACATGCAAATAGAATCAATGGATGAAGCTGAACGTCTACCAAATAAATTCTCTACTGTGGACTCTTCATTAGTGATTGAAAAAATCAAAGAGTATGAGAAGCTAAAAGAAGATGTAACTGAAGACATAGAATGCATAGAAGAACAGGAAATGACTGAGTCCAAGATTGACTACCAAGGACAAGCAATACAGGATATGAATGAATATTTTCTAGAAGAGACTCTACAAAAACCCATGGAACAAGGGAAACCAAAGGCCACGGTGACCATTGCATCATAGGAAGAGAGTCAACCTCAACATCCTACTACACAAGCTTCAAAACATTTCCAAGAAGAAAAGTCACCATTGAATGACCTTCAAGTGTTAGAAGAAGTAAACACTGATAGAGAGCTTCTGAAATCAAGAATCAAGGCATCACAGTCAGAAACTAGCAATGAACACCAACAAGCAGCTACAGCAGAAGATAGTAAGCACTTGGGACATGCTACAACCAATCAAATGATAAAGAAGTTCAACATACAAGAGGATGACAAAGCCTTCAAGGCACAAAAGTCTAAGAAAAGTACCGAAAGCAACGAGGACATCAGTTACTTGGCAGCCAACAAGAAGATTAAATTCTCGTTGGATGTGCATGAGAAACTGAAATTCAATTTTACAGCAGAGATAGATTGCACTTCCACTACTAATGTCATGTCTTATGGGCTGTGGTTACTTTTAGATAAGCCAGAACTGTATGAAATTCAGGTACAGGTTCCTATATCACATGGAATAGCCGTCACAAGTTTAGGGATTGCAAAAGCTACCCTTACACTATGGTCAAAGGTAATCAAAGAAAAATTCCTAGTGGTGGATTCCTCCAAAATGAGTACACATTTGATTTTGTCTAAGCACTGGGCAAAAACATTGGCAGAAGAACCTGAATTTTCAACAATGGTCATCACGACTAGCTCTCAAGAAATCCAGCCTACTACTGCTCCAAGATTATCGGCTTCTGACAAATGCAAAGCCAAAATGAGCCCACAAAAGCAGCCCCTTAAATCAGAGTCTTCAATCCAGCCCCGAAAAGTTCAAGATAGAGCTTCGACATCAACTGACCACATGCTTCCACATGAAAGACAGACTCCAAAGAAAATCTTTCAACTGAAATACCCTATACTACGAGATCACCGCCGCCAAAGGTTTTCACAGGTCTACATTAAAGCTGAAGAAATAAAGATGAAGGACCCAATATGGGTAAATGATCCTAGCCAATTGACAAAAGATAAACACATGGGATGGATAGCCTCCCACTACAGCTTAGCAAAGCAAGGCTATTGTGAGGGTCAAAAGAAACTTTGGTCACCAAAACAACAGACCTTGGCTTATGTGGTGGATAAAGGTTTCAAAAAGCGTCCCCAAAAGCAACAAAGCTCATATTTATATCACCAAAGGAGACCAACCAACAAGGCTTGCCAAAGGTACGCAAGAAATTTCAAATCCAGCTGGACTTCATACCAACATAAAACTTCATCGATAAATACCCCCCAAAAATGGCACTCTTGTACATCTCAATACCACATCAAAAACATCATGGGAAGTGCCATCTACAATTCTTCAAGCACAAGTTTACTATCAAGGAAATCGGAGAATCTGGCTACCAAAGATGCCAGGTAAACATTCTTCAATCCTACGACTTCAGCATGAAAATAACACAATTTCACGGAAGGCAAAATCAAGGACAATGTCACAGTCAAGGAAAAGGATATCTGCAAAGACACGCTAATCACACGATGCAGATACAAATGGGTGCCAAAAGAAAAATACATACCGAAGAAGATTGAAGTCATCTCTAGCTCTCAAGAAATGTCAAGACATGATGGACAACGTGTTACGGAGAATGGAGCGAGCCAATCTTCTCAACCAAGGGACCAACAACAACAAAAAGAAATTTTGACAACCAAGGTCACCGAGGTATGGAAAAAGAAACCAATATTGCCAGTATGGTCCTTTACAAATCCTCTCTTCGAGGATGGGAGTTTTGAATTTCAAAACCTATTCTTGGTGGAAAGCTCCCGAGAGTAATTCAAAAATCATGGCATAAGAGTCAAGAGTCGGGCAGCTGAGCAAGCATCAGACCCAAGTTCATGTCTCAATATTTTGTGTGGTCTATGAGTCTAGATATTCTGATTATAGCTCAAGCTGGAAGAGTTGAGAATATTGTAAAATGGGGTCGCTCATGCTGGATAGGTGAGCATAAGAGTCGAAGTCTACTATTTTAAATGATGGAGTGGCAGAGTAGTCTAGAAAACACTCACGCACATGAACACAGTGAGGAGAGTGGAAAAAACCTCATCGACAAAAACCCTTCTTGTGAGTAACGGCAGCTCTTGAAGTCAAATATATTTTTGCTTCTCTAGCTACGTTCACTCCTGGAAGCACCCAATTCAAACTCCTCTCGCACCGCATATTGTTTCCCATGCATCTATCTGTGCAAGCATATACAATGTACCATCATTGGACATTTGCATTTGACACAATTTGTGTTCCACCCATGCACTTACACAACAAAATGACGATGACGAAGCGGTAACAGGTTTCATAAGAATTTGCTCAACAACAACGACTTTGACTTGAAGCTACTAACACTTATCCAATGTATATCCAGTCAATAATAGTATCCATACGGCCATAAGTACTTGAACTCAACAAAACTCGATTACATCAAAAACATAAGTACATATAGCCTCACATTTAATGGTGACTAAAGGCATTTTTTTCCCACTGGGTTTTTCCCTTTAGTCCTATCCAGGTATCAAAGACCTTCATTTTGTAATATACGCCACATTTTATTTTTACTATTTTATTTTTCTTATAAAAACACAGAAAAGCAGAACAACGACATCCCCAAATAACTACATGCTCATCAACTAGAAGATCAAAGGGGAGCGGCCCAGATATAACAGCCAATCGGAGGGGGAGAGCTATGGCTTCAACTACACTACACCAAAACATGAAGCACTCGTCAAGGGCACTGCAGACATAGGGTCTTGTCGGGGACGACAAGACTTCGGAGGAGGAGAGTGTTGACAGGTCAACCTTTCAACAACGCTTCCATAAAGATTCCATGAAGATTTCTCAAAGATTCTCTAAAGATTCCAAATAAAGATGCTGATGAAGTGATGAAGACAAAGATGGATGCTGTAATGTGAAGATACAAGCTCATGGACATCATCGAATATTCCGTTATTATTATTTTGAGCCATTACGGCCACTTTTGTAATGTTTACGGGAACTTCATATTTTAAAATCGGCAATTGTATTTAGGCCACAGATGCTTGTTGGATGAGCAAAACCAGCTCACGGTGTTGTAATTAAGCTCTATAAAAGCCTAGGGACGAATAAGATTATTTTGGTCGGACATTAGGTTTTCTAAGGCTTAGTATATAAGCCAAAACCTAAAGCTTTGTAAAGAGACTTCTAATAATCTGATCTTCTGTGTCGTTGGGAGACCGCGAGAGAGTGCGAGAGAGTGTGTGTGTGCTACAAGAGCTACGGTGGTCGGAAGCGCAAACGGAGAGCAGCATTGTGTTGCCCACGAGGAGAGCTACACGTTGATGCTTACATCACACGCGTTCGTCTGTGTTTTGGCAGATTCACCCGCGAGCTACTTTTGGAGTTTCGGTGAGTAAATGTTGTCCATTTTTGCATTTCAGCATATCCACGCGATCATAGCGAGTAGAGCTACACATTAGGCACTTTAGTTTTCGGAAACGTTGAAGTGCAAAAACTGGCCAGACATCCTACGTGTTTTTTGCACGGAGGGTATTGGGTAGGTTTTTTTGGTCACGAACCTTAGGGAGAGTGGCCTATTGGTGTTGATAGGATATCCCTCAAGTTTCATAATGTTTCGAGAACGTCTAATGCGCTTTTGGCTTGCGGTAGCATCATAGGAGACTCTCACATTCATAGAACCGATGGCATGTAGATTTGATATCTCTGTAGGAAGTAGTCATTAGTGTGTCGAGTAGAGGTTGACGCTTGCTTCACGTGCCTGCGGGTCGAGCTTTGTCCTCAGTTGACATTATATGTTAGGTGAGTTCTCGCTATGCTGACATCCGTCGCAGCATATCCGTCCGAGAGAGAGAGAGAGAGAGAGAGAGAGAGAGAGAGAGAGAGAGAGAGAGAGAGAGAGAGAGAGAGAGAGAGAGAGAGAGAGAGATTTTGAGGAGTTACTATTCGCTGATATAGGAGGAACACTGCCTTAATGAGTGAAATAGAAAGTACCATTTCAGAAAGATTTTTGTGACTAGCCAAATGGACACTATAATTAGTAGTGTCTTTTACCTAGATGCAAAAAATTCTAGCTCTAAAAATTGTCACACACCCACTAGCAAATCCAAATAGTCACTAGTAGCTCTAAATGTATGCACATATAGCGAGATGAATCTATGGAAAATACCTAATTCCTTTTGGAAATGTGCTAGTCCTTCCATTAGGAAGTGATTGGGGTATAGTAGGACATCTTTATTTGGAAATTTAAAGAAATGCTTAATGCCTAAGCTAGCTTCGATCAAGCCTAAAAGAGTGGGAAAAAGGCCTATGTTGTGCTCATAAAAAAATCATATCTATATTTTGAGCTTCAAAATTGGTAATTTTATCCAAAAAGCGAGGTGCATAACTTAATTTCAAAATATATGTTTGAAAATTTCAAATTTTCTTTTTTACACCTCTCTCCTCTCTCTCTTACATCAAAACCACTCTCTCTCACTTGGAGGATTATGGTGGTGCAACATGATAGAAACATATTCTATAGTTTTTGCATGCTATTGATAGACTTCATTTTATCGTGCAAGTATTTGGTGTGCATGATGATGGAAATCTATTTTAATACTCAAGAAACAGGGCATACACTAGTGCAACACATCATCAAGACAAAGGAGCTTGTAGAGCTATTAGATGACCCATCCCATGCTAGTGTTTCCAAGGTTTTGTGTCAAAATTATTTCTCTAAGATGGAGGTATGTGATAGTGCGAGAATAAGTTTCAAATCATACAAAGTCTTATACAAAGCCATCATGCTAGGACACACGGAAAAGAGACTATTTAGATTGCTAGCAACACTTTACAATGTGAGCCTTGTAAAAATATGTGTCAATAATGATGTTGCTAACTTATTAAGTGGGTTTCAATGTGTAGATGATGTCATGCCCATGGAAGATAGCATATCCTTCCTCTACAATGAGTTCAATAATGTGTATGGTGATTTGTTAAAGCTTCAAGAGTCAATGATCAAATTTTATGGGTTGATGTAGCAAGAGTGACAATAAAGTCATCTTTGTTATGAAGCTCGATTAGTGACAGGTTGTGAAAGGTCAATATCTGAAAAGGGTGAGCGTTACCTTGATGCATATAGGGCCTTGGTGGGCATTGATGTTGAGCAAAATGCCAACAAGACATGAAACATGTGTTTTGGGAGACGAATATTTGGTGGCTAGTAGTTTTTCATCTCCTGCATGAGACACGTGGGTCCTCAGGTGGTAGTTAACCACACTCCAATTGTTGATGTTGTTTGACAACAACAACATGAAGGAAAAAGATGGCCAATTTCAAGTAGGGTAATTTCCAAATTGAAAGGCATTGGATAGGAAACTTTAAAACTTTGAAGTGTATGTTAGGGTGTGCATGCAAGGTGCTATGACTATCTTTCCATGTATTTATTGTAGTCTCTACGACCATTGAAGGCAAGGGTGCAAAGAACAACAACTAGAAGGACAAACATTGCCAGTTTCAAGTTTGGGTAATTTCCAAGTTGAAAGGCATTGGATAGGAAACTTGAAAAGTTTGAAGTGTATGTTAGGGTGCAAGCAATGTGCTATGACTATCTTTCTATGTGTTTATTGTAGACTCTACGACCATTGAAGGCAAGGGTGCAAAGAACAACAAGTCAAAGGGTGGAAAGGGAAAGGGAAACGGAAAGGGTAGCTGTTGTGGGAGGATATCACATCACCCATAAAGTGCATGTAACACAACCTAGATCAACATAATGTCAATCAAGGACACAGGTGACACAATAGGCACACGGAGGAAATCTCTCTTTAGCTTGTCAGGCTGAGACCATCCTACACATACAACACTCTAGAGGCCAACTAAACCACAACCTAGAGTCACACTACTCTCAACTACACCACCTAAGCCACATACACACAACAGAAGGAAACTCACTAAATCATACCAAAAATTGTACGAAACTTGAGGAACACCATCCCCTCACTAGGATACACTTGTCCCTAAGCCTCTACACTCAAAATCCTAGCTCAAAACCCATCTGCGAGAAACACGTATGAAGACAGAGCAAAATTTTGAAAGTGTTCAAAACTGAAATACCTATGCGTAGCTTATGTCGCTACGATTCTAATGACTACTTTTGTAGGCTGAAAACAAACACCGTTTTATATACTTACGGCCACAAGTAGCTCGTAGATGCACGAGCATGTTTGCTCCATTCCGCAAGGAATGCCTGGCGTTGTCGCATAGCTCTTGCTGAGGCTAGTGCGATGGTGCAGTCGGATTTACAATGCAATGAGCGAGTGGGGAGTAGCGCTAGGATGAAGCTCACACTCTCTCTCTTCCTCTCTCACACACAGTCGATGGTAGCTTAAAACTATGATTATGATAAAATTTTTGTCCTTACAAAAATGATCTAGGTACCTTATATACTAAGGTCACCTTAGGCTAACTTAAAATAGAGTTTGAGGGGTCAAATGGCTTTGTATTTACAATCTGGAAGTGCCATTGCACCCCGACTTCTGCAGCTAGACTACTTACTTATTACAAATGATGTTTATGACCATAATCTGCAGCATTCCATACTTAGAGAATAAGGCTTTGTTGAGTTATGCCATGTTGTTGACCCAGACGTCAACACTCCCTCACTCTACGATCATGTTGTCCCTAACATGACCTGGTTTCCGATGTTGATGCAGTCTCGGTTTTTGTTTTGTTGTCGTGAAGAAAGTATAGGTTGTAGCCTTTGCACGAGCTCATCCTGTTCATCCAATCCAATATGCATAGTGTTCACATGATTTAGGAAAATCATAATTGATGATGAACTTCATGTCCTTCATACCATGCTCAGATGAAGCATCTATTTCTATCATCATAGGTCTATTGCCAGATCTAAATTCAGAAAGAACCCAATCTTGTTCAGCTTGACTCTTATTATCATGGATAGAGAAAGCTTCATCCATCACTTGCTCGAGCGAATCTGTCAATTCTAAGTATTTGTGATTCTCAGAAACAATTTCTACAATCTGTAGAATTGAGTGATTGGCTTTCAGATCTTGTGAGCCAATGACAACTTTGTGAGGATTCTGTAGAAATTGTCTGGCTAAACCTTCAACTTCTTTAGGCCAATTTGCACTTCAATGCAAAGTCTATCTGTCAGGCCTAATCTAGAAGATAACTTTTGTGATTTGAGGGTCCAAACCCATGTTCAACATTCGATCCGCCTCATCAAGGACAAGATATGTAACCTTGTGAAGGTTGGTTTTGTCTACCATTTGTGTCTGCTTTTCTTCATTGGTGACTTCCTTGTTCCTGCATCAAGGTGATCAAAGCCGTATTTACCATTGTTAGCTTTTGTGTGTTTTGTAAATCATTATACTGCTTCTACTTGATACATGACTTAATTTTAGCCCAACAAACCCCAGTTAGTTCCCCAAGTTAGTAACTTGCTTTAAAAGGGCATTATCTGGCATCATTCATGATAGATGACCATCTATGAGCTATCATCATCCATTTATCCCCAAAATTCATATACATACGTACAAGGTATTTAGATGGTATATATATAGCTACCATTGCTTTAGGTTTGAAAAGATTGCAGCTTTGGCTAGCTAGGGTTTTTTTTAATAAAAATTTATAAACCCTTAGCTTGTACTCTCTATGTATAGCCTCCTGACAAAGTTTGGCTTGATTTGGGTTTGTATTTGGCATACAAGCTAACTTTTTGGATTTTAGTCTCAAGAATGACTGATGGGCATCTCTGGCACCTTCTGCTCTTGTCAGTATTGTTAGTCCCTTTTGTTTGCTAGGCTTCATTAAG
Source organism: Adiantum capillus-veneris (assembly GCF_014529385.1). Taxonomy (NCBI): domain Eukaryota; kingdom Viridiplantae; phylum Streptophyta; class Polypodiopsida; order Polypodiales; family Pteridaceae; genus Adiantum; species Adiantum capillus-veneris. The sequence goes on from NC_140947.1 coordinate 122,433,547, forward strand.
TCACATACAAGATAGAAGATTACAGTATAAAGATCTACTTCATGTATACGGCCTTGTAGTCGCATGAAGTGGCTGAATGCAACTTTACACCTGATGACTGCTTTGTTTAGTTGTATCACCAACTTTTCTTTGTCCCTGTAGTCTGGCCCAGAGTTTAATGACCATTCTCAGTCATTTTTGGCCTCATGTTGTTGTTGTTTAAAGGCTGTTAGCATTCTTTCTTTCCTCTCAAATTATAGCATTGTGCAGATGACTTTTGAGGCATGCTTCTTGAATTGTCATCATTTTCTTGTACCTTCTTTGCTATGTACTGCTCGACATCTCTTTAGTCTTTTCTTCATTTGGATTATGGATTTTTTTTTTGTTTTTCTCAACAAAATATCAAAAAATGACTAAATTAAACAAAAAATCAACTCAACTCAAAAAGAAAAATCATTCTAATAGAATTTGAAATGTTATGTACACTATAGAATGTCCTTAGGGGCTCATATATGGATTTTGTCCCCGTACTCCTCTTGTAACTCTACTATGAGGGAATATTCTCTAGATTTTGTCAAAAAATCATCACAATCAAACACAAAAATTCAATATAGCTCAAAAAACATTGCCCTCTAGTATTCATATATTAGGTCCGCATTTAGAATGCCTCCCCCCCTCCTATTTGGAGTTCTCCTTGACAACAAGGTACCGCCACGGGTACGTGTTGTGCTTGGGCAATCAAGAAATGTGCCTATGCAGGCCTTGTAATGTAACCCTATTATGCATACATAGTCAATGCATGGAAAAGATTTATGATGTGCAAGATGTGGGTATAAGCAATTTGCTTGTTGGCATTTGCTGGCGAGTCTTCTTATAGTAAGCAATGTGATGTTTCTTGAAGCTCCTGTGTCGTTTGCTTGGTGGAAGGTTGTAGAGATTTTTCAAAGGCTTACTTATCTGTTTGATGCTTCTTTGGAAGCCAGTTTAGCCTTGTGGTTGGTTGTCGTATTTGGCATTGTTCCTCAGAGTGGGTTCTCTTCTAACTGTGTTGTAACTGTAGGAGGAATTGAAAGAATTCAAGTGAAGGTGCAGTAAAAACAATGTTTTTGGTTTCCTTTGGGACCCACTTTTTCATGATTACTGGCTGCTTTGTTGATGCTACTTGTTTGGGAACCCATACTTGTCCCTGCTTTGTTTGTGTTTGAAGAGACTTCTTTGGGATCCACCTTGTCTTTGTGTGAGTCTTCAACGGTCTTTGCTTCAGCTCTTGTACTCTTGGTTGGCGACAAGATTTAGACTTTGGTAGTTGATGCTCTAACTGTTTTGGAATCCAAATGAACTCTTGACCTCTCTGTGCTTGAGTCAACTTCTTTGGAGCCCAAATGTGAGTTATGGAAGCTTGCAACTTTGGGATTTTCTTAGCCGTTCTTGCAGACTTTGATTTTTTTCCTTTTGGCATTGGATCTTGTGATTTTTCAACAGAGATATTTTTCTTCTTGATCCATATCTGCTTTGGCCAATCTGGCTCTTTGGTATCTAGATTTGTCAAACTTTTTGGGTTAGACTTGTTGTACTTTGCTCTTAGCCTTCCTTGGTTGTTACTGAAGCTGCTAGTGATTGTGATGACCCGAGTTCTTGGTAGGGGATGTCATAAGAATCATCATTATCACTGCTATCCTCAGCAAGGTTGCATTCTAGCACTTTCCCTTTGTGGTTTGACTGTTTATGGAAAGTTACTGTCTCTTTACCCTTGGATTGTTGTTTCTGGGATGACTTTGGTATCCACTTGATAAGAGTGTTGGTAGCTCATTGACATGGCTGTGTTCTTCTTGGTTGAGTCTTTTCTTTCTGTATAAGAGCCACGTATGAGGGTGCTTGTTGCAGTTGCGTTTCCACCGTGGATTTTGGAATCCACATCTGATGTGTGTTATTCTTGTAGTGATGCGTGTTATTCTTGTAGTGATGACATTGGTTCTTGGACTTCTGGTCTGGACAATCATAAAACCGCACATTAGTTAAAGTTTTGTGCTTATCACCTGTTGGGTTGTTTGGATTCTTGTTGTTGGTATCTTCTTGAAGCTCCAAGTGTTCTATAGAGTCGTAGAACTCTCCTTCTTCTTTGTCTTCGTTTTCCTAGATTACACTCACTGCAAAATAATCAAAGCCATCTTCATCACAAAACTTCGTTGTTGGACTTTCTTGAATAGCGCACACATCCAGAGTAGCCAAGATGTGTTCCCATCCATGTGGCTCTAAATCTTCCTCAGGAAAGGATTCTGGGATATATTCCTCATCTTCAATTGCCCTTTCTAGGATGCCTTCCTCTCGTGTTAAGCTTCCGCATTGTGAAGCTCCACATATCCACAGTTCTTTAGGCTTTCCCAACTATGCTGAAAGTTCTGATCCTGCCACAGTAGTAGAATCAAACTCTTCCATAGGTGTTCTTGTCACATACCTATAACTATGGTCCTTAAAATTTACCCTTGTTGTGGTTTCCATATGTCTCAGGTAGATATGGTCATAACCCCAGTCTTGGACCATTTTCAACTGTCACATGAATGGTCTTTCTAGAATGATATCATAGTCGTTCTTCTTGCCAAAGTAAACAATAGCAAAGGTTTGCTCAAATTCAACGCCACAAGAAGTATCAACCACTTTTTCTAGTAGTCCTATGGGCTCCATGTGTCCGTCTGCAAGTTGCAGTTTCATCCTTGTAGCCCTCACTGCTAGTTTTCCCCATTCTTTCCAGACTTCTTTTGTTGCGATGAAATGCCAGCTCCGCTGTCAAGGATTGCCATGGTTTTTACACCTTGGAATTCCACAACAAGAGTAGTGTTTCCATTTTTGCCCTCATAATACTCTCCTACCTTGTTTAACGGCACTGGTTTAGTGTTTAGCTGAGGCAATTCTAGCTCTTTGGTCCCTTCCTCGATTTGAGTCATTGGTTTCTTAACACCAAATTTCTCTAAGTATTTTCCCATAGTAGCTCACATGTTTGGTCATATTCTAAGCAACTTGGCTAATGTTATCGTACAAGTGATTGGGGTAGATAGAATATCTATCAATCCTTTTCAATCAATGACCTTGTTCGGAGACAGTCTTTGTGATGGGACTGCAACAACATCTGACTTGGCCTCATACTCTTCCGTATAGGATGGTAGTGTTCTTAATGAATGGGGTTGACTGTCCATAGATTGTATAGATCCTTTGTCTCCCCAATATAACTTGTTAGCAGCGCCTAACACAGGCTACACCGAATGTGCATCAAGTGGGAGATATCTATGGTTGTGCATAATATTTCTACTCACTTTGTATAATTCTTGGGCTCACTTGGAGTTCCAAAGTTGTATATGGTAGTTTGAGGGCTCAAGCTTGAACTCATAGTAGAAGGGATTGTGGTGAAAGCCGTTAAAAGGAAGCCTTTGTGTAAGGAGACTTCATTCTTGAGTATCCACTCTTGAGGATCCACTTTTGAGAGCTCCCTCTCTCTAGAGTGTTCACTCTTTGGCCTAGCCTTGAGCTTAATGTCTATGCTTGAGAGGATAGTGCTAACCATTGTAATTAGTGTAAGCTCTTCTTGATTAATCTAATTCTTATTTTTTGATTAGTCTCTTCTTCTCTACATTTCATCTTGTCATGAAGTAGTATTATACTTTCATTATTCTAGATTTGAGAGATGTATGTACTTCTTGCTAGTAACCACTCTTATCTCTCTACGAGCAATTGATTTGTGATATTTAGCATCATAAAGTAGGGTGATTAAGTTGGGTCTTAATCTTCTAATTTGTGTGTGTGCCCTATTATTTGCTTGTGTGTGTACATAGGTTTTATGGAGCTCTAGCACCATTCACCTTGTGTGTGTAAGCTATTGATGAAGTGCCTTAATTGACGTGTGGTAATTAGTGTGTGCTTATCAGTAGTGTGTTTGGAGTTTCTAGTCTATGGCAAGTCGGATTTCGGTGGGCTTGATGTGTGTAGGAAATTAATTGATTAGTGATTAGAGTAGGTTTAGAGTTAGTCTTGCAATGGCTAATCTCTACTTGCAATGGAGAGGTGATCTCTTGAATCCTCTATTCCATTCATCTTAGGCTTGTGCTTCCATGCCCTAGCCGGGTTGCCGGACCCACGGATTTGATAATTTTGTGTGGGTTCCGATTAGGTCATGCTACAACGTCTCCCTACATTTGGCACCGTTGCCCGGGATCGATAACCTAAGCTAGTGAGTTTAGGATGTGTAGAATAGAGTAATTTCATCACTAATTTTGTTGGTTTTTGAGTGTGTGTAACTCATTTTTTGGTTTGATTTGATGATTTTGTGCAAAAAATTGATGCTAATGTTGAGTTATGAATACCCAAAACCCCCAATTCCACCCCAAATTTCACTAATTTCATGCTAACCCTTACTAATTTTGCTTCTTTCCATGCTAATTTTTACTAATTTCATGCTAATTTCTACTAATTTGACACCTTGCTAGCCTAACCACTAACATTTGAAGTGTAAAGTATGTGAAACCCCCTTGCAAGAGGTGGAATCATCACTGTAATCAAGTTAATTGTACCAATTTATGCCTAATTTGATGATTTGAGTGTGTGATTTTTTGACCTACACATGGTCAATTTTGGAGCCGAATTGATGGTGCACATACTTGTGTGTGCAATGATGCGACTTTGCACGGAGCAAAGGAATAACTTGGAGTGTAATTACGATGTAAGTGCACTCACTTGCTATGTCAATTCTTGATTGATCAATGTGATTCAATGTTGCTAATTATTTTTTAAAATTAAGTGTGTAACACAAATTTGACCTACACTTTGCACCTAATTTGATAGACTTGTAATGAAATTGATAGTTAAATTGTGACTAATGAACTTTGTGTGTATCCAAATAATGTTTAATTCTCATCAAGACTTCATGTGTGTGCATAAAAATCATTGTGTGTGTGCACACGCCAAAGAGGAAAAAAACTGTAAAAAATTTCAAGTGTGTGTGCACCTAATTTTTAGTGTGTGCATGCATATAAAGTGATGGAATTGATGATACATGAGTATGCAATCATGTAAATGATGAGTATGTGAGGCTAATTCAAACATTGGATAAGCCTAATTGCCAAAAAATTGGGTAAAAATTGAGTGTGTGTGCCCATCCATGACCGCTTGATTTGCAATGATTGATGGTCAATTGGGACACCTAAATGGTTTTTTATTATTAAATTTTCATGAAAAGTGTGTGCAATCATTAGGTGTAAGCCTAAATGCATTGCCAATTGAGAAAAATTCGATCATTTGTGCTTAATTTTTGAGTGTGTGCATTGCTTGATTGGGTCAAAATAGTGTTATTTTTTAGAAATTAAGCATGCATGCATTCATTTATGATTGATTGAGTTTGCAATTTGTGCATTCCAATGTGAAATTGATGTAATTTTTGCATAAAATTTTGGTCTAAATTTGGGTGTGTGTGCCTACTAAATGGCATTCGGTATTCAAATGGGGGATGAATAATTGGTAGCAATTACCAATTATGATGATTAGTAGACCTAAAGATTGGTGTGTGCATAATTGATCAATTTAGGATTTGATATGAATGACTCAATTGATATGCAAATGAGGATGATTTTATGTATTGACATTGTTGTGTATGCCAATTTGATTGGATTGGAAAGAATTTCAATAATTTATATGCATTTGCAAATGCCATGATCAAATATGTGTGGCCATACAAACCAAAATGACAAACTCTGAGGGGTTTGGATGATTAGATCTATTGAATATGAGCAACTTATGTTGCAATGATTGAAAACTGAGTTTGGAGTGGCTAATAACAACTTCTTCATTCATTTTGTGTGTATACATTGACCAATTCGTCGACTAGAAATGAATTGAGTGCATGAATTTCTTCCAATTAAACAACAATAATAAATGGACTGATATTGTGTACAAATAGAGGATAAGTATTTGATTGTCATCTTACCAATGACTTAAAAGAGAAAAAAAGATTTTAAAGCTCAATTGTGACTAAGAGATGTATGATTTTACGAAATTGATTGAGTTGAAAACCCATTCTCGTATCACTTTTGACATTGACCTTTGTTGATGAGTGAAGTAGTTCTGAAGAGAGATGTGAGCAGTCAATCACTATGGATTGCGTAAAACTAAAACTGTGAAGACCATTGTTTTAGTATACACGTATGCTAATCGATGGAAATTTGCGTATTGTTGAACATGATGGCCATGGGAATGTCCTTTAAGAAATTTTTTGAAAAGAGCAAAAGGGCAGCTTTATTAAGAAACACCATTTAGCCATTCGGCTGCCTTGTGCAACTTGCTCCAACACACACAAAGACACTCTTTTTCTTGCCATTAAGTGCACACCCATGTTTGTGAATGCCGCCAGATTCAACTCACAAGTCGTGACCCACACACATGCATCTCTTTGGGATCTTATTGATGGCGTTAATCCAGGGTCATGTGATTCCTCATCAAACTTTCTCTGCACCAGCTCTCTCGACACACACAGCCACGTGCATCCACCTTTAGCTGCTTGTTGAAAACACTGCCTCCTGGTTTTGAGGTCGCATACTGCCGGCGCTACAGTCCAACCGAGCTGCTCAATCGAACTGCTTTTACTAGTTAACACACACACACACACACACACACACACACACACACACACACACACACACACACACACACACACACACACACACACACACACACACGCTAGTTTGCTCTATCTGCTACCAGAAACTATGCCAAAAACAATGCAGAGCTTCATTGGCCCCACTGACTAGCTTGGCGCGAGCGTACACAGTTGCTCTTCCTTGCTATTGGCCGCACTGGTAGTGTAGATGATGGTCAAACAAAACCCTTGAAGGCAATTCGGCCTGCAACGGCTAGCTGTCAAAAGCATGGGTCCTCTACCCCGGCCACACACACTCATACACGTTGCTCGCAAAGTCAGAGACTCGGCCTGGCTGAGGCACACACACAAACGCACACACAACTGCTAACATTCCTCGCCCCGAGTCTCTCGACTTTTATCGTCAATCCTGGTCCTACCAAGCTTGACTTAACACACACACACACACACACACACACACACACACACACACACACACACACACACACACACACACACACACACACACACACACACACACACACACGGGCTCGCGAGTCGCAAGACGACACACTCACACACACTACTTGCCTGGAATGGCGTGCATCAACACATACAAGGGCCAGGTCGTCATATTGCGGCTTGCTTGGCTCTAACACTCACTCACGCATCTCCGAGGCTCCACTGGCCCTGCCATGCAACCGACAAGCTCACACAACCCCCTAAACTTTGGAAATGGGAGTATTGTGGTGCACCCTCTTGACCCGACTACTCTGCCGCCTTCAAGTTGAACACAGTGCAGCGCACACACCCATTCCCGCTTGGCTTGGCGCGAGTATACACACACCTACACTCTCTCATGTTGCGCAGCACAACGGCCTCCTGCAACAAGTCAATGCAACCACATGCATAGCAAAAATCAACACAAGAGAAAATTTAAAAAATAAATAAAAATAAAAAAAGAAAATAACCATGGGTTCCCATACACCTCACTTCCCCTCCATTCGAATTAAAAACACCTTGCATATTATTGTTCAAACAGCAATGGAATTTTTTACGTTTAACCTGCTTGGATGAAGCATAAGTTTTTTTTGATACTTTAGATATACACAAAGTGCTTTGTGGCACTGACATATTTTTGAACAAATGATGGATTATGAGACAGGTTTTGGTTCCCTGAGGGAGCTTGAAATGCTCTCTTACATATGCCATGTGGGAGCTAGAATGCAGGCGTCGAATGTGTGCTATGATTTTGTAATCATTTCCATGTATACATGAACTTGCATTGCACCAAATTTTTGGCTTGTGAATGGTTTAGTGCTTGGTTTCATTGGCATTATTGTTGCACTAAAAGAAAAATTCTTTTTGGCATGCAATATGAAATCATTCGAGAATTACCTTGATGATATGCTCATCAAGACTTTGTGCTCGGACTTGATTAGCTTGTTGCGTGTTAGTGTCTGATTTGAATGCAAAAATCACTACATAACACTAACCATTGAAATTGCTCAAAGGAACATTGAATTATGATTGAGCATGATGTGGTGTGGTTTGATCAAGAACTTTTTACACTAAAAGACAAGTTCATTTTTACATGCATGTAAGCTTCACTTTTGACCAAATGATGCATTGATACTTGGTCTCGAGTGTGCATTGCTTGATAAATTTTTCGTGCTTAATTCCAAAGAAAAATTCTTGCATAGCACTAACCATCGTGCTAGTTTGGATGACCATAAGATAGCATTCAAAATATTGGCCTCGTGATTGAGCATGCTTTTAGTGCTTGTATTGGATGTTCAAATGCTTTAGAGCACTGATGATTTGAGTTGTTTTGAACGGATATGGCAAGGTTGTACTTGCAAATGATGCAAGAAGGGGTCATCATTGCAAAATTTGGCTACTTAGAGCCATTCCAAATTCTTTGGAATAAAAGTTGTATATATGTTAGCTCATAGCTTGGTCAAAAGTTAAATTTTTCCATTTGAGCTGGTGTTTAGCCAACTTATTTGAGCACTTTCAAAGTACAAAATTTGGCTAGTGAGAGCCATTCATTTTCATTTCATCAAGTTGCAGTCATCTCTAGCTCATAGATTGCTCTAAAAAATTGAAAATTTCATGTGAGCTAGTTGTTAGCCAACTTTTTGAAAAGCTTTAAATTGTAAAATTCGGCTTTCAAAAAACCACATCATTTCATCAAAGTTGCATTATTTTCAGCTCTTGACTTGTTTCATTTCATATTTCAAGTGAGCTAACACTTAGTCAACTTTTGAATCATGCATGAGAGTGGTAAAAATTGTAAGATCTACTTATGTAGAAGCATTTTACCTCTCTCATGGTTGTTATGTATGCATAAATTTGCTACTTTAGAGCATCACATGCATAGCCAAAGGCATTTTTTTTCCTTGGGTTTTTTCCCTTTGGCAAATTTGCGTATGCAAGACCCTAGCTTTAGGTTTTTCATTAATGTTTTTGTGTGCTTTTTTGGCTTTCAAAAAGACGTTGGAGCTTGTGTTCACACTTAGCTTCAAATCAACTCCTTTTGCAAATAAAAAGATCAAGAGACTTCTCTACACAAATGGGGATGCTTGCTCAAGAATGCTCAAAAGGGCATGAATAGGTGTAATCCTTCCATGATTTTTCTCTTTTGTTCATCTCTTCATTCTCTATGCTTGGCTTAAGTGAAATTTTGCTTCTAAGCTATAGTTTTTTCATGTTCAAAGGCTAGGTATTTTAAAGTTTCAACACTTTGCTTTGTGAAAATTGACTCATCAAAAAATTAGGTTTTATGTGTACTAATCATAGGTAATTGGCCTTGACCTTAGATTAATGTAGGTTCATTTCTCGTTAGTCCTAGACTCTTAGTGATAGTTTTAATACTCCATTCATTTTTGACATGACCTAGGGATATGATTAGGCTTTAGTCATTTAGTCCAATTGCCACAAACATCTCATGTTGGAAGCAATAAAAATTGCTAAAAAAATGAATCAGTGAAGCAAAAAAGTGTCAAGAAAAAGTAGCAAAAATGCTACTAGACACATGAAAAGAAAATTTACATGTTATGTTGTGTCTATGTGAGGCCTAACGCCTTATTGGCACTTGGCAGGCGAGGGGAATCACCTTGGCTTGCTTGGTCAAGGACCTAAATAGATGCCCTGGGTTGATAAGGGTTAGCCGTCACCTTGGTAGGGTAGTAGGCTTTTGGAACACCTTCTTGAGGGTTCAAGGAGCCGAGAGTCGCGCCTATACTTGCCTTGGGGTGGTAGCCTTGTGATGTGTTTTATTTTTTTCAATGAATGACAAAAATTCCATGAGCTTCAAAAAGCTTTGACAATGTACTAATAGGTTATGAGCTTTTTTATAGCCCATAGACATGATAGACTTGAATGATTTATTAAAATTGGTCAGATAGTTTTTAGGCTAGTAAGTTTATGAACTTGCATTAGCCTAGGGTCATAATTGATTGCTTGTGTTTCATGCATAAAACTGAAATTTCAAGTGGTTTAATCTTCACAATAGTTTAGGTGTTTTTTTGCTTTATGTTGTCTAGTTTTTTACCATGATTCACCCATTTTTTAGAAGCAAAAATTCACTTTGCATGATTTCTCATTGTACTTCATGTTTTGTATCCTTTGTGGCCTTTGTTCTCATTACTTGTTCTTATGTTTTGCAGCTTAACCTTTCTTCCATGGACTTGCTTTCTACCATGTCATCGTGTCTTGGTTCACCGGCACACGAGGACGTGTGCCAAATTCGGAAGGGGGGAATGTTAGCAGCGGCTAACACAGGCTACACCAAATGTGCATCAAGCAGGAGATATCTATAGTTGTGCATAATATTTCCACTCACTTTGTATAAGTCTTGGGATCACTTGGAGTTCCAAAGTTGTATATGATAGTTTGAGGGCTCAAGCTTAAACCCATAGTAGAAGGGATTGTGGTGAAAGCCCTTAAAAGGAAGCCTTTGTGTAGGGAGGCTTCATTCTTGAGTATCCACTCTTGAGGATTCACTTTTGAGAACTCCCTCTCTCTAGAGCGTTCACTCTTTGGCCTAGCCTTGAGCTTAATGTCTATGCTTGAGAGGCTAGTGCTAACCATTGTAATTAGTGTAAGCTCTTCTTGATTAATCTAATTCTTATTTTCTCATAGTCTCTTCTTCTCTATATTTCATCTTGTCATGAAGTAGTATTACACTTTCATTATTCTAGATTTGAGAGATGTATGTACTTCTTGCGAGTAACCACTCTTATCTCTCTACGAGCAATTGATTTGTGATATTTAGCATCATAAATTAGGGTGATTAAGTTGGGTCTTAATCTTCTAATTTGTGTGTGAACCCTATTCTTTGCTTGTGTGTGTAGATAGGTTTTATGGAGCTCTAGCACCATTCACCTTGTGTGTGTAAGCTATTGATGAAGTGCCTTAATTGACATGTGGTAATTAGTGTGTGCTTATCATTAGTGTGTGCTTATCATTAGTGTGTTTGGAGTTTCTAGTCTATGGTAAGTCGGACTTCGGTGGGCTTGATGTGTGTAGGAGATTAATTGATTAGTGATTAGAGTAGGTTTAGAGTTAGTCTTGCAATGGCTAATCTCTACTTGCAATGGGGAGGTGATCTCATGAATCCTCTATTCCATTCATCTTAGGCTTGTGCTTCCATGCCCTAGTCGGGTTGCCGGATCCACGGATTTGATAATTTGGTGTGGGTTGCGATTAGGGTGTGCTACAATGCCTCCCTACATAACTCCACTTCTAGATTCATTTGAGATCCAACCTCAAATTCCTCTATTAGCAGTGAAAGAGACACTCCTCTTTCATCACCCGATTGGTTTACTCGTCTGCTTAGTCCACTTGCTTCATGGGCGTCTCTGACTTGTTTCCATAATTTGTCAAGCCCATCTATGTCTTTACAACTCTCAGGTATAGCTATGTGAAATATCTCGAAAGAGTTATCTGTGGTATTCAACACTATCATTGGCTCTAATGAGGGGTCCTTGAGCTTTTGTCAATGCTCATGACTAGAATCAAGCTCTTTTTGTGAATGCTCGTGACTAGAATCAAGCTCTTTTTGTTCCTGGCTTTGCGGGATTATTGGTGTAGGTGGGACAGGGATCACACCCTCAGGTTTTCCAACTTGTGGTTCTAGTAAAGCTTGGGCTTTTTGAATCATTTTTGTGCACATTTCAAGCCCGTCCTTTTCTAGTTCGGGCATATGGATATGTCATCCATCTCTATTCTTGGGTTTGGTTGTTTTTGAGCCGTGTTTCATCGCCTTTTAGGAGGTCGTCTAAATGCTCATTAACCTTTTTGACTAACACTAATCCTCCCAAACTAGCACTTTTTGGCTCACTTTCTGTTGATGGTCCTATTGGAGGTTGAGATGCCTCTGTAAGAGAAGGTGCAGCCCTCTACTCATGTTGTCTTATCTTGTCTTTAGCTTGAGTAAGCTTCTAAGCTAGGGATTGTTTCTCTTGTTCTTTATGTGCTTTCATCATAGCCTTTGTAGCTTTCCAGCTATTCTGTTTGCTCTTGGTTTTTTGACTAGGTGCAACAGTTTTTGGTTCACCCATCTCTAGACTCGTGTCAGTTTCTATTTTCTCTGTCTGTGGGTTCTCAACAGCTTCCTTTTGAGCTTGCACTCTCGTAACTACATGAACTGGTATGACATTGTCATTTTTTGAGCTACTGGGTAGCTGACCAATTCCTGAGATAGTTGGCATGATATTTCTGACTTGGTTTGGATTTTTTGGACAGTCGAAGATCAAGTGAATGATACCACATTCAAGACAATAGGAATTCACTTGTGTGCTCTCCATCTGAGGACATTGTTTGACCAAGTCGTTGCCACGGCTTTTGTGACAATCTATCTCTGGTTGAGGAGCTTCTTCTTCCAATTCCTCTTGGTTGTAAACAGGCTTTGACCTTGCTAAACCTCTATTAGCAATGAGCCGCAATGTCTTTTTGTCCATCTTATATCTTTTTTCTTCAGGTCGAAACATAGGATGTGGAGGTCGTATCGGCCTCACCATTCCATGTGTTTCTCTCATCTTCTGTCGCTTGGAAGGAAAGTACTCGCTTTGGTTTTTATAATACATTGTAGCTAGTACTAGTGCTTGTTTTTTGGATGGTTCCATCATTTGCGTATATATCATGTCTATAGCATTCTAGCACCCGGCAGTGGAGGTTGTTGTACAAAGACAAGCTGTGGTCTTGCAACTCCTATTGGTCCTGGCGCATTTTCCATAGCGTATTTAGGTGGAGTAGGTGCTATTGGAATAGGTCGACATACCTCTACTTAGCATTTTCCATGCCGTAGTAACAATTTTCTCTCATACGGTTTGTCCATTTTCTCTCCATCTTGCACCATAGAGGTTCTCGGAGGTTAGATTTGACTAAAGGAGCAAGTCTCTGAGCTAATCCTTCTATAAGCTTCATTTGCTTGCTAGATACCTTTGGACTTATTGTGTGTTGCGTTCTTGGTGAATCACTCTTCTGAGAAGAATTGTCACTCTCAATCTTAGTATCATATCTTCTCAAGTTTTTTCTCTGGTCTGGATAGGAGTAAGTTATAGGGGGTGGTGATGGTACATATGGTCCTTGAGGAGGCATGTCTGCCCTCTCTGTGATAGTTGCATCTCTTATTATTGCTCTAGAAGGGAATCCAGGTGGCTCCATTTTTGGAATTCTCGTAGGAATTCTTGTGCTTGGTGGAGATATATGTGGTCCTTCATTGACCAAATATCCACCTCTTTCTAGTGCATTGTGTGGGTTTGTGTCAAAATGTGGATAGATTGGCATTTCAACACTTCTAACTTGGCTTGCCATACCTCTGGTAATATCTACAAAAGGATTGGTGTATTGGATTTCCATCCTAATGATCTTAGCTTTCCTAATGTCAAGCACTCTTAATACTCTCAAGATAGTCCTTAATAAGCACCTTTGGCTTAGTGCAACTTATCCCTTTTTTCCCTTGATTAGGTCTCTTAGAAGTCAGGAATGTGTGGCTCTTTTGGTCTCTGAAAACTAGTTTTGGGTACCCTCAAAGTTTGGATTTAGGAAACTTGGAAAAATTCAGCTCTAAAACCAAAACCATTTGCTGGTGTGTCCTATTGCCCGCAAGATTTCTTCCTGGCTATACTTGGCTCAATTTGGAGTTGTCTATCAAAAGTTAGAGCAGTTTTAGTAAACTGCACTTGAAACAACACTCAAAACAGTTTCAGGATCAAGGATTTTTGCTCGTTTCTTGACCAAATGTGACCCAAATTTGTTGAAACTTGGTCACTAGGCTTACTTTACAGTGCTTAGCACTTCTGTGAACTCAGATGTAACTTTTGACCTCTAGTTTTGCAATTGAGACATCATACGCGTATAAAGTCTATGTGCTCAGAATTTGACAAAATTTGGTATGTGAGCTCTCCTTGATGTCCTCTACCCACTGGTATGCTCAATTTGTGACTTTGACCTTTATTTTGACACTTGAGACTTTATACGCGTATAAAGTCTTTTGTGGCAGAATGAGGTGAATTTTGTTCCACTGATTCCTTATCACTCAAGCAACTCTTAACAAGTTTCAGAATTCAATTTGGACATTTTTTGAGCAAGTTAAGACCAAAACAAGCCTGAATCTGCAGTTTTTTTGTCTTTTGCTCTTTGCAAGCCCAAATGTTTGAAATTTTGGCTAGGGACTTCTTTTATCCTCAAGGACACTTAGGTATACTCAAATGTCTATTTTGACCCAAATCTGGCCTATGAGACTTCATACGCGTATAAAGTTTGCTGGTTCAGAATTTAGTAAGATTTCTACCCAAGGAAATCCTTGATGCATACAACATAATATGTGATTACAACAAATTTTGGATATCAAAATTGCTCAAAATCACCTCTTTTTCACCTTTTCTATCTTGTATCTGCAAAATTCTCTTTAAGTGGAAAAGTATGTGTCCAAATGAGATGATATTTTGCACGCAAACTTAACACATCATTTTGTTTAAATCAAATATAATACTAGCGTGAGAATATACATAAAACAAAGGATAGACAAGGAGCTTTGAAAGTAAACTTGAGAGACTAGCAACATGGAAAATTTGCCAACACGTTTCGACTTCTAAGAGTCTCATCAAGGCTGACCATGTTAGCATACCATCTCTCTTGGGGAGTTCATATATAGGAACATAGAAAGGTCTTTAAAAGAGGAGGGAAAATTGGTTGAGTATTTGTAAAAAGGGAGGGAAAAGTGGGTGGGTTGTCTTTATTGTGTTGGACTAGGCTTAAGTCTATGAACTTTAGAGAGTACCCACTATCATGTCCTTTTGGGAGTTGTACTCTTCCATATTTGTAAAAAGGGAGGGAAAAGTGGGTGGGTTGTCTTTATTGTGTTTGACTAGGCTTAAGTCTATGAACTTTAGAGAGTACCCACTATCATGTCCTTTTGGGAGTTGTGGAAAGCTAAATGAAGTTGGCTAATGAGAGAAAGAGAAAACAAGTAAGGGAAAGGTTTACTCTACAAGAGCATAGACGTGGCATCTTGAGTGTTACATAGGAGCAACTTACCTTTGGAAAATTTCAAGGAACTCAAGTATAGAGGCTACAACAAGGATGGCTAATAAGAGGCATTGTCCTATTGGTGGGTAGGTTTGACTACAACAACTTGGTGGGTGATGATTGGAGGAGTAGACAAAGACACACATAAAAAGTGATTTCAAATTTGATTTGGGAATCAACTTTGGGGAAGGAAAGGCAAGAGAAAGGCAGGGTCATCACAAGGATAGTAGAAATGGAGCTACTTGTTGTTTTGTTCAAACAAGAAAGTGAGTTGCCTAAAAAATATGAGGTACAAGTATGTAATAGGAGAAGGCGTGTCACTAACACGAAATGGGGAGGGATCCTTTATGATAGAGTGTATCAAGGGTAACGTGTCGGAGTGGGGGGGACAAGTTTTCTTTGCTAGAAAGGGGTGGTACAAGAGTGAGCATGGGCCATGGATTGATTTTGGCAAGTAATACAAGCATCATGTACAAAGTTTCAAGTCCATGGTTGGGTAGAGGAGGAAGGTGAGTGAGGAAATGTAATCAAGAAATTTATTGTTCTGTAGGAGGAGCCGGGCTAAAAGAAGGTGAACGGAGACAAACATAATCCCTTGGGATTACAACATTGTTATTTAGTACTATCTTGGGTGCATTTCAAAAGGCACCTCCCAAGGGATCCAACGCCAACAAGATCACAACCATATCATTTGGACACGTTTCTTCAAAGCCATAAGATTTGCTTAAGGGGTGAAGTCTTGCACCAAAATTTGCAACCCATGCAAGAAAATATAGTTCCATTAAGAGCTAAGAAAGCATCCTATTCCTTGTAAAAGGCACCTCCCAACCTGATCAAGTGGCATAAGCCAACCAATTTGCACCAAACGCCATAGCAATTTCAGATCACCATCAAGGGTATGCTCTAACAACTTAAGGTCGTCACCAAAGCCTACCTACATGGTGTTTGGTTTACCAGTCAAGTCAAGCATAACCTTATTAATATAGCGTCAGGGTACTCAGTCAAAGGGATAGAGGATAAGAGCTATGTGATCAAAAGGTTTGGAACATGAGAATGAAAGCAAGGGATGGGCAGGTTTTATGATAAAGCGGACTACTGGCATGATAGCCTTGAAGCTAAGCCGAAGAAAAGTAGCTAGAATGTTTTTCTTGGTGATGAACCTTTTAAGAAAGAGCTCCTGTCCGCTCTTGGGTAATTTGATTGCATCTATTGTGTTGCGTATGGCTTCAATGAAGGTTGTTTGTGCCCTGGGCATTTCAAGGTCTCCAAGAGAAGGATGATTGAAAAACTTGCACAAAATATCTGAGCGTGATGCAACATCGAGGGCCTTTGTACGCCGATTGAAGAGCATAACAAGGTCATTGCAAAGTCTTTGACGCTTTGCATCATCAGCACCATTTTGATCATTATCTTCCTCCCGTGCTACCTGCTCAAGCTTGTTCTTAGCAAGCTGCTCCCTCTTTCTCCTAGCATGATATTCCTTGACCGCATCAACAACATACCTAGCACACAGTTCACAGTGAGGCTGAGAGCAGTCACATACAGTGTGAGATTATTGCTCCATGCTAGAGAGGGAGAGATTGAGTGAGGTGATAGGCCTACAGAGAGCAAGAGCAATATATGACAGCAATAAATGTGTGATAGGCCTACAAAGTAAAACAGCAATCTGTGCTCCTACATAGAGAGTTAGAGAGAGACAGGAAAACGAGAGAGCGGGAAGACAAAGAACTGGCTGACGTGCATAGTTAAGAGCTACAGAGCCGTCTTCTATATTTGAAAAAGAGACGTGGAAATAGTAATGGTGTAAAGAGCTGGCTGGCGTGCATAGTTAAGAGGTACAAAGACGTCTTCTATATTTAACAAAAAGCTGTGGAAATTCTATATTTAATTAAAAATCTATTCAAAAGAATATATCGAATTGAACTAATAGAGATGGTTTTATGTACCGGTTATAAAACCTCTATCCGGGACAAGGTTTTTGGTCCACCTATTCATGCATCCACCCACCAGCTATGTTCAATCGGCTAATGGAGAAAATTTTTAGACCCTACTGCAAATTCATTGGACTGTTCTTTGATGATATCACCATCTATTCCAAGTATTTGGAGGAACATAGGCAACATCTCCAAGTGATTTTTCAAGCACTGAGGGAGAACAAGCTTTTTCTCAACCAAAAGAAAAGCAAATGTTTCCTTCAAAAGATTCAATACCTAGGTCATATTATCTCTCAAGATGGTATCCGGATGGATCCATTGAAGTTAGAGGTAATAAAAACATGGCCTAATCCAAGAAATGCACATGAACTAAGAAGCTTTATTAGTATGTGTGCATAATATAGACGCTTCAAAGAAAAATTTTCTCAAATAGCAGGACCATTACATGACTTAACTAAGAAGAACGTTAATATGGATCGCTCAGGAGAAAAATGCTTTCGACAAGCTTAAAGAGAAGCTTACCTCCCAAATAGTCCTCATGCTTCACGCTCTCTCACAGCCATTTGAGGTCCAATGTGATGCTTGTGGTGATTGCCTTGGAGTAGTCTTGCTTCAAGAAGGGCATGCCATAGCATATGAGAGCCAAAGGCTCAATACAGATAAACATGTCTTAGGCATTTAGAGAAAGAGCTATTAGTTGTTCTACATGCCCTAGACACATGATTCAAGCATTATTTATTGGGGACTCCATTTATTCTACGAACTGATTACCAAAGTCTCAACTACTTCATGACGCAAACCAAGCTTTTCAACAAACAAATGAGGCGGGAAAATTTTCTTTTGCAATTTAATATCCATATTGTTCACATTGCTGGTAAGCACAATCAAGTGGCCGATGCACTTTCAAGACGACCAAAAGTTAATGCGGTGTCTATAGCTACTCACAATGATCTATCTTCTATGATAGATGAGTATGCTACTGACCCTGACTTTAGAGACATAATGTCAGCCCGTGATTTGGGGAAGAAAGAGTAACCATTCACCTTGTAGGATGGTTATCTTCTCCATGGCAATAGGCTATGTGTTACCCACTCCCTTCGAGATGAAAAAGTCATGTATGAATCCCATGCTTCTCCCTATATGCGGGGCATAGAGGGATTCAACCTACTCTCTGAGGAGTAGAAACATACTTCTATTGGCCTGCCATGAAAGTGGACATACAAGAGTATGTTTCAAAATGCGTAATATGCCAAAAAGCCAAGTATGATAGAGGGAAGCAACCTGGATTACTCTAGCCATTGCCTATTCCAGATTCACCATGGGAGAGTATATCCATGGATTTTATCTTTGGATTACCCAAGTCTATCCATGGGAATACGAGAATATGGACAATAGTCAACAGGTTTAGCAAGCAAGCACACTTTATTCCTGTCAAAAAGACTATTAAGGCGCACCAAATGGCAACTCTCTTCATATCACATATTTTCAAAGACTATGGATTACCAAAATCCTTGGTGTCAGATAGAGATCCTAGAATGACTAGTAATTTTTGGAAAGGTCGCTTTGAAAATCTAGGAACACTATTGAATTTCTCTTCGGCCTATGACCCACAAACGGATGGCCAAAGTGAGATAGCCAATCTTATGATACTAGATCTACTAAAGACTTGCGTTACAGAAGTAGATCAATGCTCATAATGGAAAAAGTACTTACCTTTTGTAGAGTATTCCTATAATAATACTGTGCATACTTCTACGATAAAATAACCTTTTGAAATAATTGAGGGAAGACCTAGAAGTCCGTTTCTACTTAAAGTACATGGGAAGAACTTCGCTGCAGCTGATGAGTATAGCCGTGACCTACAAGAATCTTTTCAAAAGATTAAGGAGGCTATATCCATCTCTCAACAAAGGCAAAAACCTACTGATGACAAGCACAAAAGGGCCTTAACATTCAAAGAAAATGATTGGTTCTTAGTTAAGTTTCCTAAGGCTCAATTCAGGCAAACTACGGGCAAAAATGCTATGGGCCATGAAAAGTATTATGCTAAGCTAGCAAAAAGATACTATGGTCCTTTCCAAATCTTTAAGCCCATCAATGAGATGGATTACCAACTCAAGTTGTCCAACCATTGGCTCATACACAATGCTTTTCATGTGAGCCTACCTAAGCCCTACAAAGGAGATCGACCAAGTGAACCCATTATTGAAGACCCTCCCAAAGTTGAAGACCAAGAAGAGGTGCTACAACCCGAAGCTATCCTTTGGCATGAAGACAAGGTACTACGACATGGTAAGATTATCCGTTGGTATCTTATTAAGTTCAAAAATTATCCTTTTGAAGATGCTAGACAACTTGAGTTAGTAAGACAACTTGTCAATGTTTACAATGCCACATTAGAGTAAGCTAATGTACAAATTTCTTTTAAATGACAAATGTTTTTGTCTTATAAGACTAATTCTCTTTTTATTGTGCAAAAATTTAAATAGTATGCATGCTTAGAATCATGTTTGTGATGACGACGTCTCTCAAACACCAAGTAGAATTTGCCACTCTACTTGGGAGAATGAAACGGACTAAAGAGCAGACATGCTTGCAGCAGCTATGTCTCCCAAGCACCAAATGGATTAGTCATCCATCTTGGAAATATGTCGTAGGGTAAAAAGTGATCCTATACCCGCTAAGAAAGATCGACTAATGACTAAGACTTTATCTCTTCTATCTCATAGTCGAGGACGACTATGGTTTCAAGAGAGAGCTAATATCATAAATTTAATATCTAACCAACCCAAATGCTTTTCTCATATTAAACTGATCATTTAATGTGGGAGAATAAAAGGGAACAAGGGTTAGAATATAAACATATGCTTATAAATCTATCTCAACATGGGGCCAATGTAAAGGGGTCCAAATGAGAGATGGTCTATCAAAGAGCGAGGCTAGCTAATGGATCTTAAAGAACTTAGGGTTAGCTTCATTAAAAGCCTCCAAAGGTTAGTGTTAAAAGGTCCTTTGACCTTAGGTAACTAGGGTTGAGCTTGAGGTGGGAACCCGGCCCAAGCTTGAGGTGGTTGTCGTGCTTGATGACTAAGGTGCTTGAGGTGCTTGTCGTGCTTGATGACTAAGGTGCTTGAGGTGCTTGTCATTCTTGATGACTAAGATTCTTGAGGTGCTTGTTGTGCTTGCTGACTAGGGAGCCTGAGGTGATTGTGGGAACACTACCCAGGCTTGAGGTGCTTTGTCATGCTTGCTGACTAAGATTCTTGGGGATAAGGTGTGCGAAATTCAACAATGATTCTTACAAGGAGGGGGCGATCCCAAAAAGAGGGGGAATGAGAGAGAACACACACACCCTCACACAAGGCAAGCTTAGTACAAAGAAAGCAAAAGGGACACTTGTCAAGTTACTCCTCATGCTGCCCTCATGCTGTGCGTAAAGCATATTGGTTGGCCACCCAAGGGGTCCAATGATAATTTAGTTGATTTTTTTAAAATAAATTTCTCAAGTCCTCTCTCTCAAAGGGGAAAGGGGGACACTTGTCCCAAGACTACCCTTGTTTCTTATAATGCATCCTGCATGTGATTGACCAATTTTACAAGGGTCCAATGAGCATCAAGCTTGAGCTACAAGGGGGGGTCGACCAAGGAAGCTAGCGGGTTTCTTGAGGGGTATACTACCACACACACACACACACACACACACACACACACACACACACACACACACACACACACACACACACACACACACACACACACACACACACACACACACACACACACCATCATTGTGTAGTGTGCAAAGTGAAAGAGTTCCCTCTCCTTCTCCAAGCTAGTAGAGAAGTTGAGAGCTTACACCAACACTCTTGGCTGTGGAATGCAAATCCAACCAAGAGCCATGCTTCAATGCTTAAGCTTGCCATCTTCTCCATCTTCAATACTATGCTATTATGTATGCTAGCAAGAAGAGTGATGATAAGTGAGGAACTAATTCTTTCTCCTATGAAAAGTTCCTTCTTCCTCTTCCCTACCCTCATTCCCCGCTAGCTCTCTCCACCATAGAAGGTGTTTGAGGTCTTGGGAGTGAGGCTTGGGATAGTTAATGCTTTCCAAAAAGTTTATGTTATGCTTGTGATGCATGAAGCTTTCCATCTTCATTGCATCGCCTAGGTCACGAGAAACACAAAGATGGTATTGTAACAAGTCTCTCTTGATGGTAGAAACTATAATACAAATTCCTATTGGAGGGGGGACCAGCTCCACATAAATACGGTCCTCAATTGTTGTCATGTTCTCTAAACTTTCTCTCTCTTGCAAAAGTATTGTTCATGCCAAGTTAACTAAATGCTATGTTTATGTTGCTACCATTAATTATATTTACCCGCTATGCTTTCAAAGTAATTTCACAAAAGTACTTTCTCTAATTTCAGCTACTCTCAAAGTTAATAGGCCATTTCCATAACAAGTAGATTCTCCTTTCAGGGAATTTCATGTTGGTATCCATGCGGTTGAACCATGGTGCCCCTAGGATAACATCCTCATGTTGGTTAGGAGAGATAAAAAAAAGTCTTCTTTGTGGACATAGCTTTGCACATGAAGCCTCAACTTCCCAATCAAGGGAGTAACGAAGGCTTGCTGTCCCTTGAAACGGTATTGATAGTAGCTATGGTAACTCCCATCTCAAAAGCTTGAATGCCCAACTTGGTGGCCAACTCCGTTGATATGAAGTTGTGAGTAGAGCCAGGTTCAAACAAGATGAAAGCATGATGTTCCCTTACCTTTCCCCAAGAATAGGAGAGAGGTGATCCTTTGCAATGAGCATCCTCTTTTGGAGCTTTGATAGTGGAAGCTCTAGGAGTTTCATTGTGGGTATTTCTCTTGAGGCAAGAACGGTAGCCATGTACTTGCTCCCCACACTTAAAACATTTGTGCTCCTTGCAAAAAGCTTGAAGCTCTTTAGGAGAGAGTTTATTTTTACCTTTGTAAACTCCCTTCTCCTTGGACAATTTGTTGTTGTTTCTGTTGTTGGAATTGCCTTGGGAAGAATTTTGGGCATTGGTTTTCCCCTTTGCATCACGTTTGTCTTTGCTTTCCATGGGCTTGATATTCCTTTGATCCCATTGTTGGAAATTTATGCGTGAAGCAACCATGGTATGGTGGATTTCTTCGGTGATAGAACCAGGCCATTGAGAGTTGACATACTCGGCCATGTCTTCCGGTAATCCTGCACAAAATGTTGTTTTTTCTCGGCAAAATCTATCATCTGAAAGACAAAAGCCTTGAGATGTAAATCCCAAAACTTGTCTACATATTTGTGGATAGACTCATGGGAGAGAAGCTTTAAACTTTGTCATTCGGTAAGCAGTTTGTCCTTTGCATCGCTTACAAGGAATTGCTTCATGATTGAAATTGTTAAGCTTTTTCCATGTCTTTGGGACTTCACCATTGCAACAAAGGCTATCCCACTATTATTTTTGGAAGTGCATAGATACATGGCATAGCTTGAAGACTCCATGAAGACCTCGTCTCTTGAAAGGCCACATCAAATTGCTGGATGAAGGCCAATACTTTGTTGGTAGCACCAAAGGTGCCATCATAGGTGAGAAAAGAGATACTCTTTCCTCCCTCTTTGAACTTTGTGAGATTTTGCAACCTTCGCCATGAAGGGTAAGATTTGTGATGTCTTTCCCTCTTGTATTTTCTAGGAGAATATCCATAGCTTTTGTCAAAAGAGGAGGAAGTTGAAGAAGAAGGAGAAGAGGGTGACCTCTTTCTTGCCCTTTTCTTCCTTTGTTTCCTCCCTTCCCTTTTGGAGTGACGAGGAGAATGACTGTGTGTTGATCTTTTCCTCTTGGGAGGAGTTGGCGACCGTCTAGACCGTCATCTTCGTGGAGCCACATCTTCAGAGGAACTTAGGGATTCATTACTCTCTTGTTCTTTGGATTCCTCCTCTCGCATGGGAGAGAGACTTCTTTTAGGGGTCTTATTAAGAGGCCTCCTAAGCTCTCTCTCTCTCTCTCTCTCTCTCTCTCTCTCTCTCTCCCCTCTTGGAGAGGAAGGGAAATCCCATAAGCACGAAGTTGTTGAGTAACTTCGGCTTGCAAAGCAGGGTCGCCCATAGCTTGCTGCAACCTAGTAACAAGATAATTGACAAACATGGGAGCATCATCATTAGCGCCTTCATGTGCAAAATAAAATTTATCAATGTTCATTCTACTCTCTTGGCTATTGTCATCCATGCTAATTAAACTTATGTATAGATTACTTTGTGTTTTGGTACCCTCAAAAACCTTAGACGCTACTCTTCTTTACCTTTGAAAATCAGTTCTCAAGGAGCACACACCCATGGTTTAGACATTGTTGATTGTAAAGACTAGTGGAGAGGGTTTAACATTTCTTGTTTGATTATGGTTCTTTTTTATCTTGCTTGTAGCTCAATAAGGGTAAAGCCAAAGGCAAGGCCCGAGAGTCTTCATTATTAAGACTATAGTTCCCAATGGTGTACCTCAAAATAAGTCCTTCTCAACCAAGATAATAGATCCCTGTCTCACTTACCCTATTGCAATAAACAGGCTCAACCTTTCATGGACAACTTAGGGACCTCTCTTCTTAAGCAATAAAAGAGGAACCAATAGCTTTGATACCAATGTAATGGAAATGGACTATGAAGTTTGAGAATAGAGGAATTAGAAGAATTAAAGAGGGCATTTTTGTGAGACTCAGTTTGAGAACATAGAGGGTGAAATTATTTAGCAGTAGCAACTTGATCATAGTACTTAATTTACTTGGCATGAACAATACTTTTATAAGAGAGAGAGTTTAGAGAACTTGACAACAGTTGAGGACTAGATTTATGTGATGTGAGGGCCCGCTCCAATAGGCTTTTGTATTATAGATTCTTCCATCAAGAGAGACTTGGTACTTTACAATTTTTGTGTCCCTTGGGACCTAGATGATGCAATGAAGATGGAAAGCTTCATGCATCACAAGCATAACATAGACTTTGCAAAAAGCATTAACTATCCACAGCCTCAGTCCCAAGGCCGCAAACACTTTCAAAGGTGGAGAGAGTTAGCAGGGAATGAGGGTCACTCTTCTTCCTAGCATACTTAATAGCATAGTAATGAAGATGGAGAAGATGGAAATCTTAAGAATTGAATCATGGATCTTAGTTGGATTTGCATTCCATAGCCAAGAGTGTTGGTGTAGGCTCTCAACTTCTCAACTAGCTTGGGGAAGGAGATGGAGCTCTTGCACTTTGCACTTCCCACGATGAGAGAGAGAGAGAGAGAGAGAGAGAGAGAGAGAGAGAGAGAGAGAGAGTGAGAGAGAGTGGGAGAGTATACCCCCCAAGCTAGCCCCCTCCTTCCTTGGTTGACCCCCTCTTCTAGCACTAGCTAGAATTTGATAAGACCTCCTCAAGCTTGGCCAATTGCATGCTTAGTGCCTATCAAGCAACAAGGGTAGCCTCCTTGATCTAGGCTTGCCTTGTGTGAGGGTGAGTGTGTTATCTCTCATGCCCCTACTTGTAGGTCTTGCCCCCTCCTTGTAGGGATCCTTGTTGACCTTTTGACACCTCAAGCCCCTCAACCGTGGGCCCGATTCCCACCATGAGCTTGTCCCTTAAGCCCCTCAATCTTGGGCTGGCTTCCCACCTCAAGTACAACCCTAACATCTCAAGCATGACAAGCACCTAAAGAATCTCGATCATCAAGCATCTCAATCACCATCAAGCACCTCAAGAACCTCAACAAGCATCTCAGTCTTCATTAAGCATGACAAGCACCTCAAGCTTGGGCAGGGTTCCCACCTCAAGCACAACCCTAGCTTGCCTAAGCTCAAAGGACTTTTAACAGTAACCATTGGAGATCTTTAATGAAACTAACCCTAAGTTCTTTAAGCTCCATTAGTTAGCCTTGCTCTTTGACAGACCATCGCTCATTTGGACCCCTTTACCATTGGCCCGATGTTGAGATAGACCCCTAAGCACATGTCTATATTCTAACCCTTGTTCTTGTTTATTCTTCCACATTAAACTATCAGTTTAATATGATAAAATCATTTGGGTTGGTTAGATATTAGATTTTATGACAATGGGTGTATAAGAAGAAGTACACAATAGAAGATCATGAGCCTAAGTAAAGGGCTAAATTGGTTTTCTAAAGGATTCAAGAAAAAGAAAGGCATGGACTTTGATGAGATTTTCTCTCCCATAGTCAAGATAACTACTTTGCATCTTGTGCTTAGACTAGTAGCCAATGAGCACATGGAACTTATTTAGATGGATGTGGAGATGTCTTTCCTTCACAAGGATCTTAGGATGTCTACATGAAATAGTCAGAGGGCTTTGATGTCATAAAATCTAATATCTAACCAACCCAAATGATTTTATCATATTAAATTGATCATTTAATGTGGGAGAATAAAGGAGAACAAGGGTTACAATATAGACATGTGCTTACGGATCTATCTCAACATGGGGCCAATGGTAAAGGGGTCCAAATGAGAGATGGTATGTCAAAGAGTAAGGCTAGCTAATGGAGATTAAAGACCTTAGGGTTAACTTTATTAAAGACCTCAAAAGGTTAGTGTTAAAAGTCCTTTGACCTTAGGCAAGCTAGGGCTATGCTTGAGGTGGAAACCCATCCCAAGCTTGAGGTGCTTGTCATGCTTGACTAAGGTGCTTAAGGTGCTTGTTGTGCTTGCTGACTAAGGTGCTTGGGTGATTTTCGTGCTTGCTGACTAAGGCGCTTGAGGGGTTAAGGTGATCAAAAAGTCAAAGCACATCCCTACTCATGAGGGGGCGAGCCCTCTTTGTAGGAGCTAGAGAGAGAACACACACACACCCTCACACAAGACAAGCTTGGTACAAAGAAAGCAACTAGGACACTCGTCAAGCTCCTCTTCATGTTACCCTCGTAATGTGCCTAAAGCCTATTCAAGGGGTCCAATGATAATTTGGTTAATTTAATTAATTGTTTTTGAATTTTTCAAGTCCTCTCTCTCAAAGGGCTAAGAAGGACACTTATCCTAATGATACCCTTGTTGCTTGATGTTTGGTAGATACAAGCATTTACATGCGTATGCACACCAAACTCTATAAACACTCTATTTTTTGAAGAAAGCCATGTAATCCAGTATAGGGTGAGTTGTACCCTCTCTACTTTTCTAAGTCTACACCCTTGTAGAGGCCGGATGGCCGTGGGAAATCCCCCTTAACTTCTAAAGTCAAAACCCTTAGTTTTGAGAGGAGAATTATCATTAGCTTGAAGAATAAAAAACATGCATTGTGGAGGCCTCTTACTGCTACAAATTGTAATCTTTTTTTCTCCTGAACTGGTAATGGGAATTCGTTTCCAAATAGCACATTAGTTGGCCTCTTCTTTTGCAGTGCTTCATGCACTTGCCATGTCCTTACTCTGGGTACATGACAGAATGTTGGATCTCTTTGTAGGGTTGCACGTGCTCTTGTGAACAAAATCAGGTATCTCGGATTCTTGTTCAGCCAGTTTAACCTCCACTTTGGTGGTCTTTATCTATGCCATCTTCTTGCATTCCTTGTACAGCCTTTCTTTCACCTGTAATAGTTCTACTTTGATGAGAGGGTATGACAGGGATTGTTGGTGCCATTGAGCGTTGATCTGATTGGGACTAAGTTGAGTGACGTTGACATAGCGTAAAACTCTCAACTCCCAATCCATAGAGGCCTTCCACCACTCATCCACCTCTAAGGTGATCTTCTCCT
Organism: Adiantum capillus-veneris; assembly: GCF_014529385.1. Lineage (NCBI taxonomy): Eukaryota > Viridiplantae > Streptophyta > Polypodiopsida > Polypodiales > Pteridaceae > Adiantum > Adiantum capillus-veneris. The sequence continues at coordinate 122,460,359 of NC_140947.1, forward strand.
TCAGTGTGTCTTCTTCAGCTTTTGACAGTTGGACCATTGACACTGTGTCTGCATCTGTGATGTGAACCTGAAAATCTTCATTACCACTGGGCTCTGCTGTGGATTGTGTCTCAAACTTAGCAAAAGAGACCGAGGGTATGTCTATCTATGGAGGCTCTGAAGTGCCTGCCTCTTCCTGCGTGTCTGGTTTTCCATCTCGAAGGAGCTCATTTATCCGCTTGAGTTTTGCTATCTCCTTTAGAATCTCCTCCTCTCTCTGAACCCGCATTAGTGCCAAGTCCCTGCGCTGTGATTGTTCGAGCTTTAATTCCAATTTTAGGTCTTTGTTTTTCTTTTCAAGTGCCTTATAGACTTCGTCAGTTCCTTTGATCGAGGCCACGGCTGGGTTTTCTCTGATTTGCCGTAAGAAAATGGCATGATCATTGATCCTCTGTTCAGAATATTGCAGAGAAGCATTGGCAATATCTAACTGCACCTGAATTTTTTGAGCTGATTGAGAGGTCGTAAGAAGCTCATTTGTAACTTCTGTCAGCTGTTCATCTTTTGCTTTGCAGGCATCAGATAATTTGGTGAGTAGATCACCTAACTCCTCCATTTGTTTTTGTTGCCTATCTCTGGCTAACTGATGCTGTTTCACTTCTGCCTTCAGCTCTTGCACTTGCCTTTGGAGATAAATGATGACGGCCATCCTATCTTCTAGCTCTCCTTGGAGAGCGTCGATCACCATTCCAGTTCCTTGGCCTTTGTGCTACGGTTGCTAAACGGAGTCTCTCCGTCATTTCCTGCATCTGTTGTGCATATTCATTGACCTGTACTATTACTTCATCATTTGTCTGCCACTCCTCCTGCCCCATCGGCTATGATGTGCCTGCACCCTCGTGTGTTGCTTCTTGCTGCGTTGTAATTGCTGGTGGGTCTTGTGTGGAGGTAGATGGTCAGTCTTCTTCTTGGCCATCCTGAGGCTTTGATGCCTCGGCAGTTTCTGGTTGAGTAGAAGTGGAGGGTGTTGTCTCTACCCTTGCTGTCTCTTCAGGTGCCGACCTTTCTTCTTTCTCTGGCTTAGGTTCTATCTCATGTGTAGTGCTAGGCTCTTTTTTTGCATTTGATTTCTTATTAGTCTCTTGTTCAGATCTACTTGCGTGTTCCTCTCCTGGCTTTTGAGTCTCTTCATCTGCCTTCTCCTGTTTTGGCCCGGCTTCTTTTTCTTTTTGTCTGTCGGGGTGGTCAGCCTCTTGTGCAGATTCTGTTTGTTGGGTGGACTCGGAATCTTTCTCTTTCTCAGGCTCTGCTTCTTCATTGGTGTCTTTGCCTGCAGGTGATGGTGGTGGACTAGGCATGGGATGGTCTTGTTGTTCTAGAGGGGGTGAGGTGGGTCGGGGAGATCCATGACTTTGCTCTTGGCTAGCCGTTTCCTCGGCTTGCCTTTGGTCTTCCGCTTCCTTGGCTTTCTTTGCAGCTTCTTCTGCTTCCTTCAGCTTTAGCGCTTCAGCCTCTTGGTACATTCTTTCTAAATATTTTGTTGGATCATCAGCCTCTTTCCTTGTATGATGCTTTGTTCGGGGTCTTTAAGTCCTGCAGGTACCCATTTTTCTAGGTCCTTCCCTTGTGCTTGCCTACTACACAACTGGCTCTTCTTGGTGTGCGGCCACAATTTTTCTTTTCATCTCTTCTCTCCGAGCTCTCTTTTCTTCGTTGTCGGAGCTCTCACTTCTATGCCGTTCCGACGAGCTGTCAGCTGACTCATGATCAGATTTATGTGATCTTTTACTTGACCTTGTAGCTTGTGGAGAGGGTTGTGCTGCCAAGATCATGTATTCTGATCAGGGACACACGGTAGGTTGTCGGCCATGCCGATTGCATGATATGCTATTCTAGTCAACACCTCTGATGCACCCAAGTACATGATTTTTCCTTCCTTCTTGGTGCCCTTCAAGGTTGTCAAGACATACTGCGCGTGGTCCATGGTTGCCTTGTTGTCGACTTAAGAACCTGAGTGAATGTGGTGGCCACGATGTGATTTGGTGTAGTGTACCTTGGTGGCCTTTTTGCTAGAAAATGGAAGTGTTGATGGTACAAACGGGCTGGCTCTTCCACTTGTTTGTGGAGTCGGTGAATGTAGCCGTGGCTGTCTCTTTGGTAAATGTGCCTGCGGTTTTACTGTCTCTTGCCCGCATGGTCATTCCTTCAGTGGGCAGTCTGAGTGCCTCTGCCACTATCTCTTTTGTGATCACTACCTCGACCTTGTTTCCTTGGGTGTCTGATATCTGTGCGTTCTATTTTCTTTGATGGTGGATAGAAGCTCTTAAGCTTTCTGAAAGTCCACTCCGCAAGGCTCTTGTTCGTAGAAATGCCTGAGCCCCAACCTGCGGTTAGCCTCTTTTGTCTCTGGCTTGGCAGCTACATCATAGACTTCTTTGGGCAGGAGTTGCAACTCCACCTGATGCCCCTCGTCACTCTTGAACCTTCCAGTGAAGATCGTAGTGTGGTGCTCTTCCAGCTGTTCTCTAGAAAGGTAGGATGCCTTTGTCGCTTTGACTGACTCGGGGTCTAGTTGATACGCAAGCAGTTCTTGTAGTTTCTCTTTCTGGTTTAGCTTCTTCTTGGCCCTCTCTGCTGCTTGCATGGCTCCTGTTTAGTGAGTAGAGTGCAAAGTTAGCAGATTTGTCAAAATTTTCTCTGAAATGTCCTGTTAGATTGAAATGCTGACAATTTGGTCCACTTTGCTTCAAATCAATTTTTGAACAAGCAAAGATGCATAAAAACATGCAAGGAACAAAATTGTATGGTCAAAACAAAAATTTGCAACCAAAGTAAATAATCGCGATTATTTCTAGGTGAGGAAAATTTCCAACTTTTTGCAAACTTGGCTTTGTAGGCTTGAAGTATATGCCAAATACATGCTCTGAGTGAAATATGGGCTCATTTGGATGCACGAGGTGAAAATGGTACCAGATTTTGGCTTTAGGTCTCTGAAACAGTAGATATAAAGGAAATTTGAGATTTTGAACTCCAAATTGATTCAAAATTGGGTAGTGGGCTTAACACTTCATGTACTTTGGATGTATGATGACAAAATATCTAGATTTCCCAATTTCGACCAGAAAGTAAATAATTGTGATTATTAACTTTCTTCCAAAATTGACATTTTTTGGTACAAATTGGTTCTAGGCATTGGATAGACCTTGTATATGAGATATGAGGTGATTTGGATCAAGAAAAATTGTTCATAACCCAAATTTTGGCTTGCAAAGACTTCTTTGCGTTTTTTGGCAATTTTACAAGTAATGGGTGGTCATTTTGGCTCATACTTGATTTTTGGCATGTAATAGGTGTGTACACATGATAGGTGAGGTGATTTGACAATTTCCAAGAAAAACTGATGCAAAAGTAAATAATCGCAATTATTTACAACAGTGACAAACACTTTGCAAAACCTACAAATTTTGACCTAGACATCCTAAATTGAATTTGGTCAAGTTTGGTCATGCCGGCATCACTTTGTGCTCTGTCGACTCTGAAATCACCGTTTTTTGTGACTACTCTGTCTGTTGGGTTGGTCGGCCAACTTTGAGGCTTTGGACTTATCCGTAACATAGTGTGTAAAGCAACCTGTCAAATTCTGGCTCATTTGGAGTCAATTTGACCTTGTATGTCGAATTTGACGCTTTGTAACCTTCGAACCGTTTTCTACTTTTCAAGGGCTTTGCTTGATGGATTTCACCAAACCAATCATATACATTGTATATGGACCTCATTAGCAAGCCATCTGTGGAGCCAAGTCGGAATTTTGGCATTTGCCAAAAATCGAACTTTTCTACTGGGGACCCCCTTGACCCCAGCGGAATGGTCATCTAATGATATAGAAAGGTTCTATTATGTTAGGGAATGCTATGGTTCAAATCCCATCCGATTTGGTCAAGCAGGCAGGCCGCTATGGTTAGTTTAAGGTCGTAGGTCTTCGTGCATCACTGCTCGGTTTCTAGGGGTTTTTCTAGGGCTTTAGACTTGCTACCAGCCGTACAAAATGGATCATTGTTGAGTAAAGAACTTACCCCTCATGTCTCGTGTGAGACGGCGCTGAAAATGGTCAACTGTGGGCTCTGGAAAAGTGGCTGAAATCTCTCTCTACAAAGGCTCCAAGTGGAAATGAGGTGGTTGTAGCCTACCATGGATATCTATACCCGGACTTCCCGAACCAAATTGTCCCAGATTCCCCCGTTAGTCCTACTAGGCCGTGAGATCTATGTTAGACTCAAAAATTTCCCTGATCGGATTCCTGTAGCTCATTCTACAAGAATTTTGCAAAAGTAGGTCTGGCCGCCTAATTTAGGCTTCCCGTTTCCATCTTCTGGTTTCATGGAAAATTTTTGTGCTTGTCTGCCTTGTCTTTCTGATCACCATCGTGTCTTTCATTTTTCCATATGAGCTTCCCTTCTATTTATTATTAATTTTGACCTGTTTATTTGAAGAAATCAAAGAAAATAGTAAAATACTGTAAAAAATTAAAGTGAAAATCCAATAATTAAGAAAATCCCTTGAAAAACACAGCTTTATTGTTTTTTGTTGGATTTCTCCATTTTGAAGCCTCATTATCAACAAAAATGATGAAAAATATCCAAAAAAGGACTATTTTTGATGATTTTCTGATAGTATATACACTATTTACACTCATCGGGAAGATATTATCAGTGAATTTTTCTTTGATTGATGAATTATAAGGGCATTATTAGGTAATTTTGCAAAAAATCACACGTTAACATCAAACTTTTTCCTCCCTCTTCAAACATTGCCCTTAATTATTAGTACTTAGTGCCCTTCCACCCCTCCTAGATGGCGTACTCCGGGACGACTCTATGCATGGGTTAAACAATTGCGTCTATGCATAGTCGTGGTTGGCTCTACCATGATATGAAGATCAATGCAATTCAAACCAATAGCTGTGCAAGATTTGGGTCTTGAGCAATTAACTCAAGGGTTTCCGATGTCGAGGTTTGCTGCTGCTGATGTCTTCCAAAGAGAAAATCATGTAGCTTTTGTGCTCTCTGTTTGATTGTACCATCAGGGTGCTTTAGCACTCTGATTGCTTGAGCTGTTGGTAGCACGTTCGATTGTTGTCGAGCTTTTTCTCTTCATTGGTAGCTCGGTCAACTTGGTGCTGCATGGTGTGGTGGAGTCTATTGAGACTTAACTCACCATTGCTTAATCAGTTTCGCGGGTTGTGGAGAAGATAAGTGCTCCCTTTTCTTCCAAACCATTTTCATGTTAGGTTCCTTGCTCGGAGATGCTCGTCTTTGTGTTCGAACCCTTGGAACCTTCTTTTGTTTCGTTGGTGAAGTTTTAGGCACCCAGATCTGAATCGGTTTATCCTTAAGCTGTGCTTTTGGTACCCAAATTTGCCTGACTCCTTGCATGCCACATGTAGCATTTGATTGTCAAGGGGATGGAGAAGATTGACTTTGTGGATTGGTCTGCTGATTTCTTCTTTTCCATTTCTCCTCGCTTGGTGCAATTGGAACAATGAGTTGCCCTCATTTAGGTGATAGCTTTAGCTGATTTGTATCCCAATCTGGTATTGCTTTGTATGTCCGCATCCAGGGAATTCCAAGAATCATCGTCTCATTCATGTGTTCATCTAGCAAGCACACAAACTGATGAGGACATGAACATCCATGTACTATCACGTTCAAGTTGACTACTCCCAATGTTGGAGTTGGATTCTTGTTGCATCCTTTGATTGTCGCTATTCCTGCCGTGAATGCTTGAATTGTTGCCTTCTTGTATGTGGAATAACTGATTGCATTTACTCTAGCTCCTGTGTCGACCAAAGTATTGGTGCTATGATTGTTGAGTTGTACCTTGATGCGCATGTCCATTCCATCTAACCAGTCATCATCTATTGAAACTGCGTCTTTAGGTAACTCCCAATGTCAATCATCTATTTCCAAAGTGTTGATGGGAATCTGTATCTGTTGATTCTTGAGAGCAGCTTTCCGCTTGAGTACCCGAAGCGTAGCTTCCTTTTGGGATTCATGAATAACCTGCTATCGTTTGATCTTTCTTTGTTTGACTACATGCACTCTTTCTAGCAATTCATTGGTTAATGGAAAATTATATTTCTTTAAATGACATCCACTAATCCAATTAGCCATTGGTTCACCATCTAGGGTGGACAATTTTAGTGCTCCACTTGGAGATACATCTTCAATGATAAATGGTCCATTTCCCTTTTTCTTAAACTTGGGAATGTGTTGCTTAAGGGAATTGACTAGAACTAAGTCCCCTTTTTTGAAGATCTTTGTGATTAAGTGGGAGTCAAAAAATTGTTTTTGTTTTCGCTTTTGTGCATAGATATGAGCTACAGCGGTTAGCTTTTGCTCGTCTAGCTTTTCCAATTATTTGAGTCTTTTTGCCAATTCATGTCCAGTCCACTTAAGATTCTGTGCTACCCTTAATGTTGGTAATAGAAATTCTATTGGCAGTATGGCATCAAGATCATAAACAAGGTTAAAAGGTGTAGCATCTGTTTTGAATGAAACTCGATAAGCCCATAGAGCAGCATGGAGATTCATTTCCCAGTTTGTCCTTCCTGAACTAACCACTTTAGTCAGCACCGAGCTAAGAATTTTATTTGTATGCTCAACTTGTCCGTTTGCTTGTGGGTGATAGGGAGCTGATTTGTTATGGATGACCATAAACTCATTAAGCAAATACTCCATTACCTCATTGAGGAAATGAGTTCCCCGATCACTGACAATCTCTATTGGCAGTCCATATCTTGTGAATACATACTCATATAAGAATGCAGCAATGGTTCTGGCATCATTCTTTTGAGTTGCTTTAGCCTCGGTCCACTTGGTCAAATAGTTCGTAGCTACAATGATATATATAGAGGTTCTATAAGCAGGTGGTTGTATTGGTTCAACAAAATCTATACCCCATTTTGCGAAAGCTCTAGCCCCCATCATCGGTCTTAAGGACATGCTACCTGCTCGTGTTGGCATTTTTGCTCATTGACAAGCATCACATCTTCGAACATATTCTTTGGCATCTGCAAAAAGTGTTGGCCACCATATGCCTGCCATCAAGATTGCTCTTGTGGTGGTCTCACTAGAAAAGGACCTCCGGCTAATCCAGCATGTGCTTGTTTTATAATCGGAATATACTCATTTTTATTTTGACAAAGATTCAAATGTTGATCTTTACCTCTCCGATACAATTGGTTCCCAATAAGAGCATAGTCTCTTATTTCAGTTTCAATTGCTCTTTGACGGTGTTTACTCATATCCTCAGGAAATGTTCAACTTGATAGGTAAGTAACCAGATAATTACTCCACTTAGGAACATGTGACATCTGAAACAATGTTACATGAGGAATGGGTGTTTGTTTTTGACGTTGAGGGAAATCCTTTACAAAAGATCTAACATATCTCCTCATAGTCGGCCAAAATATTCCAAGTCTCAAGATTCATTGCATAGTTTGGTCTTCCGCAAAGTGAAGTCCTACTATGGTAAGATGTGCTTGACTTAGGTGTTGTTCTTTTTCTTCAGGGTTAATGCATAAGAGAAATATCCCGTCTTGATTTCTTTTGTATAGCCTTCCAGCTAGTAATTGATCCATAGCCAATTGCTCAATTAATCCGATTGTGATAAGAAGTGGTATTTGTGAATCCACTTGAGCTATTGACACAATGTTTTTCAACCATCTAGGTATCATTTCCATGGAGAACAAATAGGCATCTGGTAAATCATCGTCTACTCCTTTAGGTAATTCCCCTGAAACAATCCTTGACAAATGATCTGCTCGTTGATGTGTAGTGCCTTTTTTTACAACCAAAGTGAAATCAAATTCGAGAAGAATGATGAACCATCTCACTATTCTCCATGTGTTGCATGACTTGTTGACCAAATACAACAAAGCTTGGTGATCCACAAAGAGCACAAACTTGTTGGCTAATAAGTAATGCCTATAATTTTTAACGGCATAGATCATTCCTTGTCCTTTCTCTTTCGATGGTGGTGTAATTATTTTCTGCCATGTTCAATTGCCGGCTAGAATAAGAAATAGGAAAGTCAATTTTTCCGTCTCCTGGTTGAGCTAGTATACAACCAATAGAAGCATCTACATGTACGTGGAATACCTTATCCCAATCTGGTGCTTTCAATATGGAGCTAAGGCGAGAGTTTGCTTAAGCTTCATGAAGGATTCTTCACATGCCTCGGTCTATTCAAAGTGCGTAATCAAGCTATACATGGGTTTTGCAATTATAGCGTACATGTAGATGAACTGTCGGTAATATCCACAATGTCCCATGAAGGCTTGTACCTCCTTGACTGTTGTTGGTCTAGGCAAATCAACAATGACATGAATCTTCTCAATATTAGTAGCTATGCCATTTTTAAACACTATATGTCCAAAATGTTTTCCTTGTCTTCCCATGAATGTGCACTTTTCAGGATTTAAGCAAATCCTATAAAGTCTACATTTTTCGAATACCTTTTTGAGGTGTTCAAAATGATTAGCCCGGATTGATGAATGTACGCATAGATCATCCATATATACTTCTAAGAAGTTCCTAAGATATTCTTTGAAAGCATGGCTCATCAACCTTTGAAACATGGCTGGAGCATTAGTTAACCCAACCGGCATAACCCGATAGGAAAATATACCCCATTTTGTTGCAAAAGCAGTTTTATGCTGATCTTTTGGGTCATCCAAAAGTTGATTTTATTCCGAAAAGCCATCTAAGAAGTTGTAACTTTTTTTCCTGCAACTCGTTCTAATACATGCTCAATTATTGGAAGAGGAAAGTTGTCTCTAATGGTGGTTGCATTCACATTTTTGAGATTAACACACACTCGTAATTTTCCATTCTTCTTGGGTACTACCACAATTGGGGACACCCAATTTGCGTGTTCAATTTCATAAATGAATTTGGCTTCCTTTAGTTTTTCAATCTCTTCTTTGATTTTTCTGGAAAATGTTTTGTTATACGTGTATAGTCCCTGTCTACTTGGTTTCGCATCATCTCTCATGTGTATAGTATGTTGACAGATTTCTGGATCAACACCCTTGAGATCCTTGTAAGACAAAGCAAAGATATCTCGGTATTGCTTTAACAAGCTCAACAAAAGCTTTTCTTCTTCTTCTGTTAGGTCACTCGCAATGTAAGCAGGTCTAGGGTCTTCTCCTGGTTCAGCCAAGTCTACCCTTTTAGCGTTTTTAGGCCCTTCATAAGATTCACCTTGTTTCCGGAACATGCATTGCATCCTTACCATCTTCTTCCATGGTTTCCATTTCAGTTGTGTATACCTTCTTTAGAGTTTTTTTCAATTCTTGATATTTCTTTTTCCGCTCGACTCTGGTCATGAGTGGTTTCTTATCCTATGATTTTTCTTGAGTATCCTTCCTTGTTTTTCTCGATGTCTGAGACATTTCTGAGTTGTTGTTTGAAGGATATCTGCCAATTATTTTGTCCTTGACACAATCATTAGCATCTATTTGCATCAGGAATTGTGTTTTACTGGAGACTGATGGCGTAAGTCGTGTTTTCACAATTCTGGTGTCCTTCTTTCATATATACCATTTTTGTCTTCTTGATTTCTGGTTTGGAAAGTCAAAAAACTTTTCCTCCCTTCCCTTTAAGAGTAAGTTAGCTCTCGTATGCTCTTTTTTTGATCCTGAATCCTGTGAGGTAGCTGAGTGTTTATTTAACTCATCAGTTGCGTCGTAATAGAGGTCTGAAAAGACTTGTTGAGCTTTCATTAAGTCCTTGGGTTCCTCATCTTCGTTTTCAATGTTAAGGATTGAAATCATTTGGATGGGAATTATGTCATAGCCATTCTCATTGAAAAATTGAGTAGGCATAGACGCATTCACACATATATCCATTGTCGCTAAAATTTGAGTCCACTCGAATGGCTCAAATAAATGCTCTGGAAAGGGTTCAAGTACGTAGGCTTCGTCTGTGCAATCCGTTTCTAGGATACATTCTTCTCGTCTTAAGCTTCTGTTTTTTGAAGCTCCGCACATCCAAATAGGAGTGTCTTTGTTTAACCAGGATAGGAGTTTAGTTTCAGCCGAAGAGACTGAATCAAACTCTTGGATGGGTGTTTTCAAGATATCTCTATAAGTGTGATCTTTTAGATTGACTCTTGTTATAGATCCCACTTGCTTCAAGTACAGATAGTTGTTTTCCCAATCTTGGATAAGCTGTACCTGTCGCATGAAAGGTCTTCCCAATATAATTTCATGGTTGAGTTTTTTCCCAAAGTCTACTATGGTAAAAGTGTGTTGATATTCAATTCCACAGGAATTGACTATCATTTTTTCAAGCAGCCCTAAAGGTCTCTCAATGTGTCCATCAGTCAACTACAATTTCATTTGAGTTTGTATGATGGCTGGTTGTCCCCAGGATTCCCATACTGCTTTAGTGGCTATGGCTATGCCAACTTCACTATCCAGTATCGCCATGGTTTCAATGTCATTATATTTCACTAGGAGGGTGTTGTTTCCTTCTTCCCCTTCATAATATTCTCCGACCTTGTTCATAGGAACTGATCGAATCTCTTTGTTTTCCATTTCATTTTTCATTTTTCCCAAATTCTTTGAGATTAACCCCATTATCCCCACCTTCTCTAGGGTTTTCTGTAAATCATTCCACAAGTATGGTCTGAGTTTTAACAGTTCTCCCAAGATAAGAGTGAATTGGATGGGTGTAGACATGATTGAATGAATGTTGTCTACTTCTAGGGTCTGTTCAGCTCTTTTTACTTGAGTGGTCTTACACATGATGGATTCCTCTTCGTTATCTCCCAAGTAGGAAGGTAATGTTTTTAATTTCAATGGTTTCGACATTCCTGAAGCTTCCGATCCGTAATCCCCATACAAGGATTGTAAATCCATGTTTGTATCAGAAGGTAGGTTATCCAACCAGACTTCCTCCATAGGAGCTGACTTTAAAGTTAGGCTCCCATCATTGATCTCTCTCACTTTTTCCCATAAGTGTCATGGCCAGTCTTCCTCTACGAATGGAATTCCGTCTAAGGCATCTTCGCTGTTTGGCACTATAAGCTCTCGTTCATTTGTTTCAAGGTGGGGTTCTACCACCACATCGAATTTTGCTTTCGTTTCTTCTACCACAAGCTCTTCAGGTTTTGCAATACTTTCCAACTTGGGTTTTTGTTTTTCAAGCATTTCTTGCGTGATTCTTACCAAATTTTGATAAGCTTCCAGCTTAGCTGCTTCCATGTCTGGAGATGGATAGTTTTTTCACTTGTTTTTCATGTTTTGGCCTCCTTTACGTCCTACTTGGTAGGCTTCCAAGGCGGAATTAATAAGCTCAAAATTTTTATCAACCAAAATGGATCCTCTAGATTTCACGGTTGTTTCCTTGAATTCACTGCCAATTTCTGTCAACTTGTCCTGGGCTAGCAATTTTGCTTTCTCTTCGATTTCAACCCGTTGTTTTTGTTTTCTCATCTCATATCGTTTGCTTCTTCTCCTTTTGATTCTTTGAGAAGAAACTTTCGTGTTCTCAGAGCATAGGGAAGTCCACTAGCAGAAAAAAATTAAATTCTAAGACAGTAGACATCCTATGCATAGGATGTCTACAGGGTGATCTGGCAGGAATTTTGAGAATTTGAGTTGACCAGAGTGTTTAGAAGGTAGGTTTTACCCTATTTTCACCTGAAAAGTGGAAGATTGACCATATCTTGACAGATTGTGGCCAAAAGACAAGGATTGCCAGACATCCTACCCAAATTATGCCAAGGCATAATTTTGAGACCAAAACCATAGGATGTCTTCATGTGCATGATCTACATGATTTATTGAGTGCATGTGAAAGGTTTCATCTCAATTGGGTGAGAAAACTGGGGTTTAAGCAGACTTTAGTTTTTTTTTAAAGGAAAAAAAGGCCAAAATAACTAAGTTTGGGGTCTTTTGACATTCAAACACAAATCTAAACACACTAGGGGGATCAACACATCAAGGAAAAGTTGTGGGCCAAGTTGGGTTAAATTATGATGCAAAAGACATGATACACGTAGGATATCTAATGCAGGATTAAAAGACCAAAATTATATTTAAGACATACCAGGCTCTCATATAGCCTTAGACAAACCTCCTAGTCAATTTTGGTCTAATTTAGAGTTGATTTGATTGGTGAATTCATCAGAACGGACATTAGGCTTCTAGAACATATTTCTGATTAGTTGACCAGCTTATAGGTGTCCATACCAAAAAGTGAGAACAGTTGTGAGCTCAGCACATCAAGGGAAAGCTACAATGAAAATTTTATCTGAAACAGAGCAACTAGACATCCTACATGTAGGATGTCTACAGGATCATTTTTAGGACAATATTATACTATGGACATACAAGGAGGTTCTAGTTGACTTAAGGGTTCTAGATCTTCTTTCAGAAGAGAAATTGGACTTTGTTTGATCTATTTACAGAGAAAAGACGAGAATTAAGATGTTACCTTTAGACTGACAAACACGTAGGTGGTGTACAATTCAAGATTAGTGGACCTAATCAAGAACATCAGAAGTGTATAGAATACAGTAGTGGTTGGGATTAACCCTGCAGTTATACCAATCATTACTAAGACCACCTCTAGTGGTTAAATTCTTTGATTCGATTGTTGAAATTAAATGCTTGTGTACATGTATATTCAACAACAAAGCAAGAAGTTGTGCAGAAATTGATCCCTTGCCAGGTGAGTGGTTGGATTTGTGATAAATTGCATTGCTAAGTTTGATGAATTTAAGATCAGGAAGACACATTCCAAAAGACCAAAAAGTGGCATGTGATCAGGATAGCTTAGTATCCACTAAGGAGAGTGTAACTCAGGCAAGGCTAGATCCATTAGCCCCAATCATTGAGGAAGGTAGTGATACTGACACTTCGTCAGACAAGTCCTTCTTCATGATGGCTAGTCACAGCCAGGAGGCTTCTCTGGTGAAGGACCAATGCTAGGAGGAAGTACCTCCCAAAACCTTTTGAACGAGGCCAAGTTCACTATAATCTTCTTAGAAGGAACAAACTCTCGGGGAGCCCTAGTTAATTCTGACCATCGGGGACGCAAGTGTATTTGTATAGAGGAACGGCCTTCTCAGAGACTGGAGATAATTCAAGTCTATGATGATAGAGGTAGATTCCGAGATGAAAGGGGGAACCACTATCTGATAGTTAGCAACCCTGAGGATTACAATAGGTATGGAGATAATATGGAAAAAGGAAAAATGGTCTCAGAAACTCAAGAGCCGCCTCCTAAAATTGATCGACCTGGAGCTCTTTTTATGTATGATAAAAAAACAACCAGAGTCCCTACCTATAATGGGAATGTGGGAATTTACAACCATGAGAGCGAGGGAGTAGTCTCTTATTTTTTATGCAAAGAACCCTACCCAAATGAATTAAGCGATGACAAGGTTCTTTACTTGTTCTCTTATGAAATTGCTATTCGGAAGGATATCATTTTTGTTGATAGGTACGAGCGAGAATACAAACAAATTCTGCGAGAGGGGGTAGATAAGGCAACAATTCTAGAAACATCAACATATGCCCCCGAAGAAGTACCAAGGTCCACCTATACCCCTAGCAAGTCTACAAATCCATTTTAAGAAGAGTACAATGCAACATCACATTCTAATCGATAGCAGACTTTCAACTATCAGAACCAGCAGGCAACCCAACCATCATTGCAAGCATGGCTTCAACAAAATGCAGCATCTGAACAAGACCTAAACAAATGTGGTTATCCAGCCACACGAGGGCTAAGAAATTTACAAGAACCACCACTCCATTCACATTACCAAGGCAAGAGTAAGCCGAAAACTCAAGAGTCGACAGATCCCGAAAGACAACCCATAGAACGAGAACAAAGAGAACGAGTTCGGAGAGATGAACCACCTCTTGCAAGAACAATCAAAAATTATGGCTTAGGAGCACCTCTGGGAGAGGAACCCTCCCACTACCGAAGGCCAGAAGAGGCATATCGAGGAGGACGAGGAGAACCAATGATGAGATTTGTAGACCATCGTAGAATTGCACCTTCTCAGGTGCAAAAATGGGTAAACAAGAAATACTCGGGAAACAGAGATCCTAGGGATCATGTAGCAGCCTTCGTGCATGTAATTAGAGCTGAAGAAGTTTTGGATTTTCCTATTCCATATGTAGGGTTTGGACTTACCCTAGAAGAGGATACAACCATTTGGTTTGATTCTGTGGAGCGTAGAGATTTTGAGTCTATGGAGGAGGTTTTTGATGAGTTTATTGAGGAATTCTCACAAAGGGGGATAGATCATAATACAGTCTCACAAATCCATAAATTCAAACAGAAGGAGGGGGAATTTGTGCAAAAGGAAGCCCTACGACTAAAGAGATATCTGAAGTTCAGCCCTGTGGAAGAACTACCAACCCAGTCCAGACTTATGCTTATATTTATTCAAGGACTGAAAAACGCAGATCTCCAGAAGGACTTACATATGAAGAGGAGCACAACGTTAAATGAGTTAACTAAGGAAGTTCTTTACCTTGTAGACAATTGTGCGGTCTACAAGGAGGGTGAATTCAAGGATCTTTATGACGATTCATCCTCACAACAAAGTGGAAGCAAGTCCACTAACTCAGCATAGAAAGGAGAATTAGTTGTAAGCTAGGAGCACCTGGTGGAAGAAGTGCTAAAAAAAATTAATATGTATGACAAGCCTCAGGCTGAGCAATTGAACAAAAATGGACAAACCATGTGATGAAGGAATGTTATTATAACAAATCTCCTCAAATCCCATCGATGCCTAGGTATCAAGTAGGTAACCTACCAGGACCTGTAGGAGTTGAAAGACCACAACCAGTATTGGGGCAACAACCACCCCTACCAGGAGTAAGACCAATCGGCATAAGGCATGCACTGACGGTAAAGGAACCATAAGAGAAGGCTTTGGTACCCATGCATGCATATTACAAAGATCCCAATGGATATGTAGAAAATCCTTTCTATTATCCACCTGAAGAACCTAAGATGCAAGAACCTTGGAGCATGATTGGAATTACGGGACCGCCAATAGTTGCCTAGGCTGCAAGAGAAGGAAGATATAGTTTGGATAAACGAACACTGTTGTTCATAGCCAACGGAGGCATGGGCAGGTAGAGGCATGCTTACCAACAGAGAGGAGCTCAAGGAGCACCTCAACAGCCTAAGGGACCCTGCTACAAGTGTGGCGGAGATCACTGGCTAAGGAACTGTCCTCACGATGAAATCATTAGAGTCAATGCATATTGCACTGAATGTGGAATTACTCACTTGATTCCTGAATGCCCTAAGAACCCAAGCAAAGGAGCAAAAAATACTTTAAACATGCTGGAAGCAGTGCCATCTAGTGGGGGGTCAGAAAATGAAACATTAATACCTATTCAGGTAGTCACACGGAATCAAGTTCAAAGAAGGACAAATGAACCCATAATTGAAGAGCCAAAGACCGATGCCCGTAGTGCAAAAATGAAAGATCAACGAATCACTTGGAAAGCTAGAAAGGCTCGTATGAAAGCCAAGAAGGAATGAGAGCAAACAGCTCTATTCGAGGAGCTAAAACACACAAAGGATAGATTGGAGCGATTAGAGGATCTAACTAGTTTAAGTTCACACACTGCTGCAACCATACAGCCCAAGGAAATAGTGGAACCCAAAAGTGCAGGATCGGGAGGATCAATACTGGTAGAAAAAGTAAATGAGCAGCTTGACGCACTTTTAAAAGCATACAAAGCCAGACTCAAAAACAACCAAAACCAAGAGCAAAGATGGATGACTTATCCATATGCGGAACTAGAAAAATAGAGGTTGGAATTGTGTCGAAAGATGATTGAAACAACGCAATCCTTGATAGAAAACCCACCTAGTAAACCTGCAAGTTGGCACGAGGTTCCAACTCCAACCCCTATCACACCAACTCTAGAGAAACAAGCAGACACAAAAGAGGGACTCACGACTACCTCAAAGTCTAAGCGAGAACCTATCATAGTGTCAAATACAATAGATGAGACATTTGATGGTTTCCAACCCAAAACATCGGCGGGGATGGGTAAAGAGTGTGACAGTCTAGATGACCTGTGGAAGCAAATCCGAGAAGCAAACGAAGCTAATGGGGTAAATTACCAACTAAATCGTGCTGAGAAGGAGAAAAATGAGATCTTACCTCCCATTGAAGAATTTGAGGCAAGATCACAAATGAACTTTGATATACATTCACAAGGGGGGGACCAGGGGTCAATTAGCTCGGGGCACAGCCACCTGACTCGCTAAAAACTCTACCCTCTTACCTAGGGGGGTATGAAGCTAAGTCTGAAGTGAGAGAAATACCATCTCAAAGACTTTCTCCCAACAGAGTAATGAATTCACAAGGGTTGATTAAGTTATTGTCCACCCCTGTGGCATGCACAATCACGTTAGCCGAACTCCTGAGGTTACGACCAAACATGTGGACCACTGTAGGCAAATGCTTAGAAAAATTTGGAGTAAAAGACCCTACCTCAAGGATTCAAGAAGGGATCAAAGAATTTGGACAAGCCTCAACTGAACACTAGGCCTGTATCTTTAAACAAGGTTGGAGAATATTGTGAGGGAGAAGATGGAAATACCACACTACCAGTAGAGTTCCAGGGAGTAGTATCCAAGGCTATTCTCGACAGTGGAGCGGGAGTCGCTATCACCACCAAAGAAATCTGGAAAAAATGGGAAAACCTGGCTTTGAGAGCAACCAGAATGAAATTACAACTGGCAAATGGGTTCATGGAAAAGCCTCTAGGACTTTTAGAAAAAGTAATTGTCACCTCTTGCGGAATTGAGTATGAGCATACATTTGCAATAGTTGATTTTGGCAAAAAAAAAAAAAAAGAGATCATCTTGGAAAGATCATTCATGAGACAATTAAAGATGGTAGAGGATTGGGGTTATGACCACATATACCTTAGGCGTGGGGAGACTACAACCAAAATATACCTAAAAGACCATAGTTACAAAGATGTGAACCAGACACCAGTGGAAGAGTTTGATTAGACTACGTTGGCAGGGTCCGAATTCCCAGCATGGTTAGGGCAGAAAAAAGAGCTATGGATGTGTGGAGCTTCACATTATGGGAGCTTGAAAAGAGAGGAATGCATCTTAGAAAGAGCTATTGAAGACAAGGATTATATTCCGGAACCTTTTTCCGAAGATGCATTAGAACCTATGGAATGGGAACACATACTAGCAACGCTGGATGTCTGTACCAGTAATCCTATTTCTTATTCTATCCAACGACAAAATTTTGTGATAAAGACTTCTATGATGTGCTACCCTATTACATGGTAAACCTTGTACCAGTAGGAGATGAGAATGTAGACTCACTAGAACAAGAAGAGTTTTATGACTCCTCTGAGCATCTGGAATTAAGTAACGATGCAGATAATGAGTGTTTAGATATCTCAAGCGAGAGTAGGGAAACAACCATAGATATCACGTTTTATGATTTTGCAAATCAACACCCTAGACGCCAGGAATGCTATAGAAAAAAAAAGAGCAAAAAACAAGATTAAAGAAAACCCGATGCCCAGGATAAAAGACAAAATGCACTATCTAATGCTAGTCAAGACAGAGGATTGTGTAAAAGACAAAATATCAGGGAGATTCTCAAGAGTTCGAGGGATAAGGACACATGAGGACATAAAACAAGCACGAAAAACTAAAACGCAAATAATTCTAGGAAAGCTCAACAATCAAAATGTGGAAAGACAAAAGATCCAAAGTGGACCAAAATGGAGCATAAAAAGAAATACCAAGAACTTAAACGGATGTTACGAGAGGTATGGACTACTGAGGTAGAAAGTGAAGGTAAGGAGGATTCAAAAAAAGAAAACATGGATGTACCATCCCACTATCAAAAATTCACCATCCAAGACTGAAAAATCATAATGACACCACCAATAAGGGAAAGAATAAACCAAGAATCTTACAATGGGCCGAAAAATGCAAAACAAATTGACCTCACTGTGCCAGGCAAAGATCCTCAGCCTGTCTATATAGCAATTGATTTAGGGCCTAAAGAAGAAGAAATGCTAACACAACTTCTCAAGAAGTATAAAGATGTGTTTGCATGGTCTTACAAAGACCTCAAGGGAGTTGATCCAATGATATGACAACATACAATTCCATTAAAATCAGATGCCAAACCAAGAAAACAGCGTCCTTACACATATAATGACACATTTGCTAAACAAATCAAAGAAGAGATTGACAAGCTGAAGGATTCCGAATTCATCTATGAAATCGAGCATACAGATTGGGTGTCACCCATTGTGGTTGTCCCCAAAAAGAATGGAAAGTTGTGTGTATGTGTGAACCTCAAAAAGGTAAACGCAGGAACAATAAGGGATACTTATCCCTTGCCAATCACAGAACATGTGCTTGAGAGGGTAGTGGGAAAACATGCTTATTCATTTCAGGATGGGTTTTCGGGGTACAACCAATTGGAAATTGCAATACAGGATCAACACAAAACCGCATTTGCCACAGAATGGGGAATATATGCGTACAGAGTTATGTTTTTTGGCCTAACCAATGCCCCAGCCACCTGCCAAAGGTTAATGACTCATGCATTCAAAGAATACCTAAGAATATTCTTAGAAATATATATGGATGATCTTTGTGTCCACTCTCTTATTCGGAAAGAACACATTGACCATTTACAAAAGGTATTTGAGAAGTGAAGAACATATCGAATCTGTCTCAACCCGGAAAAGTGCATTTTTATGGTAAGACAAGGTCGTATCTTAGGACATATTGCCTCAAGAAATGGCATAACCACTGACCTACACAAAATTAGAGTCATAGCAAACTTGCCCGGGCCTACTAATGCCAAACAAGTACAATCTTTCATGCGACATTGCGGATATTATCGAAGATTCATATATATGTATGCGGTCATTGCACGACCGCTATATCGCTTAATAGTCAGTTTTGACTGGACTGAGGAGTGTGAAATTCATTCAAAAAGCTTAAGGAAATCCTTGTATTAGCACCTGTACGTAAAGCACCAAATTGGGAAAAGATATTACATGTTCACATTGATGCCTCTGCATATGCAATTGGGAGTATTCTGACTCAACCTGGAGACGAAACAATAGATTTCCCAGTTTGTTATGCGAGCTGACAGCTAAATAGTGCAGAAAAGAATTATACCACCACTGAAAGAGAGGGATTAGGAATGATATATGCTGTAAAGAAATTTTGGCATTATCTCCTTACTGGGAGAATTTTACGTTGGTTTATTATATTGCTAGAGTTTGACTTCACAGTGGTAGTAAAAAAAGGTAAAACGCATCTACGAGTGGATCATCTTTTAAGGCTACAAAACGGGAAAGCTCCTGAAGGAGTCGATGATGACATACCTGATGCTTATCTTTTCAATATTGAAATGATACCCAAATGGTCTCAAAAAATTGTTAGCATTCTTTCCTTTGGAGGTAGATTTGATAAAAAGGAAGAGGGATCCAAACAACAAACATTTCAACAAACAAAAAACTTTCAATTGATTGCGGGATGAGTATACCATCTAGGCTCGGACAAAATTCTACGATTATGCATAAATTCAGAGGAATTCGAGTGTTATCTCGAGGAAGCACACATCCAAGACTGTGCATTTTATTATTCAACAATGAAAACACACCAAATATTGAAACACTTAGGAGTATATTGGCCAACTATGTATGCTGACACACATGATTATGTTAACAAATGTATTATATGTAGTGCCAAACGACCGGTGGATCACGCGACATTGTTTCAGGTAACCATTTCACCTGCATGGAGTCAATATATCATTGATTTCTTAACAAAAACAAGGACATTTCCTCAAAACATAACAAAAGCACGACAAAGGGCTATAGAGTTGGAGACTCGAGACTTTAATTTAATTAAAAATCAACTCTACAAGCGAGGAAAGGACAATCAACTTAAAATATGTGCAAGTGAAAGTGAATACCTGCTGATTCTAGAACACGTACATGGAGGAATAAGTGGAGGTCATTTTTTAGGTGATAAGACTGCAAAAATTGTCTTAACCTCGGGCATATGGTGGCGTACATTATACATGGATGCTAAGGAATTTGTAAAGCGTTGTGACGCATGTCAGTGCACTAAAGTGCCGATAAAAAGAGATGAGCTGCCACTACGGCCAATGATGGGAGCACGGGCATTTGAAAAATGGGGAATTGATTTTGTGGCCTATTTCACCCCCTGCGTATCGCACCCATACCCAATATATCATCGTGGCTACGGACTATCTCACAAAAAGGGCTGAAGCCAAAGCAACACAAAAAGCAGATGCAAGAACCACTGCACAATTTTTGTATGAAAATGTCTTTGTAAGATACGGTTTACCAATAGAAATTGTCAGTGATCGAGGAACAAATTTTCTTAATGAAGTCATTGAATACCTGCTAGAGGAATTCATGGTCATACATAAAAAATCTGCTCCATATCATCCACAAGAAAATGGACAAGCTGAGGCCACAAATAAAACCCTATGCACTGTTTTGACTAGAATTGTATCAGAATCAAGGGCAGACTGGGATCAACAATTACAATCAACACTATGGGCATACAAAGTAGCTTATAAAACATCGATTGGAACAACACCGTACAACATGGTGTTTGGTCTAAACGCTACGAGTGGTGAAACGCTTAGAATGGATAGGCCATGAGCTCTTTTCAAGAATAGATGATCTTGAAAAGCTAGATGAACTTCAACTAAGAGCTGTAGCTTCGATCTATGCTCAGAAGAGAAGACAAAAAGAGTTTTTTGACAAGCATGTGCACACAAAAGATTTTTAAACAGGTGATTATGTACTTGTTTACACTTTGAAGCAACATGCCAAAAAACTTAAAAACGAGGGATGGGACCCTTTGTGATTAGTGACTTATCACAAAGCGGAGCCGTCAAACTTGCGACATTGGAAGGTGAAGAAATGCCAAAGTGGATTAGTGGCTGTCGGTTAAAAAAGTATATTTACCACTAACACAGGATATGCTTCAAAAAATCCATCATGAAAAACAACGGACAAAGGAGATACAGAGGGTAAGAGAAGAAGCACAAGCAAAAGCAAAAGAACGCATTGCAAAAAGAAGGCTTTTACGACAACAACAACAAATTGGATCACCGTTGCGAATAAATGTTGTTCGATTAACAAATTTTAATGAAGACACAGTGGATCCAATAATTGCAGTCAAAGTGGGTAGCAACCAAGTTGACTCGACGGCATTGCTTGATTTAGGAGCTCAAGCAAATCTGATTTCTTGCAAATTATATAAACAGCTCAAGCTTGAAGAACAACTCCATCCTACTCAACAAGCACTGGAAAGCAGTACATCACATTCATTAAGCATGTTGGGTTGGATGATATTGCATGTACAAATACATCAATATGTTTATCCCCACAAGTTTTATGTGGTTGAGGATGCGAGCACACTACATCCAATGTTGTTGGGACAACCATGGCAGAAAGAGTATAATGTGCAGATAGATTGGAGTTCGAATACGGTCAAAATTCAACAAGCACAAGAACACTGGGTGGTAGCCTTTGCTCAAACAACCCGGAAGAACCAGATAATGGTGCCACAATCACTTGATAAAGAGCAAAAAAGATGGATGCTACTTAGCCAGCAAAAGATGCCTATGAAGGATAACCAGGAAATCGCCCACTGTATTCAATCAAAAAATGAGACACCATAGGGGACAATGAATAGATCAAGGTTAGCAATACGCAAACAACAAGTATGGGTACGGAAGGATGGAAGTGAATGAGCCTACAAACCACAATGCAATAGCCGACGACCTCCAAAAAACAATGTTAAACAAACACTGAACAGGGTCATAAAACTGATATGGATACCCAAAAACATGCTCAATCGCCAACTACATGAGATACTCATTTAGATCCCCAAAGAGATGCTACAAGAACTCCCTTCAGTACAAGCAACACCAGCAGCCAGACAATCACTAAATCCGACATCGGCAAACCGATCTATGTGGGTGCTGATCAAAAGAATAGAAATAACGACCAAAAAAGAGGCCATAAACCTACAAATGCCTCCAATCAAAGCTACAAATGGAAATCAAAAGAGAAAAATATTATGGCCACATCAGACACGACACTCCCATCCATGGAGACCACAACGGCCATATCTACAGTAGTGGCAAACCAAGCCACTTTCGCAAAGAAGACGATCAAACAACGAGCGGACGAATTACAACTTTTAATTGCAAAGAAAATCTACCAAGCAAACCAGGAACAAACAGGAAACCTCGACGTCAAATGCCAATAAGCATCTTGCTTATTCCCTCCTCTCGCACCGCATTAATTTTACCATGCATTGACTGAGTATGCATAAGGTAGGGCCATGTTACAAGGCCACGCATTAGCACGATTTTAACCCATGCACTACACATACCCTGAGGTGATACCTTGTCATCCGGGAGGACTCCGATTAGGAGGGGGGGAGGCATTCTCAATGCGAACCCGATGATCGTAAAAAGCAGCAAAAAGTGCATGTTTTGACTATTTTTGAGGGGTCTACGTTTGATTGTGAAATTTTTTGGACTAACCTAAGTACATATGCCCTTATACAACATTAATCTACAGATATATGAGGCCAAACGCCAAATTGAGGCCTATAGGTGTGTGTATATATGTAAAAATAGCCAGTTTTTGGGCAAAATATTGGTAAAACGGAGAAATCCGGCCATAAAAATTACATGTGATAGTGTGTTGGGGTGAAGTTTTTGATTTATTTTGATTTTTGGGGTTTTTCTGGGTTGACTTTGCTATTTTTCTTTTAATTTTACTAATTATTAGCAAAAAAAACTTCAAAAATACAAAAAGTAGGTGAAATGAAAAACAAAAAAGATGGGATGATTAGTGACTATAAGACAACCCAGGGTACAGTGTGGGTGCAATTATGAGAATGAAGCGGGAAGCGTGTTGTGGAAAGATTTTGACTGAATCGTCAAAATTCTCAGAAAACTGGGCAACGGAGTCCAAATGGGGAACTTTTTGAGTCTAAACCGCGTTTCGCAAAAAGTTAGGAGCACATGTCAAATTTCATGAAAAATGGTTCGGGGACCCCCATTATAAGATTTTTTCACTCCACTTGTAACTCATTTCTACTACCTCACTTGTGAGAGAGAGCTCTAGCCACCTAGAGCGCACAGGACTTCAAGCAGCTGATACGCCGTGCACAGGCACCCGACGGCCACCAGATATGAGAGGTCGACTCAACACCTTATGCTCTTCGTGTATATTTGATGTTTGTTGCCAAGACTAGCATAGAACTCCAACGGGGTTTGCAGGGTAGAGGCCTGTGAGCATAGGTAGCCACCTAAGGGCTAACCCAATACCAACAAGACTTCATAGGGGGTTTACCCTAGCTTAGGAGACCAATCTTGGATGCCCAAAGGAGGCAAGAAAGCAACGGAGAAAACCCTGGCACCTCAAGCCCTGCAAGAGGCCACAAAGAGGAAAATCCGGCAAAAGTGGCCCAAATGATACCAAAACTCATGGGTAGGAGCTTCTCGACAAGCTCTACAAGGCTACATAGGCCACATGGACATAAGGCAACCCAAAGCCGGCCTAAGCTCTAGAAATGGCATCAAAAACACAAAGCGTCACTTGGCTCTCACAGCCAAGCGAGACATCCGTTTGCCACCAAACTTCATGAGCGGCTTACCAAGGCCTTCAACAACCAAGTCCTATGGTGGTAGACCACTACAAATCATCGGGGGCATGCAAATGCAATCATGGGTACTTCCAGAGTGACAAATCACCAAACAAATCTCGAGTGAAGCCAAAGCCAACAAGAACCACATGGCAAGGTTCCCCAAGGGTTCATGAAGCTATGCTGGTCATCATCAAGAAATTTCATCGTGAAAAAGTGCTCCGAGAGTGAGAAACCATCTCTGAGGCTCTGAAAGCCAAGAAGGAAGTTTCTAACTAACCATTTGATTTTTTAATTGAAATAAGGCACAAAGGGGACTTAGGGAGGTCATATGCACATAATAGTAGGACTTGCTCCTAAAAAATGCACAAAAGACATCCTACGCGTAGGATGTCTCAAGGCCACTTTTGGGCACCCAACTCATCATTCAGCCATACACACAGCCTCTACATGTCATTTACATCTTATCCCTCAAGTTTCACTCCATTTGGACCAAGTTTGACCTCTTATGCATCAAAAAACGCAAAGTCAGAGCATAGAGGCAAGAAATGGTCGTAGACCTATCAGAAATGATCCAAATCAAGTAAAACTTGAACCACACACTCTTCATAACATGTCAAAGCTAATTGTGAGGTCACATCTTCAGAATCATGAAAAAGACATACTACGCATAGTATGTCTCCAAGCTTAAAATGACCTCCAGGTGGATTTTTTGATCTTCATACATCTTTATCACATTCATACAAGCCCACCCACCAAGTTTCAAGCCAAACAGATCACTTTTGGCCTCATAGCTCCATAGATGGACTTTTCAAACTCTGAAACACCAAAAATGGTCTTCTTACCCTCAAAACTTATCCAAATTTAAATCTAAGACCATGGTGATGATCCACACGCTATGCCTATCATACTGACAAGTTTAATGCAATTCTAAGCAAAAACACATACTACGTGTAGGATGTCTTTAGGCTTATTTTGCAGCACAAATCCTACTGTTTTCACTTGGCAGGGAATTCTTTGTCCCTCTTGAGCTCATGTTTCAATTTTCAAGTCAATTGGATAGCTAAAACTCAGTTTCTCAGCTAATTTGTAAAAAAAACAAAAAAACACTACCTTTGGACTACTGAGTGCAACACGATCCATGGCAGCCGCTAAGTCGCCAGCAAAGAAGAAAAGAATGACCAACAAGGATTACCTAGATGAGGTGGAGCCATTTATAATACCAACAGGAACCATAAAGCCCACTACCACTTGGGTACAAAGCAGCTTACTTGAAGCAAACGACCTCAGAATATACCAAGGCATGTTCAAAAACCCAGAGGGCAATGCCATAGAGTTTCCAATGATACCACAGGAGCTCAATGAGTTCACGAGAAGGCCAGAGATAGTGTCTATCTTGGAAAAGTTAGACTTACACAATTATTTTGAGGCTTTGCCAGCAGGAATTGACATTTAGAGAGTTTGGGAATTTGTCACAACAATAAAGGAGAATGGCATAGCCAAGGTGACAGATCTGCAAGGAAAGAACAGAATGATTGTGATCACGCCAGAGGTGCTTGCGAGTGCCTTGAACCTCTCTAATGCAGGAGACAGTGTCAACAAGAGGCGAGACGAGGTGAAGGTATACAAGGGAACCAAGAAGAACTACACCTTCGAGGATATTGCGGATTCAATGGTGGCAACCATGTACCAACTATACAACCAATATTTCCATATCTACACCAAGAGGCCAGTACATTGTGCCACCTGCAGCAATTGGAACAACATTCACATGGGCAATGAAGACAAGCCGCCCAAGAGAGATAGATTATGCGGCATACCTGCAGTACCACATTGTGAGGATGGGAACCAAGAATCCCACATATATTGCAGCAGGGGAGATTCTCACCAAGGTAATATATGAAGCTCTAAATGCTAAAGCCAAGTGGCCTCTTCCTCCATCACAGAATGAGTGGTTGAAGCTGACAAAAGACAAAGAAGAGGAGCAACCTACAGCTCCCAAGGTGTCCACCAGACTGAAAATAAGGTTAGAGATAGTAGAGGAAGAGCCACCTCAGCCGCGAGTCTAGTGAGGTTGATGGAGAGTTTCAGAGTTGAAAGAATGCTTAAAGGAGATCTAAGCGAATTATGGAAGCCCACACTTGAGGCCATGTCTAGATCTTCTCGAAGGACTAATAGGGATCGCTTCGAGGATTATATAAAGAGTTTTGAGATCCTAGATGCAATGACCAAGAATATTCCAATTATACCTTTTACCGAAGAAGAAGTTGATGATGTAAGGCGGCAGCTGTTAGAAGAGCAGGAAAGTGTAGAGCAAGAGAGGAAAACAAAGGCTGATCGGGACTTCAAAAAGAAGCAATCAACCCCACCATCAAGCCGCGAGTCTAGTCCTCCACCATCACCACCTCCTCCTAGTCCTCCACAACCTCTACAGACTGAGAAGTTGATTAAATCTGAGAAGCCGCAAGACTCCAAGAAAGAAGAGGACAAAGATAAAGATCAGAAGGAAGAGTTTGAAGCAAAGCCTGAGAAGCAAGATCCGGAAGCAAAAAACTATAGAATATTCTTGGATCTACTGGTTGTTGGATACACGCGCGAAGAGGCAGCTCATACAGCTTTTCAACTGTCAACCCCTAAACGAGAAGAATACACGTTGAGCCCTCGTTTGGTGGAGCTAAAGGAGATTGCAACAGATACAATGGATTTGCAACCACAAGCCGAAGATTGGGTGATGCAGAGACTGCAAGGATTAAGAGCCAAATCAATGGCCAAAGAGATTGAGTATGAAGGGTGGAAGTTGAGTGAAGTAAAGGTGAAAGATGAAGTGGAAACACTTCAGAAGAAAAGTCAAGAGAAAATGCACTGCCAAGCACAGCTGCAAGCTGAACTAGAAGCAGCACTGAAGAAATGTCAAGAGTTAGAAAGTCAAAACCGAGAAACCACTCAGAAGCTAATGAAATCTGAAGAAGAGTACCAAAAAATCAGCAATGCTCTCACTGAAGCCGAAAAGGAACGGGATGGGCTCACCCTACAATTGGCAGAAGAGTCAAAGAGGTTGAGAGCTTGAGGGAGGCCAAAGACAAAGCTGAAATATCACATGAGGCTAGCCAAGATGAGGTGATCAAACTAAAGGATCAAATCAAAGTGAAAGATCAAACAATTCACAGGTTGAGAGTGTCTCCGAGCAGAGCAAGAGCTGCAACTACAACTAGTACTAGCCAAGATAAAGACGTGTTTGAAGAAAAAATGATAGAACTTCAAAAAGAGCTGATGCTTGAAAAGGGTAGAGAGTAATGCTAGCAGAGGGATCAATGGTGGTACAAGGCAGGTTAGAAGATGATAACAAATCATTGAAAGAGGAATTGGATAGGCTTCAGAAAAGACTATAAGATGACACAAAGACGCTGCAGACAGAGAATGATGAGGTAAGGCAAAAGCTAGAGAAAGCTGATACAGTCAATGCAGAACTTAATGACCTATTAGTAGCTGTGATAGAACAAGCTCAGTTAGCAAAAGACGACTTACAGACTCAGCTGGACGAACTTAAGAGCCAGCCAAGTGAAGAACCTCAACAAAGTCATGGGCCAGCTGCTATGGAAGGAATTGATATAGAGAATGTGTCAGATCCGGTGGACACAACAATACAAGAGGACATTCCTGTGGGACCCTTACAAGAGCCTGGGGATTTGACACAAGAAGAAGAAGACAATCTACAGAAAGTAATAGAAGCAGCCGTAAAAGACACCGCCAAAGAAGCAATGCTATGGAAGTAGAGGGTATTGAAGCCCATGACCATTCAGAGATTAGATGCAGATGTCATTCGACATGAATGGCTACAACCCTCTCTCCCCTATCCTCTTCTAAAATATGAGGCTGCTACACTCAAAAAGAGGATTAAAGAGGAGCGTATAGTGCCATTGTACCATGAAGACATCACCAAACCAGAAGGTGTTAAGCTCATTGTGGACTCTCAACCAAAATGGAGGAAGGCATGGCTCGTTAAATACCTACAGTATTTAGTACATTTGGTAGAGGCACCTAAAATGATCAGAGAAGACCTTAGCTTTTGCCCTCTACCAAGGATGCGGACATGGAAGGAACATGAACTACTGAAGAGAATCCACCCCACATGGCTCAACTACCCAAAGCTGCCAGGCTTGAAGGCAGGTGAGAGAATGAGTGAGCAATACATGGTGAAAACCCTAACGGGCGCCATTAAATTGTTCACTGGCTCGTCTGACCTCTCTTTCATTATGCTTAGAAAGAGATGTAAAACACTTCTGGCAGTCTTTGAGGTCTTCAAACCTGGACAAGCAACAGACAACATATTCTTCTTCCAGGACACTTATAGATGTGCTTATGGTATGTCTGCTCAACCTTCACATGAGGTGATACATGCCCTCTACCAAAGAATAATTTCATGCCCTCATACCATCTCCAAGCCTTTGAAGAAGCCTTCTACACCGGCTTCTTCACCATCGACACAGATATATTTGACACAACATTAGTGGCCCAGCATGCATGCTATGAGTCCGTTTTGAAGATGCACGACATCCTCCACTAAAGCAGCGGCTCTACTGTCATGTCAAGGATGACATGAGCTAGGAGGGGGGGAGTGTTAGTAGCTGAAGACGGGCGACCACACTCAATTGAAGACTGACGAAATGATAAAAGAAGGAAATCCTAAGTAGTCATTCCTTGATTAAGAAAACCCGTAATTTCACTTGTAAATACTTGGGGCTTGCAGAAGTTTCCAATTTTGTATATTATTTTTGCCATTAGACTAAGTAGGATTTTACTTTGGAACATGAGGTTTTGTATTTGGAAGATATATATACCAAATTCTAACCTTAATAACCCCCTCCCCTTTGTTGATTCTATGAAGTGTCTGTGAGAAGCGTATTCTGTGTACGAGAGAGAGTGAGAGCTTATTGACGCTACATGCACACTGGTTGTTGGAATCAAGTGCAACGTGTTGCCCCCGGAGAGAGCTACCCGCCAATACCCACACTGTGTGTGTACGGCCCGTCTTCACGAGATTGACCTATGAGCTATTTCTAGGGATTCGGTAAGCAAACGGTGTGTGTTTTTTCATTTCAGCATATCCACGCGTTTGTATTGAGTAGAGCTACACATTAGACACCTTAGTTTTCAGAAACGTTGATCTGCAAAAACCTGTCAGACATCCTACGTGATTATGCATTGGGTGTTTATGGGTAGGGTTTTGGGTCACGGACCTTAGGGAGAGTGGCCTATTGGTGTTAATAGGATATCCCTCAAGTTTCATAGCATTTCAAGAACGTCTAATGGATATTTGGCTCATGGAAGCGTTGTAGGAAATCTCCTCCTGTGCACAATAGTAGGCTGTAACTTATACATTGGGTAGAGACCTCTGTAGGAAGTAGTCAATAGTTGGTCGAGTGTAGGTTGACACCCTATGCTTGCTTCCACGCACCTGCGGGTCGAGCTTCGTCCCTAGCTGACAATTCTTGTTAGATGAGTTCTCGTTGTGCTGACGTCCGTCATGGTGTATCCGCCAACAATAGTAGATGTAAAAAAGGGGACCACACACCAAAAAGCAGATCATCTTTCACGACTATTTCATGGGGAAGCACCTGAGGGTATCGATGATGACCTTCCTGATTCATGTTTGTTTAACATCAAAATGGTGCCAAGATGGAGCAAAGAGGTCATTCCTCTACTCACAATTGTCTCATTGCAGATAGAAAGACAACCATAAATTATCCATCAAACACAAAATCTCCAGCTTTTAGGAGGACGACTGTACAAACACGGTAAGGATGAGATATTGAGACTATGCCCAAAGATACCACATACTACCTCAAACAGGCTCATATAAAAAATATGGGATTTCACAACAATGAAACACAGACAGGCCAATGGCCATGGAGACTGGGCGTCTACTGGCTAAACATGGAATACAGTGTCCATACATATGTAAAATCCTGCAATAGTTGTACAAAACAATCACCAGTGGAACATGCCACCCTGTTTCGAGTAGTACAAGAACCTAAATGGAGTGCTCACATAGTTGAGTACTTAAAAAACCAGACCTTTCCATAGGAATGGGGCAAAGCAAGAATGAAATCTGCTCATTGCCAACCAAATATATAGGCGGGGAAAGGACAAACAACTATGGCTGTGTGCTACAGAAAGCAAATATTACATTATCCTAGATCAAGCACGCTCAGGACAGCCAGGGGGACATTTCTTCGCTGATAAAACGGCAAGTCCCGTGCTACACTCAGGCATATGGTGGCCAAACCTGTTTATGGATGCAGAGACATATGTCAAACGTTGTAATGAATGTCAATGCACAAAACCACCCCAAAGGAGAGATGAAGTGCCACTGAGGCCGATGATGGGCATGCGTGCTTTTGCCAAATGGGACATTGACTTCATTGGTCCCATCATACCTCCAGGATACAGGACTCAATCACAATACATCATCGTAACAATAGACTACATGACAAAATGGGCGGAAGCAAAAGCAACCCCAAAAATTGATGCAAGAACTACAACTCGGTTCCTTTTTGAAAACATATTTATGAGATATGGACTACCAATCAAAATAGTGAGTGATAGGGGAACACACTTTTTAAATGACGTTATTGAAAGCCTCCTTGACGAATTCATGGTGGTCCATCACAAATCGGCCCCCTATCATCCGAAAGCTAATGGGCACGCAGAGAGTACAAACAAACCGTACTCACCAAAATAGTCAACGACTCAAGGAATGATTGGGATCAAAAGCTACACACAACCTTATGGGATTACAGAGTAGCTTTTAAAACTTCCATTGGAACAACTCCCTTTAACTTGGTATTTGGGATTAATGTGATCCTACCACTGGAATTCCTAATCAAAACCCTAAGAGTGGCAACGCAATTAGGATGGATGGTCCATGAGCTATCAGAGAGATTAGACACCCTGGAACAATTAGATGAAATCGGACTTAGAGCGATAGCTGGGATATATGCTCAAAAAAAAACAAATGAAAGTTTTCCATGATCAACACGTGATTGGCAAGGAGTTCCGGAAAGGGGATTACGTTCTCATGTATATCCTCAAACAACACTCCAAAAAACTCAAAAAGCGAGGAATGGGGCCTTTTGTATTACTTGATATATCACAAACTGGCACCATCAATCTTGCGACATTAGCAGGAAGATGCCTAGTTGGACAAGTGGCTTCACATTACAGAAATATTTTTTTTTGCTAACACCAGAAGAACTCGCAACACTACATGCAGCAGCTCAACGCCGACGTCAAGTACCGGACATTCGGGAACAAGCACAATAGGAATCCAAACTCAGAATATTAAAGCGCAAAGAAAAAGCAAACTTCCATAGGAAATCACAACAGAACTTTGCTATTGAGATTGCTCTGATAGCATCCATACAAACGGTAACTACATGGTTAGGAGGAATGGATCTACGCATTCATTTACAACTTGCCAACGGCACCACCGAGAGAGAATTAGTAGACACAGGGGCCAGAGCTAATGTGGTTAACTACTCCACTTTCAAAAAAATCACGCGGGAACCTCTAATGCCAAACACTATGGGGTTCAAAGTAGCAAACAAAGGCACTATGGACAATCTGGGCCACATAAATTTACCAATCACCATTGCTGGAACAGTTTAACCGCATCAATTTCATGTGTTCGAAGATCAACATCTTAATGAAGCAGTTATTCTAGGAGTGCCGTGGATGCGCACTTATCAAGCCACGCCAAACTGGCAGGACAATATCTTACTCCTCGAACACGAGGCCCAATCTTTTGCCACGCCATTCGTATAGACGGACCATGTATGGGAACCTCTACCATCGCCACATGCACCAACTTAACGATATTCCACAACCATGATCAAGAAAACATGGGTTAAAAAATCAATCATGAAAACCAAGCCTAAGCAATTGTGGATACCAAAACGACAAACCAATACACGTTAGCCTACATTGCCTACACAAAAATCAAACCTCTACAAATTGCCCACCACTGTTGTCACACAACCTAAGCCAGTGGACCACTATCTTCGACAACCAAACACTGTCAAGTGGGTATGGCAACCAAAAAAAACTCGCCAACACGATGCCTCTTCTAGCAAATCCAAACCCAAGCAATTTTAGTGGCGACCAAAACAAAGCCAAAAAGCAACCCAACCATCAGCATCAAAACGTTTGCAGGTCACAGTCAAACACAGAGCGCGTCTTCGTAAATTACTATTCGGTCCACGTAGCTTCAAGGCAACCTTGCCACCAAAAGCCACTGAACATATTGTTCAACACCTCTCTCTTGCACAGTATTTTGTTTCTCCATGCATATCCTCCATCACTATCATAGAGCCACATTGTACGGCTATGCATAGACACGCGCTTTGTTCCCAAGCACTCTGACACATGTTCGTCGGGGACAAGTCACTCTAGGAAGGGGGGGAAATGCAGTAGGATCATCATTTGTATATCTTATTATTATCATCTTACTTCTTTTCTTTTCCTTTACTTTCTTTTCTTTAAAAAAAAAGTTTTTCAAAGCCTGACAAACTCTTAGTTGGCATAATCATGAGCCATATTGTCACCATCTAATACCACAATAAGAGTATGTATATAAGGGAGGTGACACTAATTTTGGCTAATTTTTGGCCGACTAATAATCATTGTAAATAATTTTCTTTTACAAAAATGCAAAAAACGATAGATAATCAACAAAAAATTGATAAGTCGAGCGAGGAAAGTCGGAATTGATGCAGATCAAATGCCATTTATAAACCGAGTGTCAGAATGACGAACGGTTCGAACCGCAGGTGATATGAACAACAAGATATGATCAATGGAGGTAAGTATAAATGGGGCATTCTAGGTAGACTAGGAACATATAGTCAAATGGGGCAACATAAGCTCATTTGCATTCACACACACACACACACACACACACACACACACACACACACACACACACACACACACACACACACAGAGGAGCATAGAGTTTCTGTAGTTGTTTCTGTCAACTACGACCACCTCGGTGGTTCTTACTACACCAGATTCGATAGGTATTATCATTAACCTTGCAAGAGCATGTGTGTACATCCCATACTGCATCAACAATGCCAAAACAACAGATCAAAGCAGTACAAGGCACAAAATCGGCAAACTAACAGGGCCATTGAGGAAGTCCAAAACCCATCAAAAACCAAAAATATCTCACCAATAGACCCCAATTAGCTAACAAAATCAGGCAGGGTAGAAACAAAAGAGAAAAGTGGTGGAACATGGATTGCGATCCATGTTTCCCAAACCCTAAAATAAGAGAAAATTGTTCAGGAGAACCCACAATTGGGAAGGAACAAAATCCTATGACTGGTTTTTCAAAATACATCGCGATCCATGTTCCTTTTTGCCAAAATCAGGGTAAAAGTGGCTCACTAGCTGGACAATGTACAAATAGTACTGGTGTTGCAAAATGATCACAAGAAGTGCTCTTAAGATCATCAAATCCTCTAGGATTGCTACTTTCAGTCTGCAAATGGTCTTTTGGTCATTTTCATAGGAAAAAAAAAGTGGGATCCCAAAGAAAAACTCATGAGAGATCAAATGCTGGGATGCCAGCAAGACCCATAAAGAAAGGCTAAAGACAGAGTCCTGACAATTTTTCAAATTATTGCTAAAGTCAATTGGAAGACTTCACACTCTCCTCGGAGTCTATCAACAAGCAAATGTAACCTAAGGATGGTGGTACAATCAAAACTAAGCAAAGGTTTACTTGCAAAATGGTGAATATTGTAGGATTCAATTTGTCTTCTCAAAAGGATTCAATGTCTGGTAGAATTTGCCAAGGAGCTAGGCAAAGCTATGAATTACAGACCGAAATCATCAGAAATCAAAACAATGATAGATCTCATGCAAAACATGAGTCCAAAATGGTTGCCAAAAACAAATATGGTCAAAATGGAAAAAACATGTCCATAAACTGGAAAAGGGAGCTAACTAAGGAAAAACATGTCCAAAGTTGAAAATATTTCACCAGTGTACTAGGAAAACCTATAGGAACAAATGTGCACAAGAACTATATCAAAATTTTGTCCAACATGGATCGCGATCCATGTACCTTTTTGGACAATATAAGTAAAAACCATGCCATTTGATTCAATATGTTCAAGAAAGCCAAGCCATGGAGTTTCAAGCCATTTGAATCCCAAAATCCACTTCAAAATGCCAAAACCTCTAAGTCTGCAAAAGGTTTCCAAAATTTAGCCCAAGTGTCAAACCAATGATCCAAATCCCAAAAAAATTGGACCAAGGCATAATCTAGATGAACCCTACCATATGGTATCATCAGATTTCCAAAATGTTGCCCAACATGGATTGCGATCCATGTACCTTCAACCCTATATCCAGAGAAAATTGCTTAGTAGCATCCCCATATGCCCAGGAATAACTTCCCAAAGTTAGAATTTCAAAATGCATCCGAATATGGATCTCGATCCATGTTCCTTTTTGTCAAAATTCATCTGCTGCATTACAATCTTGTGCCTATAATAATCCTAGATGCACTGGTCAAATTTGGTCAAATTTGGAGTAGTTTTGACAAAGTTATGCTCATTTTTCATTCTATGGTCGAGTTTACACTTTCTGACAGTTCTGATCATTGGCTATTTCCATTACACGTGCCAGGAGAACAATGGAAGAAGCTCAGGCATTAAGGGAAAGGCTCCACCAACAAAAGCAAGATCAGAAACAAACCCAAGGAACAAAATCGGATGATGAGAAAGAAGAGGATGAAGTTGAAAATATTCCATTGCTACGCAAGCAAACAGCGGCTTTAGAAAGGATCAAGCAACAAAAGAGGCAGGAAGCTGAAGAAAAATGGGAGATTGCCAGCGCCATGCGGCAATGCATTCACAATGAACTCAAGCAAAAGATGAAGAAGAGGCAAAAAGAAGAATCAAAGAAACCATGCGTCGATGATCTTGAATCATCTAACGAATCTAATCGAAGAAAAAAAGAGGAAAGTCACTCGCAAGGAGAGGAACAACACGATACACAGGACCAGCAAGGTCAAGACCTTGGTTCTCCCAAGGACGCTTGAGGCACTTCTAGAGACTTCGTAAAAAGAGAAAGGAAAAATTGCAGGCTTGCCAGAACAAGGAGTAGAGGAAAAGCAGACGGAACACAAACGAATCAAGAAACAGAGTCCGCACAAACAAGGCCCGCCACAACCTCTGCTTCTCTAGAAGATTTGAAACAAAGAGAAAGGCAAACTAAGGCAGTTGAACAATCGGATCAGGGCCAAAAAGGCCAGCATAGGCCAAGATCGCCACGCTCCCAAGCGGCCATGGAGGAAGGAGCTGAGATAATTAAATCCTTTGACATTGATGCCACTTAGAGCAGATCAAGCTATAGTTTCAATGTCAAAGGGATCTTTACAATCTTCGAGAGCTGGAGTTAGAAGATACCAAGAAAGAAGCATCTAAAACGGCAGTAGACTCCTTGCAGCTAAAGCAACAAATAGAAGCACTAGAGAAGGCACAACTCTGTTAGGAAATAAGACGTAGCTAAATAGATTTTTGAGTAGATTACTTAATGGAGAGAGATAGATTTCATACACAAGAGATTATAGAGTAGAGAGAGAGAGAGAGAGAGTACACACGATATACGTGGTTCACCCAATGTGGGCTACGTCCACGGGAAAGCAGCCACTCAGTGGCTTTAGCACTTCAAAAGAAGAAGTAGTTTACAAAGCGATTAAACCCTTAATAGAGCTCCCGCCTTGCTTCACTCTCACCACCTCACACTCACCTTGTTGCATCAACTTCACACCATGAAATGTGTGTAGAAATGGCCTCCTTTTATAGGCCAAAAGGGCTGCTCTCTCTTATGAGAGGCATCCATGTGTAGCCGCCCTTGTGCGAATTGGTCCAAATCGGACCCTCCAATCCGCCCATGTGTGGCCGCCCTTGAGAAGACAAGTCCGCTTTTGAATTCGGCCACCGGCCACCGACCATTGACTTCCGACCACCTTCCGGCCGCCGTCCGGCCATAATATTCCGGCCAAAAGGAATATTCCAACGAGGGACTTACAAATGTGCGCTTTTACCACACAAAATTACAAGGGTAAATCAGGCTCCATACTTAACAATCTCCCACTTGGAGACTGATCTCCAAACCAAACCTGTGATTGCTTTCCATTCTGGCTTCTTATCCTTGAATGCCAATTGAAGATGAGCAAAAGCTCAACTTCTCCTTGTTGACCACCGTTGTAAACATGTCTGCAGGATTTTCACTTGTATGCACCTTTTCTAGCTTTAGTTGTCCCTCTTCCAAAAGAGTGCGTATGAAGTGATATCTCACCTCAATGTGCTTTGTCCTTGAATGAAAGGCTGAGTTCTTCGCAAGATGGATAGAGCTTTGGCTATCACTGTACAAGACACAATTGTCTTGTTTGAATCTAAGCTCTTCTAAGAATCTGTGAAGCCACAGAATTTCTTTGCTTGCCTTCGTCATTGCTACATACTCTGCTTCCTTGGTATAAAGTGAAACCACTTTCTGCAGCTTTGAAGCCCAGCTTACTGCTGTGCCTCCAGCTGTGAACACATAGCCAGTAGTGCTCCTTCGAGTATCTTTGTCACCTGCCATATCTGCATCAGCATACCCTTCTAGAAAAATATCATTTCCTCCAAAATACAAAGCATTTGTTGTTGTCCCTTTTAGATACCTAAGTATCCACTTCACAGCTTGCCAATGCTATTTACCTGGGTTGTCCATGAACCTACTCACAACTCCCACTGCATCTGCAATATCTGGCCTTGTCCAGACCATAGCATACATTAGAGAACCTACCACTGCAGCATATGGAACTTTAGACATATAGGCTATCTCCTCTTGTGTCTTTGGACACATATCCTTTGTTAGTTTAAAGTGACCAGCCAAAGGTGTAGAAACTGGTTTTGCATTTTGCATTGCAAACCTTTCTAGTACCTTCTTGATGTAATCTTCTTGCGATAGCTTTATTGTCTTCTTCGTCCTGTCCCTTGATATTTTCATACCAAGTATCCTCTTTGCAGCACCTAAATCTTTCATTGAAAAAGATTTAGACAGTTCCTCATTTAGGTCTTTGATGTCCTGCATGTTAGCACTTGCAATCAACATGTCATCAACATACAACATTAGGATGATAAATTTTCCATCTCCGAAATTCTTCGTGTAGACGCAGTGATCCGAGTTGCATCTTGTGAATCCATGATCCAACATCCATCGATCAAACTTCAAGTACCATTTTCTTGATGCTTGCTTTAAACCATACAAGCTCTTCTTTAATCTGCAAACCATTTTCTCCTTACCTTTTACTTCATACCCCTTTGGTTGAAGCATGTAGATTTCCTCCTCTAAGTCACTGTGAGGGAATGCCGTATTTACATCCATTTGCTCGAGATTTAGATCATGAGCAGCCACAAGGCTTAAGACAAGCCTAATTGAGTTCATTTTTACAACAGGAGAAAATATTTCATTGAAGTCAATACCTTTCTTTTGAGAAAACCCTTTTACCACAAGCCTAGACTTGTACCTTTTCTTCCCACCTTCTTCTTCCTACACCTTGTACACCCATTTGTTTTGAAGTGCCCGCTTACCTTTAGGCAACTCAACCAATTCCCATGTTGGTTGCGATGTAGTGAGTCCATCTCCACTTGCATGCTCTTCATCCATTCTTCTTTGGATTCATGTTGCATAGCTTCTTCGTATGATTCTGGATCTCCAGAATCTGAGATCAAGAGATGGTTGAAGGAAGGAACAAACCTTTCTGGAGGTCTACTTGCTCTTGTAGATCTTCGGGGAATAGGTTGAGGCTCCTCATTTGGTTGACTTTGTTGCACATTGTGACCGTTTGCAGTCCTTGAGTCTTCCCCGTCCTCAAGCTCCATGTACTCATCACCTATTTCTTTTGTTTGATTTCTTTCCAAGTAATCTTTGTACATATTTTGTTCGTTAAAAACTACATCCCTACTCCTTAAGATTTTACCATCTTCAGGATTCCATAGGTGATACCCAAAGTCACCTTCTCCATAGCCAATGAAGAAACACTTTTTAGACTTTGCATCTAGATTTGATCTTAGGCTTCTATCTATGTGCATGAAAGCCTCACACCCAAACACTTTGAGAAATGCATAATTCACCGGTTTACCTGTCCATGCCTCTTCTGGAACTCCCCCATCCAATGCCGTTGAGGGTGACCGATTGATTAAGTACACAGACGTACTTACAGCTTAGCCCAAAGCTCAAGCGATAGGCCTACATGTAGCCGCATGCTTCGTGCTTGCTCCATGATTGTCATGTTCATCCTTTCCGAAATACCATTTTGCTGAGGTGTCCTTGGGGTTGTCCTTTGCCTCCGAATGCCATTGCTAGCACAAAAGCTTGGCTGCAATATTCACCTCCATTGTCGGATCTGAGGCATTTAACCTTGGTACCTGTTTCATTCTCCACAAAGGCTTTCCACCTTTGAAATATGGAAAATACATCGGATTTATTCTTCATGACATAAACCCATGTTTTTCTAGTCGCATCGTCTATGAATGTTACATAGTACAATGAGCCACCAAGTGATGGTGTACTTGCAGGACCCCAAACATCAGAATCAACTAACTCAAGTTTTTTATTTTTTCTTTCATTTCCTGATTTTTGAAATTTTACCCTCTTTTGTTTACCATAAACACAATCTTCACAGAACTCTAAGTCCACTTCTTTCAAACCTGGTAGAAGCTTCTTTGTTTGAAGGATTTGCATTCCTTTGGCACTCATATGCCCAAGCCGGTAGTGCCACACTGCACTGTCAACTTCTGTAGTTGTTGCACAAGCTGAAGGTTGCGTGCTAACAGTACACAAGTAAAGTGTACCGACCTTTTATCCCTTGGCAACCACCAAAGATCCCTGTGAGATCTTCCACCGTTTGTTTCCAAATGCAATGCTGTGACCTTCATCGTCCAATCGTCCTGTAGAGATTAAATTTTTGCGAAGAGAAGGAACATGCCTAACATCTTTAAGCTTCCATTCATTTCCATTAGTAGTTTTGACAGAAACTGTACCTTTACCGACAATCTCACAAGCTTCATCATCTCCCAAGTATACATACCCAAAATTACCTTTGGTGTAGTCTTGGAAATGTTTCTTGTGTGGTGTCGCATGGAATGAAGCCCCGGAATCTACTATCCAGGAATTAGACACATTGTCTAATGAGAGAATTAGAGCATCTTGCTTTACTTTACCTGCCACATTGGCCTCCGGTGTTGGCTTGTTGTCTTGAGAATTTGTCTCCTTCTTCTTCTTGGACCAGCAATCCTTCTTGACGTGGCCCTTCTTGCCGCAGTTCCAACATTCAAGAACTGACTTTGTGCGTGACTTGCTCCGCCTTGAGCGATCACGACCCTTTTGGTTTTTGAACCTCTCCTTAGGCCTTCCTCTTGTTTCCACTGCCTGTGCAGCACTTGATGATTCTCCTGTGCTTCTCCTTCGTATTTCCTCGCTTAGGAGAACACCCACAACATCATCAAACTTAAGAGTATTTGTGCCAGAAATAGAATTACTTACAGCCATCACAAGGCTGTCCCAACTATCCGGTAGAGATGATAGTATAAGGAGAGCTCGCACTTCATCATCAAAATTGATTTTCACCAATCGAAGTTGACTTATGTTTGTGCTAAAGTCATTTAGGTGTTCTCCAACTGAACCATTCTCTGCCATCTTTAGATTAAACAAGCGCTTCATAAGAAATACCTTATTGGATGCCGATGGTTTCTCGTAGAAGTCATCAAGTGACTTCATCAAGTCCTCCGTGGTCTTCATCTCCAAAACATTGAAGGCCACCGTTGATGCCAAGCTTAACCGGATTGTTCCCAGTGCCTTTCGATCAAGGACAATCCATGCTTCATCTGCCATTGTTGCGGGCTTCTTCGCAAGACCGCCTAGTGGCAAATAGAGGTCCTTCTGGTAGAGATAGTCTTCAATCTGCATGTTCCAATGTTGGTAGTTTTTGCCGTTGAACTTCTCAATCTTGAGCTTCCCTTCCTCCGCCATAACTCCCACTCAATTCAAGGAATCCTTTCCTTGAGATAAATTAGCTACGAGCAAACCTTGCTCTAATACCAGTTGTTAGGAAATAAGACGTAGCTAAATAGATTTTTGAGTAGATTACTTAATGGAGAGAGATAGATTTCACACACAAGAGATTATAGAGTAGAGAGAGAGAGAGAGAGAGAGAGAGAGAGAGAGTACACACGATATACGTGGTTCACCCAATGTGGGCTACGTCCACGAGAAAGCAGCCACTCAATGGCTTTAGCACTTCAAAAGAAGAAGTAGTTTACAAAGGGATTAAACCCTTAATAGAGCTCTCGCCTTGCTTCACTCTCACCACCTCACACTCACCTTGTTGCATCAACTGCACACCATGAAATGTGTGTAGAAATGGCCTCCTTTTATAGGCCAAAAGGGCTGCTCTCTCTTATGAAAGGCATCCATGTGTAGCCGCCCTTGTGTGAATAAGTCCAAAATGGACCCTCCAATCCGTCCATGTGTGGTCACCCTTGAGAAGACAAGTCCGCTTTTGAATTCGGCCACCGGCCATCGACCATTGACTTCCGACCACCTTTCGACCGCCGGCCGGCCATAATATTCCGGCCAAAAGGAATATTCCGGCGAGGGGAAAAAAAGTCTCTGGGGCCTCCGCCCCCGAGGCCCCTAAAGTTGCCCCTGATTCTTGTGCGTGAAAATTTTGGTTTCCAGTGAGTGATTTTCCTTCACGCACGATGGCTTCTCCTCATAATGGGGGCCTGACAAATGTGCGCTTTTACCACAGAAAATTACAAGGGTAAATCAGGCTCCATACTTAACAAACTCCAGGCACAATCGGAGTTGCAAAGAGAATAGGAGAGTGCAGCCTACTATTACAAGGAAGTGCAACAATTTAACGATGCCAACTCCGTATTGCAGGTCAAGCAACAACGTCTCGAGGAGG
Source organism: Adiantum capillus-veneris (assembly GCF_014529385.1). Taxonomy (NCBI): domain Eukaryota; kingdom Viridiplantae; phylum Streptophyta; class Polypodiopsida; order Polypodiales; family Pteridaceae; genus Adiantum; species Adiantum capillus-veneris. Next base: position 122,501,138 of record NC_140947.1, read on the forward strand.
AGCTAACCAGAGAAAGAGAACAAAATGAGAAGCTACAAGGATTGTATGTGGTGGTTAGTAGATCTCTGACTCAGCTTTTGGCCATACAAGAGACCCCCTCCTCCTCAACAACGACTGCAAGATCTACCTCCTTGAGTCAATAAATCAAAGAGTTGAAAGAAGCCCTAAATCAAGAGAAATATAACAGACAGACCAGGACAGCAGGTCATAGGGCCCTACAACAGGCCAAGAATGAGGAAATTGAAGAATTAAAAAGGAAATTGATTGAGTCGATAGGGGATTTAGCAACTCTGAGAGCAGATCAAACAAAATATCAACAGGCCCTAGGGGAATTTGAGCAAGGAGGAGGATTTGAACAATCCACATTTGAAGCTCGTCAAACAGAGATGCCCACTACCAGCACGGGAAAAGGAATGTAGAAATCTGCAAATCCAGCCATGACATCCACTTCGGAGTCGACAAGGGATGAAATCCAGTGCTGGATCTCAGAAGTAAAGGACCATTCACACAAAGCTTATATGCAATATGAACTGAAGGTGCTAGAATCGGATGCCCTCCTCATGATCACTCCAGATGAGGTAGTAAAGAATCACGGGCACAAGATGATCACACTTCCATTGATGGGGTAAGAAGTTAAATTATGGCATCAAAAGATGCTCCCCAAACTTGTACCAAAGAGCAGAGGGGACTATCGGGAGGTTCTTGTTACCGCCCTTCAGATTCAAACAATCAACCCCTCTGGCATGAAAAATGGTTTGATAGGCGACCAACCAATGAAACCTATTACAGGAACGCTCCCTAGCATCTCAGGATCGACCCCACTTACCATCCCATCAATAGATGGAGATCCTAGGACAATTTTTATATTTGGCAAAGCAAAAGACCGGTAGTGCTAAACTACCTGGTAATCACAAAACCTCTCAATAACAACCCACCATCCTAGCAGTACATCATTCAAACTCTAAAAGGAGTAATCAAATGATGAAGGAGATCCCAGATCTCGCCTGTCAGATGCTTCATCACATGCATTATAGCTTTTAGTGATATCAAAGCAGCAGAGCATCCCTAGCAAGTTTTTGTCAAAGGTACACGGGGCATTTGCTGGAATATATAGACAGAAATCCCAAGCAGGAATGTCATGATGGGATTATAAGCAAGAGTCATGTTTCTGCCCTCTCATTACACGCAGACCTTCAAAGAGGCTTTCATGACAGGCTTCTTCAAAGTGGACTCTTGCATATTCAATCCAATGACAAAAGATATGCTAGCCCGCCACATCGCCTACCAAAGTACCCTCAGTAATAATCCCTTCAAAGAGCTAGCCACCAAAGTCGAGATCCAAGCAAGATCTCAGAAATTCAGAAATCTCACTGCAATGGTCAAAAGAAGGCAGTAGACTCACTTAGACACAGCTTGCACGAGGACGTGCAATGAATAGGAAGGAATAAATGTTTGGTGGATACAGGCATATGCATACCAAACCCTATAAACACTCTATTTTTTGAAGAAATCCATGTAATTCAGCCTAGGATGAGTTGGAACCATGATCTAATTAGACAATACCCTCTCTAGTTCTCTAAGTCTACACCCTTGTAAGAGGCCGGATGGCCATGGGAAAGCCCCCTTAAATTTTAAAGTCAAAACCCTTAGTTTTGAGAGGAAAATTATCATTAGCTTGAAGAATCAAAAACGTGCATTGTGGAGGCCTCTTATTTCTACAAATTGTAATCTTCTTTTCCCCTAAACTGGTAATCAGAATTCGTTTCCGAATAGCACATTGCGTTCCTTGTCTCTTGCTCTACAATCTAAGTGTGATCATTTTCAATTCTGTTGTGGTTTGCGAGGCAATGTTTGTGAGCTAAATGCATTCATTTGGAGGTTAAAATAGTTGGATTTTGATGTTTTGACCATGGATAAGTGTTTGTATGCTTAAGGAGGACCTTTTCAAGTACTTCTGTTTCAGTTTTTTGCACATTTTTTGTGATGGATCGTGATTTATGTACCTTCCCAAAAGGTGACAGAACTTGGTAGGATTGAGCCCTTAAGTGTTGTGATACCTCTCCTTAAGTTTCGTTGCATTCCGGATTCGTTTGGATGAGGAAAAGCCATGACGACCTAGAGTGGTGAGATTGGACGCATACTGATTGTCTGACTAGGAAGTGGTTGATTTGCTTTTGTTGTAGAACGAGTAGCCCTCTGAGTTCACTTTGGTGAGATTGACACTCTCATTAAGTCTCAGTGCCCCATCCCGAGTCGCTTCCTTGCATATTGAAATTATGTTAGTACAAAAGAGTTATGTTACAGACGTCCATTGCAGTGACCCGCTCACACTTGATATGCACTAGTCATGTGATTGGACACGCTTGAGGAGGTCCAATCAAGTGCAAGCTAGTGCTAGAAGAGGAGGACGACCAAAGCAAGGAGGGGGTATACTCTCCCGCCCTCCACCCCCCCCCCCCCCCCCCCCCCCCCCCCCCCCCCACACACACACACACACACACACTCATTGTGTGAGTTGCAAAGTGCAAGAATTCCATCTCCTTCTCCAAGCTTGTAGAGAAGTTGAGAGCCTACACCAACACTCTTGGCTATGGATTGCAAATCCAACCAAGAGCCATGCTCCAATTCTTAAGCTTTCCATCTTCTCCATCTTCATTACTATGCTATTATGTATGCTAACAAGAAGAGCGATGATAAGTGAAGAAATATTTCTCGTATGAATGTTTCTTCTTCCTCTTCCCTATCCTCATTCCCCGCTAGCTATCTCCACCTTTGAAGGTGTTTGAGGCCTTGGGATTGAAGCTGGGGATGATTAATGTTTTTAGAAAAATCTATGTTATGCTCGTGATGCATGAAGCTTTCCATCTTCATTGCATCACCTAGGTCACAAGGAACACAAAGATCGTATTGTACCAAGTCTCTCTTGATGGGAGAATCCATAATAAAAAAGCCTATTGGAGGGGGGACCGGCTCCACATAAATCCAGCCCTCAACTGTTGTCAAGTTCTCTAAACTCTCTCCCTTGCAAAAGTATTGTTCATGCCAAATTAATTAAGTATTATGGTTATGTTGCTACCACTAGTTAAGTTCACCCTCTATGTTCTCAAAGTAGTCTCACAAAAATGCCCTCTCTAATTCTCGTAATTCTGTTTTTTTCAAAGTTCATAGGCCATCTTCATTACAGTTGAAATCAAACCTGAGAAGACTAGTAGGGCAAAACTAGTGTGTAGATTTTGTACGGCATTGTATGGACTAAAATAGAGCTCAAGATAGTGGCACATGAAGTATGGCTACCCATTTTTTGGGACATAAGTCCTTCCTCTCTAACTCTCCTCGCAAAAAATCCACTAGAAAGATGCATTGAAGTCCTTCCTCTTTTGAGATAAACTCTCCTCACAAAAACTCTCCCAGAAGGGATGCATCATTCTTTCCTTCTAGAATCTATCTGTCTCTTTTCCATGAAAGAGGATACTACTACACATTATGTTCACCATTGATGTTGCTATCAGTTGGATACCATTGAAGATAGATCACATGGGTTGCTTGGAACTAGAAGAATGTTGTTATGAATTATGTTTCACAATCAGTATTGTCTTTGTATGCTTGGTTTTCCATGGATACCCTATATCCCTATTGTGTCCTTTGGCTTGTAGGACTTACTAGGGTCAACTCATATAAAGAAAGTGCTTTAGCTGCAAACATATGTGTGAACCTTCAATAGAAATTCACATATCCCAAAAAGGAACTCAGTTCATATATATATTTCAGAGATCTAGCTTGTTGAGCACACTTAATTTTATCATTGGCCATCTCAATACCATTTTTGGAGATGATGTGTCCCAAAAGTCAGTCCTTCCATACCATGAAATTTGATTTGAATGGGTTCATGAAAACCTCTTCTCCTTGCATCTCTCAAATATTATTTCTAAGAAAATCAAATACATTTCTTAACTAGTATGGGAGTGGAAAGGGATCCTTGATGGTCTGAGCATTAAGCTTCCTCTAGTACACATATCCTTAACTTCCCATTCTTCTTAGGAACCACTAAAACTGGAAATAGCCAGTCACTACTTGCAACCTCAATGTAGAACCCTACCTTCAAAAGGTTTTCAATCTCTTCATTGACCTTCTTAGTAGAGTTGGGATTCATTTTGTGCCTTTGTAGTCTAACTGGTCTGGCATCACGCTTTAGTGGTATCTTGTGTTGGCATACTTCAAGATCAACACCTTTTAGGTCAGTGTGCTCCCATGAAAACACATCCTTGTACTTATCAAATAGCACTCTGGCCTTTTCCTTAATCTCTAGCTTCAGATGCTTGTTAATCTTGACCATCTTTGGATTCTCACCTGTGTCGAGATTCCATTTCTTCACTTCTTGATCATCTGGAAGCAACCAATTTGGGCCTCCTCCCTTTCTTTTGCCATTGATTCTACTTCATTTTTTGTCCAAAATCCTGCTATATATTTTTTGAATGGGTTGCCTATCTCCGCCAGTCCAAGCTCCATCTCAAATATTTAGTAGTTTGACTCGATCCTTCTTCATTCATCTCACTAGGTTTAGCTGTTGCTCTACGTGCTTTGGTTCTTATGGTGTCCATCCATCCAACTGAAGTGTTCTCTGAGATTCTATGAACTGATCTAGGTATTGTTTGAGTTTGTCTCTCATCCTGCTCTTTATCCATCAATATAGCAATCAAGTTGATTTTTGTCAAAGGAGAAATGTTCATTGAGGTTAATATCCTCTCAATTTTCTTTGTTCCATATTTCTTGCATAGCTCCTCTGGTCTTAAGGCTTTCTTCTAGCTTCTTGTGTTATCTATCTTTATCTGGTTTATCCTGCTAGATCCCTATATTGTCATTGTTTGGTTGGCATGGTCGTGCATCACATTAGTAGTTGTGAGCCATGGTCTACCTAAAATCATCCCATATGCTCCGTGGATATCCACAACCAACAAATTGGTCATGAATTTCTCCTTCCGTACTCTGATTTGCATGTTCTCAATTAGTCTTGTGGCCTGGACTACCCTATGGTTAGCTATCCTGACTCTGAATGGTGCTAGTTTTAGATCATAGATCCCCAATTTTTGCATGAGATTCTCTTCTAGAATGTTCTCACTAGCTTCCCCATCCAGCATCACTCTCAATAAATGATTCCGCTACTTTCTTATTTTGTAGTCAATCTAAATGAGTGGAACCTCATCATCCCTGATAGCTACCAAGTCCACTACCCTTGCTTTAGCCTCTACCTTTCTTTTGTGTCTAATGAAATTTGTAGCTTCTTATATCATCCAATTATATCGTTAATTTCTAGATCCTTTTGTAGAGCTTTACATATATTTTGTCATGTTCATTACTAGATTATTGTTCATTACCAGAGCTATAATCTGAGTTCAAAGATTTCTCCTCTGTTTGACTATCTTCATAATTCCATTGGGTTGACTTCCCTGATCTGGTAGCTAGCTGACACTATGATGGATTCTCTGTCTGATCCTTCACCAATTCAATACCTCCAACTTTGGCCAAGTCTGATCTGGCTTGTTGCACATCTTCAGCCAAACTCTAGAGTGAAGCTATGATGGATTCATTTAATCCAATTACTGCCTTCTCCATTGCTTATTGCAATTGCTCTTCGTGAGCTCTTGAAGGCTGAGGTTGTAGTTTCCAAATCATACAAGCATCTGAACACTCTAGCTGTTTTGGAATCTTCTTTGTCACATTCTCTGTAATCTTGGTCGCTAGCTCTTGTTGCTCTTTCCATTCATCCACTACCCTCTCTTTGCCTTTTTCCTTCCATACAACTCTCTGTTGCTCCCACTTCTTGGTTTGAGTAATCTACAAGTTCATGTGGAATTTATTCAATTACAACCCATTTCCTTCTGGTTACCACCCAGGTTACTGGTATTGGTTCAGGTAACTTCTGGCCAGGTCCCTCTGGTTTGCGAGCATCTTGGCAGTGAGCTACAAAGTGACCATATTTCCCACACATATAAAGATTTAAGCATCATTTTCCAAAGTCACCCTTGCCTCTGCCCCGACCAGTACATCCCTAGTATATGCCTCTTCCATTACCAGTATCTGTGTTGGTGTCATTTTCCTTGGAATCGTACTTTCTTCATCTTCTTTCACTGCCTTGGGATTCATCAATGCAATCATTGATTTATATTTTCATTTCTTGAAATGATAAATCCTAATGCCATAGTTATTATATGCATGCCCATAGGCTTTACATTATGTACACTATGAGATTCATCAAATCTGTGGTCTCTCAATGTGCATTTTAAACACCAGATCTCCATCTTTTTGAGTGAAGGCCTTGTCTTAGCTATTTCAACAATTTGCTTTGACATCTCTTCCATCTTTTTGGTCCACGATTCCTTCTCCTTGGCTTTACTCTTTTCATCTAAGTCACTCTCAGATGAATTGTAAGTAGTGATGGATTCTGTCCCTTCAATTGATGACTCATTGTCACTGGATTGTCTTTTCTTGTAGCCCTTCTCCTTTTTGGCTTACTGCTCCAATTTTGGCGCTCTTTGGACCAGATCATTAAATTTCTTTGTGGGTGCAGGAACCTCTTTTTCCCTTAACTTCATACTTTAAAGAACCATGCTTGCATCAATTTTTATAGAGGCTCCTGCAGTTGTCTGGTCCATTCCTTAATCTTCTCCACATAGCTTCTAACCAAACAATTTGTCGTGCTTGATTTTATCCAATTTGCATAGTATGTCCTCATCCCCCCTATTATTTGAATACTCCAAGCAAAAAGCTTATATTAGCTTGTTGTAGGATTTGAGCTCGTAAGTTGGATAATGGTAGTACCATTTTCTAGGTGCCTCTTTCAGTGACTAAGGAAAATATTTCACCCATTCATCCTCATCTATGTCCTTGAGCTCAGTATACTCTTCAAAAACATCTTTCTTTCTTGCTTTAAAATTTGGAAATGTGATTTTCAAGTTAGTGGAACGTTCGTGGTTACTAGTTCTAGTTTTGTAAGATGGTTTTCTGTCTTTAAATCTTCTTTTATTGTATTAGTCTATATCCGTTGCCCAATCATTGTCTTCTTTAGTCTCACTCACTTTGTCTTTTTCAAACTGCTTTGCTGATTTATGTCATGCTAATTGATGACTTTGCTAGCTACCCTCAGTATGTTTCCTACTTCATTGAGATCCATGAGGTCGGGTCCGTCTCTTCGCTCTCTCTACATGCCTTGCCTGGAATGGGTCAAATATTGAGAATCCCTTGATTCATCTATTGTCCCTCATCTTGGAGGGACATCTGTCTTGTTCCTAGGTTCACTCATAAAATTAGAGCCTCGCTCTGACTCTTCCTCGATTGGACTAACACAACCCAAATCATCCATGAATTCGGTAGTTGGAATTTTGCCACATGCAACTCATCTGGGAGACATAGTTGATTCCTGATAACTCTGACACTAGCTGAGAGATAGTCCAGTTGTTGAGAGCAACTTAACTCGAGCCACCGTGACTGCCAAAATGGAATGAATTGAACACTTATGACAGTTATTCCACGTTAGTTGGTTAGAGTTAGTTCATATCAGGTTATGACCAGATCAAACAAAACTGGAATGAAATACAAGGACTAGAACTAAACTAGATTGATACTGGACACTAAAAATGGGATATATTCAAATTAGTGTAAGCAGTACAACAATGTGAGCCAAGTTTATTTTGAGCTCATTTTAAGGTTACAAAGATACAAGAGCACAAAGAGCTTTGATGATAGAAAGCAATGATAGTGTAAGTCCTAGTGATTAGAGATATATCCAAGTAAAATTGAGTAGTGAGCCCTATTTATAGCCCTCGGACTGGGCCTCTAACTAACTATACATTGTACTAGTTATACTTTGCTCAAAGATTAATATATCGCAACAACTTTCCTTAGTAATTACAAATCCATCCAACTCAATTGCCCGATTGAATCTTTGTTTGGAGGTTGTTCCCACCATTCGCAACTAGATTGCAAGAGAGTTGAAGAATTGACAAGAAGTTCATGAGGAACTCTTTGTGCTTTAGCAATGGCTACCTCAAGCATACTCATAGATCCATAAGTCTAGCAAAAAAACATTGTGTGCACAACTCTCTTTCTTCATTGTCCAGAATATCTAAATTGAAACTCCATACAAAACACATCAAATTATCCCTTGATTTAGCTCAATTGGACATGCTCAATACATATTTGATATATCCCACAATCTTATATATAAATGGTTCCAGTTGTCACTAAAAGCCTGTCATGGGTGTACATTTAATTGCCTACACACACCCGCCTCTCTACATGCATTCCTCTCCAAAACCTGGCTTTGTGGACACCTTGATTCACCCGATGGATTTGTTCTTACAGTGCTCACAAAGAAGACCATCAAAAGCATGCCTATCAAAATTAGTGGTGGCTTGCTCCCATTTTGTGTCCCTATATCCTAGTAATGAGAGAGAGAGAGAGAGAGAGAGAGAGAGAGAGAGAGAGAGAGAGAGAGAGAGAGAGAGAGAGAGAGAGAGAGAGAGAGAGAGAATGCTATTCGAGACTTGTGGACGTAAATACTCAATATAAAAATTGGTCTTGTCATTTTCAAAAATCTTGGTAATCTTTCAGTTTAACAATATTCTCTTTTTTCTATATTTGTTCCTTCCATCATTCTTAGAACACCCTCTTACCTTATGATGGTCCATCCAATCCATGAACCAATCACGATATCAGAAAATCAATCTAAATTTAAGCTCTAATTTTCATCAGCAAAGAGAAAATCGATCTTTAGATCCTTTGCCTTTTCCCTTTGGGCATGCCAAAAAGGATGCCCAGCCATTATTCACTTCATCTTTAGTTTAAATATTCCTTCCTCAAACCAAGAAAATATGATCAATTTCTCTCATCGTATTGTATGCGCTCCACCTGTGAGACGATGGCAACCATACACACACATAAGCTGAAAGACTAGGCATCGTGCACAACACCTCTACACACATTGGTTTGGATGGTAGAGTTGGAAGCGATGGCCCATGTGGACCTCGGATGCCAAAGGGAATGGATGCCATGGTAAAATTGCTCTGCTGCTAGGGGGGGGGGGGGGGGAAGAGAGAGAGAGAGAGAGAGAGAGAGAGAGAGAGAGAGAGAGAGAGAGAGAGAGAGAGAGAGAGAGAGTTGTTGGGGTGGAAAACCAAGATCACAAAAAGCATACAAGGGCGGTAACCTATTTGCTCTCCTGATTTGGCTATATGCATTCCAACCTTGACCTCTTATTTTGTTTCATGCTCTTCTATGAAAGACAGCAAAGTCTTCAACGTTTTAAGGAACGTTGATGGGGCATGATCGTTTTGCACTTCGCAAGTCCTGTAGAATACAAAGACTCTCGTGGCATTTTGGGTTATTCTCCTTTATTGGGGGACAGCCCAAAAAAAAGGGAGACACCTCTCTCCAAACAGTTGGTCTAATGGTAAGGCTTTGACCTCTCAACCTTTGGGTTGTGGGTTCAAATCCCCCGTTGGGTCGCACTCTAGAGGGACACCTTGGGCTCACCTAGTTTTCATGTTGCTAGGGCTGTTGTCCTTGGACACTTGAGTGCATCCTCCTCCAGGGGTGGGTCACTCAAGGAGGAAGTTCCTAGCCAATTTCTAGGAGTCCTCTCCATCATTCCCAGCACCCGGTGAATTAATTAGGTGTCCAGATGGTACACAGTCCTTGCATGAGCATGTAACATGGCTAATAAGCTGGAAGGAATAAGCACCTCCCCCCTGTGGGCCCTCTGGTGTGTCAAAACAAAAAGAAGGGGGGGGGGGGGGGGGGACATGTCATGCCAAGGGCAATGCCCAATGGTCAAGGACCAGGCCCAAGGGGCCGGCTGTGAGTGTGGATAGGGAATGAGGCCTACGGGGCTCTTTAAAGGGATGTTGAGAGCGTCATTCCAGGAAATCCCACCCAGGGCTTTATATTGGTATCAGAGCTCAAGGGGAGGGAGGAGCTATGGCGGAGGAGGGAGTCTTGCAGTGTTTTTTTCCCACATGGTTGCATGATCTCTCTCTCTCTCTCTCTCTCTCTCTCTCTCTCTCTCTCTCTCTCTCTCTCTCTCTCTCTCTCTCTCTCTCTCTCTCTCTCTCTCTCTCTCTCTCTCTCTCTCTCTCTCTCTCTCTCTCTCTCTCTCTCTCTCTCTCTCTCTCTCTCTCTCTCTCTCTCTCTCTCTCTGTGTGTGTGTGTGTGTGTGTGTGTGTGGTGATGGGACACTGCCCCTACAGACCCGACGCTGAAGAAGACGACCGTGGGAAGGTGGGCTTATTTGGGGAGTGGAGCGAGGTCAACCTGCATGCAGCCGGTCGCGGGTGGGCTCACTGAGTTTGCAAGGTCAATCTATGCAGGGTTCATCACAGTAGCATGGGGAGAAGCTATCTATAGCAGATGCCTCATCGATGTGCTCTTCAACTGGGCCTATGTGAGTCGATGCCATGCATTTCCTTTGCTTATTCACATTCAGCTTCCCTTTGGGGCTTAGGTAAATTTGCCATCCCCTTTCAAGGGGGCCTTTCCCACCCGCTGCACAGCAGGCCAGTCCACCCACATGCACCACAAACACAACCATGCATTTATGTGGGGATTGTGCGACCATGTGAGGGTGGACGACCCTCAAGGTTGCAGGAACTAATCAAGAACAATCAATTTGGAAAAAGCTACGAATGTCAAAAATTTCAAGTTTTGATGGCATAAGCTTTCAATATTTAGTAAGGGTTTCACTGGATTTGGAATTGATATAGCAAGCAAAGGGCAAGGCCTACCAAGAAACCATGCACGACAAGGTCATAGTTTCAAGGATTTTTGACGGATTTCAGTACATGTTACAGGTTGTTTGGCATATTGGAGAGGCTTCATGGTGCATTCGATAGCATTTGACGAGATCGAGCACCGTTCAAAAGCCATGCAAAGTGTTTTTAGTAAGGGCATCGCAGGTAAGGCCTTTGTCAAATATTCCAACACAGATGGATTATAAGGTTTGAGATTCACTTTCTTGTAGTTTTCATCACTTTATGTATAGGATTGTATTGCAGGAGCATGTATTTATTTTAACATGTCGACAAGGTCGATTTTAAAAGGAGTACATCAATCATGTTTTACCCAGGGAGCAAGGCTCCATCCACCAAGACTACCAGGGATTGAATCACTATGTATTTATGTATTGGGTGCATGATCACGCCCAAGCATCCATAGCTTGCAAAGGATAGGCAAAGTCCATAGCTATGAGCAAATCCCAAGTCAACAACCATATCATAGGATGCTATGACTTTCACTGCCAAGGGAAGTCAATAGGTATGTTAACGTGTGGCTTTGATCAAGCAATATTTGGCAATAGTTGACACTCGATAGCTAAGCTGTAGATGTTATCTCTATCAATATTGGGCATAGGATTCTCAATAAAGTGCACAATTCAGCAAGGCCGATTCTCTATAAAATTTTGACAAGGCCAATTCTTCTCTACTTGGACACAAGGGTGTCAACAAGCATACCTATTTGCTATGAGCATTCAATATCAGTCTTGTCTCATCTTACTGATCGACTTCTAGGAAGCAGGGCTTCACCCTAAGACATACTGCAGCATACGCACTTGGAAGTCTTTGCAACATGTCTGTATGTTTTCTCCCTAGAGATTGGATTACACCAAGACAAGAAGGACTGTACGGGACGTCAGACAACTCTCAAGTTATTCGCATGAGCCGGATTCAAGTACACTTGTCAACAGCAAGCTAACACAGATACCACGGATACCATTTTTTGGAGTTCTCATTGTAAGAGCATTTATTATTTTCATAAATTGAGAATATTGTAACTCCTATTTTTGGATAAACCTTGTAATTGATGAGCCGGGGGTACAAGCTTCTAGATTGTATCAACCGTCATCACCCATCTTTGGTAGAACTCCCAGATTATTAGTTTTGACCACCAAAAACCTTGGCTAAGGTATTAAAGCCAATTTTTGTAAGTTATTATTAAGTTTTGGATAATGAAATACACAGCATGAGCTAACGGCGCTCTCTTCTCTCCTTCTCGCGCTTCTTACTCCCTCCCCTCTTGTCACATTGCAATCGTGTTTGTTGCATTGCAACCGCAGGTAAGAGCTCTACCCATTGACGTAAACACATCACAGTATTTCATAGCTTTTGGCGTCGCCGACCCGCGGCCTAATTTTATCATAAGTAGGAATTTACACTTCAAAATCAAAAACTAAGCATAGGCGGGGTATTGGGGCATCATTGCTAAGCATTTAAGTGCATTCTGAGTCGGAAACGGCTAGGTCAAAAATCAAATGTTGTTAATAATCGCGATTTTGGTACTTGACCTAAAGTGGGGTTTGAGACTATAAGCATGTGTGCTTAGGTCTTATAAACTTGTCCTAGAAGTTTTGTTATGTTTGGATGTCATTTGATGCTGTAACGGATGTGATTTATTTGTCGATGAGTGATTGGCTTTTGGTGATTTCAGTCACTTGAGTGTAGCTTGAGTTAGATGTGAGTTGTTAGTTGTTTTACAAGAGATTGACAACCTCTTGTAGCCTCTATGCACTAGTCAAGTCAGCTTCGTCCCATGGATTGACAATTAAATCGTGGTTCTCACTAATACTACAATAAGATAGGATAGTGAGGTTAGACACGCGTCCCACATTTGGCGCCGCTGCCGGGGATCAAAGAGACATAAACTAGGGAAAAATACGAGCGTCTTGTGAAGTTATCCTTTAACTTCCTCTAGGATCCTCTAGAGTTAAAAACTTTCTTTTAGAAACCGCATAGCCTAAGATTGTCGTCTTTTGCTGTGTAGATGTAGCTTTGAAGTAATCGTACTTGTCGAGTGCCTCTAGGACTTTAGGACTGTAGGATTTTGAGAATGATTGATAGACAAGACAATTCTTAAGATCAATGCTCATGAAACCCTAAAAAACAAGAAAACAAGTGTTTGTGGACACTTTCCACAACCCTATTGCATGAGAACCTAGGAGTAGGGTAAGTAGGATCCGAGGTGGATTTTAGAACATTGCTCTCTCTGAAAGAATCAAGTGTGACTTGTTATTTGAAGTGCATAATTTCAGGTCTATGGCTAGAAATAGCACGAAAAGACTCCAAACCACTCAGTCCAACTGGAGAGTAAGCTTAAAAGTTGTCTGAACCAGTGGGTAAGCTCAAGGACACTTTGAGGTAAAAATTTCAAGAGTTGGCCAAAACTCAAATTATTTACTTTTGTTTGACATTTTACGCCAAATTAAGTTTTACTTGATTCATAGGCTTAAAATAACTCATAAAAGGATTGTCCTTGAAAAAATTGCAAAAATTGGTTCATTTCAAGCCTAAAGCTAATAATCGTGATTATTAACTTTCAGCTCAGATTAGACCAAGGTTCATACCATTGACTCATTGCATATGTACAAACAACTTTTGTAAAGGCATAAAAGATTTGGATCACCAAACTGGCAAAAAATTGGGTAAAAATTAAAGTTTGTATTGACTTTCTGAATCTTGAGTGTAAATTGGGAAAAAATTTATCCAGACTTGATGAAACTTGATTCAAAGGCTTATATTGATGTGATAAACATGTATGCATCCTCAGTTGACCAAAAAGATGCAAAAAAGTTACCAGTAGTAGTAAATAATCGTAACTATTTATATTTGCCCCATTTTTCAACTTTTTTGACCAAATTGGCATACCACTAGCTTTACCATGTTGTAATAAGCCCACAAACCAAATTTGTTAAGGTTTGGATCATTTCATTGGAAATTGTGACCAAATTTGCAAAGTTAGTCTGCGGACAGAAAACTGATGACCATTTGACCAAAACTTGTCCAAACTTGTTGAAACTTGGCTAGAGACCTTAACTTGAGGTGATTAATAGATCTGTGTCAAAGTTGAGACAAAAATAGAGCTAGAGTAAATAATCGCGATTATTTACATCTGCTTCAAAACTTGGAAATTTTGCAAATTTGAGTATAACACAATGTCAAGCATATGAAGTACACCACACAAATCAGTTTTGGTGAAATTTGGATCACAAAAGTGAGACTTAAGCCAGATTCTTGAAATCAGAGTCTGTGGACACAAAACAGTTGATAAACTTAAATAGATTTTGTCCAAACTTGTTGAAACTTGTCCAGGGACTTTAACAAGTTGTATACTTGACAAACCAAGCCAAAAAGTGCAAAAAACTGGCAAAAGTAAATAACCGTGATTATTTACTATTGCTACAGAGAGCCACCAGTTTTGATTTTTGAACTTGTACAGTTTGGACCAACATAATACAAAGCCACCGGGAAATTTTGGGTTCAATCGGATTCAAATTGGTACATGTTCACTCAGTTTTTGAGTTGCAGATTAATCCTTTGATTTTTGCCAAACTCGAGTTTGACGGTTGACTTAATTAGCTCTAATTGCAATGATACACATAGACCAATCACAACAGCTAGCAAAAAATTATGTCTTTACAGAAGAATAATTAATTTGATCAAATTGGTACAAGAATCGGGTTGCAAACAAGGAATCGGTAGCTTGACAGGAAGTGCAATCAAGTCAAGTGGAAGAAATTGACAACAAGTCAATCCAAAGGTAAGTACTCTATCCAGGGCTTCGTAAGTCTATATGAACCTTGATTTTGGTCGTGTACTAGGAAATCAGGGCATACTCAAAGAAACCTCCAGTAGAGTATCCACTGAAGAAAGCGTGAATCAAGGCAATTCCTTGCACACTATCCTTGAAGAAGTCTCACACACTTTTTCAGATTCAACCTCTGAAATGTCTTCCTATTCGACTCACTTAGAAATCGGAACGACAGTGCGCTATAAGCATATACTCTCATTTTATAAGACTAATCGCCATGGAGCTCACGTTTACCTGGATCCTAATGAAGAGTGTGCTATTCGCATTGATGACCATGGTATTGAGTTCGAAGAAGAAATCAAGGCAAACAAACAAGGAAAAATGTGCATGGACAGAAACGGAACTCAGTATTTACAAGTTGAAAACCTTGACGTGATAGAAAAATGGGAGTTAGAAGTAAACACCATAATCCCAGATATATCAGCAAAAGAAGGACCACCAAACTTAGAATTCGAGGGATACGATCAAGTAGATTTGAAGCCCTTGAAACGGCTTAGTACTGACAATCCTAGGATTGGAGTCTACTGTTGGGAGGACAGAAACGTAAAAGATCTTCTGTGGACTTTGCATGCCAAATCAGGAAAACGAATGGCCATGAAAATCATCTATATCTTCAAGATCAAAGATAAGGGATTAGCAGAGCTACCAACCTACCTGTTTGGGGATTGTTATAATAACAACTTTGCTATGATGACTCCTAAGGAGGTCAAACAAACCAAATACCAAGGGTATTCCATAAGGGATTGGATATTCGGACAAGGACCAAAAACAATTCCGAGAGATGAACACCATGAGAGATCATCTGAGAGTAATGTTAAGAAACCAGAAACAGCCTCATCATGTAAAAAACTGGGTGACACTAAGGCCAGTCCAGGGCTACATGAGTCACTATTTCCAACAGATTGGTTTGAAGGACTCAGAATAGGACCACCCAATTGCCAGGAGACCGAGAGTTGAACCAAATAGACACGTCAGACCAGCTGATTTTCAAAAATGGGTCAAAAAATACAGCAGATGAGGGGATCCATACGACCACTTAGCAAGCTTTAAGCAAGTGCTAAGAGCAGGGCGTATATTCGATTTCCATACTCAATTCGAGGGGTTTGGAATGACATTAGAAGGAAAAGCATTGACGTGGTTCCAAAACATTCCACCAAGGTCAATCATGGACTTAAATACATTAGCTCAAGGATTTGCAGTTGCTTGTTCTAAAACGGGGATCAAACATAATACGGTAGCTTAAATCTACAGCTTAAAATAGAAACATGGTGATTCTGTTAAGGATTGTGCAACTCGAATGAAACAATACATTGCCAGATGCCCAGGGCTAGAGATACCTGCAGAAGAACGACTCGTATCTTTGTTTCTAGAGAGACTACTAAACAAAGAACTTCATGCTATACTCTATAGCAAGAAGCATACAACCCTAGAAGAGTGTGCCCTCAGATGCTATTGACTTAGGAGACAATTGTGATATTTTCAACGAAGAAGATGTCCCTAAGGATAACCAAAGTGAGAAAACAGCATCCACTAAACTAGCACAAGTAGGAACGGCTGTTGTAGCATTGCTTTCAGCCATAGAGCCATAGAAGACATGCTCAAATGGATGATGACATGATGAAAAACATGCAAAAAGAATCTATGAGGGGACCAGGACAAGGAATATCTCAACAGGGACAACCAATTAGACCGTAGAAATGGTGTGCAATTAAGTGTCAATGGACCAACCATGAGACCAACAAGTGCTACTTCCGACCAAAGTATGATGGGAATGTTCAATACGTGCCCATGAGGCCACAAGGGCAACCCATGTACAGATACCAACCTAACATGGCCCAAGCTCAAAGACCAGCGATGGGTATGGAAAGACCTCAACCTGTGTTGAGTCAACAACCTCCATATCCAAGACATAATGCAGTGCCTATAAAGTAGATGCATTTAGAAGGAGTCATAGATGAACAAGCACTAGTGCCTGTTACACCCTGTGCTGAGCCTAGTCCATCTACAGTAATGGTAGAAGGAGATTGGTATAATTCACATCCACCACCATTGAAAGAACTTGTGACTTATGCTCCACCAGAGCTCGCACCAATGTATTATGTAGCTAATCCAGGTGTCAGACCTCCTATGGTAAGACCCGTGTTTAAGCCAAGAACGGAAAACTGTCACAACTGTGTGCAGATGATCATTGGAAAAATGAATGTCTAGAGCCTGATAAGAACCTCAAGCCAATTGAAGCTTATTGTATACAATGTTGCAAAAAGGGAGGACACTTCCCAAAAGATTGTCCTAAAAATCCTTTAAACAAGGGGAAAACAGTAGTAAATGTAGTCCAAGTGATACCTAGTAGCTCATCTAAGAGTCAACCAATTGTTCCAGTCAAGGTAATCACTAGATCTCAGGCTAAGAAAAAGAAACATAACTCCTCTGATGATTTGGAGAACACAAAATCTGCCTCTCAAAAGACCAAAAGAAGCAGAAGCAAAATGTATGAATTGAGAAAACAGAAACAATGGGCTAAAATCGAGGAGAAAGCAAAAAAGCTATTCCAAGAAAAGGTGAAAGAACCTGGAAGCAAAATCAAAGAAGCAACTATAAAATCTGGAGGATCAATTTTGGTTGTTTGATAAAATTTTTGAGCCTATTAATGCAGCCTTGGAAGCTTACCAAGCAAGACTTAAGGCATGCCAAAACATGGAAAACAAATAAAAAAACTATCCTTCTTTAGACAAGGAAGCAGCTAAGCTTGAAGCTTATCAAAATTTGGTGAGAATCACGCAAGAGATGCTGAAAAAACAAAAACTCGAGCTTGAAAGTATCACAAAACCTAAAGAGCTTGTGATAAGATACACTAAAGAAAAATCCGAAGTGGTGGTAGAACCCCACCTTGAAACAAAAGAACCAAAACTTGTAGTGCCGGACAACAAAGATGCCTTAGACGGAATTCCATTCGTAGAGGAAGACTGGCCAGGGCACTTATGGAAAAAAGTTAGAGAGATCAAGGATGGAAGCCTAACTCTAAAGTCAGCTCCTATAGAGGAAGTTTGGTTAGACAACCTACCTCCTGATATGAACATGGATGTACAATCCTTGTACGGGGATCGTGGATTTGAAGCTTCAGGAATGTCTAAACCATTGACCTTGAAAACATTACCCTCTTACTTGGGAGATAACGAAGATGAATCATAGTGTGCAAGACCACTCAAGTAAAAAGAGCGGAGCAGACACTAGAAGTAGACAACATTCATTCAATCATGTCTACACCCATCCAATGCACTCTTACTTGGGGAGAACTGTAAAAAATCAGACTATATTTATGGAATGACCTACAAAAAACCCTAGAGAAGGTAGGATAATGGGACTCGTCGTAAAAAATTTGGAAGATCGAAACACGAAATGGATAACAAAGAGATTCGATCTGTTCCAATGAACAAAGTTGGAGAATATTACAAAGGGGAATAAGGAAACACAACCCTTCCAGTGAAATATAATGACATTGAAACCATGGCAATACTGGATAGACGAGCAGGCATAGCCATAGCCACAAAAGCAGTATGGGAATCCTGGGGACAACCAACTATTAGACAAACTCAAATGAAATTGCAATTGGCTGACAAACACATTGAAAGACCATTAGGGCTACTTGAAAAAGTGATAATCAATTCTTGTGGGATTGAATATCAACACACTTTTGCCATAGTAGACTTTGAGAAAAAACTCAATTACGAAATCATATTGGGAAGACCTTTCATGTGACAGGTACAACCTATCCAAGATTGGGGAAACAATTATCTGTACTTGAAGCAAGTGGGATCTATAACAAGGGTCAATCTAAAAGATCACACTTATAGAGATGTCATGAAAATGCCCATACAAGAGTTTGATTCAGTCTCTTCAGCTGAAACTAAGCTTCCATCGTGGCTGAACAAAGACACTCCTATTTGGATGTGTGGAGCTTTAGAAAATGGGAGTTTAAAATGAGAAGAATGTAGTTTAGAAATGGACTGCACAGACGAAGCCTTTGTACCTGAACCCTTTGCAGATCATTTGTTTGAGCCATTTGAGTGGACTCAAATTTTAGCAACAATGGATGTATGTGTGAATACGTCTATGCCTACTCAATTTTGCGATGAGGATGGCTATGACATAATTTCCATCCAAATGATTTCAACCCTCAACATTGAAGATGAAATTGAGGAACCCAAGGACTTGATGAAAGCTCAACAAGTCTTTTCAAACCTCTACTACGATGCAATAGATGAGTTAGATGAATACTCAGCTACCTCAGAAGATTTGGGGTCAGAAAAACAACATGTGAGAGCTAAGCTACTCTTGAAAGGAGGACAGGAAAAGGCTTTTGACTTTCCTAACCAAAAATCAAGAAGACAAAAATGATATAGACAAAAAAGAAACACCAAAAACGTGAAAACAAGACCTATGCCATCAGTCTCCAGTAGAACACAATTCCTGATGCAGATAGATGCACATGATTGTGTCAAGGACAAAATCACTGACAGGTATCCTTCAAACAAAAATCCAAAAATTTCGAAAACATCAAGAAAAACAAGGAAGGATACTCAAGCAAAGCCAAACAAACAGGACAAGGAGCCAACCATGACACGAGTTGAGCGGAAAAAGAAATATCAAGAGTTGAAAAAAGCTCTAAAGGAGATATATACGATCAAAATGGAAACCACAAAAGCGGATGGTAAGGATGTAATGAGTGTTCCATCCCATTACAAAAAGTATACTCTTTAAGATCAAAAAATCATTGTAGAACAATCTGTTAGAGAAGTACGGAAACAAGGCGAGTCCTACAAAGGGCCCTGAGAACGAGAAAACGATAGACTTTTCTGAACCATGGGAAGAACCTAGGCCTGCATACATTGCAAATGACCTAGTAGAAGATGAAGAAGAGATTTTACTAAGCTTACTAGAAGAGTACCAAGATATCTTTGCTTGGTTTTACAAGGATCTCAAGGGTGTTGATCCAGAAATCTGTCAACATACCATACCCATGAGGGATGATGCGAAACCAAGTAGACAAAGGCCATACACATATAATGAAACATTTGCCAGGAAAATCAAAGAAGAGATTGAGAAACTGAAGGAAGCCAAATTCATTTACGAAATTGAACACACAGATTGGGTGTCTCCAATTGTGGTAGTACCCAAGAAGAATGGAAAATTACGAGTGTGTGTCAATCGCAAAAAAGTGAATGCAGCTACCATTAGAGACGACTTTCCTCTTCCAATCACTGAGCATATTTTAGAACCAATTGCAGGAAAAGAAGCTTACAGCTTCTTAGATGGCTTTTCGGGAAACAATCAACTTTTGGTTGACCCAAAAGATCAGCATAAAACTACTTTTGCAACGGAATGGGGTATTTTTTCCTATTGGGCTATGCCTTTTGGGTTAACGAATGCTCCTGCCACCTTTCAAAGATTGATGAGTCATGCTTTTAAAGAGTATTTGAGGAAATTCTTGGAAGTATACATGGATGATCTATACGTACATTCATCAATCCGGGCTAATAATTTTGAACACCTCAAAAAGATATTCAAAAATGTAGACTTTATAGGATTTGCCTAAATCCTGAAAAGTGCACATTCATGGGTAGACAAGAAAAAATTCTTGGACATATAGTGTCTAAAAATGGCATAGCTACTGACTTGGATAAAATTCATGTTATTGTTGATTTGCCTAGACCAACAACAGTTAAGGGGGTTCAAGCCTTCATGGGACATTGTGGATATTACAGAAGGTTCATTTACATGTACGCTATAATTGCAAAACCCATGTATAGCTTGATTACACACTTTGAATGGAGTGATACATGTGAAGAATCCTTCATGAATCTTAAACAAGCTCTCATCTCAGCTCCAATATCGAAAGCACCAGATTGGAATAAGATATTCAACATACATGTAGATGCTTCCAATTTTGCCATAGGTTGTATACTAGCTCAACCAGGAGACGGGAAGATCGATTTTTCTATTTCTTATGCTAGCCGACAATTGAACCTGGTAGAAAAGAATTATACTACCACAGAAAGGGAAGGAGTAGGAATGATCTATGTCGTTAAAAAGTATAGACATTACCTATTAGCCAACAAGTTTGTGTTCTTTGTGGACCATCAAGCCTTATTGTACTTAGTCAACAAGCCGTGCAGCACAGGAAGAATAGTGAGATGGTTCATCATTCTTTTGGAATTTGATTTCACTGTGGTTGTCAAAAAGGGCATTACTCATCAAAGAGAAGATCATTTTTCAAGGATTGTTTCAGGAGAATCACCTAAAGGGATAGACAATGATCTACCATATGCCTATTTGTTCTCTGTGGAAATGATACCTCGATGGTTGGAAAACATGGTATCATTTGGATGACCATAGCTCAAGTGGATTTACAAATACCACTTTCTATTACAATTGGATTAATTGAGTAATCGGCTATGTGTCAATTACTAGCTGGTAAGCTATACAAAAGAAATCGAGATGGAATATTGCTCTTATGCATTAATACTGAAGAGAAAAACCAGTACCTAAGTCAATCACATATTACCATAGTAGGGCTTCACTTTACGAAAGACCAAACTATGAGATGAATTTTGAGACTTGGAGTATTTTGGCCAACTGTGAGGAATGATGTTTGCTCTTTCGTAAAGGATTGTCCTCAATGTAAAAAAAAACACCCATACCTCATGTAACATTGTTTCAAATGTCACATGTTCCTAAGTGGAGTAACTATCTAGCTACTTACTTATCAAGTCAAACATTTCCTGAGGATATGAGTAAACGTCGTCAAAGAGCAATTGAAATTGAAGCAAGAGACTATGCTCTTATTGGAAACCAATTGTATTGGAGAGGTAAGGATCAACAGTTGCATCTTTGTGCAAATGAAGACAAATATATTTCAATTATAGAACAAACACATGCTGGATTAGCTGGAGGTCACTTTTCTAGTGAAACCACCGCAAGAGCAATCTACTTGGTAGGCATATGGTGGCCAACAATTTTTGCAGATACAAAGAATATGTTCGAAGGTGTGATGCTTATCAACGAGCAAAAATACAACACATGTAGCTATATAGCATGCCCTTAAGACCAATGATGGGAGCTAGAGCTTTCGCAAAATGGGGTATAGACTTTGTTGGGCCAATACAGCCACTTGCTTATAGAACCCAAGCTCAATATATCATTGTAGCTACGGACTATTTGACCAAGTGGGCTGAGGCTAAAGCAACTCAAAAGAATGATGCCAAAACCACTGCCACATTCTTATATGAGTATGTATTCACGAAAATTTTCGATGATGAGGGAACTCATGTCCTCAATGAGGTAATCGAGTATTTTCTTAATGAGTTTATGGTCATCCATAACAAATCACCTCCCTATCACCCACAAGCAAACGGACAAGCTGAGCATATGAACAAGATTTTTAGCTCGGTATTGACTAAAGTGGCTAGTTCAAGAAGGACAGACTAGGAAATGAATCTCCATGCTGCTCTATGGGCTTATCGAGTTTCATTCAAAACAGCTTTAAATTCTACACCCTTTAACCTTGTTTATGGTCTTGATGCCATACTGCCAATGGAGTTTCTATTGCAAACACTAAGAGTGGCAAAGAATCTTGAGTGGACTGGACATGAATTGTAAGAAAGACTAGAAGATTTAGAAAAGCTGCATGAAGCCCAAGAGGAGTTGGTCAATAGCAAGAATAGCGACAATCAAAGGATGCAACAAGAACCCAACACCAACATTGGGAGTAGTCAACTTGAACGTGATAGCACATGGATGTTCATGTTTTCATCAGTTTGTATGCTTACCAGATGAGCAGATGAATGAGATGATGATCCTTGGTATTCCCTGGATGCGGACATACAAAGCAGTACCAGATTGGGATACAAACTGGCTCAAGCTATCACCTAAAGTCAGGCAACTCATTGTTTTAATTGCACCAAGTAAGGAAGAATGGAAATGAAGCAATCAGCAAACCAAACCACGAAGTAATTGATCTTCTCCATCCTATCGACAAGTAAATGCTACAGGTAGCATGCAAGGAGTCAGGCCAATTTGGGTACCAAAAGCTCAGCTTAAGGATAAACCGATTCAAATCTAGGTGCCTAAAACATCATCAACAGCACCAAAGACGGTTCCAAAGGTCAAAACCCAGAGATGAGCATCTCCGAGCAAGAAATCTAACACGAAATGGATTTGGAAGAAAAAAGAACACTTATCTTCTCCGCAAACGGGAAAACCAATCAAGCAATGGAGAGTTAAGTCTCAACAGACTCCACCACACCATTCTGCACCTAGCAAACCAAGCTACCAATGGCGCGAAAAAGCTTGACAACAACCATTACTAGTACCTAAAGCCAGACAACCATTACTAGTACCTAAAGCCCAGACAACCATTACTAGTACCTAAATCCCAGGCAATCAGTGTGATGAAGTATCTTGATGGTGGCACAATATTCAAGAAAAGAGCACACAACCTACAAAATTTTCTCTTTGGAAGACAGCAACAACAAGCCTCGACATTAGAAACCCTTGAGTTAATTACTCAAGACCCAACTCTTGCACAACATATTGGTTTGAACTGCATTGATCTTCAAAGCATGGTAGAGCCAACCAAGGCTATACATAGACACGATTGTTTAACCCATGCACACAGTCGTCATCACAGAGTACGTCATCTAGGAGGGGTGGAAGGGCACTAAGTAATTAAGGGCAATGTTTGGAGAGGGAGGAAAAAAATTGATGTTAACGTTGTTGCGTGCATTTTTGACACCCCGTTTTTTGTAAATTTGTACATAAGGACATGACGCCCGATGTCAAAAGGGTGTGTGGGATTTCTTTTTGTGGGTTTTTTAGCTTTCTTTAGCAAGCACATGTACATGCAATGCAAGTCGCTAATCTAATGACAGTTGTCAAATTACTGTAAGTGCCCGTGAGTGAGCTTTTTGAAGGGAGACTTGTATATAACATAAACTCATGTAAAAAAATTAAAAAAGTTCAGCCAAACATCAGAAATTTACAGGTTTTAGCTCGTTGTGTCTCCTTGGTGATTTGGGATGCAGTTTTTTGCCCCGACTAGCCTTCTCTACGTGTAGTCGTGCTAGGACAGCTTTCTGTTCGCATCAATTTTGCTCATGGCGGCGTATGGAATGAATTTTGGTCATCTTTAGCTTTCTCGCCATTCTTTTTTCAATCTTTTTTCCAAGCTTTAAAGTGCCCCAATTGGAGTTGTGCTCTTCAGGTTACGACTAGTTCTCTGCAGGGCTATGGCTATGGCAGCCTAGTGGCAAATTGTGTGCAGACAAATTTGGAGGGCATGTATGTATGAATTGTGGAATTGATGTTGAAGTTTTGGGTTTGTGATGCTCAATGGTGAAAACGGAGGCCCTTGTATTCATATGCATTGGTCAGCGTGTGCTGTAAATCCATGCTTTGGCAGGGTTTTGCTCCTATGTGACATAGTCTCTTGGGTGGGCGACGGCCATTAAATTCCCAAGGGGACTACTCTTGTTGGACTTGTGGTGTTTCAAAGGTATTTTGCAAAGCTTTTGGTGTCTTGTTGTTCTCTTTCAACGCTCTTGGGTGACATCGCTATAGAGGTGTTCCAGGTCGCTTGTTTCCCAACAGTGTTTTGGTGCCCGCTGAGGAGTTGCTTCAAGTGACCTTCAGTTTATAGGTTTCATTGACATGATGGCAGAGTTTCCAAGTTTCAATGGTCAGGTAGGTGAGTATGCTGATGCATTCATTGAGAAGATGGAGAATTTCTTATTTGATGGCAAATAAGGAAGATCCAATGATTATGCTCAAGATTTTGTTTTTTTTCTTGAAAGAGGATGCAAGGACATGGTATGATGAGTATGAGTCTTGTTGGAAATCATCTCAACCTTCACAAGTGATGACCTATCATGAGGTCAAGAAGGTTTTCCTTGAGAGGTTTAGTAAGGTAGAGGACCCAACGAATGTATGGCACTCCATTGAAGGACTTATGCAATGTGATGGTCAAAGTGTAGATGCCTTTGTCAAGGAGTTCAATGCTTTGTGGAGAAGATGGTGTGTTTCTTTGGGAAGTGATGCTCCTCCTCTTATGCTTAAGAAGTGTATGTTTATGCAAAATTTTAGGGGGCTGATTTGAGGTTTAAGGTTGAGCTTAAAGGGCCACTTACATTTGATGATGCAGTACAGATTGCAAAGCATAAGGAATGGAAGCTAGAGAGAGTGAAGCAACTTGGATTGCAGGGTGATATGGAGCCAAAGGTTTGTTTGTGCATTGATATAGATACAAAGAGTGCCTCTAATTCAATATTGTATGATGATGGTTCTATTAAGAAAGAGCAAAAAGCATATAATGAGGAGAAAGACGCTAAGATGAATGTACACATCATGCCATCCTTGTTGTTTATGCCTCTCAATGGTGTTTCACATGCAAAAGATGATGTTTCTACAAATGTAAAAGTTTATCAGAAGGAAAAGGATGCAATAAATGAAGTCTTAAAGAATGGTCATGATGAGAATCAATTTGTAGATGCCACTGTTGATGTGTCCAATGTGAAAGATTAGCATGTGGGTGATGTAAAAGTGGATGTTGGATATCCCTCTCCTTTATGTGAAGTCATTGAGAATGATTTGCAAGTCAATGAGGATACTTGTGTAGAAGTGAATGATGTAAATGAAGATATCTCTCAAATGCATGCTATTGTTGAGTCTTTTCCACTAAATGATGATGTTGTTGACCATGTTGTGGACCTTATTAATGAGGAGACTGTCCATGAGGACTCTTGTGATTGCATTTATAGTGATGTATGTGGCCATTCCTTGATTGATAAAGAGAATATTGAGGTTTTAGAGGATATGAAAAAGGGTAGAGATGCTCTTTATATGCCTCATGTGAATATGGTTGATGCTACCTTGCTTGATCCTCTTGTTAAGGAGCCTAAGGTATATATGGAAGATGGCTTACCTATCAAGCATGATATGGTTGAATTGGATAGAGGATTAATGAAGAGTGGGGAGAATGAAATGGATATGCATGAGGATATAAAAATGGCTGAGATAAAAGTTGAAGACTTTTTGGATTAGATGTTAAAGGCTTCCTTGCATGCTATAATGATGAAAGGGTGTTTCTCTGTTGTACTTGTTGAGAGTCCTTTATGCCTAAAGAGGATTTGGATTCTACACATGGTTTGTGCTTTCATATTAAGAGTGACATAATTGATATGGCTGGTGTTTCTTCATGAATTTTGTGCTTATGTTGTATGGCCATTTGATCCGGGTGGACAATATGCTTATGCTACTGTTGAGCATGAATGCTCTAACAGACTGGGGGGTTGGCAAACTATGTTGTGTGCATTTCTGACACCCCTTTTTTTGTAAATTTGTACATACGAACATGACACCCGATGTCAAAAGGGTGTGTGGGATTTCTTTTTGTGGGTTTTTTAGCTTTCTTTAGCAAGCACATGTACATGCAATGCAAGTCGCTAATCTAATGACAGTTGTCAAATTACTGTAAGTGCTCGTGAGTGAGCTTTTTGAAGGGAGACTTGTATATAACATAAACTCATGTAAAAAAATTAAAAAAGTTCAGCCAAACATCAGAAATTTACAGGTTTTAGCTCGTTGTGTCTCCTTGGTGATTTGGGATGCAATTTTTTGCCCCGACTAGTCTTCTCTACGTGTAGTCGTGCTAGGACAGCTTTCTGTTCGCATCAATTTTGCTCATGGCGGCGTATGGAATGAATTTTGGTCATCTTTAGCTTTCTCGCCATTCTTTTTTCAATATTTTTTCCAAGCTTTAAAGTGCCCCAATTGGAGTTGTGCTCTTCAGGTTACGACTAGTTCTCTGCAGGGTTATGGCTATGGCAGCCTAGTGGCAAATTGTGTGCAGACAAATTTGGAGGGCATGTATGTATGAATTGTGGAATTGATGTTGAAGTTTTGGGTTTGTGATGTTCAATGGTGAAAACGGAGGCCCTTGTATTCATACGCATTGGTCAGCGTGTGCTGTAAATCCATGCTTTGGCAGGGTTTTGCTCCTATGTGACATAGTCTCTTGGGTGGGCGACGGCCATTAAATTCCCAAGGGGACTACTCTTGTTGGACTTGTGGTGTTTCAAAGGTATTTTGCAAATCTTTTGGTGTCTTGTAGTTCTCTTTCAACGCTCTTGGGTGACATCGCTATAGAGGTGTTCCAGTTCGCTTGTTTCCCCAACAACGTGTGATGTTTTGCAAAATTAACTAATAATGCCCTTATATATCATCAACGGGGAAAAATTCACTGATAAAATCTTCTCGATGAGTGCAAGTAGTGTATATATATACTATAAAAAAAACCATAAAAAATTAGTCCTTTTTTGTTATTTTTCATCATTTTTCTCGATATTGAGACTTAAAAATGGAGAAGTCCAATAAAAAACAATAAAGCTGTGCTTTTCAATGGATTTTCTTAATTATTGGAATTTCACTTTGCTTTTTTAGCGTATTTTGTTATTTTCTTGGATTTTTCTTAATAAACCTGTCAAAAATTAATAATAAATAGCAAGGGAGCTCATATGGGAAAACTAAAGACATCAAAACAACAAGATGGACAAGCACAAAAGTTTTCAATGAATTCAAAAGATGGAAGCGGGAAGCCTAAATTAGGCGGCCATACCTACTTTTGCAAAATTCTTGCAGAAGAAGCTACAAAATCCGATCGGAGAAATTTTTGAGACTAACAAAGATTTCGCGGCCTAGTAGGACTAACAGAGGAATCTGGGAAAAATTGGTTGGGGAAGTCCGAGTATAGATACCCTAGGTAGGCTAAAATCACCTCATTTCCACTTGTTGCCCTTGGAGAGAGAGCATTTCGACTTCTTCGCGCGTACTTTCTGGAGCCTACAGTCACTCGTTTTTAGCGCCATCTCACACAAGACATGAGGGGTAAGTTCTTTACTCATCAATGATCCATTTTGTACGGACAGAAACTAGTCTAAACCCTTAGAAAAAACCCTAGAATTCGAGCAGTGCACGAAAACCTACGACCAAAAACTGACCATAAAGACCTGTCAGCTCAACCAAATTAGATGACATTTGAATTGTAGCATGCCCTAACATAATAGAACCTTTCTATATCATCAATTGACCATTCGGCAAGGGTCGAGGGGGTCCCCAGTAGAAAAGCTAGGTTTTTGGCAGATGTCAGAATTCGGTTCTGACTCCATAGACAGCTTGCCTACGAGGTTTATATACAATGTATATGATTGGTTTCGTGAAATCAAGCAAGCAAAGCCCTCGAAAAGCAAAAAACGGTTCGAAGGCTACAAAGCATCAAATGACATACGAGGTCAGAGTGACTCCAAATAGGCCAAAATTGGATTGAGCTGCTTCACAACTATGTTGCGGACAAGTTCATAGACTTAAAGGTGACTAATCAACTCAACAGGCAGTGTAGTCGACAAAGCACAAAGTGATGCCAGCAAGACCAAACTTTACCAAATTCAATTTAGGACTTGTTTTAGGTGTATAGAATGTCTTTCGGCCAAAAATTTTAAGTTCTTCACAAGAAAAATGTGACTGCTATAAATAATCGCGGTTATTTACTTTTGCACTATTTTTGCTTGAAAGTTGCATAATCACCTCTCGTACCAATTGTATGCACCTAGTACATGCCAAAAATCAAGTATGAGCCAAAATGATCACATATAACTTGAAAAATTGCCAAAAAAACGCAAAGAAGTCTTTGCAAGCCAATTTCTGAGTTATGGACCACATTTATTTCATCCAAATCACCTCATATCCCATACACAAGGTCTATACAATGCCTAAAATCAAGTTGTGCCAACAAATGTTGATTTTGGTTAAAAAAATTAATAATCATGATTATTTACTTTTTGGCCAAAATGATAGAAATTTATAATTTTGCCATCATACATCCAAAGTACATGATGTGTTAAACCCACTAGCCAAGTTTGAACAAATTTGAAGCTCAAAATCTCAAATTTCCTTTATATCTACTATTTCAGAGACCTAAAGCCAAAATCTGGTACCATTTCATCCTATGCATCCAAATGAGCCTATATTTCACTCAGAATATCTATTTGGTATATACTTCAAGCTTGTAATTCCAAATTTGCAAAAAATTGAAAAAATTACTCAACTGTAAATAATCGTGATTATTTACTCTTATTGCAATTTTTTGTTTGGACTTTATAATTTTGTTCCTTACATGTTTTTATGCATCTATGCTTGTTCAAAAATTGATTTGAAGAAAATTGGACCAAACTTGTTAGCATTTCAGACTGAAGGACATTTCAGAGAAAAATCTGTCAAATTTACTAACTTTGATGTTGTATTTACTGAACAAGAGCCATGCAAGCAACAGAGAGGGCCAAGAAGAAGCTCAACCAAAAAGAAAAGTTGCAAGAGCTACCAACATATCAACTAGACCCCGATTCAGTCAAGAATGCAACAGCGACATATCTCTCAAAGGAACAGCTTGAAGAGCACAACACCATAGTGTTCACTGGCCTATTCAAGAGTGAGGAGGGACATCAGGTAGAGCTACAACTTCTACCAAAAGAAGTATATGATGTCGCCGCAAAGCTCGAGACCAAAGAAGCCAACCGAAGGCTAGGACTGAGAGATTTTTATGAACAAGAGCCTTGTGGAGTGGACTTCCAAAAGGCTTATGAGCTTTTGTCCACGATCAAAGAAGATGGAATTGCGCAGATCTCTGACCCTCATGGGAATAAAGTTGAAGTGGTGATCACCAAGGAGAGTGGCACAAGCACTTAGATTGCCAACATAAGGAATGACAATGAGGGCAAGAGATAGGAAGACGGCCGGAACTTTCATCAAAGAAACCGCCGCCGCCACATTTGTAGACCTCATTCACAAGCAGATGGAAGAGCTCTCAAGGTTATACCACCATCACTTCCATTTCCTTGCTAAGAGGCCGTCAAGGTATACAACACCCAGTCATGCGATTGCCACCACCTTTACACAAGTCCTCAAGTCAACAACCAGACAGCCAATTGACCATGCACAATATGTCTTGTCCACATTAAAAAGGACAAAGAAAGAAGGAAAAATCACATACCTGGGTGCACCAGAGGTTTTGACAAGGATTGCTTTCAGAACACTTGGATAGTGACAGCACAACCTTCCCCTCAAGCTACAAGATCTACCAAGAGATCCTACAAGTCTGATGAAGATTCGGTTGAGAGCTCGCTAGAACGGCACAGCAGTGATAGCTCAAATAATGAAGGAAAAAGAGCACGACAGGAGGAAATGAAGAGACAAGTCGTGGCAGCACACATGAGGAACCCGTACAAAAGCAAGCCCAGTTTGAACAAGAAAAACACTCTTACAAATGCAGACGCCAAGCACAAGGAAAAGACTTGAAAAAGTGGGTGCCTATTGGGCTTAAAGGACCAAGAACCAAGCATCACACCATGAAGCAGGCTGAAGACCCACGGAATTCCTAGAACGGATGTATCAGGAAGCAGAAGCTTTAAAGCTGAAAGAAGCACAAGAAGTAGCAAGTAAAGCTAAAGAGGTGGCAGAACAACAAAAGCAAGTAGAGGAAGCCACTGCACAAGGATAAGAACAACATGCTCAAGGTGATGTGTCTCCCCGCATCTCTTCTCCTGTTTCTGAACACCAAGATCACCCCATGCCGAGCCCACCACCATCACCAGCAGTTAGAACCACGACAACTGAGCAAACAGAGCCTAAACAGCAAAAGGCAGTTGGATCTTCACAGGAACCTGAACAAAAAGAGGTAGTTGAATCAGAAGAAAAGGCAGTTGAGTCTACACAAGAACAGGAAAAGAAGCACGACAAAGAGCCAGAAAGGGAAGCCAGTCCTACACCAGAAGAGGACACCACAAAGTTTGAGCACCCAGGAGAGCAGGAGGCTGAGGAAACACCCTCTACCTCAACGGAAAAGGATCAACCACAGCCACAAGGGCAACAGCTACCAGCAGCCATGACGCAGCCAGAGGTAAAAGAATCTGCAGAAACATCAAGACAATTAACACAAAGCAAAGATTGGCAATCGAATGATGAAGTCATACTGCAAGTAAATGAGTATGCTAAGCAAATGCAGGATATGACTGAACAACTTTGCTCAGCAGCACTTGGCCGTAGCACAAGGGCCAAAGAGTTAGAGATGATGATTGACGCACTCCAAGGGGAGCTGGACGACTGACTCAATGTCATCACCAATCTATAGAGGCAAGTGCAAGATGTTAGGACAAGGATCCTAAGGAGCAAGGCTTCACCTACGGGGTCAGGGACCTGAGCCAGGGGCTTGGACTAGACCAGTGTGGACTGGGGATCCATATTATGTCTAGGGCTAGGAGCCGGTCTATACATAGGGTGGTAGGGTGGTGGATCCGGCATCACAATCTCCTAGACCTTTCACTGGTATCAGAGCCAAGGGAGGGGGGAGCTATGGAAGAGGGGGGAAATACCTCGCATGGTGGCTGCATGTTGGCTGCATGAGCTCTCTCTCTCTCTCTCTCTCTCTCTCTCTCTCTCTCTCTCTCTCTCTCTCTCTCTCTCTCTCTCTCTCTCTCTCTCTCTCTCTCTCTCTCTCTCTCTCTCTCTCTCTCCATGGCGAGCATGGGCTGTGGGTAGGTCCTCTTGCAAGGAGATCTAGGGGTTGAGGGTCACTAGAACGTCCATCTGCACAAGAGGATGACATAGCAGTGACCTGCACCATTTGCAACAGGGATAGCACCAAAAAGGGTTGCCTTGATGAGCTGGAAAAGACTCGCTTCTTTGGCAGCTGCAACAGAGTGACACAAAAGGCAAGGGGAGCGCAGCTTCTCAATGACAAGCGCAGAAGCCGAACGTTGCAGACAATTACAGAGTCGTTTTTTCTTTCACACTTGGTGTTGTTATTGGGCACCTAAGGTTCCCCCAAGGGCAATCCAAGGGGTCCATCCCATGTGGTCATAGCCATGGACAGAGCATCAAAATCATATGAGCAGCGGCAAACACCGCAAAGTTTGGCAAATCAGCATCGTCATGAGCCTTCAATTGCAATCACGTGCCGCAGGGGTTGGTTTTATATGCATAGTAGACAAAGCATATGATCTTCCGATCTCTTGCAATCTCTCCATGGTGGGATTGAAAGTGGAGTCCAAGACATGCATGAAGAACAGTGCTTGGGAAGCAAAGATTCCAGTTTGCCATGACACTAGGAAAACAAGGTTTCTAACTTCAACATGGATTGGAAATCACATGCAAGGCATCACTAGCGGATGCCGATTGTTTTTGAAAGGAATTTGGCAGATTTCTAGATTCAAGCAGTACCAAGTCTGGTAAAGATTTGGTGACGCAAGACTCGAGAATTTACGGATCCCACGGGAGGGATCAAGCACCATGCACGACAAGGTCATAGGCTGGCAGCTTGGAGAGGCTTCAAGGTGCATCCGCTAACATTATAGGTACTTCTGTTTACATTTTGGCATTACTATTTGAATATTTTATGCAATCATGTGCACTTTGTTTGGTTTTGTTAATTCTGACTTGTGCAATGGTTGTCGCCCAAGAGATAGGTAGAATTTATCAAGCAAGGCTTGAATGATTTTATGACAACGCTCTTGGTCAAGTTAGTCACTTCCATTTCTCGACATGGTTTGGCAAGTGTGCTTGATCATTCATTTACAAATTTGCACGATTTCTGCATCTGCAGCACCCTTATCATTTGCATCATTTGTTTAATGCATGCCATGCTCCATTAAAATTTTGAATATTGCCAACAAGCACGGCTTGTATTGACTTTTCAAATGAGTACTTGTTGAATGTATGTGTTTAGTATGATGCTACTGGCATACATTGTTGGCATAGCAATTAGACTCACGCATGGCTTGAGTCTCTACCGCCTTGACTTGAAGCACAAGTCATCAGCACTTCAATTTGATGCAAATGCATAGCCAATTTGCAGTGTTTTTGAACTCTCAAGGAGATTGGCACATCCTGTTGCTCGACTTGATGCAGGGGGCAAGTTGCTCGGCATGGCCAACTCCTTGTCACTGTTTCTAGCAGCTGCCAAGGGATGCTTGCCACATAGTATTAGTTCATTCCAGTTGAAATTGCTCGACAAGGTCAATTCTTTTTCTCATGCTCTCTGTATATCAATAGCCGCATCAGTTGGCTATTAGAACTAAGACACTTTGGTGAAGCACGGCTTCAATTTAGGGATCGTGCATTGTGGCTTCTCCCGTTTGGCATATGCTATGAGCATACGGATTTGGGAGGGATTAGGAAATGGGCTTGTAAGTTCTTTTATTTTGTGGCTGACAGGCATATATGGTGCAAGAGGGCAAGTTGTACATACGACAACTTCCACTCGTTGTGTATACGACCACTCCCATTTGCACACCAGATATGGGTATGAGCCATCTAAGAGACAACAGATATGGCTATGAGCCATATGTCCGACAACCAAATATGGCTATAAGCCATCTGTGAGCAAGTTTCTCCTATGAAATCTCAGGACAACTAGTTACATCAACGGCCAGTTTTACACGAAGCAAGGCTTCTCACTTGTGCAAAGGTAATACCATTGACTTGGAATCAAGGGCATTGGTCCACAAGTTTGAGTAACTGGCATAATAGGGATATCACCTCACAGAATCCCTACCAGTTTAGAATGTGCAAGGAACTTATGGTTTGGCTCTCACATTTGAAGCCATCACTGTCTAGGGCTAGGATCCGGTCTATACATAGGGTGGTAGGGCGGTGGATCCGGCATCATAGTCTCCTAGACCTTTCACAAGAGTTGCAAGCAGAAGCTGAACAACATCAACTCGTGAGGGATAGGCAGCAAAAGAAATGGAGGAACTAGGTGAAATACTTATAGAATTGTCAGATGCATGCAAAGCAAAGGATGAGCAACTGACAGAAGTTACAAATGAACTTCTAACTACAACCCTCTCAATTCAAAAAATTCAGGTACAGTTAGATGTTGCAAATGCCTCCCTGTAGTAATCAAAACAACGAATCAATGATCAAGCAATATTCTTACGAAAAATACAGGAGAATCCAGCCGTCGCCTCAATCAAAGGCACAGACGAGGTCTACAAGGCATTAGAGAAGAAAAAGAAATACCTCAAGCTAGAGCTAAAGTTGGTGGAGCAGTCTCAACACAGAGACCTGGCTTTAATGCGGGTCCAAAGAGAAGACGAGCTGCTGAAGGAAATAGTTGAACCCAAAAGAGTCAACCATTTATTGAGAGAGGGAAGGCCGGAAACAAAAGAAGAGGCAGGCACTTCAGAGCAACCTCAAATAGAAATCCCCTCAGTCTCATTCACTGACATGGAGACACAGTCAACAACAACTTGGCTAAATTACCCCAGATTGCTTGCTCCAAAAAAGGGACAGCCGACTACAGAATACATGGTGAAAACCCTAAAGGGTGCCATGTCATTCTTTAAAAGTCTACCAGATTTGTCATGTGCTATGCTATATAAAATCTGTTGAATTTTTCTCACCTGCATCGAAGTGTTCAATGAGCCAGAGCAAGCAGGCACCCCTTGGATGTCATTCCTCGAGGGTAACAAAGGGTTGTGCTATGATCTCAGTGGCCAACCTTCCAAACAAGTCCTCTATGACTTCTACGCGAGGTGTATGTTCTTACCTTCTCACAATATGCTGGCGTTTGAGGAAACATTTTACACAGGGTTTTTCACTTGGCGAACGAAAATAATTGGGCCAGTGATTAGAAACCTGACATCAAGGTTTGTAGGCTACTCAGCAATGGAACTGAAAAATAGAGAGACTATGCAGTTCTTACAAGTTCCAAATAAAGAAAGGAAGATCAGATACCAAAAGGCACTGAATGCGCTTAAAGACCGCCTCACCAACCGGCAACCTGAAGACTACTTGAGCCCATAAAGTTGTGTCAAGGGACGACACAGGCAAGGAGGGGGGGAATGTTAGCAGCAAGCTAACACAGATACCACGGATACCATTTTTTGGAGTTCTCATTGTAAAAACACTTATTATTTTGATAAATTGAGAATATTGTAACTCCTATTTTTTGGATAAACCTTGTAATTGATGGACCGGGGCTACAAGCTTCCAGATTGTATCAACCTATCATTACCCATCTTTGGTAGAACTCCCAAATTATTAGTTTTGACCACCAAAAACCTTGGCTAAGGTATAAAAGCTAATTTTTGTAAGTTATTATTAAGTTTTGGATAATGAAATACATGGCGTGAGCTAACGGCTCTCACTTCTCTCCTTTTCACTCTTCCTACTCCCTCCTCGGTTGTCACATTGTAGTCCCGTTTGTTGCATTCCAACCGCAAGTAAGAGCTCTACGCATTGACTAAACACATCACAGTATTTCCTAGCTTTTGGTGTTGTCGTGGGTTTTGTATTCGAAAGGTGATCCAGGAAGGCACGGGGCCCCTGGCTGTGAAAGGTGTGAGGGAAAGAGTTAGCAGACACAAATAATGAAGACAGAGCTTAAAACAGATAGATTGAAACATGATCACTCAAATTGATTATTGAACAGTACCCCTATTTTAATCAAATATTAATGGAGGAGTTTATGCTCCTTACAAGGATTATCCTGACTCTAATCCAGGTGCTAATCAAAAAAGTATTTATTGAACGGCTTTGAATTGCTTCATTTTCCTTCTGCTTCTTCCCGCTATGGCTTTAGGAGCTTCGACTTCCAATGGTCTCAGGTGGTCCGATTTGGCTTAAGGTTCCCAGTTTAAGGTGCTTGGCTTAGGATATATGGCTTGTTTTAGAGCTTAGGATTATGATGGCTTGGTTTAGAGCTTAGGATTAACCAGGTTAAGGAGATTCGAGATTATGGCTTAGAGAGTTTATGGAAGCTTGGCTTACAGCGTTTAGGCTTAAGATTATCCAGGCTTATGAGATCCAAAAGTTAGGATTATAATGGCTTGGAGAGCTTATGATTAAGATGTCTAATGAGATTAGAGAAGGTTTTGGCTTAGAGCTTGTGATCCTCAAGGCTTATGATGGCCAAGGAGATTAGAGAGGCTTTGGCTTAGAGCTTGCTATTCTCCTCCGGAGAGAAGAATATGAATGAAAAGAAGAGCCCCCAAAAGAGAGCCGTCTCCCCTTTCTTATAGGTTGCATGCACTTGTTTTCTAAAATTGGCCAACCCATTAGCGATGTCGCTAATGGGTAGCCACCCTATGATGTGGCAGCCTAATATTTTGACCTCCTCCAAAGGCGTCGCGAGTGGCATCGGATCGCATCGTCCTTGCCTTCTGATCATTTTTTGCTTCGTGGCCCAAGCCATCCGAGGCGCGATCCAGCCTGCGCAAGCACATCTTCATCTTCATGCGCTGTCGTTTGCTGCTCTGCACTCCATGGGTTTTCCCCTTCACACACAATGTGTATATTTTTATTAAAATGGGCGGGCGGCCATCCTACCTCTTGGGCGGCCTTTAGATTGAGGCTTATCCTTATGAGAGCACCATTTTTGGCATACATATCGGTGAAGGCTTTGCCAAGCTTCTCCATTGGCAGCCATAATCATTGTAAGGGAATCACATTTGGCATAAATGCCCGGCTGAGGCAATGCCAAGCATCCTTCATTGGGCGGCCACATTAGGCGGGCACTGGCGTATATGCTGACTAAAGCACTGCCAAGCATATCATTTTTCACTAGCAATTTGGAGCCACGTTGGATTTTCCTCGCCATCATTGCATTCCAAAACCCGGATGAAAGCTCAAAAATTCCCAGATAGCACTCCGATCGAGCCGACCGGACTGGTACGAAACCAGCCCCCAGTGCATCTTTAACAGCCAATAGCTTGGCAACCGTAACTCCAATCACTGATCTGAAAAGACCGACGCGCTCCACAAAGCGAGCACTTCAGGCTCGTGCATTGCTTTTTTATCCCCTCAGCTGTAGTTGCCCAATCCGGTACGGATCTGCAGTCAATTCAAACTTCAAGCTACCATAACTTCTTATCTGTAGCTCTGATTGACAAGCCGTAAAGACAGGCTTGTAGAGCACTTCAAGTACTTCAACTTTGATCAATAAAATCCCTACTATGATCACTTCAATCATACTCATTTTTTAGCATTACCAAGACATCTTTTGGCCCTTAGAGCCGCATTTGGCACACTTTTAACATAAAATTGTCTTGTTAGCAAGCCCTTATTACTATTGAATAATCATGTAGGATTCAAATAAACCTAATTGGCATCTCTTTGCTCATTTTCTTGTCATGGAAGCGGAGAGACACGACAGCGTCGTCGACCTGCGGCCTAATTTGATCATAAGTTTTACACTTCAAAATCAAAAACTAAGCATAGGCGGGGTATTGGGGCATCCTTGCTAAGCATTTAGGTGCATTCTGAGTCGAAAACGGCTAGGTCAAAAATCCATTGCTGTTAATAATCGCGATTTTTACACTTGACCTAAAGTGGGGTTTGAAACCATAAGCATGTGTGCTTAGTTCTTATAAACTTGTCCTAGAAGTTTTTCTACGTTTGGATGTCATTTGATGCTGTAACGGATGTGATTTGTTTGACGATGAGCAATTGGCTTTTGGTGATTTCAGTCACTTGAGTGTAGCTTGAGCTAGATGCAAGTTGCTAGTTGTTTTCCAAGATATTGACAACCTCTTGTGGCCTCTATGCACTAGTCGAGTCAGCTTTGTCTCATGGATTGACAATTTAATCGTGATTCTCGCTAATACTGCAATAAGATAGGATAGTGAGGTTAGACACGCATCCCATAGCACTACCAGAAACCTGGTCACAAGTGGACAACAAGGTCAGTCAATTTTCAAGTTATGTTGGTTTTTGTCTATGTTTTACTTTTCATTTTGGAAAAGATCTCTCTATTGTGCAAAGCAAAGTGCTTGGGCAAAGTCCATAAGAAGCCACTGTATAAAGCAAAGTGCTTTGCATGTCTTTATGTGAAGTACGGCTTCTCTTCTCTACCAAGGACTTATCGATTGACTTCAGATCAATGATAATGGCACACATCTTTAGCACTACGTGGATATAAGCTCACAATTTATGCAATGCTACACTGTGATGTATCCATGCCAGTACGTGCAAGGCATGACTACCAGGGGATCACATAGTTGAGATTTTCGTTGTCGCCAAAGAAAACACCTCTGCATGCATGGCATGCGTGTGCGGTAGAAAAAATTGTTACCTCAGTATTGTTAACGCTTTCGCTATAACACTAAATCCTCTGTCAAGGACAAGGTAAGTGACTAATATCTTAAAATATTTTTTTTGCTTATTCACAGGTCATGTGTCACCCTGATACAGTCACGAACACATACAAGGTAAGTCGGTCAAGATGTGACTTATGGTAGCTCTCTCTATGTGGGCATGGTACAAGTTCATTGTTGTATGATTTAAATAAGACATTTTCCTCATTCCAGCATTCTCTCTCTCTTTCTCTCCAACTTCAATTCCGGAGGTGAAACTAGGCATGATTTTATTGACATCTTTCTATGTCAATACGGTAATAGGAAGGACTAAGAGCCATCTTTTTGTAACCCATCAGTGATTGCTTTCAAGATCGACC
Source organism: Adiantum capillus-veneris (assembly GCF_014529385.1). NCBI lineage: Eukaryota > Viridiplantae > Streptophyta > Polypodiopsida > Polypodiales > Pteridaceae > Adiantum > Adiantum capillus-veneris. The sequence goes on from NC_140947.1 coordinate 122,539,323, forward strand.
AACTCTATTCAGTTGAGTACCCATCGATTTTAATGGACAAGCAAGAATCTTGCCATTATTGATTTTTTGGGTATTATTTTTGCACTCTATACTTTCAGTGTGAAGATCAAGTTGAGTTTTTGAAAGACTTAAACTCATAAAGGCTTCTTTCTACTAAGGTGTATAGATGGAGCAAGCATTTTGGACAGCATGGCTATTCGAAGAAACACATGATTATGGATTTTTGGGTCTAGAGCAAGTTCAGTGATGAATACGATTCTAACTTGAGTGGATCTTCTATAGCACTAAGAATGTCTATACGAATCCTGTTTTGGGGTAAGACCCATTCGTGATTCCTCAATCACTTACTAAAGTGTTGATGGTCAATTCTTGAACCCATCATAATTGCACTTTCAAGAAAAGAAGTCCATAAGCTGCCAAGGGGTAGTGGATAATTTCAACTTCCACAGTTGAATTCAGATACTTTTGGCTACCAGTTGAGCAATTTCCCTACAAAAGTCTAACCACGTGGTTTGACAATGTGGATTTTAGCAGAGGGTTAGGATTGCAACAGTGACACCCACTGTTACATGTGCAACACTACTTGCACCCCACTAGTTTTTAGTTAGCACTCCTAGGCCTTGGCAGGGAGGAAATTTGGGCACGTGCCTTTCGCTACGGATAAGTGAACACTATGTTCAACCTCTAGGTACGCATCTGATTTGTTTTTGTTTCTTTTTTATTGCTTTTCCATGTAGAATGCATGAACTATGTTTTCATCCATTTTTGCTCTTACGAGAAATGACACGGTCATCTAAGAGCCAGACAGTTTGGTTTATAGTGTTCAACATAAGTTCCTGCATTATGCAGTTATAGACCCACTTGTAGGGTTTATTTGGCACATGTTGTCACATGGGATACAACATGGTCTAGGGACTCAAGGAGTTTGGTTTAGCCAGTGTGGAGCAAGGCTAATGAGGGTCCCTCTCACTCCCGTCGTAGAGTGTTTGCAGTTACCTCCACGCACAAGTACATCTTGTACTTCAGGGTTGTTCATTTTTTAGACATCCTTACATGAGATATATTCCACATGTGGAGAATATAAGTCTTTGGGACTAACACTGGCGCCCAGTGTCACGACAAAGTCAGGCTAGGTGCTAGTCAAATCTGTTTTCCAAACCATTTTCAGCACGACATATCAGGAGCAATTTCGGTGGCCAAAAATTGTCGGATACTTAGAATGACTTGTTAAGGTATAAGTGAAGCTAAAAAACATTACAGATGGTTGTTTATGCATATAGCAAGGCTATGAAAAGGTTTCGTTGGTTGTACCTAGAAGTGATTACTATTTCACCTTCTATTATGGTTCAAACTTTTCAACAAGGCTTGCAAATGATTGCAGCTGAAAGTATATAGTTCCTTTTAGAACTATTTACATTCCTCTTTCATGTATGCTAGGAGCATCACATTCGCCATAAGTATTGGCCAGGATTATCATGAATATACAGGTTCATATCCATTGTTGGCTAATGCATGCACACTAAGTGTTATGGGCCCTAGTGTTTAGCAAAGGCTGATTTGGAGCGGCATGCATATTCATCACATTAGTTGCTTATGAAGCATTTTGTACTCTTATCTGCAGTATCTCTATGAGCTTACTTTTGGGTCTACCAATCACCAATAGAGGTCATGGCTCGGTTTGGCTACTCGTGGATGTTTCACGTTAACCAAGATGGTTATTTAGGACATTGTTGTTTGCTCAGCAGTGTTGTATGCTATTGTGATCCCCATTTACCAGTCATCTGGGACAACTGTCTGTAAACCGTGGGGAAAAACACATCTCAATACTGTCAAAATCCAAAGAGGATAGGCAGATTACAAGTAAAAAGTGTACTCTTGTGCTGAAGGATATGCAAAGCGCGTACGTTAGCACTAAGCAATCCAATTAGCAACAATGTATCTCTCTAGTTGGTGTTGCTTACAATAAGGTAAAGCATGTTTGTGACTCAGTTTAATCCCTTCATGTTTAAGTCTGGTTCTCAACCTTGAACACTAGTTATGGTGGGGTTGTTTACTGAAGAAAATCAAGATGTTACTCTTGGTTTCATTGAATCTCCTACTGAACCTTGTTCTGGTCAAGCAAACAGCTGGATCCCTGAAGGATGCCACTGTGGAAAACATTAGTGTATCATCACTCTTGTTTTCAAGGAGGAAAATGCTTCTCCAAGGGGGGAGTAATGTCATGCCAAGGGCAATGCCCAGTTGTCAAGGACCAGGCCCAAGGGGCCGGCTGTGAGTGTGGATAGGGAATGAGTCCCAGGGGGCTATTTAAAGGGAGGTTGGGAGGTTCATTCCAGGCAGTCCCACCCAGGGCTTTATAGGAAACCTATATATTGTGGTGTGCATGGGATTAGGCCCAAACTGAGTGTGCCCTCTTTCTCAAGAAGCACCTCTTTGTATTCATGAGTTACAACCAACGGCCAATCTTGGCATACACATAAGGGTTCACATCATGACATGGTCGGCCACGTCACCATACACACCACACCTCCCCCCTTAGGGAGAAAAAGATGGATACCTTTTTATGATTTTGGACTGAGAATGGACTCGACATAAAGAGATCAACTCCAACGCTCCAACGCCTCATCTTAAGGACTTGGGATTGAGCTTGGGGGCCACACTCGACATCATGACAAACATCATCAATGCATGGAACTTGTACATCTCGCTTATGCAAACATCATGTCATTATCCCAATGTAATGGAAAAGACGAGGAAGGACTAAATGAGAATTAGACACGATATTTTTGAGACATGCATCCATCTCCACAAGGGGCTCAGTGAGTGTGACTCGAGGCTTTATTGTAAGACAAACGAAACATGATGAAAATTGAGAACATTAGGAAAAATATGAACCCCAAAGGGCCTTGTAAGAGCAACAAATCAAATTTTAGTCAACAATAGGACATAAAAGGGGGGGGGGGGGGGGGGGGGGGGGGGGGGGGGGGGGGCATGGATAGCCCATATCCACGTACCTCAAAACTATATCATATAATATATCTATGGAAAGAGCTCGGTAATGCGCTCAAATGCACTATTGTCCAACAAATTTGAATGTAAAATGCCCAAGTTATGGCCGTTCAAATAAATGCCAAAACTATTGGGACTGTGGCCATAAGCCCATTTTCATTGGTGTAGAGAGTATATTCCAAAATCATCTTTGACTTTAAAGGGCCCTTTTGGGTTTCATATTTTCCCTAATGAAAACTTAGGCGAAAAGCTGAAATATGACGAGAGCTTGAGCAGTACCAGGGTCGCTTCCTCTCATAATTGGTAGGGAGGAAGTTGAGGTACGGCCATGCAATGGTCTGGCAATCTCCGTCAAGGAGGAAGAGCATTGATTACCTTCAATACACAGGTTGGCAAGAGACCTTGGTGTTTTCCAATTGGCCCAAAGTAACAAGCACCACAGCATTGCAGCAACCCACATCACGTGCGAGTAAGCACCTTTTGAACGATTTGAAAATTGCAAGAAAAAGACCAGCTGAGGTGGAGCTGGGGGTTGCAGCACAGCAGCAGGAGGCAACCTACAACCACAACAATCTTGGGCGACTTGGGGGCCTCCTTCTTTGTCGCTACCTTCTAATTGGACGTTAGCTTTATTGCCTTTGAGACAGAGGGCGCCTTTGGGGTTGAAGAAGATTTTCTCTTCTCAGGCGCATCCTTCTTCACCTTCTTCTTTGTAGGCAGAGGATCTAGGGAAGCTTCAGCGGCAACCATGGAAACAAGGCAAAGCTTGTGATAGCACGATGACGTCTGCAAATGATAGCTACGATGATGGTACAGGTTGATGTCCAACAGGGGAAAACACAGAGCTTGTTGCCACCAATATTGTAGCGGCATCACAGCCAACTTCTCCAGGTAGGTGGATCTCGGGGAGTCCTCTATGTAAAAATTGTATATAGCACGTGCGAACAAGAGGTATTTAAATATTCCCTTACCTGTATATTTTCAAGTATCATATGTACCCCTTATATATGCATTTTTGTAAAAAGAAACTAGTCCTTATGTATGAGAATTTTCACTTTCTCAATTAAAAAACTTTTTATGTAAGTATGTTTTTTTGTAAATGTACCTAATAATAAATCCCTTATTTTGTTAGCACATGCTATCTTACATATTTCCTAGTGGACACCGCGTGAGGTGGATGCATTGAAAAGAATTAAACCACGTGGGGGATTATGGTGCAAGAGATCGGATCTAGCTATGGAAGTTGAAGTCAATTGCGGTGTTCTTACAATGAATTGGTGTGCACAAGAGCGGTGTTAACGTAGGTACCTATGGCAGTGCCACTTGTGAAGCAGGAGAAAGTAGGACGACAACAATAATGCAAGTATTAGCAGTTGGGATGGGGATACAGCTATGACTGCAGACACATGTATGTGATGTTGATGGCGAGAATAGAGCAAGGAACTCCTATCCAAGCTCATAGATGAAATTCGCCATAGCTACGTGAAGCGACATAGAAAGTGATCACCAAGAAAACTTCCCAACTACCTAAAGCATGCCCCTCATCTCCACCAATGTGGTGTGCACGGGATTAGGCCCAAACTGAGTGTGCCTTCTTTCTCGAGAAGAGCCTCTTTACATTCATGAGTTACAACCAACGGCCAATCTTGGCATACACATGAGGTTCACATCATGGCATAGTCAGCCACTTCACCATACACACCACAATATTTAGCATGAAGTTTCCTTTTCAGTACGTGTATTTGCAAGGTGTCCTACTTGAAAATAACCAAAGCGATGTCTAGTTTCCTTTTCAGTACGTGTATTTGCAAGGTGTCCTACTTGAAAATAACCAAAGAGATGTCTGTAGGTAACACAAGAATTTTCTCATGTAGGAAAACGGAGTCTTTTCTAGTGTTTTTCATACAATGAATAACATCATGAGCTTCTGCTGGAGAGGCACCGCATACCTAGCTAGGTACGATTGGGGGCAGGGTACATTAGGTCCCTGCCCCCAATCGTACCTAGCTAAGTGCCTCCGTCAGAGAAGCTCTAATGTGGGAATTATTGTGAGAATTTGTCCAAAACTTCTTGTGTATATATATAAGTCTTGGTCACTTGTGATCCAAAGAAAGATCATCGCGTGCTCAGATTTAGCAGGTCGAAATGTTCATTTCATGCTGGAGGACTCGAGCCGAAATTAGCAGGGGCATGCCGTGCAGCATAGAATGGATCAACGCCGAGCGGCGGGGCCGGGGATGACCGAGGGCCTACATATTCCAGGGCTAATTATAAAAGCCGACTGCAAGTGCTGTTAATTGAGCAGCATCTGCACGCGCTTATATAAGTTACTGATCGCCCTGCACTACTTCGTCTGCACTAGTTATAAGTACAGCGATCATGGCACGCTCAAGCACGCCAGAGTTGCAGGGCAGCCTCCTTCTCCTCGTACTTATCGGCTGCGTCATGTTGATCATCATGAGCAGCGGATGACCACGACGGTGCTGGCGGCCACCGTTCCATGCCCCACGCCCTGCAACGATTTTGCGTGCGACGACCAGAGCCCAAGCTGCTTTTGCAACGACCTCAACGACTGTGGAAACACTTGCGCCTGCGAGTCCTCTACCCAGCCTGGTACCGTCACTCGCGCCAAGCGCAAGCCTGGCACCTAGCTAGCTTATAGCTCATGTAGGTCCTCTGATAGCACATAGCACGCATCCTTTGCACGAACGTGAGATCAAACCCCAAGGCCTAATGTACCGCATGTGGCAATCTTTTTCATGTATAGGGTTTCTACTGCATAATAAAACGATGTTGTGTTCAACATAAGTTAGGCCGCCTTAATATTGGTCCTTGTCACAATTGAAAGGTGAACAGTGAACACACCTCCCTCTCGCCCTCTCTCTCTCTCTCTCTCTCACACACACACAATATTGGTCAAAGTCTCGAAGCCAATGTGCCTTAATATCGGGATTTGGTGTCCTTGTCAGAACTCGAAGGTAAACACCCATGTCACTAATTGACACATCCTTTTGGAAGGTGGGATCAACGGCTCGCGATTGCGAGTTGATTGTGGCCATTGGATTGCGTAGGGAATTCCAAATTGTTTTTGGATCCAAGGCTTGAACCCATTCCCTCTCTCCCCCTCTGCAATGACTCTTAACCACTAAGCTATCGCAGTGTTAAGTTTATAGGTCATGTCGTCGCGGATAAGTTCACACCAAAATTTGGTTTGGTGTACATATCCTCCCAAGCTCACACTTAGTAGGCACTTATAAGTGTTCACATCGAGTTCACACCAAATTTGGTGTGGTGCACATACCTTCGGAGTTCACACTTAGTCCAAACCTAGTTCAAAAAGTGATCGAACCGCTCGGCTTGTACCCACCTCGCAGCACCTAATGTGGGCCATTGTTCCCACTTCCCTAAGGAGGTGTCGACTAGTGACGAGGGGTGAACACAAAACACCTCTCTCTCTCTCTCTCTCTCTCTCTCTCTCTCTCACACACACACACACACACACACAAACAATGTGCCCTAATATCGGTCAAAATTCAAAGGTAAACCTCTCTCAAAACCAATGTGCCTTAATATTGGTCAAATTTCAAAGGTGGACTCTCTCTCTCTCTCTCTCTCTCTCTCTCTCTCTCTCTCTCACACACACACACACACACACACACATTCACACACACACACAACCATCGTGCATTAACATTGGTCTTTGTCAATTGAAATGTGAATACCTCTATATATGTGTGTGTGTGTGTGTGTGTGTGTGTGTGTGTGCGCACACACACACACACACATATATATAGTCCTCCCCCAAACTAGTAGCATCTCGATTGCATTATGTGGATACTACGCGCACACACACACACACATACATATAGTCCTCCCCCAAACTAGTAGCATCTCGATTGCATTATGTGGATACTACGTGAAAGGGTTTAGAAGTTCATCTGCATTTTTTGATCAACCATGTATAGGGTAAAGGGGCCAATAAGGGAAGAGGCCTCTTTACTAGGTTAACCCCCCCCCCCCCCCCCCCCCAATTTGAGTAAAGCTAATAAACGAATGTTGAGACTCATATGTGTGGGTACTGGGCAACTTACTTGGTGATGCATCGGCCTCTGTTTGCCAGTGGTACATTTCAATTCTATTGGCACTTTTTGCCCTATTCTCCCCCGGTATGGCATGCTAGAGGTTCCCTATTGTGTTGCACACAAAAACTTATTTGCACATGCAATTCGTTTATGCTCCATCGTCGAACCTAAAATTTTGGTCCAAGTAGCGTGAATCCAAATTTACATGAGGTTTAAGTGTAGATTTTTCTCACTTTTGCTCAAGGCACCGGGTTTGGGGCCACAGGATCACGTAATCATAACACAATGGTAATTTTCTTGGCTCAAAGGTAGGTAAGAAAAATTGAATCGCACTAGACTCTCAGTATGCGCCTCACTCTACCAAAATTCTAGCTGAACAAGGTGAGATTTCACGATGGCTTTCCAAAAAGGAAATCAAGATATGAGGGAAATAAAAATACAATATACATACATACATATATATATATATATATATATATATATATAGAGAGAGAGAGAGAGAGAGAGAGAGAGAGTCACAATCGCTTGTTCTTGTGAAAAAAGCTCTTTACTCTTTAAAAGCTTTAAAAATAAAAAGGTACACAAAATAAAAGCAATGTAGTCCCATCCTAAGAAAAAAGAACAAGTATAAATTATGTGTTCATGTTTAAAATAATATGAGATGAGCAACGACAAAAAAAATTAAACAAGGCAAAGTCTTAAAAAGCCCTATAAGGCTACGAAATGAAAGGGACCCATTTGACAAACTCCATCAACATTTAATATGAGTCTCCATCGTTGGCACTTAAAACATTGGAAGGATGCCTAACTCGACTCAACACTAATGCTTCTTTTAGAAAGCCAAAAAGGGCGTCAAGTTGTTCACGATGAAATTTTTAATGAGGTATCCACCCTCGGGTCAAAAGACTATAGCACATAGTAATTGTGACCTTAAGGATCTTGGCACAAAGTCCAATGTGAGCATAAATGCTTGAGTACAAAGCCAATAAAATTTTTTCGCATGAATGTTGACAAAAACGCCAAATTGATGTCTTCGGTGTTTATGTCCTACGATGGTAATGCAAATCAATCCACAAGGCACCCAAAGCAATTATTAGTCATAAAAACCTTGAAGACATGCAAATTATATGGGACTAGTGAAAAAATAGTATGAATAGTGAGCGTGCAAGTATAAATATGTGTGTGTGTTTGTGTGTGTGTGTGTGTGTGTGTGTGTGTGTGTGTGTGTGTGAGAGAGAGAGAGAGAGAGAGAGAGAGAGAGAGAGACAGAGAGAGAAAATTAGTGAAATTAACATGCAATTAATGATTATTAGCAAAATCAAACTTAAATTACTAGAATTGGGAGCAATGCACAACTCCCACCAATTTCACAACCAACATTGCACTAGTTAGAATATACAAATGTGGAAATTAGTGATGCAACCTCCGATTTCCTTGAGCTTCTCACTAGTTATGTAGAAAAATCACTCTTAACAAGGGACATGCAAGTATTCAAAGCAAGAGAGTGTTTTCATTCTTTTCTAGATCTTATGGCCTAGTCGGTTATGCCACAACTCAGTAAATGGCACCTTGGCTATGTCACAACTCACTAGATACATACATTACAAAGCGTCAAATTTCTCACTCTTGAGAGCCACAAGGTTACCTTTTTTAATTATCCATGATCCATACCCAAAGGTGATAGTGAACCCAAAGTCATCTAGTTGACTAGTAGATATCAAACTCTTCGTTAGCTTGGGTACATGTCTGACACTTGTAAGTACAAATTCTATACCATTACATATCACCGATTACTTGTTCCAAAACCTTTAATGTGTAGTTCATAAGCATCTCCAAGCTTCACAGTGCCCCGATGGCTATGCATAAGTAGAGAACCATTCTCTATTTGGGGTCACCTGAACACTTGTGTGAGAATCAATAACCCAGCTTGCACATAGTGGCATCCTCTGCAAGATCCTTTTCATCAAGATCTTCTGTGAGATCCAATACATCATAGGGAGGTGTTGTCTGAACCTCTAGAGACCCGTCTCAACTATAGAGATTTAAGAGACTCGACTACATTGATTTCCTCAAGTTTTATCTTGCCATTGTGTTCTTCATCAAACTTCTTATCATCGCTCTTCTTGCTATTATGCCAAGCACAACAATCTTTCTTCATGTTTCCCTTCTTATAGCAATGATAGAACTCAACATTGTGTAGAGAACCCTTGGACTTACTGCATGAGTTCCTGTCGTCTCTACTTTTAGTATGGTTTTGAGTGTGATCCCTCTGTCTACCTATGGAACTAAATGCATTGCCGCCTTTGGCACTATCAAGGGATTCCTACGAATCTTCTCAATCATCAAGCTACCAATACATTAGGAAGGGAATGGGGTCTAAGGGGGCCTCTTTATTTGCCATGGCATTAAAAAGGAGATTATGGAAGTGGCAAATGCGTGGATGCCATGTGGACTGAAATGGTGGGTATGACAGGGCCTAAAAGTAGTGGTCAAACTTGTACTCTTATATATAATATAAAGAGAAAATATTTTTTAAATTCAGAAAACTAAACTTTTCTCTAAATAGTTGAGTAAAAACCAATCCTTTCTCTCTCTAGTGGCTGTCAGTTTCTCCCTCTCTCTCTCCTAAAAGGGGTTCCCTCCAAAAACGTGTTGATCATTCCCTCCCTCTCTCTCTTCTATACCATCTCTCACTTGTCTTCACTTCACCCTTCAAGTTGCTTCTCTTTCCTTCCTTTTAGTTTTCCCTCCCAAAAGCTTTGCAGCAGAAGTTTGAACCTCCTTTCCCTCCTGAAGCTTACTGCATTCTTGAGGGCTGCATCCTCCTCAAGTTGAAGTTCTCCATTCCTCCATGGCCTCACTAAACACCTCTAGCTAAAGCTGAAGATCTGCAGCATATCCTTTTGCTAGATCATCCCTCTTTCTTTCCTCAACAGGTTTCTTGCTCCTTCTCCATTAAGCTCTCTAGAGAGGATCTACTTCCCTCTCAAGCTTTACAACATTATCTTCCCCAGTATAGCAGTAAGTGGCATCCTTCACCTTTGTGTACCATCAAGAATCTTGCTCTTTATACAGCTGAGAACATGGATGTACAATGTCTAATCATAAGTGTTTGTTTGCAAGTTGTGACACTATTCCCTATGGAATCATCATGTACTCGACGACCTAGGAGTGTCACATTGACTCCATTTTATGCAGCAATGTATAAGAAGACAATGGATATTGGGTGACGATGGAGTTAAATTAACAAATGATGTGGGTGACAATGCAGCCCAGCCCAAGAGGTGCACACAAGGTCTCAAGGATTCACATGTCTTCTCGAGCCCACCATTGAAAGGGAAGAATCATGGAGTTAAAGCCAAACACAAGACGGTAAGAGGCTTGCAAAGGTGCACCATGTGTATGTTGCGTCATAACTGAATCTAGAGTCAGCATTGGCTCCATCAAGGTTTTCTACAAATTGTAATTTTACTCCTCTTTCAAGTTTTTCCATCGTCTATTTAGTATTTTTGCCTTGTGTGTTGCTTTTGATGACTGTAAGATTTTCATTGCTTGTTCATGTTTGCAGATGTTTTTCCATCCGATTTTGAAGAGCGGAAGCCAATAGAGTCCTTCATCACAGGAACTTTTAAGGCCATCCACACTGAGCTTGGCAAGTTTCTCTATGCTGGCTGTCTGTTCTTTGAGCTTGCCTCACGTGACATTTTTTTTTATAATCATAGTTATGTCACACCTAGGCAAAATGGATATGGTAATCTTTCTCCAGTTCACTCGCCAACCTTGGAGAGTTTTGAATGGCCTAAGCCAGACAGTGCCTTGATCGCAGCAACCAAAAGGAGAATCGAGGTGGATGTGCAAGCAGCAATGAAGTGTACCTATGATTCCCACAAAGCCATGGTAACATGGTTTATGTCTCTTCGTGTGTTTGTGTTTATATTTCGACTTAAGAGCATTCACAGGACACCAACAATGTGGACTTGAAAAGGGGGGAGTGCAATCAATGAACATCTTGCAGCTGGATGGGAAGCTAAGGTGGTCAATCACTAGGGAGATAGAATCAAGTGCTCTGTAGTTGCTGACAATGTGCATGGTGTTCAAATACCATATTGTGAAGAAAAGCTCGATGGTCTTTCCCTATAGAAGATGGAAGCTGACGATGGAAGAATGGAAGGCACTAGACTCTGAGGTTGCTTCTAGAGATCAATTGACCTGCAAATACGCATCCACACTAATGCAGTGCACCACATTACAATGAACAATGACTGGCACCTCCGTCACCTTCGTGAGTATCTTAATCTCAAATATACCTTGCCCAAGCAATATCTCTTTGTATCAATGAAAAGGTTGTTCGCTCCAGAAAAGAGAAGAGCTTTCTGTGTGAGAACGTTTCGTTTCCGTGATGTATTCTTGTAAAAGCTTGTAACTAACAGGGGCAATGTTTTGAATCTCATTTCGACACATATCTGTTTATTCTCAACTTGTCCAAGTTTTTGATTGGAACGTGCAATTTCTTTGATGTGGAGCACAAATGTTTCCAATGTTGGTGTCTTTCAATGCTTTGTTAGGTGATTTTGTTTAAAATAATAGTTTTAATTTATTTTGACGTTAATTTTAAGTGCTTCTTAAAAAGTGACTTTGGGTATTAAAGTGACTTTCTAGGTTTTAAACTTCATTTCTCACATTCACAAAACTCTAGCTATAAGCTCTCTTCGCATCTTCTTCATGAACGAACCCATGGCAACGTTTACTGATGCACTTCTTACACAATTAGAAAAGGTAGGACTTACAGATCGAGCACATGAACTATTCAGTGTGTTCGAGGGGACAATTGACATGCAAGCCACTGCCAACCTTCATTCAAAGGCATTCGAAAGCTTTCTTGACTACATGGCGTAGCTGAATATGCCATAATCTTTGAGGGATCCAACACGGCGTTGTTACTAGTGGATTTCCTGAAGCATCTCTATGAGGCCGACAAAAACTTTTGGTTTCACTTGTTGAAGTTTATTAAAGGCCTCATGGCATGGGACTACAGGACAGAGGATGAAGATGATCTCATAGATTTGGGCATGGGGTGCATAGGCACCCAATTCATTTCTTGGGACATGGTTTTTGGTCTTACTTGTGCTTGAGGGCATGGATAAGGGAAAATCAAAGGAAAAGGTCAACCAAAGACCACTTGTGACCATTGTGGAGGAATCAAATGAATTTATCGAAGAGATTGATGAGCAAATTGAAGCATCAATGGCACTCGTCCTCTTGCAAGATCCCAGCTCCAATGAGGAGGAAGATCGAATGATAGAGGGAGATGAGGTGTTGGAAGATGTCCCAGACCTCCAAATTCTCACTTAACATGCGGTGGTGGTGGATGATCGTCACTTTCTGTTCCTTGACGACATTGCCAAAACATTAGAACTCAGAGAAGATGAGTCGCTCGTAGTTCTTGCTATCTATGCGGGCATGAAGGATCCCAGTGGAAAGGAAGAGAAAGTCAATTTTCAAATTGACTTTGAAGACCAAGATCTCCCAGCAAGCCTCTCTTTCCTCCTCAATTAAAATGAACAGAAGTTGGTGCAAACAGTAGCAAGTACACTTGTGGAATCAAATCATGTGCCTCTTTCTATGAAAGCGTACCGGAAAGCGCATTTCATCCACACAAACCACTGATCGCGATTGGTAGAGATGATCAATCTAGCATCAATCTTACAAAGAAACATCTTGAAGAGAAGGATGAAGAAACTGAGGTAAACAAATCTTAACCTGGTAGATTGTCTATGATTCCTTACTACAAGTGTTAAAGTTAATTAAAATGCTTTGCAAACGGCATACCATGTTGATAAGTTCGCAATGCGTACTGGAGATTCCCACAACGTGTCCATGGGTAGGGATAGCTCGCTTTGGCACTACCTGAGCCACCTGGGGCCATTGATTCTTAGAGTTTCTCACACAGAGTTCTCCAAGAATGGATATATGGAGCTGCTAAAGTGCAAAGCATTAAGTGCCATACTCGCTGAATATTTTCTCACCCTAAATTCTCACAAATGTATATTGGTGGACAGAGAGGCAGCATTGTATGCCTTTACAGGCAAGCACCCAGGCTCAGTCCTCTCCCACTGCGCCTTGAGCCTAGGTCAAGGGTTGACAAACCCAGAGAAAATTGTAAAATCCCTTGGCGTCAAGTCAGCCATCTGCCCCATACCCATAGATGTAACTCGTAGAAAAACTAATCGATCATGATGTAATATCCAAATCAATACAGAATAATTGTTTTTGTCAACGATTTCTATCAATATTCAGTACTTTTTTTTTTATTCATATTGTCCCAATAAATTTTATTTCTGCAGCACATACACAGGACCTTGAACATGCAACCATCGGGCGGCCGGGGGGCACGTCTCAATGAATCTTTTGCAAAACAGGGTGATAGGGGGGGCGTACGGGGTCAACCGGACCACAAATGACCACAGCGTAGCCCGGTAGGGTCATACGGGGCAAAAAAAGCCCTTATGCGCCATGACGTGCAGGGAGCTGCTCCTTGCGTGTCGTGGTGCACAGGGGTTTTTTTTTTGCACCGCCGTGGTCATTTGTGATCCGATTGACCTCGTACGTCCCTCCCCGTCTCGGTCACCCTGTTTTGTAAAAGAATCACCGAGACGTGTCTCCTGACCGCCCGGTGGCTGCATATTCAAGGTACTATGCATATCAACACTGTCGGATGAGCCATGTGCCGTGGTGGTTAGCTTAAATTTAACATACCCAACAATTCAAATACTTATAAAAAACATTTTGTAAAATAAATTTGAACAATTGCACGGAATGGCAGAAATTTGACATTTGATATTATAGGAAAAGATTACAAATCTCATCACAAGAGAGTACATGGTATCAACTATTTATGATGAACATATCCTTCATTTTGTAAATTGATTGCTAAATCTAAATCGGTATTTTTCAATGTTACACGCTTAGCATGCACCATACAAGAGACGCCATCCTAAAAAAGCTGCACCAAAATGTCTTCGGCGGCATCCTACAGGGCCAGTAAAGTTGTGCATTGTATAGGTGTAACAGAGTCTCTATATTCGTCCATCATCTCTCTCACCACCCGAGAGAAGGCCGCTTTTGGTATGATTGGCTCAGTACTCTTTTGATATTTTTTGATCTCACACAGAGCAAATGTGTCTGGCTTCCATCTCCGCTTTTTTTGTGTCGTTGGTGGTGGTGGAGGAGCCGCCTGCCTAGCCCTTTGAGGAGGATCATCCTTATACATTTTCCACCTCTCCTCTTGGGCTTGTTGCTCTTCAGGTGTCACCTTGTCCTTTTTTCTCTTTACACATTGCTTGGCTCTTTGAGGTATTTTTGAAGGCCTTGAGCTCCTTACCTTTGCTTGTTGGGTGGCTTGAGCTCTATCATCTGCCACCTTTCTCTTTGTCTCTGCTCGTGCTTGTAATTTTCTGAATGAGCTCTCTCGGCCTCGACTCTCTGCCATTCCTCTTTCTCTCTCTGTCTTCTTTGCTCTTCTTGTACTACTCTCTATGCTTCCTTCTTAGCTGCCTCTTTCTTTTCCATCTCCCTCATTCTTTTCCTCCTCTTGGCCTCTCTTGCTTTAGAAATCGGGTCGCCTGGTATTATTTTTATTACTCTTTGTTTGATTCGTGGTGAAAACTTTCGCGGCCTGGTTTCTGTGGTGGTCTAAGCACCAATTGCTGTGACAGTAGGCGAGGGCGTCGGATTTTCAAGCGGACCTCGGTATTCTTCTTTTGTTGCTCTTGTTTCTTGTGTGGCTCTGTGTAGAGTTGAAATTGGTGGGGAATCTGGCAGAGGTGTGTGATTGGCATAGTTTAATTCTTTGAGATCTCCAAAAATATGCCGCATAGTGGTTAAATCATTTGGATTTGATGGTTGGGGAGGCTCTTATGTGTCTGGAGCAGATTGGGGCGCCTCTAGGTTATCCACTTGTGGTTGGGATGTGGATTTGAAGCCATATATTCTGCATGGGATTCTAGCTGTGGATTTTTTGTGATGTGAGTGGCTGTGGTGGTATTGTTATGTGTACTGCCAGTCTGCTCCTGTGAATCGTCCATGTGGTGCAAGATATGAGTGTGTGCACGTTTGTGCTCGAGAGAATCTTCTAGAATGTGCAAACAAGAAATGAACTTCAAGTTGTGAGTTTTGACTTATATAGTACCAAATTTTATTTTAAAAAAACTTAAAAACTCAATAATACTCATAAAAATTAAAAAAACTCCAAAATTGTCAAAATTTGACCCATGGAACCACTGATTGGGACGTCAACAAATCACGTGGCATTAGAATACTATAGAAGTGATTAGTGTCAAAAATTTATTGGTTTTTCACCCAACGCCTGCCATTTTGTCACCTTGTCTCCAACCATTGTCGGAATCGATCTTTTGCACTAGAAGCATGATATGATTGTGATCGCCTCACACTAACCACTTTCTCTATTCTGCATTTCTCTCCCCACTAAAACTTTGTAGAACCAATTGAACATTTTGTGTAGGGAATTGCTCTTTTTCCTCCCACCTCCATGCCATGTATTTTTAAAATACACTGCTTTTGCTTTTGATAGTGCGAGCGCTCCATTCCTTGGCACCCAATGAATCAAATGTGTCGAGAAAAAATGAGCTATGAGCAAAAAGAATATGCTGCAAAAATAATAAAACTTTATAGTGAGTCGTCCCGGACGACCATGTGTCAAAGTGCTTAGGTACCAAGTAAGTGTCTATGCATAGCCATATATTTTGACGCTAGGATGCGAATGGAAAATATGCATGGGGTAACAAAGTGTGGTGAAAGATGTGGGTTCTAAACCATATGTTTAGGGGCTTTTCATGATGAGTTTAGTTTGAAGCTGCGTGGTCTAAACAAAAGAAGTTGAAGAAGACGCGCTCTCTCTTTGACAGTGTAGTTTTGACACTGCATTGTCTTTTGATTGAGGGCTCTTTTTTGGATTCAATTGAAGTTCAAACACTGATGTTTTTTTACTGCAAAGACAAAGTGTTCAACCCACCATGTAATGTGTTATATGTGCGTCTCCCCCCAGGCATGCGCCAGGCATCCACCATTTGCGCTGTGAAACTATTGATTACAAACTTTAAGGTGGATATCTCAACAGGGGTTAGCTTTTCCTTTTCAAGCAAACAAAAAATATCATCTACAAACTGTCACACACGAGCATGCTTAATTCCTAGGGTTGCTTCGTTACCTCTATAGTAGGTGGTAATGTCATACACCTTTTTCCACAATTGAAAAAGTCATAAAAGTCTGAAAGCATATGTTTAGCTTTACTACCACCCATATATATTTTATTAGGACGATCCTGTGTGCTTCCAAATTCCTTCTTGTCCTTTGATAACTCTACTACACCCCCATGTAGACCAACACTTGATAGAATAGACTCGAGTTCTCTAATACACTCTTCCCTTCTTTTTGCAGGCTCCATATTCCAAGCATAATTAACATGGAGCATAAGCAACTTGTCAAGAATTCGTAGACGGGCATGAAGAGTGCACACATGTACATTTATCAGAGGAATCGGTAGAATAGGATCCCAATTTGGATCGTCTATATCTTGATTAGGGAGTACACTCTGGTTACAATTGAGGATACCTTGAAACCATTGTTGAAGTGCTTTACCCACACCTTTCACAGAGTTGACTGCAGCTTTTCTACCCTTACCCTTACCCTTACCCTTACCCTTACCCTTACCGCCCTTTGACTTGCTGGCCTTTAAACCCTTGCCCTTAGTTCCTAATGAGACTTTAATGTGGCAGTAATAAATGCATGGAAAGAGAGTCATTGCACCTTGCTTGCACCCTAGCATACACTTGAGATTTTTCAAGTCTCCTGCCAAATGCCACTCCACTTGGAACGTACTCAGACTTGAAACCTGCAATCATTGTTCTTCTTGTTGTTGCCGAATGGCATCAATGATTGGGGTGTGATTAAAATACCATTTGAGGGACTCATGTGTCTCATGTGGGAGATGAAAATCTATCTCCACCAAATATTATTCTTGGATTGAACACCTAAACAGGTGTTTCTCATCTCGTTGGCATTTAGCTCAGCATTGACGCCCACCAAGGCTCTGTTCATAAGCGTAACACTTACCCTTTTGAGCCGTTGACCTTTGAAAATCTGGCACTCATCAAGCTTCATCACAAATATAACTTTGCCATCACACTCTTCCTGTGTCAACCCATAAAATTTGATCATTGACTCCTAGAGCTTCAACAAGTCAACATAGACATTATTAAACTCGTTGCAACGGAAGGATTTGTTCTCTTCTAATGGCAGGGCATCCTCCATATATAGAAATCCACCCAATAAGCTTGCAAAATCATTATTGACACACCTTTTTGCAACACTGAAACTATAAGGTATTGACAGCAACCTAAACAAACATTTTGCTATGTGACCTAGTGTGACAAGTCTATACAAAGCTTTGTAGGCCTTGAAACTTATTCTTGCGGTTTCACACACCTCCATCATCTCTTGAGGCGACACAATGCTCTTTAGCTCATTGTAATACTTCTTGCACAAAACATTAGCAATGCTAGCATTGGATGGATCACCCAATAGCTCCACCAACTCCTTTGGTTTGATGTATGCTCCAGCAAAGTATGTCCAATCATTTGAGCATCAGAATCGATTCCCATCATCACCTGAGCCAAGTTCTTGCATATTGAAATAATATTACAGCAACCTGCAAAAAATTTAAGAAATTAAAATCTTGCATTTGTATTCCTATCGAGTTTGACAGATATGTTTAGGATTTCAAGCTCCACCACTTGAAGATAGCATAGACATCGCATGTCTCTTGTGCTTGCAAATGTGGTAGCCCAATGGAATGTGTGTGAGATGATCGATTTGTCGACGCATATTACGTGCAGTGTGTTGTAGCTTAACATAATTGTCTAGACGGCGCTCTTGCTCCATTTTTTATGTTCTGCTTTTTTTATAAGCTTTGATATCTCATTGTTTAGATGATTCGTGTCTTCTTGTTGGCTTCCTCTCTGACATACTGAATGTCTTTCACGTACTTCTCTTGCAATGATGAATAGGCAACATAGAGATGTTTTCTTGCTTCCCTTTCATTGACAAAAGCTGAGTGTAATTTCTAGCAGTAGCCAAACAATCCGTCTCTCCCATCTCCAATAAAACACAGTAGCTTAGTGACATTACGAAAAGGTGGTGATGCATTGGTCATTGGATCGCTAGGGTAAATATGGCCATCAAACCATAAGTTGATTGCTTTGCACCCAAGGTTTTGTAGATGATCTCCGGCATTGGGATTAGATGTGCCAAGTCACACAATAGCGTACTCCTGCTCTAAATTAGTGTTTAATCAATATCGTTGTGACTTGTTACTAATGTCTTGCAATGATAGGAGATTGAATGACATTTGTGTTAGTTAATCGAGCAAATTAGAGAGAATGTGTAATGGTGACTGCTACAAGCAGGTGAAGGTGGCTATGGAGAAAAGAAGTGAAGAGTACTTAGAGATAGGAGAAAAGAATTATGTTGTGGAGGAAAGAAAGAGAGGGAGTGCATCTCAATATCCTTTGAATTTGAATTGTTAATCATGAGTGTAGGGAGACAAATGTTGCTGCACACATAGGTAATGGAGTTTTCCATTGCTCTCAGCTGGAGCTGGAGTTGGAGCTGGAGTGGGAGAAGCATGAGAGAGAGAGAGAGAGAGAGAGAGAGAGACAATAAAGGAAGAGAGAGCGGGAGAGAGGACAGATCTACAACCTTGGAGGATCTGTACTCTGTCAGAAAGAGGTAGCCAAGAATGTTCCTTAATGATTGGGAGGGTAAGTGACAAGAGAGAAAAGGGGGGAAAAGAAAGAGAGAGAGTTTGCTCACGTTTTAGAGAGAATGCAGTGAGAGAATGTAAAAAACCTGCTTTTCTGGCAGGGGGTGAAAAGTGCCTCCTTTAATGAGTTCTAAGTGAGAGAGAGTGTTTTATATGTTAGAGAGAGAAGAGGGGTGGAAAAAGGACATTTTAAAATTCATTTACCCGCCTCTCTTTTGGGTTACTAAATAGAATATTATCAAATTCAAAATATGGAAATGGCTATTTTTATAATCTCAGCTTAGGCCTTTTTGCCCTCTCTTTTAGGCTTGGTCAAACTTGGCTTAAGCTTTAAGCATTTCCTTAAACTACCAAATAAAGAGGCCCTCATATACCCCATTCACTTCCTAATGAACATCATGTACACTAGATCTATACTACATTACAAAGTATCCCATCATGAGGATAAATTGTATAGCAAGTAGATACAAGTAATCTCCTCATCAAAATTCAAGCTTGTGTCGTAAGCTACGTAAAAAGTTATACCAAACTCCTTGAGGTAATTAGCCACCATACTTCCTTCCTTCATGCAAAGATTAGACACCTTTTTCATTAAAAAAACTTTGTTGGAAGCACCCCTATTTTTGTGATTTGCACATAGCTTCAACCATACATCTCTAGCAGTCTTTTCACCAATGATAGTGAAATAGATGGACTCTACTAAATGCATGTCAATGTGGATCTAGATTTTGTATCAAGCTTCTTGCACTCAATATATGTATACTCATTCTTGGGTAACTCCTTTGGATGATCAATTTGAACATTTGGAATAAGAAAATCATGTATCTTCTCGTTCAATTGGGGAGATGGGCTTTCAAACTCTAAAGAAAAGCCTACCGCAATTGATTAAAGTACAAAATGTGTGCAAAATATCAATCCCCTTGGCACAAGTTAAAAAATAGCTTGCCATAGTGGCTTGCTCATCCTTGGTGTTTGGCTTTATGGGCAGGGTGCCATCACAAGCAGAGCTCATTAGATGGATATCTAGCCCTACATTCATGAACCATGGTGGAATGAATGACTATATCTAATACTTGACCAAATGGTTCTACATTGTTCGATTCAACAAACCTATTGTAACTGACAAAGTCCTATCAAAAATCCCATTGTACCATAAGCGCTCCCCAATTTGCGTTATATCATGGGATCCATCCTTTGAATCTCTATAGTCCTTCAAGGATATGTGCCCGATGTGAGTTGAATTTATCTACTTACCGATCTGGTCGTGGGATAATCTCAAAGACCTTGCAAGTACCCTGGATACTCCTCTATTTGTACAAAAATCTTGGGACCATGGCAAATAAAGTACGCATATGTTGGGATGTATTTAAGACTCCTCTGGAGAGCATGGTCATTGATGTTGGAGTAGGTTTAAATTGATCCCTCTCAAATTTGGTACTTTTTTTGGATCATGTCTCAATTGCACTGGGACATGAATGGTGCAAATGAAGCAATAGGCAGTGTGGCAAAAAGGTGCAAGCAATCTCATCCAAAGAATCAACAATCTCCAGCATGGAAGTCAAAATTGCAAAGCAAGGTGAAGGTGGGAGCAACACTAAAAATGAAGTGATTGAATTTGGCAAGATGAGCACTCATGTGGACACCCCTCAAGACCACTCTATAGCTAATCCTATTTCAAATGTTAGCAATAGTCAAACCACGCCAAGAGTAAAATTATCCGCATTCCTTGTGCTTAAAACGCCGGTGAAGCCTTGTCAAAAAAAATTCCTTGCCTCTCACCCCGAGGACGGTGAACGAGGGAAGGCTACAAGTCTCTGTGATCAAGTGCAAGAGAGTGAAAACCTTGGCACATAGCAACTTCCACAGTAAGGAGAACCCTCCAGATAGTCAAAAATCCCCCATAAATTTGAGAAACTTCTTTGAGGTACTTTAGGCCAAGAATCCAAAGGGCCTATTTACCTCAAATCTAACCTCTTCCCAACAGACTATTGCGGGGGCAGGTAGCAATGCAAGCAAGGATAGTCCTCAAGGTTTCTATGGAGGAGGACAATGAAAGGGAGTCGGTGATGAATGGTTCTCCAAACGTGGAGGAGTTTGTCCGACTCTCCCCATAATGGACGACCTAGATATTCAATCCTTGAATGGGAAGGGCATAAAGTGGGCCAAAAAGAGTGCTCTTTTTCGGAAGGACATCAAAAAAATAGTCATGAATTGTTGGGTAATTTAAGAGCACCATCTTGACACATCTAATTGCAGGAAGCAGGCAATAAGGAATAAGTCAAGGTGTATTACAGCAATGGCCATGTTGGGTTTAGTGGGGTGCTCTTCATTATTGATAGGGAGTTGGAGCCACAAGTGTTGCTTAACCATGTCTCAAGCAGAGTATTGGGGGTAAGCGTTAAGTGGGCACACCAATTTATTACCATTATTAACATTTATGCTTCTTGCAATGCCAAGGGGAGAGACAAACTTTAGGTGGATCTAAGGGATCATTTTTGGAAGTAGATTGGTGCATCATGGGTGATTTCAATATGGTGGAGGATTGAAAGGCCAAGACAGGCTCGAAAGTACAAGATGGGCTTGGCTAGCCTGCTGGCATGTTTTAAAAAATCCAAATGGAAAACAGTATGAGAGAAATGGGTGTTTCTTGACTTGTAGGTTGTTGGTTCATGGAGCAATTCTCCTAGCTTGATGTATAGGAGCCTCTAGTACGCGAACATAGCTTCCTATCTAGATGGGTGCTATGTCTCCCATCAAGCGAATTGGATTCCACCTTCCATGATGTTGTGTGTCGATACCTCTAAGAGTTTGTCGTATCACTTCCCCCTTAAGCTTCACATAGCCAGGGTTAGTAATGATGCTTGTTTCCTAGAGGGGAAGAAGAAGAAACTAGTGGCCAAGGAGCATCTCTACTAGGACCCTCTCTTTAGGTCCCTTGCTAAGATGGCTCTCTGCAAATTGAAGCATGATGTGGAAGAAGTGGACTCAAGAGGCCACAAACAAGGATCTAAAAGAAGAAATGGAGGAGCTCTCAAAAAAAAATCAAGAAG
This sequence comes from Adiantum capillus-veneris, assembly GCF_014529385.1. Taxonomy (NCBI): domain Eukaryota; kingdom Viridiplantae; phylum Streptophyta; class Polypodiopsida; order Polypodiales; family Pteridaceae; genus Adiantum; species Adiantum capillus-veneris. Next base: position 122,561,303 of record NC_140947.1, read on the forward strand.
GAAGAGCTTCAATGGTAGAGCACAAGAGATGGCATGAGACCAAAGCGCTGCTTCCTGATTTGCAAGCGGAGGAGATCAAAAAGACCCGGTTGTTGGCCAGAGCGCTAACCCTCAAGTCTGACCTTGCCAACCAAGCTCATTTCTTTAGAGCTCTTAAGGTCAAACAGAGAAGGGATGCTATTACAGGAATCACTGACGAGAGGGAGAACGTAGTAAGAGACTAGAATGTTATGGCCAGATCCATGTAGCTTGACCATCTCAATCAAATTATTGATCAGCCGAATTATAGTGCGCCAAATTGGAAATTCAAGGTCTGTCACTTCTTGGAGGTAAACAATTGCTTACCAAGTTGTTTGCAGATGATTTATTGTTCCTTCTTAAAGCCAATAGGAAATGCTTAGAAGAGTCCTCGAGATTGTCAAACTATTTGATATTGCTTTCGGCGCAATGTGCGTGATATTGAGAAATTAAGATTGATTTCACTTTTTGAAAGCGACTCGTTTGACCCGTGGAGTGGTCAAGGGAAGTTGTTGGTAAGGACGGGGGAGAAAAATTAGCGAGCTTGCTGAAGCAAGTTTTGGAGCGAGTTTTCTCTCCCTCCACCCTTGCCGCTCACTCCACTGGATGTCGCCATTGCCACATCTACCACCGGTTTCAATTGGACCTATTTTCAAACAGACCCTCTCCCTCATACTATCTCTCTTGATTTCTCTTTTTTTCCTTTCTCACCCCCTTTGTTTATATACCCCCCCCCCCCCCCCCCCCCCCCCCCCCCCCCCCCAAACACACCCTCTCTCTATATCCCTCTCTCTCTCTCTCTCTCTCTCTCTCTCTCTCTCTCTCTCTCTCTCTCTCTCTCTCTCTCTCTCTCTCTCTCTCTCTCTCTCTCTCTCTCTCTCTCTCTCTCTCTCACACACACACACACACACACACACACACACACACACACACATCTTTGTGCATTAAAGGGAGTATGAGCACATGACAAGAGTTGTTGGGGTAAAGCCCCATGTGGCCGGTTAGGCTAGGCGCCCGCCCACTGCACTTATTCTTTTATGTACATAATAGAATAAGGGGCTCGCACATACAAGGTGAGTTTTTCCCCCTGCAAACATAGGTCTCCTCTTCTTCTGACCTCGTCTCCATTGCTACACACTCACACAAAAAAAGAGACACACACACGAACACTTTTGTTCGCCCACTTCAACTAGTATCAGAGCACCACTGGAGCTTGGCAAAGAAGCAGACAAAACATAGCAAAAACTTTAGCACATTTTTGCACATCTATTTTTGCTCATCAAAAGGTGTCTATTCACACCAATTATCACTATTCTTAACCGATTTTTAGTGCTCTTCAACTTTGCAAAAGAATATTTTCTCAGAACCCTCACCGATTTTGAGTTGCGTAGCTGAGATTGCCTACAGGTCATGTAGGACAAGCTGCAAAGTTTTGCAGATCAGATTTCTCTTGGTTAGAATCAGCATTTTAGGTCGATTCCCTTCACAGTTGACCATTTTTGCGTGCTTTACAACTTTGCAAAAGGAAGTTTTTGTAAATTCGGCACGATTTGGGAGTTATCTACTTCAGACAGCATGGTGGTCCACTTGTCTAGGTTCTTCTACATACAAGTTTTTGCATTGTAGGAGTTTTTGGCATGTGTATGGGTACACATACACATACATACACTTGAAAATCGATATGAAAACCATGTATGCCTATTGTGGTGATTTAGAGTGCTTTTGAAGTTGATTTGCTATATCCAAAGAGCTCGGATTGGGCTTGGTTGTTCTCTTGTTTCATGCATTTCTTATTTGCTCTCAGTGAAGAGAGTGTCAACTGAAAATTTCAGCAAATTTATGTGCATACATTAAGAACATTTGGTGGATGCATGCACTCTTATGGACTCGGGATTCCATAGCGGATTCTTCACAGGTTATGCGCATTGACTTGTGCAATTGAGTTAACTTCAGATAGAGTGGAGCACAGATTTGCAGAGAGTTTTGCACACGCTCTAGCATGATTGTGAGCTAATTTTTCACTTGATTTGGATGCTCATTTTTTGATGCATCCTTTGATGCTCCTTTGTATTGTCATGTGGATGCACATGACGTGTGAATTTTGGAGATGATATTCTTTGTTTTGCAATGGTATATATGGGTTGATTTTCAGCTATTTTTTATCATCAATTTGTGCCATATTTTGGTTGGTTTGCATCCAGATTTTTGCTAGTAATTGCCTTGCTTGCAGAGCGTGATTGATGCACTTTCTAATTCGCATGCAGGACTGTTTTTCACATTTGGAGACTTGAGACTTTGGAGAAGCTCGTGTATTTTTTAGTGCGATTTGATTCACACGCTTTGCTCTTGATATGAGCATTGTCTTGGTTATTTTGGCAGATTGGTCAAATACTGCCATAACTTTGCTGGATTTTCTTAGGGAGTTCATCGTTTATGCGCATTGGTTTGTAGTTGGTATGATTGCATTTGGCACTCAATGGTTGCTTTGTCACGATGTTTTAGCATTACATTGTGAGAGTGTTTTCTCTTGTGGGCTTGAGTGTTTTCTCACCGAATTATGTCATTTGACATGTATGTGGTACTCTCTTCAGGAGGGGGATTTTTAATGAAAGATTCATCAATTATCGCATAGTGCTCTTGGTTACATAGGCTCTTGAATTAAAACCGTTTCTCATCATTGAGCATCTTTACGCACTTGTCTCATTACATTGACGGCCATATTTGTTGATAGATCTCTTGGATAGCTTATATGCCAAAATTTATGTTGTATTTTGATAGTTCTTTATGTATGTGTTAGCCAGGCTTTGGCTATTGTCAGTAGATCGATTTGTGCTTAATCTTGTTCATAGGTTATTGCCATGGATTTGGCATGTACATCATTGTCAGAGTGTATGCTTTTCATAGGGGGTTTGATGGCTGAGACTTTGTGCATTGGAAAGCAAGTATGCATGATGCATTGACTCGATTGGGCTAGGTGTTGCCACTACAGGGTTTGGATGCTAGGACAAAGTCTATGGTTGATGATGAGTGGGAGGAGTTGGATGAGATTACACATTTGATGATCATGTTGCACCTTGGTGAGTCTGTCTATCTCATCCGTTTGGATGCATGTACAGCTAGAGATTTATGCCAAAGATTGTGTAATTCTTTTGGCATAGATGAGTCTAGAGAGATGCCTATAGTCAAAGGAAGATCTCATAGACATAGAGATGATGTGTATTGAAAATGTGTTCATACAAGTCATGTACATGGGCATTGTTTTTTATGGATGAGACAGTGCAAGAGACAGTACAAGAGAGATGTTATCACTTTGATTGATGTGGGAGCAGATCTAGCATATGAGGCTACACATGACACAGATGTTGAGTTTGCTTCTATGTTTACTCCTAACTTTCTTATGTCAATTGATGACACATTACCTTTGTATTGGATACTAAATGCAAGTGCTAGGTTTCATGTCACATCGAGTTGTGATTGGTTAGCACATATGCTAGTGGTATGCTTGGACGTGTGGATCTAGCTGATGGTTTAGTGCATGACATAGTCGGTGCAGAAGATGTCAGGCTATCATTGCCCGAGTGGTGGTGCATCATGTGTGCTACAAGATTTACACCATGTGCCAGGTTTGACACAAATTTTGATTTATGTGAGTCAATTACGAGATAGTGGTTGCCAAATATTATTGACCAGGCACTATTTTAAATTTCATCAGAGACAGCTAGCCATAGTGCAAGGTGCTAGTGTTGGCATGATTCATGTAATGTGAGTACGTCACATGAAAGATGTCATAGTCTCTATGAGTACATAGCCATGCAGAGAGACGAGGTGTCTCTCCTTTGTAGATAGGTTGCATGACGCTCCAGTCGGTGAGCATGTTGAGCCATTTGTGCAGACAGTTTTGCAGCGGGGCTTATCCTTCGTGGATGCGATGACAAATATGGATGGCTTGAGCACTGAGGAATTAGTCATGATTCAATCATTCATGGATATGATTAGGATAGAGGCTTATGCATGTGAGTTGGAGTTGGAAATTGCTCTCAGCACACAAGGTTCAGGATAGACACATGCTTTTGGTACACGTGTGATATGCAATGGACATGAGGATGGATTCCATGGATTGAAGTCTAGGTGTCAGGATGATTTCCATGAGTGGAGTTATGAGCCAGATTTGATTGAGATAGTTAAGTTGGTAGAGATTTCCAAGATTGAATCAGCATTCAAGAGTCTCATATAAGTGCGTTTGAAGTGGGTGCATTCAGTAATGCAATGGTTGATACTGTCTTTGAGCATAGGAACACTTTGTAGCGTATTGTAAGATACTTGTGGGATGTGTGCGACTTTGGTGAAGAGTATGTAGTTGATCGCTCCGTACTTCCTCTACAGCTCGAGCTGAATGCACACATTTAGTGATCCAGTGGTCATTGATTGGGGTCATACTTGATGATGACCTTGTATAGGTTTTGTACCGTTTTCTTTTGTTTTTTCCCTCACGACCACATTGGCCTTTACATGGGAGGTTGTTGGGGTAAAGCCCCACGTGGCCGGTTAGGCCAGGCACCCATCCATTGCACTTCTTCTTTTATGTACATAAAAGAATAAGGGGCTCACACATACAAGGTGAGATTTTGCCCCTGCAAACATAGGTCTCCTCTTCTCTCTTCTCCATTGCTACGCGCACACACGCGCGCACGCATGCTCTTGCTCGTGCACTTCAACTGTATCCCTTTTCATAGCCTTTCATATTCTATCATGTAATGCATTCTAAACTAAACTAATCGCAATAATCTTTGGCATTTGTACAATCTTAAATTTAATAATTAGCTAAGAAGTATCACCAGCAAGCATATTTGGTCCATAACTTTGGTTGCATTTGGAACTATTTCAAGGAAATGATATGAGAGAGAGAGAGAGAGAGAGAGAGAGAGAGAGAGAGAGAGAGAGAGAGAGAGAGAGAGAGAGGGAAGGAGAGAGAGGGAGAGGGAGATTATGTGTGCTTGTGCGTGTGTGTGTGTGAGAGCAAGAGATAGATAGATAGATTCTACTATCATCCTCAAAGGTCAAAATGACTATGGACCAAAGATACATATGACGTACTTTGTATGGGGTTGATAAGCGATTCTCAAGTCTCCAAGATTGTGATGATGAGAATCTCTTGAAGAGCCCAGATTGTCTGGCTGGTAGAGAAAGTGTGTAGGTTTAAGTCATGAATGAAAGTGTGAAGGTCTTAGTCATGAATGAAAGTGTGAGGGAAGCAAGTTCATAAGTGAGCAAACGTTGAGCACTCTAGTATTGTGTGGTACTTATACTCTCGATCTTGCATTGTGCATAATGTGCATAGTTGATGCGACTCTTTTCCATTGCCCTAGTGCCCTATCTTGCATGGAGGGGAGTGAGATCTAAGTTGAATAATTCGGAGAGTGTGTATCATCCACAAGGGGATAGTCTCAATCATATAAGGGTAAACAGTTTCCTTTTCTAGCAAAGAACATGGTTTTTTAGTTGGGGACAATATGGGTGGTGTAATGTATGAAGAGTGACCCATTGGATTTTGTCAAAGCCAAAATACACGTGTGTGTGTGTGTGTGTGTGAGAGAGAGAGAGAGAAAGAGAAAGAGAGAGAGAGAGAGAGAGAGAGAGAGAGAGAGAGAGAGAGAGAGAGAGAGAGAGGAGGGGGAAGAATAGAGAAATATGGGGTGGGAGGGGACCAAAGAGAGAGAGGGGTATTGGGCAAGGGATGGAGGAATATGGTGTGGGAGGGTGCCCAAAAGAGAGAGAGGGTAGTGGGCAAGGAGGGGGCTGAAGAGAGAGAGAGAGAGAGAGAGAGGGGGGGGGGGGGGGGGGGGGGGGCGCAAAGTGCGAACACTTAAACTTGTGAAGTTTTTCATATTTTCTTTTAGGCAAGTTTGAAGTCTACTCAAAATTATGCAATTTTAATCGGATCAAAATACATTAAACCTTTTTTTTAACACATTATGTAGGGGAAGGGTGTGTGTGTGTGTGTGTGTGTGTGTGTGTGTGTGTGTGTGTGTGTGTGTGTGAGAGAGAGAGAGAGAGAGAGAGAGAGAGAGAGAGAGAGATTTCGAAGAAAAGTAAGACCGCTTTCCTTTGCTCTTACTTTCCTTGGTCCAAAATGTGAGAAAAAAATGGGGGTATGTCATATAGTCAATACCTTCTTTTTTTTCGAATGCACTAGCTAGTGGTAAGTGGTATGGTCAACACCCCTTTTTTCTTTCAAATTTTGGACTAAGGAAAGTAAGAGCCAAGGAAAGCTCAAGCTCTCTCTCTCTCTCTCTCACACACACACACACATCTTTCTAAAGAAGGGGATGGAGGAAGAAACAATGAGGAACGGTGTAGGGGAGGGATGCAGTTAAGCAAGGTGATGGTAGGAGGATAGAGAGTGAAAGAGAGTGTGCATCCGTGAGTGCCAATGGATCACTTGGCCGCATTCAAACCAATGACCTTGGTCATGACGGATGAATCCTCAAACCACCAAGCTAGCTCCTTTGGACAATGTCGCCCTTCTTCTTAAGAGTAATACTTTCCCCACCCTTGCATTGCCTTCAAAGGGCCTTCAAAAAATAGTGTCACACATGATAAGGAGACGTGTGGAGCATTGTCACACTCAACAAATGAGTACTTGTTTTTTGAAAAGAATTACAAGGTGTTTACAATGCATTGTAGCCAACTCGCACAATTACGTCCTGAAAGTTATGGTTCTAATATCTTACACCGAAATGGGTTTGGCGTCTTGGTTATATGAGAGTGAATTTGAATCCCAACCTATTAACACATTTGGGTGTACAGTCGTGTGAACTACAACAAGAGGCCATGGTGCTCTTGCTATTGAACACAAGAAGTATGTCCAGACTCGTGTGACAACTGCCCAAAGTGCATGATTGCATGTGTTGGTGTGTTTCAATGGTGACAAATACTTGAACAAGGTTTTGCCCGTCGAAGACGCGGCCCACTCGATTTTGTGTACGCAGCATGCATACGTACGTGCAAATGCACACATGGTGGGTCAAAGCCTAAAGGCAAAGGTTATTTGCGGCACTTGCTTTTCGACAGCGAAAGACTTGCTTTTCGCGGGAAAGCCACCCGCGCGCGTCTCTCTCTCTCTCTGTCTCTCTCTCTCGTAGAAAGTGGCGGCTTGCTTTAACGAAAAAAGGCCGCCCCTATACTTATATAGCTTGCTGCTGCAACGCGGTTCGGAAAATCTAATGAAGATGGTACCTTCATCGACCTCTAATTAGTGTTATGGCGTTCAATTTCCACTAATCATTTGCTTGTTTGAACAGGGAGGCTCGCTGCAGCAACTATTCCACTTATACCGGCCTTTCCTCTTGCAAAACGTGCCGGCAGGGGTACTGATTGCAACTTTTCTCTAAATACGCTTCCTGCAGTGGTATGATCCTGTTGCATCGCACGCACTACATGAAAGAACCCTCGAGGGTTGTGAACCACTACACAGACATCATAAGGGGGCATGTTCCATTGACAAGGGGGGGCAACGTCTGCGAACATGGCTAACACCAGCAGACCAGAGATGGTGTTAGGCAAAGAAAGTAGCAAATCTTCTACTTCTGACTCAAAACGCGACAAGAAACAGGTACCCACTTCACCCCTGCATAATATGGCATTGTCATCCTCTTCATCGTTGTCGTCATCCTTGCCCTACATCAAAAAACCCTACTCGTGTGCATTGAGGCCATCAATATTGTCCTCGACGACCTTGGCGCCACTGCCTCCTTCCATGAAGAGATTCAATTTGTCATCATCGACGCCAAAAACAGAATTGCAGGCACCGTCAACATCATCTGCTTTGTCATCTAGTACAAAGCCAATTCTCTCCATCAGGACATCACCAAATTCATCATCAATGGCCCCGTCGACAGCACCAGCTTCAAAGGAAACACCAATAGCACTGCCACCCAGCAAGGAGACTCCATCCTCGCATGTCACCTCTCCCTCGTCAACCCCGAGCCCTTCCACTGCCACATCCTTAGCCAAGGCAAAAAGTTTCTCAACATTACCACCCATGAAGAAAACTTCAATGTCGACATCACCTTCAACTCCGCTGTTGCAAACATTATCTTCACCATCACCAACAGTGTCTTCGCCATCGTCACCCTCTTCATTGGAATCATTATCATCAGGCGAGATGTCACTACTATCATCATCTTCCTCATCAACAGTTTTACCTTCCTCATCGTCTATGGACACATCAAGACCCGCATCGACATCATCTCCATCATCCTCCCCTTCACAAGCAACCAACTCTGCTGCATTGTCATACAAAGCTATGCCATTTACATCATCACAATCGGTCCCTGTAAACTTTTCATCATCACCACCACCTGCATCCATGAACAAAACTGATTCATCCACATCACTGTCTTCACCTGTGATCACACTGTCATCATCAACCATGGTCACAGCTACTCCTCCAAGAGCATCATCATCAACAGCTTTGTCATCGATGGTGTCGATGTTAAAATCATCTTCAAAGACATGCATGTCAAGCCCCTCGAAGGCGTCCTCAAAATTCATTGTGCTTCCAGAAACAGCTGTTGAATCCACATTCAAACATTCATCTGTGCCAACGGCGTTACAAGCAGATTTGACGACGACTAGCCGCGTGTCATCCTCATTACCAGGGGTAACACTATCATTGTCAGAGTTCATGGCCAAAATGCATGATCTCTTGAACAACCTCATAGCACAAAGAAACACAATCCTAGGAGTGATGAATACTACTCTGAAAAGCTATCTTCCAGATGAAAACACAGAGTTCATTCAAGAGCAAAAGATGCTTAGTCAAATGATTGAGCTTCAAGCAAAGATCATATCAACAAATGAGGAGCTTCAAATTGCAAGAGCTCGAAATGCTCAACTTGAATGGGAACTAGCTCATTACCAACAGTCGCAACTAGACTCCTTCGAGAATCAAGATTTGCAAGTACTAACCTGCTTTGACAAACACAGCTGAGGTTTCATACCTTGATCTTATTCACATTGATGTTTACATGTGGTTGTAAAGCAGGAACAATCACAGCTTCGGCATTGCCAGATGGCAATGCTTGAAGGTTTTTGTAATCGTTTCATGTTCGAATTTAGACACTGGCTTCAGCAAGGCTCAGTGTGTTAATTTTGTCATTTGACTCTTATCATCTCCTAGCCCTGTAAATCCCGTATTCACAGTTTATTGATACATTGCGTAGCTCTGTGTACTTTTGTCTACCGCACCAATTGCTCGAGAGAGCTCTGTTTTCCACTCGACAGCACGAATCAGGAGGAATCTGGGAGTCACGACTCCCATACTGGACTTTTATATTTTTGATGGTGTGCAAGTAAGTTTCTGGAGGCTGTGAAGGTATAGGGAATGGTCCCCTGCTGACCATTCCAAATCACTCTACCATAGTCTCGCTCTACCCTTTCTTGGAAAGGTTGTACATTTATGACATACTTCCAGCATTGATGTCACAGAGCAGCTTCACATGTAAGTTGCAACGTGTAATGTGCACATCAAGATTAATTCAACAGCTTGAACTTCAATGATTGTACAGCTCTGAGTACATTGAAGAGAAATAATAAACCAATGCAGTCGCACAATCGACCAAGAGTAGAATATCAACAATTCAATAGTTTACTTTTCAGAGCTTTGCAGGTGCATATTGAGAACTTTATTCACAACCCCCCATTTCTACTACTCGTGAGAGTCACTTCCCAAACATTCAATACGAACTGCTCATCAGCATTAGAAAGTCAAATAATAAGGCTCTTATGTCTGCAATTGCATTTCAATTTTGTTCCTATAGCATATAATCCTAGATATAATGGACACATCCCACCTCATCCAATAAAAAATATGTCAGTTATGGATTTAGCTCTCTGAAAGGAGAGGCTGCGTCAGTGCACGTAATACAACGATACAACAAGCCTACAAACCATTATGTATATACATCGGGATCCAATAAGAACCTCAAAGAAGTTATTAAAAAAGCTGCTCCATGCAAGCCAAACGCACAAGGCCCTCGCAGTGAAATCAGATTAGAGACTGTACATTTGATTATGCTTCCCTTATCAGGCTGCAGCATATCTAAATGCTACCGGCCACATCCGTGTACATCATGCGAAGGACCCCAAGGTAACATTTTCTTTGCAAGAATAAACTGGCTTTTCTTTTGCAAGCTCCGTTTCATCCTCGAAGGTGTCTCTCTCACTACAGACCGCAGCTCTAACATTGGCTGAATAGTTGATACACACTTGCCTTTAATCTTCAGTCCAAAGTAGAAGGCCGACTTCACAGCTCAAAAACCAATCTGCTTGACCGCGATGCGGTACTACAGCCATATATTATTCACACAAGAATACACTACTCTTTTGTAATTCAAGCTTGTCCCAATGAGCTCTTCACGTTGAAGACACCATGGCACCACGGCGCTCTGTTCATATATTGATGAATCAGCCACTTTTTCATTTACCTCTTAACCAAATTTACAAAAGCACAAGCAAAAAACAGGTTTCACCTCCAGCAGCGACCAGTTTTTCAACGCGAGCCACAATGTGTTTCCCATATGTGTACTTCTTCAAGGCGTGCAGATGCACCCGGATTCGGGAAAGCAACATCTCACGCTGCTGATCATCACAAGTCTCCAGCACTTTTTGTACCACATAGTTTGCATACTGATCTTTCATCATGGCCTGCAATTAGAGGGAGCCCAAGCTAGGTCAAGTACCTACCATTACAATCCATTGTTGCATGAACCAGACTGACAAATGCAGTGTATCTTAGCTTACGACAAAGCCAGTTCAAGAACTTGAATAGGCACTAGAGACTAGTAAAATATAGGAAATCCACTTCCGAACTTTAGAGAATACCTATCTATGCGTTTGATGCCGATAGGGGCCCCCTTTTAATGAAAAATAATTTAAGTAGGAATCTTAGGAGATGCCCTCTCCGTTAACAGGGGCCAGTAGGCTCCCCCCCCCTATTAATGCAGACTAGGAATCTTAGGAGATGCCCTCGCTGTTAATAGGGGCCGGGAGTAGGGAATCCACAGAATGTGGATCTCCATCGTTGGGCTGCCAGGTGCCTTGCGCAGAGCTGAGCAAGCGGATCACTTGGCAGCAGGCGGGGAGAAAACTGGGGCCAGGTACACAGGGTGCACACTTTTTTTTAAATGAGGCCAGGAAAAGGAATACAGCAAGCTGGTTTGCCGAACTGGTCTAGGGAGCAGCAGGCTCAAATCATTTGACCCGGCCGCCTGAGTTTGATTCTGCCTTTCGGATATTTTGGAAATATCTAAAGCTGAGAGAACCTTGGAATTCTCCTCAGAAAAAGGAATCTCGTTTGAGATCCTGGCATGATTTTCAAGATCTGAGCCAGGGCAAGATATGGGAAATATGGGATATAACTTCCAAGATGAGGCACTAGAGACTAGTAACATATGGGAAATACCCTTTGGTGCCATTATTTTCTTCAAACATTATATTTATGCCTTAAACTTGTGTGGGCAGGATGCTCAAATTCTTATACTAGGCAGGATATGCATACAAACATTCTAACAGCAAACTGAACACACTCTATCAGAATTCAATTTTGCACCACACTGAAAAAGAAGACAAGATTGATGAAGGCTCGTACTGCCTCACCTGCAAGGGCTCATTCTCATCTGTCTGCCCAAGCATCTCTGTAATCAATATCTGACGTTCTGTGGGGCCTCCAAACTCCAAGCACTTCTCTACAACATTGGAGGCAAATTTGTGTTGGCTCATTTGCACAATTTGACCAGCCATCTTTGTTAGTATATCACTACGTTCTTCCGGTTTTCCATGCTCCAAAATGTGCTGTTCAACAGAATAAAATTCTCACTTTTAAGGTCAACCTTCTAAAACCCGAATCACAGAAATAAAAATCATGTAAGTACACACCTGTACAACATAATTACCATATTGGTCCTGCGCTAAAGTACACACAGAGCGTAAAATCTCATCCATTACGCCTCCTCCTTTTTGCTCATCAGTACAATATTCTAACACTCGCTGCCAGACCATCAACACACACAACATTAAATTTGCCAATTAACCGCTCATAACCAAAGAAACTTTCCAATAATCAGCCAGCTAGCTACCTGGATGACTCTGCAGCCATACGGATGAGTGGACAGCATAACTACCTGTCCATAAAATGCTGACAATATGAAACTAATGCGATCCGGTGGAACACACTCTATACATTTCTGAATCACATGATTTCCATTTTGGTCTCGCACACATCGCATAACATGGCCATCCAATTCAGATATGAGGTGAATTTGCTGTTCCACATCAACAACCTCCAAAGCCTGGGTTGAAATCCAAATAACACATCAAAATTGTCCTTTTTTTTCATACTAAAAAGAATCTAAACCAGCAATGAGCCATACCTTCTGTATGACGCGGCATCCATACATCTGCAAGCTTAAGGTTAGAACATGACCCACAAGTCGCTCTGCAAGCTCAGTTCGTTGCTCAGTGGTTCCATGCTCAAAAAACTGTTATAGCAAACCATTTATACCACATTAAGTTCAAGCGCACAGTATGTAAACAACTCAAAGCCAGACAGGGTAACAAAGAAGGTAACAACCATCTTGAAGGATACAGATCTAGCAACACCCTCTATCACATTTTTATTTACAAGTGGTGTTTTATTTAACATAATGAACGAGTAAAACACTCTGAGATAGATCGACTACCTCTCAGTCAATATAGTTACGCTAGTTGTATGTAGCTCTAAATGCTTGTTCGAGAAGGCAGGCACACAATCCATCAACCCTTTTCCTAGAAAAATATGAAGGCAGGTTACCTCTCATACCTACATGGAACACTCGTACTTCTCAAATTGATGACTGAGAAGTTTGAGGCCATAGAATGTGCATGCTTCTCAAAGCTGTTTGTGTCTAAATATGTCAATAGAACATTTTGCTGCTGACAATCTCGGCTCAACATTGGATGTTCTCAGCACCTTGGAGACTCGCTTCCTGAAGAATCTCTCCACCCTCATATGCAAGTAGCATAGAACAACATGATTTCCAAAAACTCCTTAGCACTCACATCAGTGTTTCCCACTCTTCCTGTTTCACAATAACACTTTGTCCGCTGCATATGAATGCACTAATGGCAAGCTTCTATTCTCCAAAACTATTTGCAAAATTCACAGGTCTATAGCACTGAGGCATATAATGGAGTCCAAAGAATATTTCCACCCCTTCTGCTTGCCACAGATCCTATCCACTAATGATAAGATGGGCGAAACTAATTCAACCTAAAATTGCAGACCCAGTCATGCTAAGAACTAGGCCATGGGCAGAAGGTACATAGACCCAGTAAGAAGATCACTTGATCAGCAAACAACTTGCAAGCATTAAAATCACTGCACAGCTTGGTAAAGCATATCCATATGCCAACGGGACTGGAGGAATATATCAGGAGCAGCCCAGATCCATCTACGTCGTTGTCTTGTGCATACTATTGACTAAATACTACAACATCCCTGCTGACATTATCGGTCCCCTCTGCATACTGAGTTTTTGTCACGGCTCTTGAGATGCAAGGCAAACTCAGTGACAATCAAGCCTAGCACTGAATACCCTAGATGCAGCAAAATAATTTAATAGGGAGCATGGAATGCGAAAGACAATAGTTCAGATTAGTTTGACGGAGATTGCATTTGGAAAATCAACACAATATCAACTCTTTGAAAGTTTGAAGTTCAAACGAAAACTTCACACTGTAGAATCTGGATGTCTGCCAACACAACCATAATATATACCCAAGGACGAGCCCAGATTCACCCTTAATATGAGTGTACATAACTTCAGAAGGTCACAGATAAGACATGTAGACAAATTATAACAGAGGGCTAAAACACTTGCACATAACACACAATCAAGATACACATAATGTTGTAAAAGAAAGAAAAACGAATCAAGAGAAATTTTATACTTAATTAAAACATTTGAAAATCTCTATTGCATGCAACTATGCACATATATATGTCCGCATACATAAATATGGTGTGTGTGTGTGTGTGTGTGTGTGTGTGTGTGTGTGTGTGTGAGAGAGAGAGAGAGAGAGAGAGAGAGAGAATGAAATGAAATGAAATGTTATATTAACGTCTTCAAAAGGCCAAAGTGACCTATGAGACCAGAAAGTTACAATGTGGTGGAGAGAGAGAGAGAGAGAGAGAGAGAGAGAGAGAGAGAGAGAGAGAGAGAGAGGAAGAAGAAGAAGAGAAGTTTTAACGCCGTGGAAGATCCGAAGAGACTGATCCAAGAAAAAACGCTCATATCCACCTTTACATGAAAGTGCAAGTTACAGAATCATGGGAGTTCCACGTGACAGAGTGACCATCACCTCCATAGTGTTGACTTGATACTGCAACCTCCCCACTCACTTGTCAATGGCCACTAATCAGTGCAGAAATATATACCAAAATACGTTCCCACACACAAATACACACTATGCACAAAGCATAGTCCCACCAGAAGAACTTTCTCAAAATGCCACCACTTTCAATACTCTCTTGAAAATCTAAAAAGCTATAAAAACTTAAGGTCTAACGGATATGTTCTTGTTGCACTCTCGCAGGTGGTAAAAGAATTTATTGATCTCCTTTAAAAGCCTACTATGAACTTCCATTATTCACAAGCATTATTCCAGTCTCTGACTCTTGGCCCCCAATTTCTCCGGTCCATCCATTGTCAATCCGGATATACCAAAAGGCAACATCTTGCATAATAAGGGTTCATCCCCCAAAAAGAAGAATACCTTGTCATGGATGACCAAGCCTATTTATATCACAATGATCTCAAGTTCTCAAGATTTTTTATTGTTGGGATTGGTTTTTGCAGGTAAGTGACTAGTGTTAGGGATGAATCTTTTCTTACGTTTTCTGTACCTAAATGTTATTGTCATGTAATCAAACAAATTAGAAAATGAGATGGAACTCTATCCTTGTTTTAAACTTTATGGTACTATTACAATTGTTTCATTTGCCAAGATAATCTGGTTTATTTATACACATGACCATACATCAATACAAAGATCTATGTACTAAGTTTTTGTTATAACTCAGGGCAAACTCAGCCAAAGTAAAGCCTAACACTAAATGACCAACAATTAATGCATACCTAGACGAATTTTGGAAAAGCCCAAAAGAAGACTGAAAGACATAGACTCAGAGTAGACATCAAGACATAGACTCAGAGTAGACATCAAGACAATATAACCACTAGCTCCATCATGCATAGTATTGAAAAAATTTACGACATCCACTAATAACATTAGTGCTCAATTTCGTGGGGTTACAATCAGACACGATAAATGCTCCCACATTCGTATGAGCATACATAAATACAACAATTTACGAAATAAGACCTGTGTTCTCTGGAGTGCAGGCCAAACTCAGCCATAGCATCAAACATAGCACACTCACATATCTAGAATTTCCATCTAGAAATGTCATATACAAGACCATATAACCATCTAACGATCAGCGCCATATTAGCACATTGACTAAACGCTTCAGCATCCCCCACAACATCACTGGTGCCCGATAGACCTAGGTATCAACATATATCCCCCCCGCCCCCCGGGCAAAAAAGAACACACACCAACATACATTGAAATATGTATAATATATATACCTAGATGAAACCAAGATAAGTCTAGATTCACCTTTAAAGGAAGTGCAAGGAATA
Organism: Adiantum capillus-veneris; assembly: GCF_014529385.1. Classification (NCBI taxonomy): domain Eukaryota; kingdom Viridiplantae; phylum Streptophyta; class Polypodiopsida; order Polypodiales; family Pteridaceae; genus Adiantum; species Adiantum capillus-veneris. Next base: position 122,577,067 of record NC_140947.1, read on the forward strand.
GACTCAAGATAGGCATCCACAAGACAACATAACCATCAGCTATCATGCATAGTATTGACTCAATACTGCGACATCCCCACTGATGTGCCCAATAGTGGATGCAGAACTAGGTACCAATATAGGCTCCCACACACAAGCATAAATCAATACAAAGATCTGCATACTAAGTTTCTATCACCACTCTAGAGATACATTAATAGAAGGGTCTGCGTGGCAACTTCTGTCATGGCTCTAGAGATTTGAAACTTGAAACAGGCAGCATCTAGCGAGGTTGCTGTGATTGGGCTCCTTATGTCAAAATGTCATGTTCTTGTGCACATAGCCGTGCATGGTCTATGTGCACTAGAGCTGAAAAACTATTTCCGAGAGAAGTGAGTCAGCCATACAAGTTATACCAGCCGCAACTGACCCCTGATTGACCTCATCACTTAAAACTGGTCAATACCAGTAATAAAACTGGAAATGCTTGCATAAGGTTCCACAACTCAAAAAACGTTAGCATAGAAAGTGCACAACCTTTCAAAGGATAGCTTGTAGCACCTACATTGATAACCAAAAACCCATCTACAAGTCAGTGACAAGAGGGTAAAAAATAACACCTTCTGAATCACGTAGTTCCCAAACACATCAGTCATGAGCGTGAGGGCATGTGGCAAAACTTCTTGAAACACAGAAGCCTTCTCCTCCAAAGATACCGTTTCTAATTTCTGCTGGATAAATCTGCTGCCATGCTGATCAGCACTGTACAGAAAAACAACTAGAGTTGCTATAATTGATCAAAAAGCCTACAAAACAAGAAAAAACATAAGGAGCCATGTACCTGAACTCTACAACATGACCTGCAATATCCCCAAGCTCAAACCTCCTTGTTTTATTGTTCTTCAACTCTTCCAGCAATGATGATCCTTTATCTTCCCCTCCATCACTTGCCTTTTGTCCCTGCCAACTCATGTAGGCCCCTCCAGCAGGTGTTCTGGCACCTCCAAGGGGAAAACGGAAATTACGATCACCTTGTCTCAATGAAAATGCACTGGGGACTAAAGGAGAATTTGGAAACATCGGGCTAGAGATAGGAGAGCTCCCATATGGCATTACAAACCCAAGTGTTGGAGGACTACCATAGTACGCAGGGCTCATGGAACCAGGTTTGCTGCCCAGAGGAAGACCATAAGACCCACTCCTTTGAAGCTGGGATTTCTGATCTGCTGTGTACCCAAACATAGAGTTTAAATGGTTCTTTTGCATTTCCAAGGAATCCATAGGATACCCTCTTAAAAGGGAGGGATCACTTAAATTTAAAGCATTTCGAGCATCCTCCGTGGAGTACTGCTGCAGATAATGATAATAAAGAGGGTCTTGCAACGGAGATTGCAAAGAAGCCCCAGTTTGACCTGCATACTTGTACAATTGTTGCATATCTAGCCCTGCTCCATTTTGTGATCCTGGTGCACGGGCACCCATGCCAGCAGCTACAGCAGCTGCTGCTGCTGCCGCAGCTGCAGCTGCTGCAGTATCATAAGCTGGATAATTCGCCATCATTGCAGGTATAAGGGCTGGGTTCATGTATCCTCCTAGTCCATAGTGAGGTGCATATGCCTGCAAGCTTTGATAGTAAGGAGCCATGTAGGACATGGCTGCTGCAGCAGCAGCGGCATACATATTGTTTGCATTATTTGTAGCAGTACTACTCTGCGCACTTGCTTGAGAGTTTGACGGGCCAAACTTAGCCTGAGCTCTGCTACTTGATTCTAATCCAGAGAGCTGGTGTTGCTGGGGATGAAGAGTTTGTGAAACCTGTGACTGGGGTTGACTCGGAGGACGGTTGTTGTGTTGCAGACGCAGAGGATGATGATCTTCCCCAGCCTCCTGCTGCAACTGTTGCGACTCATGTTGCTCTGACGAACTCGAGCCTTGCACTCCCAAACTTAAACCCTGCATGGAAGCCACCAATCCAGAGGAAGCCTTCCCAATGCTTGCACTTCCAGTTAAGAGTGAAACATCAGGCTCTGGTGTTGGGAGCCTTGCCACAGGCCCGGAAGACCCTGCAGAGCTCCCCATCATGTGAGCCACACCTGGGTTAGGAGTTGCTGATCGTGAGCTAATTACCGGGTTTGGGGTTGTTGATCGAGAACCTAAAACAGCAGTAGGTGTGGCTGAACGTGAGCCTAATAAAGTAGCATTCAATTCTGCCACGGCGGCGGCAGCAAGCACTGACTCTCGCAGATGTGCAAGCTGTCCATCCGTCTCAACCCCCTCTTCATTAGCCGTACGACTTGGAGGTCGCAATTGGCTGAAAACAGGCGATGGCGTTCTTGGAAAATCTTCCTGTTCAGAATTCACACATAAAACTTAATCCGATGAATAGTTATAAACAGGCCTAATCACAGCAACAAAGGCACAAGAAAATGCAGCATGTGCTGATAACACAAGCTGTTTCTCTCGACTGCTCCCAGCATCCAGTGCGAGATTAAGTCGCAAGCATAGGCATATGCTTTCACGTGACAAACAAATATCAGACCAATAACTACAAAACCTCCTGAAGGTACTCAATTCATCAAAATGCATACCTGAATAAGGTCAACCAAACTTTTGGGCCGGTTCGCATATGAAAGCCCTGCTGCCCCATCGGCTCCACGCTCACCCCAGACCTGCCTCAAGAGACCTGCCATTGGAGATTTCTCCTCCTCAGACTCCGGCTCTTCAGTATGTGTTGGAAGCATAGGTTGCGTAGCAAACAATGATCTGCTACTGGTGTCATCAAAAGCTCTCAACTTTCTCTTATCAGTAAGGCCGCCAGCAGCTAGACGTTGTGCAAGAACATAGTTTTCACGTGTGACCAAGGGCGGAGGCAGTCGAGGATTTAAATTGACATGAGAGTAGTAATAGGCTAAATATGCAGGATCAGAACGCAATTCTTGCTCCGAATCGATGACATCCGTGCCATCACCGGCCCCTGATCCAGCCACCTGATTTGCATACAATCCACCCATTGATGCAAGAGACCCCTCAACACTTGGGGGAGCACTTCCACTGCGATGAAGACCCACATCCCTCTTGCTGAGTATGTTATCTAAACGTGAATGGCTTCTAAGAAGTATCCCAAGTTCTTGTGTCACACTGTCATGGGTTGAAGATGGTCCACCTGATGCCCTTGCATCTAAGCCTCCTTGCATACTATTTGCAGCCATTAAGCGCATAGGATCTTCCGTTGCCATGTCTATTCTACAGCAAAAAATGCCTCTTGAATGACTTCAATGAATAAATGATGAAATTTACCCTCCTCAAGGCGGTGTCACTGTCGCCCATGTCAGATCCTCAAAAGCCTGATTTTCAGTAAACGCCTACATAATACATTTGTTTTTGGTGTTTCCGAAACCACCTAACCCTCCCTGATCATGCTGATCAAGTCAAAAGCCGCTGAGCACCAATCACTTGCCAACAGCTATCACAAATGCACATGGATCTGTTGATCATTGTCAAAAGATGAAGGTCAATGAAAAAAATCATTGAGATATTTGATTATCTAGCAGCATTAAATTGGCAACAGAGAGACTGCAAAAGGAGCATTTGATGATTGCTTAAGTCCATGTGCTTTGACAAAACCTTCAATGTGAGAGCCAACTATCAAAAGACGGGTACATTCGACATTCTTGAAAATAGGCAGAACCCATGGTGCACAGAGCCGATTGAATTTCATAAGATACAATGCCTATGCAGGAAGGGTGAGCTTAAGATTGGCAACGAGCCAAATTGACAGGCACCATTTCGAGGCATTGATATCAGAAACAGGAATGGCAAAGCATTAAAACAAGTACCTGAAAGACCCAATGCGAAGTTGCTCAATAAGAGCTCCATGGAGGACCTCATGAGCCCAAATGAAACTTCACTGCTCTGCAATCCTTTTAGTAGGGCGTGCTGAAGAGGTGCTATAGCTCTAGGGAAAACGCTAAAACCCTTGAATTGATGCTCTCTATCTATATATCTCTTCTCATTCTCTTTCTGTTTGTTCTCTTTCTCTCTCTACCGCGATGCTGAAAGCCCTTGAACTCTGTGCGCTCCCTCTTCTTCTCTCCTCTCTCTTTCTCCTTCTCTCGGGAAAAAAAATTGCCCTTCTCTGTGTGCAAGCAGCACAGAGCTAGGGCGTTCGAGAGAAAGCTCAGAAGCTCTCAGAATCGAGCAGCGAGGGGGTCTATATGCCCAACAGAAAATCGCTCCGAGAGCTCTGGCGAGGAGAGAGAAATTAGGAGAGAGAATCTGTTAACAAGCGCGGGAGCGCTGGCTAATGCAGCAAATGAGTAATCGAAGCCGTCGATCTGGCCATCGAACGGCGTCCAGCAGCTGGCCCATGCAAGCTGTCGTGTCTCAAAGGGCGGAGTGTTTGACGGCCGGCTGACCGATCCGCCTCTATAAACCCTAAATTGGTCAATCAAAAATAACTCAGCATGTTAATTTCAAATCACAAACTTAACCCCCTTAGGCCTTAGCTATGGACAAATCTACTTTTATGCTATTCCCTTATTTGTCCACTTACAACGTAAATTTAAAGTGACAATATTGTGACCTTTCCTCGCCCCCAACCGTGTGTTGCCGTTTGCTCGTGCATGTCGTCGTGTGATCTTTTTGCCTAAACTACACCATGTTGAAGCACTGAGATCCAATCATAAACTGACTTGTTAACGTCATCCTCATATACCTAATGTCGAGGTTCAATGGCATTATCCTCACTGTAGTAGATACTGATCATGGCCAACCCCTCCCTTTGATGGCAAAGATTAGTTTGTTTGTGGGGCGGGCTACGATTTTCCTCTATAGTCATCAAACTATGTGGGTGGTTAGTTGGCCTTGTCCAAAAGGGGATAGGAAGTAAAAGGATCCATGGAGGGATAAAAATTCCAACCGTCCAAAAAGCTTGACAGTTTGTGCTAAACCATGAGGTATAGTTTTGGGGTTGATAAGTTCCCATTTCCAAAAGTCAACATGTGGTGGAGGGGTCCATCCCCCTCATGCAATAGAGGTGGAATGGAGGTGGGTACTCTCAAAGCTAGCTTGAGGGAGGGAGGGAGGGAGGGCAACCCCACCTAGTCTGAGAGGGAGAGGCACTCTTCACTTAAAAAAACCCCACTTATGTGTGATCCTCTCTCCCTTATACTACTATGTGGGATTTAACAAAATTTTCCATGATTGGGTACATGATACCTTGTGGGAAGAGACAGTCCCCCTTTAACAACGTTTGTGCTTTGGAAAAAAGAGAAAAAGAACATTTGCATGTTCTTCCATACAACCCTTAGAGACTCTTCATAGATTCTTTCTCTGTGAGTCCCCCTCACACGATCATTAAGATGCCACTTTGTGACGCACCCCAAAGATTTGTTTGTTGAATCACTTTCATGGCATTTCAAGTCCTCTCCTTAATATTGTGGCCACACCTACAAATTCCTCTAAAAGTCAAATTTAGGCTCCAATTTGATGGTGGAGATTTTCAAGAAAATTTGTAATTTCAAAGAAGCCCAATTCATTTCAAAAACCCAAAGAGAAGTTCCCATGCAATTTTGCATGCTTTGTAATAGTAAACCAAAATAAGAGTGTTTCCAAGCCACAATAAGTAGCAAAGTTTTCTTTCACTACTACAAGCAACAAATCTTTTTACTATCAATCGGGTATCAACTGTATTTAGGGAGTGTAGGGCCTTTTGGGAGTGCAAATCACATAGACACGATGTTCCGTCTGCAAGCACGTAATTGTGGGTCTAGTTACATGCATCAACACCATCCCTATGATAGGATGTAATGAGAAGGCTATTCACATTATATGGGTGGCCATTAATCGACCAACGCCAATGATGTGTAAGGGTTCATAAGTTATGGTCTTCAATAGCAAGCATCCTCTCGCATGGGTGCTCTTCTCTCCCATGTTTGCATGTCCAAGATGATCCCATCCACCCCCCCCCCCCCCCCCCCCCCCCCCCCCCCACCTTTAGGGTGGGGTGCCACCACCCTTCCACACCCCTATACTGCCTTGTGTAGTGTGAGAGAACACATTTTACCTTCCTCCTCTGATACAGTTTTGTATACAAGTATCATGCGAGAGAGAGAGAGAGAGAGAGAGAGATGCCATGTGTCCGCAAGAATGGGGAAGTAGAGAGAGATCTTTTTCTTGTGCACCTCATCGACACGAGCCAAGGTGTACTAGTCTTTTCTTGCTCTGTTTGGCGATGGTATATTGGATGCAAAGCAGGCTGTCTGTGTATTTCTCTTGCCCTCGTCTGCAGAGAAGGTGCCCAATGAAATGGAAAAGCGAATATATAGAATGGCTCTCTTGTTGTGAGCGCACGTAGACACACACACACACACACACAGAATGGCTCATTGGCGCATGCACACATGCAGCATGTAGAGAGTGACGAGAAGCTACAGCATATAGAGAGAGATAGAGAATACTTCTCCTCTCGAGCACGTAGCTGTTGCAGCAAGAGAGATCGTGTGCGCGTCGTGAGGGAAACCATGGAAGGGAGACATGAAGGGCAGAAGGAAGCGCAAGTAAGAGGAAGCCATGGGGGGGGGGGTTGTTTTGTGCAGAGCTGTAATGGTGATGATTGTGGTTCTTTTCTTTTTGAATTAGAAGATTCCTTAGAATCTCATAGATTAATTTATTGTGTTTTCAGTAGCATGGATCCAATAATAGTAGAAAGTATGTGGGTGTATGCAAGATAGAGCGTACCCACTTTCCATAGTTCGCACCCAAGTGTGACCTCCACAATGTGGCTAACTCGTCCAGTTACCCTCGTGCCCGAAGCAGGAGCTTGCGACGCGTGGCATACTGCTAGAACTCGGCGAGTTACTGGTAAGAGGCTCCACGTAACTCACCGAGTGACGTGGTCATGCCACAAAGGTGATAGGTTACTTCCACGTACATGCGCAAGCGGCATTGCCACGTACCTAGCCAAGTAACGTGGCAATGCCAACATAGGCAGCCACGTAACTTGGCGAGTTATGTCATAAAAACTAATATCTAATTCTCCCAAATGATTTTCTCATATTAAACTGATCATTTAATATGAGGAGGTACCATGCGAGTAAAAGCTAGAATATTGGTAAGGCTTCCAGACCAGTCTCAACAGGGATCCACAGGAGGGAAAATAGGGATCCAAAGGGGGACACTTTGCAAAAGAGCAATGTGCATTAATGGAGCTTAAAAGACCCGAGGTTAAGCTCCATTAAGACTTTCAGCACGGATCCAAAGGGGGACAGTTTCCAAAAGAGCAATGTGCATCAATGGAGCTTGAAAGACCTAAGGTTAAGCTCCATCAAAACTTCCATAAGCTAAGGTTCCAAAATTTAATTAAAAAGACCAATGGCCAAAAGTGGGGAAAATTGGATGATTAATGGGAAGACTAAAATGTCTTCCCACATCCCTAGGAAGGAGGGGGCGAGCCCTAAAGGTAGGGGAAGAGAGAGAAACACACACTCACACTCCCAAGCTCTCCCTTTCCACAAAGGGAATAATGGACACATGGCAGTCTCCTAGCCCAGTTGTCCCCAATCTCCCCTCAAATCCTATTGGATGGCCATAGAGGTGGATCACCAATGAGAATTAGGCTAGAGTAAAATTAGTCTAATCAATCTAAAAATGCTTGATAAAAGAACCAATAGAAATTAAGCTCCCTAGAAGACTATTGGAGAGTCTACCAAGGGGTCCAATGAGCATCAAGCAGCCCAACGGCTTGCTTGATTCCTATTGGCCAGAAGACTAAAAGATCCAATGAGAGTTTAAATCAATTATTTTACTTATCTAAAGCTCTCACAAAAGGGGAAAGGGGGACACTTGTCACAAGACTATCAACTACGTCTCTTAATTGCTATTGGCTAAGCTTTGCAGGAGCCAATGGGAAGCCAGCAAGAGCAAATGGGAAGAGGGGTAGAGAGAGAGAGAGAGAGAGAGAGAGAGAGAGAGAGAGAGAGTTGGCATTTTTAGTCTATCTAATTTTTGCTACACACACACAACTCATGTGTTGAGCAAGAACTCCATCTCCTTCTCCAAGCATTGAGAAGTAGAGGCCTACACCAACAACTCTTGGCTATGGAATGCAAATCAAACCAAGAGCCAAGCTTCAATAGCATGCTCATCTCCTCTACCATGCTAATTACTAAGCTAAGCTATGCTATAAGAGTGATTATGTTAGGAGAATACTTCTTTCTCATAAGATACATCTTCTTCCTCTTCATCTTTCCTCATTCCCTACTAGCTCTCACCATCTTTGAAGGTGTGTGAGGTCTTGGGACTGAGGCTAGGTCCACTATGTGTGTTTTTCAAGCATAATTTGGTGCATGAAGCTTCCATCTTCATTGCACAAATGAGTTTTGTCAAGGAACACAAAGATTGTATCGTACAAAACTCTCCCCTTGATGGGAGAAGCTATAATACAAAGCCTTTTGGGAGGGGGGACCGGTTCCGTGTAAATCCGGTCCTCAACTGTTGTCAATTATTTCTCTCTCTTTTCAAGTATTGTCTATGCCAAACTAGCTAGGTGTAATTGCTATGTTGCTTTCTCTATGCTCATTTGTTTTTGTTCTTAATGAAATGCTCACTATGTTATCATTTTCCGCTACACACAAGCTACTGGTGCATTAAATGTTACATTGGTATCAGAGCTATTGGTTTCTCTTTTCTTGCTCAAGAAGAGAGATCCTCAAGCTTGCTACAAATGGTTGGTGTTATTAATTGCAAAAGAGTAAGTAGAATAGGGATTTTTCATCCTTGAAGCACGCCTGCTTTATGCAGTTAACGGGGATACCGTCGAGAGCTATGGTCTTAATAATGGAGTCCTATGGGGCTTGCCTATGGATTTACCATTATTGAGCTATTAGAAGCTAGACAGGAACCGGTGTTGTCTCGGCTCTGTGAAACCCTCTCTTCTATTCCTTGGAATTAATAATATTTGAGCCACGGGTATAGATGCTTGAGTGCTTACCTTTGAAGGTAAAGAAGAGTAGCAACTAGGGCTCAAAGTGCCAAAGTACTAGTAAAAATTTACATCTAAACTTTGCTAGTATGGCTGACAAGGGTAAAGAGATTAAAATAAATGTTGATAACTTTGATTTTGCTAATGATAGAGCAACTAATGATGTCCCTATGCTTGTAAACTATCTTGTTTCTAGGCTTCAACAAGCCCTGGGCAATCCATCCCTCCAAGGTCAAGTGCTACAGCAATTGTGCACCCATGGTATTCTCCAAACTCCCCACCAAGAAGAGAGAGTACCTACAAAAGCTCCTGGTGAGACTTCCAAAAGAGGACTCTCTCTGATAAGGGAAGAAGAGGAGGATCCATACGAAGGACTCAAAAACTTACTACTCGATAAGGCATCTCCCTCTCAAAGGAGAGCCCAAGTTTCAATGGTAGAGCCTCCATCAAAAGAACAAGAAAGAAGCGAGTCTCCTATCACCTCGGCGGAGATGGCTCTACGAAGATGGCGGGGAAAAATGCTCTCCAACACCCCTAAACGGAGAAGACCATTGCATACTCCTCCTCACCATAATTCAAAGAGGGAGGAAAGGAAACAAGGGAAGAAAAAGACGAGAAAGAGGTCACCCTCTTCTCCATCTTCCTCATCCTCTTCCTCTTCTAAAGAAAGTAATGGTGCAGAAGAGGAGGAACAAGGGAAGAAAAAGGCAAGAAATAAGTCACCCTCTTCTCCATCTTCCTCATCCTCTTCCCCTTTAGAAGAAACTGATGGTGCAACACTCAAACTGCCCAAGAGAAGAGGCCATAGGAAATCCTATGCCGCCTGGAAAAGGTTGTTCAAGCTCAAAAAGTTCAAAGAGGGAGGAAAGAGCATCTCTTTCCTTACCTACGATGGCACCTTTGGTGCTATGGACAAAGTCTTGGCCTTTATCCAACAATTCGATGCGGCGTTTGGAGATGAGGGCTTCACCGAGTCCTCTAAGCTACACCATGTAGGCAATGGTGGTCTGGCCTGCGAGCAAATGGTGAAGCTCCACGAACATGGAAAGCTTTAAGAGCTTCCATCATGAAGCACTTTTTGGCTAGCGATGCCAAATACAGAGTACTCACCGAATGACAAAGCTTGAAGCTCTCTTCCTATGAATCTATTCACAAATATGTAGACAAGTTTTGGGATTTACATCTCAAAGCCACTGTCTACGAAAAGATGGATTTTGGAGAGCGAAAACAACAATTTTCTACGGGTTTATCTAAGGATATGGTGGAGTATGTTAACTCCCAAAGGCCTCGCACCATATTTGCGGTCATACAATCATACCATGGTGGCTTCAAGAATCAACTTCCAACAAGGGGCTAAGAGAAATCTTAAGCCCTTGGAAAACAAGGACCGTAGTGAGATTAAGGGGAAGGACAACGTCCAAAAGTCTCCCAAAGGCAACTTCAACAACAACAAAGACAAGGAGAAGGGAGTTTATAAAGGCAAAAATAAACTCTCTCTTGAAGAGCTAAAGCTTTATCGAAAAGATAATTGTTGTTACAAGTGCGGGGAGCAAGAGCATGCCTATCGTGCTTGCCCCCACAAGAATACACGTAATGAGCCTCCTAGAGGTTCCATGGTCGAAGTTCAAGAAGGGGACGCTCATCAAAAAGGATCTCCTCTATGTCATGCTTGGGGAAAGGTAAGAGAACATGATGCTTTCATTCTCTATGATCGTGGTTCTAATCACAACTTCATATCCACAGAGTTGGCCACCAAGCTAAGCATCCAAGCCTATGAGATGGGAGACGTCCTACCTGTCGATGGTGCTTTCAAGGGACAAGAAGTCTCAGTCAGTCCCTTAATTAGGAAATTGAGGCTCGATGTCCAAAGTTATGTGGACAAGGAGGATTTCATCATCTCTCCTCTCAAGCATGAGGATGTAATCCTAGGGGCACCATGGTTTGATCGCATGGCTACCAATGTTAAATTCCTTGAAAGACAAATCTACTTTAGCTATAGGGAAAAAGATATGTACATCGATGCTAATGACTCAAGTAGCACCATACCCGTTGTACATAAGCAAGATTTTGATAAGTCAATAAAGAGCTCTATTTCCGTGTACATGATTTTTGTTAAAGACTTTCAAAATGAACCTAATGTTTTAGCAAAAGAAGATATAGGGAATCAAAAGGAATTAGAGCTATTAAATTTCCTAAATGGATTCCAAGATGTTTTTATTGACAACATACCTTGTGAGCTACCTCCCAAACTTAGGGGATGACGACCCTGTGATTGAGCTTCTTCCAGGAAGCTCGCGCCTAATAAACCTCCTTATCAAGTTTCTCAAGCTCAACAAGAAGAGATTATGTGGCAAGTGCATGAGTTGGTTGAGAAAGGCATGGTTAGGCCCATCTCCATTTTGTTCACCAGTTTTATTAGTGCAAAAGAAAGATGGTACATATTGTTTGTGTGTCGACTATAGAGCACTAAATAGGATCACTATCAGGAATAGGTTTCCCGATCCACGGGTAGAAGACCTATTTGATAAACTACAGGGTCGACCTACTTCAGTAGGATTGACCTAAAAAGTGGCTATCATCAAATAAGGATAGTTGATCAAGACATTGTAAAGACCGCATTTCGCACTACGTTTGGTCTTTATGAGTACATTGTCATGCCTTTTGGCTTGACCAATGCACCAGCCACATTCAACCGTCTGATGGAGAAGCTATTCAAGCCTCACCGAAGCTTTACTAGAGTGTTCTTTGATGATATAATCATCTACTCTAATTCATTAGACGAACAAAAGCAACACCTCCAGGTAATATTTCAAGTTTTACGAGAGAATAAGGTTTATATAAATCGAAAGAAAAGTGAATTTTTCTTACAAGAGATTCAGTATTTGTGTCACATTATCTCTCAAGATGGCATCCAAATGGATCCATCAAAGTTAGAGGTAATAAAAGGATGGCCTATCCAAGGAATCTGCATGAACTAAGAAGCTTTATAGGTATGTGTGCATACTATAGACGCTTCATAGAAAAGTTCTCACAAATCGTGGGACCATTACATGACCTAACCAAGAAGAAAATTAGGTATATATGATCCACCAAGGAGAACAATGCTTCAAAAAGCTTAAAGAGAAGCTTATCTCTCAACCTATGCTTGCACTGCCGATCTCTCAAAGCCATTTGAGGTCCAATGCGACGCATGTGGTGATTACCTTGGAGCTGTTTTGCTCCAAGAAGGGCACTCCATAACCTATGAAAGTCGAAGGCTCGACCTTGTTGAGCAAGCTCTAGGCATATATGAGAAGGAACTCTTAGCAGTTCTACATGCTCTAGATTCATGGAAGCACTATTTTTTGGGGACTACTTTTATTTTGCGAACGATCACCAAATCCTTAAGTACTTCATGACGCAGACCAAGCTCTCCGACAAACGAATGAGGTGGGAAAATTTCCTTTCGCAATTCCATTTTCAATTATTGCTCACATTGCTTGCAAGCATAATCAAATAGCCAATGCACTCGCAAGACTACCAAGAGTGAATGCGATATCCATGGCAACTCACGATGACCTATCTTCTATGATAGATGAGTCTGCTATCGATCCCGATTTTAAAGATGTGATTTCAGCCCTTGCACTAGGGAAGAAGGAAGAACCATTTACCTTACAAGATGGTTATCTTCTCTATGGCAACATGCTATGTGTTACTAACTCACTATGTGAGAAAGTAATGTATGAATCTCATGCTCCTCCTTATGCAGGGCATAGATGGATTCAATCTACCCTAAGAGGGATAGAAACATACTTCTATTGGCCTGCCATGATAGCAAACATACAAGTGTATGTTTCAAAATGTGTGGTATGCCAAAAGACAAAGTTTGATAGAGGGAAGCAACCTGAATTGCTTCAACCTTTGCCAGTCCCTAATTCACCATGGGAGAGAATATCCATGGATTTAATCTTTGGATTTCCCAAGTCTATCCATGGGAATACGAGAATATGGACGATAGTGGACATATTTAGCAAACAAGTGCATTTCATACCTGTCAAAAAGACTATCAAGGCCCATCAAATGGCAGCCCTCTTTATATCACAAATCTTCAAGTACCACGGCTTGCCAACATCCATAGTGTCGGATAGAGATCCTAGAATGATCAGTAATTTTTGGAAGGGTCTCTTTTAGAATTTAGGTACAAGGCTAAACCTCTCTTTGTACTATCACCCGCAAACGGATGGCCAAAGTGAAATAGCTAACCTAACAATTCTTGATATACTAAAAGCTTATGTCACAGAAGTAGATCAAAAGTCTCAATGAGAGAAGTACTTACCTTTGGTGGAGTATGCTTACAATAACATTGTACATACTTCCATGGAAAAAGCACCTTTTGAGGTGATTGAAGGAAGATAAAAAAGTCACCTGCTACTCAAAGTACCTGGGAAGATCTTCGTTCCAGATGAATATAGCCGAGACTTGCAAGAATCTTTCCAAAAGATTAAGGATGCTATATCCATCTCTCAGCAAAGGCAAAAGGCTGCTGCTGATAAGCACATAAGAGCTCTAGCCTTTAAACAAAATGATTGGGTCTTGCTTAAGTTTCCCAAGGCTTGATTAAGTCACACGACGGGCAAGAATCCTACGGGATACCAAAAGTACTATGCTAAGTTAGCAAATAGGTACTATGGTCCCTTTCAGATTCTTAGGCCAATCAATGAGATGGCCTATCAGCTCAAGTTTCCAACCATTGGCTCATATACAATGCTTTCCACGTGAGCCTACTAAAGCCTTACAAAGGAGAGCCACCTCAAGAAGCAACCATTGAAGACCCACCAGAGATCGAGGACCAAGAAGAGGTGCTGCAGCTCGAGTCCATTCTTTGACACAAAGGGTATTGAGAGGCGGTAAGACTATCCGTCGATGATATCTTATCAAGTTTAAAAGTTATCCTTTTGAAGATGCTAGATGGATGCAAGGCATACAATTAAAGGATAACCTAAACCTTGTCAATGCTTACAATGATTCCCTAGAGTAAGCATGCTTCCATCTTCATTGCACCAACAAGTTTTGTCAAGGAACACAAAGATTGTATTGTACAAAAGTCTCCCTTGATGGGAGATGCTATAATACAAAGCCTTTTTGGAGGGGGATCCGGCTCCATGTAAATCCGGTCCTCAAGTGTTGTCCATTGTTCTATTTCTCTCTCTTTTCAAGTATTGTCTATGCCAAACTAGCTAGGTGTAATTGCTATGTTGCTTTCTCCAACTAAGTACTCTTCTATGCTCATTAGGAACTTGTTCTTAATGAAATGCTCACTATGTTGTCATTTTCTCTACACACAAGTTACTAGTGCATTAAATGTTACAAGTTACATGGCAAAGCCTACTAGATTGTCACATAGGCAGGCCACGTAACTCGACAAGTAGTTCGTCACTATCGAAGAACTCTCAACAACGATGTGGCATACACATCAGATGCCCACACAACTCTCGTCGAGTTATCTGGTCACCACGTAACTCGGCGAGTTACTTGGAACTCGATGAGACTTGCAGAGATGATTTTACATGGACCTGCATGGACTTTTTGATGAGAATCTTAATAAGCGTCTAACTCAGAGAATGTCTGGATCAAATCTTTGTCACTCCTTGTCTCTATTGAGACTCTTTTTCCCTCTCTTTCTCTCTCTCTCCTCATACAATGTGTATAAGAGTCCCTCCACCACATGATAAATATCATATCATTTTTTGCAAAGTCAGTTGTGGTGTCGTCTGCTCCGTGCTTCAAGCACCCGTCTGCCTATCCACCCCTGTCGGTCCACTCCATCCCGTCATCAAAGACTTGCACGAACGACCCCTCGTTTGTCCTCCCTAGATGTAGTCAGTCCCGTCGGTGCACCCGACCTTGATCTACCTTGTCACGTTGTCATCGATGGTGACGTCGTCTGTTTTGTGCTTCACGTACTTGTCAGACCTTGTCGACATACTCGGAGAGTCGGCCTGCATCGTCGCGTCAACGCTTCCATGCCGACCTCGATCTGCCCTGTCACGTTGTCATCGACGGTGATGTTGTCTGCTTTGTGCTTCACGTTTATCCTCCCTCGAGGTAGTCGGTCCCGTCGGTGCACACAACCTCGATTTGCCCTATCACGTTGTCATTGACGGTGACATCGTCTGCTTCGTGCTTCACGTACCTGTCGGACCTACCTACATCATCGCATCAACGTGTCCATGCCCTCGGTTATCCACGTCACGATGGAGTCATCGGTGGCTCCGTCAAGCACCCATCGTCCCTCGTCCGTGCGCTCGGCTCCTTACCGCACCATGGATCATCCCGTCATCGCACCAGGTGTCATCAACGGATGCGTCATTCGCACCATTGGCCATCGCATCCTCTCATGGCAAACCTTCTCTTGGCCTTCCCTAAACAAGGGGGTTCCCCCCATTTGTCGGCCCGTGGGTGTGAGACCGAGGGAAGATAGACATGCTCATAACCACCCAACCTGCCTATATATAGGCCCCTCGCCCTCTGGCTCTTAGCTACATATAACCCCTATACCGCATGTGTATCCGGAGTTGACCCTTGGCCTTGGCGCATTCTACCTTAGGCCTGACATTACTCCCCCCTTGGAGAAGCGTTTTTGTCCTCGAAAACAAGAGTGGTGATACACTAATGTTTTCCACAGTGGCATCCTTCATGGATCCAGCTGGTTGCTTGACCAGAACACGGTGCAGTAGGAGGTTTAATGAAACCAAAAGTAACATCTTGATTTTCCACATTGTTGTCCATTTGCAACCATCTTGTGTTGTGGAGAATCCATTTAGAATGCACATGAGCATGCTAAACGAGTTATCACAAGAAAGATGTACCCAAAAGAGTACCTCTTTTCACTTTCCATGGAAGTAACTGGCTGATGTAACTTATCAGCAAAATATAAGTCCTTGACTTGTTCTCAAATTTCATTAGTAAACAACTCCACCATAACTGGTGTTCAAGGTTAAGAACATGAATTATACATGAAGAGACTAAACCTAATCGCAAACATGATTTTAACTTATGATAAGCAAACTCCAACTAGAGCAATAAATGCTTACTAATTAGATGCCTTGGTGATAACGTACGCACTGTGCATATTCTTTAGCACAAGATTACACTTTGTAATCTACATATCCCCTTGGATAACGGACAGTACTGAGGTGTTTTTCCCCACGGTTTACAGACAGTCTTCCCAGATGACTAGTAAGCGTCGATCACAATGTCATAAAATATTGTTGAGGAGTCAGCAATTAACATGAAAAGTCCACAAGCACCCAAACCGAGTCGTGACCTCTATTGGTGATTGGTAGATCCAAACATAATCTCATAGAGATACTACATAGAGTGCAAAATGCTTCATAGCACTAATGTGATGAATATGCATGCCACTCCAAATCAGCCTTTGCTAAACACTAGGGCCCAAAACACCTAGTATGCATTCATTTAGCAAAAAACATATCCAAACCTGTGTATCCATGATCATACTTGCCAATACTTATGGCGAATGTGATGCTCCTAGCACACATGAACGAGAAGTGTAAATAGTTTTGAAAAGAAACTAAATACTTTCTATTGCAATCATTTGCAAGCCGTGCTGAAACGTTTGAACCATAATAG
Organism: Adiantum capillus-veneris; assembly: GCF_014529385.1. Taxonomy (NCBI): domain Eukaryota; kingdom Viridiplantae; phylum Streptophyta; class Polypodiopsida; order Polypodiales; family Pteridaceae; genus Adiantum; species Adiantum capillus-veneris. The sequence continues at coordinate 122,593,658 of NC_140947.1, forward strand.
AAGGGAAAACAGAAGTCACTTCTAGGTACAAACAATGAAACTTTTTCATTAACAACTCCTAGCATTGCTATATGTATAAACAACCATCTGTAATGTTGTTTAGCAACATTTGTACCTTAACAAGTCATTCTAAGTATCCAAAAAAATTTGCCACTAAAATTTCTCCTAATACGTCGTGCTGAAAATGATCTAGAAAACAGATTTGACCAGCACTTAGGGACATCGTCGCAACACATAATTGAAGTAGCGACGCTAGTGTCTATCCCCGGAGACTCATATTCTCCACATGTGGAATATGTCTCACGTAAGGATGTCTATAAAAAAAAACATCCTTCAAGTACGAGATGTACTTGGGTGTGGAGGTAGCAGTAAATCGCATGCGACGTGCATGAGAGAGACCCTCATTATCCATGCTCCACACTGGCCAAACCAAACTCCCTGAGTTCCTGGACCATGTTGTATCCCATGTGACAACATGTGCCAAATCAAACCCTACAAGTGGGTCCATAACTGCGGAATGCATAAATTTATTGTGGACACTAAAGCCCAGTTTTCTTAGCTCTTACATGACCTTGTCATCTCGTTGAAGAGCAAAAATAAAGAGGGTAAAATTTCAAAAATCAGGAAATGAAAGAAAAAATAAAAAACTTGAGTTGGTTCATTCTGATGTTTGGGGTCTGCAAGTACACCATCACTTGGTGGCTCATTGTACTATGTAACATTCATAGACGATGCGACTAGAAAAACATGGGTTTATGTCATGAAGAATAAATCGATGTATTTTCCATATTTCAAAGGTGGAAAGCCTTTGTGGAGAATGAAACAGGTACCAAGGTTAAATGCTCCAGATTCCGACAATGGAGGTGAATATTGCAGCCAAGCTTTTGAAAGCTTTTGTGCTAGCAATGGCATTCGGAGGCAAAGGACAACCCAAGGACACCTCAACAAAATGGGATTTCGGAAAGGATGAACAGGACAATCATGGAACGAGCACGAAGCATGCGGCTACATGCAGGCCTACCGCTTGAGCTTTGGGCAGAAGCTGTAAGTACGTCTGTGTACTTAATCAATCGGTCACCCTCAACGGCATTGGATGGGGGAGTTCCAGAAGAGGCATGGAAGGTAAACCGGTGAATTTATGCATTTTCAAAGTGTTTGGGTGTGAGGCTTTCATGCACATAGATAGAAGCCTAAGATCAAAGTTAGATGCAAAGTCCAAAAAGTGTGTTTCTTCATTGGATATGGAGAAGGAGACTTTGGGTATCGCCTATGGAATCCTGAAGATGGTAAAATCTTAAGGAGTAGGGATGTAATTTTTATCGAACAAAATATGTACAAAGATTACTTGGAAAGAAAACAAACAAAAGAAACAGGTGATGAGTACATGGAGCTTGAGGACGGTGAAGACTCAAGGACTGCAAAACGGTGACAATGTGCAACAACATCAACCAAATGAGGAGCCTCAAACTATTCCCCGAAGATCTACAAGAGCAAGTAGACCTCCAGAAAGGTTTGTTCCTTCCTTCAACCATCTCTTGATCTCAGATTCTGGAGAGCCGGAATCATATGAAGAAGCTATGCAACATGAATCCAAAGAAGAATGGACGAAGAGCATGCAAGTGGAGATGGACTCACTACATCAGAACCAAACATGGGAGTTGGTTGAGTTGCCTAAAGGTAAGCGGGCACTTCAAAACAAATGGGTGTACAAGATAAAGGAAGAAGAAGGTGGGAAGAAAAGGTACAAATCTAGGCTTGTGGTAAAAGGTTTTTCTCAAAAGAAAGGTATTGACTTCAATGAAATATTTTCTCCTGTTGTAAAAATGAACTCAATTAGCTTGTCTTAAGCTATGGTGGGGGCTGCTCATGATCTAAATCTCGAGCAAATGGATGTAAATACGGCATTCCCTCACGGTGACTTAGAGGAGGAAATCTACATGCTTCAACCAAAGGGGTATGAAGTAAAAGGTAAGGAGAAAATGGTTTGCAGATTAAAGAAGGCTTGTATGGTTTAAAGCAAGCATCAAGACAATGGTACTTGAAGTTTGATCGATGGATGTTGGATCATGGATTCACAAGATGCAACTCGGATCACTGCGTCTACACGAAGAATTTGGGAGATGGGAATTCATCATCCTAATGTTGTAAGTTGATGACATGTTGATTGCAAGTGCTAACATGCAGGACATCAAAGACCTAAAAGAGGAGCTGTCCAAATCTTTTCTCAATGAAAGATTTAGGTGCTGCAAAGAGGATACTTGGTATGAAAATATCAAGGACAGGACGAAGAAAACAATAAAGCTATCTCAAGAAGATTACATCAAGAAGGTACTAGAAAGGTTTGCAATGCAAAATGCAAAACCAGTTTCTACACCTTGGCTGGTCATTTTAAACTAACGAAGGATATGTGTCCAAAGACACAAGAGGAGATAGCCTATATGTCTAAATTCCATATGCTGCAGCGGTAGGTTCTCTAATGTATGCTATGGTCTGGACAAGGCTAGACATTGCACATGCAGTGGGAGTTGTGAGTAGGTTCATGGACAACCCAGGTAAAGAGCATTGGCAAGCTGTGAAGTGGATACTTAGGTATCTAAAAGGGACAACAACAAATGCTTTGTATTTGGAGGAACTGATATTTTCTAGAAGGGTATGCTGATGCAGATATGGCAGGTGACAAAGATACTCGAAGGAGCATACTGGCTATGTGTTCACGGTTGGAGGCACAGCAGTAAGCTGGGCTTCAAAGCTGCAGAAAGTGTTTTCACTTTCTACCACGGAAGCAGAGTATGTAGCAATGACGGAGGCAAGCAAAGAAATTTGTGGCTTCACAGATTTTAGAAGAGCTTGGATTCAAACAAGACAATTGTGTCTATACAGTGATAGCCAAAGCGCTATCCATCTTGCGAAGAACTCCAGCCTTTCATTCAAGGACAAAGCACATTGAGGTGAGATATCACTTCATACGCACTCTTTTGGAAGAGGGACAACTAAAGCTAGGAAAGGTGCATACAAGTGAAAATCCTGCAGACATGTTTACAAAGGTGGTCAACAAGGAGAAGTTGAGCTTTTGCTCATCTTCAATCGGGCATTCAAAGATAAAAAGCCAGAATGGAAGCAGTCACAAGGTTTGGTTTGGAGATCAGTCTCCAAGTGGGAGATTGTAAAAGTATGGAGCCTGATTTACCCTTGTAATTTTTTGTGGTAAAAGCGCATTTTGTAAGGCCCCCACTATGAGGAGAAGCCATTGTGCGTGAAGGAAAATCACTCACCGGAAACCAAAATTTCAGGACAAGAATCAGGGGAACTTTTAAAGGCCTTGGGGGCGGAGGCCCCGAGACTTTTTTTTGGCCGGATATTCCTTTTCGCGGAATATTATGGCGGACGGCGGTCGGAAAGTGGTCGGAAAACAACGGTGGTTGGCGGTGGCCGGTAGTCAATGGCCAATGGTCGGTGGTCGGAAGTCAATGGCCGGTGGCCGGTGGTCGGAAGTCAATGGCCGGTGGCCGGTGGCCGAATTCAAAAGCGGACTTGTTTCTAAGGGCGGCCACACATGGGCGGATTGGAGGGGTCCGATTTGGACTTATTCGCACAAGGGCGGCTACACATGGCTGTCTCTCATAAGAGAGGGCAGCCTTTTTGGCCTATAAAAAGGAGGCCATTTCTACACACTTATATAGTGTGAAGTTGATGCAACAAGGTGAGTGTGAGGTGGTGAGAGTGAAGCAAGGCGGAGAGCTCCATTAAGGGTATATCCCTTTGTAAATTACTTCTTGTTTTGAAGTACTAAAGCCATTGAGTGGCTGTTTTCCCGTGGACGTAGCCCACATTGGGTGAACCACGTATATCGTGTGTACTCTCTCTCTCTCTCTCTCTCTCTCTACTCTATAATCTCGTGTATGTAAATTGTTTCTCTCCATTAAGTAATCTACTCAATTATCTATTTAGCTACGTTCTTATTTCCTAACAACTGGTATCAGAGCAAGGTTTGCTCGTAGCTAAATTATCTCAAGGAAAGGATTCTTGAATTGAGTGGGAGTTATGGCGAGAGGAGGGGAAGCTCAAGATTGAGAAGTTCAACGGCAAAAACTACCAACATTGGAAGATGCAGATTGAAGACTATCTCTACCAGAAGGACCTCTATTTGCCACTGGCGGTCTTTGCGAAGAAGCCCGCAACAAGGCAGATGAAGCATGGATTGTCCTTGATCGAAAGGCACTAGGAACAATCCGGTTAAGCTTGGCGTCAACGGTGGCCTTCATGTTTCGGAGATGAAGACCACGGAGGACTTGATGAAGTCACTTGACGACTTCTACGAGAAAACCATCGGCATCCAATAAGTATTTCTTATGAGCGCTTGTTCAATCTAAAGATGGCAGAGAATGGTTCAGTTGCAGAACACCTAAATGACTTTAACACAAATTAAGTCAACTTCGATCAGTGAAAATCAATTCGATGACGAAGTGCGAGCTCTCCTTATACTATCATCTCTACCGGATAGTTGGGACAGCCTTGTGATGGCTGTAAGTAATTCTATCTCTGGCACAAATACTCTTAAGCTTGATGATGTTGTGGGTGTTCTTCTAAGCGAGGAAATGCGAAGGAGAAGCAAGGAGAATCATCAGTGTGCTGCACTATCAGTGGAAACAAGAGGAAGGCCTAAGGAGAGGTTCAGAACCAAAAGGGTCGTGATCGCTCAAGACGGAGCAAATCACGAAAAGTCAGTTCTTGAATGTTGGAACTGCGGCAAGAAGGGCCACGTCAAGAAGGATTGCTGGTCCAAGAAGAAGAAGGAGACAGAGTCTCAAGACAACAAGCCAACATCGGAGGCCAATGTGGAGGTAAAGTAGAGCAAGATGCTCTAATTCTCTCATTAGACAATGTGTCTAATTCCTGGATAGTAGATTCCGGGCTTCATTCCATGCGACACCACACAAGCAACATTTCCAAGACTACACTAAAGGTAATTTTGGGTATGTATACTTGGGAGATGATGAAGCTTGTGAGATTGTCGGCGGAAGGTACAGTTTCTATCAAAACTGCTAACGGAAATGAATGGAAGCTTAAAGATGTTAGCTTTCCTTCTCTTCGCAAAAATTTGATCTCTACAGGACAATTGGACGATGAAGGTCAAAATTGCATTCGGAAACAAACGGTGGAAGATCTCAAAGGGATCTTTGGTGGTTGCCAAGGGTGAAAAAGTCAGTACACTTTACTTGTGTGCTGTTAGCACGCAACCTTCAGCTTGTGCAGCAACTACAGAGTTGACAGTGCGGTGTGGCACTACCGACTTGGGATATGAGTGCCAAAGGAATGCAAATCCTTCAAACAAAGAAGCTTCTACCAGGTTTTGAAAGAAGTGGACTTAGAGTTCTGTGAAGATTGTGTTTATGGTAAACAAAAGAGGGTAAAATTTCAAAAATGGAAATGAAAGAAAAAATAAAAAACTTGAGTTGGTTCATTCTGATGTTTGGGGTCCTGCAAGTACACCATCACTTGGGCTCTCATTGTACTATGTAACATTCATAGACGATGCGACTAGAAAAACATGGGTTTATGTCATGAGAATAAATCCGATGTATTTTCCATATTTCAAAGGTGGAAAGCCTTTGTGGAGAATGAAAACAGGTACCAAGGTTTAAATGCCTCAGATCCGACAATGGAGGCGAATATTGCAGCCAAGCTTTTGAAAGCTTTTGTGCTAGCAATGGCATTCGGAGGCAAAGGACAACCCCAAGGACACCTCAACAAAATGGGATTTCGGAAAGGATGAACAGGACAATCATGGAACGAGCACGAAGCATGCGGCTACATGCAGGCCTACCGCTTGAGCTTTGGGCAGAAGCTGTAAGTACGTCTGTGTACTTAATCAATGGTCACCCTCAACGGCATTGGATGGGGAGTTCCAGAAGAGGCATGGACAGGTAAACCGGTGAATTATGCATTTCTCAAAGTTTTGGGTGTGAGGCTTTCATGCACATAGATAGAAGCCTAAGATCAAAGTTAGATGCAAAGTCCAAAAAGTGTTTTTCATTGGATATGGAGAAGGAGACTTTGGGTATCGCCTATGGAATCCTGAAGATGGTAAAATCTTAAGGAGTAGGGATGTAATTTTTAACGAACAAAATATGTACAAAGATTACTTGGAAAGAAAACAAACAAAAGAAACAGGTGATGAGTACATGGAGCTTGAGGACGGTGAAGACTCAAGGACTGCAAACGGTGACAATGTGCAAAAACATCAACCAAATGAGGAGCCTCAACCTATTCCCCGAAGATCTACAAGAGCAAGTAGACCTCCAGAAAGGTTTGTTCCTTCCTTAACCATCTCTTGATCTCAGATTCTGGAGAGCCGAATCATATGAAGAAGCTATGCAACATGAATCCAAAGAAGAATGGACGAAGAGCATGCAAGTGGAGATGGACTCACTACATCAGAACCAAACATGGGAGTTGGTTGAGTTGCCTAAAGGTAAGCGGGCACTTCAAAAAAATGGGTGTACAAGATAAAGGAAGAAGAAGGTGGGAAGAAAAGGTACAAAGTCTAGGCTTGTGGTAAAAGGTTTTTCTCAAAAGAAAAGTATTGACTTCAATGAAATATTTTCTGTTGTTGTAAAAATGAACTCAATTAGGCTTGTCTTAAGCCTTGTGGCTGCTCATGATCTAAATCTCGAGCAAATGGATGTAAATACGGCATTCCCTCACGGTGACTTAGAGGAGGAATCTACATGCTTCAACCAAAGGGGTATGAAGTAAAAGGTAAGGAGAAAATGGTTTGCAGATTAAGAAGAGCTTGTATGGTTTAAGCAAGCATCAAGACAATGGTACTTGAGTTTGATCGATGGATGTTGGATCATGGATTCACAAGATGCAACTCGGATCACTGCGTCTACACGAAGAATTTGGGAGATGGGAAATTCATCATCCTAATGTTGTATGTTGATGACATGTTGATTGCAAGTGCTAACATGCAGGACATCAAAGACCTAAAAGAGGAGCTTTCCAAATCTTTTTCAATGAAAGATTTAGGTGCTGCAAAGAGGATACTTGGTATGAAAATATCAAGGGAGGACGAAGACTAAGAAAACAATAAAGCTATCTCAAGAAGATTACATCAAGAAGGTACTAGAAAGGTTTGCAATGCAAAATGCAAAACCAGTTTCTACACCTTTGGCTGGTCATTTTAAACTAACGAAGGATATGTGTCCAAAGACACAAGAGGAGATAGCCTATATGTCTAAAGTTCCATATGCTGCAGCGGTAGGTTCTCTAATGTATGCTATGGTCTGGACAAGGCTAGACATTGCACATGCAGTGGGAGTTGTGAGTAGGTTCATGGACAACCCAGGTAAAGAGCATTGGCAAGCTTGAAGTGGATACTTAGGTATCTAAATGGGGACAACAACAAATGCTTTGTATTTTGGAGGAACTGATATTTTTCTAGAAGGTTATGCTGATGCAGATATGGCAGGTGACAAAGATACTCGAAGGAGCACTACTTGGCTATGTGTTCACGGTTGGAGGCACAGCAGTAAGCTGGGCTTCAAAGCTGCAGAAAGTGGTTTCACTTTCTACCACGGAAGCAGAGTATGTAGCAATGACGGAGGCAAGCAAAGAAATTCTGTGGCTTCACAGATTCTTAGAAGAGCTTGGATTCAAACAAGACAATTGTTTCTTATACAGTGATAGCCAAAGCGCTATCCATCTTGCGAAGAACTCAGCCTTTCATTCAAGGACAAAGCACATTGAGGTGAGATATCACTTCATACGCACTCTTTTGGAAGAGGGACAACTAAAGCTAGGAAAGGTGCATACAAGTGAAAATCCTGCAGACATGTTTACAAAGGTGGTCAACAAGGAGAAGTTGAGCTTTTGCTCATCTTCAATCGGCATTAAAGATAAAAAGCCAGAATGGAAAGCAGTCACAGGTTTGGTTTGGAGATCAGTCTCCAAGTGGAGATTGTTAAGTATGGAGCTGATTTACCCTTGTAATTTTTTGGGTAAAAGCGCACATTTGTAAGGCCCCCACTTTGAGGAGAAGCCATTGTGCGTGAAGGAAAATCACTCACCGGAAACCAAAATTTTCACGGACAAGAATCAGGGCAACTTAAAAGGCCTTGGGGGCGGAGGCCCCCGAGACTTTTTTTTTGGCGGAATATTCCTTTTCGCCGGAATATTATGGCCGGACGGCGGTCGGAAAGTGGTCGGAAAAACCGGTCGGTTGGCCGTGGCCGTAGTCAATGGCCAATGGCCGGTGGTCGGAAGTCAATGGCCGGTGGCCGGTGTCGAAGTCAATGGCCGGTGGCCGGTGGCGAATTCAATGGCCGTGGGCCGAATTCAAAGAGGACTGTCTTCAAGGGCGCCACACATGGGCGGATTGGAGGGTCCGATTTGGACTTATTCGCACAAGGGCGGCTACACATGGCTGTCTCTCATAAGAGAGGGCAGCCCTTTTGGCCTATAAAAGGAGGCCATTTCTACACACTTATATAGTGTGAAGTTGATGCAACAAGGTGAGTGTGAGGTGGTGAGAGTGAAGCAAGGCGGGAGCTCCATTAAGGGTATAATCCCTTTGTAAATTACTTCTTGTTTTGAAGTACTAAAGCCATGAGTGGCTGTTTTTCCCGTGGACGTAGCCCACATTGGTGAACCACGTATATCGTGTGTACTCTCTCTCTCTCTCTCTCTCTCTCTACTCTATAATCTCGTGTATGTAAATCTGTTCTCTCCATTAAGTAATCTACTCAATTATCTATTTAGCTACGTCTTATTTCCTAACAACTGGTATCAGAGCAAGGTTTGCTCGTAGCTAAATTATCTCAGGAAAGGATTCCTTGAATTGAGTGGGAGTTATGGCGGAGGAGGGGAAGCTCAAGATTGAGAAGTTCAACGGCAAAAACTACCAACATTGGAAGATGCAGATTGAAGACTATCTCTACCAGAAGGACCTCTATTTGCCACTAGGCGGTCTTGCGAAGAAGCCCGCAACAATGGCAGATGAAGCATGGATTGTCCTTGATCGAAAGGCACTAGGAACAATCCGGTTAAGCTTGGCGTCAACGGTGGCCTTCAATGTTTCGGAGATGAAGACCACGGAGGACTTGATGAAGTCACTTGACGACTTCTACGAGAAACCATCGGCATCCAATAAGGTATTTCTTATGAAGCGTTGTTCAATCTAAAGATGGCAGAGAATGGTTCAGTTGCAGAACACCTAAATGACTTTAACACAAACTTAAGTCAACTTCGATCAGTGAAAATCAATTTCGATGACGAAGTGCGAGCTCCTTATAACTATCATCTCTACCGGATAGTTGGGACAGCCTTGTGATGGCTGTAAGTAATTCTATCTCTGGCACAAAATACTCTTAAGCTTGATGATGTTGTGGGTGTTCTTCTAAGCGAGGAAATGCGAAGGAGAAAGCACAGGAGAATCATCAAGTGCTGCACTATCAGTGGAAACAAGAGGAAGGCCTAAGGAGAGGTTCAGAAACCAAAAGGGTCGTGATCGCTCAAGACGGAGCAAATCACGAACAAAGTCAGTTCTTGAATGTTGGAACTGCGGCAAGAAGGGCCACGTCAAGAAGGATTGCTGGTCCAAGAAGAAGAAGGAGACAGAGTCTCAAGACAACAAGCCAACATCGGAGGCCAATGTGGCAGGTAAAGTAGAGCAAGATGCTCTAATTCTTCATTAGACAATGTGTCTAATTCCTGGATAGTAGATTCCGGGGCTTCATTCCATGCGACACCACACAAGCAACATTTCCAAGACTACACTAAAGGTAATTTTGGGTATGTATCTTGGGAGATGATGAAGCTTGTGAGATTGTCGGCAAAGGTACAGTTTCTATCAAAACTGCTAACGGAAATGAATGGAAGCTTAAAAGATGTTAGGCATGTTCCTTCTCTTTCGCAAAAATTTGATCTCTACAGGACAATTGGACGATGAAGGTCACAACATTGCATTCGGAAACAAACGGTGGAAGATCTCAAAGGGATCTTTGGTGGTTGCCAAGGGTGAAAAAGTCAGTACACTTTACTTAGTGTGCTGTTAGCACGCAACCTTCAGCTTGTGCAGCAACTACAGAAGTTGACAGTGCGGTGTGGCACTACCGACTTGGGCATATGAGTGCCAAAGGAATGCAAATCCTTCAAACAAAGAAGCTTCTACCAGGTTTGAAAGAAGTGGACTTAGAGTTCTGTGAAGATTGTGTTTATGGTAAACAAAAGAGGGTAAAATTTCAAAAATCAGGAAATGAAAGAAAAAATAAAAAACTTGAGTTGGTTCATTCTGATGTTTGGGGTCCTGCAAGTACACATCACTTGGTGGCTCATTGTACTATGTAACATTCATAGACGATGCGACTAGAAAAACATGGGTTTATGTCATGAAGAATAAATCCGATGTATTTTCCATATTTCAAAGGTGGAAAGCCTTTGTGGAGAATGAAACAGGTACCAAGGTTAAATGCCTCAGATCCGACAATGGAGGCGAATATTGCACCAAGCTTTTGAAAGCTTTTGTGCTAGCAATGGATTCGGAGGCAAAGGACAACCCCAAGGACACCTCAACAAAATGGGATTTCGGAAAGGATGAACAGGACATCATGGAACGAGCACGAAGCATGCGGCTACATGCAGGCCTACGCTTGAGCTTTGGGCAGAAGCTGTAAGTACGTCTGTGTACTTAATCAATCGGTCACCCTCAACGGCATTGGATGGGGAGTTCCAGAAGAGGCATGGACAGGTAAACGGTGAATTAGCATTTCTCAAAGTGTTTGGGTGTGAGGGCTTTCATGCACATAGATAGAAGCCTAAGATCAAAGTTAGATGCAAAGTCCAAAAAGGGTTTTCTTCATTGGATATGGAGAAGGAGACTTTGGGTATCGCCTATGGAATCCTGAAGATGGTAAAATCTTAAGGAGTAGGGATGTAATTTTTAACGAACAAAATATGTACAAAGATTACTTGGAAAGAAAACAAACAAAAGAAACAGGTGATGAGTACATGGCTTGAGGACGGTGAAGACTCAAGGACTGCAAACGGTGACAATGTGCAACAACATCAACCAAATGAGGAGCCTCAACCTATTCCCCGAAGATCTACAAGAGCAAGTAGACCTCCAGAAAGGTTTGTTCCCTTCCTTCAACCATCTCTTGATCTCAGATTCTGGAGAGCGGACGAATCATATGAAGAAGCTATGCAACATGAATCCAAAGAAGAATGGACGAAGAGCATGCAAGTGGAGATGGACTCACTACATCAGAACCAAACATGGGAGTTGGTTGAGTTGCCTAAAGGTAAGCGGGGCACTTCAAAACAAATGGGTGTACAAGATAAAGGAAGAAGAAGGTGGGAAGAAAAGGTACAATCTAGGCTTGTGGTAAAAGGTTTTTCTCAAAAGAAAGTAATGACTTCAATGAAATATTTTCTCCTGTTGTAAAAATGAACTCAATTAGGCTTGTCTTAAGCCTTGTGGCTGCTCATGATCTAAATCTCGAGCAAATGGATGTAAATACGGCATTCCCTCACGGTGACTTAGAGGAGGAAATCTACATGCTTCACCAAAGGGGTATGAAGTAAAAGGTAAGGAGAAAATGGTTTGCAGATTAAAGAAGAGTTGTATGGTTTAAAGCAAGCATCAAGACAATGGTACTTGAAGTTTGATCGATGGAATGTTGGATCATGGATTCACAAGATGCAACTCGGATCACTGCGTCTACACGAAGAATTTGGGAGATGGGAAATTCATCATCCTAATGTTGTATGTTGATGACATGTTGATTGCAAGTGCTAACATGCAGGACATCAAAGACCTAAAAGAGGAGCTGTCCAAATCTTTTTCAATGAAAGATTTAGGTGCTGCAAAGAGGATACTTGGTATGAAAATATCAAGGGACAGGACGAAGAAAACAATAAAGCATCTCAAGAAGATTACATCAAGAAGGTACTAGAAAGGTTTGCAATGCAAAATGCAAAACCAGTTTCTACACCTTTGGCTGGTCATTTTAAACTAACGAGGATATGTGTCCAAAGACACAAGAGGAGATAGCCTATATGTCTAAAGTTCCATATGCTGCAGCGGTAGGTTCTCTAATGTATGCTATGGTCTGGACAAGGCTAGACATTGCACATGCAGTGGGAGTTGTGAGTAGGTTCATGGACAACCCAGGTAAAGAGCATTGGCAAGCTGTGAAGTGGATACTTAGGTATCTAAAAGGGACAACAACAAATGCTTTGTATTTTGGAGGAACTGATATTTTTCTAGAAGGGTATGCTGATGCAGATATGGCAGGTGACAAAGATACTCGAAGGAGCACTACTGGCTATGTGTTCACGGTTGGAGGCACAGCAGTAAGCTGGGCTCAAGCTGCAGAAAGTGGTTTCACTTTCTACCACGGAAGCAGAGTATGTAGCAATGACGGAGGCAAGCAAAGAAATTCTGTGGCTTCACAGATTCTTAGAAGAGCTTGGATTCAAACAAGACAATTGTGTCTTATACAGTGAAAGCCAAAGCGCTATCCATCTTGCGAAGAACTCAGCCTTTCATTCAAGGACAAAGCACATTGAGGTGAGATATCACTTCATACGCACTCTTTTGGAAGAGGGACAACTAAAGCTAGGAAAGGTGCATACAAGTGAAAATCCTGCAGACATGTTTACAAAGGTGGTCAACAAGGAGAAGTTGAGCTTTTGCTCATCTTCAATCGGCATTCAAAGATAAAAAGCCAGAATGAAAGAAGAGTCACAGGTTTGGTTTGGAGATCAGTCTCCAAGTGGGAGATTGTTAAGTATGGAGCCTGATTTACCCTTGTAATTTTTGTGGTAAAAGCGACAATTGTAAGGCCACTATGAGGAGAAGCCATTGTGCGTGAAGGAAAATCACTCACCGAAACAAAATTTTCACGGACAAGAATCAGGGGCAATTTAAAGGCCTTGGGGCGGAGGCCCCCGAGACTTTTTTTTTGGCGGAATATTCCTTTTCGCGGAATATTATGGCCGGACGGCGGTCGGAAAGTGGTCGGAAAACAACCGGTCGGTTGGCGGTGGCGGTAGTCAATGGCCAATGGCCGGTGGTCGGAAGTCAATGGCCGTGGCGGTGGTCGGAAGTCAATGGCCGGTGGCGGTGGCCGAATTCAAATGGCGGTGGCCGAATTCAAAAGCGGAGTGTTCTCAAGGGCGGCACACATGGGCGGATTGGAGAGGTCCGATTTGGACTTATTCGCACAAGGGCGGCTACACATGGCTGTCTCTCATAAGAGAGGGCAGCCCTTTTGGCCTATAAAAGGAGGCCATTTCTACACACATTATATGTGTGAAGTGATGCAACAAGGTGAGTGTGAGGTGGTGAGAGTGAAGCAAGGCGGGAGCTCCATTAAGGGTATAATCCCTTTGTAAATTACTTCTTGTTTTGAAGTACTAAGCCATTGAGTGGCTGTTTTCGTGGACGTAGCCCACATTGGGTGAACCACGTATATCGTGTGTACTCTCTCTCTCTCTCTCTCTCTCTCTACTCTATAATCTCGTGTATGTAAATCTGTTCTCTCCATTAAGTAATCTACTCAATTATCTATTTAGCTACGTCTTATTTCCTAACAACTGGTATCAGAGCAAGGTTTGCTCGTAGCTAAATTATCTCAAGGAAAGGATTCCTTGAATTGAGTGGAGTTATGGCGGAGGAGGGGAAGCTCAAGATTGAGAAGTTCAACGGCAAAAACTACCAACATTGGAAGATGCAGATTGAAGACTATCTCTACCAGAAGGACCTCTATTTGCCACTAGGCGGTCTTGCGAAGAAGCCCGCAACAATGGCAGATGAAGCATGGATTGTCCTTGATCGAAAGGCACTAGGAACAATCCGGTTTAGCTTGGCGTCAACGGTGGCCTTCAATGTTCGGAGATGAAGACCACGGAGGACTTGATGAAGTCACTTGACGACTTCTACGAGAAACCATCGGCATCCAATAAGGTATTTCTTATGAAGCGCTTGTTCAATCTAAAGATGGCAGAGAATGGTTCAGTTGCAGAACACCTAAATGACTTTAACACAAAACTTAAGTCAACTTCGATCAGTGAAAATCAATTTCGATGACGAAGTGCGAGCTCTCCTTATACTATCATCTCTACCGGATAGTGGGGGACAGCCTTGTGATGGCTGTAAGTAATTCTATCTCTGGCACAAATACTCTTAAGCTTGATGATGTTTGTGGGGTTCTTCTAAGCGAGGAAATGCGAAGGAGAAGCACAGAGAATCATCAAGTGCTGCACTATCAGTGGAAACAAGAGGAAGGCCTAAGGAGAGGTTCAGAAACCAAAGGGTCGTGATCGCTCAAGACGGAGCAAATCACGAACAAAGTCAGTTCTTGAATGTTGGAACTGCGGCAAGAAGGGCCACGTCAAGAAGGATTGCTGGTCCAAGAAGAAGAAGGAGACAGAGTCTCAAGACAACAAGCCAACATCGGAGGCCAATGTGGCAGGTAAAGTAGAGCAAGATGCTCTAATTCTCTCATTAGGACAATGTGTCTAATTCCTGGATAGTAGATTCCGGGGCTTCATTCCATGCGACACCACACAAGCAACATTTCCCAAGACTACACTAAAGGTAATTTTGGGTATGTATACTTGGGAGATGATGAAGCTTGTGAGATTGTCGGCAAAGGTACAGTTTCTATCAAAACTGCTAACGGAAATGAATGGAAGCTTAAAGATGTTAGGCATGTTCCTTCTCTTCGCAAAAATTTGATCTCTAAGGAACAATTGGACGATGAAGGTCACAACATTGCATTCGGAAACAAACGGTGGAAGATCTCAAAGGGATCTTTGGTGGTTGCCAAGGGTGAAAAAGTCAGTACACTTTACTTGTGTGCTGTTAGCACGCAACCTTCAGCTTGTGCAGCAACTACAGAAGTTGACAGTGCGGTGTGGCACTACCGACTTGGGCATATGAGTGCCAAAGGAATGCAAATCCTTCAAACAAAGAAGCTTCTACCAGGTTTGAAAGAAGTGGACTTAGAGTTCTGTGAAGATTGTGTTTATGGTAAACAAAAGAGGGTAAAATTTCAAAAATCAGGAAATGAAAGAAAAAATAAAAAACTTGAGTTGGTTCATTCTGATGTTTGGGGTCCTGCAAGTACACCATCACTTGGTGGCTCATTGTACTATGTAACATTCATAGACGATGCGACTAGAAAAACATGGGTTTATGTCATGAAGAATAAATCCGATGTATTTTCCATATTTCAAAGGTGGAAAGCCTTTGTGGAGAATGAAACAGGTACCAAGGTTAAATGCCTCAGATCCGACAATGGAGGCGAATATTGCAGCCAAGCTTTTGAAAGCTTTTGTGCTAGCAATGGCATTCGGAGGCAAAGGACAACCCCAAGGACACCTCAACAAAATGGGATTTCGGAAAGGATGAACAGGACAATCATGGAACGAGCACGAAGCATGCGGCTACATGCAGGCCTACCGCTTGAGCTTTGGGCAGAAGCTAAGTTTGTACGTCTGTGTACTTAATCAATCGGTCACCCTCAACGGCATTGGATGGGGGGAGTTCCAGAAGAGGCATAGGACAGGTAAACGTTGAATTATGCATTTCTCAAAGTGTTTGGGTGTGAGGCTTTCATGCACATAGATAGAAGCCTAAGATCAAAGTTAGATGCAAAGTCCAAAAAGTGTTTCTTCATTGGATATGGAGAAGGAGACTTTGGGTATCGCCTATGGAATCCTGAAGATGGTAAAATCTTAAGGAGTAGGGATGTAATTTTTTAACGAACAAAATTGTACAAAGATTACTTGGAAAGAAAACAAACAAAAGAAACAGGTGATGAGTACATGGGCTTGAGGACGGTGAAGACTCAAGGACTGCAAACGGTGACAATGTGCAACAACATCAACCAAATGAGGAGCCTCAACCTATTCCCCGAAGATCTACAAGAGCAAGTAGACCTCCAGAAAGGTTTGTTCCTTCCTTCAACCATCTCTTGATCTCAGATTCTGGAGAGCCGGAATCATATGAAGAAGCTATGCAACATGAATCCAAAGAAGAATGGACGAAGAGCATGCAAGTGGAGATGGACTCACTACATCAGAACCAAACATGGGAGTTGGTTGAGTTGCCTAAAGGTAAGCGGGCACTTCAAAACAAATGGTTGTACAAGATAAAGGAAGAAGAAGGTGGGAAGAAAAGGTACAAGTCTAGGCTTGTGGAAAGTTTTTTCTCAAAAGAAAGGTATTGACTTCATGAAAAATTATTTTCTCCTGTTGTAAAAATGAACTCAATTAGGCTTGTCTTAAGCCTTGTGGCTGCTCATGATCTAAATCTCGAGCAAATGGATGTAAATACGGCATTCCTCACGGTGACTTAGAGGAGGAAATCTACATGCTTCAACAAAGGGGTATGAAGTAAAAGGTAAGGAGAAAATGGTTTGCAGATTAAAGAAGAGCTTGTATGGTTTAAAGCAAGCATCAAGACAATGGTACTTGAAGTTTGATCGATGGATGTTGGATCATGGATTCACAAGATGCAACTCGGATCACTGCGTCTACACGAAGAATTTGGGAGATGGGAAATTCATCATCCTAATGTTGTATGTTGATGACATGTTGATTGCAAGTGCTAACATGCAGGACATCAAAGACCTAAAAGAGGAGCTGTCCAAATCTTTTTCAATGAAAGATTTAGGTGCTGCAAAGAGGATACTGGTATGAAAAATATCAAGGGACAGGACGAAGAAAACAATAAAGCTATCTCAAGAAGATTACATCAAGAAGGTACTAGAAAGGTTTGCAATGCAAAATGCAAAACCAGTTTCTACACCTTTGGCTGGTCATTTTAAACTAACGAAGGATATGTGTCCAAAGACACAAGAGGAGATAGCCTATATGTCTAAAGTTCCATATGCTGCAGCGGTAGGTTCTCTAATGTATGCTATGGTCTGGACAAGGCTAGACATTGCACATGCAGTGGGAGTTGTGAGTAGGTTCATGGACAACCCAGGTAAAGAGCATTGGCAAGCTGTGAAGTGGATACTTAGGTATCTAAAAGGGACAACAACAAATGCTTTGTATTTTGGAGGAACTGATATTTTTCTAGAAGGGTATGCTGATGCAGATATGGCAGGTGACAAAGATACTCGAAGGAGCACTACTGGCTATGTGTTCACGGTTGGAGGCACAGCAGTAAGCTGGGCTTCAAAGCTGCAGAAAGTGGTTTCACTTTCTACCACGGAAGCAGAGTATGTAGCAATGACGGAGGCAAGCAAAGAAATTCTGTGGCTTCACAGATTCTTAGAAGAGCTTGGATTCAAACAAGACAATTGTGTCTTATACAGTGATAGCCAAAGCGCTATCCATCTTGCGAAGAACTCAGCCTTTCATTCAAGGACAAAGCACATTGAGGTGAGATATCACTCATACGCACTCTTTTGGAAGAGGGACAACTAAAGCTAGGAAAGGTGCATACAAGTGAAAATCCTGCAGACATGTTTACAAAGGTGGTCAACAAGGAGAAGTTGAGCTTTTGCTCATCTTCAATCGGCATTCAAAGATAAAAAGCCAGAATGGAAAGCAGTCACAGGTTTGGTTTGGAGATCAGTCTCCAAGTGGGAGATTGTTAAGTATGGAGCCTGATTTACCCTTGTAATTTTTTGTGGTAAAAGCGCACATTTGTAAGGCCCCCACTATGAGGAGAAGCCATTGTGCGTGAAGGAAAATCACTCACCGGAAACCAAAATTTTCACGGACAAGAATCAGGGGCAACTTTAAAGGCCTTGGGGGCGGAGGCCCCCGAGACTTTTTTTTGGCCGGAATATTCCTTTTCGCCGGAATATTATGGCCGGACGGCGGTCGGAAAGTGGTCGGAAAACAACCGGTCGGTTGGCCGGTGGCCGGTAGTCAATGGCCAATGGCCGGTGGTCGGAAGTCAATGGCCAGTGGCGGTGGTCGGAAGTCAATGGCCGGTGGCCGGTGGCCGAATTCAATGGCCGGTGGCCGAATTCAAAAGCGGACTTGTCTTCTCAAGGGCGGCCACACATGGGCGGATTGGAGGGTCCGATTTGGACTTATTCGCACAAGGGCGGCTACACATGGCTGTCTCTCATAAGAGAGGGCAGCCCTTTTGGCCTATAAAAGGAGGCCATTTCTACACACATTATATAGTGTGAAGTTGATGCAACAAGGTGAGTGTGAGGTGGTGAGAGTGAAGCAAGGCGGGAGCTCCATTAAGGGTATAATCCCTTTGTAAACTACTTCTTGTTTTGAAGTACTAAAGCCATTGAGTGGCTGCTTTTCCCGTGGACGTAGCCCACATTGGGTGAACCACGTATATCGTGTGTACTCTCTCTCTCTCTCTCTCTCTCTCTACTCTATAATCTCGTGTATGTAAATCTGTTTCTCTCCATTAAGTAATCTACTCAATTATCTATTTAGCTACGTCTTATTTCCTAACAACTGGTATCAGAGCAAGGTTTGCTCGTAGCTAAATTATCTCAAGGAAAGGATTCCTTGAATTGAGTGGGAGTTATGGCGGAGGAGGGAAGCTCAAGATTGAGAAGTTCAACGGCAAAAACTACCAACATTGGAAGATGCAGATTGAAGACTATCTCTACCAGAAGGACCTCTATTTGCCACTAGGCGGTCTTGCGAAGAAGCCCGCAACAATGGCAGATGAAGCATGGATTGTCCTTGATCGAAAGGCACTAGGAACAATCCGGTTAAGCTTGGCGTCAACGGTGGCCTTCAATGTTTCGGAGATGAAGACCACGGAGGACTTGATGAAGTCACTTGACGACTTCTACGAGAAACCATCGGCATCCAATAAGGTATTTCTTATGAAGCGCTTGTTCAATCTAAAGATGGCAGAGAATGGTTCAGTTGCAGAACACCTAAATGACTTTAACACAAACTTAAGTCAACTTCGATCAGTGAAAATCAATTTCGATGACGAAGTGCGAGCTCTCCTTATACTATCATCTCTACCGGATAGTTGGGACAGCCTTGTGATGGCTGTAAGTAATTCTATCTCTGGCACAAATACTCTTAAGCTTGATGATGTTGTGGGTGTTCTTCTAAGCGAGGAAATGCGAAGGAGAAGCACAGGAGAATCATCAAGTGCTGCACTATCAGTGGAAACAAGAGGAAGGCCTAAGGAGAGGTTCAGAAACCAAAAGGGTCGTGATCGCTCAAGACGGAGCAAATCACGAACAAAGTCAGTTCTTGAATGTTGGAACTGCGGCAAGAAGGGCCACGTCAAGAAGGATTGCTGGTCCAAGAAGAAGAAGGAGACAGAGTCTCAAGACAACAAGCCAACATCGGAGGCCAATGTGGCAGGTAAAGTAGAGCAAGATGCTCTAATTCTCTCATTAGACAATGTGTCTAATTCCTGGATAGTAGATTCCGGGGCTTCATTCCATGCGACACCACACAAGCAACATTTCCAAGACTACACTAAAGGTAATTTTGGGTATGTATACTTGGGAGATGATGAAGCTTGTGAGATTGTCGGCAAAGGTACAGTTTCTATCAAAACTGCTAACGGAAATGAATGGAAGCTTAAAGATGTTAGGCATGTTCCTTCTCTTCGCAAAAATTTGATCTCTACAGGACAATTGGACGATGAAGGTCACAACATTGCATTCGGAAACAAACGGTGGAAGATCTCAAAGGGATCTTTGGTGGTTGCCAAGGGTGAAAAAGTCAGTACACTTTACTTGTGTGCTGTTAGCACGCAACCTTCAGCTTGTGCAGCAACTACAGAAGTTGACAGTGCGGTGTGGCACTACCGACTTGGGCATATGAGTGCCAAAGGAATGCAAATCCTTCAAACAAAGAAGCTTCTACCAGGTTTGAAAGAAGTGGACTTAGAGTTCTGTGAAGATTGTGTTTATGGTAAACAAAAGAGGGTAAAATTTCAAAAATCAGGAAATGAAAGAAAAAATAAAAAACTTGAGTTGGTTCATTCTGATGTTTGGGGTCCTGCAAGTACACCATCACTTGGTGGCTCATTGTACTATGTAACATTCATAGACGATGCGACTAGAAAAACATGGGTTTATGTCATGAAGAATAAATCCGATGTATTTTCCATATTTCAAAGGTGGAAAGCCTTTGTGGAGAATGAAACAGGTACCAAGGTTAAATGCCTCAGATCCGACAATGGAGGCGAATATTGCAGCCAAGCTTTTGAAAGCTTTTGTGCTAGCAATGGCATTCGGAGGCAAAGGACAACCCCAAGGACACCTCAACAAAATGGGATTTCGGAAAGGATGAACAGGACAATCATGGAACGAGCACGAAGCATGCGGCTACATGCAGGCCTACCGCTTGAGCTTTGGGCAGAAGCTGTAAGTACGTCTGTGTACTTAATCAATCGGTCACCCTCAACGGCATTGGATGGGGGAGTTCCAGAAGAGGCATGGACAGGTAAACCGGTGAATTATGCATTTCTCAAAGTGTTTGGGTGTGAGGCTTTCATGCACATAGATAGAAGCCTAAGATCAAAGTTAGATGCAAAGTCCAAAAAGTGTTTCTTCATTGGATATGGAGAAGGAGACTTTGGGTATCGCCTATGGAATCCTGAAGATGGTAAAATCTTAAGGAGTAGGGATGTAATTTTTAACGAACAAAATATGTACAAAGATTACTTGGAAAGAAAACAAACAAAAGAAACAGGTGATGAGTACATGGAGCTTGAGGACGGTGAAGACTCAAGGACTGCAAACGGTGACAATGTGCAACAACATCAACCAAATGAGGAGCCTCAACCTATTCCCCGAAGATCTACAAGAGCAAGTAGACCTCCAGAAAGGTTTGTTCCTTCCTTCAACCATCTCTTGATCTCAGATTCTGGAGAGCCGGAATCATATGAAGAAGCTATGCAACATGAATCCAAAGAAGAATGGACGAAGAGCATGCAAGTGGAGATGGACTCACTACATCAGAACCAAACATGGGAGTTGGTTGAGTTGCCTAAAGGTAAGCGGGCACTTCAAAACAAATGGGTGTACAAGATAAAGGAAGAAGAAGGTGGGAAGAAAAGGTACAAGTCTAGGCTTGTGGTAAAAGGTTTTTCTCAAAAGAAAGGTATTGACTTCAATGAAATATTTTCTCCTGTTGTAAAAATGAACTCAATTAGGCTTGTCTTAAGCCTTGTGGCTGCTCATGATCTAAATCTCGAGCAAATGGATGTAAATACGGCATTCCCTCACGGTGACTTAGAGGAGGAAATCTACATGCTTCAACCAAAGGGGTATGAAGTAAAAGGTAAGGAGAAAATGGTTTGCAGATTAAAGAAGAGCTTGTATGGTTTAAAGCAAGCATCAAGACAATGGTACTTGAAGTTTGATCGATGGATGTTGGATCATGGATTCACAAGATGCAACTCGGATCACTGCGTCTACACGAAGAATTTGGGAGATGGGAAATTCATCATCCTAATGTTGTATGTTGATGACATGTTGATTGCAAGTGCTAACATGCAGGACATCAAAGACCTAAAAGAGGAGCTGTCCAAATCTTTTTCAATGAAAGATTTAGGTGCTGCAAAGAGGATACTTGGTATGAAAATATCAAGGGACAGGACGAAGAAAACAATAAAGCTATCTCAAGAAGATTACATCAAGAAGGTACTAGAAAGGTTTGCAATGCAAAATGCAAAACCAGTTTCTACACCTTTGGCTGGTCATTTTAAACTAACGAAGGATATGTGTCCAAAGACACAAGAGGAGATAGCCTATATGTCTAAAGTTCCATATGCTGCAGCGGTAGGTTCTCTAATGTATGCTATGGTCTGGACAAGGCTAGACATTGCACATGCAGTGGGAGTTGTGAGTAGGTTCATGGACAACCCAGGTAAAGAGCATTGGCAAGCTGTGAAGTGGATACTTAGGTATCTAAAAGGGACAACAACAAATGCTTTGTATTTTGGAGGAACTGATATTTTTCTAGAAGGGTATGCTGATGCAGATATGGCAGGTGACAAAGATACTCGAAGGAGCACTACTGGCTATGTGTTCACGGTTGGAGGCACAGCAGTAAGCTGGGCTTCAAAGCTGCAGAAAGTGGTTTCACTTTCTACCACGGAAGCAGAGTATGTAGCAATGACGGAGGCAAGCAAAGAAATTCTGTGGCTTCACAGATTCTTAGAAGAGCTTGGATTCAAACAAGACAATTGTGTCTTATACAGTGATAGCCAAAGCGCTATCCATCTTGCGAAGAACTCAGCCTTTCATTCAAGGACAAAGCACATTGAGGTGAGATATCACTTCATACGCACTCTTTTGGAAGAGGGACAACTAAAGCTAGGAAAGGTGCATACAAGTGAAAATCCTGCAGACATGTTTACAAAGGTGGTCAACAAGGAGAAGTTGAGCTTTTGCTCATCTTCAATCGGCATTCAAAGATAAAAAGCCAGAATGGAAAGCAGTCACAGGTTTGGTTTGGAGATCAGTCTCCAAGTGGGAGATTGTTAAGTATGGAGCCTGATTTACCCTTGTAATTTTTTGTGGTAAAAGCGCACATTTGTAAGGCCCCCACTATGAGGAGAAGCCATTGTGCGTGAAGGAAAATCACTCACCGGAAACCAAAATTTTCACGGACAAGAATCAGGGGCAACTTTAAAGGCCTTGGGGGCGGAGGCCCCCGAGACTTTTTTTTGGCCGGAATATTCCTTTTCGCCGGAATATTATGGCCGGACGGCGGTCGGAAAGTGGTCGGAAAACAACCGGTCGGTTGGCCGGTGGCCGGTAGTCAATGGCCAATGGCCGGTGGTCGGAAGTCAATGGCCGGTGGCCGGTGGTCGGAAGTCAATGGCCGGTGGCCGGTGGCCGAATTCAATGGCCGGTGGCCGAATTCAAAAGCGGACTTGTCTTCTCAAGGGCGGCCACACATGGGCGGATTGGAGGGTCCGATTTGGACTTATTCGCACAAGGGCGGCTACACATGGCTGTCTCTCATAAGAGAGGGCAGCCCTTTTGGCCTATAAAAGGAGGCCATTTCTACACACATTATATAGTGTGAAGTTGATGCAACAAGGTGAGTGTGAGGTGGTGAGAGTGAAGCAAGGCGGGAGCTCCATTAAGGGTATAATCCCTTTGTAAATTACTTCTTGTTTTGAAGTACTAAAGCCATTGAGTGGCTGTTTTCCCGTGGACGTAGCCCACATTGGGTGAACCACGTATATCGTATGTACTCTCTCTCTCTCTCTCTCTCTCTCTCTACTCTATAATCTCGTGTATGTAAATCTGTCTCTCTCCATTAAGTAATCTACTCAATTATCTATTTAGCTACGTCTTATTTCCTAACAGTTCGTTGACAAAAATATCATGCTTTTGATAATGCTCACAAGATGTGCTTGTGCCTCGAGTGCTAAAATTGCACAATCATGGACAATAAAATAAAATTCACGATAGCATACATACCTTTTTACGTACTCTTGCCAATTTGCCTTGCCGTCAGAATAATACATCTATAGTTTGTCAAGAGATGTCCTACTTCCTGATGTCGAAGGCCGTGACTGATCCGAATCTATAGCAAGATGTACTATGTTTGAAACAAAAACAAAGTACTTGAGAGAGAGTTCCACTTTTGGAAGCGTAGAAGGTTGTCTTCCTTGTTTTCTATCAAGGCTTCCAAAATTGTCGACTCTAATCTTGTCTGTACTTCTACCTTGAACACATTAGCCACGTTGAAGCTTTTACTTTGGCCGTCAACGCAATGCACCTTGCCATGTTGGCTTGTAGTGTAAAGCCCGAGGAACTGCCCTGTTCTGGATTCACTGCCGAGCCTCCCTTATATAGCCCTTGGCTATTGAATCCCCTATTCCACACTGGCAGCCGGCCACTTACTGGCCCAGGTCCATGACCTCCCCTGGATATGCCCTTGGCATGACATTACTCTCCGCTTGGAGAAGCATTTTCGTCCTCAAAAACAAGAGTGATGACACACTAATGTTTTTCATAGTGGCATCCTTCATGGATCCAGCTGTTTGCTTGACTGGAACACGGTTCAGTAGGAGGTTCAATGAAACCAAGAGTAACATCTTGATTTTCCACATTGTTGTCCATTTGTAACCATCTTGTGTTACCAGTTCCTATCCAATCAGAGTGTGTAGACTCCATTTAGAACGCACATGAGCATGCTAAATGAGTTATCAGAACAAAGATGTACCGGAAAGAGTACCGCTTTCACTTTTCATGAAAGTAACTTGCTGACATAAATCATCCTCCAAGTTTAAGTCCTTGACTTGTGCGCAAATTTCATCAGTAAACAACCCCACCATAAATAGTGTTCAAGGTTGAGAACCTGACTTAGACATGAAGAGAATAAACCTAGGCGCTAACATGCTTTAACTTATGGTAAGGAAACTCCAAGTAGAGCAATAAATTCTTATTAATTGGATTGCTTGGTGCTAATATACGCACTTTGCATATCTTTTAGCACAAGATTACACTTCTAATCTACCTATCCCCTTGGATAATTGACATTACTGAGGTGTGTTTCCCCCACGGTTTACAGACAGTCAGCCCAGATGCCTAGTAAACGGTGATCACAATATTGTACAATATTGCCGAGGAATCAACAATGTCCTGAATAACCATCATGGTTAACTCAAAAAATCCACAAGCACCCAAACCAAGCCATGACTTCTTTTGGTGATTGGTAGACCCAAAAGTAATCTCATAGAGATAGTGCACATAGAGTGCAAATGATTCATAAGCAACAACTTGATGAATATGCATGCCATTCCAAATCAGCCTTTGCTAAATACTAGGGCCCATAACACCTAGTGTGCATGCATTTAGCAAAAATCAGACCCGAACCTGTATATCCATAATCGTCCTTGCCAATACTGATGGCGAATATGGTGCTCCTAGCACACACTAAAAAGGAATGTATGCTAGTAGCATTATACTAAACGCATACATTCAACAAATACTTATCATTTGAAAAGTCAATACAAGCATGCTTGTCATCAATCTTCAAAATTTTAATGTAGCATGGTATGCATTAAACAAATGATGCAAATGATAAAGGTGCTGCAGATGCAGAAATCGTGCAAATTTGTAAATGAATGATCAAGCACACTCGCCAAACCATGTCAAGAAATGGAAGTGGCTAACTTGAACAAGAGCGTTGCCGTAAAATCATTCAAGCCTTGCTTGATAAATCTCTACCTATCTCTTGGGCGACAACCACTGCACAAGTTGAAATTCACAAAACCAAACAAAGTGCAGATGATTGCATAAATAATTCAAAAAATAATGCCAAAATGTAAACAGAAGTACCTTAAAAGTTAGCGGATGCACCTTGAAGCCTCTCCAAGCTTCCAACCTATGACCTTGTCGGCATGGTGCTTGATCCCTCTCGTGGGATTCGTAAATTCTCGAGTCTAGCGTCACCAAATTTGTACCAGACTTGGTACTGCTTGAATCTGGAAATTTTCCGGATTCCTTTCAAAAACAATTGGTGTCCCTTGCTTCCCATACCTATGAGTTCGGCCGCTTGTTTTTGTTGTTAACTCTGTTGAAATTCTCTGATTTCAAAAAATACAGAGATGCTGCAGGAAAAGCTTCGATGTGGAGACCTTGTTGGTTGCATGTCGTGCATGCAAGTTGCATGTGGCGTGCTCGTTCTCCCAACCCAAATTGAGTCCGACTATTGTGCCCTGTGGGCCAAAGCCCTTAGTTGAGTAGGACAAAAGAAGAAAAAAAATATTTTTGCTGCAACAGCGATGGTTGTCTGCATCGATGACGAAGGGAGATCTCCCCACCGTTGTGCTGCTCCAAACCGAGCGCGGCTTCAACGAGATTTTCTCCTTAGTCCCTTGCGCTCCCAACGAGCCCTCCCATGGTGACTTTCCCGTAGGTCGACCTCGCACTGGCTTGTGTGCAAGCGGTCGTTCCCGCAATCTTCTTTTGGCTTTGTAGGGATAGTTTCCCACAGTTTCCCACGACCATGCCTTGCATGACACAAGCTCGCTTAGAGAGAAAGAGATAGAGGGAGAGAAAGAGAGAGCATGCATGCAAATTGATACAAAATCTGTAGATTCTCCTTTCCTCCATAACTCCTTTCTTCCTCGCTCTGATACCAGTGTAAAGCCCAGGGAACTGCCCTGTTCTGGATTCATCACCCAGCCTCCCCTATATAGCCCTTGGCTATTGAATCCCGTATTCCACACTGGCAGCCGGCCATTTACTGGCTCAGGTCTGTGACCTCCCTTGGACATTCCCTTGGCATGACATGTAGCCTTTTCGACTTGCTCACTGAAGCTCGAACCTTGCCATAGAACTTTGAATTTTTTGTAGCGATGCAATTGTTTGCATATGAGCTTTAGAAAAACAGTACATCCTGCATGCAGATGGTGTACCAAGGCATGGATGGTCCATGCATGTTGTTGAATACACGGCACTTGTCCATGCTTTACTCCAATGGGGTCGGATAAACCCCTTGTGCGGGGAGGGTGCCCAAGTTGGGCGCCCACTAGTGTGTAAATGGAAAAAGGGAAAGCTGAGAAAAAAAACACAAGCAACCCCTTCCTGCTGCAGCGATGGTGGTTGCCGGCCGATGACCAAACCTACTCCAGAATCCCACCCCTTGCTCAGATGGAAACGTTGCGGAAACGTGTTTGGCATCTCTCGCCGTTGCACACCTGCCAAGCCTAAGCATGGGCCAAATGCTGCAGGTCGACCCCGATCTCGTGTCTTACACAAGGGTGCGTACCCACGGGTCATCGAGACTCCTTTGTCGAGTTCGCTCTAAGAATCGGGAGACCATGTCCACGACCTTCCCCCACGGTTCCTCCATGGCGTCTCCCTTGACGGTTGTAATCCTGCCACAAAGAGCCGAGAGGGAGAGATCCATGCCAAAGCATCTAGAGAGAGAGAGAGAGAGAGAGAGAGAGAGAGAGAGAGAGAGAGAGAGAGAGAGAGAGAGAGAGAGAGAGAGAGAGAGAGAGAGAGAGAGAGAGAGAGAGAGAGAGGACATGCAACACCATGCAAGCAGATTTTTTCCTCCTCCATAGCTCTCCTCTCCCCTGAGCTCTGATACCAATGTGAGACCGAGGGAAGATAGTCATGCTCATAGCCACCCAACCTGCTTATATATACGTCCCTGGCCCTATGGCTCTTAGCTACATATAGCCCCTGTACCGCAAGTGTATCTGGAGTTAACCCTTGACCTTGGCCCATCCTACCTTAGGCCTGACAGTGGGGTTCATATGCACCATGGGGTTTCTCAGCCCTGCGGGGTTCATGGGCGTCGTGTGGTTTTTCAAGACCGTGGGGTTCATGCCTAGCTGTAGGGTGGTTGAGGCGCCTTGGACCATGGGGTTTCCCATGGTTCTTGGGGGGTTTGGCGGCCCGTGCCGGACAAATGTAGTTATTGTTGAGTCTTCTGTGGAAGCAGACTGTGATGCTGATGTTGATGCAGAATGGGCTTTTAGTGCAGAGTGTACCTATAATCCTGTTGTTCATGATGCATGCATGTGTGCAGATTCACATGTATGGTATTTTGATAGTGGTGCTACAAAGGTCATGATTTGTTCACCTCTCTTGAGTTTAACCCTCATGGGAATTCAGTTACTTGTTCCAACAATGCCTCTTATCCGGTTCAGGGAGTTGGAAATATTGTGTTTACTGCTACAAATGGCAATTCTTTCACACTTGTTGATGCACTTTATGTACCTGGGATCAAGAAGAATCTTTTTTCTGTATCTGCACTTGCTAGACTTGGACTTGTAGTCAAGTTTGTGGATGACAGATGTACAGTACATGATCTCAATTTTGGTGATGAAATTGTTGCATCTCGCGTTTTATGACGTGGGTTGTATAAGCTCTCTTTGTATGACAAGTGTGGGCAGAATTTTGCAAATGTAGTTGTGGATTCTAAGGCTATTTCACATGCAAAACTTTGGCATGCACGTTTTGGACATATAAATTTTGCAAGTTTGCTGCGTTTGCAAAAATCTCATATGGTTGCTTCTTTACTGCCTCTTGAAGCACGTGTCAAACATTTTTGTGAAGGCTGTATTTTGGGTAAGATGATGTAGCATTCAAAGTTTCCAAAGGATGGTTTAGTTAGGGCCACATGCAGGTTGCAGGTTGTGCATAGTGATCTTTGTGGGCCCATGCAAACTCCGTCCTTGGGAAATTACCTTTACTTTGTGACTTTCATTGATGATTACTCCAGGCATGCATGGGTATATCCGCTTAAAGAGAAGTTCAAAGTATTTATGTGCTTCAAACAATTTCTAGCTATGGCTGAAAATGTCTCAAAATGTAGTCTGGGCACCCTCTATTCCGATCGAGGGGGCGAGTATATGTCTCATGATTTTAATGCATTTCTGGCTACTCGTGGGATAAAACACCAATGTATAGTGCCTTATACGCCTCAGCAAAATGGTGTTGCTAAAAGGAAAAATAGGTCACTTACAAAAATGGCACGATGTATGGTCAAGAGTCAAAGTTTTCCGCATTCGTTTTGGCTTGAGGTCATCATGTGTGCCACTTATGTACTAAACAGGTGTCCTACGAAAGCTTTGCAGTCTATGACTCCATATGAAGCATGGCATGATAGAAGCCTTCTATTGAGCACATGCGTGTTTTTGGTTGTTTAGCATATGCTTCTATAGGAAATTGGATGATAAGGCTATCAAATGTATTTTTGTTGGGTATAGTGCTGAAAGCAAAGGTTACAGGTTGTATCATCCACAAACAAAGCATATCTTGGTTTCACGGGATGTTGTGTTTCGTTGTTGTCATGTACTAGAGACAGTAATGTAAGCTCACATGACATTTATGACACTTTGTTGCCTCTTTTTAGTGGTGGAAGTTCGAATGTAAATTCCAATAAGGAAAATGTACAACCTATGGGGGTTTTTGAAAATGTTACAGATTAATCTATGATTGATGTAGATGTACATGATGTACTTGATGAGGAAAGGGTTGAGAATGAGCAGGCTAGAGGTATGTCTAAATGGTTGGTGCATACTTTGCATGACAGTAAATTGGATGCACCTTTGTCTAGTCATACTCATTCAGGGTCTCGCTATGCATCTTATGCATCAGATTGTTATGCTTTGGCTGTGTCTAGCTATCTTTTGATGAAGCACAAAATTCAAAAAATTGGATGGCTGCCATGCAATTAGATTATGATGCACTTCTAAAAAATGACACATGGACTTTATGTGGTTTGCCTCCTGGCAAAAGGCCATTGGTACGAAGTGGGTTTTTAACTTGAAATGCAAGCCAGATAGTGAGATTGATCTCTATAAGGCTCGACTTGCTGCAAAGGGTTATGCACAACAAAAAGACATAAATTATGAAGAGACTTTTGGTCCCACTTGTTGTATGACTACTGTGTGTTTTCTATGTGCATCGGCATCTCATTTTGGTTGGGATGCACATCAATCAAACATTGTTATTGCTTTCTTGAATGGTGACATATTTGGAAATTTTATGTAACACAGCCTCGCGGTTTTGTCAAGAAAGGACAAGAGGATAAAGTGTGCAGATGTAAGAAAGCTTTGTATGGGTTGAAGCAATCTCCTCGTGCTTGGTAGGAGAAAGTTGACACTCATTTGGTCAAACGAGGCTTTTGTAATAGTCCAACAAAAAGCGCATTGTATGTAAAGCGTGAGGGTGATGTACTTCTCATTGTGGTTCTTTATGTGGATGATTTGTTGATGATTGGACCAAATGAGAGACATATTGCTGAATTTAAGGTTGATGTGAATGCTACCTTCAAGATGGGCCGTTGCATCATTACTTGGGTGTACAATTTAATCAGTGTGATGTTGGTATTGTCTTGTGTCAGAAAAGTTACATAGAGACATTGCTATGTAAGTTTGGACTTGAGGATTGCAAACCTATTGCCACTCCCATGGACCAGGTTTGAAATTGAGTCTTCATGATGCTGGTGATCTTGCAGATGTCACTCTTTACCAAATTGTTGTTGGATGCCTCATTTATGTATGTACTGCGAGGCTGGATATTCAATTTGCCGTCTCATAGGTTAGAAAATTTATGCATAGCCTAGGGTCTAAGCATTGACACGATGTCAAGAGGATTTTCCACTAGAGTGACACTTTACATCTTGGCTTGTTTTATCCCAAAGGGGGATCATTGCCGCCAGACTTACATGCTTTTTCGGACTCAGATTGGGCTGGTTGTGTCCACAAGTGGTTTTTGTTTCATGCTTTGCAGTTCATTTATATCATGGTTGAGCAAGAAGCAACCTACTGTGGCCGCTTCTAGTTGTGAGGCTAAGTATAGGGTAGTCTTCACAGCTTCGGTTGAGTGTGTATGGCTCAGATGCCTTATGGCTAATTTGGGTGTTGGATAGGACACTGACAACACTATCTACACTGACAGTCAGAGCGCATTGGTAGTTGCAAGGAACCCATTTTTTCATACTTGCAAAAAGCACATTGAGGTGCATTACCACTATGTTAGGGAGAGGCTCTCAGTTGGAGAGATCAACTTGGCTTATGTGCCAACACAGGACAACCTTGCAGATCTTTTCACAAAGGCATTGTCTCATGAGAAGTTTGAAGCTTTCCACAAAGCTTTGGGCTTGCTCCCCTTTGTGGACTGATCATGTCCTCAGGGCATGGCACTTCCCTTTACTCTATGTGCTAGCTCTCGTTCACCCCATGCATCACTCCCAGGGGGGATTTGTTACTATATACATGTGGTAGTGATGTGTGTGAACACACTTAGGACCGCCGGGTCATTTTTTCCCTCACTAGGAGGTTTTTTCCTCGTGCATTGTCTATACACCCCTCATTCTAGGGCTATCTATCTTTATATTGCACACTAAGTAATACACTCTCCATTGTGTGCCTTGAGATTCCTTCGTCTTCTCCAAGCTTTGTGTGTTATCGTGCAACCCTAATTCCAACAACACATACACACTTATCTAGCTGACAAGTCATTGGCTAACCCTTGGCTGATAGCTTCTCTTTTTGGTGTGCTAACCTAGGGTTGCTACTCTCTAGAAAGGTTTCACTGAGTCTCTAGAGAAGACACATGTAATTGCTCATGGTACCAAATCTCTACCAGATGTATACGACACCCACACACACCCTTGCTTATTAAATATAGATTTTATTCTCTATTTCGGCCCTTCTCTAGTCACGACCTTTGTCTCACTCTACGAGATGACAATGTCGATTCCTATATCTACGCCATGACGGCATTTTGGAAGTCCTTGTGGGATCCCTTGGCTTGGTGATACATCCTGGTGTTGCCCGCCCTTCTCAATGGTGTGTAGTACACACACAAAGTCGATAAATTTCCGAGCACCCACTCACTCGAGGAAAGATTTGTACAAATATGTGCAAAGTCTCTCACACTCTCTGATTGTCTCTATCTTTAGAGAATGGACATTTCCCTTCTTGGAGACTTTTCCCTTCTCACAGAATCACTATATATTTATGTCCATAATCAGGGTACCGGTTGGAGGTGGATACACATGTACAACAACCACCTGGTGACTTAACTATATGAGCAGTTCTTCTCTTTATTTGGCCATGCATGTGTAGCCCATATACTATTCTCTATTTCTCCTAGCAGTTTTTGGTGCTACCTCACCTTTCTCTCTCATTGTTGGCATCCTTTGTAGTTTTCGATGCTATCTCACCCTCCCACATAAAGCTTGCTCGCTCGTCCCCCAAAACTCGTTAGGCCTTTTTCTGATTCTTTTTGCAATAAGGAGCTTCTCCTCTCCCAGATCACCATGCGATACTCCCTGTGCATGCTCTTATTGCTGTACACGCTTTTTCTTTCTCTCTCTCTCTCTCTCTCTCTCTCTCTCTCTCTCTCTCTCTCTCTCTCTCTCTCTCTCTCTCTCTCTCTCTCTCTATCACTCACACACACACACACACACACACACAGGTGCATATAAGTCATGCTCTTGCGTTCCTCAAATGTGACGATTTAGCAGGGCTACAAGCCAGTGTACGTACAGATCTCCTTCCATTCCCCCCCTCACACAAAAAAGTGATAACGTGGATTCAAAGATTGGACCCGATGCTGATCAGGAACCTGAACTTTGCTTGTCTACAACACAACACCTGTTGCATAGAAGCAGATGGAATATGATCATTGGCGTAGGCTGCCTTCCATTTCATGTGCATGGACAAATATACAAAGGAGAGCACCTCAACACACGTAGGTGCATCTACACCTACTCAGTACAATTACATTGTCAATTTGTTCATTGGCTCATTGAGTCATAATTTTGGATTGTATGTATTATACATGTTTGTCTCCTGTACAAATAATCTCTATGATGATTAGTAATTGAGTGTTCAATGGTTATTTCAATTGTTCTTCATAGTGACATGCTTCACGTCCAAAGTGTTGACACTAAAAATTACGTATCAGATTATGTTTGGGGTTTTGCACTCAGAGTTGCAATACAAAAATGGGGTGATCTGATTGGTCTAAATTACCCTTTAGACTTGGAGTTAATCAATTCTAAGCATTGGCCTTTTTTTTTGTATATCTCTTATCTTAAAACATAGATATTTGCTTGCTCTTGGGACTTGGCAAAAGTAATAATAAATGTATGGATGTGGAATGATTATCATTAGCATAATAGGTATGACCATTGGGCTGTGTTGACTGTTCAAGACTGGTCTAACTGATGATTGAACATACATATCTAGTTTACTGCATCATAAAGAGAATTATTTGTAGACTTCAAAATTTGGCATGACCAAGTTTGGCATGATGGATTTTTTGACTTAAAAACAACACATATGTATCAGTTGCTAGAGTCTTAAACCTCATGTGAGGGTCTCAACAGAGATGGCATTGATTGGAAATTTGAAATATTGTCCGTTTTACAAAGGAGATGCTACCCAATTTTTTCTTTTTAGAGATCTTTAATACCAGAAGCTGGAGTGATGCTACCTCTCTTCCGTTTTAATAATAATTGTAGACTTTATAGGCCGACTTTACAGAAGAAATTAAACATTCGCCTTATATGGTACATATCCTTTGGTATCTCATTTGTAGGTATATATAAATATAAATGACATTATATATAGTATATCTTTTGGAAGTAGTTTTAGATTGGATATTGTACTATGAGGTGGGAATGCATTGAACCATCATTGTGAATCATCATTGCATCATGATTGAAATTCATATGTGTTTCGAGTTGAACATACATCAGTTAACTCTCAGTGGAGGATAGAGAGAGAGAGAGAGAGAGAGAGTAAAATAATTTATTATAGCGACCATAATATAGAAAAATATATAAATATAAATCTACATTGAAAATTAATAGATACTGAGATTGAAAAAAAATAAACCCAATAAGTTATGAACGAAATGAAATGAATAGAAGATAAAATTTGAAAAAAGAAAATAGATAGAAAAATGTATATAATCAATAGATATTGAGATTACAATTTGATTTGAAGGATGAAAAAATTGAAATATCTAATATAATATTAAAGAGAAATGTACTTTGATTTATGTGGTTGTTACTCCATGCACCCACGACATCTGGCATGAAAGTGCTCCCCTTTCTCATCTTTGGATCCCAAACGAGATTAGCTGCTTTTAATTTTTTCAATAACTTGCTTTTACCTCTAGTCAAAATTGATTGTCATTATTTGATATTTTCAAAGCACGCACACACACGCACGCACGCATGCACGCACACACACACACACATATTAGAGGACAACCTACTAGGACCATAATAACTTAAAAAGGAGGGCCTCCTAATTTGGACGGCCCCTCCATTTTGGAAGATCTATGTAGAGGCCCTCTAAGCGTGCAAAAGCACCTCCCCTTTAGCCAAGATATGAGACGAAGCCACATAAGGCATAGTGTTTCTTTGTAGCTACACATCTTTGGTGTGATTTGTGCGCCTATGTATGAATCTCCATGTATGTGTCATGGGAGTGCATAAGACCTTAGTAAATGCTTGCATTTTTGGTGGAGTTGTGAACCATTGGATAAAGCTTGTTGATGAGTGCCACATGGCAACAATTTTTTTTTAAACTCTTTCTTCTAGGCTCTTGTGAGAAGATGTCAACATTTGTGTACCTCTCTCTTCAAAGAGGGGCATTGAGTTTTGGGTCACACCCAATCTTTCTAGTCCTCTTTGACCTTTTCTTTTTCTTGAATATGTTACAATGCTTCCAAGTGTTTTTTTAAAAATTATTTTTAATGCTTTAAATATACATTATAATTTAAATAGTTCATTGTTACACTCATTTTCAAAAGAACATGACATTTTATTATGACTAGTCTGGTCGATAGACTTCGATCGCCTCTGTGTGTGTGTGTGTGTGTGTGTGCGTGTGTCATTGTCATGCGTTGTGATGCTGAGGGCTACAAGGCACACAACAGGCTGGATCAAGGAGCTTGCACAATGTGTAAGGCGGGGGGGAGGGAGCGAAATCCCTTCCCTTTTTATAATAGTATAGATAACAAATGTGTTAAGATATTAGCGTTCTCTTTCTCAGAAAGAAGCCTCTTATGATTAAATTCCTCTCAATAGCCTTATGTGTGCCATAGTGAACTTTGAAAGGTCACTTTTAAATTCTAACAATTTTACGAAATAGACCATGTGAGGCTCTTAAACCAAAGTCCTGTGTTACAAATTAAAAATATCAAAGAAAATTTGAGTGAAAGGTCACTTTGGCATTCTACTTTTTTTCCTTCTTTTTTTTTGGTCAAGCCATACTCACAACTATGAGTGGTAGAGTTACATTATCTCATAAATGAATAAAATGATCATGCGAGCCTCTTAATTAAAAGTACACCAAGAAGCTTCCAAGTGCTGCCTTTCGAGGCAATCTTTGCTTCATACCATGAGGTCAATAATTTCAATTTCACCTTGATTCTTTGGTGTTGCTACCCATTCCCATCTCCCCCACTGACAAGGGGCTGAGTTTTTTGTGTTGCTTTTCCACAGAAATCGTTTGATAGGCATCAATTTTTTTTTTCCAATTGGATTTGCTTAGTTTAAGCAATGACAAAACAAATGAGATGTACGGGATTATGAAAGCATTGATCACCGTGGCTTTGCTATGGAAGGGGAGGACCACAAACTTCCACCTTCCATCAATCTCGATTTCTCAATACTGCACATCGAGACGAAAGCATAAGCAAATAGTTGAACAATCTCGAGGGCTCCTCTTAGCATTTATGAGTTGGCTTTAAGAAAGAGCAAAGAGTCATCTGCAAACAGTTTAGCAAGCAGTTGTTTCCCTCCCAAAAGTGAAAGACCTTGAATTTCTCCTTTCCTTGCACTATCCTCGAGTGCGGTCACCAGAGGGTGAGAGCCGATTGCAAAGAGTAGCGAGGCAATGGGGCAACCTTGCTTGATCGAGCGCTTGACTTCAAGCCCTCCAACTGCCTTGTTGTTGAAGAGCAGGTCAGAGTAGCTTCCTTCCCCGAGCGTGCAAACAATCGCACACATTTTAGGTCCAAAGCCCAAAGCCTTCATAATAGCCTCGATGTAAGACCACGAGATTCTATCGTAGGCCTTATCCAGGCCAAGTTGGAGGAGGATACATTCTTGCTTGGTGTAAGAAGCATACTCAATGCCAACCATGGCAATGAGGATGTTGTCATAAATCGATCGCCCTTTGATGAATCCGTGATGTGGGGGCTGATGATTTTGTTCAAGGTTGAAGCCATTTTTAGCACAATCACCTTAGCAATGATCTTGTACGCAATTGACATCATGGAGATAGGTCGCCAGTGCTTTACCTTTAGCAGTGAGCAACAAACCAACTTGGGTATAGGTTTGATCATCCCTCTTTTAAGGCTAATATCCAATTTCTCTAGAAGAGCTCTGTTAGCTAGTTGTGCTATCAGGATTTTGAGATCCTCCCAGAATTCTCCAATGCGAGGCATTAGGAGAGATGGGCTGATGTGAGGCACTGAGAGAGATGTCAAGTGAGGGCAAATGCATAGAGAGATAGATAGATTGGATTATCATCCACGAAGGTCATATATGACCTATGGGACTAAAAACAAAACATTACAATGGTTCTTTTAAATGAAGGTGTTAGATATATCTCAAATAGGGACTAAGGGTCCATTGGCAAGGATGAAACAACAGAACAAAAGCTAAGAGGTGGTAGATGAGAGGGAAGCTGGTTTGGGAGTTTGAAACTCCTGAATGACAGCTTTGCCACCTCGATAGACCGGCCCTTTGTCTTGCTTGTGAGCTTTGTGCATCTTCTTGAGCTCGCTTGTTTCAGTTTTTAGCTGATTTGTAGTTAGTTCTTTGGTGATCCGAAGGTTTTTTCCCTTGAGAAGGCTATAAGCATGGACCTCAAGTCACTCTTCATTACAATTGAATCAATCCCTTAGCCTTAGTCTATACAAATTGGAACCCCTACGTGAGCCCAAGACCTTATACAATGTGAATAGGAAATATTGTGAACATCAATAGCACATCTCTAGCTAGGTGCATAATCGGTGTAGCATGTGTTAGTGACTGCTAATATCCCCCCCTCCTAATTTGGTGCGCCTCCTCATGTGTCACTAAAGTAGAACATGGCTGAAAGTACGCCCTTGGATGAATGTTGAGCTATCAAAACATAAAGCAAGTCACAAGTATCAAAGGCCAACAAATAAGAATAGATCATGAAGTGCAATGATCAATCATTCAAAGTGAATTTTTGGCTTCCAAAATGGGTCCGTTATAGCCAAAAACTAAACCATATAAAGCAAAAAAACACCTAAACTATTATGAAATTAAACCGCTAAAAATATCAGATTCATGCATGTAACACAAGCAATCAATTATGACCCTAGGCTAATGCAAGTTCGTAAACCTACTAGCCTAAAAACCATATGATCATTCTTAATAAAGCATCAAAGTCTACCATGTCTATGGGCCACAAAGAAGCTCCAAGTTTGCTAGTACACTGTCACTTAGCTTTTTGAAGCTCATGAAAGATTACACAAGGCGACCACCCCAAGGCAAGTCAAACTACAACTCTCAACTCCTTGAGGAGGTGTTTCAAAAGTCTACTAGCCTACCAAGGTGACGGCTAGCCCCTATCAGCCCAAGGCATCGGTATAAGGCCTTGACCAAGCGAGCCAAGGTGGTTCCCCTTGCTTACCAAGTGCCAGTAAGGCACTAGGTCTAACAAAGACACAAACACAACATAGAAACTTCATTTTCCTATGCCTAGTAGCATTTTTGCTACTCTTTTTGGACACCTTTTTTTTTGTCATAATGAGAGTGCTTATGGCAAATGGACTAAGGGAATAAAAGCCTAATGATAGCCCTAAGTCATGCTCAAAATGAGTGGAGTATTAAGGTGATTACTAAGAGTCTAGGACTAACAAGCAATGATCCTACATTAATATAAGGTCAATGACAATTACCCATGATTACCACAAATAAAGCCAAATTTCTAACTTGTTTAATATTCATAAAGCAAAGTGTTGAAACTTTCATGTATGCTTAGCTTTTGAAAATGAAAGGAACCATAACTAAAAGCAAATTCACTTAATCCAAGAATAAAGAATGAGGTCTCTCTCTCTCTCTCTCTCTCTCTCTCTCTCTCTCTCTCTCTCTCTCTCTCTCTCATGCATACACATACACACACACACACACACTTTTATGTATGCCTAGCTTTTGAAAATGAAAGGAACCATAACTAAAAGCAAATTCACTTAATCCAAGCATAAAGAATGAGGTCTCTCTCTCTCTCTCTCTCTCTCTCTCTCTCTCTCACACACACACACACACACACACACACACACACACACACTTTATAGACTAGACAATCAGTCTACTTGCCCTTAACCAACTATAGCTAAGCCTTTTTTGCCTTCCTTTCAAAGGAAATCTATGACAAACATAGCCTATGATCCTTGTCCCACTCAAGGACACATTAATCTATGCAGTTCTGCCTCCCTTCCCCAAGAATTCTATGCCATGTTTTTTATTAGGTACTCTAATCTGCCGACAACTCTGCAACCTCTGATCCTTGTCCCACTAAAGGATACATCAAATTATGTCTCGTACCTTGAGTTGAGAACGATTCATAGCTCATATCTTCATACACTCCCTCATCCTATAGGTCTCAATGACAATTAGTGGGCACTATCCGTCTTTGAACCGCTTTTGAGCCCCTTCTCTCTCCCCACACACATGCACGATCGATAAAGTGAATAATTACTATATTTTACTGAATTAGTGGGCATTATCCATCTTTGAACTACTTTCGAGCCCCTTCTCTCTCCCCACACACATGCACAATCGATAATAGCTTGGTTTACTAAATGCTTTACATATTTTCCTACGCAACTCGTGCTATTTGATGGTGTGTCTTTCGGCTTAGCTGGAGCTGTGAACAGGTTGTCGACTTGAACTAGTGATCTGTGAGATAATCCACATAATATGGGTGATCATAATGAAGTCAACAACGGTAGGTATGTGTGCTTAAATGGCCCCTCTAATTTTGGAATGGTCATTCTTTTATTATAAGAGTGGTTGGCGTTCTCTGCATACCCATATCTCATTCTGGTTTGGCTTTGTCCTGCAGGCAAGAGCACATACACATACACACTTGTTTTGTCTCTCTCTCTCTCTCTCTCTCTCTCTCTCTCTCTCTCTCTCTCTCTCTCTCTCTCTCTCTCTCTCTCTCACACACACACACACACACACACACGCACGCACTCACACACACACACACACATGCTTTGCAAGGATGAGACTAATCCGGTGTAACTACTCGCGCACACATACCTGTACCTAGGAATTTCCCTCTTTTCTTACTGGTATGATGGGAGTTGCTGCTCATAATCAGCAAGCTATGGCTCTACTCACAAATCCGTTTTCTTGGATACGCTTGTGCTCGGGCAATGAAAACTTCACAAAGAATCTGTTATGTCTACTTATGCTGGTCGGGTAGACTCCCCATACTTGATCGATTGCACTCTCCAAATTACAATTTCACAGCAAGGACTTCAGGTAGGTGCTCTTGCACCTACTTAGTATTTAAGCATTTTATGATGGTAGAGTTATTTCTTTTTAACACATGTATAAATGATTTCCATCTATGGTTAAGTACGTGTCAATAATCAAGCATCAGATAATACACCTGCTCATTATGTGTAACATTTGCTCAATATGTCTAACATTTGAACTCGTTGGTGGCTTTCTTAAGTTTTTTGATGATAGTACACGGTTATTTTTGGAAAAATGGTTAAAACCATTGACAGAAAGCTGGCAATGTTCATACTCAACAAGTTGGTTGATTGCTAATAGAATTTGGTTTACTGTGAGGGTCTACAACCTCACGTGAGGGTCTCATACAAGAGGTAGATGACGTTTTTTTTCCAGCATAATAAACGAGTACAAGCGAAATGATGATGATCTTCGGATAGACTTTGGATTGTATCTTTTCGGATTTACAACTCTAACTATGTATTGAATCAGGAATTTCAACTAACCTAGTAATGATTTTTGGTGTGGAGTTGTTGGACATCCATACTTTACTGTTAATTACCATATTTACGTGGTAAGATACAATTACTTAGTATGATAATCTGCCAACATGGTATACAAGTAATTGAGGTTTTCAAATATCCTTACTGAGATGGAATTGGGTTTTAGAAAGTCGTCAAATATCACATGTCGTGAAAAACCTGCTTGTAACCTAACAGACCTCTCACACTTGTGTTTGGGCTGGGAAATCATTGTTATTGTGCAGTTGATGCTGACTTTTTTCACATTGATGATGCTAGTTATACGACTGCAACAATATGGTTGTAGCTAAATATACTCACATTAATGAATTTTATATTGTTAATTGTTCTTTAAACACTTTACTTATTTGGTGAATATAATGCACAGCTGTTGAAATTAGTGCTGATATTTTACTCTAAAATCACTCCAATGGTTTAAAAGAAAGGCCTTAATCATCATGTGAGGGTCTCAAATGAGATGGCATTGGACTAGACTTTTTGAAATGGGTCCTAATTACAAAGGAGATGTTGCCCGATTTTTTCTAAAATTAAATGATGCAAATAAATGATTCAATTTCCAAAAACAATACTTCATCTGTGTTATGTTGTTAGTTTTTGTTTTAATTCTTGACACCAATAACAAGGGGAGGGGGTTGTTGATACTTGTCTTCTCAATTATTGCCAAGTGCTGATGGACTTGATTTTTTTTATGGTGACAGTTAAGAGATTCTTTCCTTGGGATTACAATGACAACTGCCACAATAACAGAACTACATCCACTGTTTCGAGCATTTTTATTAGTGAGAGATAACCCTTGTATATGATTCATTGATAATAAGATGTAATATACTATTTGTCAGTATCAAATGTAAATGTCAATATAATCTTAACTCATATCTCCTTCTGGTTTGGCTTTATCCCGCGAGCGAACGCAGGCAAGAGCACATACACATGCACACTTGTTCTCTCTCTCTCTCTCTCTCTCTCTCTCTCTCTCTCTCTCTCTCTCTCTCTCTCTCTCACACACACACACACACACACACACACACACACACATGCTTTGCAAGGACAAGACTAATCCGGTGTAACTACTCGCACGCACACATACCCGTACCTAGGAATTTCCCTCTTTTCTTACTGGTATGATGGGAGTTGCTGCTCATGATCAACAAGCTATGGATCTACTCACAGATCCATTTTCTTGGATACGCTTGTGCTCGGGCAATGGAAACTTCACCAAGAATCTATTATGTCTACTGATGTTGGTCGGGTAGACTCCCCATACTTGATCGATAGCACTCTCCAATCTACAATTTCACAGCAAGGACTTCAAATAGGTGCTCTTGCACCTACTTAGTATTTAAGCATTTTATGATGGTAGAGTTACTGCTTTTTAACACATGTATAAATGATTTCCACCTACGGTTAAGTACGTGTCAATAATCAAGAATCAAATAATACACCTGCTCATTATGTGTAACATTTGCTCAATATGTCTAACATTTGAACTCGTTGGTGGCTTTCTTAAGTTTTTTGATGATAGTACACGGTTATTTTTGGAAAAATGGTTAAAACCATTGACAGAAAGCTGGCAATGTTCATACTCAACAAGTTGGTTGATTGCTAATAGAATTTGGTTTACTGTGAGGGTCTACAACCTCACGTGAGGGTCTCATACAAGAGGTAGATGACGTTTTTTTTCCAGCATAATAAACGAGTACAAGCGAAATGATGATGATCTTCGGATAGACTTTGGATTGTATCTTTTCGGATTTACAACTCTAACTATGTATTGAATCAGGAATTTCAACTAACCTAGTAATGATTTTTGGTGTGGAGTTGCTGGACATCCATACTTTACTGTTAATTACCATATTTACGTGGTAAGATACAATTACTTAGTATGATAATCTGCCAACATGGTATACAAGTAATTGAGGTTTTCAAATATCCTTACTGAGATGGAAGTGGGTTTTAGAAAGTCGTCAAATATCACATGTCGTGAAAAACCTGCTTGTAACCTAACAGACCTCTCACACTTGTGTTTGGGCTGGGAAATCATTGTTATTGTGCAACTAATGCTGACTTTTTGCACATTGATGATGCTAGTTATATGACTGCAGCAATATGGTTGTAGCTAAGTATACTCACATTAATGAATTTTATATTGTTAATTGTTCTTTAAACACTTTACTTATTTGGTGAATTTAATGCACAA
This sequence comes from Adiantum capillus-veneris, assembly GCF_014529385.1. Taxonomy (NCBI): domain Eukaryota; kingdom Viridiplantae; phylum Streptophyta; class Polypodiopsida; order Polypodiales; family Pteridaceae; genus Adiantum; species Adiantum capillus-veneris. Next base: position 122,635,340 of record NC_140947.1, read on the forward strand.
ATTTTGAAATTAATGCTAATATTTTACTCTAAAATCACTCCAATGGTTTAAAAGAAAGGCCTTAATCATCATGTGAGGGTCTCAAATGAGATGGCATTGGACTAGACTTTTTGAAATGGGTCCTAATTACAAAGGAGATGTTGCCCGATTTTTTCTAAAATTAAATGATGCAAATAAATGCCTCATTCTCCAAAAACAATACTTGATCTGTGTTATGTTGTTAGTTTTTGTTTTAATTCTTGACACCAATAACAAGGGGAGGGAGTTGTTGATACTTGTCTTCTCAATTATTACCAAGTGCTGATGGACTTGAATTTTTTTGATGGTGACAGGTAAGAGATTCTTTCCTTGGGATTACAACGACAACTGCAGCAGTAACAAAAGTACGTCCACTGTTTCGAGCATTTTTATTAGTGAGAGATAACCCTTGTATATGATTCTTTGATAATAAGATGTAATATACTATTTGTCAGTATCAGATGTAAATGTCAATATAATCTTAACTTTATCTACTTGGTATCTTATATATACATAATATGTGGTTATTTACACATTGAATGGTCTCTAGTCCCATTGTATGGTTCTAAAGTTTGTGAAATCAAACTGTTGTTAGATTATTCATTCTTATACACACACACTTGTTTCTAGCTAGCCTTTGGTTGGCCTTTGGTTGGGTTAGCACCGTACAATGGGCCTAGACCTTCTATAATGTTTTGACTTGACCCACCTAATCCAAAGGGATGGGTTGGGGCCACGGCTCCTAATATGGTCAAGTACATATATCATTTAGGTCCATTACCTTAGACTAGCATATGCTCTTTGACTATGTACGAGACAATGTATCTGATTAATTAATCCTATGGATGTTTTAGGAATGTGATGCGTATATAATTTAGCCCTATTGGCATACACATACCTCTTTCTATCTATCCTTTGGTCGGGATAACACCTTGTAATGGACCAGACTAACTATCTAAACTTGGCCTACCCAATCCAAAGGGATGGGTTGGGGCTCCTTCAGCTCCTCTTTTGGTCAAGTTGATAAGACCTTTAAAAATTTGTGGTTATCACTATGAACTTTTGACAACATTAACATAATATGCTATGCTTTTACAGGATATCGGGTGATGCTCATACAGAAGAGACCTGATCTTATTTGTCAAACACATGCAGATTATTTTTCCTTGGAGAGAACCAGTAAGAGATCTTCTCTTACTCAGTACTGGATTTGACACACTTGATTATAATACTCCTTCAATATGTTTGCGTATTGCTATATTAGCCTTAAAGGCACCACTTCTCCAAATGGAAACCCTTTTACATATAAAGCATACCACTTGGAACACTTTTTTATTATTTCCTTGGACGTTTGTATTACTCATTATACAAACTCATTATAAAGCTCTTTCCATATGATAAGTAACCCTTGGACACTTCATAGTGATTATTTGGATATCTTTGTTGCTAAATTGTTCATATTTGGTTGGGGGTAGGGTTCCACATGGTGGGCCCTACCTCCCTCCATGTGGTTCCTCTCCTTAGGGATGGGGGTGGACCACACACACACACACACACACACACACACACACTTTATAGACTAGACAATCACTCCACTTTCCAACTATAGCTAAGCCTTTTCTGCCTTCCTTTCAAAGGAAATCCATGACAAACACAGCCTATGATCCTTGTCCCACTCAAGGACACATTAATCTATGTAGTTCTGCCTCCCTTCCCCAAGAATTCTATGCCATGTCTTTTGATCAGGTACTCTAATTTACCGACAACTCTGCAACCTCTGATCCTTGTCCCATTAAAGAATACATCAAATTATGTCTCGTAGGTTCATAGCTCATATCTTGATACAGTCCCTCATCTTATAGGTCTCAATGACAATTAGTGGGCACTATCTGTTTTTGAACTGCTTTCGAGTCCCTTCTCTCTCCCCACACACATGCACAATCGATAAAGTGAATAATAACTATATTTTACTGAATTAGGGGGCATTATCTGTCTTTGAACTGCTTTCGAGCCCGTTCTCTCTCCCACACACATGCACGATTGATAATAACTTCGTTCATTGAATGCTTGACATATTCCCCTATGCAACTTGTGCTATTTGATGGTGTGTCTCTTGGCTTACCTGGAGCTGTGAACAGGTTGTCGACTTGAACCAGTGATCTATGAGATAATCCACATCAAATGGGTGATCATAATGAAGTCAATAACGGTAGGCATGGGTGCTTAAATTGCCCCTCTAATTTTGGAATGGTCATTCTTAAGAGTGGTTGGCATTCTCTACATACCCATATCTCCTTCTGGTTTGGCTTTGTCCCGCGAGCGAACGCAGGCAAGAGCACATACACATGCACACTTGTTCTCTCTCTCTCTCTCTCTCTCTCTCTCTCTCTCTCTCTCTCTCTCACACACACACACACACACACACACACACACACACACACACACACACACACACACACACATGCTTTGCAAGGACAAGACTTATCCGGTGTAACTACTCACACGCACACATACCCGTACCTAGGAATTTCCCTCTTTTCTTACTGGTATGATGGGAGTTGCTGCTCATGATCAACAAGCTATGGCTCTACTTACAGATCCATTTTCTTGGATACACTTGTGCTCGGGCAATGAAAACTTCACCAAGAATCTATTATGTCTAGTGATGCTGGTCGGGTAGACTCCCCATACTTGATCGATAGCACTCTCCAAATTACAATTTCACAACAAGGACTTTAAATAGGTGCTCTTGCACCTACTTAGTATTTAAGCATTTTATGATGGTAGAGTTACTGCTTTTTAACACATGTATAAATGATTTCCATCTACGGTTAAGTACGTGTCAATAATCAAGCATCAAATAATACACCTGCTCATTATGTGTAACATTTGCTCAATATGTCTAACATTTGAACTCGTTGGTGGCTTTCTTAAGTTTTTTGATGATAATACACGGTTATTTTTGGAAAAATGGTTAAAACCATTGACAGAAAGCTGGCAATGTTCATACTCAGCAAGTTGGTTGATTGCTAATAGAATTTGGTTTACTGTGAGGGTCTACAGCCTCATGTGAGGGTCTCATACAAGAGGTAGATGACGTTTTTTTTTTCATCATAATAAACAAGTACAAACGAAATGCTGATGATCTTCGGATAGACTTTGGATTGTATCTTTTCGGATTCACAACTCTAACTATGTATTGAATCAGGAATTTCAACTAACCTAGTAATGATTTTTGGTGTGGAGTTGCTGGACATCCATACTTTACTGTTAACTACCATATTTACGTGGTAGGATACAATTACTTAGTATGATAATCTGCCAACATGGTATACAAGTAATTGAGGTTTTCAAATATCCTTACTGAGATGGAAGTGGGTTTTAGAAAGTCGTCAAATATCACATGTCGTGAAAAACCTGCTTGTAACCTAACAGACCTCTCACACTTGTGTTTGTGCTGGGAAATCATTGTTATTGTGCAACTAATGCTGACTTTTTGCACATTGATGATGCTAGTTATACGACTGCAACAATATGGTTGTAGCTAAATATACTCACATTAATGAATTTTATATTGTTAATTGTTCTTTAAACACTTTACTTATTTGGTGAAGTTTTTGCACAACTTTTGAAATTAATGCTAATATTTTACTCTAAAAGCACTCCAATGGTTTAAAAGAAAGGCCTTAATCCTCATGTGAGGGTCTCGAATCAGATGGCATTGGACTGGACTTTTTGAAAATGGGTCCTAATTACAACGGAGATGCTGCCCTATTTTTAAAAAATTAAATGATGCAAATAAATGACTCGATCTCCAAAATTAATTCTTGATCTGTGTTATGTTGTTAGTTTTTGTTTTAATTCTTAACACCAATAACAAGGGGAGGGAGTTGTTGACACCTGTCTTCCCAATTATTGTCAAGTACTGATGGACTTAAATTTTTTGGATGGTGACAGGTAAGAGATTCTTTCCTTGCGATTACAACGAAAACTGCACCAGTAATAGAAGATCGTCCACTGTTTCAAGCATTTTTATTAGTGATAGATAACCCGTGTATATGATTCTTTGATAGTAAGATGTAATACACTATTTGTCAGTATCAGATGTAAATGTCAATATAATCTTAACTTTATCTACTCGGTATCTAATGTATACATAATATGTGGTTATTTACACATTGATTGGTCTCTAGTCCCATTGTATTGTTCAATAGTTTGTGAAATCCAACTATTGTTAGATTATTTATTCTTTAAAAAAAAAAAAAAACACACACACACACACACACAATCAACGGTAGCTTAAAACTTGATTATGATAAGAGTTCTCTTTACAAAATGATCTAGGTACCTTATATACTAAGGCTACCATAGGCTAAACCTAAAATATAGTTCAAAGAGTCAAATGGCTTTGTATTTGCAATCTGGAAGTGCCACTACACCCCAGCTTCTACAACTAAACTAACTACTCATTACAAATGATGTTTTTAATCATAATTTGCAGCATTTCATAGCTCTCAAAAAATAAGTCTTTGTTGAGTTATGTCGTGTTGTTGACCCACGGGTCAACACTCCCCCATCCGAATTCATGTCGTCCCTGATATGACCTGCTTGTCAATGTCAGTGCGGTCTTTGTTGTTGTTTTACCTTTTGTTTGCTCCGTTGCTTGTACTTTTGTCAAACCACAACAAGAACTATAATCCATGATAATCATGATTGATGAAGAACTTTATGTCCTACATTGCCAAGCCCCGAGCTGCAACATCTGTTGCTGTCATTATAGGGCTATTGCTAGATCTAAATTAAGAAAGAACCCAATCTCGCTCAGCTTGACTCTTATAATTATGGATAGATAAAGCTCCATCCATCACTCGCTCCAATAACTCTATCAACTTTGAGTATTTCTCTTTCTCAAAAACAACTTCTACAATCTGTAGAATTGAATGATTGGCTTTTAGATCTTGTGAGCCAATGACAACCTTGTAAGGATTTTGTAGAAATTGTTTGGCTAAACCTTCAACTTCTTTAGGCCAAGTTGCACTCCAATTCAAAGTCTGTCTGTTAGATCAAATCTGGGAGAATTTTTTTGATTTGAGGTTCAAAACCCATGTCCAACATTCGATTCACCTCATCAAGGACAAGAAATGTGCCCTGTGAAGGTTGGTTTGTCTATCATTTATGTCTGCTCTTCTTTGTTGATGACCCCTTTGTTCCTACATCAAGTTGGTCAAAGTTTCATTTGCCACTATTAGCTTTTGTGTGTTGTGTAAATCATTATATTGCTTCTACTTGATACACAACTTAATTAAATCTTGACAAACCCTAGTCAATTCCCCAAGTTAATAACTTGCTTCAAAAGGGCTTTATCTGACATCATCCATCATTGATGAGCTATCATTGTCCATTTGTCTCGAAAACTCATATACATGATGTACAGGGTATGTAGATGGCTATCATGGTTTGAAAAAATTGCATCTTTGGCTTGGGGTTAGACGTTTATCCTCTTTTTTTTTTAAAAAAAAACCCTTAGCTTTTGTATTCTCTGTTCATAGCCTACGAAAAAAGTTTGGCTTAATTTGGACTTGTATTTGGCTTTACAAACTAGCTTTTTGGATTTTAGTCTCGAAAATGATTGACGGGCATTGCTGGCACCTTCTGGGTGCCAAACACATGTAGAGCCAATGATGATGACCATAATTTGGCTTAACCCCTGGTTGCTCCTGCAGACATCTATCATGATAAATGACTAAATTGTCATTTTTGCCCCTTTTTTTCTTGTCAGTAATGTTAGTCCCTTCTTTTTGTTAGGCTTCATTAAGTCAGATACAAGATAGAAGATTTACAGTATAAAGATCTACTTCTTATATATGGACTTGTAGTTGCATGAAATGTCTGATTGGCAACTTTACACTTGACAAGTGTTTTCGTTTAGTTGCATCAGCAAATTTCTTTGTCCTTGTAGGCCACCTCAGATTTTGATGACCATTCTCAACCATTTTTGGCCTCACGTTGTTGTTGAAGATTGATCATCATTGTTTTCTTACCTCTGAGTCCTGACATTACCCATTGTGCATATGGCTTTCGAGGCATACCTTGTGAAGTTTAATCATTTTCTTGTATCTTCTTCTCTTTGTACTGCTCAGGCATCTCTTCGATCTTTTCTTCATCTGGATTATGGATTCCCCCCCCCCCCCCCCCCCCTCTTTTTTTCAAAAAGAAATTCTCAAAAATAACAAAATAAAACCAAAACTCAACTCAACAAAAAAACAAAATCATTTGAATAGAATTTGAAACACTATGTACACTATACACATGTCCCTAGGGGCTCATATATGGCTTTTGTCCGTGTACTCCTCTTGTAATGCTATTATGAGGGCATATACTTTGAATTTTGTTGAAAAATGTTACAATCAAATGCAAAAATTCAATGCAGCTCACAAAACATCGCCCTCTAATATTCATGTTATTAGGTTCGCATTTAGAATGCCTCCCCCCCTCCCATGTGGAGTCCTCCTTGACGATAGAGTATAGTCAACGGTATGTGCTATGCTTGGGAAATAAAAATTTGTGCCTATGTAGGCCTTGTAATGTAGCCTTATTATGCATACACAGTCAATGCATGGGAAAACTTTATGATGTACAATATGTGGGTAAAAGCAATTTTCTTATTAGTATTTGCTGGCGAGGCTTCCTATTCTAATCAATGTGATGTTCTTTGAAGCTCTGTGTTGTTTTCTTGATTGAAGGTTGTAGAGATTTTTTGAAGGCTTACTTTTCTATTTGATGCTTCTTTGGAATCCATTTTAGCCTTGTTGTTGGTTGTTGTATTTGGCATTGTTCCTTAGCAGTGGGTTCTCTTCTACTTGTACTGTAATCGTAGGAGGAATTGAAAGAATTCAAGCGATGTGCATTGACAATATTGTTATCGATTTCCTTTGGGACCCACTTCTTTGTGATTACTAGCTGTTCTGTTGATGCTGCTCGTTTGGGAACCCATACTTGTCCCTGCTTTGTTTGTGTTTAAAGAGACTTCTTTGGGATCCACCTTGTCTTTGAGCGAGTAAACATCAGTCTTTGCTTCAGCCCTTGTACGCTTGGTTGGCAACGGGATTTGGACTTTGGGAGTTGATACTTTAAGTGTTTTGGAATCCAGACGAACACCTAACCTCTTTGTTCTTGAATCGACTTCTTTGGAACCCAAATCTGAGTTGCGAAAGCTTGTGACTTTGTGATTTTCTTATCTGTTCTTGCATGCTTTGACTGTTTTCCTGTTGGCATTGGATCTTGTGGTTGTTTATCAAAGATCTTCATCTTGTTGATCCATACCTATTTTTGGCCAAGCTAGCTCTTTGGTATCCAAATTTGTCCAACTTTTTGGCATTGACTTGTTGTTCGTTGCTTGTGGCCTTCATTGGTTGTTACACAAGCTGCTAGTGATAGTGATAACCTAATTTTTTGGTAGGGGATGCAATAAGAATCATCACTGTCTCGCTACTATCCTCAACAAGGTTGGTATCTGGCACTTTCCCTTTGTGATTTGGCTGGTTATAGAAAGTTACTATCTGTTTGCTCTTGGATTGTTGTTTGTGGAAGGGCTTTTCTAGCCAATTGATTAGCGTGTTGTTAGCTCGTTGACATGGCCATGTTCTTCTGGCTGACTCTTTTCATCCTGTATAGGAGCCACATATGAGGATGCTTGTTGTGGTTGCATTTCCACTGAATATTTTGGAATCCACTTCTGATGCACTTTATTCTTGTAGTGGTGACATTGGTTCTTGGGTCTTTTATCTGGAAAAGCATAAAACCATGCATTAGTTAAAGTGTTGTTTATGTCACCTGTTGGGTTGTCTAGATTTCCATTATCGACATCGTCTTGAAGCTCCAAGTACTAGCTACAATGTATTATAACAACCAAAGTAGGTATTTCCCTTCAAAGCAATCGAAGATGAGAGAAACACATGGAGTGGTGAGGCCGGTACAACCTCCCTCTCTTGCATTTTGACCTGAAGAAAGAAGGTATAAGATGGACAAAAGGACATTGTGATTCATTGTGAATAGAGGCTTAGCGAGGTCAGAGCCTATTCACAGCCAAGAGAAAATGCAAGAAGAGGCCCCTCAATCAGAGATGGATCGTCACAAAAGCCGTGACAACCACTTGGTCAAACAATGTCCTCATACAAGATCACACAACTAAATACCTATTATCTTGACTATGGCGTCATTCACTTGATCCCCGACTGTCCAAAAAACCCAAACCAAGTCATAAAGATCACAACGAATGTCTCTGGAATCATTCAGCTACCCTGGTAGCTTGGAAAACAAAAACATTGTACCAATTCAAGTAGTTACGAGAGCGCAAGTTCAAAAGGAAGCTAATGAGAACTAAGAGATATAGAAAAAGGAAACTGATACTTCTCTAGAGATAGGAGAACCAAAGACCAATACACCTAGTCAAAAAACCAAGAGCAAACGGAATGGTTGGAAAGATAGAAAGGCTAGGATGAAAGCACGTAGGGAACAAGAGCAAAAACCCCTAGCTGAGGAGCTTATCCAAGCTAAAGAGAAGATAAGACAACATGAGGAAAGGGTTTCACCTTTTCTTACAGGGACGTCTCAACCTCCAGAATAACCATCCACACAGGAGAAATCGAGAAGTGCTAGTTCAAGAGGATCAGTATTGGTCGAGAAGGTGCCATTAGATGCCCTCCTAAAAGCCTATGCAACACGGCTCAAAAACAACCAAATCTAAGAACACAGGTGGATGACATATCCATATGCAGAACTAGAAAAGAAAAGGTTTTAAATTTGTCAAAAAATGACTCAAACAACCCAAGCTTTACTAGAACCACCAGTTGAAAAACCTAAGGCTGTGATCCTTGTCCCACCTACACCAGTAACCCCACCAAACTAGGAACGAAAAGAGCTAGATACCAGTCGCGAGCATAGACCAAAGTTCAAGGACCTTGCATTAGAACCAAGGATAGTGTTGAATATCACGGATAACTCTTCTGAGGGATTTCACATAGCTATATGTTAACCCTTATGCACACCCTGTCACCTTCGACGGACGCCTTATTACTTATTTAAGTATGGACCGGGCTTGTTAGTCCTATAGGTGTGTAGATGATCGCAGATGAGAAGTGCACCACTTATCTTATTTTTACAGTATTTTTGCAACACTTGGCCACTCTGGGACCCATGTGTGAATGGGTCAGATTCTTATAAAAGGTCTATTTTGACCTAAAATCCTCATTCTTTGAGGTGCATGCTAACAAGTGCTCTTGCTCTACCTCTATCAGCTTCTCCTTTGTGTGCTCATGGATGTGTGTGTGGATGTTTGTGTGTGTGTGCATATGTGTGTGTATGCTTGAGAGAGAGAGAGAGAGAGAGAGAGAGAGAGAGAGAGAGAGTGATCAAGCATTGCGGCGGCATTGGCGGTTGAGCACGACAGTGGCTACTTATTTTTTGGGCACAAGATCCTTCACGACAGAAAGCATTGAGCGGTGAGTGACACACCATTGCCTCTTTGAGCTTGCTAGGACTGTCTCGTTGTGTGCTTGTAGTCATTTGTGGCTCGAACACGGTGTCTGGCAAGTTCCCTGCCTTCGACAAGTGCGGCAAAGCGCACATTTTTGGTGCCGATACTGGGAAATGCCTTGCACTAAGCTTGAGGAGCACTCAGTGCTACCTCGGGAAGCCATTTACTTCTTCCATTTTTGGTTTTTTGATGAGTTATGTTAGATCTGTTAAGTGGCTACAATGTACAGGTTTTAGCAGTTTTTGTTAGTTGTATTAAGTGTTGTAATGTACATGTTTTGTTAGATCTGCTAAGTTCTGTAATGTGCAGGTATTAACAGGTCTGCTAGTTAGTGTATAGTGTTGTAATGTGCAGTAGACAGTGTGAAGGTTGACTGTTCTCTCAGTGTGTAGTTTACTGTGTTAGGCGTGTGTGAGTAGAGATAATTAGTGTTAATTAGGTATGTTAGCTATAGGCAGGTTAGACAAAGCTGTTAGGGACAGTTGTGTGCGTACGTGAGCTCGGTGTCCACGCGCAACATTATCCACAAAAAAGTTTTTTCTAAATTTAAAAAAAAAACGAAAAATTTGAGACCAAAAACAAAATTTAAAAAAGGTTTATTTTAAAAGGAAGGATCGAGCCCGAGCCTAGGCCCAGGCCTCAGTCCTCGGTCTTATGATATAGTATAGACACTACTATATATATAAAGACTAGAACCTCAAGTGAGGGGAGGGCATGTGGGACAAGTCCTTCAAGTCCTCCACCATTCCCTTCACACTTACCTGTTGAACTTACTAATTTTAGCCTTCCTTCCGACTAGGAAAAGACTATTTTTAGGATTATGAGGACTTTAAGTAACCAAATCGGGGGCTATAAATCATGGCATGTCTCTCTAACCAAAATGCTCATTTTGAGCTATTACACGCCATATTATGTGGCTTGGTTAGAAAAAAAAGGACCATAAAAACAAAAAAAATTGAGAGTAAATTTGGGTTGCAAACGCCCAAAAAACTAGGTGAGCGGCCTTCACGGACACTTACCAACACTTCTAGAGTGTTGAGGTCACATGCACCTACGCTCTGGTCGTGTGCTAGGGGACGATCACATAGAGAGTGTCTTCGTTTACGTGGGCACTCATTATTCCTCCACGTTAGGCTCTAGGCCCTCAGCGGGAACCCAAGGTAGTACCACTCAGGATCCACATATTGCATCTAGTGAAATACAAAAAGAATGCCACGAATGCATTCGGAACGTCCAAAAACCTTAGGATAGCACTGTAAAACGTTGAAATCTGACATCTCTAGCGCAAGATATAGCATTTTTAAGCATAGAGCCTCATGAGGTCAGTACCAAGCAAATAGAGGCCCTTGAGACCCCTCAAGGGCCTCTATTGGTAACGTCAGAGTTCAACGTTTTATAAATTTTTTGGACCTTCTTGATGCATTCGTGGGCTTAAAAATGCTATATCTTAAGCTTAGGGCCTCATGGGGTCAGAACCAAGCGAATAGAGGTCACAGAGACCCCTCAAGGGCTTTTATTCGCTTGGTTCTGACCTTTCGAAGCCCTAGGCTCAAAAATGCTATATCTTGATTAGAGACGTCAGATTTCAGCATTTTAAAGTGCTATCATAAGGTTTTTGGATGTTTTGAATGCCTATGTGGACTTACAAATGCTATATCTCAAGCCTAGGACCTCATGAGGCTAGAACCAAGTTAATAGAGGTCCCAGAGACCGCTCAAGGGCCTCTATTCGCTTGGTTTTGACTCCATAGTCTTAAACCGTACTCCAGAAATGGCAAAAAAAAGGGGGGACGGAGCTCCCCCATCATCCGATTTCCGTTGACGACACCTCAAAACGTAGAAAAAAAGGGGGGCTCCCCCATCATCTATAACATTTAATGCACTAGTAACTTGTGTGTAGCAGAAATTGATAACATAGTGAGCATTTCATTAAGAACAAGTTCCTAATGAGCGTAGAGGGAGTACTTAATTTGAGAAAGCAACATAGCAATTTACACCTAGCTAATTTGTCATTGACAATACTTGAAAAGAGAGAGAGATAGAACAATTGAGGACTGGATTTACATGGAGCCATCCCCCCCTCCATAAAGGCTTTGTATTATAGCTTCTCCCATCAAAAGAGACTTTTGTACAATACAATCTTTGTGCTCCTTGATAAAACTAGTTGGCGTAATGAAGACTCTAGAAGCTTTATACAACAAATTATGCTTGAAAAACACACCTAGTGTCTTTAGCCTCAATCCCAAGACCTCACACACCTTCAAAAATGGTGAGAGCTAGCAGGGAATGAGGATAGATTGAGAGGAAGAAGATGTATATTACGAGAAATAAGTATTCTCCTCACATAATCACTCTAATAGCATAGCTTAGCTTAGTAATTAGCATGGTAGAGGAGATGAGCATGCCATTGATGATTGGCACTTGGTTGGATTGCATTCCATAGCTAAGAGTTGTTGGTGTAGGCCTCTACTTCTCAATGCTTGGAGAAGGACACCTAGTGTCTTTAGCCTCAGTCCCAAGACCTCACACACCTTCAAAAATGGTGAGAGCTAGCAGGGAATGAGGATAGATTGAGAGGAAGAAGATGTATATTACGAGAAAGAAGTATTCTCCTCACATAATCACTCTAATAGCATAGCTTAGCTTAGTAATTAGCATGGTAGAGGAGATGAGCATGCCATTGATGATTGGCTCTTGGTTGGATTGCATTCCATAGCCAAGAGTTGTTGGTGTAGGCCTCTACTTCTCAATGCTTGGAGAAGGAGATGGAGTTCTTAATGGAAGTGTGTGCCTATGGAAGTATTAATGGGGTTGAACCTTAGGTCTTTTAAGCCCCATTGATGCACATTGCTCTTTTGCAAACTGTCCCCCTTTGGATCCCTATTTTCCCTCCTTTGGATCCCTGACAGAGATCGGTCTAGCAGCCTTACCAATATTCTAGCTTTTACTCCCCTAGTACTTCCCCATATTAAATGATCAATTTAACATGAGAAAATCATTTGGGAGTATTAGATATTAGCTTTTATGACATTGCCTCTCTCTTGAAATCATAGTCGTCATCAACTATGAGGTAGAGAAGATAAAGCCTAGTCATTAGTCCGCTTGCTAGCAGGCAGAGGATCCCTATTTTACCCTACGACACCATTCCAGAATGGATGACTAGTCCATTTGGTGCTTGAGAGCCTTAACTACTGCAAGCATGTCTGCACTTTAGTCTGTATCAATCTTCCATAGTAGTAAAGTGACAAACTCTACTTGGTGTTCAAGAGACGTTGTCCCCACAAACATGATCGTAAGCATGCATACTTATTAACATATATGTGCGCACAATAAAGAAAAAGAGAGTCTTATAAGACAAAAACTTTGTTCATTTAAACATATCTACATTTGGTTACTCTAGGGAATTATTGTAAGCATTCGCAAGGTTTAGGTTATCCTTTAATTGTATGCCTTGCATGCATCTAGCATCTTCAAAAGGATAATTTTTAAACTTGAGAAGATATAGTCGAATAGTCTTACCGTCTTGTAATACCTTGTCTTCGTGTCGAAGAATGGACTCGGGCTGCAACACCTCTTCTTGGTCCTTGATCTCCGGTGGGTCTTCATTAATTGCTTCTTGAGGTGACTCTCCTTTGTAAGGCTTTAGTAGGCTCAGGTGAAAAGCATTGTGTATGAGCCAATGTCAAGGCAACTTGAGTGGATAGACCATCTCATTGGCCTAAGAATCTGGAAGGGACCATAGTACCTTTTTGCTAACTTAGCATAGTACTTTTGGTGTCCCGTAGTATTCTTGCCCATTGTCTGCCTTAATCGAGCCTTGGGAAACGTAAGCAAGACCCAATCATTTTGTTTAAAGGCTAGGGCTCTTCTATGCTTATCAACATCAACCTTTTGTCTTTGTTGAGAGATGGATACAGAATCCTTAATCTTTTGGAAAGATTCTTGCAGGTCTCAGCTATATTCATCTGTAGTGAAGATCTTCCCATGTACCTTGAGTAGCAAGGGACTTTTTGATCTTCCCTCTATCACCTCAAAAAGTGATTTTCCCCTGGAAGTATGTACAGTGTTATTGTAAGCATACTCCACTAAGGGTGAGTACTTCTCCCACTGGGATTTTTGATCTAGTTCTATGACATAAGCTTTTAGTAGATCAAGAATTATTAGGTTAGCTATTTCACTTTGGCCATCCATTTGGGGATGATAGGCCAAAGGGAAGTTTAGCCTTGTACCTAAATTCTCAAAGAGACCCTTCCAGAAGTTACTAGTATTCTAGGATCTCTATCTGACACTGTAGACATTGGCAAGCCATGGTACTTGAAGATTTGTGATATAAAGAGGGTTGCCATTTGATGGCCCTTGATAGTCTTTTTGACAGGTATGAAATGTGCTTGTTTGCTAAACCTGTCTACTATTGTCCATATTGTCGTATTCCCATGGATAGACTTGGGCAATCCGAAGATGATATGCTCACCCATGGTGAATTAGGGATTAGCAACAATTGAAGCAATCCAAGTTGCTTCCCTCTATCAAACTTCGTCTTTTGGCATACACACATTTTGAAACATACTCTTGTATGTTTGCTTTCATGATAGGCCAATAGAAATATATTTCTATCCCGTTTAGAGTAGTTCTATTCTTTATTAGCAAAATGGCTAGTTGCCTCCAAAGGCCTTATCTCTTTTGAAAAGAAAAAAAGAAATGGGCAATTAGACTGCAAGGTTTGGTTGGCTCAAAAGCTGGTTGCACTTACTATTTTACTATCTACCAAGTGCATGACTCATTTTTCTCTTTGCTACTTGGTACTCCCCCCTTGGAGAATTCAACATGAGGTCTCAAGCATATACAAACTCCTTGAGATCTATATCCCTATCCCTTTGCGATGCATGAGCATGATCACTCCATATTGCTAAGTAGAACCAAGCTTTCATCTCTCCATTTTTTTTTTCAAAAAAACCATCACTACTTGGCCTCTTTACTTTCAAGGACATTTCTGTTGTCTCTTCTACACTTTCCAAATGTCATGAAAGTTTTCATCAGCTTACTATCTTAGTACCATGAATGTTACGTTCATTCATTAGTATCCCCTCAAGATTCACTCAATGTTGTGAATAAGAGAGATCCTTTATATCTATGAAAAATGTGGCACATCCCATTTATTGTTTTTGGTGGATCTATTACTTACCAAATTCTTTGTGAAGTGAAAGCAATGTTACGATACACTTTTCTTTTTTATTCTAGTTCATGAAAATTTATAGGTCAAGAAACATAATTTTGTCTTAAAATTTTGAACTTTTCTTGTCTTGGAGACCTAGCCTATAAATCCCCCGCCCCCCCCTCCTCCCCTCTCTCTCTCCGTACAAAATTGTTTCCAAAAAGATCAAAAAATGGTGCTCTATTTTGTAAAGCATGAAATGAAAGGCTTGCAAATATAATTCACTCATGGTGACCACATAACTTGGTATGGCATTATGGTGGTCGTGTGACTTGATCGTGTGATTAGAGGTTTGGTATGTGGTATGATATGTATATTATAATGCTACTTGGAATCTAGTTTGGTTTTGAGGTTTCTTGAGTTGATTTTATAGGTTACTTTGAAACTATGGTAGGTATGTTTATCGGTATTCTTCAAAAATAAGGTTTTCAATCAAAACTAAGTAGAAATGGTGCTTTTTTTGAAGTTACATTTCGGGATAATAAGAGATGTACATGAGCATATATTCCCACAAGAAAAGACGTTGTGAGCGGGATGAAAACACACACAGCGCCTCTATAACGACCCGACACACATTCTTGGAAGGATATACACACACACACACACACACTATGGGGCACCACTCGGCTTACACAACACACCTGGCCGAGACAGGGAACACACCTCTGGAGTGAAAGGAGAGAGACTATCCACTTGCCCACTCCACACAGACACACACACACACCCAAAAAACGCAGCTCAAAAGAGGAGAATTTCTGATGTTTAGATACAATTGAGCTTGGGCCAACACCAATGGGGCAAATAGCTCACACAATATGGGTAAAAGAAGCCAGATACAATCACAAACTAGAGCAGAAACTTCGCTCATAGGAGAAACTTACACAGAAAAACAGTAGGAAAAGAGTGAGGAATTTGGCAAAATGGACAGCACTATCGCGTCCGGAACGGCCCAAAACCCCAGTCTACAATGTCAAAGTGCTCAAATCCGACCTCGGATGAGCAGTTTATGGCCAAAACAAGCTCCAAAATGAGCAAAAACACACCTGCGGCTGTTCCTCCTCCCTTCTCCACGTTTTTTCTGGTCTTCTCTCTGTTTTTTCAGTTCCCACACTTAGCTTTATTACTTGGGCACCCTTGGCCTTTTAGATGACCTCAAACGGACCCCGAATAGGCCAAAAACTGACCTCGCAGTGCATAGTTGTCACCCTGCTGCATCCATGCGCACACCTGGCACTCGACTTTTTTCAATAATGCATCCCGACACCACATGAAGTGGCCCCAAAAATTGGTCCTAATGATGACATTTCTGCATAACTCTCACAAGAAAACACCCACGTTGTGTCCGTCCTCATCCGCGTGCAAATATTGACCTCGTTCGCCCTCCTAACGCCACTAGATGCCATCTGACGCACCTGCTGACCTCATGTCGTCGGCCCGCGGATAGCTTCCTCGAGAAGTTTTAGGCGCTATAAAATCCTCATTATTATAGAAAAAACATACTGGTACTGGTGATAGTGAAAATTGATGCACTATGTACATGATGTCCTACCTGTACACATGTGGGCCCCACGTAACCACATGGCTATGGAAATTGGGCAATCCTTTATTCGATGCACCATGCATGTGTATGTACATATGCGCAATCCCTTGCTCCAAAAAACTCCTGACATAATTTGCCCATCCCCTAGCCTGCTAGATCATTCATGATCAGCAACAGCAAAAAGAGATATGAGACTCGCCGCATCACAGGTCTCCTCATCCCTCACCAACACTCCTTGATCCACATACAGCTCATCCTGCTCGACCATCATCAACCTGGCATGATACAATTTAAGACGCAATCCATTTACCCTTAACTTATGTAGAAACCCATCCAGGTTAGCCAGCTGATATGTGCCATTTGGAAAACACTCCACTACCTTGGAAGGGCCTTCCCACTTAATTTGAAACTTCTTTTGGAAGGTGTTGTCCAGCTTACTGTTGTAGCGCAAAACCAAGTCATGTTTCTTGATACCCTTACTTTTGACCTGTTCATTTATCTTTGCCAAAGCCTTATCCTGCATCTGCCCATAATGCTCCAATGCGCTCATCCTATCCAACTGGACCTCTTGTAACTGCAAGAGCCTCTCTTTGAATGCATCACTAGGCGGCCCAAGCAACTTCTCTAACATCTTGACCGCAGGCAACTCTACTTCCACAGGCAATAGTGCTTCTTTTCCATACACCAAATGAAATGGAGTAAACCCTGTACCTGTCTTCACCGAAGTACGGTAAGCCCATAATGCACTAGGCAATTCCAAATCCCAATTCTTTCCTTGGTGCTCTGTCACTTTCGAAAGAATCTGTACCAACTCACCATTGAATCTTTCATTTAAGCCATTACACTGTGGGTAATAAGGAGTGGTATGCTGGTGCTTAATCTTCATCTTTGTGCATAAGAAGTCTAGCAGTTTAGCTCTAAATCCTGGCCCCTTATCTGAAAGTAGCTCTAATGGCACCCCAAACTTGCAACATATTTCATCATACACAAATTTTGCCACATCCTTTGCAGTGATCTGTTTTACTGCTATAGCCTCTGTCCATCTAGAAAGATAGTCCACTGCCGTCAAAATATAGCTTTTGCCCCTGCTTGTGATAGGTAACGGGCCTATTGCATCAATCCCCCACTTTTCAAACACATCAAACGCCATAATGGTTTTTCGTAGCTCTGGCTTCAACACTCTCTTCCCAAATGCTTGACACCTATTGCAAGACCTACACCAATGGTGAACATCCTTGTGCAAACTAGGCCATACATACCCCTCTTGCAAAATCTTATGCAAGGTGATCTTTAGAGAAAAATGGCCAGCACATGCGCCTTCATGATTCTCTTCCAACACTCTGTAAAGCTCCTCCCGCCAAGGTACACGTCTCAACACGAGATCAGCCCCTTTCATGTATAAGACATCACCAATCAATTTGTACCTGTATGCTCTACGCACAAAGCCATACTTCTTAGACTTCTGAATCTCCTTTGGAATGATTCCTGTTAGCAAAAACTCCTCTTCTTGAGCCAAACTTTCCTGGCCATGATAAAGAGGTAAATTAGTCCTCAACACGAATAGCTCCCCAATAGAGCACGTTCAATGTGTCTGATGCTCCATGCTTCAAACTTTTTTAACAGGCCTTTAATTCTAAAGCACATTTCCTTCAATGAGGTGTTCTTGCTCTTCCACACACCCAACACTTGCTTCACCACTAACAAGGCATCACCTTTTATGCTCAACCTTCGAACCCCATGCTTCAAACAAATGTGTAATCCGACTTCCAATGTAGCATATTCAGCCTCATTGTTACTATGCGCATCCAATTTGAACCCTCTCTTGCATACTAGCTTCCCCTCTGGATCATAAAGTGCTATACCCCCTGAAGCTGCATCGTGGCTCTTTCTGTATGAACCATCAAAGAACAACACATGTGCATTGCTGATCTGTGGAACTTCTTTAACTACCGTTCTCACCACCTCTTCCTTAACAATAAGGGGATTCTCCTTGTAGGTCAACAAATCAGCTAGGATAGCCCTTGTACTATCTTCCACTAGAAAAGAGAACTCAAACTCTTGCAGCTCAATTACCCATTTCTTCACCACATTTGACATGTTAATACCATTAATTAACTGTGGCAAAAAGGCATAACTCGTCAAGAAAACAAAAGGCCGTGGTAGCAAGTAATGACGAAATCGTCGACAAGCAAATATTACACTGGCCATCACTAGCTCTACTTCCGATAACTTTCTCTCCGCTACCAACTTCACTCGGCTTGCACAATACACTGGCCTCATATAATGGCTGCCCTTCCCCTTTTGCAATAGCATGGCTCCAATGGCATCATCCCCTACTGATGGATTTACATAAAAAACTTTCTCCCAATCAGGAGCCTGCATGGCTGACAACCCCCCTAACACCTCTTTCACCTCTTGAAACACTTCTTCACACTTGTCATCCCATTGCAATGGATCATGCTTTGCCACTTGTTGGAATGGATAAAGAAGCTGCGAAGACAATGGAATAAACCGTGCCATGTACTTCACTTTGTGTATAAAGGTTGCCAATTGCTTCGTACTCATAGGTGATGGAAGAAGAATAATAGACTTCACCTTATCTGGATCAGCCTCAATGCCATTTTCTGACACCATATGGCCCAATAACTTCACCCTTGGCTGTGCTAGATGACATTTCTTTGGATTTAGTTGTCCTCCACATTCATCATATCGAGCCAATACCATCTGCAGCTTCTCATGGTGATCAGCCCTACTGCTATAGACACAGAAGTCATTCATAAAAGCTTTAACACAACTACCAATGAATGGTTCCAACACCCAATTTGCTCTCTCTTGATAGAAGGAAGGTCCATTTGACAACCCAAATGGCAATACTGTGTAGCAATAGCAGCCCCATGGCGTAATAAAAGTTGTCTTTGTGCGGTCTTTAAGGGCAATCTTCAATTGAAAATAGCCTGAAAAACCATCACACACACTGTACCTCTCATAACCTGCCACTGAATCCAAGATCTGATCAATGAATGGAAGAGGATATGGGTTCTTCTTAGTGGCTGCGTTTAAGGGTTTAAAATCCACACAAATTCTCCACTTCCCATCCTTCTTTGGACTGACTACAACTGGACTCACCCATTCTGTGGTCTCCACTGGAACTATGAACCCTGCCTTCAATAACTTGTCCACCTCTACCCGCAAGGCTTCCATTTGCTCTTGACCCATCCTTCTTAGCCTTTGCCGCACTGGCTTAGCACCTTCTTTCAGCTCTATATGCATCTCTTCACCCTTGAACCCTCTGATCTCTTCATATGAAGTAATGAACAAATCAGGAAAACTAGCCAGCATATGCAAATATATATCCTTCTCCATAGCTGAGAGGTCTCCACTAATCATTTGTGTCATTAATTCCTGCTTCTTTGACAACTCAACCTTGGTTTGCATCATCCCTTCAATCACTTCATAAGGCCCTTCACTTTCATCTTCAACCTCATTCGCAAATGCAACTAAACCAATCTCCTGGATTTCTTTGTCCATCAAAAGAAATGCAACATCAGCATCCTCATCACTGCTGGTAGTGCTATCACTATCCTCATCTGTCACCGTGGAAGAGTCTTCATCACTAGACTCATCCTGATCTTCATAAAGCTCCTCTAATCGTTTCCTTGTGTCCATATTATAAAGCTTCTTGGTACCTGTCTTTCCATAGAGGCTAATCGTACCATGTTGCCAATCTTGAACAGCTCCCACTGCACGTAACCATGGTCTGCCCAGTATAATAGGATATGCTCCCAACCCTACTGGCATCACATGAAAATCAACCACTGCCTTTGCATCATATGCCTCCACTTCTAAGCTCTTTACAAAACCCAAGCATTTTACTTTTTGATGGTTTGCCAATCTGATCCAAAAACCTGACAACCCAGCCACTGTGAGACCCATCTTCTCAACGCATGAGTGTGTTATGACGCATATTTGGGCTCCGCCATCCACATAACCTTGTCCCAAATTTTTCCTTTTATGCCACACATCTACTATTGGACAAATGTCTGGTAGCTCGTCCATTGCCAACACCTTCACTGAACCTCTCTCTGGCTCTTTCTCCATTGGGTTAACCATCCTCTTCCACTGTCGCTTTAGCTTAGGCACCATCTCTATAAGCTGCCCAAAAGTAACATCTACCTTCCTGCTCGTCAGATCCTCCTTCAAGTCATAGCTTAATTGCCCATCCCCTAGTGGAAAATCTGAAACATAAAACTTTCGACGAGCTCTCCTTTTCCTCTTGGCCTTGACATCCTCGCCTTCATGGCTCTTTCCTTTCTTCTTACTAGGACCTGGGGCACTTCTTCCTTCCTTATCCTCTGTGGTCCTCTTCCCAATAGGCATCACTAATGTATCCTCTAGCTTTGATGCCTTCTCCAAGGTGACTACACTTAGCACTTTTGTCTTTCCCTTTTCCTCCTGGGTCAGTCCACTGGTTCCTTCATCTCCCTTAATTTCGATGCCATAATCATTTGACCTAGTTAGCACCTGTCTTGGCAATGGATACATGTCTCCCCCCATCCTTGGTGGCTTATCACATTGCGGGCTGATGTGACCCAACTCTCCACAATTATAACATGCGGGCGTCTGCCTCCAAAACCTACCATTGCTTTGTCCAACACCATTCTTAGGCCTTTCTTCACCTCCTGGCTGATTTGCAAACCTCCCTCGACCTCGATTATTTCCCACTTGACCTAGCATGTTTAGGCTGAGATTCTTCATCAAATCTACCATTTGCCTCATGTCTTGCCTTAGCCCATCATCTTGCACTGCTGTAGTGACCACTGCTGGCATAACCTGAGTAGTAACAGGAACCACTGGTTCGTGATGAACCCCTGACATGCGACCTTGTAAAGACTCTATAGGCTGAAATTCAGACCTCATGGGCAAAGACTCCACCCCTAACTGGCTCATTTTCCTCAACTTCCACTCTTTGTTCCTTGATACCTCTAGTGCATCTTCATATGTCCTAGGCTTCTTTAGCTCCACTCTCCAACGTATATTCTCCCAAAGACCAGTTAAGAACCTGTCCTTCTTCATCATGTCAGGCGGGGGTACCTGTGGTGCTAAGGCCTTGCACATTCGCTCCCACGCCAATGAAAACTTACGTATGTACGCATCTACTGGCTCACCTTCCTTTTGCACCAAATCCTGTACTTCTTGCCACACTTTGTCAGGATCTTCTATCTTCACAAACTCCACTTCCAACCCATGTCGTAGATTGTCCCAAGTCAACCTTACAGGTGGATCAGCCACACGCAACTCCTCTTCAAATGCTTTAGACCAAACTCGTGCATCACTCTTCAAACAAATTTGGAGAAGGCGTAACATCTGCGCAGGGTCATGAATCTGGTTGCTAATGCAGGCAACCTCCATCTTTTCCAAAAATTCTTCCACATCTTCATCACTTCTTCCATGAAACTCCGGATAAGAGAAAGCCATGGCTACCCAAGTTACAATGCTTTGAGAACCCCTTTGAACACACATGCAAGAACCCAAAACTTTTGACTACCCAATCCCCAGAAACTTCAATGGAGCTCAACTTTAGATAAGGACAAACACATGCACATCAAATGAGTTTTCATTGTTGATCATCGGAATTACAACAGGCAAAGGACATTCCAAGATCTCTCGTAATCTTCTTGGCCCGAACATAAAGACTATGCGCTGCTGGAAAAAAATCTTCCTAGACACATGAACATTTATCTGGATTCTTTGAGTTAAATGAAATGGAATGAATTGAGGGCCATTTTGATCATCCATTAAAGCCAACCATGAAGCTCCCAAGAAGGCACACCTGACTTAACCTCTGACTTTGCCAAAATTTCAGCAGCATAACAGCATAAATGGCTCAAAAGACCAAAAAACCAGCCATTATAACTTGGAAAAATTTTGGCAGAGTTTCCCCAGAAATAGAGCAATAGGAACCCAAAATATAGACTGTATATGTATGCATAAACTGTCAACAATAGAACCCGAGCATCAAGTAGGACTCACTAGTACATAGCCTATGGCGAGGTCACAAAAAGGGTGCTCCAGCTACCTGTATCACCGAAAGGATCTCTACATTTGAGAATCCCCCAGCTCAATAAAAACCTCACGCTATCGACCCTCACACGAAGGCTAATGCAAATCGCGTATAGTCAAGTCTCAGAAATGACTATCTTCCAGACCAAGTCTCAGAAATGGCTGGGACTGCCAAATACAACCAAGTATGGCTCCACAAATGAGTACAATGGCAGTTTCCACAAGTAACGTACAATCCAGCAGACAATGCGCTCAAATAGGCGCCAAGTGATGCATACCCACAACAACTGCAAGTGACATCACTGCTAGTATATCACTGTACTCCAGCTACCTGTACCTGTGTGAATCACCTATACCTGTACCTGTTCTTGTAACCTGTAACCTGTAACCTGTAGCCCCGAATCTCGAAGCTCGAAGCAGAAGGTACTCGAAGAAGATCCTCCGTGGGGGCGCCAAAAGAATGTGAGCGGGATGAAAACACACACAGCGCCTCTATAACGACCCGACACACATTCTTGGAAGGATATACACACACACACACTATGGGGCACCACTCGGCTTACACAACACACCTGGCCGAGACAGGGAACACACCTCTGGAGTGAGAGGAGAGAGACTATCCACTTGCCCACTCCACACAGACACACACACACACACACACACACCTAAAAAACTCAGCTCAAAAGAGGAGAATTTCTGATGTTTAGATACAATTGAGCTTGGGCCAACACCAATGGGGCAAATAGCTCACATAATATGGGTAAAAGAAGCCAGATACAATCACAAACTAGAGCAGAAACTTCGCTCATAGGAGAAACTTACACAGAAAAACAGCAGGAAAAGAGTGAGGAATTTGACAAAATGGACAGCACCATCGCGTTCGGAACGGCCCAAAACCCCAGTCTACAATGTCAAAGTGCTCAAATCCGACCTCGGATGAGCAGTTTACGGCCAAAACAAGCTCCAAAAATGAGCAAAAACACACCTGCGGCTGTTCCTCCTCCCTTCTCCACGTTTTTTCTGGTCTTCTCTCTGTTTTTTCAGTTCCCACACTTAGCTTTATTACTTGGGCACCCTTGGTCTTTTAAATGACCTCAAACGGACCCCGAACAGGCCAAAAACTGACCTCGCAGTGCATAGTTGTCACCCTGTTGCATCCATACGCACACCTGGCACTCGACTTTTTTCAATAATGCATCCCGACACCACGTGAAGTGGCCCCAAAAATTGTTCCTAATGATGACCTTTCTGCATAACTCTCACAAGAAAACACCCACGTTGTGTCCGTCCTCATCCGCGTGCAAATATTGACCTCGTTCGCCCTCCTAACGCCACTAGATGCCATCTGACGCACCTGCTGACCTCATGTCGTCGGCCCGCGGATAGCTTCCTCGAGAAGTTTTAGGCGCTATAAACTCCACATTATTGTAGAAATAACATACTGGTACTCGTGATAGTGAAAATCGATGCACTATGTACATGCTGTCCTACATGTACACATGTGGGCCCCACGTAACCACCTGGCTATGGAAATTGGGCAATCCTTTATTCGATGCACCATGCATGTGTATGTACATATGCGCAATCCCTTGCTCCAAAAAACTCCTGACAACGTGCATGCATGTTACGTTTGATTTGTTTGGTGATTGAAGGATTGCACAATCTAATGTAGACTTTTCTCATGCCACACAAATATTATAAGATGTCATTAGTGAAATCCCCAAGAGCATGTAGATACATGCAAGATATTAGAGAGGTCTTTAAGCTACCTCCAATTTATCTACGGGATTTGGGAGAGATACATGGTGCAACAATCATGTATGTGGGTGAAAAAATCACCTACTTTACATATACTCGATCACCTACATGCTAATACGTAAACTCGTGATATCATCTTATCTCCCTAGTGCTTGAGGGATTTTTTGTCGAATATTGCAAGTGTAATGCCTATGAAATTTTCCACATTATTGATTTTTGTGATGCACCTCCTATAAATCACACTTGAACACAAATATGTACAATAACAAAAGCTAAAAACAATGTGAGCCTGCAAAATTTATAGCTACATTTGATTGCAATATAAACATTCAACACTTTACTCTTCCAAGAGCAAGTATTGGAACATTGTTAGATATACATGAGTCCATACTTCTGGCCTATATTGATGAGCATTGAAGTCAAGTTTCCCAAGCCATTGATTAGCAGCTTACAAATGCCTCTTCTAAAGGTGTTAGTACCAGTTCTCAATGTCGTTGAATATGTAGAATCTGCTAAAACAAGAGATATGATCACTAAAAATCCTCCTGAATTCAAAGGCCAAAATTCCTTTCAATAAGTTATTCATGGAAAAAATACATTAACCGCAACACTCTGCAAGAACTGACACTTAACCTAGGATGCTTTGTCATCATTGAAGATGTGTGACCCTTGACAAGCCTTACATGCTTCCTTGCATTGTGCTACATTGTTACAATATAAAGCACTATCCTTTGGTAGCTATGAGCTAGCACAATCCTACTAGAAATGAGATGCATAGTGCATAGAGAGAGAGAGAGAGAGAGATGTTGTAGCACTTGTGGAAAGAGAAAGAGATAGGGAAATTGATGTTGCATATCAAGAATAAGGGGTTTCAAAACTAGAAAGTGAGGTTGCAAGCTTGGGAAGAGAGACAAAGAGGGGCCAGGAACCTTGACCAACGAAGGAGATGTAGCTATGAAGAAAGAGGTTACATCTCTAGAAGGATATGTTGTATCTATGGAGAGCTAAACTTTCTTGGTTGGCCTTGTCATAGTACTTAATGTGTGAATTCGTATAAATGTGTAAATAAGAGTTATAGTAGTTAATGTGTAAATAGGATACTATAGGTAAATTTTTTATAAGTTTTTTTTCAAAAAATGAAAATAAACATAGAATAATTTGTAAAACACACTCGTGATGCTTGAAGTTTGTACGGAAAAAGCAAAGCACAAGTTAAACTTTTTGTGCTGAGAAAGTTCAAAACCATATCAAAAAAGTGGATAGTGCACAGTCTACATGAGTGCCATACGGAAGTATGGTGGAGAGTTGGTATAATGTCTCTCAAAAATGTATAAGAAACAAAATCCATGCCCTACCCCCTAGTCCATTTCCTACTACATAGTCATGATATTCAAGAACAAGATAATGAACCTTAGTTCTCTCTAATAATTTGGCATTCAAGCCCTTACCATGGCCATGTGAATTTCTCTCTTGTAATTTTGCATTCTAATCCTTGCCACAACCATGTTGGGCATATCCTGCAATCAACATGTTTTGAGAGATTACATTTTACATAGAAAGATCGTTAAGAACTTTATGTGCTTTTCATAAGGGCACCAAAGTTGGCATACATATTGAACAAAGTATTGCCAAGCAAACATGTTTCTCCAAGAGCCCCTGACTAGCAACTATCCTTGACCAATAATTGTTATGGAGCCTGATCCACCCCTTGTAATTTTTATTCTCAAAAATACACATTTGTAAGGGCCCCGTTATGAGGAGAAGCCATCGTGTATGAGAAAAATTACTCGTTGAAAAAACAAAAATTCACGTTCGTTCATCAAAATATTCCTTTTTGTTTGAAAAGTGATCCAAAAACAGCCGATCGGTTCGCTGATAGGCGGATGGCCGGTAGTCAATGGCCGGTGGCCAATGGATGAGTTTCACGAGTTTCAGGCGGACTTGTCTAAGGCTACACATGGGCGAACAATTGATTTCTAGGCAGACTTGTCTACTCAAAGATGGCTACATATGGGCGCATGGAGGAGTTCTACTCGGATTTCTCTACACAAGGGCGGCTACACACGATTGCCTCCCATGAGAGAGGGCAACGCATTTTGCCCTATAAAAGGAGGCCTCTTCTATACACAAAATGGATTGTGGAGTTGGTGAAGCAAGGTATGAGTGAGGTGGTAACAGTGAACCAAGGTGGGAGTTTCATTAAGGGTACAATCCCTTTGTAACCTACTTCTAGTTTGGAGTGCAAAGCCATTGAATAACTGCTTTCCCGTGCATGTAGCCCACATTGGATGAACCATGAATAATGTGCTCTCTCTCTCTCTCTCTCTCTCTCTCTCTCTCTCTCTCTCTCTCTCATCCTCATCTCTCTTGTGTGTGAAAATTATCTCTCTTCATTATGTAAACCACTCTAGTCTCTACTTAGCTACGTCTTTATTCTTCAACTGGTATCGGAGCAAGGTTTGCTCGTAGCTAAATTATCTTAAGGAAAGGATTCCTTGAGTTGAGTGGGAGTAATGGCAAAGGTAGGTAAGCTTAATATCGAGAAGTTCAAAGGTAAAAACTACCAACATTGAAGATGCAAATTGAATACTATCTCTACCAAAAGAATCTTTATTTGCCACTAGGCGGTCTTGCAAAGAAGTCTGCAACAATGGAAAATGAAGCTTGGATCATCCTTAACCGAAATGCATTGGGAATAATCTAGCTATGCTTGGCGTCATTGGTGGCCTTTAATGTTTTGGAGATGAAGACCATGAAGAACTTGGTGAAGTCGTTTGACGGCCTCTATGAGAAACCATCTGCATCCAATAAGGTATTTCTCATGAAGTCTAAAAATGACAGATAGTGGTTCGGTAGCAAAACACCTAAATGACTTCAACACCAACATAAGTCAACTTTGATCGGTGAAAATCAACTTAGATGACTAAGTGCGAGCTCTCCTTATACTATTGTCTTTGCCAAATATTTGGGACAGGCTTGTGATGGTTGTAAGTAACTATATTTGTGGCACACATACTCTTAAGTTTGATGATGTTGTAGGTGTTCTCCGAAGCAACAAAATGAGAAGGAGAAGCATAGGTGAATCATCAAGTGTTGCATTGTTAGTGGAAACAAGAGGAAGTCCGAAGGAGAGGTTCAAAAATTAAAAGGTTTGTGATCTCTCAAGATGTAGCAAGTAACGCACAAAGTTAGTTCTTGAGTTATGGAACTACGGTAAAAAGGGCCACATCAAGAAGGATTGTTGGTCCAAGAAGAAGAAGGAGTCAGAGTCTCAATACAATAAACCAGCATCGGAGGCCAATGTGGCAAGTAAAGTAGAGCAAGATGCTCTAATTCTTTCACTAGACAATGTGTCCAATTCTTGGACAGTCGACTCCAGAGCTTCATTCCATGCAACACCACATAAGCAGCATTTCTAAGATTACACCAAAGGTAACTTTGGTTATGTATACTTGGGAGATAATGAAGCTTGTGAAATTGTTGAAAAAGGTACAGTTTGTGCCAAAACTACAAATGGAAATGAATGAAAGCTTAAAGATGCTAGGCATGTTCCCTCTCATCGCAAAAACTTGATCTC
The DNA here is from genome assembly GCF_014529385.1 of Adiantum capillus-veneris. Taxonomy (NCBI): domain Eukaryota; kingdom Viridiplantae; phylum Streptophyta; class Polypodiopsida; order Polypodiales; family Pteridaceae; genus Adiantum; species Adiantum capillus-veneris. The sequence continues at coordinate 122,663,039 of NC_140947.1, forward strand.
CACATATCAGCTAGATGATGAAGGTCACAACACAGCATTCGAAAACAAATGTTAAAAGATCTCAAAAGGATCTTTGGTGGTTGCAAAAGGAGAAAAGGTCGATACACTATACTTGTGTACGGTGAGTGCACAAACTTCAACTTGTGCAACAGCTACAGAAGCCGATGGTGCCGGTGTGGCATTATTGACTTGGGCGTATGAGTGCCAAAGGAATGCAAATCCTTCAATCAAAGAAGCTTTTACCAAGTTTGAAAGGACTAAACTTAGAGTTCTGTGAGGATTGTGTTTATGGTAAACAAAAGAGAGTAAAATTCATAAAAGTGTAAAATGAAAGAAAAAATAAAAAACTTGAAAGATGATCCAACAAGGAAAACATGGGTTCATGCAATGAAGAATATATTCAATGTGTTTTTCATATTTCAAAGGTGAAAAGCGTTTATGGAAAACGAAGCAGGTATCAAGCTTAAATGCCTCAGATCCGATAATGGAGGCAAATATTGCAGCCAAGCTTATGAAAGCTTTTGTGCTAGCAATGGCATTCGAAGGCAAAGGACAACCCCAAGGACACCTCAATAAAATAGATTTTCAAAAATGATGAACAGAACAATCATGGAGCGAGCATGTAGCTATATGCGGGACTATCGTTTGAGCTTTAAGCGGAAGTAGTAAGTATGTCTGTTTTCTTGATCAACAGATCACCCTCAACGGCACTGGATGGAGGAGTTCTAGAAGAAACATGGATAGGTAAACCATTGAATTATTCATTTCTCAAAGTGTTTTAGATGCGATTTATGCACATAGATAGAAGCCTAAGGTCAAAGCTAAATGCAAAGTCCAAAAAGTGTTTCTTCATTGGCTATGCAGAAGCGAACTTTGGGTATCGCCTATGGAATCCTGAAGATGGTAAAATATTTAAAAATAGGGATGTAATTTTCACTGGATAAAACTTGTAAAAAGATTACTTGGAAAGAAAACAAAGAAAAGAGATAGGTGATGAATACATATAGCTTGAGGAGAGTGAAGACGCAGGGACTGTGAGTGGTGACAACTTGCAACAATGTCAACCAAATCAGGAACCTCAACTTATGCCTTGAAGATCTACGAGATTAAGTAGATCTACAGAGATGTTTATTCCTTCCTTCAACCATCTCTTGGTCTCAAATTTTGGAGAACCAGAGTCATACAAAGAAGCAATGCAACACAAATTTAAAGAAGAATGGACGAAGAGCATGCAAGTGAAGATGGACTCATTAAATCACAACCAAATCTCAACCAAACATGGGAGTTGGTTGATTTGCCTAAAGGTAAACGGGCACTACAAAACAAATGGGTATGCAAGTTGAAGGAAGAAGAAGGCGGGAAAAAGAGGTACAAGTCAAGGCTTGTGGTAAAGGGGTTTTCTCAAAAGAAAGGTATTGAATTCAATGAAATATTTTCTTTTGATGTGAAAATGAAGTCAATTAGGCTTTTCTTAAGCCTTATGGTTGCTCATGACTTAAATATTGAGCAAATATGAATGTAAATATGGCACTCCCTCATGGTGACTTGAAGGATAAAATTTACATGCTTCAACCAAAGTGGTAAGGAGAAAACGGTTTGCAGGTTAAAGAAGAGCTTATATGGTCTAAAGCAAACATCAAGATAGTTGTACTTGAAGTTTGACTGATGGATGTTGGATCATAGATTTAGAACATGCAACTCAGATCACTGTGTGTACACAAAAAATTTGTAAGATGGGAAGTTCCTAATGTTGTGTTTTGATGACATGTTGATTGCAAGTGCTAACATGCACGATATCAAAGACCTAAAATAAGAGTTGTCTAAATCTTTTTCAATGAAAGATATAGGTGTTGCAAAGTGGATACTACTATGAAGATATCAAAGGACAGGGAGAAGAAGACACTAAAGTTATCTCAATAGGATTACATCAAGAAAGTACTAGAAAGTTTTGCAATGCAAGATGCAAAACCGGTTTCTATACCTTTGGCTAGTCACTTTAAACTAGCCAAGGATACGTATCCAAAGACACAAGAGGAGATAGCCTATATCTCTTAAAAAGCACTAGAAAGGTTTGCAATGCAAGATGCAAAACCGGTTTCTATACCTTTGGCTAGTCACTTTAAACTAACCAAGATATGTATCCAAAGACACAAGAAGAGATAGCATATATGTATAAAGTTCTATATGTTGCAGCGGTAGGTTCTCTAATGTATGCTATGGTCTAGACAAGACCAGATATTGCACATGCAGTGGAAGTTGTAGTAGATTCATGGATAATCTAGATAAAGAGCATTGGCAAGCTGTGTAGTAGATTCTAAGGTATCTAAAAGGGACAACAACGAATGTTTTATGTTTTGGAGGCACTGGTATTTTCTTGCAAGGGTATGTTGATGCAGATATGGCAGGTGACAAAGATACTCGAAGGAGCATTAATGGCTACGTCTTCACAGTTGTAAACATAGCAATAAGTTGGGCTTCAAAGTTGCAGAAAGTGGTTTCACTTTCTACTACGACAGTGAAATATATAGCTCTTACGGAGGCCAGCAAAGATATTTTGTGGCTTCACATATTCTTGGAGGATCTTGGATACAAACAAAACAATTGTGTCTTGTATAGCGCCAATCAAAGCACCATTCATCTTGCAAATAATTCAGCTTTTCACTTAAGGACAAAGCATATAGAGGTGAGATATCAATGCTACGTACTCTTTTGAAAGAGAGACAGCTAAAGCTTCGAAAGGTGCACACAAGCGAAAATCTTGCTGACATGTTAACTAAGGTGGTTAACAAGGAGAAGTGTCATCTTCAATCGGCATTCAAGGATAAGAAGCTAGGATGGAAAGCAGTCTCCAAGTGGAATATTGTTAGTATGGAGCATATTCACCCCTTGTAATTTTTATTATCAAAAACGTATAATTGTAAGGCCCCCGTTATGAGAAGAATCAATCGTGCATGAGAAAAATCACTCGTCAAAATACAAAAAATTCATGTCCGATTGAGAGCTCGTCAGAATATTCCTTTTCATCAAAATATTGTGGCCGAACGACGGTCGAAAAGTGATCGAAAAAGGGCCGATCCGTTGGCCGTTAGTCGATGGCCAGTGCTGGTGGTCGGAAGTCTTTGGTTGGTGGCCAAATTCAATGGCCCGTGGGACAAGTTTCAAGCAGACTTATTTACGGATATACATGAGCAAATGGTCAATTATTAAGCGGACTTGTCTACTCAAAGACGGCTACACATGGACGCATAGAGGGGTTCTACTTGGATTTATCTACACAAGGACAACTACACACGGTTGTCTCTCATGAGAGAGAGCAACCCATTTTGGTCTATAAAAGGAGGCCTCTTTCTACACACAAAACGGATTGTGGAGTTGGTGAAGCAAGATGTATGTGAGGTTGTAAGAGTGAAGCAAGACGGGAGTTCCATTAAGGGTATAATCCCTTTGTAACCTACTTTTAGCTTGAAGTGCAAAACCATTGAGTGGTTGCTTTCCCACGGATGTAGCCCACATTGGGTGAACCACGAATATTGTGTGTACTCTCTCTCTCTCTCTCTCTCTCTCTCTCTCTCTCTCTCTCTCTCTCTCTCTCTCTCTCTCTCGCGTTCTCGTGAGAAAATTATCTCTTTCCATTAACTAAACCACTCTAGCCTCTACTTAGCTACGTCTTTATTCCTAACAATACGCTGCTCTCCTTTTTAAGCATGGGATCTTCCAAGGATGATTCAGATAACACCAACCAGATCTTGTAAAATCTACATATTCTCTTCAAAGAAATAAGAGAAACTACTTTTATATAGACCTCTCTAGGTTATCTGCCTAACCATTTTAGCCTTTGGTCAAAGCTTGATTAAGTTTTTAAGTGGTTTCTTAAACTACCAAATAAAGAGACCCTCTTAGAGCCCATTGTCTTCCTAATGACCCCTAGTACTTCCTTACCTAGCACCAAGAATGACATGTTTATGGAGGCAATGAGAATGAATTCTACACAATTCTTGAGTGATGAAATCAATGAGTTTAGAGATCCTTTGGGGATTAATGATCCTACCCCATTGTGACCCTAGAGAGGTAAAGGAAATGGCCTTGTCTAGGTCTTGTGCCCTAAATCATGTTCCCAATGTCTAGCATGATGGAATAATCTCACCAAGTCAGATGCAACTAAGTGAATTTCAAGTTGAAATAAACTCGATCCTCCTATCAAGACCAAAGTCAAGATCCAAAGGAGCCTAATCATTAGTTTCACTAAGTTCATTGATATCCACTCGCACAAACCATAGCAGGGCCTAGACTAGAGAGCTTTGTTTTGCTCAATACACTTACATATGACCCGATCATGGTGGTAGAGAAATAAAGATTTCAACTCCAAACATTGTGCAACATCATGGCGAGCCTTAAAATAAGGAAGCAAACGTAACAAGTTTGCAAATTGACAGTCGCTACAAGTTGAGAAAGAATGATAGAAAGTGATGACTTTTCTACTCTCTATGATAGTACTTATAGAAGGATGCAAACATTATGAGCTCTTATATCATAGGCCACGAGATCCATTCAATGTTCTCAAACTAGGGTCAAGTCCAACAATTAAGGATTATGTTACCACTTGTCTTGGTGAATTGTCCAATGGAAACATAGGAGCCTCAAGAGCTTGAACATAGGTGTGATCAAGCAAAATCAAAGAAAACCAATAAGCATATGTCAAAAGGCTAAATCCACTCCTATGTGTCCATCCCCATGGTCACTTTCCAAATCACCAACAAAGAGGCAAATTTTGCATCAAGAGACATCATATCTTCCAAGGTCCCAAGTCATCAAGTAGAAAGAGCAAAATGGCACATTGAACCAAACTCAGATGGCTACCCATGGGCGCATGGAGGAGTTCTACTTGGATTTATCTACACAAGGACAATTACAAGAGAGAGCATCCCATTTGGTCTATCAAAGGAGACCTCTTCTACACACAAAACGGATTGTGGTGTTGGTGAAGCAAGATGTATGTGAGCTTGTAAGAGTGAAACAAGACGAGAGTTCCATTAAGGGTATAATCCTTTTGTAACCTACTTCTAGTTTGAACTGCAAAACCATTGAGTGGTTCCTTTCCCATGGACGTAGCCCACATTGGGTGAACCACAAATATTGTGTCTAGTATCTCTCTCTCTCTCTCTCTCTCTCTCTCTCTCTCTCTCTCTCTCTCTCTCTCTCTCTCTCTCTCTCTCTCTCTCTCTCTCTCTCTCTCTCTCTCTCGTGTGTGAAAATTATCTCTTTTCATTAACTAAAACACTTTATTCTCTACTTAGCTACGTCTTTATTCTTGACAATAAGCTGCTCTCCTTTTCAAGCATGGGATCTTCGAAAGATGATTCAAATAACACCAACCAGATTTAGCAAAATCTACAAATTCTCTTCAAAGAAATAAGCGAAACTAATTTTATATAGACCTCTCTAGGTTATTTGCCTAACCATTCTAGCCTCTGGTCAAATCTTGATTAAGTTTTAAGTGGTTTCTTAAACTACCAAATAAAGAGACCCTCTTACAGCCCATTGTCTTCCTAATGACCTTTAGTACTTCCTTGCCTAGCACCAAGAATGACATGTTTATGCAGGCAATGAGAATGAATTCTACACAATTCTTGAGTGATGAAATCAATGAGTTTAGAGATCCTTTGGGGATTAATGATCCTACCCCATTGTGACCCTAGAAAGATAAAGGAAATGGCCTTGTCTAGGTCTTATTCCCTAAAGCATGTTCCCAATGTCTAGCATGAAGGAGTAATCTCAGGAAGTCAAATGCAACCAAGTGAATTTCAAGTTGAAATAAACTCGATCCTCCTATCAAGACCAAAGTCAAGATCCAAAGGAGCCTAATCATTAGTCACTAAGTTCATTGATATCCAATCGCACAAACCATAGCAAGCCTAGACTAGAGAGCTTTGTTTGCTCAATACACTTACATATGACCTGTAAAATTTAATGGCCTAGTAACTTGTGTGTAGCGGAAAATAGCATGAATATAGTGAGCATTTCATTAGAATAGATTCTTAATGATAATAACAAGAGTGCTTGGGTGGAGAAAGCAACAAAAAGCATAACACCTAGTTAGATAGCATGAACAATACTTCAAAAGAGAGAGGAATTAAGCAATTGACAACAGTTGAGGACCGGATTTGCATGGATCTGGTCCCCCCTCCAAAAGGCTTTGTATTATGGTTTCTCCCATCAAGAGAGACATTTTACAATACAATTTTTTGTGTTCCTTCAATACTAGCTAGTGCAATGAAGATGGAAACTTCATGTACTACGCAAAACACTTATCAAACACAACATCAATTCCCTCACCGTCTCAGACCCAAGACCTCACACACCTTCGAATATGGTGAGAGCTAGTGGGGTATGAGAGTAGATTGAGAGGAAGAAGGAGTATTCTTACGAGAAAGACGTACATCTCCTCATCACTCATATTAGCATAGCTTAGCTTAGTAATTAGCATGGTAGAGGAGATGAGCATGCATTGAAGCTTGGCTCTTGGTTGGATTTGCATCACAAAGCCAAGAGTTGGTGGTGTAGGCCTTCCTTCTCACAAGCTTGGAGTAGGTGATAAGCTTTCCATTAAAGCTTGAGAAGGAGAGAGAGAGTCTTCTTGCTCCACACATTGATTGTGTGAGTGTGTGTGTGTGTGTGTCAATAATGCCTTGCAAAAATCAGGCCCCTCTCTCTCTTGGTCGACCCCCCTTGCTAATTACTCATGCTAGTATCATATTGGACCTCCCCAGGCTTAGCCAATGACAATTAAGCAGCATAAGTGATAGCCTTCTGACATGTGTCCCCCTTTCCCCTTTTGTGAAAGCTTTAGGTAATTTAATAATTCAACTAAACTCTCATTGGACCCCTTGCCTCCTAGCCAATAGGAATCAAGCAAGCCATTGGGCTGTTGAATGCTCATTGGTCCCCTCGAGAGACTGTCCAATAGTCTTCTAGAGAGCTTAATTCTTATTGGTTCTTTTATTAAGTGTTTTTAAATTAATTAAACTAAATTTACTCTAGCCCAATTCTCATTGGTCCACCTCCAAGGCCATCCAATAGGATTTGAGTACACCTTGTGGGCATCTGGGCTAGGGAGCTGACATGTGTCCCTCTTTCCCCTGGTGTACAAAGAGAGCATGTGTGTGTGTGTATGAGTTTCTCTCTCATCCCCTACTTCTTGGGCTCGCCTCCTCCTATGTAGGGCTTGACAAAGACTTTTGGGATACACACAAAGCATCCAATTTTCCCTAAAGTTGACCTTTGGACACAACCTTTGAATTTTGGAACCTTAGCATTTTGGAAGTCTTAATGGGCTGAACCTTAAGGTCTTTTAAGCCCATTGTTGCACATAGCTCTTTTGCATATGGTCCCCCCCTTTGGATCCCTATTGTGGCCGGTCTGCTAACTTAACCAACATTCTAGCTTTTTCTCCCTTGGCGCTTCCCCATATTAAAATGATCAGTTTAACATGAGAAAATCATTTAGGAGAATTAGATATTGATTATTATGACATTACCTCTCTCTTGAAATCATAGTCGTCCTCGACTATGGTGTAGAGAAGATAAAGCATATTCATGAGTCCTTTTTCTTAGCGGGTAGAGGATCCCTATGTTACCCTACGACATCGTTCCAGAATGGATGACTAGTCCATTTGGCGCTTGAGAGCCTGAGGCTGCCGCAAGCATGTCTGCACATTAGTCCTATCAATCTTCCATAGTAGAGTGACAAGCTCTACTTGGTGTTCGGGAGACGTCGTCTCCGCAAACTTGATCTAAGCATGCATACTACTTCATTTTTGTGCACAATGAAGAAAAAGATAGTCTTATAAGACAAAAACTTTGTTCATTTTTAACATTTGTACATTTGCTTACTCTAGGGAAGCATTGTACGCATTGACTAGGTTTAGGTTATCCTTTAATTGTATGCCTTGCATCCATCTAGCATCTTCAAAAGGATAATTTTTAAACTTAATAAGATATCGTCGGATAGTCTTACCGCCTCTTAGTACCTTGTCTTCATGTCGGAGAATGGACTCGGGCTGCAACACCTCTTCTTGGTCCACGATCTCCGGTGGGTCTTCAAGAGTTGGTTCTTGAGGTGGATCTCCTTTGTAAGGCTTTAGTAGGCTCACATAGAAAGCATTGTGTATGAGCCAATGGTTGGGCAACTTGAGTTGATAGGCCATCTCATTGATTGTCCTAAGAATCTGGAAGGGACCATAGTACCTTCTTGCTAACTTAGCATAGTACTTTTGGTGTCCCGTAGGATTCTTGCTCGTCGTGTGCCTTAATTGAGCCTTGGGAAATTTAAGTAAGACCCAATCATTTTCTTTAAAGGCCTGGACTCTTCTGTGCTTGTCAGCAGAGCAGCCTTTTGCCTTTGCTGTGAGATAGAGATAGCATCCTCAATCTTTTGGAAATATTCTTGTAGGTCTCGGCTATACTCATCTGTAGCGAAGATCTTTCCGTGTACCTTAAGTAGCAAGGGACTTTTTGATCTTCCCTCAATTACCTCAAAAGGTGCTTTTCCCGTGGAAGTATTTACAGTGTTATTGTAGGCATACTCCACTAAGGGTAAGTACTTCTCCCATTGGGATCTTTGATCTACTTCAGTTACATAGGCTTTTAGTAGATTGAGAATTGTTAGGTTAGCTATTTCACTTTGGCCATCCTTTTGCGGGGAGATAGGCTGAAGAGAAGTTTAGCCTTGTTCCTAAATTCTCAAAGAGACCCTTCTAGAAACTACTGGTCATTCTACGATCTCTATCCGACACTATGGACATTAGCAAGCCATGGTACTTGAAAATTTGTGAAATGAAGAGGGTTGCCATTTGATGGTCTTTGATAGTCTTTTTGACAGGTATAAAATGAGCTTGTTTACTAAACCTATCTACTATCGTCCATATTCCCATATTTCTATGGATAGACATAGGCAATCCAAAGAAAAAATCCATGGATATGCTCTCCCATGGTGAATTAGGGATTGGCAAGGGTTGAAGCAATCCAGGTTTCTTCCCTCTATCAATTTTTTTCTTTTGGCATACCACACATTTAGAAACATACTCTTGTATGTTCGCTTTCATGGTAGTCCAATAGACATATGTTTCAATTCCCTTTAGGGTAGCCTGAATCCCTTTATGCCCCGCATAAGGAGGAGCATGAGATTCATACATTACTTTCTCACGTAGTGAGCTAGTAACGCATAGTCTATTGCCGTAGAGAAGATAACCATCTCGTAAAGTAAATGGTTCCTCTTTCTTCCCTAGTGCAAGGGCTGAAATCACATCTCTAAAATCGGGATCAATAGCATACTCATCTATCATAGAAGATAGATCATTGTGAGCTGCTATGAAAACCGCATTCACTCTCGGCCGTCTTGGGAGTGCACTGGCTACTTGATTATGCTTGCCAACAATATGAGCAATATGAAAATGAAATTGCGAAAGGAAATTTGCCCACCTCATTTGTTTGTCGGAGAGCTTGGTCTGCGTCATGAAGTACTTAAGACTTTGGTGATCCGTTCACTGAATGAAAGGAGTCCCCAATAAATAGTGCTTCCATGAGTCTAAGGCATGTAGAACTGCAAGGAGTTCCTTTTCATATATGCCTAGAGTTTGCTCAACATGGTCAAGCCTTCGACTTTCATAGCCTATGACGTGCCCTTCTTGAAGCAAAACAGCTCCAAGGCAATCACCACAAGCATCACATTGGACCTCAAATAGAGATCCGGTAGTGTAAGCACAGGTTGAGAGATAAGCTTTTCGAAAGCATTGTTCTCCTTGGCATACCATGTGTACCTAACGTTTTTCTTTGTTAGGTCATGTAATGGTCTTGCTATTAGTGAGAACTTTTCTATGAAGCATCTATAGTATGCGCACATACCTATAAAGCTTCTTAACTCATGAAGATTCCTTGGTTTAGGCCATCCTTTTATTACCTCTAACTTTGATGGATCCATTTGGATGCCATCTTGAGAGATAATGTGACCTAAATACTGAATCTCTTGTAAGAAAAATTCCCTTTTCTTTCGATTAACATAAAGTTTATTCTCTCTTAGAACTTGAAATATTACCTGGAGGTGTCACTTGTGTTCATCTAATGAATTAGAGTAGATGATGATATCATTAAAGAGCACTCCAGTAAAGTTCGGTGAGGCTTGAATTGCTTCTCCATCAAGCGGTTGAATGTGGCTGGTGCATTGGTCAAGTCAAATACAATGTATTCATAAAGACCAAACGTAGTGCGAAATGCGGTCTTTAAAATGTCTTGATCAACTATCCTTATTTGATGATAGCCACCTTTTAGGTCAATCCTACTGAAGTAGGTGGAGCCTTGTAGCTTATCAAATAGGTCTTCTACCCGTGGAACGGGAAACCTATTTTTGATAGTGGTCCTATTTAGTGCTCTATAGTCGACACACATACGATATGTGCCATCTTTCTTTTGCACTAGTAGCACAGGAGAACAAAATGGAGATGAGCTAGGCCCAACCATGTCCTTCTCAACTAACTCATACACTTGCCACATAATCTCCTCTTGTTGAGCTTGAGAAACTCTATAAGGAGGTTTGTTAGGCGGTGAACTTCCTCGAAGAAGTTCAATTGCATGGTCATCATTTGCCTCGTTTAGGAGGTAGCTCACAAGGGATGCCGTCAATAAAGACATCTTGAAACCCCTTGAGAAAATTGGATAACTCTAAATCCTTTTGATTGTGTATATTTTCTTTTGTTAAAACATTAGGTGTCAAAGAGAATAAAAACATCATGTTCTCTTACCTTTCCCCAAGCATGGCATGTTACCATATACATGTGGTAGTGATGTGTGTGAACACACTAGGACCGCCGGGGCATTTTTTCCCTCTTTAGGAGGTTTTTTCCCCCGTGCATTGTATATACGCCCATCACTCTAGGGCTATCTATCTTTCCATTGCACACTAAGTAACACACTCTCTATTGTGTGCCTTGAGCTTCCTTCGTCTTCTCCAAGCTGTGTGTGTTTCTCTGCAACCCTAATTCCAACAATTGGTATCAGAGCAGGTCACGTCCTCCCGGGCTTAGTCGCCAGCTGCTCCAGCACACGCCTGCTCACTTTCTCCGATTTCAGTGAGCTTTGGCAAGCGTTCGCAGGTCGAAAAATATTTTGGGAAAGCTCATAGAGCTTGGTCTGCTCAGAATTTTGATTTGGGCTCATTTCGGCCTCCGTTTCCACTACGGGCAGTACTGCACAGGTTATTTCGTCATTTTGTGCAGATTTTCTGTCAGTGCCGTTTTCTGCATAACAGGTGCCTTACAGTCTTCTACGGTTTGTGCTATATAGCACAAGTTGTTCCCGCTCCATTTGTCCTATTTTCGGGCAGTTTTCACATCAGGTGCAGCATTTACCATGGCTGACAACAACAACACAGATGTGTTCAAGATGTTTGCTGCTGAGGATAGGTTGGATGGGGACAACTACCCTATGTGGGCTTATATGATGCAACACGTTCTTGTGTCAAAAGGTGTCTGGAACATTGTACAGGGCATTGATGTACGTCCTGGTTCTGAAGATGTAGGCGATATTGAGGATGTTGCAGGTCTTGCTGCAAGGATTGCAGCTGTTAGAGTTGTTTTGCCTACAGCAGAACAAGCTCGTTGGGATGTTAAGGATGCGTAGGCTCATGCATTGATTGCGTTGTCTGTGAAGCGCACCATTATTCCTCACATCCGTTCAGCAAAATCTGCAAAACAGGCTTGGGATATTCTAGCAGGTCTTTATGCAAGCCGCAATGAGGCTAAAATTGCTTTGCTGCGTAAAGAGCTAGAGTCGAAGATTATGCATGAGGAAGATGATATGGACACTTTCCTTGCCAGTGTCAAGGATATCAATGAGCAACTCATTTCTGCAGGTGAAGTCATTTCTGACAGTTCCCTTGTGCAGACTGTTCTTGATGCCTTACCAGATTCCTACCAGACTTTTGCTAGTACTTGGAGACTGATGACCCAAGGAAATCCCGAAGTTGTCAAGTTTGATGCATTATGCACATTGCTATTGCAAGAGTCACTTTCTAGAAAAAACAGGACTAGGCAGCGTGCAGTTGAACAGGCTTTTATTGCTTCTCAAAGAAAGGGTGGTAACAGTAATGCAGCAACTTCTTATGGTTCTGCTGCGAGTGGCAAAAATTCTGTTCCTAATGCTTCTGCTGGCAGCACTTCGTCTGGCAATTCTGGTGATAAGGGCAAAAAGAAGATGCGTTGCCATTATTGTAAAGCCAATGATCACTTGATCAAGTCGTGTCCTAAGTTGAAGGCCAAAGAGGCTAAGAAGAAAGAGGGTGGTTCCACTGCAAATGCTGGTTCCACTACAAATGCAGCCATTGTTGAGTCTTCTGTGAAAGGAGATTGTGATGCTGATGTTGATGCAGAATGGGCTTTTAGCGCAGAGTGCACTTACAATCCTGCTATCCATGATGCATGCTTGTCAGTTGCTGCAGATTCACATGTGTGGTATTTCGACAGTGGTGCTACAAAGCACATTACCTCACATCGTGAATTGTTTACCTCTCTCAAGTCTGTCCCTCATGGGAATTCAGTCACTTGTGCCAACAACGCCTCTTATCCAGTTCAGGGAGTTGGAAAGATTGTGCTCACTGCTGCTAATGGCAGTTCCTTCACACTTGTTGATGCACTTTATGTACCTGGGATCAAGAAGAATCTATTGTCTGTATCCGCACTTGCTAGACTTGGACTTGTAGTCAAATTTGTGGATGAGAGATGTACAGTTCATGATCTCAGTTTTGGTGATGAAATTGTTGCATCTGGGCTTTTGTGCCGTGGGCTGTATAAGCTCACTTTGTATGACAAGTGTGGACAAAATTTTGCAAATGCTGTTGCAGATTCAAGGGCTATTTCAGATGCAAAACTTTGGCATGCACGTTTTGGTCATCTGAATTTTGCCAGTTTGCTGCGTTTGCAGAAATCTGATATGGTTGCTTCTTTGCCGCCTCTTGAAGCACCTATCAAACATGTTTGTGAAGGCTGTATTCTGGGTAAAATGCAGCGTTCTAAGTTTCCAAAGGATGGTTCAGTTAGGGCCACATGCAGGTTGCAGCTTGTGCATAGTGATGTTTGTGGGCCCATGCAAACTCCGTCCTTGGGCAATTACCTGTACTTCGTGACTTTCATTGATGATTACTCCAGGCATGCATGGGTATTTCCGCTTAAAGCAAAGTCCGAAGTTTTTATGTGCTTCAAACAATTTTTGGCTATGGCTGAAAATGGCTGAAAATGTACTATGGGCACCCTCCGTTCCGATCGAGGGGGGGAGTATATGTCTCATGAATTTAATGCATTTCTGGCTAGTCGTGGGATAAAACACCAATGTACAGTGCCTTATACACCTCAGCAAAATGGTGTTGCTGAGAGGAAAAACAGGTCACTAACGGAAATGGCACGATGTATGGTCAAAAGTCAAGCTTTGCCGCATTCTTTTTGGCTTGAGGCCATCATGTGTGCCACTTATGTACTTAACAGGTGTCCTACGAAAGCTTTGCAGTCTATTACTCCATATGAAGCATGGCATGATAGAAAACCTTCTATTGAGCACATGCGTGTTTTTGGCTGTTTGGCATATGCTTTGGTGCCACAAGTGCAGCGCAGAAAATTGGATGATAAGGCTGTCAAATGTATTTTTGTTGGTTATAGTGCTGAAAGCAAAGGTTACAGGTTGTATCATCCGCAAACAAAACGTATTTTGGTTTCACGGGATGTAGTGTTTGTGGAAGATTCTGTTCAACCCTTGCTGTCATGTACTAGAGACAGTAATGTAAGCTCACAGGACATTTATGACACTTTGTTGCCTCTTTTCAGTGGTGGAAATACGAATGTAAGTTCCAATGAGGCAAATGTACAGCCTATGGGGGTTTCTGAAAATGTTTTAGAACAGCCTATTACTGATGCAGATGTACATGATGTACTTGATGAGGAAAGGGCTGAAAATGAGCAGGCTAGAGGTATGCCAAAATGGCTGGTGCACACTTTGCGTGACAGTAAATTGGATGCACCTTTATCTAGTCGTACTCGTTCAGGCTCTCGCCATGCATCTTATGCATCAGATTGTTATGCTTTGGCTGTGTCTAGTTTACATGATGTTGAGGAGCCTCTGTCTTTTGATGAAGCACAGAATTCAGAAAATTGGATTGCTGCCATGAAATCAGAATATGATGCACTTATAGAGAATGACACATGGACTTTATGTGATTTGCCTCCTGGCAAAAAGGCCATTGGTACGAAGTGGGTTTACAAGTTGAAACGCAAGCCGGATGGTGAGATCGATCGCCATAAGGCTCGACTTGTTGCAAAGGGTTATGCACAACAAAAAGGCATAGATTATGAAGAGACTTTTGCTCCCACTTGTCGTATGACTACTGTGCGTTTTCTATGTGCATTGGCAGCTCATTTTGGTTGGGATGTACATCAATCAGACATTGTTACTGCTTTCTTGAATGGTGACATATTTGAGGAAGTTTATGTAACGCAGCCTCGTGGTTTTGTCATAAAAGGACAAGAGGACAAAGTGTGCAAATGTAAGAAGGCTTTGTATGGGTTGAAGCAATCTCCTTGTGCTTGGTATGAGAAAGCTGACACTCATTTGGTTAAACGAGGCTTTCGTAACAGTCCAACAGAAAGCACATTGTATGTAAAGCGTGAGGATGATGTATTTCTCATTGTGGTTCTTTATGTTGATGATTTGCTGATCACTGGACCAAATGAGAGACATATTGCTGAATTTAAGGCTGATTTGAATGCTACTTTCAAGATGAAAGATTTGGGGCTGTTGCATCATTACTTGGGTATACAGTTTAAGCAGTGTGATGGTGGTATTGCCTTGTGTCAGAAAAGTTACATAGAGACATTGCTATGTAAGTTTGGACTTGAGGATTGCAAACCTATTGCCACTCCCATGGAAACAGGTTTGAAGTTGAGTCTACATGATGCTGGCGATCCTGCTGATGTCACTCTTTACCAAACTGCTGTTGGCTGCCTCATTTATGTATGCAACACGAGGCCAGATATTCAGTTTGCAGTCTCGCAGGTCAGCAGATTTATGCATAGCCCAGGGTCTAAGCATTGGCAGGCTGTCAAGAGGATTTTCCGCTACCTTAGTGGCACTTTACATCTTGGCTTGTTTTATCCCAAGGGGGGATCATTGCCGCCAGACTTACATGCTTTTTCGGACTCAGATTGGGCTGGTTGTTTTGACACGCGAGTGTCCACAAGTGGTTTTTGTTTCATGCTTGGCAGTTCATGTATATCATGGTTGAGCAAGAAGCAACCTACTGTGGCCACTTCGAGTTGTGAGGCTGAGTACAGGGCAGTCTTCACAGCTACGGTTGAGTGTGTATGGCTCAGACGCCTTATGGCTGACTTGGGTGTTGGACAGGACACTGCCAACACTATCTACACTGACAGTCAGAGCGCATTGGCAGTTGCGAGGAACCCAGTTTTTCATGCTCGCACAAAGCACATTGAGGTGCATTACCACTATGTCAGGGAGAGGCTCTCAGCAGGAGAGATCAGCTTGGCTTATGTGCCAACACAGGACAACCTTGCAGATCTTTTCACAAAGGCATTGTCTCGTGAGAAGCTTGAAGCTTTCCGCAAAGCTTTGGGCTTACTCCCCTTTGTGGACTGATCCTGTCCTCAGGGCATGGCACTTCCCTTTACTCATGTGCCAGCTCTCGTTCACCGCATCACTCCAGGGGGGATTTGTTACCATATACATGTGGTAGTGATGTGTGTGAACACACTAGGACCGCCGGGGCATTTTTTCCCTCTTTAGGAGGTTTTTTCCCCCGTGCATCGTATATACGCCCATCACTCTAGGGCTATCTATCTTTCCATTGCACACTAAGTAACACACTCTCTATTGTGTGCCTTGAGCTTCCTTCGTCTTCTCCAAGCTGTGTGTGTTTCTCTGCAACCCTAATTCCAACATGGCATAGAGGAGATCCATTGTGGTGGGTTCCTCCTCTTGGATTTCGACCAAGGTAGCTCTAGGAGGATCATGGCGGTTGTTCTTTTGGGGACAAGCGCGGTACGCATGCCCTTGTTCACTGCACTTGAAACATCGGTTATTCTTGCGATAACACTCAAGCTCTTCAGGAGAGATTTTATTTTTGCCTTTATAAACTCCCTTCTCTTTAGCTTTGTTGGAGTTGCCCTTAGGAGACTTTTGGACATTGTCCTTCCCCTTAGGCTCATTGGAACCCTTGTTTTCAGGGGGCTTAGAATTCCTCTTAGCCCCTATTTGGAAATTGATTCGAGAGGCCACCATAGTATGATGTATTACCGCCGATATGGTGCGTGGCCTTTGGAGTTGACATAATCCGCCATTTCTTTGGTTAAGCCCACACAAAATTGCTGCTTTTGCTCTCCAAAATCCAACTTTTTGAAGACAGTAGCTTTGAGTTCTAGGTCCCAAAACTTTTCTACATATTTGTGGATGGATTCATAGAGAGAGAGCTTCAAGCTTCGCCATATTCGGTGAGTACTTTGTCTTTGGCATCGGTGGCCAAAAACTGCTTCATAATGGAAGCTCTTAAAGCTTTCCATGTTCGTGGAGGTTCACCGTTGGCCCATAGGCTAGACCACCATTGTCTGGCGGACTTTTGAAAGTGCATAGCTACATGGTGTAGCTTAGAGGACTCCGTGAAGCCCTCATCTCCGAACGCCGCATCAAATTGTTGGATAAAGGCCAAGACTTTGTCCGTAGCACCAAAAGTGCCATCATAGGTAAGGAAAGAGATGCTCTTCCCTCCCTCTTTGAACTTCTTGAGCTTGGATGACCTCTTCCATGCGGCATAGGATTTCCTATGGCCTCTTCTTTTTTATGGTTCAAAGGTTGCACCATCACTTTCTTTAGAAGATGAAGAATTTGAGGAAGATGGAGAAGAGGGTGACCTCTTTCTTGCCTTTTTCTTGCCTTGATCTTCGTTGTCTTGACTTTCATAAGAGGAAGAGGATGAAGAAATGGAGAAGAGGGTGTCCTCTTTCTCGCCTTTTTCTTCTCTTGCTTTTTGTTATCCCTCTTTGAAGTAAGGTGTGGAGAAGTATGCGATGGTCTTCTCCGTTTTGGAGGTGATGGAGAGCGTTTAGCCCGCCATCTTCGTGGAGCCATCTCTGCCGAGGTGGCAGGAGACTCACTTCTTTCTCGTTCCTTCGGTGGAGGCTCTTGAATTCTCCTTTGAGAAGGAGATGCGTCATCAAGGAGCAAATTTTTTAGCCCTTCATAGGGATCCTCTTCTTCTTCCCGAATCGGAGAGAGACTTCTTTTGGAAGCCTCACAAGGAGGCTTCCTAGGTGTTCTCTCGTCATGGTGGGGAGCTTGAAGAATCCCATGAGCATGAAGCTGCCGTTGCACTTCACTTTGGAGGGATGGATTGCCCATGGCTTGTTGAAGCCTAGAAACAAGATAGTTAACGAGCATCGGGGCATCATTAGTAGCTTGCTCATTAGAAAAATCAAAGTTATCAACATTAATTTCACTCTCTTTACTATTGTCAGCCATTCTAACAACTTTTAGGTTTTTTAGGTGACTTTGGCACTTCAAGCCCTATTTGCTACTCCTCTTTACCCCTTTAGAAAAAGCACTCAAGCTATTGTACCCATGGCTTGAATACCATTAATTGCAAGGAATAGAAGAGAGGGTCGTTCAACACCAAAACAGCACTGGCTCCTGTCAAGCTTCTAATAGCTCAATAGTGGTTAAGCCGTAGGCAAGCCCTTTAGGACTCCACTATTAAGACCATAGCTCTCGACGGTGATGCCCCGTTAACTGCACAAAGGCAGGCACACTGCAAGGCTCAAAAATCCCTATTCTACTTACTCACATGCAATTAATAGTACCAACCATTTATAGCTAGCTTGAGGACCTCCCTTCTTGAGCAAGAAAAGAGAAACGTTGTGCTGTGATACCAATGTAACATTTAATGGCCTAGTAACTTGTGTGTAGCGGAAACTGGCATGAATATAGTGAGCATTTCATTAGAATAGATTCCTAATGATAATAACAAGAGTGCTTGGGTGGAGAAAGCAACAAAAAGCATAACACCTAGTTAGATAGCATGAACAATACTTCAAAAGAGAGAGGAATTAAGCAATTGACAACAGTTGAGGACTGGATTTGCATGGAGCCGGTCCCCCCTCCAAAAGGCTTTGTATTATGTTTCTCCCATCAAGAGAGACATTTTACAATACAATTTCTTGTGTTCCTTCGATACTAGCTAGTGCAATGAAGATGGAAACTTCATGCACTACGCAAAACACTTATCAAACACAACATCAATTCCCTCACGGTCTCAGACCCAAGACCTCACACACCTTCGAAGATGGTGAGAGCTAACGGGGTATGAGAGTAGATTGAGAGGAAGAAGGAGTATTCTTACGAGAAAGATGTACATCTCCTCACATAATCACTCATATTAGCATAGCTTAGCTTAGTAATTAGCATGGTAGAGGAGATGAGCATGCATTGAAGCTTGGCTCTTGGTTGGATTTGCATCACAAAGCCAAGAGTTGGTGGTGTAGGCCTTCCTTCTCACAAGCTTGGAGTAGGTGATAAGCTTTCCATTAAAGCTTGAGAAGGAGAGAGAGAGTCTTCTTGCTCCACACATTGATTGTGTGAGTGTGTGTGTCAATAATGCCTTGTAAAAATCAGGCCCCTCTCTCTCTCGGTCGACCCTCCTTGCTAATTACTCATGCTATTATCATATTGGACCTCCCCAGGCTTAGCCAATGACAATTAAGCAGCATAAGTGATAGCCTTCTGACATGTGTCCCCCTTTCCCCTTTTGTGAGAGCTTTAGGTAATTTTATAATTCAACTAAACTCTCATTGGACCCCTTTGCCTCCTAGCCAATAGAAATCAGGCAAGCCATTGGGTTGTTGAATGCTCATTGGTCCCCTTGGGAGACTGTCCAATAGTCTTCTAGAGAGCTTAATTCTTATTGGTCCTTTTATTAAGTGTTTTAAAATTAATTAAACTAGATTTACTCTAGCCTAATTCTCATTGGTCCACCTCCAAGGCCATCCAATAGGATTTGAGTGCACCTTGTGGCCATCTAGGCTAGGGAGCTGACATGTGTCCCTCTTTCCCCTTGTGTACAAAGGGAGCTTGTGTGTGTGTGTATGAGTTTCTCTGTCATCCCCTACTTCTTGGGCTCGCCCCCTCCTACGTAGGGCTTAACAAACACTTTTGTGATACACACAAAGCATCCAATTTTCCCTAAAGTTGACCTTTGGACACAACCTTTGAATTTTGGAACCTTAGCATTTTGGAAGTCTTAATGGGCTGAACCTTGAGGTCTTTTAAGCCCATTGTTGCACATAGCTCTTTTGTAGATGGCCCCCCCTTTGGATCCCTATTTTCCCTCCTTTGGATCCCTACTGTGGCTGATCTGCTAATTTAACCAATATTCTAGCTTTTTCTCCCCCGGCACTTCCCCATATTAAATGATCAGTTTAACATGAGAAAATCATTTAGGAGAATTAGAGATTGATTATTATGACATGACCCGATCATGGTGGTAGAGAAATAGAGATTTCAACTCCAAACATTGTGCAACATTATGGCGAGCCTTAAAATAAGGAAGCAAATCTAACAACTTTGCAAATTGACAATCAAGCTACAAGGTGAGAAAGAATGATAGAAAGTGATGACTTTTCTACTTCTACTCTCTATGATAGTACTTATACAAGGATGCAAACGTTATGAGCTCTTATATCAAAGGCCACAAGATCCATTCAATGTTCTTAAACTAAGGTCAAGTCCAACAATTAAGGATTATGTAGCCAGTTCTCTTGGTGAATTGTCCAATGGAAACATAGGAACCTCAAGAGCTTGAACATAGGTGTGATCAACCAAAGTCAAAGCAAACAAATGAGCATATGTCAAAAGGCTAAGTCCACTCCTATGTGTCTATCCCCATGGTCACTTCCCAAATCGCCAACAAAGAGGCAAATTTTGCATCAAGACACATCATATTGTCCAAGGTCCCAAGTCAAGAAGTAGAAAGAGCAAATTGGCACATTGAACCAAGCTAAGATGGATATATGTGATGCTATCTAGCTAGAGCATTCAATTAACTCAAGGGTAAACTCATGTGTAGAATGCAACCAGGCACAATCAAAATAAGTCCAGTAGAATAAACGAATACTCTTGTGCTACCGTGAATTGTCTAGAGCAAGGGCTGTCAATCTTTCAAAGTAAACAAGAGGGTGAGCAAGGCAAGTCCCTTGCTCCACCAACAAGGATGCAAATTGGGCTCAAAATACCTTCATGGATGTTTCACGAGTGTAAGATTCAATCTTAAGTTTCAATGTAAAGTTTCAATGGTGTGCAAAGACCATATTAACAATTACAGGTACCTAGTTGCCTATTTCAACAAATGAACATTTGTTCCAAGCGAGTACAACCTCAACAAGCGGTACCAAAGGGAACTAAAGAGCTTCTGTAGAGCACGACCTCTGCTAGGAATGTTGACCCCTTAAACAACCAAGTCCTTTAAGCCCTATAAAATATAGCTACAATAAAGTCCTCAAAGCCTTACAAAATATAGCCACATGGGGCAAAAGCTACCACCAGGTGTTGAAGATACTGATATCCAGCTTAAAGATCTTACCTACAGTGCTCAACAATAAGAGCAAGGCATTGATGTCTAGTCTTGGTTGGGAGGAGAGCATTATAATTGAAGGGCCGCTGGTATAGCTGATAAATTGAAGCACTGGTTTCCATTACTTCTATTGGCGAAGTAAACCTATATTAAGAACCACTATAAAGATATCCCAAAACTAATATCAGAACAAGCAGCAAAACACAAGTGCTTTTGTTAACCTTTTTGGACTGGACTCAAGGAGTCGCCAATTTTGTTGAAGATTAAGATTTTGCCCAAAAGCCACTATTTTGTCCCAAGTAAACCAAGTTTATTGCATCTTTTCCTTCGCAAGGAAAATAGCTTAACAAAGTGCCAATTGTCTCAATTCATTAAGTTTGAGAGGATTTAATCAATTCCTGGAAATATACTTTGTTGCATTGCCAGGATACTTATGCTGGAGAACTACATTTACTATTGTTTGCATTCCATTCATCAACAGTCTAGTGATAGTCCATATCAGCACATAATTTGACTCGGCTGCATCATTAGCAACCTCATTGAATGCCCTACATGGGCACAGCTATTTATGATAATAATGTGTCCATAATGAAGTGGAAATTGCTGCTGTGAAAACTAGCAGTCGCCACTATGCTTTCTTTGATGCCACTGGATGGAGGCAATGCAACAAGGACCGTAATGAATGGAGGGCCGTGTTATATCCAACTGCACCAGCTTTACTTGTCTTCATGTAGACTAGGTCTCTCACAACGATAAAAGAGATTGTTTTGATTCCGCAGTTGCTAAATTGACGATGAAGTTATAGATGGTTATGGCCTTCTGTTTGTAGAGACTGGAAAACCCCCACACAGAAGACTTTCCAGTATAGTATATGACGCTAGCTATTTTGTTTTTGTGAAGGCAGCTGCCTATAGAAGGTTCGGTTCAAGGCTTGGCTGACACTGCCCTCCATTTGACCAGAAGTTGCAGAAATTCAAGGACCTAGATTGAAAGTGCAGCAAATAAGCTCTTGCTGATATATTGCAGCGCCAAGTATCTCTATCGGTCAAACTAAATAATTTCAGACAAAGGGCAACATTACCTGTGTCGGATTTCGAAGAGAGCAAGAGGCATTTGTGTCCTTCACAACATTTGAGACTAGTATAGGAAGGCCATGCTTTCTTCTGGCAACCACCTAGTGAAAACAACTCAAGTCAATTATGTAACATAGCTTATCTTTTACAGAAACCAATTTCCAACAGATTAATCTGCCTCATGCCCCATAAGCTCAGGATTTTATTAACAGAGCTGCATTACAAGTAGAATAATTTCATTCTTACTTTGAATGCATCTTCATCAGTCTGATCATCTCCAATATATATTGGAAAAACATCATTCTTGTTTCCATGGCCTATATCCAATGACAATAAAGCAGGTGAGTTGAATGTTTGTGAAGGTTCAATAGTAGTGCAATCATCTTACCAAGCGTCCTTATCAAAAAATCTAAAGCCTTTCCCTTGTTCCAAGATATGGAAGGGCGGATCTCCAAAACCTGCAAAATACAACAGCCTTGATTGAGGCTCTCTATAATTTTCTACCACATCTTCCAGTGTCTATTAATTTTGGTTACCTTTCGACCCTGAGTGAGGTAAAGATTTGGATAAGACTTGCTAATACAGAGCACCTGCTCTGCTAGATGCAACCAATTCTGGCAAACCAAAACATTGATTGTATTGTAAAATATAAGCCAAGCACTCATGCAAAAAAACACAATTAGAAAAGACTTGCCTCCTCCTTGACACATCGAAAGTGAACACTAACACAATATTTGTTGTGTTCAACCCTTGCTCCAGGTACTTTACTGGCCTTCTCCTCCAGCAACTTGAAGATCTAAGCAGCCGGAAGGTTATTTCTTTTGCTGAGCAAGAGAGGGTTTCATGACCAGCATCAAAGCAGCCTCTGAATGGGCATGCCATAAATGAGAGCTTAAGCCATAGAATCTCACCTCATCCATGACAAGTGTAAATTCACTAGCTGGCTGGAACAAAACTACCTCATTTCCCTGTGCCACGTTTACCAAGTCACATCAAAATCTCGTTATAAACAAGCCAAAATATGATAATCACCTCTCTGCATGAGCGCCTTTAACTGAATTTCAATTCAACTAGTTACATCACATCTACCTCTTCATCAAGGGTCTTTGTACCATTTGCCTTGACACCATTTGAGTCCTCTGCAGGTCCCATAATGTCCATGCCGTGACTTCCTGCATAATACAACTCAGGCAGTTGTACAAACCCATAAACCTGCCAGTTGAAGAAAGTTTGCATCCAATGTTATTATTAGATAGTTCGAAGTATGCAATGCAACATGCAAGGAAAGCGCGATTATCTTTCAGATGTAAACCTTTAAAGCAGCTCATACTTTATCTCTGCATCTTCCGGTAATTATTGCTGTTGGAAAAAGAGCAGCAGTCTCTTTGACAGCACTCCGCATCTGAAGCAATACCAAGCAAAGGCAAAAGTCAAAATGGCATCATAAGACTAAGGAAACAAATTCAGACAAGGAAGAGTGAACCTCATCAGACATAAAAGCCCGTTCCGGGTCCTCAACAATTGGTGAAAGTGTTCCATCGTAATCCAAGAAGACAAAGACGTTTTTTCCAACTGCTGCTTCAAGTACCTTGTTGAAATTATCAAGGGCTGAGGGGTGACTGGCCTATTACAAACAAGCACACACAGATTATTGAAATGGGATCAGAGACAAAATTTGATACTAATCCAGTTGTACTGAAGGAAAAATCCAAGTAGTAAACAATACTTGGTCCTAAGAGAACAAACGTTCCAAAATAAAGAAAAAGGCCGCTAATCCACCACACGGGAGCAGCAAATTGTCCTGATTTTTGTGAAATTCAAAGGATAGTTGTCACCAAAACATGGATATAATTCTAGCTTGTGCGCATAAATAAACACAATGCCTGGCTGAAGAACCAACTACATGCTTCTTTGATAGATACCCATCAACTGACTTTCCCTTAAGCTTTCACCAAGCAAGGACTTTACAAAAGATGATAAAAAAAGAACACATTGGACTTGAATAAAAAACTCAAAGCATTCACCTTCCATCTTTTGTACGGAATATCCATAGGTTCAGTTTCTAAAGTGGCAGAAGCATCCATATGTAAATGTCTGACACGAGGAGGAGATGATTCTTTCATGGCTTCAAGCCACCCATGTATGGATCTATTATCAGCCTTGCGAGGAGAAAACTTCTTCTTTGTGGGATAATGTGCACCTCCATTTACAGAGCTCAGAAGTAAAGCAGTGTTTGTCATACTTTGATTATGAATGGACTGGGATGCTGGTGATGGATGAGAAGATGTATGGAGGAGTGGGCTAATTGTTGACGGATCTTTGGTGCCTGCATTGGTCTTTGATTTGCAAGCCATGGTTAGTCTTTGTCCAAGGAAAGTAACCAGCACACACTACCCACTACAAGCCAGGGGCAGCTATTTGGCTGGTAAAGAAAGTGGTTTGAACAATGGCCGAAACACCTGTGTGACATGACCCAACCAGGAAATACAAATAAGTGACAGAAATTGATTTTGACGATTAAAACAGAGCTCATGTCAATAGAAGTGGCACAATTTAGGGATGACAAAATTGGGTGCCTCTCAAACACTGCAACACTACATCAGCACTATAAACCGCCATAGTTTCACAAAGTAAGTTTCTATACTGACCTCAAGAAAGTATCAGCATCCACTAATTTCACAATCATATGAATCGATCTCAGTTAAAACATGCCAATATGTACTCTTAGTCATATTGCATCCCTATCCAAATAAAAGTAACCTCAAAGTGGAACATATGTCAATCAATATGCTCCAAGTTATGGCTATAATGAAATGTAGCCCTATGCTATGAGCCAAGAAAGTAGAGCTGTAGCGTCACCTTAACAGATTTGAATTTGTAGTCTGAATGAGTTCCTTTGCACTCTAAGATAAAAATTGTTGGGAGAGGTAACAATGCTACATTTCTCTATAAAGGCAAGGCAGCATCAGGGTGCAGCTGCAACAGACTACGTGAAAATGTAGTCTAACAATTTGTAAAGCAAAGGCCACCAAGCATATCAAGGCATAAATCTGATCAACAAAAGAAACACCCACAAACCATCCGATTCGTCTATGCAAGGAGAAGCGCAAATATGCATTAACAGATTGCATGATGCATCCAAAGGAAGAAAAAATAGAAACCTTTTGGCAGTACAAGGGACTCACGTAGCAACTGAAGAAACCAGCCCTGGTACAAATGCATATCAAGCGTTAAGTGTGCTGTTCATGAGAGGAGATCTGTACAATATAAGCACCTCACCTTACAAGTGTCGGAGTGGGAATGAGAGATGCAGATACTATGGACGTGATGGAAATGCTGCATACAGAAAGCTGATTCGCTGCCGCTTTTCCCTTTCACCTCTACCTTGGATGCTTCCTTCTAGTCCCACCTCTTCTGTCTTTAATAATGCACGCCCCTAGTTCTTTTACACTGCATCACCATCACACAAGAGCCGTGAAAAAGATAGCCCTCAATCAACTCAGAATATTTAAAAGAAAAAGGTAAGAATGAAAGGCAAGAATGCGAAAGGACCTGTGCACACTTTCTCGCATCTCTTCTTGTTTGTGCTTTTCCTTTCTCTCTGCTTTTCCGGTGATATGACGAGCTTTTGGCAAGTAGCGCATAGACAGAAAGGGGATGAGTATAGGGAGGCTAGAGACGAAAAAACCAGTGCAGAGAGTGTACTTACACTGTTACTCAGAGTGTAGTGGAAGAGAACAATAGAAAGAAAACAGAGGAACCTTAATGGAGACCTTTGGTCGCGATCTGAGTTAAAGTTGGATACTCGGTGGAAGAGGAGACAGACAAATGAAAAGATGACGCTGCGAATAACGATCGTTCGCTAAAAAAACACAAGCAAAAAGGTAGAGTATCGTAGCTAGCTATGGAGGGACCAGAGCTGTCTGGCTATGGCCACGAATCAGGCTAAAGACGCAGCTATAAAATTCTGCAAGAAACAACAGAAAAGACAAAGAGATGGCTTGAGCCTTGGAGCTTTACCTTGCAGCGGGGCCTGCTTTGCTAGACGTCTGCATGTATGGACTCTGGGACTCGGGAGAGGCATAGCTTTCTCCTTATCATAACGACAAATTAATTTTCTGTTGCATAGAGTAGTTAGCCATGGCGCAACTTGCCCTTCTTCAGGCTTCTGTCACGCGGGAAAACGTTTTCAACCATAATTTTCTGCTCAATTCAAGAATTTTCCAATAGTTAACTAAACTAAAACTCAAACCTAGAAGCCAGATAGAACAGTGATGTTAGGTTATCATACTATTTTTAGCAGGTCGGTGTTTAAAAAGACTCTACTCCAAGAATGTTGAAATAATTTTTTTGGAGCATCTAGGAAGCATTCTCAGAGAAACGCCCTCCTATCGAGCGTAAGAATCTCTAGGTAGGCCGCTCGCAATAGAGAGAGAGAGAGAGAGAGAGAGAGAGAGAGAGAGAGAGTTCTTGCCTCAATCAACAACAAAGATAGGGAGAGAGGATCTCTCAAAGATCCTCTTTATTTAACCTTTTTTTCAGCATCGTAGATACATAGTGAGATGAGTCTAGAGATAAACCAACACAAAGGGCAAATCGCCACCTAGAACAAACCCAAAGGCTCAATCATGTATATCTAGGGCTCTGTGACAAGTTGCAGCAAGCCTCAGGATAACTCAAAGCATAGATACATACATGGTTCATTGAGAGAGGCAATCTCGTACTCAAGATAAAAACGAATTGTAAGTTTCTCCTTTCCCATGCAGAATGCACAAAACTAACAAGACAAAAGACATAAGCTTGAAGCAAGATAAACCTATAGATGCTTAAATTTTTAAGAAGTCTTTGAAAGAGAACCTATATGCTTCTCCTATTGCATCCTTAGAGAACTTTGGAATCGTGAAAGTCACCTTATAATGTTTGAAAGGAATAGTTTGGCACTAGGTTGATCCGAAAACATACTTAAAAGCATCTATGGAGTCACTGCTGTCAGGATGACTTTCACACAAACTAATCAAATCTACCACAAGCCTTCTGTACTATTTTTCATTAGAAGTGCTCGTGAATCCTCCTTTGAGAGCTTCAAATTCACTTCAAAGGAGTCACTTAACTGCTTTACATTCGTACACACTAAATGCTTTAAGCAACACATACTTCCTTTCAAGATAAAGATATGATTTTAAAACTTTGATTTTGAAACAAAAATCCATCAATCCGAAATCAATCACCTCACTCTCCATGCATATGACATCCTTCATTTCAACAATCTTTTCATCATAAATCTCCAATCATACTTATCCCTTCAAGAATCAATATGTCATAAACTATAATATCTAACTTTACCAAATGATTTTCTCATATAAAATTGATCATTTAATATATGAAGATAAAAGGGTAACAAGAGTTAGGATATAGATATGTGCTTCTAAACCTATCTCAACAAAGAGAAATGGTTGCATCTCAATAGGGGTCCAAAAAGAGACGGTCTACCAAAGAGCAATGTGCAATAAGTGCTTCTAGATTTACCTCAGCAAGGGACCAAGAGGAGAGACGGTTACATCTCAATAGGGATCCAAAAGGAGGTAGTCTATCAAAGAGCAATGTGCATCTAATGGAGCTTAAAGGACCTTAGGGTTAGCTTCATTAAAGACCTCCAAAAGTTAGTGTTAAAAAATCCTTTGACCTTAGGCAAGCTAGGGCTGACCTTTACGTGGGAATCCTACCCAATCATGAGATGCTTGTCGGCTTGCTAAGTGTTTGTGGGAACCTTGCCCAAAAGCTTGAGGTGCTTCTCACATGCTCAAATGACTAAGATTCTTGAAGTGTTCAATTCAAAGATAAACTCTCAAGAGGCATCAACGTTTCCATGTTTGATTTACTAAGTGCTTAAAGTATTCAATTCAAACCAAATGACTTAATAAGCATAAAAGACACATGTTCAAATGATCCCCCACATGTGGTTCTCATGATGTGCTTGAATGCTATTGGATATGTTTTAAAGGGGTCCAATGAGAATTTAAATACATAAAAATAAATAATTGAGTTCTTTTTCTCAAAAAGGAAAAAGAGGACACATGTCCAAATGAAATAATTAAATATTACTAGAGAGAGAGATAGAGAGAAAGAGAGAGAGGGAGGTGTGGACCAAGCATGAGAGGGGGGTATACTCTCCCCCCCCACACACACACACACACACATTCTCTCATTGTGTGGAGTGCAAAGTGCAAGAGCTTCATCTCCGTCTCCAAGCTTGTTCAGAAGTGGAGAGCCACTCTTGGCTATGGAATGCAAATCCAACCAAGAGCCATGCTTCAATGCTTAAGCTTTCCATCTTCTTCATCTTTACTATACTATGCTAAGCAAGAAGAGTGATGGTAAGTGAGAAACTATTTCTTTCTCCTATGAATGATTCTTCTTCCTCTTCCCTACCCTCATTCCCCACTAGCTCTCTCCACCTTCGAAGGTGTTTGAGGCCTTGGGACTGAGGCTTGGGATAGTTAATGCTTTTTGCAAAGTTTATGGTATGCTCGTGATGCATGAAGCTTTCCATCTTCATAGCATCACCAAGGTCATAAAGAACATAAAGATTGTATTGTACCAAGTCTCTCTTGATGGAAGAATCTATAATACAAACGCCTTTTGGAGGGGGGACCGCCTCCAAGTAAATCCGGCCCTCAACTATTGTCATGTTCTCTAATACTCTCTCTTGCAAAATTATTGTTCATGCCAAGTTAATTAAGTACTATGTTCATGTTTCTACCATCAATTAAGTTTAACCACTATGTTCTCAAAGTAATCTCACAAAAATGCTCACTCTAATTCTCTTAATTCCGCTATTCTCAAAGTTCATAGGCCATTTCCATTACATTGGTATCAGAGCATTTGGTTTCTCTTTTCTTGCTTAAGAAGAGAGCTCCTTAAGTAGCCTATTAATGGTTGATTTTGTTAATTATATTAGGGTAAGTGGGACTGGGATCTATTATCGATTTTGTTGAGCCCATTATGTGGGATATGGCGCACACCTTGGGAGCTTTGGTCTTAATAATGGGGTCTTTTTAGACTTGCCTACGGCTTTACCATTATTGAGCCATAAGAAGTCCGAAAGGAGATATCCCTTGGTAATTCTGCTATGTTAGACCCACTCCACTACTTTCTATAATTAACCAATTCAAGCCGTAAGTGTAGATACTTAAGTGCTTATTTTCAAAGGCTAAGAGGAGTAGCGACTAAGGTTTTGAATTGCCAAAGGATACACTAAGTAAACACATAAGTATAATTAGCATAGCTGACAATCACCAAGAGAGTAGAACGAACATTGATAACTTTGATTTTGGACATGAAGGTGCTAATGATGATGCCTCCATGTTTATCAATTATCTTGTTACTAGGTTGCATCAAGCTATGGGCAACCCTACTTTACAAGCCAAAGTTACCCAACAACTTCGTGCTTATGGGAGAGAAGTTGAGAGCCTACACCAAAAACTCTTGGCTATGGAATGCAAATCCAACCGAGAGCTATGCTCCAATGTGCAAGCTTGCCATCTTCTTCATCTCCATTACTATGCTACTATGTTATGCTAAGCTACAAGAGTAATACAAGTGGGGAGATTATTTCTTTCTCGTAAGTTACTTCTTCTTCCTCTTCCCTACCCTCATTCCCTACTAGCTCTCTCCACCTTTGAAGGTGTTTGAGGTCTTGGGACTGAGGCTGGGGACAAGTTAATGCTTTCATTTAGCTAAGTTACTAGCATAATTGTGGTGCATGAAGCTCTCTATCTTCATTGCACCATCAAGGTCTCAAGGAACACAAAGCTTGTATTGTACCAAGTCTCTCTTTATGGGAGAACCTATAATACAAAAGCCTTTTGGAGGGGGGACCGGCTCCACATAAATCCAGTCCTCAACTATTGTCAAGTTCTCTAATTCTCTGTCTTGCAAAGTATTGTTCATGCCAAGTTAATTAAGTATAATGGTTATGTTGCTACCTCTAATCAAAGTTCACCCTCTATTTTCTCAAAGTATTCTCATAAAAATGCTCACTACAATTTTCTTAATTCTGCTATTCTCAATGTTCATAGTCCATTTCCATTACATATACCATTAGGGATGTGCTTTTGTTGATGACGATGTTTTGGTCGCTTTGAGGAAATGCTTCTAGGCATATTTGGGTTGTATATTGTCCACATAATGTTGTTTTTTATAAGCATAAAATCTCATTTTTCTTTTGTTTTTGCACTTACTTTGTTAAGGTGAATCTGTGGTATGATTATTTTAACACATTTTTTTATCTCTGTTGACTGTCAATCATCGGATAGCTGTGGGTAAACTAGGTTTTTTTCGAAAAAATTCTATGATTGGGACTGATTGAGCAATAAGTGCTCCTCCTCTATGATCATTTGTTGATGAAATTTGAGTTATTTATAATGCTCCTTGGCTTACTTTTCGTCTAACAAGGGTGTCGGTGTATTGAAACGGCTTTTTGAGTTGACTTTTAGCTGGCATGATTAGCCTCGCATGGTGGCGGTTAGGAAAATTTTTACATGGAAATACTAGGGGGATTTTCCTTATTATAAACTATATGTTACTTTTGAGCTTTGAAATACTATAACCTATGGTAGGTTTTCTTGGATCGTCTACTCTCTTAGGGTCTCAGTGGAGTTGTGGTACTTGGCTACTCACAAAAACTTTTTCACATATTCTTGCATACTATAGTGATGACTTGTTTACTAAAACCACTATAAATTGTAAGTGGTTTGGCAAGAAGGCTTATTGCAAATGATGCTTGTTGGCGTTTAGCATACGGTTTTACTGACTCTAATGGGAGATTTCTACCCCAAATGTAGGTATTGCTTTGCCTAAACTATTGCCTAAACTTAGGGGGAGTGGTTGGCATACCTTTTGGTTAATATCAGGAGTGAACCTCACCAAATGTGTTGGTTGGGGATAAAGATGGCATATGTGATCCTAGGTTTTACAACTATATAATTCCTGTGGGATATCAGAGTATGAAATTCAACGTTTAACATGATTGGGTTCTTGAAACCACCAGATCTCTGTGCCTTTTACATAACATTTCAGTTGTGAGTCTAATAGGGTTACAAAACATTTTGCTCTGCTATAGTTTTGAGTAGTTGGGATTATGACTTAGAGTTGGGACCTATACTTATACTAATCCTTTGAATAGTACTAGTCTCCACAGGCTAGGGTTGCTGCCTTTTGCTTGGTTATGACCTAATTCCTGTTGATTCTAAATGACTAGTAAATTATAATGGAATTCAATTTGGCTATACTAGAACTAGCTGAGAAGCTCACTTAAGAGCTAGGACTTTGGCTTTTTACTGATCATTTTGATAAATAGGCACAATGGATATTGTTTTCTTGGGTATTGTTTACTATATACAAGAAAGAAATATGGTCAAATTTGATAAAAGGCTTTCATTGCTAGATGCAACCTTTTCTGGTTTGACTCTTAATATTACCAGGTGTGGATGCTTTTTGGATAGACCTAGATAGAACTCACCAATCTTGACCTAAAATTGTTGACTGAATTGAGTTATACTACTGAAGCTCATCATAGATTATGAATTGATGCAATTCATTATTGTTTAGGCTAACATATATATTGCACTATTTTTCTTAATCGAATCTATGATAGAAACTTAAATCTAGGAAAGACAACCATCTGCTTTTGGCTTTTTGAGTTTTAGTACCGCTTTGGGTTTTTTTTTGAAGAAAATTAACTACTCTAGATTAAACACAAAAAAAAAAGGATTTTGGTTGCTTCTTGTATAGCTTGGGAACTCCCACATTGGTAAAGCCAACTGTTCCATGAAATTTATGAGGTACTAATAATATGTTATTAATTAATAGTGATTGTCAATTAAAGTTTTAACTTTGACCTTTATTGATCCCTCAAGAATATTAGGTTTACAAATCATTGCTAGCACTAGTCGGTTAAAAACCATGCCTATGACACGTATATAATCTTAAATTTCATTTGTAACAAGAACCTCTTAAAGTCTCTAGTGGTTTGGCAAAAAGGCTTCATGGGATTTAAAAAAATGAGTGAAACAGTTGGATCAAAAAGGGTGATGGTCTTTTGATCAGAACTTAATCTAATTAATATGTATAATTTTCTAAAAAACATGGGGTAACTACTTACTTTTACAACCTATTATAAAAATCTCACTTGGATTAGAAGGGGCAATCGCTTTCTGATCACAAACTTAAAAGGATATTTTTTATAAAAAAAAGAAACACACTTTACACTTGTGTAACAACTTCACACCTTTTATAATAAAAAAAAGGATACTTGTCGGTATCTAGCACTACATGGATGGTAGGTATAAGTTAAAAAGGTTTTAAGTAGGACATGGATAACAACTGATAGGTTTCTTGACACTTGTAATACGTATCCAAGGCTAACAAATCTATTGTCTTGTTTATATGGATATAGGTGAGGACTCTATCTTTCCTTAGGTTTGGCTTTGATGTTGTCTGTCATTGTCAAACTTGGCCTCTGTCACTTTAGAATCAGTTGTTCTTGACTATCTTATGTACAAATCACTAGAATGATACCTCACTCTCACTATCACATATAAAATGAATCAAATACTGAGTTGTTTTGGTGTTAATCCTTGTTCTTTGTCTAAACCCAGTTGTCTTTTGAACAGTTATATTCTTTTGTGTATAAGTATAAGTCTAAAAACAACAACACACACGTCCTAAACACAAGATTCTCCCCGAATGCTTGATAACAAGGACGCTGACTTTGGAGATTTTTGTCTATAGGCTTTGATGGACCTACTGGCTAATATTCCTTGTTAGGTTGACAGGTGTTAGGTGGTCTTTCATTGTCTATAGATCGGATTCCTGCTCACAACTACTGTAACTCTGTTGGTTTTAGGTTGCAAGTTAATAAAAACTTACTCTTGTGTTATTATTTCGATTCTTATGATTTCAAGAACATTTTACCCATAAACAGACTACTCTTGGACGGAATGTTCGAGGACTATATATAAAAACTAGTAAAAGATGGAAAACTTCTACTACTGACCGTGAACGACATCCATTCTATTTTCTACTGGCTAATCCTCTCTGTTAACATTGTCACTTATAGCTTTGATGAGACTCATGGAATTTTTGATATGATACGGCTCTTTGGCTTCATACTTGACTATTCTATTATCTACTTAATGAGGCAGTAGGCACATACTTAATGGGCCTATTGCCGACTCATTGAGTAAGGTGCTTGGGTAAGGGTGAGTGCATGCACGCGCGCGCACACACACACACATGTCACTTTTTGTTTGTGCTTACTTTTGGCCTATCCTATAGATGGAAACCTAGGTCTCTAGCGTTTAAACTACAATGCTTAGCTTTGTTTAGTTTTTTTGCAAATAAACCCTTCCAATAGCTGCCTAAACAACTGTAGCTCTTCTTTAGGGTTAAAACCCTTCCTACAATATCTCGACTTAAGCAAAGTGTGGGTGTCGTTTTGCTTTGGGTTGATCTCACCTATATACATTCATGTATAACCTATCTTTTGGCCTAGAAAATCTTGTTTGTATGCACCAGATGGAACTAGTGCATAGACTTAAACAATATTACCAGTCCTCGTGTGTGAGAACAATGCCCAAAACTTGCTCTCAATGGGTTTATTACCCCTGGCATAGATTTGTACATAATCATGAAGTGAGTCTCTCATCTCGAGCATGATTCGACTCTAATGCAGACTTTCACCATGCCTATTGCTTGGATACTCTGTCCCTGGTCCTCCCTCTTCTCTCTCCCACCTACATCATCACTAGTACCTGCCTACTACACAATAAGTTGCAGTCTTGGACACGTAGCTGATCTTGTAAGAAAAGCTTGGGCAATTTTATGTGCAAAACAAACCGGACTGGATTCCGTTTCCTCCTATTTATTGAGGCGAGCGTTGAATCTCCCCCTCACTTAGCCTTGAAACTCTTTTTTTTCCTTACATTCGGTGAAAGAGAGTCGTGGTGTGGTTATTGCCTTGCTGTCTACGATATGGGAATCGTTGAGAAATGTGAAGCTTCTCAAGGTTGGTGCCAATATTAGGTTTTACTGTTGGTTTTGTTATTGTGGCAACTTTGATCTGATGGATTTAGCATTAAAATACACTTTAATGGTCCCCCACATTGATTTAACTTCTATGGTGATGCATTTCTCCTTACTGGCTGAGGCCGAACTGGCCTCTCTTTTTTTTGTATAATAAAAATATACCATCATGGGCTAAGCTTTTTGATATTTGCTGCCTCCACTGGTTGATGATGATGTTTTGATCGCTTTGAGGGAATGCTTCTAGGAATATTTGGTTTGTTTATTGTCCTCATAATGTTGTTTTTTCTAGAATAAAATCTCAGTTATCTTTTGGTTTTGCACTTACTTTGTTAAGGTGAACTTGTGGTATGATTATTTTACCACATTTTCTTAACTCTGTTGACTGCCGTTCATTGGATAGCTGTGGTAAACCAGTTTTTTTTTCAAAACTTCTATGATTGGGACTGATTGAGCAATATGTGCTCCTTCCTTATGATAATTTGTCGATGTTGTATTGACATGGATTTCTGAGTTGACTTTTAGCTGGCATGATTAGCCTTGCATGGTGGCAATTACGAAACTTTTTGTATGGGAATTTTCCTTGTTGTAAACTAAATATATGTTACTTTTGAGCTTTGAAATACTATACCCTATGGTAGGTTTAATTTGGGTTTTCTTGGATCATCTACTCTCTTAGGGTCTTAGTGGAATTGTGGTACCTGGCTACTCACAAAAACTTTTTCACATATTTTTGCATACTATAGTGATGACTTGTTTACTGAAACCACTATAAATTGTAAGTGGTTTGGCAAGAAGGCTTATTGCAAATGATGCCTGCTGGCATTTATCATACGGTTTTTCTACCTCTAATGGGAGATTTCTACCTCAGGTGTTGGTATTGCTTTGCCTAAACTATTGCCTAAACTTAGGGGGAGTGGTTGGCATACCTTTTGGTTAATACCAAGAGTGAACCTCACCAATTGGGTTGGTTGGGGATAAAGATGGCATATGTGATCCTAGGTTTTACAACTATATAATTCATGTGGGATATCAGAGTATGTAACTCAATGTTTAACATGATCGGGTCCTTAAAACTGATGCTCTTGATTGGGTAATTAAATGGAATTCAATTGAAGGGATTTATGTCTTGATTAGAAGTTCCTGTTGAGAAAAATGCAAACACACAATTTCCAAATTGATTAGGGCTTTGAAGTGGAAGTAATTATAGATGCAAAAGTCATTGAAAACTTGACCTAATGGACACATAAATGAAAGTTCTAACCAACTAAGCATTGATCCAATATCCAATTTAACTTTTTGAGCATTGTCAGTGCTTCAAGAGAGTTCAATTAGCAAGAATGTAATGAATCAATGTGGGATTGATTATGCTAGTGAAACGCAACCTACACAAAAAATTGAAATGCCCTAACCTCCTCTAATCAAAGCTTAATCAACCAATGCCATTACTTGCTCATGGGATTTAATACCCATGAACATAGCTACTATCAGCTAATGCCACAATTGATTATCGGAGTGCAATAAAACAAATGAAAATTAGCAATTGACTAATCCTCATTAGGCTCTAGTACCGCGTGTTTGGTATGGAGCGATGGAAAATTATGCAAAGTAGCAACTTAATCAGAAGTACATACACTAAGAGAGGTTGAAAATGAAAGTAGAACTTGATTATTGAACAAGCAACTAGAGAGTACAAAGGGGCTCTCTTTATTGCCAAGAGCTACGCTTGTGATGATAAGGTAGTACCATGTGTAGTACACTTCACTAGAGATCAAATACATGAGACGGGTCAACCCTAAAATCATGGGGTTAAATTTGGAAGTAAAAAATGTGCCTAATTTTCATCTCATCTCATGCAATATCATGTCATGTGAATGTCCTAAAGGTAGGTTCATAGGCTAAAGCCCATTCGCATCAAGGTATACACAAGTTTACTAATCACCCAAAAGAATATCCTTAGATTCACATTTGGAGGATTTATCCAATCTTTCCCAACATGCAACAAATACCTGCTCATGAACCATAACCATTAGTAGTAGGCCAAGTAGCCCCTCTTATGGGGCATATGCAGCTAGTAGAAGAGCCACTAAAAAAGGACGATACACTATAAGGGAAAAGCCGTTATTTCAACTGGGTGTCTCAACTCTTTGATGCAAGAGATACAATATATTATTGAGGATGTAGTCACATGTGCTCTTATGGACATCACATACGAAAGAACAAGGGCTTGGTAGATTTGGAGAAGCAAGGGAGAGCCCAAAGTGAGTGCGAAGTATGCATATAGTGTATCATTCCATTATATCTAATCGTACATGGGACCTTGTGGTTCATCCAAAGAAGCACAAGGTTATTTATAGTAGCAAATGTGTATATAAGGCCAATTACAAAGTTGACGGATCATTGGATTAGTATCGGGCTTGAATTGGAGCAAAGGGTCTTGCACATATATTAGGTTTTGACTATTCTTATACTTGCTGCACAAAGAGGGTGGCTAGTCATACAAATGAACATGATGTTAGCTTGTTTCAATGGCTATCTCAAAGAAGAAGTCTATGTGGACTACTACCCCCAAGCTAGCATGAATGGAAGGTAATGTTTGTGGAATGTAAAACGCACCACTATAAAGGCTAATGCAAGCTTCACATGCTTGCAATCAATAAATTGACATGTGCAAAAGAGGATCTGCCTCATATCTTCTTGAACTACAAGGTTTCCATCAGAATTATGTCGCCTCTCATAGAGGTTCTAGGATTTTTTCCCTTAGCCAAACAATGGTTACTAAGGGATTCAATTAGGCTACTTTCTTCATACTGGTCTAAAATCCATTCTGAATCATGTGGATTATGTGGAAAGAGAGGCGTGCCTCTGTTTTTGAGGGGGGTTACCAGACCCAAAGATTAAGAGTGTTGGTTTATGATTTTAACTTGCAGACCTACAAACTCAACTTGGCTCAAGCTAGTACTTACAATTCTCAAGCCAAAATATTGGAGGATTGTAAAGAAGTCTATGAAGCATCAATGGATAAGTTCTCCTTTGCTACACATTTGGGTCGATATGAAGCTATGTAGAAGTTGACAGGTGAAGTTGGTGACACTTGAAGAACATAAAGCAAGGATGGTTGAAGCCATGGCTGAAGCCCACAAGTTAATGATAAATTTGCAAATCGTGATTGATTCTTTATCTATGGGGTTTTAAGTTGATTATGTTCCATCAGAGGTTCAACCAAGCTTATTCTTTGTCCTAATGTAACCTCAAAACTGGCCCTCGCTTATGTATTTAGAGATGCGTTTTTTGTCTCTATGTAGCCTTAGAATTGGCCCTCACTAGTTTGCTTTCATGGTCTTGTATATCCTATCTCCCCGCTTGGGGCATACTAATGTAGCTTTTGTCTTCTTTAATTAATCTCTGCATTTATACTGGTAAATGACATGTGTTTGCTAGGTATTTGGTAATGGAAATGGCCTATGAACTTTGAGAATAACAGAATTAAAAGAATTAGAGTGAGCATTTTTGTGAGATTACTTTGAGGAACATAGAGGTTGAACTTAATTGATGGTAGAAACATGAACATAGTACTTAATTAACTTGGCATGAACAATACTTTTGCAAGAGAGAGAGTATTAGAGAACATGACAATAGTTGAGGACCGGATTTACTTGAAGCGGGTCCCCCCTCCAAAAGGTGTTTGTATTATAGATTCTCAGATCAAGAGAGACTTGGTACAATACAATCTTTGTGTTCCTTGTGACCTTGGTGATGCTATGAAGATGGAAATCTTCATGCGTCATGAGCATAATATAAACTTTGCAAAAAGCATTAACTATCCCAAACCTCAGTCCCAAGGCCTCAAGCACCTTCGAAGGTGGAGAGAGCTAGCGGGGAATGAGGGTAGGGAAGAGGAAGAAGAATCATTCATAGGAGAAAGAAATAGTTCCTCACTTACCATCACTCTTCTTGCTTAGCATAGCATAATATCATAGTAATGAAGATGAAGAAGATGCAAAGCTTAAGCATTGAAGCGTGGCTCTTGGTTGGATTTGCATTCCATAGCCAAGAGTGTTGGTGTAGGCTCTCCACTTCTTAACAAGCTTGGAGAAGGAGATGGAGCTCTTGCACTTTGCACTCCACACAATGAGAGAATGTGTGTGTGTGTGTGTGTGTGTGTGTGTGTGTGGGTGGGAGCGTATATCCCCCTCTCATGCTTGGAGAAGGAGATGGAGCTCTTACACTTTGCACTCCACACAATGAGAGAATGTGTGTGTGTGTGTGTGTGTGTGTGTGGGTGGGTGGGAGCGTATACCCCCCTCTCATGCTTGGTCCACACCTTTCTCTCTCTCGTAATATTTAATTATTTCATTTGGACATGTGTCCTCTTTTTCCTCTTCGAGAGAAAGAACTTAATTATTTATTTTTATGTATCTAAATTCTCATTGGACCCCTTTAAAACCTATCCAATAGCATTCAAACACATCATGAGGGCACATGTGGAGGATCATTTGAACATGTGTCTTTTATGCTTATTAAGTCATTTGGTTTGAATTGAATACTTCAAGCACTTAGTCAATCAAACATGGAAACGTTGATGTCTCTGGAGAGTTTATCTTTGAATTGAACACTTCAAGAACTTTAGTTATTTAAGCATGTGAGAAGCACCTCAAGCTTTTGGGCAAGGTTCCCACAAACACTTAGCAAGCCGACAAGCACCTCATGCTTGGGTAGAATTCCCACCTAAAGGTCAGTCCTAGCTTGCTTAAGGTCAAAGGACTTTTTAACACTAACTTTTGGAGGTCTTTAATGAAGCTAACCCTAAGGTCTTTTAAACCCCATTAGATGCACGTTGCTCTCTGATAGACTACCTCCTTTTGGACCCCTATAGACATGTAACCATCTCTCCTCTTGGTCCCTTGCTGAGGTAAATCTAGAAGCACTTATTACACGTTGCTCTTTCGTAGACCGTCTCCTTTTGGACCCCTATTGAGATGCAACCATTTCGCCTTTTGGTCCCTTGTTGAGATAGGTTTAGAAGCACATATCTATAGGGCTTAACTCTTGTTCCCCTTTTATCTTCCTATATTAAATGATCAATTTAATATGAGAAAATCATTTGGTAAAGATAGATATTATATTTTATGACATTACCTCTCTCTTGAAATCATAGTCGCACTCGACTATGAGGTAGTAAAGATAAAGCCTAGTCATTAGTCCATGTTTCTTAGCGGGTATAGGATCCCTTTTTACCCTACGACATCATTCCAGAATGGATGACTAATCCATTTGGTGCTCGAGAGACTTAGCTGCCGCAAGCATGTCTGCTCTTTAGTCCATATCATACTTCCAAAGTAGAATGACAAGTTCTACTTGGTGTTTGGGAGACGTCGTCACCACAAACATGATCATAAGCATGCATACTTCTTAAATTTTGTGCACAGTAAAAGAAAGAGAATGAGTCTCATAAGACAATAACATTGTTCATTTAAAATGCATTTTCATTTGCTTACTCTAGTGTGGCATTGTAAGCATTGACAAGGTTCAAATTATCCTTAAGCTAGGTTCCTTGCATCCCTCTAGCATCTTAAAAGGATAATCCTTAAATTTAACAAGATATCATTGGATAATCTTACCATTTCTTAGTACCTTGTGTTCGTGTCGAAGAATCGATTCGGGTTGCAACACCTCTTCTTGATCTTCGACCTCTAGCGGATCCTGCATTATTGGTTCTTTTTGTGGATCTCCTTGTAAGGCTCTAGTAGGCTCACATGGTTAGCATTGTGAATGAGCCAATGGTTGGGCAACTTTAACTGATAAGCCATCTTGTTGATTGGCTTAAGAAAGGACCATAGTATCTTTTTGCTAGTTTAGCATAATACTCTCGGTGGCTCGTAGGATTCTTGCCCGTAGTATGCCTTAGACGAGCCTTGAGAAACTTTAGCAAGACCCAATCATTTTTCTTAAAGGCTAAGGCTCTTTTGTGCTTATTAGTAGCAGCCATTTTTGCCTTTGTTGTGAGATGGATATAACCTTTTTAATCTTTGGAAAATATTCTTTTGTAAGTCTCGCCTATTTTCATCAACAACGAAGATCTTCCCATATAATTTAAGTAGTAAGGGACTTTTGGATCTTCCCTCTTTATTACCGAAAGGTGCTTTCCCCATAGAAGTATGTACAATGTCATTGTACGCATACTCTTTAAGAGGTAGGTACTTCTCTCATTGAGAAAGTTGATCTACTTCCATGACATAGGCTTTTAGTAGATTCAAGAATCATTAGATTAGTTATTTCACTTTGGTCATCCGTGGATGATAGGCCGAAAGAGAAATTTAATCTACTTCCTAGATTCTCAAAGAGACACTTCTAGAAATTACTGGTCATTCTAGGACCTTTGTCTGACACTATGGATGTTGGCAAGCCATGATACTTGAAACTTAGGAGATCTAAAGAGGATTGCCGTTTGATGTGCCTTAATAGTTATTTTGACAGGTATAGAGTGTGTTTTCTTGCTAAGTCCGTCGATTGAAACAATCCAAGTTTCTTCCCTCAATCAAATTTCAATTTTTGGTATACCACGCATTTTGAAACATACTCTTGCATGTTTACTTTTCATGGTAGACCAACAGAAATACATTTCTACTTCTTGAAGAGTAGATTATGGAATCCCTCTTTGCCCCACATAAGGAAAAGCATGGGATTCATACATGACTTTCTTATTGTATTGGTGAGTAACACATAGCCTATTTCCGTTTGGGAGATAACCATCCTTCAAGTTGAATGGTTCTTTTTTTCTTCCCTAATGCAGAGGCTCCAATTACCTACTTAAAGTCTTGGTCAGTAGCATACTCATCTATCATAAAAGATAGATCATTGTGAGTTGCTATAGACACCAGATTTACCCTTGGCCGTCGTGAAAGTGCATCGACCACTTGATTGTGCTGGCCAGCAATGTGAGCAATATGAAATTTAAATTGCGAAAGAAAATTTGCCCAGCTCATTTTTTTGTCGGAGAGCTTGGTTTGCGTCATGAATTTCTTGAGGCTTTGTGATCCATTCGTAGGATGAATGGATCCCCCAAGAGATAGTGCTTTCATGTGTCTAGGGCATGTAGAACAGCTAAAAGCTCTTTTTCGTATATTCCCAAGACTCGTTCATCGGCATTGAGCCTTCGGCTCTCTTATGCTATGGATGCCCTTCTTGAAGAAAAATTGCTCCAAGGCAATCACCATAAGCATCACATTGGACCTCAAATGGTTTTGAGAGATCCGAAAGCATAACGACTGGTTGGGAGGTAAGCTTCTCTTTGAGCTTGTCAAAAGCATTTTGTTCTTTAGCAGTCCATGAGTACTTAATGATCTTCCTTGTTAAGTCATGCAATGGTCCTGCTATTTGAGAGAATTTTGCTATGAAGCGTCTATAGTATGCACATATACCAATAAAGCTTCTTAGCTTATGTAGATTCCTTGGATTAGGCCATGCTTTTATTACCTCCAACTTTGATGGATTCATACATATACCATCTTGAGAGATAATGTGACCTAAATATTGAATCTCTTGTAGGAAAATTTCACTTTTCTTTCGATTTATGAAAATATTATTCTCTCCCACAACTTGAAAGATTACGTGGAGGTGTTACTTGTATTCCTCAAGAGAATTTGAGTGGCCAGAAGTTTTTTGTCCATCGTGAGTTTGAATGCGGCTAGAGCATTTTCCAAGCCAAAACTTGTAACTTATCAAATAGATCTTCTATCCGCGGCACGGAAAATCTTTTTTTTAATAGCGATCCTATTTAGTGCTCTATGGTCGAGACACATGTGATGTGTGCCATCTTTATTTTGCACTAAAAGTACTGGTGAACAGAGTGGAGTGGAGCTAGGCCTCACCATTTCTTTTTCCACCAATTCATGCACTTGCTTCATGATCTCCTCTTGTTGAGCTTGTGAAACTCAATAAGGAGGTTTATTAGGCAGTGAGCTTCCTAGTAGAAGCTCTATTGCATGGTCATCATCCCCTCATTTTGGAGGTAGCTCACTAGGGATGTCATCAATAAAACATCTGGGAATCCATTTACGAAATTAGACAACTCTAATTCCTCTTGATTTCCTTTCTTGCTACTTGTGAAAACAATAGAATCATTTACAGATTCTCTAACAAAAATCATATACGCAAAAATAGAGTTTTTCATTGACTTATCAAAAGCAAGCATATTTACTAGGGATATGGTGTTCCCGAATCATTAGCATCTATGTACATGCTCGTTTCCCTGTAGGTGAAGTAGATTCTCCTTTCAAGGAACTTCATGTTGGAAGCCATGCGGTTGAACAATGGTGCCCCTAGGATAACATCATCATGTTGGAGAGGAGAGATTAAAAAAAATTCTTCTTTGTCGAGGTAGCTTTGGACATGAAGCCTCAACTTCCCAATCAAGGGGGTAACGGAGGCTTGCTATCCCTTGAAAGCTCCATCGGCAGTTACAGTATCTCCCATCTGAAAGCTTGAATGCCCAACTTAGTGGCTAACTCCATTGATATGAAGTTGTGAGTAGAGCCAGAGTCAAACAAGATGAAGACATCATGTTCCCTTACCTTTCCCCAAGCATAGGAGAGAGATAAGCCTTTGCGAATGAGTATCCTCTTTTGGAGCTTCAACCATGAAATCTCTAGGAGTGTCATTGCGTACATTTCTTTTGGGGCAAGAATGATAAACATGTCCTTGCTCCCTACACTTAAAGCATTTATGATTTTCAAGAAAGGCCTCTAATTCTTTGGGAGAGAGCTTATTTTTACCTTTGTAAGCTCCTTTCTCCTTGGCCTTGTTGTTGTTGGTGTTTGTGTTGCCTTGGGAAGAGTTTTAAGCATTGCTCTTCCCTTTAGCATCATTTCGATCCTTGTTTTCCATGGGCTTGAATTTTTTTCTCGTCCCTTGTTGGAAATTGATCCTTGAAGCAACCATAGTGTGGTGGATGACTTTGGTGATAGTGCTAGGCCGTTGTGAGTTGACATACTCGGCCATTTCTTCAAGTAATCCCGCACAAAATTGTTACTTTTGTTCGATGAAGTCTATCCTTTGAAAGACTGTAGATTTGAGATGTAGATCCCAAAACTTGTCTACATATTTGTGGATAGACTCATTCAAGAGCAGCTTCAAGCTCCGCCATTCGATAAGCACTTTGTCCTTTGCATCGCTTGCAAGGAATTGCTTCATGATGGAAACTCGTAGAGTTTTCCATGTCTTTGGGGCCTCGTCATTGCCACGAAGGCTAGCCCACCATTGACGAATATATTTTTGAAAGTGCATAGCTACATGTTGTAGCTTGGACGACTCTGTGAAGCCCTCGTCTCCAAAGGCTGCATCAAATTGTTGGATGAAAGCCAATACTTTGTCTGTGGCACCAAAGGTGCCATCATAGGTGAGAAAAGAGATACTCTTTCCTCCCTCTTTGAATTTCTTGAGCTTTTGGGACCTTGACATGCAAGATAAGTTTTGTGATGTCCTCTCCTCTTGTATTCTCTAGGAGAATAACTATTGCCTTCGCCGAAAGAGGAGGAAGGTGAAGAAGAAGAAGAAGAAGAGGGTGACCTCTTTCTTGCCTTTTTCTTCCATTGTTTCCTTTCTTCTATTTCAGAATGACAAGGAGAAGGACTATGGGTTGACCATTTCCTCCTGGGAGGAGTTGGCGATAGTCTAAACCACCGTCTTCATGGAGCCACATCTTTAGAGGAACTTAAGGATTCACTTCTTTCTCGTTCGTTGGAATCCTCCCCTCTTATGGAAGAGAGTCTTCTTTTGGGAGTCTCATCAAGAGGCCTCCTAAACTCTCTCTCCTCTTGGAGAGGAAGCTTGGAGAAGGAGATGGAGTTCTCGCTCAACACACCATGAGAATGAGTGTGTGTATGAGTGTGTATGAGAGAGAGTATATGGTCAAGCTAACCCCCTCCTTGCTTGGATCGAGCTAGTCCCCCAAGCTTTGCTTACAAGATTGGCTATGAGTCTGAGACTGCAATTTATTGTGTAGTAGGTAGGTACTAGTGATGGCACAGGTGGGAGAGAGAAGAGAGAAGAGGGAGGACCAAGGACATAGTATCCAAGCAATAGGTGAGGCAAAAGCCTGCATTGAGTCCAATCAAGCTCGGGATGAGAGACTCGCTTCATGAGCATGTACAAAATTATGCCAGGGGTAATAAATCCATTGAGAGTAAGTTTTGTGCAGTGTTCTCACACACGCCGTCAATTCATTTTAGATAGGAGTCCCACTTGGTGCATACATAGAAGATTTTCGAGGCCAAAAGATAGGTTATACAGGAATTTATATGGGCGAGACCAACCCAAAGCAAACCAACACCCACACTCTGCTTAAGTGGAGATATTGTAGGAAGGGTTTTGGCCGTAAAGAAGAGCT
Organism: Adiantum capillus-veneris; assembly: GCF_014529385.1. Taxonomy (NCBI): domain Eukaryota; kingdom Viridiplantae; phylum Streptophyta; class Polypodiopsida; order Polypodiales; family Pteridaceae; genus Adiantum; species Adiantum capillus-veneris. The sequence goes on from NC_140947.1 coordinate 122,707,247, forward strand.
ACATTTGTTTAGGCAACTATTGGTGGAAGATGATTTTTTTTTAAAAAATTGAACAAATGTAAGCATTGTAATTGAGAAGTTACAAACCTAAGTTTCCATCTATAGGATAGGCCAAAAGTAAGCCACAAAAAAAAGTGACACGTGTGTGTGTGTGTGCGCGTGCGTGCGTGCACAGGTGCCTACCCTTACCCATGCACCAAATTCAATGAGTCGGCAATAGGACCATTGATGCATCATCAAGTAGATGAGAGTAGAATAGTCAAGTATGAAGCCAAAGAGCTTTATCATATCAAAAAATTCCATGAGTCTCATCAGAGCTGTAAGTGAAAATGCTAACAGAGAGGATTATACTCGAGTTGGAGTTTTAAGACTTTGTTAGCCAATAGAAAATAGTATGGATGTCATTCACAGTCAGTTGTAAAAGTTTTCCATGCTTTTACCAGTTTCTATGGATACTCCTCAAACAAACCGTCCATCCAAGAGTAGTTCGTTTACACATGAAATGTTCTTGAAATCACAAGAATAAAAAATAATAACACTAGGGTAAGTAATTTTGGATTAACCTGCAACCTAAAACTAGTAGAGTCAAAAGACTACAGTAGCTGTGAGTAGAATCCAATCTATAGACAAGGAAAGACCACCTAACATCTGCCAACCTAACAAGGAATTATAAACAGTGGGTCCATCAAAGCCTATTGACACAAATCCAATCTATAGACAAGGAAAGACCACCTAACACCTGTCAACCTAACAAGAAATTATAGACAGTGGGTCCATCAAAGCCTATAGACACAAATCTCCAAAGTCAATGTCCTGGTTATCTAGCATTCTAGGAGAACCTTGTGTTTCAGGCGTGTGTGTTGTTGTTTTTAGATTTATACTTATACACAAAAGAACATAACAATTCAAAAGACAACTTGCTTTAAACAAAGGACAAAGATTAACACAAAAATGACTCAGTCTTTGATTCATTTTTGTTTATCATAAGTGATAATGAGGTATCATTCTAGTGATTTGTACATAAGATAATCAAGAACAACTGATTCTAAAGTGATAGAGGCCATTTTCGACAGCGACGGACAACAACAAAGCCAAAAAGATCCTAAGTAAAAATAGAGTCCTCACACATATGCATATAAACAAGACAACATATTCATTATCCTTGGATACATATTACAGGTGTCAATGAACCTAAATTTGTTATCCATGTCTTACTTAAAACTTTTTAAACTTATACCTACCATCCATGTAGTGTTAAATTCTGACAAGTATCCATTCTATAAAAAATTTGAAGTTGTCACAATTTTTTTGAGATTAGAAGGCCATTACCCCTCATGATCAAGTGTAAAGTGCGTTTCTTTTTTTTTTAAATTTCTTTTGATCCAAGTGAGATTTTTATAATAGGTTGTAAAAGTAAGTAGCTACCTTATGTTTTTAAGGAGATTATACATATTAATTAGATTAAGTTCTAATCAGAAGGCCATCACCCCTTCTGATCCAAGTGTTTCACCCATTTTTTAACCCCATTAATTCTTTTTATCAAACCAGTAGAGGCTTTAAGAGGTTCTTGTTTTTATAAATGAAATCTAAGATTAGGTATACACATGTGTCATAGGCATGGTTTTTTACCGAGTAGTGCTAACAATATGATTTCTAAACCTATTATTCATGAGTGATCAATAAAGGTCAAGGTTAAAACTTTGACTGATAGTCACAATTAATTAATAACATATTGTTATTGCCTCATAAATTTCATGAAACACTAGGCTTTACCAATGTGGGAGTTCCCAAGCTATACAAGAAGCAACCAAAATCCTAAAAAAATAATTTGTGTTCAATCTAGAGTAGTCAGTTTTTTCCCCAAAAAAAAAAACCACAGTGCTACCAAAACTCGAAAAGCCAGAAGCAGTTGGCTGCCTTTTCTAGAAGTTTTTGAAAAAAAAACTGATTTACCACAGCTATCAAATGAACGATAGTCAATAGAGATTAAAAAATGTGTTAAAATAATTATACCACAGGTTCACCTTAACAAAGTACGTGCAAAACCAAAAGATAATTGAGATTATATGCTTATTGAAAACAATAGTATGCAGACATGTACAATATACAACCCAAATAGGCTTGGAGGCATTCCCTCAAAGCGAGCAATACATTGTCATCAACCAGTCCAGACAGCAAACATCAAAAGCACAACCCATGATGGTATATACTTATTTAAAAAATAAATAGAAGAGAGAGACCAGTTCGGCCTTAGCCAGTAAGGAGAAATGCATCACGACAGAAGTTAAATCAATGTGAGGGACCATTAAATGGTATTTTAATGCTAAATCCATCATATCAGAGCTGCCATATTAACAAAATCAATGGTAAAACCTAATATTGGCACCAACCTTGAGAAGCTTCACATTTCTCAACGGTTTCCATATTGCAGACAGCAAGGCAATAACCACACCACGACTCCTTTCACCGAATGCAAGAAAAAACAAGTTTCAAGGCTAAGTGAGGGGGAGATTCAACTCTCACCTCAATAAATAGGAGGAAACAAAAGCTAGTCTGGCATGTTTTGTGTAGAAAAATCCCCCAAGCTTTGCTTACAAGATCGACTGCGAGTCTGAGACTGCAGCTTATCGTGTAGTAGGCAGGTACTAGCGATGGTGCATGTGGGAGAGAGAAGAGAGAAGAGGGGGGACCAGGGATAGAGTATCCAAGCAATAGGCCAGGTGAAAACGTGCATAAGAGTCCAATCATGCTCAGGATGAGAGACTCACTTCTAAGCATGCACAAAATCATGCCAGGGGTAATAAACCCATTGAGAGTAAGTTTTGGGCATGGTTCTGACACATGAGAACTGGTAATATTGTCAAATTGAGTTAAGGGATGAGTTCCACCCGGTGCATACTGACAAGATTTTCTAGGCCAAAAGATAGGTTATATAGGAATGTATAGGGGTGATATCAACCCAAAGCAAACCAACACCCACACTCTGCTTGAGTCAAGATATTGTAGGAAGGGTTTTAGCCCTAAAGAACTAAAGAAGAGCTATAGTTGTTTAGCAACTATTGGAAGGGTTTTTTAAATTTAAAAAATGAACAAAGCTAAGCATTGTAGTTTAACACTTAGAGACCTAAGTTTCCATGTATAGGATAGGCCAAAAGTAAGGCACAAATGAAAATGACACACGTGTGTGTTTGTGTGTGACATTACTAAAAGACAGTGAGTGTGTGTGTGTATGAAAAGCTCTATTAAGCAAATAACAAATGCTCTTTGAATGTTTTTAGCTTCCTCACACAAGGAGGCCACGAGGACCTAACCGTTAAGTGTCTTGTGCCTAACTTTGGAAGGAGGCCCTCATGGGCTCAAATGCTCACTTTTATACTCACAAGGGAATGTGGGTGGACCAACTCCCAACGAGTCTCATAGACTTAAAGCTGTTTTTGGTGGCTACCCCAATGCAAAAAACTCTCTCAATTGGATTGAAGCCTCCATGTGGGCTCTGTAATCCGGTTTCCCATGAGAAACCCACTAACCGGTGCACCAAGTTCTCAAGGAGAGTTTCTCACCCTCTTGTTGAAGGGCCATCTACACAAAGTGCATATTCTAACATAAATTCTAGAAACTTATAACTAACCTTGTTGACATCAAACAAAGAACTTACAAAGGGCTTTATGTTTGACAAAGCCATGGCGTCAAGGGTAAGAATTTCACTCATCGAGCGTTTTTCACACTCTATCTATACTAATAGATAAAGGGGGAGCGAATCCCCCCCCCAACCCCCCCCTCTTCCTTGCCACACATCACTCTCTCTTGCATCCGTGGGTGTCGCTGCAATCTGGAAACATAGTGACGTAGAGAGATCGCCTGTAATCCGGAAACACAGTGACGCAGAGAGAGAGAGAGAGAGAGAGAGAGAGAGAGAGAGAGAGCGCTGTCGGCTGCACTAGTCTCCCTACAAATTGGGCACACAAGCCTAATCCACATTAAATCAAATGGATATGCATGCCATATATCTTGTTGGGGATGACATAGTCATCTTCCCAATGTCAAGGAGATTAGATATTGACTCTTATTTTGACAGTCACCAAGAGGTTGTTAAGACCACTTCTAAAAGAAACATGGTGGAAAAAGGCACGGAAAAATTTAATGACCAAGGAATTTGCATTGTCAAACTAAGATGAGTGGATAACTAATGAAACGGAACTTAAGGTCAATAATAAAAGGCTTCCCCAGATAAACAAACCAAACTTGATTTGCTTAGCCAAGCCAAAATAGGACTGCCCAATTTTGCAAAGAGGTTTATTAAATAGAATCTAAGGAGATGCCTTGTGTGGCTTTGAGAGGAAAAGTAGAGGTTGTGGCACGTGGAGGAGGGAGGGAGAGACTTAATGTGTGATGCCGTGCTTCAACATGTGGTAGTTTGAGAATTTTTCAAATTTGAGGGGTGTTTTGGGAATTTCCATAAATTATAGGGGTATTTTGGTGATCTCACAAAATTTTATGCCTCTGTGGGATGCAGCAGGACAAGCCGAGGAGATATATATTTTTTTCCCAATTTTGCAGGAGGGTCATGATGGATGCGCCCATTCTGTTGCCTTCCTACCTCTGCATGGTGCGACAATCCAGGTTGCTAAGCGAGGGTTGCGCCAGGCAGGCAATAGAAGGCCGAGGCGTAGTTGCTAAGTGTGCACACACATTGCAGAGCAAAGGGTGCATGTTCCAGAGGATAGAGGTACAACTGCCAAACAAGTGCTTAGTCTGACGTAGGGTGCACGCGGCAAAGGACAGAGGCGCACGGGGCAGAACCTGGTGGGGAAGAGGGAGGGATCGTGCAAAGTGAAGCACTGCCGAGACAGTACGGAGTGTGTGAGAGAGAGGGTTTACTGCAGAGCCACGGAGTGTGTGAGAGAGAGACGGTTTACTACCATGGCATACTGAACCTGAGGGGATGAAGGCGCAATGCACACACACACACACACACACACACACACACACACACACACACACACACAGAGAGAGAGAGAGAGAGAGAGAGAGAGAGAGAGAGAGAGAGAGAGAGAGAGAGAGAGAGAGAGAGAGAGAGAGAGAGCTCTTGCAATTTCGAAAACCCAGAGTAGAGTGATTATGGTGGGGGGGTGTGCGCAAAGCAAGCAAGTGGAACACTAATGGGGTGTCAACTCAGGCGATGACTCATGGAAGGAGAGCAAACACAGGCATGAGACAGGGAGACAAAGGCAATCTTGCATGGTTTTTGGAAAATGTCTGAGGGTCGAACCTGAGCGCAAGCGGAAATTGGCAATGGAGGCGGGTGGGGACTAGCTGGCTTTGGGAGAGGTGGCAGCTAGAGACCAAAGGCAGGGACTTGATGTGCAGAGGAGGGAGACAAGCATCAGAATTATTTTTCTATAATGGGAGGTTTTGCAGGTAGAGCCTACAATAACGTGGAGGTTGAGAGGTTTCAAAGGAGTTGGGGGCGCGTGAACGGGCACTTGGAGCTCTTTTGTTCTAGAATTTGGCAGATCCGATCAAATCTCAATGGGAAATTCATAGAGTTTTTGAAGTGTAGATCCAGGTAGGTCGTGCCAATTTTGTTTTTGGGGTTGATTAGTAAGAATCTTTGCAGATTCTCAGTTGCTTTTCTAGAGAAAAAAGGAGGATGTGGCACGTGGAGGAGGGAGAGAGAGAGTGAGAAGAAGAAGAAGGAGAGAATTTTAATGAGAGAGAGAGAGGGGGGGAAATGTTGAGTGTCAGTGCGAGCGCTAAGATACAGGGATTTTTTTGTTTTATGGATTAGGAGGAGCCACCTATACGCGAGGCCACAGGACTCGCGTGCAAGCGTCGAGACAAATAGAGCGCGCAACACTTTCATAAGCTGGTGTCGATCTGTAGCTGGAGTAGTCAAACCTTGCTGATGCAGGCGGGATCCTGCAGGGAGCAACTCGGAAAGGGACCATGCTAGGAGCTCCAAGACGAGGCCTTGTTTGTAGGAGAGGAGGCGAGATGGGAGCGAACGGGAAAGGGCAACTGGCACTGCACAATGATCGATGGTGGACATGGACAGAGCTAGAGAGAGAGAGAGAGAGAGAGAGAGAGAGAGAGAGAGAGAGAGAGAGTCTCGTTAACGTTGAAGAGACAGAGAGTGGGATCGAGTGAAGGTGCAGAGAGAGAGAGAGAGAGAGAGAGAGAGAGAGAGAGAGAGAGAGAGAGAGAGAGAGTCTCGTTAACGGTGAAGAGACAGAGAGTGGGAGAGAGTGAAGGTGCACAGAGAGAGAGAGAGAGAGAGAGAGAGAGAGAGAGAGAGAGAGAGAGAGAGAGAGAGAGAGAGAGAGAGAGAGAGAGAGAGAGGCTCGTCAAAAAGAGCGCTTGCTGCTGGAGCTGGAAGGCGGTAGAGACTAGCTTGGATTCTTTTTTTCTCTTCTTGGTTGGAGGGAATGGCCTGCGTCGACTCTCTTTGTGGACCTTACATGGCAGCCTTACGTCGTATTGCAACCCTTCACTACAACTCCATGCTCCTATGCCATGTGAGAGCTGCAAGGCGATAGTGAAGCTAATGTGTTATCATGAAGATAAGGCTGCACTGCGGAGTACGGGCCAGGGAGGGTGCGCAGGACAGCTGATGGTGACTGCAAGGGCGTCCTGATGGGAATGCTAAAGCGTTAGTGAGGGATCAACAGGGAGCCGGCATTGCCATGATTGGTGGGGTGCAGTTGTGGGAGCGGGACGCAGAGCAGGGCAGCAAACCAGGTGATTGAAGTGCTTGTAGAAGCAGAGCAGAATCTCTCTCTCTCTCTCTCTCTCTCTCTCTCTCTCTCTCTGATTTCTCTATAACCTGAGATGCACCAATTGTCAAATGATGATGGCAAGTTGTCGTTCAAGAGTGGAGATCAGTCATGCAGGCGATGGTGATAACCTGATCGAGGGGCATCTCACTCAAGAGCCCATGCTTAAACGGGTTGGATGCACGAGGCATTCATGCGCAGGAGCTGGGGCTCCAAACCTTTTCCTATTAAATTTACAAGATTGGGGGGAATCCTGATGGGAAATTAATTGAGTTTTGGAGTTCCAGACCTAGTAGCCAAGCCAATAATGACAAGATAGTCGTATTCTAGAGGAAAAAGAACCTGCACTTGCAGTACACATGGTAATCAATTTGTTACAAAAAAAGGAGAGAGAAAGCTTAAGAAAGAAACACAATCAACTTGTGATATGTTTTTATAAGGACCAACCAAACCAAAGAAGAAGACCATCAACAAGAAGCAGATGAAGACCATAGCAAAATGTTACAGAAGAAGGAGAAGTAGGAGAAGATTAAGGGAGCATACACTTTACCTCCTGACTCGGACATTTTTTAGATCACTTGTGGTCACCTCTATCTCATATTTATTATATCGCTTAGGAGAATGTTTGGGAGTGTTTGAATTTGGTTGTGAGCACGAGTTTGAGGGGAGGGTTTTTAATAAGTCATTTAAGCTTCAAAAACTCTATTAATTTCCCATTGAGATTCGATCGGATCTGTCAAATTCTAAAGAAAAAGAGCTCCAAATGCCCCCAACTCCTTTGAAACCTCTCAACCTTCGTGTTATTGTAGGCTCTATCTGCAAAACCTCCCATTGTAGAAAAATAATTCCGATGCTCGTCTCCCTCCTCTGCACATCAAGTCCTTGCCTTTGGTCTCTAGCTGCCACCTCTCCCAAAGCCAGCTAGTCCCCACCCGCCTCCATTGCCAATTTCCGCTTGTGCTTAGGTTCGACCCTCAGACATTTTCCAAAAACCATGCAAGATTGCCTTTGTCTCCCCGTCTCATGCCTGTGTTTGCTCTCCTTCCATGAGTCATCGCCTGAGTTGACACCCCATTAGTGTTCCACTTGCTTGCTTTGCGCACACCCCCCCACCATAATCACTCTACTCTGGGTTTTCGAAATTGCAAGAGCTCTGTGTGTGTGTGTGTGTGTGTGTGTGTGTGTGTGTGTGTGTGCGTGCATTGCGCCTTCATCCCCTCAGGTTCAGTATGCCATGGTAGTAAACCGTCTCTCTCTCACACACTCCGTGCCTCTGTAGTAAACCCTCTCTCTCACACACTCCGTACTGTCTCGGCAGTGCTCCACTTTGCACGATCCCTCCCTCTTCCCCACCAGGTTCTGCCCCGTGCGCCTCTGTCCTTTGCCGCGTGCACCCTACGTCAGACTAAGCACTTGTTTGGCAGCTGTACCTCTATCCTCTGGAACATGCACCCTTTGCTCTGCACTGTGTGTGCACACTTAGCAACTGCGCCTCGGCCTTCTATTGCCTGCCTGGCGCAACCCTCGCTTAGCAACCTGGATTGTCGCACCATGCAGAGGTAGGAAGGCAACAGAATGGGCGCATCCATCATGACCCTCCTGCAAAATTGGGAAAAAAAATATATCTCCTCGGCTTGTCCTGCTGCATCCCACAGAGGCATAAAATTTTGTGAGATCACCAAAATACCCCTATAAGTTATGGAAATTCCCAAAACACCCCTCAAATTTGAAAAATTCTCAAACTACCACGTGCTAAAGCACGGCATCACACATTAAGTCTCTCCCTCCCTCCTCCACGTGCCACAACCTCTACTTTTCCTCTCAAAGCCACACAAGGCATCTCCTTAGATTCTATTTAATAAACCTCTTTGCAAAATTGGGCAGTCCTACTACTACTGGGTCTCTTCCTACTGGCTCTACGTGCGCATTAAAGGGAATCTCACGAGATCCTCTAAAAGAGCCTCTCTCTCTCTCTCTCTCTCTCTCTCTCTCTCTTCCGTCTCTCCTCTCTCTTCGCCCGTGTGCTCAGAAGCTCCACCACCACACAGGGCAGACCCCCCCTTCTTGGTTAAACTCGATGGTCTGCAATCGCCTCCATTGCGCTGCATTTGAGCGCAATGCATTTTCTGAGAATGCGCACAGGCATTTTCTCAGTATTCTCTCTCTCTCTCTCTCTCTCTCTCTCGCTTGCGACAACTGCGCAGACCCCCCTGCCTGAAGCGAATCGCCTGCACTCGCCTCTATTGCGACCTCCCCTGCTTGAAGACAATCGCCTGCACTCGCACAAAATGCAATGCACGCACTGCATCCACTCAGCCCCTCTTTGCGCGCATCTGCTCCACGAAAGACCCCACCCTACTGACTATTCTCTCTCTCTCTCTCGCTCGCGACGACTGTACTCCGACTGGCCCTTCCACGTGCCATCTCAGAACCCGACCTCCGCCCTGACCTCTTCCTTTTCCCCCTTGAACCTTTGGGAGCATCTTCCCAGATTCTGCTTAATTCACCTCCTTCCCAAAATTGGGCACGCCCACGGGTTTCAGAGTGACAGCTGGGGTGAGTTACATATCTTTGTGAACTTACTTAAGCCTCTTTTATTTCCCTTCACTTTTTAACTTTGGAGCTCCACCCCTTTATTTTTTTAGCCTTTACAAATAATACCCGAGAGGTTTTAAACCCTTGTTCCCCACATTGCCGGTGCTTTGTGCACTAATTCTCGAGTTGCAAAAAATACTGAAGGCCACTGATTTGGAGTTTGAACTTGCCGACCTATGCCACACTTGAACTTTGCCGAAGCTGCAACCCGGGGTGGCAAAAACCAAGAAAATCACCTGGTGCTGTCTTGTCGGCAATTGTCGTCAAATTCCCACCTAGCGAAATTCGATCATCGTAACTCCGATTGTGAGTCGTTAATTTTTTCCAACTTCACGTGACATGATCCACCCTCTAAAACCAGGTCGAAGCTCAAAACCCATCGGATGTCGTGTCTTTTGATGTTGCCAAGTGGGCACACACTCAACCCCCGGCTAATTTTCAAATGGCCATAACTTGCCCTGCCCGTCGGGGATCTGCAAAGCATTCCATCTTCGGACAATCACAACTTTCACACCGAGACTCTGTTTGAGGAGCCGTCTGGACCAATTTGTAGAGCATCTCAAAGACCATATTCTAGAGCATCAAATCTGCATCTCGGGCACCTTTACTTGTCACCCCCACTGGACCATTTTGGGGTCTTTTTGACCAAAAGAACTGCATTACACATACATTTCCACTAACATTTGCCTACCTAGGTCCTCCAGATTGGCCTTAGCCCCTTCTCTTGCACCCGCTAGCATTCATAGCTTGGCATAGAGCACTTCCCTGCAGAGACCGACTTTGGTTGCACCATCATTGCCCACTCTCTGTTGAACATTCATGTTCAACCAAAAGTAGCCTTATTGAACTTGAAACTTGCAACACTTTGCAAACACCCAAGCACATTGGAAAGCTCACAACCATATGCACAATATGTATAGTATGTACAAAATTATATATCTGCTACTCCTGAGTCCCTTCAAGTGGATTGCCCGATCCCCCTTGTCACAATCTGATTCACATCAAGCACCACTCCTCTATCAAAGTACAGCTTGAGCCGTACCCCATTCACCATGTGCCTGAGAAGCTTACCATTAATTCTCACCAACTAATAGGTCCCATTTGAAAATGCCTTTTTCACTTTGTACGGACCCGTCCATTTCTTCTTGAACTTCTTCTGAAAGGTGAATTCCACGTAGCTCTCATATTTCATTACCAGGTCTCCTTCCTCTATCTTCTTGTCTGGCAGACTCTTATTGACTTTTGGCCACTCGTCTTTCTCGTTGCTTCATGTAGTAGTCTGTTGCTGCTTCTCTATCCATCTGTAATGCCTCAAGGCTGACAATCCTATCTTGTAAGACAGCTTGTGGAGTGGCATTGATGCGTCACATAGCTTTCAAAGCACCCAATTGTGCATGCACTGGCAACACTGCCTCTTTATCATAAACTAGCTCAAATGGAGTAAAGTTGGTCGCCACTTTGTAGGATGTACTGTAGGCCCATAGACGCTTCTCCAGATTGATCTCCCATTCCGTCTCTTGCTTATACACACACTTCGTCAGCATCTTGATGATTTGTGCATTGGCACTCTCCACAAGGACCATTGCATTGGGGATGATAAGGCGAGGAAAACCGATGTTGAATCTTTAGTTTTTCCACCAATGCCTGGATAAGTTAGCTTTTGAATCCTTGGCCTCTATCAAAAATGAGTATCCACGGCACTCCAAAACGAGAACATATGTTATAAAAAACAAAGTGGGCTACACTCTGTGCATTTACCTCCTTCACAGCTTTGGCCTCGACCCACGTGGTGAGGTAGTCGATGGCTACCACAACATACTTCTTACCACTTGTAGACTTAGGGAGTGGACCGATGGCATCCAAACCCCACTTCTCAAAAGCATTTTGAGAAACAATCACTCTCTGTGACTCAGCTACCAAACGCCTCTCTCCTATAGTCTGGCATCCATGGCAAGTCTTGCACCAATAGTGCACATCACTCACTACTGAAGGCCACCAAAAACCCGCCCTCAACACTCGAAACAGCACTTGACCTTTCCCCGGTGTCCGCTCTCCTCATGACATTGCTCCAATACCAAGTTAATCTCTTCTTTATAGACTACTCTCCTCAGTACCCCGTCTTTACCGTAGGTCATCAGGTCTTCACCTACTAATGTAAATTTGTGAGCTTTCTGAACTATCCTCCTCCTCTGCAGTTTAGACAAACCTTGAGGACATTGCCCTATACTCAAAAAATCTTCCACTTCCTTCAATGACTCCCTACCTGTGTATGTGGCCGGGGCCACATATATACCTGTGATATGTACCTGCACCTTACTTCTTGCTAGCCGATCTGCTTCTTGGTTGTGCTCTCTCTTCACATGTTTGAATTGGATTTCCCTAAAGAACTTTAACAGCTTTTTATGGCAAAGAACCAATGCTTTAAGGAATCTCGCTTTACCTGCCATTGGCCTAGAAGTTGCTTGATGACCAATAACGCATCCCCTTTGACCACTAACCTGGAAATGCCAAACTCAACGCATTGTTTCAAACCTAGATGGAGGGAGAGATATTTTGCTTCATTGTTGGTACGAACATCCTCCAAATCATAGGCTTTTGAGAATATTACCTTGCCGTGTGGATCGTGTATCACCACACCTCTACCAACTTTCTTTATCACCCTCCATCAAACCACATGATAAAAGCTCCCACTAGGTCTGGCTCCTCTCTGGCTTCATCTCGTACCACTCTTGGATAAATTGGCAAATCCACGGCCTTGCTGACCAAAATGTCTGCCAAATGGGATCAACTTGTATGGTCAATTTTGAATTCAAACTCGAATTCTTGCAACTCTATAACCCACTTCATGATCCGCTTCCCTGGCTTTAAGTGTAACACCACTTTAGGCAAAAAATTATTAGCCTTTAACACATAAAACTTACGCACAATGAGGTGCACTTTGAACTTCCTGCAAGCAAAAACCAATGCCATGACCGACTGTTCCGCTTCAGTGTAAGTCGCCTCTCCAGGACTTATGACCCTGCTTTCAAAGTAGATAGGCTTATAGCTCCTTCCTACGTTTTGCAGTAACATAGCCCCAATAGCCACTGTACCTATCGTCGTTGCCACATAGAAATCATCCTCTTGGCTTGGAGGGCACACAGTTGTCAGCTGACAAAAAATTTCTTTCACCCTGTCAAAAGCTTCTTGAGCATCCTCATCCCATTCAAAGCCATGCACCTGCTGAGCCCTCTTTTGGAGAGGATACACATACTGTGACAACATTAAAAAAAAATGCGACAAGTACTTTAGCTTATGCACAAAGGATGCTAAGCCTTGCGCACTAGAGGGAGGCTCCATCAAGACTAGCGCCTTGACCTTCCCCGGATCTACCTCAATTCCATTTTGTGACACCACATGGCCTAACAACTGCGCTCGAGGTTGTGCTAGCTTGCACTTCTTAGGGTTTAACTGACCTCCTTCTTCATCTAGCCTTTGAAAACATAGCTGGAGCTTTGACAAATGATCTGCCCTTGAGCTATAACACCCAATGTCATCCATGAAAACCCTAATGAACCTGCCCAAGTAGGGACCAAACACCCTATTCATCCAGTCTTGGAGGGTGGCATAGGCATTCACCAGACCAAACGACATCCTGTGACGATAGGCAAAGCATCCCCATGGAGAGATAAACGGCGTCTTCAGGCGATCTTCAAGAGCAATCCCTATCTGAAAGTACCCTGAAAGCCTATCCATGATAGAGTACCTCTCATGATCTGCCACTTGATTTAAGATTTCATCTTGGAATGGCAGAGGGTAGTGATTTCTCTTGGTCGCCGCATTCAATGGCTTGTAGTCAACGCACACTCGCCATTTCCCATTCTTCTTAGGGGTGATAACCACTGGAGAAACCCACTTCGACTCCTTCACGGGGTATATGATACCTGCCAAAGAGCCTCCTTTTGAATCTCCCCTAACCTCCTTAGCTTTTGCGCCTTTGGTTTGCATCCTTCTTTAAGAACTATATTGTGCTCTACACCCTTTGCCCCTCGTAGATCCTCGTATTTCGTCGCAAATAAATTTGGAAAATAGGCACATAGCTCAACATAGCCTTCTCTCTCTTTCTTGGTCAAATCTTCACTTAGCTTAGCAGTTACCTCTTCCGCACCTATGCCATGAACCCGTGGTTGCACCTCTTCTTTTGCATGGGAGCCTTCAACAGTGACCCCAAACAAGTCGGCATCTATCTTTAGCATATCATCCTCGCTTTCCTCTTCCTCAATATCTGTGTAGCCTTCATCATAGGCTGTCTCGATCTCATACTCATAGCTTGTCGTATCACCTTTATCTTTTTCCTCCACAGGGTGAAAACGGCTCTCTTTGGTCTTCAAATCAAGCACCACCTGTCTCCCTCTCTTTTTGTCAAGCAAAGTAAACACCTTGCTCCCCCAATCCTGCTTAGCCCCTATTGCAAGTAGCCATGGCCTACCCAAGATGATTGGATAAGCATTGTCACCTGCTTTCATCACAAAGAAATAGATTACGCACTCAATGCCCATCACTTTCACTCTCACATCTTGAGCCACACCCAAACACCTGGCCTTGGTATGGTTAGCCATTCTCATGCATACATTTGATTTAGCTACTACTTTGACACATGTTTCCTTCATAGCAGCCTCCGTCATGACGCAAACCTACGCTCCACCATCTATATAGGCCTGAAGTTGCATCCTCTTTTCGATGACCGCATCCACTAGAGGAAGGAAATGTGTTGGACTACCCACTCTCAATGCCATGTTTTGCACTGCATGCACATTTCCCTTAGCCTTTGGCAGCCTCGTGCTAACGCTTGTAGACCATTGTCTTCGCAGCTCGGGATTCAAAGCCAGCAATTGACTAAAAGTAATGTTAGCCTTTTGATTTTGAATACGCTTACCAGGTCGTATTCGGGGTAGCCTCGCCCTAGCTGAAAGTCTGCTTGCTTGATTTTGCGACGCCTCCTCTTCTTGATAGTTTCCGGCTGCTCCTTGCCTTCATACACTTTCTCTTTACCTTTACCGGCCCTCGTCTCCCGCTTGGTTTCTGTCTCCCTTTCCATCCTTGCTCTTTCATTTGCCAGAACTTCAACTACCTGCTTATCCACTCTGATGATGTTCACCCTAGGGACTTCACCACCATCCGGAGGAGCTGGCGGCACCTGATTCTCGACTACCTGCTCCCTCGGGCCTTCGAGCTGTGCTTGGCCTCTACCTCTACCAAATAGTGGATAAATACCGCCTCTTTCTCTTAGCGGATGAGGGCAATCCGGTGCAAAGTGTCCTTCTTCACCGCAATTGTAACACCGACCGGGTAGTGGCCTTGCCCTGCCCCTTGCTCCTCTTGGTTGACCTCTATCCATTACGCTTAGCCGCAATTCTTGCATTTGCTCTGACAAATCCTACACGGTTTGCACCCAATTTTGTGGCACAATGGCTACACCTCGGTTTGCATGGTTCTCATCATGAACAACATCCCTCAGACCCTGAGGTTGGATAGGCACCACCGCTTCATAGCCCGACACGCCTTGTTTAATTTTCTTTTTGATTTTCCTGCTTTTTGCCTTTTTGCGATGGCCACTGCACCATTATAGTTTTGTGGGCTCTCAAAATCCACTTTCTCTCTCACTTTAGGATGCAGGCATGCCATGAATTTATCCAGTTTGAAGTAGCCGTGTATTGGCTAATTGCATGGCACCCGCTAAGTCTGCCCAACACACTTCAAAACGATCCAAAAACAAACTGAACTCTTCACTTACATCCTGCTTGAGCGCCTTCAGTTTGACATCCATTTCGATTGGGGATGCCTCTTTGCAAAAATCATGTAGAAAACGCGCCCGCAGAGCCGGCCAAGCATGCCTCGGCTCACCTTCCAAAGCTTCGTACCGTATCTTTGCTTTCCCGCGCATCACCAAAGGAAATGTCTGCATCTTGCGCAAGTCCTCGTTCGGCATACGCAACGACAACATATACAGCTCAAAGTCTGCAACCCACTCATCAGGATTCTCTTCACCTGTGAAAATCGGCCCATAGCTTTGAGACGCCATGTCGACCAACACCAAAAACTGCTTCTCTTGACTTAACTGGGAGCAATCAGTGTGCTCCTTCGTGGGGACACCAGAAGATGGAGAGGGGGAATGGGGAACATGCCCAACACACAAATAAAGGCCTCCCTATAGCTCATGGCACTCACAACACGCCTATCCTCTCAAACACACCTTTGAAACACGCACGACTTGCTAGCAGAGCTCCACCTGCACATCACCTAATAACACCCACCCTTGGCAGTACCACAATCGAACATACCCATGCCACAATGCTCAATCCTTGCCCTTGAGCACAGACGACACCTCTCTCTCTCTGCAAATTCACACAACGATGGCTCGAAGCACACACACTCGTACGCGACACCACGAATTGCATAAGAGCATAAGACGAGAGCAAGGGGGAAGGGGGAATCGACACCAAGAAGCGAGAAATGTTCCTTCACTTTACTCAAGATGATCCAGTACAACCAACTTCGTCTCGGCACAACCTCGACGAGCACCCCAAAAAAAATCAGACCTTGACGGCCTTCATTGGTGCTGTCCTGATGGAGGAGATTCTTCCTTTGCTTCCTTGCTGCCATACACAGGCGAGAGCTTCCTCTCCTCGAACTTTTCTTCCCTCCTCAATGATCTGAAAACCCTTCAGCCTTCGAAGCCCAAAAATACAAGTCTCCCCCTCTTTCTTTTTTTCCTCCCGTCTTCTTTTGCCAAAAGGGGCGTCGTTGCTCCCTTCTCTCTTTGGTTAAAAAATTTGCCCTCTCTTTTTATTTTAACTTGAGCCAACAAACCCTTCAACTTTCTTTTTCCCAAAAAGGGTTTCGGAGCGACAGCTCGGCTGGATACTCGCCTGGATAGTGGGCTGGTTACATATCTTTGTGAACTTACTTAAGCCTGTTTTATTTCCCTTCAGTTTTTAACTTTGGAACTCCACCCCTTATTTTTTTAGCCTTTACAAATAATAACCAAGGGGTTTTTTAAAACCCTCGTTCCCCACATTGCCGGTTCTTTGTGCACCGATTCTCGAGTTGCAAAAACTTACTGAAGGCCACCAATTCGGAATCTGAACTTGCCGACCTATGCCACACTTGAACTTTACCGAGGCCGCAATTTGGGGCGGCAAAAACCAAGAAAATCACCTGGTGCTGCCTTGCCGGCAATTGTTGTCAAATTCCCACCTAGCGAAACTCGATCACCGCAACTCTGATTGTCGAGCCGTTAATTCTTGCCAGCTTCATGTGACATGATCCACCCTTTAAAACCTGGTTGAAGCTCAAAACCCATCGGATGACGTGTCTTTTGATGTTGCCAAGTGGGCACACACTCGACCCCAGGCTAATTTTCAACTGGCCATAACTTGCCATGCCCGTCGGGGATTTGCAAAGCATTCCATCTTCGGACAATCACAACTTTCACACCGGGACTCCGTTTGAGGAGCCGTCTGGACCAATTTGTAGAGCATCTCAAAGACCATATTCTAGAGCATCAAATCTACATCTCGGGCACCTTTACCTGTCACCCACACTGGACCATTTTGGGGCCTTTTTGACCAAGAAAACTGCATTACACATACATTTCCACTAACATTTGCCTACCTAAGCCCTCCACATTGGCCTTAGCCCCTTGTCTTGCACCCGCTAGCATCCATAGCTTGGCATAGAGCACTTCCCTGCACAGACCGCCGACTTTGGTTGCACCAACGTGTACAACACATAGTACTACCTTATCACAAGCTTATCTCTTGGCTATAAAGAGAACGTCTTTGTACTCTCTAATTTCTTGTTCAAAAATCAAGTTCTACTTTCATTTTCACTCTCTACTAATGTATGCATTCATGGTCAATCTAATCATGAATGCCAATTTTCTTAATCCTCCAAACATACCTTGGCTATGTTTCTGAAATATTTCATGTGCACTTCACATATAAGAAGTCTTGATATAGCTAAAATGGATTTTGATAGCCGTGGTCATCATTTTCATGGAGTAAGATGATTCAAGCAAAAGTGGACAAGTTGATGTACCCATGGCCTATAGAGCTTAAATGAACTATAAACACTCAGCAAAAACTGGTAAATATTGCAAAAGAGCTAGTGTCTCATGCTAGTATATTCCTTGCTTGAGAAAAGTGTATGGCTTACAAACTAGTGACGAGAGCTTACTTTACAAGTAAATGAGGAAACACAAGCCAGTCACCATGTGTTCATCTTTTTTTTAAAATAGCAAAACTCACAATTGTGAGTGGACAAAAAACCTTGTAATTTTTTGGGCTACCATGTGTTCATCTTATTCTTGCTCTTTTGAAAGATTTGCTTATGGGGTGATGGTAGGTTTAATAGGATTTATTAAATAATTGGATGTATTTTTGGCATGTACTAAGTAAAATCAGCATTGACATTCCTTTCCATAAATGACCAGTGTGCTAAAGTTATGGCATCTCTAAGGAATTGTCCAATGTGATCCCAATACTTATTTTGGGTTTTAGGTATTTATTTCACACATTTGTCAAAGTGTGCGTAGAGGAATTTACTAAGGTGTTTTGTGACCCATTGCCCCTATTGTATGATGTATCAATCCATTGCAAAGGTTGTTTGCTTCATCAATATCTCTCTCTATCTTTCTTTCTCTCTCTTGTGTATTCTCCCCATTGCTCTACGCTTTTGCATCATCAAATTTGACATGGTATCAGAGCTTTATGCTTGGTGATTGCAAGAGAGATGATAAGCATCCATTGAAGAGGAGAACCCATGTCTTCAATGCAACATATCTTGCTGTCGTCGCTCTAGGCGATACATTGATCTTGCAACATTTTTAAATTCTAGGAGCGAAGATTTCTTTGCGGGCAGTTCTCAGCGCTTGGCGTTTCGATAGCATTTCAATACATAGGCATAGCATTTTAGTAATGCATGGAGTGGATATCCAGTGCATTTTGAAATGGCAACAGTGCTAGGAGGTGACATCGGTAGTGCTACTGGCAGTGACCCCCCTTGCATTTTGATATGCTGTCTCCAGTAGTCCCCTCTCCTTCTTTGGCAACAACGATGACGGCCTTTACCACTTTTCTTGATCCAATGTTTTGAAACACCGTGTGCTTCTGGTTGGTGGGAGGCAAAGGGTCAAGATCGACCGTCTTGGTGATGAGGAAGTAAAGTTTTTTTTTTTTGGAGGCCTTTGGCGGACCTTGTGGAGCGGCTTGGGGATTAGCAAGCGGACACCTTTTGGAGTGCGAGAAAGTAGATAAACTTACCTTCAGATCTCGTCCTTGCAACATGCCCCCCCTTGCTCAAATGCCAACAACTTGAATGACCAACACCAACACCAACACACCTCTATGAAAAATGGATCAACCAATTCCTAGTTAGTAGCCTATGCTCAACCACAATTCTCAAGGAAGCTGCCAGCTTGTTCGGCTTGGGATTGTGAAGCCAAAAGCAAATGCACAAGTTCGCTAATGGACAAAGGCAAAGGAAAGCTTAACATGGATGACAATACCAACACTCAATTAGTTGCCTCGGTACCCTTGAGGTCCGACAAACACTACTATAAATGTGACATGATGCTTTGTTTAGCTCACAAGTTTGAAGCAAAAGACAAAAGCAAGAACTCACAAAGAGAAAAAAGCAAATACAGGTTGGACAAAGATAATGGTGATAAAGATTTGATAGAGGAGATCGACATGGCACACGTGGTGGTGACCATAGTGGCCTTGACGCCAGATTTCTAGTCAAGAGGTAGTAGTTGCCACTAGCTCCAGCCTGAGAGAGGCTTGTGAATGACAGAGAGGGGCAAACACTACTCCCTATAAATAATTTGGATCCTTGTGTTGGAGTTGAAGTTATCGGTGTTTGAACCTGTGGGTTGGAGTTCAAGGCACATGCATCTGGCAGAGCACCAATAAGACGTATCTAAAACACTATGGACGGCCGGATTATGGATAGGATGTGTATCAAAGTTCATAATCGTGGAGTATTTTGATGTGTTGTGTTCACAGTTCATGAATGGGGGTTTTTGGACGTAGTGTGGTCTACAGTTCAATTTTCTACAAGGCAACCGATGCTCAATATGGTATTCTTCAAGGTAAAAAGTTGAGGGTAGCATAATTGAGGTGTATCAAGTAGACTGATCAACTACTGACGGTGTACATGGTAGCCTCTTCATCGACTTGGTCTCACCATTTATGTCCACTATTGGGTGGGGAAATTTACTAAGATAGGTATATATGTAACCCGTTTCCCCCAATGTATGATGTATTAATTCATTGCCGAGCTTGGTTTGTTCAATAGTCTCTCTCTCTCTCTCTCTCTCTCTCTCTCTCTCTCTCTCTCTCTCGCACGCGTGCACGTATTCTCCCCATTGCTCTACGCCTTGCATCATCGACTTTGACACAATGGAGTAAAGACTCCTCTAGAGCTTGTATACACCAATCTTTGATAGAAATATAAAGACAACCACCTGAGTTGTTGCACTTAATTTTTGGCATTGATTGATAACTATAGTAGGAGGACATGGATGCCTTCTTGAAGAATAAAAAGAAATGTTTGCAAAGTTCAAAAAAATTCATACCATGATCGAGAAGACATCAAATAGAGGTGGAGAGCTCAGGTATAGTGAATTCTTTTGAGCTAATACAAGATATAAGTGCAAGTTGCCTTTAAACAATAGTCCCATCAAAATTCTATATCTCTATATTATCTTTGTAAAGAGGAACTCCATACCATTATCAATTATTGTAGCAACCAACATTAAGCTCCTCTAGATTTTCATACGCCGTCACCTATGACAAACTTGTAGTACATGTGCCTCTGGCTAGACATAAATCATCATTTACAACACCTACAATGATGTCATCTCCTACTCATGGTAGCAATGAAGACTACTCTTTATGGTTGGTTATGTGCTTTGTGGGTTACTATCGTTGATGCAATCATCATTTGTCTTAAATCAATTGAGATGCTTTAGAGCAAGTCTTTCTAATTGCAACCCACAAATCCAATTCAACTTGGGCAGTTTTGCTAGACTAAGTTATTGGCTAGTGTTGATGACTTCACAATGCTAGTCTTCTCACTCGCAACCTTCTTGCTACATTCACTTTGAGTGTGTAGCTTTCTTGTTGTAGCAGCACTTGTTCTTAATAGATTAGGGTGAAAATTGTTGGGTATGCGGCCTTTTGCCTATACCACAACATGTTTGCATGTACCATCTCTAGTTTAGTCAGCATTCGGTCAGCATTAAATCATGCGATAGCATGTGGGCTTCGGTGATTTGCACAAGGAGCTGAAAGTGTGCCCTTTGGATTCCACATTGGGAGGTTGACCCTTGCCCTTTGGGAAGGATGACTCTTGCCCTTTGGGAGATGCCTCGTGGCCCTTGAGAGGTACACTAGCCATCTACTACTCCAAAAAAAGCCAAACTTTGTACACACACTTGTTGATTTTTCATTTCATAATCAAGAATTGTCATTAGTATTCTACTTTGTGCATTGCTCAATTGCTCACTCTAATTACTCATTACGAATGCTACACTACTCACACCACCTTAATCCTAACCTTTCAACTGGTATAAGAGCGTTTGCTAGTGATTAGTACCTCCTAATCACGTTGTAGATCCTAGGCACATTCATTTCCCTGTGCTAAGTCCCATTAGCACTCTCTCTTGCTAATCATGATAGCCAATTAAATTGCCTTTGCATTGCATATTAGAGCTACACTAATCCCTTTTGGAAGCTTATTAATGATGAGATATGTACCCCTATGAGGATGTGCCACTATCCAGATTATGAAGCAGTTGAAACAAAATTAGCGTTATCATAAGGAGATTTCTTTTGTTAATATTTTGTATTAGTGTTATTCTCCTCTATTCCAGATCTCAATAGAGCCCCCAAGATTTGAATATGGGCATCATGAGTTCACTTAATATTCCACCAAAATATAGGTATCAATGGAGTTTTGTTTGTGTGTGAGACATTGCCAAAGATGAGAGTAAAGGAAGATTCTTTGGTGTCCTACCACAAGCAACGTGGCTCGGCCACTTGGATAGGCTGCCCAAAAATAGGATGCTTGCTTTGGGCACGGTGGTGGGTTCAAATAATGATCTCTATTTTAAGGCAAAATGGGTGGACTTGAGCAAGAAATATAAATTTAGTTGAGAACTTTGGCGGGTTAGCTAGTTGGCCTACACACACCACACCTTTGCTTGCCACCCAAATATGAAATCCACTCAAATTTGGCTTTGGAACACTATCATTTCCACAAGAGGCAGTCCCTCATGTATTCTCGAGCTCAAAAGAGACACAAAAACCCCCAAGCCCTTAAAAAGGGTGCAGTCTCACGTGCATACAAGTTCCCAGCTCCTCTTGTCTCCAACCTTATCAAGGGTTGCTTCTCTGGAAGACCACCCAAAGGCAGTTTCCCATTTCAAGGGGTTTCAAAGGCATACAATCCTCAAGCTATATTTACCTCAATGCCAAAAGTAGCACTCATAGGAGTGCAATTTTTTAGAGATTCAATAGTAAATTTGAAGAGATTTCTGTCTCTTCAATTAAGCTTTAAAGACCTTCAAAGAGGCTTCTCTCAAATCATTAAGGAAAGGAGGGAAAAACTCTCTCTTTCTTACTTTTATTCTTTTCACTCTTCCTAAGAGCTTTAAAATTAACAAATTTTTGCATCCCAAGGCACAATTGTTGTAAGATATGCCATATTTCTCATTTGGGGAGATGATATCATTGTAGCGTGCTCATGAAGAGGCTAAACACTGGCATTAGCACACCACTAATATCAAAGACCCCTCTACTTGCATTATGGGCAATAAGGAAATCAGAAATCCAATAAGGAATCCAATGGACGAGAATGTTTTGCATCGTCACCATCATTGTTAATGGATCACCACGACGGATGTCTATAGCATAGCGATCTGGCACTAACATAATGTCAACACTCAGGGAAGTGACTCGGGTGGAACACGGAGACTCTTTGAGATCGTCAATCTCAAGAAGTGAACCTTAACAAGCAATCACACTAGCTCAACAAGCAAACCAACACTCAATGATTAGGGAAATCTTCTTATGTCCTTTCTCATAGCTCTAGGTCATCATGCCATTTCGGCACTCGAATGGACTCAAAATGTATCGAAACTTTAGGAGAAGGTCTAGGACACCTAGGGGCACTATCCTACCAGCTCTGATTGCAATGTCATTACTCTAAAAGTACAAGGGGAGGCTTGTTGGGTATGTGGTCTTTTGCCTATGCCACAACATGTTGGTGTGTACCATCTCCAATCTAGTCATCATCAAGTCAACAAGAAACCATGTGATATCATGTGGACTTAGGTGAGTTGCACAAGGAGCCAAAAGAGTGCCCTTTGGGAAGGTTGATTCTTGCCATTTGGGAGATGTCTCTTGGACCTTTAGAGACGCACCTAGTTTGTTACTTGTATAAGGAGCCACAATTTGTACATACACTTGTGTTGTTTATCGTTCATTTCATAATCAAGTATAGTAACTAATATTCTACTGTGGGTATTGTCTGATTGGTCTCTCTAAATGCTACACTAGTCATGCCACCTTAACCTGAACCTCTCAGAAATAACAAGGGAGGCACTCATGATTAAAAGAGGCATTTATTGAACACGAGAGATAATCATAAACTGATTAGAAATACATTCTTTATACGAGAGCACAAAGGAGCACTATTTACAGCCTTGAACTAGGCATTTATGGCTAGTATAAGTTTGTTGTGTGACTTAATCAGAGTGCACAAAACAACTTAGGCTCAATCTATTAGGCCTTAGGATGCTTACATATGTTCCATGTGCTGTACCATGAAACAAGGTAAGTGCATTATTACTATATGCACAATGCTATAGTTGCAAAGCTCTTGAAAAAAAAAAAGGATATTGGTGGCAAATAATAAGGCTTATACAACACAAATAATTAAGGAGAATCAATTAGCAGACAATCATGGAAGCAATAAGTTGATATTTCAACAATGCATAGAGGGCTAGATCTCTTGAGAACAACCCTCCTAGAAAAGACCTTGTATTAAATCTCTAATCAAAGAGTTTAAACATATATAATGAGCACATCTTTGATGTAGTTTTGAGTAGGAAGGCTCATAACTTTATGATATGATAGCAAAGTTGCATAACATCTTCTTCAAGGAACTATTCTAGGTTCTTTTTCTGAGAGATTTAAGGCTATGAGAGCCATGTTCTCTTACTTCCTGACTTCTTACCGCTTCGCTTTGCTTCGCTGCCGACATCAACCTTTTTCGCAATTATTTTGATAACAAAAGCCTTGTCAAAGTTCCTAAAGGCTAATTTATATTGAACTTTTTTGTTGTTGTTGTCAAGTTTCTAGCACTTTAGAGCCTAGCAATGCCATTTTTGTTGGATGCTTTGCTCTACCTCGTAACAAACTTCACTATGCTAGATATGTGAATATATGCAGAGATGGCATGGGAGGCATAATTTTCACCTTTCCTTCACAAAAAAACAAAGCTTCTTGTTTCATTGAGTAGCCATAATTGTAGTTTTTTTTGTCTTTTTCTACTTGAAAAAATGTTTTTAATTTCTCTTTGAGAATCTTCAACTTTCAAGGCATAAACCTTTAGGTGGTGTTTTCAATTGTCTCTCAGACAACAGTTCTCTACACTTACTCTTACTTCTAACGATTTCTAAAACTTTCTATTTATTCTTAATTGTGAGTTACACTATTGAGATATATATATTTTTTCAATAAGAAATAACTTTCTTTTAATAAGAAATAACTTTCTTTTTTCTACTTTCTGGTAAGGTGGCCCCCATGGAAAGCTCTTCGTTGTTGCCTATAATTTATGTAGAATTCTTTTGAGCTAAAATGAGTATGTGTCAACGATTTTTTAAAAAAATCACTGTAACATGAATCTGAAAAGATCCCTTGAGGGGGGGCCGTATCGTAGTGAGGCAGCCCACCCAGGGTGCATTTAGGAGAGGAAAAGTCAAGGGCGTGCACAGGCAGGGCATGTGGTAGAGCAACATGTATGATGGAAGGAAAGACACCAAATTTATTTTTTAATTGTAGATTGATTACGGGCAGGCATAGGAGTTCTCTCGATGAGTTGGCTTAGCTCATAGAACTCCTTCGCATCCCGCAAGTTGTGAGTTTGATTTATGTGTGCTGCAAGTATATGCCAAGTGCACTCTTAGAAGTAGAATCTTCAAAGATTCCAAAGATTCTGCTTAATAAAATTGAGAACTTGCCACTGTGGTAGTAGGTGTGCTACCACCTACTTGAAAGTGTCCTACTTGAATAATTGATTCCTTTGTTAGTGTGATAGACTTTAGTGAAAGGGAAGCAAAGTGTGCCATTTCCACTCACTTTTGCCATTTTAACCACTACAATTTTCATGAACCTTTTTTGCACTAGACACAATGCGTTGAATAATTGGTGGCATCACTTTTATTAGTGCTACACTTTACACTTTGGGGGAAAAAAAAAGTTAATGTTCATATGTTGATTGATTGGCTAAATCAAATGAAGAGTGTGCTTGATTTGTGAAGAAATAAAGGGTTTTACGATAGACTTTAAATGTGCAATGTTTAAAAATATATGTAAAGATTTTTGAGGTGGCAAGCTTCGCAGAAATTACTCAAGAAAGCAAAGTGCTAACATGGACGCTTGGGCGCAAGCAACACTCGAAGGATTGGTTTAGGACTACTTGTGCCTTGTTGTCAGTAGATGGAATGACTAGGACGGGGGAAAATCTTGGCCATCGGTAAATAAAAGATCTCATAAGGACAAGTTTATGGACCTTGTGTATCGAGGAGGAGGGAGCGGGTTGGTGGAGGTGGCTGCCCTGATAGCC
This sequence comes from Adiantum capillus-veneris, assembly GCF_014529385.1. Taxonomy (NCBI): domain Eukaryota; kingdom Viridiplantae; phylum Streptophyta; class Polypodiopsida; order Polypodiales; family Pteridaceae; genus Adiantum; species Adiantum capillus-veneris. Next base: position 122,732,509 of record NC_140947.1, read on the forward strand.
GATGTCATGGCTCAACAAGAGCATGACAAGACCTTGTAATTTTTTGGGCTGTTCAATATAATTCACACACAATTGTGAATTTTGCTAAATATATATATATATATATATATGTGTGTGTAAAGATGCCCTCATAGCAATGGTACATCATAGCATCTTAGTTCATCCAATTGGAATCCTAACCCTACAATTATTGGCCTGTGTCAAAGTTTTAGAAAAAGATCACTTGCAATAGTAAAAAGTAGTTAATAACTTAATTGTCCTTTGCCTATTTTTCTTAGACCATCTTATAAATAGAGTTGTATTAAAAAGTAGAGCTGTATAAAGACAATCTCCTTATTACATTGCCTTTTTGCTCTCTCTTCATGGTTTTGACTCGTTGGTTTCCGAGTGTTGAGAGCTCAAAGTCCCTTCATTAGTGCCCACCCTTAAGAGTCAATCCTTATATAGTGGAATGAATCCCTTTCATTGAAAAGGAAGATTCCCACATTGCATGCCACATGTGCCTTCTATGTGATAGTGTGATGCTTGAAGTTTACAAACTGTTGTTGACAAGGATGAGCGTCTTGCATCGTTCGTTAAAATACATCACTAATTTCAACTTGACACAGTGCAAAATGCACTTTGGGACATTGCCAGGTGATGGAAATCTTAATCGCTAATCGAACGATCACAAAATGTGTATCCTTTTCCTTGGAGAATTCAAAATGAGTTGCATTATTGAGGGCCTCAAGTTGGACAAGAATTTTGAAGTCTTGTGACATCTGTGTGTTTCCCTTAATGGGTCTTAACAAAGATCTAATCAATACGATCTAAAATAATACATCATGTAATGGAGCTACTGGACAATAAGTGAATTTCATACTATTCTTTGAAATATTGTTTTTAGGACAAGTAAATTTGATAATTAAAAATCAAAATTTATAGAGATTTTAATTTATTCACTAGAATCCACAACAACATGCACAAATTTGGCCTTGTCTATAAGAACTGCAACTTTTGCAGGACAAATGGATATATGTAAACACTATTCATGCCTTTCTCTTTGAAATCTTTTGTTATTTTTGCACTCATTTTTAGTTTTCCTTTTATAAACATAAGTGACAGGATCACGGTGGCTTTCTAAAGCAATAAGAAAATGATAAAATCATTAGGTTGAGTTTTACTAGAATTATATAAGATAAAGTATTGTTCAAGAATATCTCTTTTATTAAAGGACCGAGTTTCCTCCTTGTAAAAAAGCAAATCGAAAAGAATAGTCGAATTTTTGAATTTGCAAGATTTTTGAACCAAGTTCTCACATATTTCACCATTTTTTTCCCTTTACCATGGTTTGTTCGTTTAGTGTGTGTGTATGTGTGTGTATATATATATATATATATAGTGTGTATGTGTATGTATATATATAGAATTTATTAGAATTATGAAAGGTGAAGCTTCACTTTAGCGTTCTAAAAGAATAGAATGCAAGTGAAGTCAAGAAGTCGTGTAAGGATGTGAAATGAAAGGTCAAATAGAAAGATTCAATTAATATTTTAAAAAAAAAACATTTAAAGCAAGTCTCCTGAAAGAAAACAATGAAAATAATGAAAGTATGTCTAACCCAACTCAACCTTTGAACGTGAATAAGACTCTGTGTTCCTATACTTCAAGCTAAGTTCCTATACTTCAAGCTAAGTAAAGTCAAGTGGCCGTTTCACAAACATTAAAGTGAAGGGACATTTTCACAAACATTGAGTCATGACCTATGCTTACTATCCAATAGATTCACATTGGAATCCCAACACCTTGAAACATGGTAAGGTCTTAGGATCAATCCTTGCATATCCTCGGTTATTGTCATCGATAAGAAATTTGACAAGGAGGATTCATTGCCAGGGAGCATTTTTTCTCAAGAAGGGGCGCAAAATTGGTGATCTTCTTTTTTTTTTTAGCACTTAAACATTCTTTTGAGCTTTTATGGGCATGTGCAAAAAATGTGAGCATGTAGCATAAACTTGCGAGCAGTGATTGACAATCCATTGACTACATGCTCTTATTGAATATTATTATAAACCACTATATATTCCTATATTGAATACCTTACCTAGTATAACAGAGGGCTCAAATCATAAAAAACTTAGGGGAAATTACCAAAATATCTCTATAATTTGTGGAAATTCCCAAAATACCCTTCAAATTTCAAAAATTCCCAATATACCCCTCATATTTTGTCATAAATTCCCAAAATGCCCTTCAAATTTTCCAAATTTACTGGTTGTGAGAGTAAATTTATCCAAAGATTAAAAAAATTGTAGCTTTTCATAAGAAGACTAATTGTCTATGAACACAAAATACTAAAACTAGAATTTGAGTTGGTTATGTAGGCTTTGGAGATGAATTGCTTCATTATTTTTAGACATAATTATCTTTTTTTGGGAGGTAATTTGTGACAAATTACATGCTAAGCACTAAAAAATGGATATACATTGTCAAAAAAGAATAAAGATTAGGAAATTGTGAACAATCCAGATAAAATAGATACAAGGGTATTTTGAGAATTTTTGAAGAAACTACCGAGCACTGACAAACCAAGTGTCTACATACTCTTATAAACCCTTGAATACCTCACCCTAGTATGAAAGAGGCTCCATAGCAATACCATCAATGCAATTAACTCCATACAGATACAACTCATGTCATAACAAATCACATCAACTAGCAAATTGCATAACCACATCAAGTCAAGTTGACCCCATCGCAATACAATGAGAGATCCCCTAATATCAAAAAGATATCTAGATGTCTTGCAAGCATGACTACACAACGTCTAGGTCATTCTCTGCGCCTAAATAATGATGGTGGACATCATGACAAACTTGTCCAAGCGAACTGCATTTTGTAAACACATCGACTATGCAATTGTGCTCACACGTGAATATCTCCACTAGCAATCTGCAAAGTTAAAGAAGACCTTTGTATTGACAAAATAAAGAATGATTTCTCATTTGTTGAATAATGAAAATGCTTACATACCTATAGAAGCGTGGAGACCGCTCGGCCCCACCACGTATGTGCCTCCCTAAAATGACATTGGAACCGATACGAAATGGCTGCCCACACACATCCTCTCCAATGCTCTATCCATCCACAAAATTGCACACCCTTTGCAATGGTATATACCCAACACAAGGTTTTTCACCTACAAGAGATAAGATCTTATCATTTGTATAGCAGCAAAGAGAAGCAACAACTAAAATTTTCTTGACAGCTCACATGCTTGCCATCATCATTCAAGTATCTCAAATCAGCCATAAGTGTCATAGTCTAATGTAGAGTGAACTTTGCCTCCCGTGCTCGGACATGCACTTGAGGAAAAAGGTCAACCAAGGACCATGATATAGACCAACCCTCATCCACAGTGTAGCTCCTCATAAGCTCTGTTGGCTTCAAAGTAACTTTGCCAGGAATTGGTTCCATGAAGGCATGGCCGCATGCCTCTCTCCAAGATAGGATAAGGAGCCAAGGACCTTGAAAATAGTTGTCCAACTTGACCACCAATAGAAGGAAAATCAATCACATATGAAAAGGCAATGCAGCAAGCCTATTGGATACTACTACAACTTTATCATAAAAAATCATTCATTTTGGATTGATATGCAACTTGCCTTGCAAACAAGAAAAATCACATATAAGACTACTCTCTACAATAGCATGCTCCTTTTCTCTCTTTTTTTTTTGGTTCTATGTCTTACCTTGCTTATCAAAATTGCATTTTGTTCAAAGCTCTCGCTATAAAGAGGTCGTGCTACTCCTACTAGCTGAACCAACCTCTTCTAATGGAATGTTTAGAGGAGGGGTCCTCCCCGACTCTGAAGTGGAGGGGTTTGGCACTTGGCGTAATGGTGAGTCAATGAAGCATGGCCCTCACCATGATCTTGTTGCCATGTTGCACCAAATCACGCTCAAACTCTGCATATATAGAAACCATGTTTAGAAGTTAAGCTCCGATGTCAAAAACTAACCTAGATTGTTAGAGGTTATCTTCCCACACCTTGGCCTCCCTTGTCAAAAGCCTTCCAAGTGGATAATCAAGCCACCACCAAGGACATTGGACTTGCTCCAACTCGATAACTTCACAGTTCTTCCATGATGCCGAGAATATATCATGGTCTCCACCCATCATAGTCCATGACCTCGTGGGTAGTGGCATCTCCTCTATCACTCCATCTCTAATGAGTTGTCTAATCCATCAGCAATGCAAATAAAAAATGCATGCAAGGACTAACTGTCACTAAAAAGAGATTTGTGGTTGAGCAAGGTTGTATGTTCGTACCTATAAACCAACCATTGAGAAGTAAGGTCTATTTCAAGGAGCTTTTTGACAGCCTTCTTAGCTCAAGCTCTTGCCACATTTCATGGAAATCCCACTCATGATGTGCAATCAATGTTGCTCAGTGACATACCTAATAGCCGAGTAGAAATTAATCCAATCTTGCATTTGTCAGCAAGAATTACCTAATAGCCGAGTAGAAATTAATCCAATCTTGCATTTTGAGTACACTTACTTGGATAAACCTAGAGGCATCTTCTCCACCATGGCTTCCCCATTGGACATTGTAAACTCCCAATAGAACTCATTACAGGTGTGTATAACAACATGTGGTGGGCCATGTTATCTTTGGGTTTGCATGTGACAAGTATTTGTGAGATCTCCTACTTTTTGGCAAGTAAATATCTGCATTTAACAAAATAATACAAGCCCCCAAGGCATTGCAGTAAAAATCTTACCTCTAAGCACTTAGACTTGCAAGTGCAAGGATATACAACCTCTCTTTGGTGAGTACTATAGATCCCTTCTTGGACCAATCATACCTGTATAGGATTTGAAAGAAGGCAGCACCATTTGCAGGGTTTGCAATTGACAACATTTTGTAGGCATGATCCATAACCATCTCAAAATCTATCCGCTTCCTCACATCATCCTCAAGCTGTTCCATGATGGAAGTCTTGTCCTCTTGGCCAAACTTTTGGAAGAGGAAAATTGCTTGGACTATGTTGAAACCACGTTGTGACAAGTTTTGGCGAAATGATGCGGGCAACCCCAAAGTCTTTGAGAGGTTTTTTTTGATCATTTTGGACCCTTGGATGTAAATAAAGCATGCTTGTACAAAGTGTACAAAGGCGGTGTACGCTAGTCGTCTACGCATGCGGGCCAGTTGTGCGGGGTACATAGTTTTGCTGTTTTTGTACATAGAAGTGTTGAGACTTCAAAGAGGGAGTAAGTTCTTAAAAATATGAAGAAAAACTGAAATTTTATTAGCTTGGGATCCTGAGTGAGTGGGAGTTTTTAGCTGTGAAGAAGGAAGCCTATGTTGCTGCAACCTGTGGTGAAGGGTGGGGGTTTTGATGTAGGGGTGCCCCTCTTGCCTAGTGTGGTGAGTTGAGTGATTGAGAGTGTTTTTCTTCTCAATGGGCTGATGAAAGTGGGTGCTTAGCTCTACATATTGACCTCTCTTCATCTTGGTTTGAGTTATGTCAATCATGTTGTGTGTGTGCAGTTCCCTATGGTGCAACTAGTCAAGGGTAGACTATGCGTTGCAATCCCCTGCTTGTACAAATGTAAAAGGAAAAAGTTTTCCCTAATTTTTCCGTCATCTTTTTAAAGTCTTTTTACTAAACTTTGCGGGTTTTCAAATTGAGCTTGATTTGGATAGGTGTGATCAAACTATGTGTATATATGGGAGTGCCTATGGAGTCTCTACTAGCACATGGAAGGGCGTTTGAAAAGAAGTGAAGCCTTTGGTTTTATAAGAAAAAGTGCAAAGATTTTCACAGTTTTTTCAAAGTTGTAGTGGTGTAGAGGGAAGCTAGTCGAGGTTGAGTGAGGATTAGCCCATATTATCTCAAGAGATCCATTCTCTTCATCCTCTTTTCTTCATGTTGGTTTGAGGTGTTGTAGAAGCTAGCCCCCCAATCCTTTATATAAACTGGTGCCCCCAATGAGGATCTATTTTGGCTCTCCTGTTGAGACTTTCCCTGGAGTCAAGCTCAACCTTCTATTTGTAATCATGAATTCTCCAAGGTTTACAGGTGAAGACCCAAGAAGGTTCTTGAGACAGGTACAATTGCAATGTTTACTAATAGGGAATGATTGTGAAGCCAAATGGTTGTGTATGATTTCTCTCATGCTTGAGGGTGATGTATATGTGTGGTATAAGAGCTTGCATGCAGAGGATAAGAGTCGTTGGTCACTGTTGGAAGCAATATTTCTTCAAAGATATGTAGTGATGCAAACTCCAAATGAAGCTTGGTAAAGGATGAAGAGGTTAGCTATGTGTGAAGATGAGTTTGTTTTGTGCTTTTGAAAGAGGTTCAATGATGTATGGATGCAATGGGAAAAGTGTGTGAAGCATTCTAAAGTGATATCAGTGAATGAGTTACATGGTACACACATGCAATTTGAGAGGTTTAAAATTTTGATAAGCAAGTTGAAACCTACCTTGCATTCACATGTGGAATTGAAGAATCCAGAAATCATGAAAGAAGCATTACATGCTTCCTATAACAAAGAGAGGAAGATAAGGTTTACTGAAGGTTTGAATGGGCCACCAAAGATAGAGGATATGCACTTGGTTGATTTATTGTATGGAGCTGTTGAAAATGATCATGCACTTGATAAGCCGCTTGCTGTTGATGATGAGGAAACAAAGCATGCAAATGTAGTAGCATGTGATCATGTGGAAGAAAATGACATGCATGTGGTGAATGCTTATGATGTAGACATAAATGATTCTATGGGTTCTCCTCTTGATGTTGTAGATGCTGATTTTTGTGCTTTGGAAAATGGTTTGAATCGCATGGGTAAGAGTGATGTTGATATGGATGGAGATTATGTGTCTACATATGGCTTATTTGATGAGAATGCTTTGGTATGCAAAGTTGTGGGAACATGTACAATGGATGATGTATGTGATCTGGGTTCTATAGACTCTCCTCTTAAGGATGAGGATGCTGATGTGGTTGAGTTTTTTCATGGTCTACAAGACTCTCATGCTACTCTTGTGGTTGATGATGAAGACTATGCCTCTACTTATGGGTTGTTTGGTGAGTTGCCTATGGCTGCCAAATGATGATGTAAATGCTGTTGGTGATTTGTCTTATCACTTGGATGCTAATGATGCCACTATGGATTCATTTAATGTCACCAAAGAACCCATTGGTGAGGATGTGGTGGCTGATATCAAAGACTATGTATCCTCTTGTGGTTTGTTCAATGACCTGCTAGTTTCTCCAAGATCCCACTTTGATGAAGAGAGCATTTGTTTTGACTTTATGCAAGAAAAGGAAGAGCTTGATTGCCTTGAAAAATCTGATCTTGTGGATGATCATGTGCCTCTCATGTTTGACTTTGAGATCCCAATAAAGAATAAAGATTGTATGGTTGATAGTACTGCTTATGATGATAAGCTGCAGGATCTTGATGAGAGTTTGGCTCTAGCTATAACAAGAAAGATTCTCATGCAAATTGAAATGCTTGAAGAATTTTTTTATGCTTATGATAAGAAGAATTTGGATGTTCTTAAAGCATATCTTGTGATGTATGTAAAACATGTTTCTTCTTGTGGTGCTAGTACTTTATGGGAGATGAGTAATTTTGATCAAGATAGTTAAGAGTGGTATGAGCATGACAACCTAGTGTGGTGAGTTGAGAGTGTGTCTCTCCTCAATGGGCTGATGAAAGTGGGTTCTGATCTTTGCACATTGACCTCTCTTCATCTTGGTTTGAGGTATGGCAGCCATGTTGTGTGTGTCCAGTTCCCTATGGTGCAGCTAGTCAAGCGTAGACTATGCGCTGCAATCCCTTGCTTGTACATATGCAAGAGGGAAAAGTTTCCCCCAAGTTTTTCCATCACTTTTTTTAGTTTTTGTTGTTGAGATTTGTGGGTTTTAAAATAGAGCTTGATTTGGATGGGTTTTGGTACTATGTGTATATATGGGAGCGCCTACAGAGTCTCTACTAGCACATGCATGGGCGTTTGAAAAGAAGTGAAGCCCTTGGTTTTATAAGCAAAAGTGCAGAGATTTTCACATTTTTTTCTTCACTTTTTTCCTTGGTGTTTTTGATCCCTTTTCTTCCTTTGATGCATCCAAGTAGTAGCGGCGTAGAGGGAAGCTAGTCGAGGTTGAATATGAGTGAGGCTATCAAAATTTGTGAGTGAGGATTAGCTCGTATTATCTCAAGAGAGCCATTCTCTTTATCCTCTTTTCTTCGTGTTGGTTGGAGCTGTTGAAGAGGCTAGATTCCCAATCCTTCACAACGTGTGTCCTCACAAGCCTGTTGACACGTGCTAAGTAGAGGCAACCTACAAGCAGTGTTAGAAATAGCAATATATATCCTTACCCATTTTGAGATTGCATAGCAAGGAGGAGCTCTCCGTCTCTTTTTGACTCCACATTTAAGTTTTGACAATATACACAAACATGTCGGGAGGGAATATGTGACGAAGCTAAACACATTCAAAAGTTGAATAAACATTACTAATGATAGGATGCCACAAACTCACAAGATATATTGCACATTACCATCTTGGATCCATGATAGCCCTGCCTTTTGGCCATGATTCCCATCCCACACCAATAACTTTTTGTTGCTAATGTTTGCCCACTTAGTTCCTTGAATATCTATAATATCATTCAATTGGTCATTGACTCTCACTCATGTGGGCTCTCACTTAGTTAGGTCATACATTGTTCCCTCATTGTGCTCTCCCCCACGAGACTCAAGAAGGATACAAGGAATGGGAACCTATGGACAAATAACCATGACCAATAAAGCTATCTGTAAATGAAGAAAAGCTGAATAGAAAATCCCAAAAGATTACCTTTCACTTGTATTTTACAAAAGTCTATATATACACAAGAAAATTCTCAACTCTTTACCTGATACAAGATGATACAATAGGCTAGCATGCCTTTGCTTTTATACCTACCTAAGCTGTGCTATTTTTGATAGCATATCTTCCTATTCCTAGCCAAAATAGGGCAGTATTACCGAAATGATACTATTTTAATAGCTGACATGTATTTGTATAGAGACATCCCGTGGGAGACCTCTTTAATGACCTTGCACCCAATCTTGAGAGTGCATAAAAATCCATGTTTATGATGTTGAAATTGAATCCCCCGACTCTGTAATGATTTTGTCTACACTCGTGAATTCATCCGGTCCGTATATTTGCTGGTATGAGCCCAAAAACATCTCACACCATCACATTTTGCCTGCCTCCATTGCTTTGTGAGCTCTCAATTCCTTCCTTTCAATATTATTGTAAACACATTATTAACACATTGGGTGGCCTTTAAATGGTCTAAAGATCAATTAATCAAAGTTCTGGGTGGTAACCTAAATCCAAGTGTCGAAAGCTTTTGATGATGTCTTAATCTATATTGGCCAAGGGTTGTAATGCCTGAAGGTCATCTAAACATACATAAATCCTTTTAAATCAATTCTCAAGCAATATTTTTATACAAAAATCCAAGTAGAATTCTTCCTTCTTCTCAATTGACTGCCTTGAATGTCTAATCAATTTCAGACAAAAGTGGGACACACCTTTTTCTTGATCATTGGCTTGTGTTCCCCCCGCCTTGTAGACCGTTGTTCTGATTTCACGAACGTTAAATTTTCATGGTCGAAATATGGCATGAAAATTGTGAATCATGGTAATTTTATTTTTTGCATAATATTAGTTGTCCAATTAGTTTGCGTTGAAAAACCTGGCCAAGAAATTGATTTATTTTCGAGGAGTGCTTGTGATGTTGTCATGGGTTCCTAAAGGAAAAAACTTGAGAGAAGACAAAATGCACAATGATGGCATAATTACATTACTTTTTTAGTTTCTCATTCGTGCCAAAAAATGCTCATAATGAAACAAAACTAGAGCACTCTTCTTAAACCCTCTCTGTCCTAGTCTTGGGTGCATTTTTGTCAGCTTTGCAAGGCGTGCATGAGCTAGGGAGAGTTCTGGGTAGCGTCGGCCAAGGATGGGAAGACACGAGAAGGCCGGGCATGGTGACTTTGAAGCTTTTCTTGTTAGCACAATTAGTTCATGAACTACATATATAGAAGTTTAACGCTCAAGGAAAAAGGGAGCATTTGAATGATACACATTGAAAAAGATGAAATTGCTAGAAAAATGGCTTGCTTCCATGTAGGTTTATCCACTTTAGCAAATTCTATCTAATTATACTTTTTTGCTCCAATTGCACTCCAATTGAAGCCATTTGAACTTGAATGACCCAATAATTTGTACGTGTTTGGAACAACTAAATTCCTCTAGTCAATTAAATTGCTTTTGTTTTAGCACGATAAAATAAAATGAGATAAAAATGCACTCCTCATGCTCTCAAGTGTTCTCAATGTTGACTAGATTGGGTGCAATTTTGTACCTACATACACTCCACTATGTTTTTTTCTTTATAAAAACTATCCCATAAATTGTGTTAGACCCAATTAAGTTGTGTTAGACCCAATTAAGTGCAATCAAATGCAAAATTGATATAAGTATCCTCTAGGGTAAAGGGGCCAATAAAAAACCACCCCCCAAAGAAAGGACAATGACACCCCCAATAATAAGACAAAGCTGAACCAACTTTGTGCAATTCAAAAGAATGCTCAACGTTCGTCTTTTTTGAAATGCAACCTTTTCATTGGGCAATGGATGATTTAAACCCTTGTTGGCACCCATGTCTTTCTTTTGGGGTTGGTGTGTCTTCTTTTTCACACCCATTTTTGTTACACAAGAATGCATAAATGGATTTATAACTTTCGACTCCGATCATCAAAAAAGTTGAGATCAATTTTTTCGTAAAGCTCTCGACGAAACGAATCAAATGAGCTACTGATTGGTTATAATTGAGCTCGGAGATCGAAGATCTAGCTCCCTCTCTTAGGTGGCCTTAAGTTGGGGGTTTTACCCTAGTTCCATCCGTTTTGTGCATTGGGTCCAATTAAGTTCAAATTGACATTAATAGTATTTCAATTAATCTCACTTGCATACAACCTATGATACATTGCAGCTAGCTTCAATGTTATAATTGGCACCATTCATGCATCAGATTTTATTTTTGTGCAATTTAACTCTCACTATACCATGTCTTTTGTGTACCTCTCTTGGAATATGTGTCACCTTATTTTCCCAATATTTGTCCTCAAATGGTTGGCTGAGTTGTTCCGGAATTGATCAAATAATATGAAAATGGTGCACATGAACTAGATTGGGTGCAATAGAATGATATAAGGTGAACCCCCCCTTCCCCTTCTCCTTCCCCCACCCCACCCCCCCCCCCCCCCCCCCGAAAACACACAGCTTTCATGAAAGACTCGTTTTCAATCATTCTTTCCTTCATTGCACATGTTTGCACCCATTTGAAGTTTGTGAGACTTTTCTTGTACTTTGTTGTCTCTAAGTGGTTGCACTTTGATTTAGTTGAGGGTGTTTTTAAAATGTACTTAGTGCCTCAATTTTTAATGTGATTTGACCTTAGTCACATTTGACAAACATAATTATGCTTCAAATGAATTCATTTAGCGTATTCAATTGAATTAAGTGAAAATTGTGCATAGTTTCATTTCATTTTACATTGACTCTAGATTAGAGCAAATAAATCCCCTTTCACTCAGTTGTGAGTCATTGTGCTCAACTTTGATCTCAGAAATAGTCCTCAAATCAAATATCAAATTGGTCCAATCGAGTAGAGCTTGAGTGTAAATGGTGTACATTAACTATAATCACATCAATTATGGATTAATCCTCTAGGATTGATTGATATCAATGGCGATTGAGTGTAAATGGTGTACATTAACTATATTCACATCAATTCCGGCTTAATCCTCTGGGCTTCATTGGCATAATGCTGATTCAATAGCACCCATTCATACCAAATTTCCATTGATTTCACATGGTGTGCAAGGAGAGAGTGTATGTGAATGCTACCTACCTTGGTTTGTAAGAGATCCTTCTATTTGGTCTGGCTACCAATCTCTTTCTATTGTTGAAATTGGTATGGCTACCAGTCTCTTTCTAATGTTGAAATTCGACTAGAAGCAAACCAAGAACGACATCTCTGAGTTCCTTTTGCATTGCTACTGAAGCAAAAGAAGATATCTTTTGTAAAGGTGAAGAATGCATCTCTAGTTCTTTTGCTTGCTCCCTTTGCATGCTTCGGTAGTAGTCTCCCACTTCTCATTGGTTGTTGGTGTTCTAGGATTGGTGACAAACATCACTTTAGAGTTAGCTGGTCCAATGAACAATCGGATGATCACATTCATAGAATTTTTTGGTCACAACTCTCTTTGTTGGCAAAAAAATATTGGTCATATAAATGGGTTTTCTTTCTTTATAGAAATTTTCAATTCTGAAGATCTCTCAATAGTTCTTTTAATTTGTGGTACAACATTGACATATCTGAAATATCCATGTGCCAAGTGCAAATGTTCGACTGTCCTAAGAAAAGGAGAGTGAAGATCCAATAAATATTTTGGTTGTGTGACTTTAAGGGCAGGTTGAGTAATGGAATGATTTCACATGTGTGCACTCGCTAATGATGCTTTGGAAACTTTATGAGGGTTTGTTTTGGATTAGGGATGGATTACATTGCCAGAGTTGTTGGGTTTGGATGATGGATCTTGGCTTGTACATCAATATTTATTAAGAATGGGTTGTTGACAGGTATAGTCTTGATGGAAGCAAATTGATAGAATTGCCAAAGTCTTGTTTTGGTTCCAATACACATCAATATTTAAGAGTTGTGTTGATTGGTACAACATTGAAGTATGTCAGATGGAATGTTAAATTTTTGGTCTTGATTTGTAATAGTTTGTTCTTTTTTTAGTCAAATGCCTTGTAATACTGTTTTTTTTCTAGCATAAATATCAGAAGCTCCTTGTCGAGGAAGAATCTCTAAGACCATTGGCGGCCTTATTGAAAAATTAAGGCTAATGACATTAATGAGCAGGGTCAATGGTGCTATTTCACAAACATGTTGATGATATTGGTTTCTTGGCCCATGATAACAAGAGTTTACGAACATGCTTAAGGAAATATGGAGCTCGAAAGAACACCAATGGGGAAGCGGTAGTAGGTTCCACAAAAAATGAGCAGCATAATGTGAGGCAATCGTGGCCCTACGCAACAAGAGCATGCGCAAATGCTAAAGATGAGGAACACATGGAAGCTGAAGAGGGAGCTTTGCAGCAACAAGCTACAAGTAGGTCTGCACTCTCGACATTCATCAGAGTCTATCTTTGCTTGCCTTGCAGACATCATTTCTGGTATACCTCAATTTTTGCTTCCATATAAGTTTTCTATTGCTTTTTGCATCTTTTGTAAGGTTGAGTTCTTTGAGTTAGTGCTATCAATACGGTCTAGGGTACTGTGTGCCTGATTCAAAATTTCTATCTTTGTTGTGTGATTTAGTAGGATGAATACACTCAATGCCACAACAAAAAGGTTTTTCTTCAAAATACTACTCTTTGTCTGTTCACAAAATGTGGCAATGCTTTTTGATCTGCTACATCTTCCCGCATGCAAGGTGGTCAAGGCATCTAAATGTGTACCTTTTATTTTATCTATAGTTTTTGTACTCCCTGCAAGCATCAATGTTAGCAACAACAAGCTCCTGCTTCCCTTAGTAGAATGAGGGAGAAAAGTGATAAGAGACAAAACTTGTTGTTTGATGTCCCCCAAATCACACGTATGCAGCTTGTGAGCAACTTATTTGTCCTATTGTAGGGGCACTAGCTTGCTTCTAACTGGAACTTCTCATCAAGTTTCAACTTTTGTGATGGTTGAAAGCTAGATTTCTAGAGGGTTGGTCATGTTGAATCTTACAAGTACTTGGTTTGATGAATTCTTACATCGATAGTTTCAGTAACTTAGATTATGCATACATAGTCCATGTAGTGGACTATTTGCGATATTCTATATCTCTTTCACATCTAGTCAGAAACACATGCTTAAAGTGAGTTGAAGTTCTCTACAAAGTTATGCATCATTCAGATTCTTTTGCAAAGTCCATGCTTTCAATTGATGCGAATTAGCTTCTTTTGCAAAGGTCATGCTTTCAATTGCTGAGAAGAGCTATCATTCCATCTTTGGTGTCAGTGAGATACATAATAGTGTTGTGGACATAGAAGACTAGATAAACCAAAAGCGGATCTGCCTATGGATTGTAGAGCAAGCTTAGAGAAAAAGACCAGCAGGCAGCAAGCAGTGTGTTGGAGATGCTTGGTCTCATAGTTCCCATGGTTGTGGTGAGAGTTGCAAATTATGATAAGTACAATGGGATCATAGTTGCATTAAAGAGTCCAATGCCCATGTATTTCTTCAATTGTTGATACATCATGCACTGGCTGGTTGTAGCAAAGTTGATTTCTCTCAAGTCAACATCATTCTTACTTTGTATATTTAGGAAAGATGCAAATTGAGACAATTTTGCCTATCTAATAGCAGATCATTTACATCACCGTGTTTTGTTGGTTTTGCTTTTTGGACATGCTATGCTTCGACAAGGTTGAGATGTGGGGTCGAGGCGGCGGCTTGCATCACATGGTGGCATCCCCTTCCTCTCCTTAGTTTTAGTTGGCATATCAGTTGCGTGCTGCTATTTTTGATGGTCATGTGGGGTTGAGGTGGCAACTCACATGACATGGTGAAATCCCTTGCTTTCATGATTCTCTTGGTTTTAGATGTCTTATCTACTTCGATTGGGTGGCTCCCTATTTAGCCAAGACCTTAGTGATAGGATGGCTTGCTTGTTAGCTGTTTCTTCATTATATCTATGGAACTTTGATGCCTTGGCTCTGGCTGCTTTGTAATTCTTTTTGGTATGAATATACTACACATTCTTGTGAGTATTGAAAAAAGAAAAAAAAAGATCCATGGTTGGTGTAATTTTTCTTTCTTTCCTTATATAGATCGCTTGCTATTATGGAAGAAAATCAATTGTTAGAACCACCATAAAATTTTGTTCACTGAGGCAAAAATTGACAGCAAACAATTGCCAAATTGATTCTTCTAGCCCAAACTACTTCAAAAGCAGGTTTAAATAAGAATTGTAAAAGTTAATAACCTTTACTAATTAAAGATGCTAGACACTATGCGAAAATCAATATGTTAATTAGATGCCACCTATTGATTTCTAGCTTTTTTTGGGCTTTTTTGAGCCTCCACCAAAAATCTTTTTAGTCTTGGAACAAGCTTTAGGGTGAAAGCATGAATAGGTAGAAAGCTATTCATGTGGTATAATTAGTAGCATAGAACAATGTTGTGCCATATTGCACATTTGGAATATACATTTAGATTAAAAAAATTAACATAGTCCTCTTGCTTGATCAACCCCACTCTTTTTCATTAATGCGAGCAGTTTGAAATGGGACCTTGCCACCACCTCTCTCTCTCTCTCTCTCTCTCTCTCTCTCTCTCTCTCTCTCTCTCTCTCTCTCTCTCTCTCTCTCTCTCTCTCTCTCTCTCTCGATTCTCTCGTGCACCTCTGCCTAACCTATCAACTGTACTACTGTGCTTGGATGAGCTAGTGTGCTTGGAGTCTTGGATGACTGCTACTGTGCTTGAAGGCTACCACTTGCTGAGCTACTTGTGCTCTTCTGTTCAAGGTATGTCTCCCCTGTACATTGTTGCATGTGTATCCTCTATTGCAAGGATATTGCATGCACATTGAGCTATCGTGTAGCATGTAGAGTTGTATGTGCCACACTCTGTTACATTTATACAACATTCCATAGATTTGTTTGCACAAACACATCCACACCATCCACATCCACACCATCCACACTATCAAATCATTAGTGAGAACATCAATATTTTCTATACTCTTGTCAAGTGTGCCCACCGAAGGGTGCCTGATGCAATTGGAAGAGGAGGATACTAGGGTACTTGTAGTTGTGAAGAATATTGTGGAGGCCAGCTTTCAAGATTGTAAGTCAAGACTGGAGGATGCAAAGAAGCAAGTAGATGATGAAGTTAGAGAATTGCATAGGCCTGAGGGTGCTCAAGGATCAAACACTTTGGCAATGAAGCTATAAATGCAGATTGATTGCATGCAAGAACCTATAGATTGTCAACACCTGATTGATTTGATTGAAAATTTCTCATCTTCTCCTCCAGGGAAAATTGCTGAATTAGAAGCCAAGGTGTCCATGGCCAAGGTGCTTCACATAGGCAGCTGCGGGACGACAAGAGTGCAGAGGGCGTGCTTGTCTGCATGGTACCTCTTGTATTTGTTGGGTCATTTGGATGAGTCTTGCTATGATGTTGTCGCTTCTATCTGGCCCACCCTGGATGCATACGAGTTTCAAATGGCGCTGGAGCTTTTCCTCTTCATTCAAAAGCAGTGTCAATATATTCATGAGCCACCCTCTTGCAAGAAGAGTAGCCCTTCTTGATATCTATAGTCAAGACTGAAGCCTATTTGCATCTCTTTGGCGATGAAGATACACATAATTGCATTTCACTTGGAGAGTGGGCCTCTCTTTCGGCACATGTAGCAAGTCATTTGGATGGCAGAATTGTTAATGTGTGTAGGAACACCCTCATATACAGATGGTTTTAGCCTTGCCTTGATGGTTTTCGACATTTACAGAGTGGGCTCTTTGACGCATGATAAGGTGAAGAAAACCGGTGTTGAATAGCCGACACCACTTCCTGCTTGTAAACATACTTTGTCAGCATCTTAACGATTTGTCCATTTGCACTTTCTACCAAACCATTGCATTGAGGATGATAAGCCGAACAAAACCGGTGTTGAATAGCCAACTTCTCTACTAAAGCCTTCATAAGTTTACTCCTAAATCCTTGCCCTCTATTCGACACAAGTACCTATGGCACTCCAAAACAACAACAAATACTGTCAAAAACAAACTGAGCTACCACATGGGCATTTACCTCCTTCACAGCTTTGGCTTTGACACACCTGGTAAGGTAGTCAAACGCCACTACAATGTATTTTTTCCCGCTTGTCGACTTCGGGAGTGGACCAATGACATCTAGGACCCACTTCTAAAAAGAATTTTGGGCAATGATACCTCCTTGCAATTCGGCTATCAACCTCCTCTCATGACCTTGAAAGAAATTGAAGACTTTTTGAGCACCGGTTAGTGCTCTGAAAGATTGTCAAAGCTACAAAAGCAAAGGATAGTACAGAAGTCTTGGAAGCTTACACTGATAGGGGAGGATCTTATGACCTATGGACGGGTGAGGTGCTACAAAGGGTACTTCAGGTTTCCCACCAGCTTCCTCCCCGTCCTTCAGCAGTGGCATTTCCTCCCCTTTCTTCAGAATATACTGATAGTGCAGGACTACCATCCTCACATAAATCAGTGACCCTGAGCTCTTCTCATCCACATGCTCTGCTAGCCTTTCCAGCAATGGCACACCGCTGCTTACGAGGAAGAAATTGGTGTGGTGTTGCAGCAATGTCATGAGGAGAGTGGAAATCAAGGTAAAGACTAGGTTTTGTTTTGAATCTTGAGAGCAGGTATTTGGTCGCCATTGATAGTACGTGATGTGCACTATTGGTGCAAACTTGCCCCATGAATGTCAGACTATGGGCTCTTGGCCTATGGAACATGGCCATGCTCTTGGATTTTGATTTGGACAAGAATTGATGTTGGTAAGACCCTGTGTAGTGTTTTTCGGATGAAAAAGTGTATCTTGAAGGTGTTGGGGGTCAAAAATGATTAGAATGGCTTCAAACTTGATATATGAGCTCTTGAAGATGATAAGAAAAGATCTGGAATGTAAAAATACCCTATGTAGGCCAAAAGTGTCAAATAGACATCCTACGCGTAGGATGTCTACTTCATCATTTCTTGCAGGTGACCACACAGATTGGTTGGCTATGTGCTCATGAATGTGTTGTGCAAGTTTCATGTCTAGCTCTTTTCGTTCCTAGTTTGGTGGGGTTACTGGTGTAGGTGGGACAAGGATCACATCCTTAGGTTTTTCAACTGGTGGCTCTAGTAAAGCTTGGGTTGTTTGAGTCATTTTTTGACAAATTTAAAGCCTTTTCTTACATGTGCTTGGGTTTCTTTTGGAGTTTGTGGTTCACTTCCATGTGGTTATATGTGTTTTGGAGTGTATGGCTATGTGTTGTATGCTATATGGCACAATCTATATGTGCTATGTGCTACATAGTATAGAATATGGGCTATGTGTTGTATGCTATATGGCACAATCTATATGTGCCATGTGCTACATAGTATAGAATATGGGCTATATGGTCACAACATGGCTTTAATACTGCTGGAGTGTGTGTGGTTATATACTATGCATGGTTATCTTCTAGGTGCTATACAGGTCAATCTTGGTGCTATACGGTCACAATATAGCCCTTATCTTCCTAGAGTGTGTGTGGTTATATGCTATGCGATATGTAGCACAATCTACATATGTAATATGTACTCTATAGTATAATTTGTGTGCTACATGGTCACATATAGACCTAGAGTGTGTATGGGATCTTAATATGGGATATATAGAATAATCTGTGTGCTATATGGTCACAACATAGCCTTGAGTATGTGTGGAATTGTGATATTTTCTATATAGCATAATCTGTGTGCTGTATGGTCACAAGGTAGCCATGGAGTGCGTGTGGAATTGAGATATTTTCCATATAGCACATTCTTCATATGTGCTATGTGCTACATAGCACACTCTATGTATATGGTCACAATATCCACTTGGAGTGTGTGTGGCTATGTTCTATGCACACTCTGAATAGAGCTATGTGTCATATAGCACATTGCATATCATATACCACAACAAATAGTGTTATATTCTATTACCATTGTCTCTTTGCATAACACACAATATATAATAAACTATGTGCTATGTGCTATATAGCACACTCCAAACAGAGCTATGTGTCATATAGCACATTGCATATCAATGCAAATAGAGAGAATGTTTGTGTTATATATGCTATTGCAAATAGTCTCTCCTATGATCTACACTACATATTCTATGTAGCACTTATAGTACATAATACTTGGAGTTCATGCTATGTACTATATAGCACACTATAGTAGAGGTATGTGTTATATAGCACATTGCATATCATATAACACAAGCTTGTGCTATATAGCATATAGAGAAAATGTTTGTTTTATTTGTGGTATTGCAAACAATCTCTTTTTTATGATCTACACTGCATATTCTTTGTAGCACTATAGTACATAATTATTGGAATGCGTACAATAGCATATGTAGAAAGTCCATTTGGTATCATAGTTTGCTATGTGCTATATAACACAGAAACAATCATTGACTTCAACATACATGTTTGAAAGGTTATTTTATCATGCTGGTTTTGTTTCATTTTTAAGACTATATGTGTTTCTTCTTTGTTTCAAAAAACTGCTTGCAAAAATAGAGAGCAATATAGCACATGAATTCAAGTGGGCTTCATATAATGTGGGGGCCAATTTGATGAAGCCTTTCCCTCCATCTATGGAGTCTAAGCATAGCAATAGCAAGGTGGCAGTTGGAGGACTCTAACACTGTGCAGGATGTGGATTCCCCTTTGATGCTATAAGCTTGGAAGTATTCTCCCTACCTTGCACCCATGTGTAGCATATGCTATGCTTTGCACATGTATGTAGGGACTATGACTACATGTTTGGAACTATGGTGTATTTGTCCACTTGATCTTCAGGCTGCATCCATTCAAGAAAGATTGAATTCCCACTACCAGGTAAGGGACATTGTTTTCTAGTGTTTCCATGGACATATACTGCACATTTCCATCACACTTGGTCTAGTGCAACAATTTTTGTTTCATGGTTTTTCCACTTACCTTATATG
Source organism: Adiantum capillus-veneris (assembly GCF_014529385.1). NCBI lineage: Eukaryota > Viridiplantae > Streptophyta > Polypodiopsida > Polypodiales > Pteridaceae > Adiantum > Adiantum capillus-veneris. The sequence goes on from NC_140947.1 coordinate 122,752,368, forward strand.
GCACACCACTTAAGGTGTTTCTTGAGAGCCATGAGTTGTTCTTGAGGATTTCCTTGTTTAGACATTGCATATACTACACATTTCCATCACACTTGGTCTAGAGTAAGACGTGTGTTTCATGTTTTGTCCACTTGCTTAATATGGCACACCACTCAAGGTGTTTCTTGTGAGCCATGAGTTGTTCTTGAGGATTTTCTTGTCCATGTGCATATACTGCACATTTCCATCACACCTGGTCTAGAGTAACACTTGTGTGTTTCATGGTTTGTCCACTTGCCTTCTATGGAAAACCACTTAATGTGTTTCTTGTGAGCTATGAGTTGTTCTTGAGTATTCTCTTGTCCAGACATTACAGAGGCATTTGTCTTTGAAGAATAACCATCAATTTACTCATTCTCCTCAATGTGTCTTTGTACTCTTCCATAGTGGAATTCACCAACTAGATCCACTTGTGTAGGTATAAAAACCCCTTTTTTGCCAATCCTTGCGTGTGCTCCTTGAGAATCTTCTTCATACATATGAATCTTCTTCATACATCTCACAATTATACTCTAGTTTAATATCATCATGGATGAAGCTTCCAACATGGCATGCTTCATGCTATATAAGCCTTGTAGTTGGTGGAAACAATCTCCTACAAAGGATAGTCTCTAATGAAGGCATGGCAGAAGTACTATAATGTATGCTGGGGAACAATCAATCCCGTGGTTGCATCTATAAATAGGCTCCGCTACTTTTATTTTGAGACTCTTGTCTCTTGTATCCCTAGACCATACACACATAGACTTTTAGCTGATCAGTTGTGCCACTGTATTACTATGAGTTAGAACCACTCCTAGTTTTTCATTTGAATCTTCATTATATCACTAAAAATTGCATTTGAATTTGAATCTGTGATTGAGTCTGAACCAATTGTAACAAGATTTTATGAACTATATTTTGAGCTCTCTTATTCAATGTCTCATAATTTGAACTTGTCTATTCATTTTAGTCCAATCATTTGTCTAAAGTTTGGTGCCAACTTCATTTGAAGCTGTATGCCCAGTGATTTGGGTTACACTTCAAATGAATTCTATGCCATCTGATGATTTGACCTCTGATATGTGAACCTAATCAGCTCATCTACCATCCAATGTATGAACTCGATTACTCATATGATACTTGAGCTACATGTTCAGTCACTTTGAGTCTAACTGTGGAATGACTATCAAGCTCCAACTCATTCCATTTTGGTAATCATGGTGGTGAGCTGAAGATCTTGACAGGAACCAGTCTCCCAAGTCGAAACTTAGAGTTAACTAGTTAATCACAATGCCTCTACACAACATCCAACATGAGGAAGGAGAATTTCCAGACCATTTATTGAAGAGGAGAATCATATTAGTACCATTTTGGAAGAATCAAAGTAGGACTATAATGATCTTCAACCACGCTCTCAGGGTGGGGAGATAGAAGTAGACCTAGACATTAGAGATGTTGAAGCACATCAAGCTTCTCAACAATCAGAGCATTCAAGTAGAAGGCATATAGAGAGGTCTAAGAGATGCTCCAAATCACATAGCTCTTGGCATTCAACAAGGAAGGGCAAAGCTAAGGTCACTACTGATTCCAGTGATGTAGGGAGTCATAAGCACATGTAGGTCACTTGGTGGAAGTGATGAAGGGAGTCATAAGCACAAAAAATCTGAATCAATGAAAAAACCTCATAAAGAAAAGGAGATAGAAATAATAAGCGAGATAGATGATGATTACCATGTCAAACCTAGGCATAGGGAGATGGAACTTGATCACCATGTCAAACCTAGGCATCGACAAATAGAAGTTAAGTACCATGACAAACCCAAACATCGAAAAAAGGCCATTTACCTAAAGATTGCATTCTCAATATTCAAAGGTAGTAGGAGGGAGGACCCAAATGTCCATATCCAGGCCTGCAAATAATATGTTGATCTCAAGGACATCGATGAGGATGACTGGCCATAATACTTTCCTCATATGCTGAAAGATGTGGCTAGGAAGTGGTACTATTATTATCTAGCATGGAAAATGAGAAATAATATGAAATTGAAGAAATTCTTTATTCTAGAGTACAATGAGATCCAAGGGGATGAAGGCATTCTCTGTGAGTTAGATAAGATACAACATGGCAAGCTATCATTAAGGAGCTCACTAGACAATTACATGAGCCACCATCTAAAAAATGAGTGAGAGCTTGGTTTTTGAGTGGGTTCAAGAGCAAGAAATACTAGTGCCAACAAGGAAATTCAATGACTTAGTTCAAAGAGCCCTTAAACTGGAACAATAGGCCAGGAAGGAGAAAGGCCAAAAAGCTAGAATTAGCTCAAGTTCAAGTGAATTCTCTTCAAAAGACACATCATCAAGATCCAATTCAACAGATGACAAGCACTCTAGGGAAAAAGCCAAACCAGAAAGAAATAATCTTGGACAAAGAAAATTGACATGTTAAAACAGATATCTAAGATCTCAAAGACCAGTTGGAAAGGGAGCAACTTGGTGCAAACTAGCACTGTACTGATGAATGCATTTAGTACATATTATAAAGCTTATGGTCATGTGTGGAATAAGTGCAAAATCAAGATGCACCATTTAAAATAAGGAAAAGACATATCGTTGATTGTATTGACCAACCCTAAACCTATGAAGCAAGAACAAGTGGATGAGAACCCAAACAATGGAGCTAGTACTAATGGTATGGCTGACCAACCCTAAACCTGTGAAGCAAGAACAAGTGGATGAGAACCCAAACAATGAAGCTCTTTGACTAGGAGGAAATCTATATTGTGAGCGAACAAAATTGAGCAACACATTTTTTCGAGCGAAGCTTGTCAAAAACTTGATACAAATGCAGATATTTGCTTGCTTAATCTCTCTAGGCTAACAAAAAGTAACTTGTCAAGGGCATGATGGTATGTTAAAACTCTAGCTCCTCCTTGCCCCTAGAATAGCTCTAGTTTCGTTGGTGTAGCATGATGCACAAACTCATGAGCACACAAAAAAACACAAAATACATGTGTTTGCTTCGCTTGCATGTTTCAAACCAATGCAATCCTATTAAGGAACACCTTGGTTATTTTTGAGCTTCAATCTCTCATGTTTTCCATCTTCAAATTTACAATGAAAAGATCTAGGTTGTGCTCCACTTTGCCTTGAAGGTGGCTACTGGTAGGTGCTACTGCATTGCTACCTCAACATCTCAACCTCCCATAGAAGAAGGCAAGTTTCTTCATCCACAACCTATGTCTCAAGGGTAGGCCCAGGAGGTCTACCAATCGCTTCATCAATATTCCAAGCATGAGTGTTGCTATTGTTGCAAAACCACAAAAATCCCTCCACAAGCCCTCTCTCTTGGTTTTGTGCCCATTGCTAGATATTTCCTCCTACCCCAAAATTAGGGTTTTGAAAACCCATTTTTAGCATTACTTGAGATTGTATTTATAGATCTACCATGCAACATGCATTCTTACCAGGGAGAACATCGAAACATGTAATTTCTTGCCACGTTTTTTTCAACAAATTTCCCATATTGTTCTAGGCAGCTGCTATTTTGGCCATATCTTTAACTCAAGTCTATGGTTGTATATCTCAAGAGTTTCTTTTGGATCAATAAATATTGGAGGTGTTTTGGGTACACACTTTTCACTTATTGAATCTCTATTATCTCCGTTCTTGAAATTTGCATTTCAAAAACTATCGATTGAGTTGTATCTACTAGTCTTTTACTAGAGGCAGTCTCAGATTGTTTGCTCATAAATTAGGTTGCAAGGCTTGTCATGATTGGTCTTGTGGATGTGTGCATGTCCTTCAAGTAAGTATTGTAGTGCACACTTTGTAGCACTACCAAAGACGTATTTGCACATGTGGATTCATAAAGGCCTATGTTTGATTTGTCACATATTGAAACATGTAAACTTGCATGTTTTCCTCCTTCTCAAGTATCTTTTTCTTGGCTCTACCAAAGTAGAGATTGCATATTGCAATTCATTTTCCATTGCCTCATCTACCATTAATTCTCTAAATTTAGGGCTAAAAAAACCTTGATCAACCACAACTTTATTAAGCATGTTCCATAACTCAAGCATGCTCCACAACTTTATTAAGCATATTCCATAACCAACAAAAGGTGCAGCTTGATGCTCGATGAACTCAAACTTCTAAAACTAGGAAAATTCATGATCTAGCGTGTAAACCATTTTGTTTACTTCATTATAGTCGAGTTCAAGATTCACGTGCTCACCAAAAAATGTTAGTGATCTCAATGAAAAATTGGAGGCTCTCAACTATCGATCATAAGCACCAATTTTTGCCCATGTGTAGGGCCATAGATGGTAATATGCCGACCCATTTGTTGGCCTGAGCTTCTTGTAGAGGAAAGATGACATTGCTTCATACATAGAAAAATTATATTGTCAAAAGATGAGATTTATTCTTGAGAATGGTAAAATAGTAGTATAATATGTGACACCCCAATTGGAAGTAAACTTGGCCAGAAGTCTCTTTTTCAAAAAGTCTTAGGTAATGTGAAAGAGAATGTGATCATGTTGACCGCTGGGTCAACAACACAACATAACTCAAGTTTCGTACCAAAGTCTTATCTTTTGCGAGTTATGAAATGCTACGGATTATGGCTATAAATGTCATTTGTAATGAGTAGTTATTCTAGTTTCAAAAGCCGGGGTTCAATGGCACTTCCAGATTGTAAATACAAAGCCATTTGACCCTTTCAACCCCATTTTTGGTTAAACCTAAGGTAGCCTTAGTATATAAGGTACCTAGGTCATTTTGTAAAAAGACTTGAATCATAATCAAAACTTGAGCGCTGTCGTCTACTGTGTGTGAGGGAGAAAGAGAGCGAGCGTGAGCTTTATCCTTTCGCTACGCCTGGCTCGCTCAACACATTGGAGATCCGACTGCACCATTGTTGTAGGCTCGAGGAGAGCTATGCGACAACGCCAAGCATTCCACGTGAGACAAAGCGCACACGCCGACGCATCTACGAGCTATTTGTGGCCGTAAGTGTATCAAACGATGTCTGTTTTCTGCGTGCTAGTAGTCTATAGAATCGTGGCGACATAAGCTACGCATAGGTACTCATAAATTTCAGTTTCGGGCACTTTCAAAATTCTGCTCTGTCATCCTACGCGTTTTTCGCAGATGGATTTAGAGTGAGGGTTTTGAGTGTAGAAGCTTAGGGACAGGTGTATCCTAGTGAGGGGATGGTGTTCCTTAAGTTTCGTACGAATCTAGTATGATTAGGTGAGTTACCTTCCGTATGTGTGTATGTGGCTAGGTGGTGTAGTTGAGAGCAGTGAGGTTCTTGATTGTGGTTTAGTTGGCCTTCCAGAGTGTTGTATGTGTAGGATGGTCTCAGCCTGACAAGCTAAAGAGATTTCCTCCGTGTACCTATCGTGTCATCTGTGTCCTTGATTGACATTATGTTGATCTAGGTAGTGTTTGCATGCACTTCATGGGTGTGTGAGTCGCTCTTCCAACATTGGCGCTGTTGCCGGGGAAACAAGTACCTAAGTAGGTTTCCTACTAACACTCGTGTGATGGTTGCTTGATTTCGTTTCGGCTAAAGAAAGCGTTTTTCTTAAGTGGATCCGGAAGAGGATATTCCGCGATCAAGTGGATAGCCAGGAAGCGTGTGTCTTGCCGAGGGTCTGCGACTAGATAGGTTTAGTTAGGATCTGTGGATTAGAGTAGTTGTTGGTGCCCGAGTGATTTGTGAGGTGATAAAAGCGTTTACTAGTCCGTGTGTGGCAGTGAAGCGTTTTTCTACTCATAGATGGAAAACCCCATATGATTTGTAGGAGTAGCTTTAGGTAAGTGATCCGATTCTAATCTAGAGCTATTCAGCACTGAATTATTTGCTAAAGTGCTTGATTGCATTTGAAATCACGGAAAAGTGTGCTTTTGAGGGTAAAAATGCATTAAACAAGCTTTTGTGGATATTTTTGTATGACTGACTGATGCTGTGCATATAAAAGAGCATTTGCAAGGGTTCTGTGAAGAAAACCTGTAATTCTGTAAACATAGACATCCTACGCGTAGGATGTCTCAAGGGGGTTCTGGAGACCAAATTTGAAAATTCTAACTGCACTAGTGGGTTCAGAGGGTAGGTTTTACCCTAGTAACATATTGACTTGGGTGTTTTTCCCTATTTTTGTTGACCAAAAGCGAAAAGGCGGAGTCAGAAAACGTAAAATTTCAGCAAAGGATTACTTGAGTGATTTTTGCATGTTTTTGCAATTGTGAAGCATACTTGCACTTGTTGAGAGCATAAGGAAGCATCAGGGACACTTCAGTCTCAAAAAATCAGCAGTAGACGTCCTACGTGTAGGATGTATACAGGGTGATCTGGGCATTTTTTTGAAAATCTGAGGTTACCAGTGTGTTTAGAAGGTAGGTTTTACCCTATTTTCACCTGGAAAGTGGAAACTTGACCAAATTTTGACAAGATAAGACCAAAAGACGAAAATTGCCAGACATCCTACCCAAATTGTGTCCAAGGCCTAATTTTGAGACCAAACCATAGGATGACTTCATGTGCATGTTATACATGATGTTTTGAGTGCATGTGAGATTTTTCAACTCATTTGGGTCAGTGAAAGGAAGATTGAACAGACTTTAGCATTTTTGACTGAAAAAGGCAAGGATAGCTAGTTTTGGGGTCTTTTGACATGCAAATTAAAATCTAAGCATAGCATTGGGTTGCTGACATCAAGGGGAAGCTGTGGCTCAAGTTTGGGGCAATTCTAAGCACTTAGACATCCTACGCGTAGGATGTCTTCACCATAATTTAGCACTCCAAATCAACCTCTGAGCATACCACAGTGATCAACACCTTAAGGAGAGTATGTGGTTCAAATTTGGGGCAATTCTGAGCAGCCAAATTCAAACTTTGGACATAGCAGGGTGTTGTATAGCCTTAGGCAAGCCTCCTAGTCAAATTTGGTCCAATTTGGAGTTGATTGGAGTTGATTTGACTTGGGAATTCATCAGAACAGACATCAGGCTTCTAGAGCACATTCTGGATCATTTGACCAACCTATAGGTGTCAGAATCAAAAAGTAAAAATAGGTCTGAGTTAAGCACATCAAGGGGAAGCTACAGTGCAAGTTTGAGCTGAAACAAGGCAAAAAGACATCCTACGCGTAGGATGTCTCCAGGGTCATAAAGTGGTCAACATTCTACTTTGGCCATATAGGGAGGTTCTAAGTGTCTCAAGGATTCCAGAACTTTTTTCAAAAGTGAATTTGGACTTTGTTTGGCCTATTTACCAAGCAAAGACAAGAATTGTCAGACATCCTACTCTTGGAGTGCACTAGAAGCTCTTGCAGCCTAAATCTTGACCTATTGACATCCAAACTCAAATCTAAGCATAGCATTGGGTTGCTCACATCAAGGAGAATCTGGGGTGAAAATTTCAAGTCATTTTGTGCAAAAAGACATCCTACACGTAGGATGTCTCAAGGCCATTTTTAGGTCCAAATGAAATTCTGAGCATACCATTGTGTTGTTGGACTTTAGGGGAGTCTCTGGACCAAATTTTGTTAAATTCTGAGCATATAGACATCCTACGCATAGGATGTCTCTAGGCAGTTTTAGGGTCCAACTGTACTTTTGACCATACAGAAGTGTTCACAATGTCACAAAGATCCCAAATCTTCTTTTAAAATTGAATTTGGACTCATTTTGACCATTCTAAACGTCATTTCACTATTTTGGCCATAACTTTCACAAACGGTATCGGATCGGAAAAGTTTTTATATCAAAACGTAGCCTGAGAGCGGCTCTACACATCTTAGAGTAAAACTTGAACTAAATGCATGCCAACGGCAACCATTTAGTTCAATTTTGAAAAAAAACGTCGTTTGAGGCCTCAAAATCCATCCGCAAGTTAGGGGTGTCTAAAAGCGACAATTTGCGAGAATTGTGACGAAACGGTTGCGGTTTTGGACATAGTTTCGACTTTTCCCTAACCAGAGCACTTGAACACAGTGTACTAAGTCTAATTGAACCAAGCAAAAGAAATTAAGCCTAGAAATCATGTCTACCCTAGATTCAAACGTAGCTTACACAAGCTTGGAGATCCCGACGATAGAGGAATATCCTCCCACAATGGATCTTCCAAACTTGCAATTGATAAAGACCCATCTTGTTGAGAGAGTTTGGATGATTGGTCATGAGAGTGAAGGACTATATAGATACATTGACGACAATGAGGTCAATCTTTATAAGTGCTCAGATCCATACCTAGAAGAGATAACGGATTACAAGCTCTTATATGTCTACACATACGGAGTCGACTGTCAATGGAGATCTATAGTTGTCGACAAGTATGGACGAGAATACAGAGTTGTAGAAAGCACAAATCCACAGACTGTACTAGAAAGAGGTGGATATTTGGTCAATGAAGGACCACAAATGCCTCCACCAAACATGAGAATTCCTAGAGGAATTCCAAGAGGAGAGCCACCAAGATTCCCTTCAAGAGCGATAATGAGAGAAGGATTGGGAGAGTCTCTGGTTAGACTTGTAGAGAATCGACAAGTTAGACCATCCCAAGTCCAGAAATGGGTAAACAGAAAATACTCTGGAGATAAAGATTCGAGAGATCACGTAACGGCTTTTAGAAGAGTGATTAGAGCAGAGGAAGTTTCAGATTTTGCGACACAGTTTGCGGGATTTGGATTGACTCTAGAAGATGATGCAGCTACATGGTTCGACTCGGTGGAAAAATGGGATTTTGAGACCCTAGATGAGCTGTTTGAGGAGTTTATTGAAGAATTCTCGCCAAAAGGCATTGCTCACAACACGGTCTCGCAAATCCATAGATTCAAACAGAAAGAGAATGAATCAGTACGCAAAGCATCATTACGGCTCAAGAGATATGTTAAGCTCTGTCCGAGAGCAGAATTACCTACGCAAGCACAACTGATGCCGATATTTATCCAGGGAATGACAGATGCGGACCTTCAGAAGGATCTGCATATGATAAGGAGGATGACGCTAAACGAGTTGATCAAAGAAGCTCTTTATCTAGTGGATAACTGTGAGGCATACAAAGAAAAGGACTTAAAGAGTCAAGGAGATGACACATCCTCTCAGCACAGTGTTTCGAAGATAAGTGAGTCCATTGCCAAGCCAACGGCACCTATTGATCAAGAAAAGCTTATCGACGACTTGGTCAAGAGGTTGATTCCTCTTGTAAGGTCTGATTCGGGAGAGCCGAAGTGGTGTGAAATTGAGAGAAAATGGACGAACCATATGGGGGAAAAGTGCTATTATAGCATGGAAAATGCTAGGGAGAGGTATGTACAACCTATTCTAGAAGCACCTACTCCACCTAGATACATTACGGGGAATGCGCCAAGACCAGTAGGAGTTTTAAGGCCACAGCTTTTTGTCTTAGGACAACAACCTCTGCTGCCAGGTGCTAGAATGCCGGTAGACATGAGATACATGCCAATGATGGAAGCATCAAATAAACCAATGCCAGTACCAGCTACAATGTGGTATAGCAACCAAAGTGAGTACTACCCTTCGGAGCAACAAAATGTGAGAGAAACACATGGAGTGGTGAGGCCGGGACAACCTCCACCTACTGGGTTTCAGTCGAAAGAAAGAAGGTATGAAATGGATGAAAGGACATTTGGATTCATTGCAAATAGCTGCTTAGCTAGGTCAAAGCTTGGTTATAGCCAAGAGGAAATGCTAAAAGAATCTCCTCAACCAGAGACAAATTGTCACAAAAGTCGTGACAACCACTTGGTCAAAAAAATGTCCTCATACGGAGATCACTGAAGTAAATGCCTATTGTCTTGAGTGTGGCATCACTCACTTGATCCCCGATTGCCCGAAAAAACCAAACCAAATAAGGAAAATCACGACAAATGTATTAGGGATTGTTCAGCTACCTAGTAGCTCAGAAAATGAAAATGTCGTACTAGTTCAAGTGGTTACAAGAGCACAAGCTCAAAAGAAAGCCGATGAGATCCAGAGACAAAGAACACGGAAAGTGACACGAGTCCAAAGACAGATGATGGACCAAAGACAGACTCACCTAATCAAAAAACCAAGAGCAAACGAAATAGTTGGAAAGCTAGAAAGACTAGGATGAAAGCATGCAGGGAACGAGAGTAAAAATCCCTAGCTGAGAAGCTTACCGAAGCTGAGGAGAAGATAAAACAACATGAGGAAAAGGAGGAACCTTCTCTTACACAGATGGTTAAACCTCTAGAAGAACCATCCACGGATGAGAAACCGAGAAGTGCTAGTTCAGGAGGATCTGTGTTGGCAGAGAAGGTTAATGAGACATTAGATGCCCTCTTGAAAGCCTATGAGGTGAGGCTCAAAAACAACCAAACCCAAGAACACAGGTGGATCACATATCCCTATGCGGAACTAGAAAAGCAAAAATTTGAAATGTGCCAGAAAATGATTCAAACAGCCCAAGCTTTACTAGAACCACCAGTTGCAAAACCTGAAGATGTGATCCGTGTCATGCCTACACAAGTAATCCCACCAAACCAGGAACTAAAAGAGCCAGATTCTAGTCATGAGCATAGACCAAACCTCAAAGACCCAACATTAGAACCAAGGATAGTACTGAATACCACGGATAACTCTTCCGAGGGATTTCACCAAGCTATACCTGAGGATTGTAAAGAGATAGATGGTCTTGACGAATTGTGGAAACAAGTCAGAGAGGCCAATGAAGCCGATGACCTAAGAAGACGAGTAGACAAGACTGGTGATGAACGAGGAGTGTTTCTACCACCAATAGAGGAATTTGAGACTGGATCTCAAATGAATCTAAACGTGAGATCGTATTGGGGCGACAAAGGATCTGTACAATCTATGGATAGTCAACCCCATTCTCTAAGAACACTACCATCCTACATGGGAGAGTACGAGACCAAGTCAGATGTGGTTGAAGTCCCATCACAGAGACTGTCTCCCAACAAGGCCATCGATTCAAAGGGGCTAGTAGATATTCTATCTACCCTAGTCACCTGTACAATAATGTTAGCTGAGTTGCTCAGAATAAGACTAAACATGTGGGCTAATGTGGGTAAATGTCTAGAGAAATTTGGTGTAAAAACCCCAATGACTCAAATCGAGGAAGGCATCAAAGAGCTTGAAATGCCTCAACTAAATACTAGGCCAGTGCCATTAAGCAAGGTAGGCGAGTATTACGAGGGAGAAGAGGGAAACACCACCCTTCCTGTGGAATTCAATGGTGTAAAAACCATGGCAATCCTTGACAGTGGAGCTGGTGTGGCCATTGCAACCAAAGAGGTTTGGAAAAAATGGGGAAAACCTGCCTTGATATCCACACGAATGACTCTGCAGCTTGCAGACGGACGCAAGGAAAAGCCCCTAGGACTGCTAGAAAAAGTACTTGTTACTTCTTGTGGCATTGAATATGAACACACTTTTGCTGTTGTTGACTTTGGCAAGAAGAACAACTATGACATCATTCTGGGAAGACCATTCATGCGACAATTGAAAATGGTCCAAGATTGGGGTTATGACCATATATACCTAAGATATATGGAAACTGTAACAAAGATAAACTTGAGGGACCATAGCTATAGGGATGTGACGAGAACACCGGTTGAGGAGTTTGATTCCGCCACAGTTGCAGGATCAGAACTTCCAGCTTCGTTAGGTAAGCCTAAAGAACTATGGATGTGTGGAGCTTCACAATGTGGTAGCTTGAAACTTGAGGAATTTATCCTAGAGCGGGTTATAGAGGATGTGGACTATATCCCAGAACCATTTCCTGAAGAAGAGTTAGAGCCTTTTGGATGGGAACACATCTTAGCTACTCTGGACGTGTGCGCCATGGAGGATGCTCCCACAACAAAGTTTTGTGATGAAAATGGCTATGATGTCGTTTCTTATTTTGTAGTGAGTGTAATCCACGAAAACGAAGAGATCCAGACATCAACAAGCTCTCGACGTAAGGAGCAAACAAAGAAATGTGGAGAATCAAAAGATGAAGAAGACGACGACTTCTATGACTCTGTAGAATACTTCGAGCTTCAAGAAGATCAACGACCCGGGAATCAATGTCATCGCTACACAAATAACGTGCATCAAAAGTGGATTCCAAAGTCCTCAGTGAAAACACAACCACCACAAGCATCCTCATACATGGCTCCTAATAAGGATGCAAAGACTCAGCTAGGAGGAATAGGACCAGAGAAAAGAGCTAACAATGCTCTAATCAATGGGCTAGAAAAGTCCTCCAAGAAACTACCACCCACGAGCAAACAGACAGTAACTTTCCACTACCAGCCAAAAAATCAAGGGAAAGTACAAGAAGTCAACCTTGCTGAGGATAGTAGCGATAGTGATGAATCTTACGACATCCCCTATCATCAACTCAGGCCATCACTATCACCAACCCCTTTAGCAACAACCATGACAGGTCAAAAGAACAGGACAACAATTCAAAGCCAAAAAGCTCGACAAATCTGGATACCAAAAAGTCAGATCGACCAAAAACACATAGGGATCAAGAAGACAAAGATCTCTAATGACAAATCACAAGATCCAACACCAAAACAAAAACAAGGAAAGCGTGCACGAACGGGTAAGAATATCACAAAGTCGCAAGCTTTCACAACTTAGGTTTGGGCTCCAAAGAAGTTGATTCAAGCACAAAAAAGTCAAGAATTCATTTGGATTCCAAAACAACCACAGTATCAACTTTCAAAGCCTAAATCCCAACCCCAACCAAGTGTACAAGGGCTGAAGCAAAGACCACTGTCGACTCACACAACAAAAAGGTGGATCCCAAAGAAGTCTCTTCAAACACAAACGAAGCACGGGCAAGTATGGGTTCCCAAACGAGCGTCAACAACAAAAAAACCAATAATCGCAAAGAAATGGGTCCCCAAGAAGAACAACAAAACTGCTGTCAGTGCATCGCCGCTTGAATTCTTACAATTCTTCCTACGATTACAGTACAATTAGAAGAGAGCAAGTCGCTTCAATCAAGAAACGATACAGGAGCTTCAAAGACCATTACATTGCTTAGAATAGGAAGCCTCGCCAACAAATGCCAATAAGCAAATTGCTTATACCCACATCTTGCACAACATAAATCTTTTCCATGCATTGACTGTGTATGCATAATAGGGCTACATTACAAGGCCTGCATAGGTACAACTTTTAATTGCCCAAGCACAACACATACCCTTTGCGATACCCTGTCGTAAAGGATGACTCTAAATAGGAAGGGGGGAGGCATTCTGAATGCGGACCTAACATTATGACTATTAGAGGGAAATGTTTTGTGAGATGCATTGAATTTTTGCGTTTTATTGTGATAATTTTTTGATGAAATTTAGAGTATATGCCCTCATAGTAGTGTTACAAAGGAGTATGGGGACAAAATCCATATATGAGCCCCTAGGGACATGTGTATAGTGTACATAGCATCTAGATTTCTATTTGAATGATTTTTCTTTTGTTGAGTTGTTTTGAGATTTTCTTTGTTTATTATTAAGAAAAAATAATCCATAATCCACATGAAGAAAAGACTGACGACGGGCTTGGGCACTACAAAGAGAAGAAGGTACAAGAAAACGATGAAACTTCCCGAAGTATGTCTCAGCAGCCACTACAACAGCCGAAGAACTTGTCACAAAGCAGTGTCGCATCTTAGCTATTCTAGGTACTGCTCAAGCTGGAAGAGTTAAGCATATTTACGTTGTGTCTCTCATGCTGGTATAGGTGAGCAAAAGAGTCGAAGTCTAAGTACTTAAGTCTGGTGAAGTGAAGGAGAAGGTCCAAAAGACACTCACGTACTAAGCACAGTGAGATACGAGTGGAGAAACTTCTACATCGAAAACCCTTCTTGGAAAGGTGGAAGCTATTGAGAAATCTTTTGATGTCACATGTGCTACATTTATTCCTCGAAACACCCATCATCTCCTTCTTTCACATTGCATGCTTTTGTTGACAAATTTCTCATATGCATATAGAGTGTCCCATAATTCGCACTTGCATCAGGCACTCTTTCCGTGTTTCACCCAAGCACTCACCCTTCATGAACATGTACTTCACGTTCAACTGCTCAACTCCAATAAGAGCGTATACCAAAGGCATTTTTTCCCACCGGGTTTTTCCCTTTGGTCATCTAGGTTTTAGACCCTAATCTAAAGACACCTATCACCATCCTCTTGTACATATTCCTTCTACATCAACAATAAGGAAATGCTACTCAAATCAATTGACAAATGCATTGGAGCACCAATTTCAGATCATAGCATACTTCTCCTCAATGGCGAGTTGAAGAATGGCCTACAATGACAAAGCTACAGACAACACTAACAACATGATTGCACAGGAACAAAGAAGTCCCCAATGAAGAAGAGCAGACATAAAAGTAATCAGATGATCTCAAAAGATGAATGGTTATGATGATAGACGTCCGCTCTAATGGATCAGAGCTCTTGTTGTGGTTCGACAAAGATACAAGCAGTGCAACAGATGAAGCCAAAACAACAGCAAAGTGTTGACCGCTGGGTCAACAACACAACATAACTCAAGAACAAAGAAGTCCTCAATGACAAAGAGCAGACATAAGGGTAATCAGAGGATCTCAAAAGCTTGTCCTTGATAATGCGCATCGAATGCTCGACAGGGTTTTGAATCTCAAATTAGAATAATTAAGTCGTGAATTCGGCATGACAGACAGACTTTGCATTGGAGTACAACTTGGCCTAAAGAAGTTAAGGGTTTAGCCATACAATTTCTACAAAATCCTTACAAAGTTGTCATTGGCTCACAAGATCAGAAAGCCAATCACTCAATTCTACAGATTGTAGAAGTTGTTTCTGAGAATCACAAATACTCCGAATTCACAGATTTGCTGGAGAAAATGATGGATGGAGCTTTCTCTATCCATGATGATAAGAGTCAAGTTAAACGACATTTGGTTCTTTTTGAATTTAGATCTGGCAGTAGACCTATAATGACAGAAACAGATGCTGCAGCTCGCAGCGTGGATGTGAAAGACATAAAGTTCGTCATCAATTATGATATTCCTGAATGATGTGAAGACTATGCACATCGGATTGGACGAACAAGACAAGCTATTGCAAAGGCTATAGTCTATACTTTCTTTACAACAACAAAACAACAACAAAGACCACATTGCCATCGACAATCAGGTCATGTCGGGGACGACATGAACGCGGAAGGGGGAATGTTGACCGCTGGGTCAACAACACAACATAACTCAAGTTTCGTACCAAAGTCTTATCTTTTGCGAGTTATGAAATGTTGCAGATTATGGCTATAAATGTCATTTGTAATGAGTAGTTATTCTATTTTCAGAAGTCGGGGTGCAATGGCACTTCCAGATTGTAAATACAAAGCCATTTGACCCTTTCAACCCCATTTTTGGTTAAACCTAAGGTAGCCTTAGTATATAAGGTACCTAGGTCATTTTGTAAAAAGACTTGAATCATAATCAAAACTTGAGCGCTGCCGTCTACTGTGTGTGAGAGAGAAAGAGAGTGAGCGTGGGCTTTATCCTTTCGCTACGCCCGGCTCGCTCAACACATTGGAGATCCGACTACACCATTGTTGTAGGCTTGAGGAGAGCTACGCGACAACGCCAAGCATTCTACGCGAGACGAATTGCACACACCGACGCATCTACGAGCTATTTGTGGCCGTAAGTGTATCAAACGATGTCTGTTTTCTGCATGCTAGTAGTCTATAGAATCGTGGCGACATAAGCTACGCATAGGTACTCATAAATTTCAGTTTCGGGCACTTTCAAAATTTTGCTCTGTCATCCTACGTGTTTTTCGCAGATGGGTTTAGAGTGAGGGTTTTGAGTGTAGAAGCTTACGGACAAGTGTATCCTAGTGAGGGGATGGTGTTCCTTAAGTTTCGTACGAATCTGACATGATTAGGTGAGTTACCTTCCGTATGTGTGTATGTGGCTAGGTGGTGTAGTTGAGAGCAGTGAGGTTCTTGATTGTGGTTTAGTTGGCCTTCTAGAGTGTTGTATGTGTAGGATGGTCTCAGCCTGACAAGCTAAAGAGATTTCCTCCGTGTACCTATCGTGTCATCTGTGTCCTCGATTGACATTATGTTGATCTAGGTAGTGTTTGCATGCACTTCATGGGTGTGTGAGTTGCTCTTCCAACAGATCACGACACCAACATCTTTTTGGTCTTGCTCTTGTGTGACTATGGAACTCTTCCTTAACTAGCCCTTCGGTCATGTGCAACACTTGGTGTTCTACTTTTCTCTTGTGTGACTACTATGGAAGATTTTCTCTCTCCCTTGACTAGCCCTTCGGTCATGTGAAACACTTGGGATTTTATCTTGTGGCTGGGTGCTTCTATCTCTCATTGAGCTGCTGGCTTTTCACAGCTTACCCAACACCCACCAAAGCTCCAAATCTTTCACTACAGCAATCGCATACATTAGTTTTGGACCCCTCACAAATTGGCTACTTTTGCCTTCATTTCTCCCTCTCCTTCCTTCTCTATCATGCCCGAGACAGTGCACAAAATTGTCCCGCGCCGGCGCGGGAATGTGTCATGCAATGTTATGTGCTGGAAAGTGTGCCTCAACTTAGCCTTGAACCGGTTGAGAAATCAAAACATCCGATAGAAAATAGAGTTAAATTGCAAAAGATCCAATAATTTCCTCTCCCAATCTACCCTAAAGGGAATTTTGTGTGTCTGCAAAATTGGATTTTTCCCGAATATTGATGCAATGTCTTGGGCATGCCTGAAAAGGAAGGCCATAAGGAGCAAGACCATTCATTTTGGTTGGTTCATGTCTTATATTAGTCATTGTGATCAATCTTTCCATGAGTTGGATGTAGGTGTTGTCGGCCATTTTCTGTAGTGGACTGATGTGCCGTTTATGTGAATAGAAATTCACCTTCTTTGTTGTCATTTATAAGCATGCAAATTTATCGTGGTGCTGGCCTTGAATACCTGCTTGTGTCGTCTAGTGTGACTTTATTCCAATCATGGCCGGTTGCCTATCATAAAGCATACCGCATGGCGCGGTAAGGTTTAGAGCACCAAACTGCAAACCACATTGGACAAAATGGGAAGACCGCGATGCGAAATGTCAATGAGGAAGAAGAGTTCCTTCAGCACGAGGGTCGGTAGCTTGGACCTCTTGAGGTACCCTTTCTTGTGCTGCAATTGAGCTTGAGCGCGGAGTCTGTAGAAATACTTAAAGCTACCCTTCAGTTGGAGTAGAGCCATGCAGCCTTGAGGGGACGAGAGAGAGGGCCAAATTTGTGTGCAGAGTACTGCCTCCCATAGGTAACCTTGAGAGGCCACCTCTCTCCATCCTTGGCTCATGATGCAGCTTGCACGTGCAAGTGAATCGCCATCAAGCTTCTCAAACACGCGAGCAGAGAGTCCACACAGGCCCTAATCCTCAGCATGGTTAATTTGCGCTCTCTGCCAGTACTGTGTCCTAAAGTATGCCGCGTCGGCGCGGTAAGGTTTCGAGCACCAAACCAGGGCAAGCCGCTTCTGCCTGTACTGTGTCCTAAAGCATGCCGCGTCGGCGCAGGAAGGTTTCGAGCACCAAACGAGGGCAAGCCGCTTCTAATCCTCAACATTGCTCATCTATGGTCTGATCTGCCCGTATTGTGTCCTAAAGTATGCCGCGTCGGCGCGGTAGTGTTTCAAGCACCAAACAAGGGAAAACCGCTTCTAGTTACGTAGCAATGTGTGATGTAAAAGTTCAGATTTTGCAGTGCTTGAGGGACGAGGCATTCTAAGGACCGTGTGGGAATCAACTCTCAAAAGGATTTCTTTGCCCTGATCTCTGACGTCGGTACTCTGCCCGAAGGTATAACGCGTGGGCGCGGTGGTGTTTCAAGCTCAAAACGGCAGAGATAGAGGCATTGTTGAAGGTGGCTCCAAGAGATTCTCTGCATATGTTGTACATGATAGACTATAAGCGTTCAACATAGATTAGTTATTTTTAATGATGTCGTTGGGCATCACCCTGTTGTCTGTGCATTAATTGGCTGGTGTCAACGATAGGTTGTTACATGTCCACCGAGAGAGAGAGAGAGAGAGAGAGAGAGAGAGAGAGAGAGAGAGAGAGAGAGAGAGAGAGAGAGAGAGAGAGAGAGAGAGAGAGAGAGAGAGAGAGAGAGAGAGAGAGAGAGAGAGAGAGAGAGAGAGAGCCCAATATTATAACATGGAGGGATACTCTATCAAACTGTCCATGGAGCCCGATACATTGTGGTAGATAGAGTACCTCTCTAGCTTGCAAACAACTCAAGGCCATTACTCGGCTGGGTCACCTGGTGAACATGGCCACATTGGCTCGCTTGGAGCTACATCTTTGGCTGCAGCAGGATGCCATGACGCACCTTCTTTGCAACTCCGTTTTCTTCAATTCTGGGCCTGAGACAGTGAGAGTACCCCATTTTCTTCTAAGTGCATCCCTCCATGTGGGAATATAATCGCATCATGGCCCATTAATGTGCTCATATTCATAAAGTGCTCCCTCTTCTCGCCGAGCTATTATGTGGTCTATGAGTAAAGGATTATGCGCCGGACTCTTCCATAGTAGTCGTACATCAGAACAGTGCATGATGCGGCAGGGAATTATGACAACATGGACTCCTGGTCCAATGTGATCGGCTTTCACAGAGTAGCAGCTACGTACTATACGACGGGAGCAGGCGATTGTGCAGCTGGAATATGACCGTTAGAATGGCATCAAGGAGTTTAAGATTATTTTGCTTAGAGCATGGTCACGCAAGGCTTAGTTTTCAGTAGCCCCCCTCGACAAGCTCTGACGCAACCAACTTTTTGCAGCGCTTCACCGGCGTAGTCGTATAACTATGCCAAAAAAGGCATAGTTACAAAACGCACCAGGTTAGCTGGCGGTCAGTTCTCGCATTCTCTCTCTTGCTGCACCGGTCTACCTCTCTCTCTCTACCCGCTCTGCTGCCCGTCACCCTCTGAGGGTCCGTATCTGCCATGGTCAGAACTGGTAGGCTTACGAAAAACTAAGCCTCGCGTGACCATAGCCTTAGCCACATGGTCGGAGAGGTATGCATGCTATGTGCTGCTCGAGGCAATGTTTGGGAAAAATGTGCCTCAGCTTAATATCGTGCCGTTTTCAATTTCAAAAATGCAGATTGACTCCAAGAGGAAGAGGACAAATTCCGTCCCAAAATAGAGAAAAATAGTGTAAAAACCCTAAAAATAAACCTAATTCTTTAAAATTTCCTCTTGGCTAATTCAAGAAAAGGAGTTTTGTATGTTTGGAAAAATGATTTTTCCCAAACATTGGTTCAAGGATATGCCTGCAGAAATTCTCAAGAGTGTGCTGGCGCCTCTCGTGCACATGTATCCACACACAGGTTTGTGCGAGGCAGTTGTGACACAGCCAACACATAATATAATGTATCTATACTATGACCCATTTGGAGCAAATGGGACAACTGGTGGTGCAGTATCAATGACATTGGACATCTTTCTGACTGGGCATGATGAGGTAGTAAACAAAAGGAAATTTTTCAATGCAGAGAGAGAGAGAGAGAGAGAGAGAGAGAGGGGGGGGGGGGGGGGGGGGGGCACTCTAGGCTTTCTACCGTCGCTCTCGCCTCCCTTACTATTTCCTTCCATGCCGAATGCAATGCAAAGGAAATCGGCCAAGAGTATGAAGGAAAAATTGCTACACTCCCTTTCTTAGAAGATGTTCTATGTTTGGGAGGGGATTCATAGAGCAGTGGATTGGCAGACAACCATCAAAGATAAACATTGTCGAGTTTTGTGTGATGTGATTGATGCTACAAAGGTTTCAGATATTGCTCTGTTGACAAGTCTGCAATGAAGGAGTTTGTGCTTGTGCACAACTCATAAAAGTAAATAGTTTGCTTATGCTACAAATTTTTTTTAGCACAAATTCAACTTTGCTATTGAATTTTGGGATAAGTTATAATCATTTTTGGATAAGTCATAAGACATGGATTCTAATCTAACCGATTTTTCAAGTTAAAACTAATCTAGACATGGAAGGAAATAGTAAGGAAGGTAGAAAGCCCCCCCCCCCCCCCCCCCCCCCCCCCCCCCCCCCCCCCCCCCCCCCTTCTCTCTCTCTCTCTCTCTCTCTCTCTCTCTCTCTCACACATGTGGGTCTCGCTCGGTTTTTCCATTTGCTCGATAAAGTTTGCTCGGTGTATGGTAAGACTGACAATGAAGCTAGTACCAATGGTATGGCTGAGAGAGGAATCCCAGGGAATCCACTAGTACCTTCTGTATGGTGGCACATGATCGCACAATAGGGGGGTCTTTTCAGAACTCACATAAGCGTATACAATAGGGGGTGACCCCTAATTTGAGTATGCATATATCGTACGTGGGGGGGGGGGGGGGGGGGGAGAGGGCATGTGGAGATGATGGAAGAAAGTGCTCTAGGTTCACCACCTTATAGGTTTTTTCACAAAAATAAGTGTAGTCTGGGAATTTTTCTCCCAATTCATGCCATCAAACATTTAATATGGGTTTTGAATCCGCTCTACCTTGAGTTGAGGCAAACCTTTCTAGAGTAGTGGATTATATTTCACAGTCCTTGCAAAATTAGAAGTTTTCCTAAAAGTTGTATTAATGTTATTGCAAATAGAAGTAAATGCTACAAATTTTAACCTAAAAGCCAACATAGTTTTAAGTGTGTCATTTTATTATTTGGTTGGAAGAAGTGAGTTACCTTTTATACTTTGAGAAAAGGGCCCAATGAAAGGACACACAGCCTGGCTGTTAAATTAATGGATCCATTTTTCAAGTACCAAATCCATGCTTAAGCTACAAACTTTACTCTCTCTCTCTCTCTCATTTTTGAAGGTTCTAAGCCATAATTGACTGTTAATTGAGCCACATCACTTAACAAAAGCTGCTACAAATCAAGGATAACAATACAAAGAAACATTGAAGATTGGAGTCACACATTTTTCACATTTTTCAAAATGGCTATGTATTGTAATGTCCCCTTTTATTTAAAGCAATTGTAATATTTGTAATGTGTTACGGGCTCAATGAGAGTTCCAAGCTATAAAGAATAGGTCATTTAGTGTATATAGGTTGTATATTTGGTAAAATCTAGAGCCCTAAAGGTCTTGGATGCCCGATCAATGCATATTTTTAACCTAGATATATAAGGCATTGTGTAAATTATAGAATTGGGATTCTCAGCCTCATTTGTTGAGACCACTCTTTAGTGAGAGCTCATGAGGTGTGTGGCTATGGATTCGTTGAGCTTCTCGTTGCTCATGTGATTTGATTAACACTAACCAATGCTTAATTCTCTTTCACTATGCCTCTCTCATACGCTCTATGATTGTCTATGTTGTTTTGTTTAGCTAGATTGAAATTAATTAGTGGTTAATCCCACTCTAGTTTTGTGTGATTTCCCTCTCTTCTTTATGTGTGCATGTAGGCTTGATTAGAGTGCATATGCTCAATAAATCTATGTGTGCGCACTTGTGTGATTAGTGTGCTGCATGATGAGATTAGTGATGTGTTCATTGTTGCAATCATTAGTGTGTGTGATTGGGTTGATTTGAGGTGAAGAGAAGTGAATGTGGAGATTTTTAGACATCGTGGCTTAGCTCCTCCAAAAGTTGAAAAGCTCACCTGGTAGATTTGCTTTTGTGTTGCCATGATCAGCTCACTAATTGGGTGAGTGTTTCCATGCCCTAGCCGGGTACCTCATCACTCTGAATTGACAATTATTGTTGGTGATTGGAGCTATGCTACGAGGGTACCCCCAACATTGACCTTCAAGAGAAATGGAAAAATTGCAAGGGTTTTTTTGTGAAGGGCTATTTAAAATTTTTCCCTTCTTGTGGAAGGGCTAGCCAAAATCAATATTGACCTTGGAGGGCACTTTTTTGAGAAAAATTGATGTTTGCAATGCATAAAATCCCATATGGGGATCTTAGATAGAAGTGATGTGTATTTGCTAGCTAGCAATATGGACGTGTATTTTTTGGAAAAATTTACTAAAGAATTGTCTATTTTCTATTCATGATGGAAATAGGATTAGTACATGTAAGGTAGTGGGCTTTGCAAATACTCAAAAATCTGTACGTAGGGTTTATGTAAGCTATACAATATCCATAGGTAGGGGTTGGGTCAATATGCACAATTACATATATGGGGAGTTTTGGCTCAAGGGTTGCTTGCACGTGATGTCTCCTCATAGGTAATAGTGAATCCCCTAGGAAGAACAAGGGCATGCAAACAGAGGAAGCCATGGATAGTGCATAAACAAAGACCGAGGAACATAGGTGTTGGAGTAGACACAGACAACTGGCCAGCCATGAGGAAGGCTCTCGATGAGCAAGGATAGTCAAATGAAGGTAGCCACAGACCACTGTGCTACCACTACAAGAGGTTGTGTGCTCTTGTGACGCTTTTAGCGACGGAAATACACTGGGTTTTTATAACCTCCGGTGTCGCTAAGAGCGTCGATATGGGAACGTCGTTATAAGCGTCGCTATATAGCGACGCCTATAGCGATGACTATAGCGACGCTGCAGAGCCTTATATAGCGATGTTCATAGCGATGCCCGAGAGGAAAATGTTTTGGTGTTCAATGCCCTGCCACCCATCAACCATATTGAATGTTTCATTAATTGATTCACCTTTGAAGAAAAGTGCAAAGGTATATATAGACCCAAAATAGTCACCCATAAGACAATATAACCATTAACTCCATCATCCATAGTATGTATTGTTTGCAAACTAAAGATACAAAACTGACAAGCGTGAATTGATGAAAGTAAATCAATGACAATTGTACACATAGGAAAAATCACTTGATTGTACACATAGGAAAAATCACTTGATTGTTAAACTTTGCAAATGTAATAGTTACAAACCATTGTCGTTATTTAAAAAATATACATGGTTTTCAAAAAGACATATAAAAGTCGTCTCATGATACATAAGCTATCACAAAAAGAAACTAATGCTATCTAGCTATGGCTAAATTGACGTCGTCTAATCAGAAGTCTCATCGTGTCCAAGCGGCGTATCTATCGGATTCTGCAAAAAAAAACAATAAGACAGCTTTTTGTAAGAATAAACATATAGCGACTTTTATAAAACAATACAACAAATAGAAAAGAATAAACCCTAATACTAACCATGCCGCCGCGAGAACTCAAAATGTCTATAAGGGCGTTTAAGCCCTTCCTGCCTACGTACTCACGCTCGTACGGTGTGAGATCACGTCCTGTCATCGACCACTGTCAAAACATACAAAGAATCCATTATGTTAGAATTTAAAAACCCATAAACCCTAAACTATCAAACATAGAGAGCAATGCGAAAACACTTACAAAATCGGCCTCAAATGATGCCCACCCGCTGCTCCCCAAGTGGTGCGAGCTCCCTGCCTCTACTCGCGCTATGGATGCCTCCTTTTGTTGCTTCCATTTGTCAGGATTCTCATGCGCTGCTTTCTTCGCATTCTTCCAATCTTCTTTGGCCAGCCAATCTGGTCTGTTCCACCCATGCTTGATTGCTTTTTGCACTTCGGAACGCTTGTGCTTGCAGTATTCGCGCATTCGAACCTTCATCACGTCTTCATTGAAGCTGTCATCCCGTGTTGGAACGAAAAAATTGTCATGAAGCATGCTGATGACTGTCTTCTA
Organism: Adiantum capillus-veneris; assembly: GCF_014529385.1. Classification (NCBI taxonomy): domain Eukaryota; kingdom Viridiplantae; phylum Streptophyta; class Polypodiopsida; order Polypodiales; family Pteridaceae; genus Adiantum; species Adiantum capillus-veneris. The sequence goes on from NC_140947.1 coordinate 122,776,084, forward strand.
AATCATTCGGTACTTCACTCCAGATGTTTAGTATGTAGTGTCTAAACACCTGAGAGCAAAGACCGTGCATGCACGAAATCACCTTCTTGCCTTCATCATCCAAGATGATGCCACCGCTGAAGTCGACGGAGTAAGGCAAGCCCTCTCACCGCTGACGCGTGAACCTGGGTGTCCCGGCAAGGGTCTCTAGCGGCGTATCGATGGGGGTACGGACATCAGGTGTCTCCACTGGAGTCTGAGCCCCGAAGCGAGGAGTGTCCACTGGAGTGACTTCTAAAGGAGTAGCTAGTGGTGTGTAGCTGCTAGGAACGGCAGTCAGCCGTGTAAAACCTAGTGTCGATGGTGATGCCGTGGCTAGTGTCAGGACGGGCAAAGAAGGGGAGGGTAAAGAGCCTCATCGAACACGAGGCGGTGTCAAAGCATCGGCGGCGGCATCTCCACAACAACCACCACCGCCACCACTAGAGGGCCGACGCCTAGATGAGTGTGAAGTTCGTCTCGTCGACACTGAAGCTTCAGAGCACTCTGAGGACTCCGAAACAGAGGGAGATGCAGATGGAGTAGGAACGCGCGATGGTGCACTAGAGTGATGACGCTCCACGTACCATTGTCTCTGCTGGGGTGACAAAGAAGAAAGAAACTCCTTATCATCCATACCTGCATTAAACACACGAACATTTAAACTTAATATTGAATGAATGGAGTAGAAAACATGGACAAGTAGATAGATAGATAGATAGATAGATAGATAGATAGAGAGAGAGAGAGAGAGAGAGAGAGAGAGAGAGAGAGAGAGAGAGAGAGAGAGAGAGAGAGAGAGAGAGGTGCTCGTCGTCCCTGCTTGTGAGAACATACCTAGAGGATACGTACTAGAGTGGACACAAAGACCATTAAATACAATGATGCAATGACGCATATAAATACAATGACGCAATGACGCATTCTGCTTCTATTCAACTTGAGTGATGGAAGAGGCAAGTCGATAACGCGGAATTTTCAATCGAAAGAGAGAGAGAGAGAGAGAGAGAGAGAGAGAGAGAGAGAGAGAGAGAGAGAGAGAGAGAGAGAGAGAGAGAGAGAGAGAGAGAGAGTGCACACAATCAAATCTTGCAGTCGAAAAACCAGGTGGTGGAGTTGTATGTGGCCATGGATTGCCCAGGATGTGAGCGCAAAATCAAAAGAGCGTTATATAACATGGAAGGTTCTTAGAGAGCCAGAGTTTTTACAAAACGTAGCAAAATTGTTCAAATACAATATTTATGGCTTTAAGAGATCTCTCTCTTATCCTCGCATAGCTCAACATAACTTCCTATATCTATAAAGAGCTCTCCGTTTAAACAGATGTCCTTTGTTTCATTTTGTAGATCCTCTACATGCACCCCATAGAGAGTAGCAGCTTGATGTTCGTCTGGCACCACCTCAACGACTTCTGAAGGAGCATCTTCTCTGATCTCCTCCATTGATGCCACTGTGATTGGCACATGGTAGTCTTCATACGTCCGTGCACTAGGAGGGGCTACCTCTATGGCGTACCACTAGTTTGATGCAAACTTTGTAGGATGAAATATCACCTGCCAGAGCCACATAACTTACATGAGAGCTTCCAAGCACATAAAATCTAAAATGGGATGTTAACTATTTACATACTTACTTGTTCACAATGCTCGGGTAGTACGAAAGTGTCTCTTAGGTCAGTCCATTTCTTAGTTGAATCCACCTCAAGAAAACCAGACTCTCCTCTACGCAAAGTAGCGTTGTGACCCTCCATGATTATCTTGAACCATTGCACATCGAACAAGTCTCTTTCTTCGAATGTAAGTCCATGTTACATTCGAAGAAATGCTTGATGCGAGGAAGAAGAGGAAAATGTCGCAAAACCTTTTACGGAATTTTTGTTCCGTGGAGATCTACTTGATATCTCTCGGAATCACATTTCGGACACTTCTCCATGTCTATGTATTCCCCTTTGAAAAGAATGCAGTCATTAGGACAAGCGTGGATCAAATTGTAATCCATCCGCAAGTTTTGCAAAATCGTTTTTGCTTCCTCTTGGGAATCTGGCATCACATTATCAGTTGGTAGTATGTGCTCTTTGAGCAGTCTACACAACATAAAAACACAGTACAATTGTGTAAAATCTATTAGATCATTATACATTTAGAGTTTTATTAAAGTAAACTAATTGTAATAGATCACCTGAAAAGCGTTGTGACGCTAGTGTCACTCCATCCAAACTTTGCCTGCATGTTGAGAAGAACCAGGAGCGCTTTCAATCTAGACACATGTGCTGCATTATACAATGGCGTATCGGCTTCACTTTTCATATCATCATAGATAAGCCTTTCCGAATCCATGATCGTCTCGATCATTTCATCAATCTCGGGCTCAAACATTGCCTTGTTGGGAATGTGGTCTGCATGATCATCCCCCGAGCTTTCAGAGGCTACATTTTGTGGCCTCACATATGGTGCTTGACCAAAGCGCCTGCGAACACGTCTATTGGGTTGCAAGATTGCTGCCTGTTGGCCAGCGTCAGAGTCCGACGAGTTATAATTGGCAACAACTCGATCTATAATAGATGGATCGAACTCGCCAAATTTGCGAATGTGCTGCAAAGAAACGCGTCTTGTCTGTCGCACAGCATGCTTGCATTGATTACAAGGACATAAAATCCTCGTTGACGGCCCCACATCCTCGTTTCGGTTGGACGGCCCCACATCCTTGTCACTACTCATAATGAGGGCAAAAATATTATAACCTGGACAACAAATTTAATCTTTTATTGGCATTCTTCGTCTTTTATCTCTCTCTGTCTCTCTCTCCCTCTCTCTCCCTCTCTCTCTCTTTGTTGACACTGTAAACTACCTCACATTCTCTAGTCATGTCCAATCCCCACACACCTCGGTCTAGAGGTGCACAGATATGAGAGCAACTGGGTTATAATCTCGTCTTTATTGGTCAATGCCTATATTTGTGGGTACAAGAAATCTACACACCCACGTCTACATGATAGTGTATGTAGTGGACAAAACCCCTTTGCCTCTTCTATGGCTGTAGCATTTCACAGCATCTTAACTCTTTTCACAGTAGATCTTTTCACCATTCGTCTAGCTCTAATTTTTTTACCGTTATCTCGAAGTTAGACTCTAATATAAAAACTCAATCGAAAATCTTATCTTAAATCTAACCTAATTGAACATTTGGTGATTCGCTCCATTGAAGGGTAAAAGACATACCAATGGGGCTACTAGCTCTGTAGATGTGAATGGGCCTCACATATACAAATACTTCAATGCAAGAGTTTAATACTAGCTTTGATGGGACAAAATCCTCCTCGAAGCTGGTCCAACCGCCACTCCCCGTCTTGATGCAAACTCTTGTTGTGTCACTTTGCTGCCATCGCCTGTCTGGATTGGTCGTCCTCTCCTCCCTGGGGGGTGGCCGTTGGGCCAGCTTCGAGGAGGATTGTCATAAATCTAATATCTAACCAACCCAAATGATTTTCTCATATTAAATTGATCACTTAATGTGGGAGAATAAATGGGAACAAGTGTTAAGATATAGATATGTGCTTATAGATCTATCTCAACACGGGGCCAATAGTAAAGGGGCCCAAATGGGAGATGGTCTATCAAGAGCAAAGCTAACCAATGGAGCATAAGACCTTAGGGTTAGCTTCATTTAAGACCTCCAATAATGTGTGTAAAAGTCCTTTGACCTTAGAGCTTGAGGTGGGAACCCGGCCCAAGCTCAAGGTGCTTGTCGTGCTTGAGGTGCTTGTCCTGCTTGAGGTGCTTGATTAAGATGATTGAGGTGCTTGACTGGATCCATGCTTGAGGTGCTTTACTTGGTGCATGATTAAGGTGCTTGAAGTGCCTTGAGAAGCTTGCCTCAGATGCTTGTGGGAACACCCCCTACTTCAAGTGCTTAGTCATGCTTGATGACTAAGGGGCTTGCTCATCCAAAGTCAAAAATATCCCTACAAGGAGGGGGGCGAGCCTACAAGGGGGGGGGGGGGATGAGAGAGAACACACACACACACACACACACACACACACACACACACAAGGGAAGCCCCAGCTTGAAGAGGCAGCAAGGACACTTGTCAAGTTCCTTCCCATGTTGCCCTCATGGTGTGCCTGAAGCCTATTGGTTGGCCACCTAAGGGGTCCAATGATAATTTAGGATATTTAATTAATTGATTTTGCATTTATCAAGTCCTCTATCTCAAAGGGGAAAGGGGGACACTTGTCCCAAGGCTACCCATGTTGCTTGTAATGGCTCCTGCTTGTGATTGGCTAGGCCTGGAGGGGTCCAATGATCTTCAAGCATGAGCTACAAGGGGGGGTCGACCCAAGCAAGCTAGGGGGGTGCTTAGGGGGTATACTCACCCACACACACTCACAAACACTCTCATTGTGTACTATGCAAAGTGCAAGAGCTCCCTCTCTTTCTCCAAGCAAGTAGAGGTTGAGAGCCTACACCAACACTCTTGGCTATGGAGTGCAAATCCATCCAAGAGCCATGCTTCAATGCTTGAGCTTGCCATCTATTTATTCTTCATTACTATGCTATTATGTATGCTAGCACAAGAGTTATGATAAGTGAGGAACTAGCTCTTTCTCGTATGAAATGTTTCTTCTTCCTCTTCCCTACCCTCATTCCCTGCTAGCTCTCTCCACCTTCGAAGGTGTTTGAGGTCTTGGGACTGAGGCTTGGTATAGTTAAAGCTTTCTTCAAGTTTAGGTTATGCTATGATGGTGATGCATGAATCTTTCCATCTTCATTGCTTCACCTAGGTCGCAAGGAACACAAAGAATGTATTGTAACAAGTCTCTCTTTATGGGAGAAATCATAATACAAATGCCTATTGGAGGGGGGACCGGCTCCACATAAATCCGGTCCTCAACTGTTGTCATGTTCTCTAAATTCTCTCTCTTGCAAAAGTATTTTCCATGCCAAGTTAACTAATTGCTATAATTATGTTGCTATCTTCAATTATTGTTGAGCCAGCAGAGGATCACACCCACATTTTTGCTCACACTCATCATTTTGTAACCATTGATTGTAATAAATGTCTTTTCGACATTTATTTTGAATTGAGCCATTCATTAAGTAACGGGACTCAATTGAGTTTCCAGCTTGTAATCCCGAAGTAATTTCACTTGCTGATGTAATTAGTTAGAGATGTTCTCACCTCCAAGGCTGAGGTATATAAGCCAAAGTTTTTGTAACCTAAGAGGATTCAGATTATTAATCAAAGTGAGTTTTTGAGCGCCATGACTGTGTCTGAGAGAGAGTGAGAGAGAGAGAGAGAGAGTCTTATCTACTTGCTACGCGAGCTACGGAGCCGCCATTGGAGAAGCGACACCGCCATTGTGTTAGCAACGGCGAGAGCTACGCACAGATACCAAGAGTGCGCGCTATCGGCTTCTATGTGTGGTAAGTTCCTACGAGCTTTGGTGTGAGTTTTCTTTCAACTCGTGTGTCGGAATGGAGCGTGCAGCATATCTATAGAACTACAACGAGTAGAGCTACACATTGGTACCATCGGGGTCAAAATTTGATCACCTGTATTTTTCGGCCTGTCTTCATACGCGCGTTTACCGCACGGAGTGGTTATAGGTTGATTTTGCAGTTCAAGTCTTTAGGGTGTTGTTCTTACCTAGTGTATAGACTTCCCCTTGAGTTTGAGATCGATTCAATGATTCTAGATCCTGTTTCGTATAGCATTTGTTCGTAGTAAGGATTTCAGTCACTTGCGTATTTTAGAACTTAGATTTGATTTCCTTAGTAGTGATTGTCATTAGAAGGTCGAGTAGGTGATTCGACACCCACCTAGTTGTTTCCATGCGCTTGAGGGTCAAGCTTCGTCCTCGTCTCACAAATTCTGTTGTTGGTTGAGTTCTCGCTATTTAGCTTCCGCTAGCGGCGTAACCGCCTTAACATTTGGCGCCGCTGCCGGGGACGAGAGCCCTAAGTAGGTGACCTTAGACTAATCCTACGAGGTGAGTCGTATAAACTACTTTGTATACTTTAGTTAGAAAAGATCTAGGAGTGGTGGACTCCGAAGATCTCGAGGGATACTAGGAAGTGGGGTATTCCTGGGTCTTCCGTGTTGACAGTATTTTTAGTTTAGCTTAGATTTGTTTGTTGTTTTGTTGGTGTTGAGTAGTTGTTGATAGAAGAAGAATTTGCTAGTCCGTGAGTGGCAGTGGATCTCTTTAAAATCACAATTACCAAACCCATTTTATGATTAGGAATACCTTAGGTAGGACTTCATTTGATCCTGATCTAGAGCTAGTAATCATTGGAGTATTTGCTTGATATGGTTGATTGCATGTTAGATCACTAAACCGTCGAGTTAGTAGTGAAACTTGCAATAAACAAAAGTCAGAGAAATTTTCTGTGTATCTGGGAGTTGCTGAGCACTAGAGAAAGCTTTAGGAAGGATTCTGTGCCAAAAAACTGGAAATCTGCAACTTTAGACATCATACGCGTATGATGTCTAAATGACCAAACAGAGACCAAAACAGAAATTTTGACTTTACCAGAGTGTTCAAAAGGGGGGTTATACCCTAATTTCAACTTAAAACAAAAGCATTAACACTCAAAGAAACCCAAAAAGACAAGTAGGAGTCCAAGAAACGCAAAGAATAGGAAATTTTGGATTCAGATCTTGTTTTTACTTTCAAACCTGACAAAAGCACTTGAAACTCAATTATAAACATTGGAGAAGGCTTAAGACCAAGAATAGTCAAAATCTGGGACAAAAGTCATCATACGCGTATAATGTCTTTTAGCACATCCACTGCTTATTTTTGATATTTGACCTGACAAGATTGTTACAAACACTGTAGAAAGCAAAAATATCAAGTCTTGACCCAAATTGATGAAAAAGACATCATACGCGTATGATATCTTTTACCTAATTTTGGACATATTTTGATACTTTGCCAACACAGATCCATTGTAATAGCTGTCTAGAGGTTATATTTCAAGTTTCATCCCATTTGGATCATAATTGACCCAAAACAAGTCAAAAGCGGAAAATTGCCAAGAAAAACCTAAATTAGCTATAACTTGCTCAAACAGAGTTCAAACTGAATTTTGTGAGTGGAAAGAGCATAAGGGGGCTACTGAGAGTGAGCATAACCAAAATACTCCAAATCTGTGAAAAAAGACATCATACGCGTATAATGTCTTTTTCAACATAACTGCAACAAAATTCTCACTTGATGAAACAGAAGTTGTCCAACTGACAAGATTAAACAATTGACCAAGTATCAATCAGTTTGGATCAATTCTGACCATAAAAACTTGGGAAAACAAATTGCCGAGACGGAGAAGTTAAAGTCCTTTAGGGGAATTGATGAATTTGAGATCGGGCAGGAATCTCCAGAATAACCAACCAAAACAAGGGGAACAAGCAAGTGTTATATCAACCGAGGGAAGTGTAAACCAAAGTTGGGTGCAACCATTAGAGCCGATCTTTGAAGGAAGTGTTTCTGATACTTCTTCGGAGAGATCTTACGATATTTTCACCGAACACTTGGAACACTTGAACCTGAACAACAGAGAAAATATGGCAGCAGGATCATCAAACCCTTCCGCCACAATGAAGCTATTGTTTATAAAATACCAGTACGACAATGAGCAAGGTGCCAAGATCTACAAAGATGGAATGGACCGCTATTGTGTAGAGATAGAGGAGAGACCTAGTGAGTTCAAGGACTTAGTGCCTGTGAGCTATAGCGGAGATAGATATCTAGCTGACGAGGGTACCATGTACTTGGTAGTCCTAAAACCTAACATTGTGGACAAGTGGGGATTGATGGGCACCAAAGCCAAAGTAGATGAAGAACTCGAGGAGAAAGCACCAATAATGAACTTCCCTGATGCGAGGTTAAGAAGAGAGAATGAAACTACAAGGATCAACACTGATAACATCTATGTGGGGCTATACAAATATAATAATGGGGAGCAAGATCTCTATTATAGATGTGAAGAACCCTACACCGGAGAGTTGACAGACCAAAAAAGACTTTATGTCTTTACCTACACAGAGGGATCGGAAGTGAAAATTGCCGCTTACGACAAGTATGGGAGGCAATACTCAACAATGGGCAAGAAAGAATTAGAAGGATATACATACTTTGGGGGACCACTACATCAGTATTATGTTACTTCTAGCTCACAAAGACCAGCAACAACAAATGGAGTGCAAAACCCAATGACGGCAGGAGGACAAAGAACTCAGGCTGCTGACTCTTTCAGTCAACCTTAGTACTCGAAGCCTGGACCAATGGGATCATTACATTCCAGAGAGTCAATGGATACGAATCGAGGTAGTGCAGTTCCAATCCCCACATATACCACTCCAGGTCCAAGGTTCGAAGCGGAACCATCACAGTTACCTCCTAGTAGTAGATTCAGGGCAGGGGAACCGACAAGGATAACCCATGAAGTCCATGATGCTAGAGAAAGCTTTAGCCGGGACACAGGAGCAATGAGATTGGTAGCAGACCATAGACGTATGAGACCATCTCAAGTAGCGAAGTGTATGCCAAAGAAGTATGGTGGTTCAGGAGATCCGTATGCCCATGTGTCACTCTTTAAGCGAGCTGAGTAGATAATAGATTTCCATACACAATACGAGGGATTTGGTCTTACTCTAGAAGGTATGGCATTGACATGGTTTCAACCACTGAACATAGGGGGATTCCATGACATTGACCATTTGCTAAGAGAGTTTGCTGAGGAATTCTCAAAACGAGGGATTAAGCACAATACGGTCTCACAAATATATGCTTTTAAACAGAGAGAACACGAAAAAGTGAAGGAAGCTTCACTTCGCTTCAAACAATACATTGAGAGATGTCGAGTACGTGAACGACCACAAGATGACAGACTATCTGTTCTCTTTATTGAGGGACTGAGAAACGACACTCTCAAGAAGGACTTGCACTTGAAAGCTTGTACAAGTTTCGAGCAAGTAACGAGAGAAGCATTGTACTTAGTGGATAACTGTACGGTTTTTGGAGAGGTGTCAGCGGATACAGATTTTGCATCCAGTAGCTCTTCCTCCGTAGTGAGCGAGACTACCGCTAAAAAGAATGTTCAAACAACAACCATGCCAAATGTAGAGCGAATGATAGAAGATGCTCTAAAAAGGATGGCACCATACCAAAAACCATTGCCAAAACCACTGAAATGGTGTGCGATTGAACAAAAATGGACAAACCATTCAACAGAGGAGTGCTATTACAACAAAGGGTATGTAAGGGAGCGTCAGTATGCACCTCCTGCTCAATTAGCACCACCTCAAGTACATCCAGTACCTCGATACCCAACGGGAAATGTACCAGGACCTATGGGGATAGAAAGACCGCAACCGGTATTGGGACAACAACCACCTTTACCAGGAGCAAGATCAGTGGGCATTAGATATGCACCAACCTTAGAGAATCAGGGAGAACAAGCCCTAGTGCCTGTTCAAGCCTATTACAAAGAATCTGGTGCACCCATGTCTCCAACTGTGTATTACCCACCAGAAGAACCCAAACAACCAGAACCATGGGGCATGATTGGGAATGTTGGAATACCAACAGTTACAAGTGCTTCTGATGAAGAGAGGTACAATTTGGACGCAAGAACATTGATGTTCATAGCTCATGGAAGGTTAACAGGACAAAGACCATCCTATCCACAAAGGACTAATCAAGTGGGACCAAGACCAACACTAGGACCTTGTTACAAGTGTGGAGGTGACCATCTGATGAATGTTTGTCCACATACGGAAATCATTAGAATTAATGTTTATTGCACTGAGTGTGGGGTTACTCACTTCATTGAGGATTGTTCAAAGAATCCAAACAAAGTGCAAAAGATGACATTGAATATGCTAGAAACTATTCCTACCAGCAGTGGGTCCAAAAATGAAACTCTGATACCAACGCAAGTTGTTACTAGAGCTCAAGCTAAGAAAACCACTAGAGAACCTGAGAATGGAAAGTTAGCGACTGAAGTGGTTAGTCAAGGACCGCGGAGTCAGAGAAACACATGGAAAGCTAGAAAAGCACGCATGAAGTTGAGAAAAGAACGTGAAGACGCTATTCTAGCTGAGGAACTAAAGCAAACGAAAGAAAGATTAGAAAAACTTGAGAGTCAAAACGGGAAACGAGAGATGAGCCCGGAAAGAACGAAACAAAAGAGTTTTAAAGAAACAACGAGCTTAAGCTCAGGGGGATCATTGCTAGTTGACAAAGTACACGAACCATTGGACGCACTGATGAGAGATTACGAAGCTAGGTTGAAGAACAACCAAACACAAGAACAGAGGTGGATGACATACCCAAACGCGGAATTGAAAAAGCAGAGACTTGAAATGTGCCAGAGAATGATCGAGACTGCACAAGCCTTATTAGAACCACCAAAAGAAACAATGAATTGTGGAACGGAAAACCCAATTCAGGAAGAGACTATTGTTTCACGGGTAGCTGAAAAGACTCCCAGTGCACAAAAGCCTGAAAATACACACAAGGATGACCGCATAGTGTTGAACACAACCGATCAGGAGATAGAGAGTTTTCATCCAGTCATACAGAGGTCTTACGGAAGAGATGAGGATTACAATGAATTTTGGAAACAAGTGAGAGAGGCAAACTTTGCAAACGAGCTAAGTTGCCAAGCTAATCAGACAAATTGGGAAAAGGACATCAGGAATCCTCCCATAGTGGAATTTGAGGCAGGATCTCAAGTGGACTTGGATCTGCAATCTTACTGGGGAGATGGGGGCTCTGTTAGAACAATGGAGAGCAAACCTCATTCACTGAATACCTTACCTTCATACTTAGGAGAGTATGAAGCAAAATCCGAGATTAGAGCACTTCCCTCACGAAGAATTTCATCAGAAAAAGTCATGGACTCGCAAGGATTGGTAGAGATCTTGTCAACACCAGTGACATGCACTATCACTCTAGCTGAGCTTTTGAGGCTAAGACCACATATGTGGACCACTGTAGGAAAATGCTTGGAGAAATTTGGGATAAAAGACCCAACATCGAGACTGCAAGAGGGTATACAAGAGCTGAGAAAACCACAAAAGAACGCTAAGCCTGTACCCTTAAACAAGGTCGGAGAGTATTGCGAAGGTGAAGAGGGGAATACAACCTTACCAGTTGAATTCCAAGGAGTGAACACGATGGCAATACTAGACAGCGGAGCTGGGGTAGCCATTGCTACAAAAAAAATCTGGAAAAAATGGGGGAAACCAGCAATAAGGAAGACTAGGTTGAAACTCCAATTTGCAGATGGACACATGGAGAAACCTATGGGGTTATTAGAGAAAGTCGTAGTAACTTCTTGCGGCATTGAATACGAACATACTTTTGCTATTGTCGATTTTGGCAAGGAGAATAACTATGATATCATACTGGGAAGACCATTCATGAGACATTTGAAAATGGTCCAGGATTGGGGCTACGATCACATATACCTGAGAAATATGGAAACCACTACACGTGTGAACCTGAAAGACCATAGCTACAAAGATGTGAACCGAACACCGGTAGAGGAGTTTGATTCAGCTACTTTGGCGGGATCCAAATTTCCAGCTTGGTTAGGTAAGCCCAAGGAGTTATGGATGTGTGGAGCTTCGAAATGTGGAAGTCTGAGGCGAGAAGAATGTGTTTTAGAAAGGGCTATCGAAGACGAAGCTTATATAGGAGAACCCTTTCCAGAGGACACGCTTGAACCATTAGAATGGACACACATTCTAGCAACCCTAGATGTTTGTGCAATTCCGGATGGTCCCACAACAAAATTTTGCGACAAGGACGGGTACGACGTGGTTCCGTACTTCATGCTGAGAACTATACTCGAAAAAGAAACTCATAGAATAGATGACCTGGAAAAGCTAGACGAGCTTCACCTAAAAGCAGTAGCTTCTATCTACGCTCAAAAAAGGCGACAAAAGGAATTTTTTGATAAGCATGTGCGGACTAAAGAGTTTAAGGTTGGGGACTATGTCCTAGTTTACACTCTGAAACAGCATGCTAAGAAGCTTAAAAAGCGAGGGATGGGACCTCTGGTGATTAAAGATCTATCACCAAGTGGAGCCGTCAAGCTTGCTACATTAGACGGAGAAGAAATGCCCAATTGGATTAGTGGATGCCGAGTGAAAAAGTATCTTTTGCCGCTAACCCAAGACATGCTTCTCAAAATACATCACGAAAAGCTGCGTGTCCAGAAAAAGAAAATGATTTTGGAGGAAGCGCAAGCCGAGGCGAAAGAAAGAATGGAGAAAAGAAGACTACTGCGTCAGAAACAACGCAATGAAGGAGCAATACGAATAAACGTAGTCAGTATAACAGAAATGGATAATGACAAAGAAGAACCCATCATTGAATGCAAAGTAGGAACCAACCAAATCAAAGCCAGAGCACTATTGGATTCAGGAGCTCAAACTAACCTACTTTCACTCAGTTTGTACAGACAATTGACAAATGACACTAAATTACAAACTACCAAGCAAGAGTTAAAGAGTTACTCTGAGAATTCAATCAAAACTGTCGGATGCACAGTTTTACATATACAGATTAACCAGTATGTGTATCCTCATATGTTTTACGTGGTTGAAGACCAAGCTACACAACAACCATTATTGCTAGGACAACCATGGTAGAAGCAATACAATGCAATGATTGATTGGAGTTCTAAATCAGTGCTTATCAAATACGAAGGTGAAAGTCAATCAGTTAAGTTCACCAAAGGAGAAGAGCCAACTCCAAAGGACGAATCCAAAGACAAAGGTAAACAACAACCAGAGAAAAAGAAGAAGCAATGGCAACCAAAAGTTTCTATACAACCGGATTACTCTTCAACGAGGAATTCTCAACAGTGGATAAGGAAGACAAGCAATAATATAACAGCTCAACCTTGGGAAAAAACGGAGTCAAAGTTGGTATGGAGACCAAAAAAGGTTGTGCCAGAAAACACAAAGGTGGAAAACAGAGTCTTCAATACCAGACAACAGAGTGATTCCAGACAAGCAAGGACAGTGAAATAGATCTGGATTCCAAAGAAGTTCATGACGGCACAAAGCTATAGCAAGCAAATTTGGATCCCAAAGATTTGTAAACAGGAACTCCCTTCAGTACAATCAACGGAAACTCCTAGGTATTTCAAGTCGAGGAAATCAACACAAAGAACAAAGCAGGTTTGGGTCGCAAAGAGTTTGTGGCAAGCACAAGTGAAGCGGAAGCAGATTTGGATTGTAAAAAAGAACAACAAAGTAACGAAGAATCCATCTACTGATTCTACTACCGAAGTGCCAAAACCAACCCAAAACCCGACCACCAATCCTTCAATCAAACAAAGAGCAGCTTTATTGGAAAGACTGTTGTATCATCGCTCTACAATTGCATGGGGAACTTATGACCAAAACAACTACAATGCTTCGCCCACAGACACTTCATAGTCGTCCGGGAGGACTCAGACTAGGAGGGGGGGAGGTATACAGGTATACAGGAGCTACAAAGCAGCTACAAGCGACAAACACAAAGAAAAACCAAAAATTATATTACAAGGGCAGTGTCTTACATGATTTTGTAATTTTTATGTTTGATTGCAGATATTGATAATATTTATGCCCTTATATACCTTGTTTTGCAACAAGAAGAGATCAAATGATGAATTTGGGTCTCTAGACGTGTAAATATCATTAAATAAGAGTGCGTTTGGAGCTAAAAAGTGGTAATCCAAGTCCAGAAATCACAAATAAGTGTGTATTCATATACACAGGGTTACCAGCTATTTATCGTGTATGCTTGGAAATTTTTGGCTTCAATTTGCTATTTTCCTTTATTTTTTATGATTTTCTTAATAAAAGTAAAAGAAAAATAAAAAAGCAGGTGAAATGAGATCGGAAAAAAGAAAAGAATAGACGGTGATGGTCCTAATGACAAGGGCAACCCATGGTAAAAATTGGGTACAATTCTGAAAAAGTTGCGGAAAGCTCGAAATGACAGAATTTTGGCAAAGTGGACAGATTTCTCAGAAACAGGTCAAACGGAGTCCAAATTGAGAAATTTCAAATCCTAAAGTGCATTTCACGACGAGATAGGAGCACATGTCAAATTTGGTAACAAGTGACCCGGGAAGTCCGAAGTTAAGTATTTTTCACTTCACTTTCAAGCTCATTTCCACTATTACCTTCTTGGAGAGAGCATAGAGCACACAGGAGCATCCGACCTTCTACCGCCTTCTACGACTGCTACGAGAGCTCAGAGGACACCAGACATGAGAGGTAGACTCGTTGCCATAAGCTTTTGATGCTTATCGTCAACTTTTATCGCGAAAACTGACTAAAACCAAGAAACAAGAGCAGACGGGGAATGGGAAAGAACGCTAGGTAGGGGCACAACCGCCTAACCAAACCTTGCAAGAACTTAGAGGTGGGTTACCCTAACATAGAAGATGGGTTTCTAACACTCAAAGCTCGAGAAAGAACGACGTGAAAAACCCTAGGTCAACAGAGCCTGCAAGAGGCAAACAGGAAAAAGTTGTCGAAACGACACAAAACTTCTCAGGAAGCTTAACAACATCGAGGACAATGCAACCATGGAGTATCTCCGAGTTTGGATCACCAAAAGTAGGTCGGAACAACCGATTTGGCTGCGGACACACAAAGCGTCATTTTGGCATAACGGCTAAAATTGACGACCAAATGACATGAAACTTCACAAGCAGCTTCAAATATACATGGATGACTTATGTTTACAAGCAAAACCCAAAAGAAAGCTGATTCACTTACCGATGGTGAAAAAGACGCTTTCGGGCAACCAAATGGAGAAAGATGGAGAACGGGGAGCCAAAGTCAAGTTCAACCAAATAGGTGGCTTCACAACATATCCAATGAGCTGGAAATGCAACTCTCGAGAAGAAAAGTTGAAGAAATTCAACTCCAAGGCAAAAAGACGACTTCGGAGACTGAAATGCCTATAAGGGGGCTTTTTAGCTAAACTGATGACTTTTTAAGTTGAAAACTAGTTAGCAGGGCTTAGGGCACTAGCACAAAGCATTCTTTGCACAAAAAGACCAACATTTCAAGAAAAGACATCATACGCGTATGATGTCTCACAGCATGATTTTCACATCCATTTCAACATTTGAGTGCATAGCCTCATTCCACATGATAATCACATCCTATGAACCAAGTATCATGAGAATCGGAGTTAGAAAACCCAAGGAAACCAAAAAGACGCAAAGTAGGCCATAAAATTGATTTTTGGTCCTAATTTTGTTAAAATAACTCCAAACTCATTGAAACTTTGTAGGATTGTTGATTAACACATCTATAAGCTATCTGGAACCAAAAAGCACCATTTTGACATAAAAGACATCATACGCGTATGATGTCTATTTGCACTTACAGAGCCAAAACTGCTCATTTGTCATCATACATCCATTATATATATCTAATACATGCTACATATGAAATTTGGAACCATTTGGTCAAGAGGATCACCCCATTAGACCAATTGAGGAAAAATCCTTCACCTAAAGCCTATTTTTGGCCCAAATCCAACATACTCAAGTCCAAACCAAGATTTGAGTAGATATAGTCCTTCACTAGTACATGGGGAGTCCACAGAACCAATCCCATGCAAAATTGATGAAAAAGACATCATACGCGTATGACGTCTCCAGAGCCATTTTTAGCCCAAAATCTATCCAAACTTCATAAATCCACTGAATAAGCCTATCTAAAGCCAAATCCAAGCTTATAGAGAAATTTGGTCCAAAAATACACTAAAAAACATCATACGCGTATGATGTCTCACTATGTGATTTTGGCACCTCAGGGCTTCAACCACCAAACAGAAGTGATCTACATGCCATTTGAAGGTGAACCACCAAGTTTTATCCAATTTGGATCATAAAATCCAATTCCCTTTCAAAATTTTGCCAAGAGCCTGAACTGGACTAAACTGGCCAAAACTTGACCAAATGGGATCCAAACTCAAATCCAAGCATATGATACTCATGTATACACTATCACTTACAAGCACAACCAATATGAAGTCATTTTGACACAAAAGACATCATACGCGTATGATGTCTCCAGCATGATTTTGAGCCTAGTTTGCATATTTTTTCACCTACCCTGCATCCTTAGGCCCTGAATAGCTCATGTTTCAATTTTCAAGTCATTTGAATAGTTAAAAGCTTCATTTCGGCTTTCAGTACTAAAAAGACGCTAACTTCTGAAATTGGAGTTACAGGATCCATGGATTCCGCCAAGTCATCAGCAACAAAGAGAAAAAGACCGACAATCAAAGATGCTCTTGCAAAAGCAGAACCCTTTGACATTCCAGCAGAAACCCTCAAGCCAACCAAAACTTGGGTGGAGGAAGCAGTATTGGAGAAAGAGGGAATAAAGATCTACCAGGGGACTTTCAGAGATCCTCAAGGGCAAGCGGTGGATATACCGATGATCCCACAAGAATTGGTGGATTATAGTAGTTCAGAGAACATCAACAGGTACTTGGAAAGGGCAGACTTGCACAGATTCTTCACCTCGAGACCATCAGGTGTAGATACAAGAAGAGTGTATGAGTTGGCAACCTCCATTCAGAAGGATGGGAAAGCCACATTGACAGCAATAGATGGAGAGAAAGTAGAGGTACAGATCACTCCACAGCTCATTGCAGATGCATTGAAGCTGCACAACAAAGGGAGCTCTGTCAGGGAAAGAAGGGAGGCTATAGAGGTTTATGGGTCCAAGAAACAGAATGCAACCTATGGGGATATGGCAGACCAAAGAGCGGCAACCCTTTGCCGACTGTACAACCAGTTTCTGCATATTTGCAGTAAAAGACCGCAAAAGTATACGACACCACCAAATGCCATTGCAACTACCATCACATGGGCATTGAAGAGAAATATGCCAAAAGAGGTGAATTACGCTCAACACATCCACGAGCAAGTAATTGCCATGCACAACGAGAAGCCAAAGTATATAGGAGGAGCTGAAGTTCTGACAAGAATAGCTTATGAAGCTATTGGAGCCAGAGATCAATGGCCAAAGGTTCCCTCCACGAATGAGTGGCTTAGAGAAGCAGATGAGGAGGAAGAACCGCCTGAAGTATCCAAGAGGGCGTCCACAAGAGCACGCAGCAAACTAGAAATAGTTTCAGAACCTACAGAGGATGTGGATGAGCCGCTTATGAAGAAAGCAAAGAAGAAGGTTGCTCCCAAGCAAACCAAAAGTCAGAAAGCGGCAAGAATGGAAAGACTAGTGGAGCAGTTTAGAGCGGAAAGAGCTCTAAAGGGGGACTTTGAAGAAAAGTGGGTTCCAGACCCCACTAAAGTCGGAACTAGGTCAGCCAGGCCACATGTTGATCAATATGATCAATATATTAGAGCTTATGAGGAGTCAGAGGCTATACTGGAGCAGCAACCTGTCGAGCCTTACACTGAAGAGGAAGTACAACTTTTAAAAGCTGAGCTGAAAAAGGACGACAAGGGGAAGAAGAAAGTAGATGAGTCTACTGAACCTCAAGAGAAAGACGGGCAAGCAAACAAAGGGAAAGCTAAGATGACTGAGGACAATCAGCCCTCCTTTACTGATGTACCAAGCCCGAAGAAGACGGAAATCATTGTGGAAGAGACCACAGTAGAGATGGACACGGTTGGTATGGAAAAGCCGGGGGCCGAAACCAAGGAAAAGGAGATAGATCCAATTCAGCAAAAGAAAAACGATTATGAGGATCTGGTAGCGATAGGGTACACTGAAGAAGAGGCCCTTGAGACAGTTTATGGGATCACCCTACAAAAACAAGATGATCGAAGGGGGACAGAGGAAAAAATAAAGAGTACAAAAGAGAGTGAAGAGAAACTGGACGAGCAGAACGTACTAGAAGAGTCGAAGCCAGTGGAGGTGGTGGCAGAAAAAGCTTTAGAGTTGACAGAAGAAGATGAAAAAGACATGCACATGGTGCATGAACTGCTCAGCAAGATCAAGGAAAGATCCAAGGCAAAGGAAGTGGAGATTGAGACAGCCAAACAAAGGGAAGCCGAGTTGCAGAGGAAATTAAAGAATGCTATGACTGAATCTGAAAGTCATAAAGCATCACTCTACGACGCGGAAAACGAGAGAGACGGCTTGATACTCCAGCTAGCCGAGGCTTCAAGAGAAGTAACAAGTGCACAGGAAGCAAGGGAGCGGATGGAAGACGACTTGGAGGCGGCTAAAGATGAGCTCATTGAGCTAAGGGAAAGAGTCGAGCTCCAAGAAAGAAAAATCACTAGACTCAGGACTACCCCTAGAGCTAGCAGAGCAGGAACCGATCAAGAGGGAGCTCTTGTACCAGCTCTGGAAGACCAGGTCCGAAGCTTACAAAGAGAGCTAAGATTAGAGCAAGTGCAAAGGTTGCACATTGCGGAGGGATCATTGGAAGCAGAGGAGAGGCTCACTTTAGAAAATCAAACACTAAGAACAGAGAATGAGACCCTCCGCAAACAGCTCCAAGATCTACAAGAGCAACAAAGAAGAGAGACAGAGACACCACAAGAAGAATCAGGTGGAGCAGCCATAGAGCTACCAGAAACTGGAGAGGCAACCACAATTGAAGATCCAGCCCCAGTTCAAGAGGTGGCCTCAACTTCAGGAATCTCTGAAGAAGAAGAACAAAGGCTCCATGACCAAATAGAAAAGTCAGCAGAGGAGAGTGCCAAGGCGGAAATGGAATGGGAGAGGAGACTCCTAATCTCCATTAGACTTCAGGGACTAGACACAAAAGTGCTCCATGAAGAGTGGATGCAACCCAGCCTGCCTTTCCCTTTGATGAAGTTTGAAGTGATAAAAACGAAAAGGAGAATAGAGGAGGAGCAGTATGTCACTCTTTAGGAAGGCGACATCACAAAAGAGGAACAATCAAAGAAGATTGTAGATTCGCAGCCTAGATGGAGGAAAGGTTGGCTGAACAAATACCCAGCCTACCTCATCTACTTGGTGGAGGCACCAAAGGAGATTCGGGAGAATGCAACCTTCTGCCCGGTGCCAAGAGTCAGAAGCTGGAAAGAGCATGGCAGGATTGCAGAAAAGAAGCCAAATTGGCTTAATTACCCCAGGATGCCAGGACCAAAGGCAGGAGAGAGAATAGGTAAAGCCTACATGGTGAAAACCCTAACGGGCACCATCAAGCTCTTTACTGGCTCTCCTGACCTTTCGTGTCAGATGCTCAAGAAAATTTGCAGGACTCTCTTAGCTTGCATTGAAGTGATCGCGCCAGATAAAGCCACGACCTCGAGTCTACTATCGACGGCCGACACAGTGACTGATATGATGTATGATCTTTCATTGCAGCCTTCTCCAAAAGTGTTGCACCTCCTATACCAGAGGATTATGTTTTTGCCTAGCTTCCACATGCAAACATTCGAAGAAGCTTTCTACACCGGCTTTTTCACCCACGAAAGTAAAATATTCGGCCCAACCTTGACCATCGGCAACCTACGATACGAATCACATTTGCAGATGCTCAAGACAACAAGACTTTATTGACCAATCATAAAATTCATGTCAGGGACGACATGAACGCGGAGGGGGGGAGTGTTGAGCCAGCAAAGGATCACACCCACATTTTTGCTCACACTCATCATTTTGTAACCATTGATTGTAATAAATGTCTTTCCGACATTTATTTTGAATTGAGCCATTCATTAAGTAACGGGACTCAATTGAGTTTCCAGCTTGTAATCCCGAAGTAATTTCACTTGCTGATGTAATTAGTTAGAGATGTTCTCACCTCCAAGGCTGAGGTATATAAGCCAAAGTTTTTGTAACCTAAGAGGATTCAAATTATTAATCAAAGTGAGTTTTTGAGCGCCGTGACTGTGTCTGAGAGAGAGTGAGAGAGAGAGAGAGAGAGTCTTATCTAGTTGCTACGCGAGCTACGGAGCCGCCATTGGAGAAGCGACACCGCCATTGTGTTAGCAACGGCGAGAGCTACGCACAGATACCAAGAGTGCGCGCTATCGGCTTCTATGTGTGGTAAGTTCCTACGAGCTTCGGTGTGAGTTTTCTTCCAACTCGTGTGTCGGAATGGAGCGTGCAGCATATCTATAGAACCACAACGAGTAGAGCTACACATTGGTACCATCGGGGTCAAAATTTGATCACCTGTATTTTTCGGCCTGTCTTCATACGCGTTTACCGCACGGAGTGGTTATAGGTTGATTTTGCAGTTCAAGTCTTTAGGGTGTTGTTCTTACCTAGTGTATAGACTTCCCCTTGAGTTGGAGATCGATTCAATGATTCTAGATCCTGTTTCGTATAGCATTCGTTCGTAGTAAGGATTTCAGTCACTTGCGTATTTTAGAACTTAGATTTGATTTCCTTAGTAGTGATTGTCATTAGAAGGTCGAGTAGGTGATTTGACACCCACCTAGTTGTTTCCATGCGCCTACGGGTCAAGCTTCGTCCTCGTCTGACAAATTCTGTTGTTGGTTGAGTTCTCGCTATTTAGCTTCCGCTAGCGGCGTAACCGCCTTAACAATTATGTCTACCCGCTATGCTCACAAAATCATTTCTTGAAAGTACTCTCATTAAATTCCGCTACTCTCAAATTGAATAGGCAAATTCCATTACATTGGTATCAGAGCATTTGGTTTCTCTTTTCTTGCTTAAGAAGAGAGGTCCTTAAGTAGCCTATAAATGGTTGATGTTGTTAATTATAATAGAGTAAGTGGAACTGGGATCTAATATGGGTTTTGTTAAGCCCACTATGTGGGAGATGGTGAACACCTCAGGAGCTTTGGACTTAATAATGGAGTCATTTTAGACTTGCCTACGGCTTTACCATTATTGAGCCATAAGAAGTCCGAAAGGAGCTAGCCCTTGGCAACTCTGCTATGTTAGACCTACTCCTCTACTCTCTATAATTAACTACTTTGAGCCGTGGGTGTAGATACTTAAGAGCCAATTTTCAAAGGCTAAGAGGAGTGGCAACTAAGGTTTTGAACTGCCAAAGCATACACTAAGTATAAACATAAATTTTGTTAACATGGCTGACAATAATCAAGAGAGTAGAATGAACATTGATAGCTTTGATTTTGCACATGAAGGTGCTAATGATGATGCTCCCATGTTTGTGAATTATCTCGTCGCTAGGTTGCAGCAAGCTATGGGCAACCCTGCTTTGCAAGCCAAAGTTACTCAACAACTTCGTGCTTATGGAATTTCCCTTCCTCTCCCAGAGGAGAGAGAGCTTAGGAGGCCTCTTGAAGAGACCCCCAAAAGAAGACTCTCTCCCATTCGAGAGGAGGAATCCAAAGAGAAAGAAAGCAATGAAAGTCTAAGTTCTTCTGAAGAGGTGGCTCCACGAAGACGGCGGTCTAGACGATCGCCTACTCCTCCCAAGAGGAAAAGAGCAACCTATAGTCCTTCTCCTCATCACTCTGAAAGGCAAGAGAGGAAACAAAGGAAGAAAAGGGCTAGGAAGAGGTCACCCTCTTGTCCTTCTTCTTCACCTTCCTCCTCTTCCGATGAAAGTTATGGCTATTCTCCTAGAGAATACAAGAGGGGAGGACATCGCAAATCATTTCCTGCATGGCGAAGGTCACAAAAGCTTAAGAAGTTCAAGGAGGGAGGAAAGAGTATCTCTTTTCTCACCCACGATGGCACCTTTGGTGCTACTGACAAAGCGTTGGCCTTCATCCAGCAATTTGATGCGGCCTTTGGGGACGAGGGCTTCACAGAGTCCTCCAAGCTACGCCATGTAGCTATGCACTTCCAAAAATCAGCTCGTCAATGGTGGGCTAGCCTTCGTGGCAATGGAGAAGCCCCAAAGACATGGAAAACTCTACGAGTTTCCATCACGAAGCAATTTCTTCCAAGTGATACTAAAGATAAAGTTCTTACCGAATGGCGCGGCTTGAAGCTTCTCTCTCATGAGTCTATGAACAAGTATGTAGACAAGTTTTGGGATTTACATCTCAAAGCTACTGTCTTTCAAAAGATAGACTTTGCCGAGAAAAGACAGCAATTCTGTGCGGGATTACCTGAAGAGATGGCCGAATACATCAACTCTCAACGGCCCGGTACTATTACCGAAGTAATCCACCACACCATGGTTGCTTCACGCATCAATTTCCATCAAGGGGCTGGACGTAATGTCAAGCCCATGGAAAACAAAGATAAAAATGATACAAAGGGGAAATCCAATGCTCAAAATAATTCCCAAGGCACGTCCAACAACAACAATAACAACAACAACAATCGGTCCAAGGAGAAGGGAGTTTACAAAGGTAAAAACAAACTCTCTCTTGAAGAGCTTGAAGCTTTTCGCAAGGACCATAAGTGTTTCAAGTGTGGGGAGCAAGGACATGGCTATCGTTCTTGCCCCAAGAAGAATACTCGCAATGAGACTCCTAGGGCTTCCACCATCGAAGCTCCAAAAGAGGATGCTCATTGCAAAGGATCATCACTCTCCTATGCTTGGGGAAAGGTAAGAGAGCATGATGCCTTCATCTTGTTTGACCCTGGCTCTACTCTCAACTTCATATCAATAGAGTTGGTCACCAAGTTGGGCATTCAAGATTTTGAGATGGGAGATATAGTAACAACTGATGCAGCTTTCAAGGGACAACAAGCCTCCGTTACTCCCTTGATTGGGAAGTTGAGGCTTCATGTCCAAAGCTATGTCGACAAAGAAGACTTCTTCATCTCTCCTCTCCAACATCAAGATGTTATCCTAGGGGCACCATGGTTTGATCGCATGGCTGCCAACATGAAGTTCCCTGAAAGGAGAATTTACTTCACCTACAAGGGAAAGAACATGTATATAGATGCTAGTGAGCGTGGTCTCACTATTCCACTTGTAAATCCTCTTTCTTTTGATAAATCAATGAAGAGCTCAGTTTTTGCGTACATGATTTATGTCAAAGAGTCTCTAAAAGCTAATAATGTTTCATCAAATGAAAATGATAGGAATCAAGAAGAGTTAGACTTGTCTACTTTTCTAAAAGGATTCCAAGATGTGTTCATCGATGATATCCCTATGGACCTACCTCCAAAACGAGGGGATGATGACCATCGTATTGAGCTCCTTCCACGCCTAACAAACCTCCTTATCGAGTTTCACAAGCTCAAGAAGAGGAGATTATGAGGCAAGTACAGGAATTGGTAGACAAAGGGATGGTGAGGCCTAGTTCCTCTCCCTTTTGTTCTCCAGTCCTTTTAGTGCAAAAGAAAGATGGTACATACCGTATGTGTGGACTATCGAGAACTAAACCATATCACTATCAAAAACAGATTTCTCGTGCCTCGGGTAGAAGATCTATTTGATAAGCTACAAGGCTCTACCTACTTCAGTAGGATTGACCTTAAGAGTGCCTATCATCAAATAAGGATAGTGGATGAAGATATCCTAAAGACCGCGTTTCGCACAACATTTGGTCTTTATGAATATCTAGTCATGCCTTTTGGCTTGACTAATGCACCAACTACTTTCAATCGTCTCATGGAGAAATTTTTTAGACCATATCGTAAATTCACTGGAGTGTTCTTTGATGATATCATCATCTACTCCAAATCTTTGGAGGAACATAAGCAACATCTCCAAGTGATTTTTCAAGCCTTGAGGAAAACAAACCTTTTCTCAACCAAAAGAAAAGTGAATTCTTCCTTCAAGAGATTCAATATCTAGGTCATATTATCTCTCACGATGGTATTTGTATGGATCCATCAAAGTTAGAGGTAATAAAATCATGGCCTAACCCAAGGAATCTACATGAGCTAAGAAGCTTTATTGGTATGTGTGCATACTATAGACGCTTCATAGCAAAATTCTCTCAAGTAGCAGGACCACTACACGACTTAACAAAGAAGAACGTTAAGTTTGTATGGACTGCTAAGGAGAAAAATGCTTTTGAAAAACTCAAAGAGAAGCTTACTTCCCAACCAGTCCTCGTGCTTCCGGATCTTTCAAAGCCATTTGAGGTCCAATGTGATGCGTGTGGTGATTGCCTTGGAGCGGTTTTGCTTCAAGAAGGGCATGCCATAGCATATGAGAGCCGAAGGCTCAATAGTGATGAACGAGTCTTGGGCATTTATGAGAAAGAGATTTTAGATGTTCTACATGCCCTAGATACATGGAAGCACTACCTATTGGGGACTCCATTTATCCTACGAACCGACCACCAACGTCTCAAGTATTTCATGACGCAAACCAAACTTTCCGACAAACAAATGAGGTGGGAAAATTTTCTTTCGCAATTTAATTTCCATATTGCTCACATAGCTGGTAAGCACAATCAAGTTGCCGATGCACTTTCATGACGACCAAAAGTTAATGCGGTGTTTATAGCTACTCACAATGATCTATCCTCTATGATAGATGAGTATGCTACTGACCCTGACTTTAGAGACATAATGTCAACCCTTGCTTTGGGGAAGAAAGAGGAACCATTCACCTTGCAGGATGGTTATCTTCTCCACGGCAATAGGCTATGTGTTACCCATTCCCTTCGTGAGAAGGTTATGTATGAATCCCATGCTCCTCAATATGCAGGGCATAGAGGTATTCAACCTACTCTTCGAGGAGTAGAGACGTATTTCTATTGGCCTACCATGAAAGTGGACATACAAGAGTATGTTTCAAAATGTGTAGTATGCCAAAAGACCAAGTATGATAGAGGGAAGCAACCTGGATTACTCCAGTCATTGCCTATTCCAAATTCACCATGGGAGAGTATATCCATGGATTTCATCTTTGGATTACCCAAGTCTATCCATGGGAATACAAGAATATGGACAATAGTCGACAGGTTTATCAAGCAAGCACATTTTATTCCTGTCAAAAAGACTATTAAGGCACATCAAATGGCAACTCTCTTCATATCTCAGATTTTCAAGCACCATGGATTACCCATATCCATCGTGTCAGATAGAGATCCTAGAATGACCAGTAATTTCTGGAAAGGTCTCTTTGAAAATCTAGGAACAAGATTGAATTTCTCTTCGGCCTATCACCCACAAACGGATGGCCAAAGTGAGATAGCCAATCTTACGATACTCGATCTACTCAAGACTTATGTTACCGAAGTAGATCAACGCTCACAATGGGAAAAGTATTTACCTCTAGTAGAGTATGCCTACAATAATACTGTACATACTTCTACGGGGAAAGCACCTTTCGAGATCATAGAGGGAAGACCTAAAAGTCCCTTGCTACTCAAAGTACATGGGAAGATCTTCGCCGCCGATGAGTATAGCCGTGACCTACACGAATCTTTTCAAAAGATTAGGGAGGCTATAGCCATCTCTCAACAAAGGCAAAAAGCTGCTGCTGATAAGCACAGAAGAGCCTTAATGTTCAAAGAAAATGATTGGGTCTTACTCAAGTTTCCTAAGGCTCGATTAAGGCAAACGACGGGCAAAAATCCTACGGGCCATCAAAAGTATTATGCTAAACTAGCAAAAAGATACTATGGTCCTTTCCAAATCTTGAAGCCCATCAATGAGACGGCTTATCAACTCAAGTTGCCCAACCATTGGCTTATACACAATGCCTTTCATGTAAGCCTACTTAAGCCCTATAAAGGAGAGCCACCAACTGAACCAATTATTGAAGACCCTCCCGAAGTTGAAGACCAAGAAGAGGTGCTACAACCCGAAGCTGTCCTTCGGCATGAAGACAAGGTACTACGACATGGTAAGATAATCCGACGGTATCTTATTAAGTTCAAAAATTATCCTTTTGAAGATGCTAAATGGATGCAAGGAGTACAACTTAAGGATAGTATGAACCTTGTCAATGCTTACAATGCTACATTAGAGTAAGCAAATGTACAACTCTCTTTTAAATGACTCATGTTTTTGTCTTATAAGACTAATCCTCTTTTTAATTGTGCACAAATTTAACTAGTATGCATGCTTAGAATCATGTTTGTGATGACGACGTCTCTCAAACACCAAGTAGAATTTGTCACTCTACTTTGGGAGAATGAAATGGACTAAAGAGCAGACATGCTTGCGGTAGCTATGTCTCCCAAGCACCAAATGGATTAGTCATCCATCTTGGAAAGATGTCGTAGGGTAAAAAAGGGATCCTCTACCCGCTAAGTACGATTGACTAATGACTAAGGCTTTATCTCTTCTACCTCATAGTCGAGGACGACTATGATTTAAAGAGAGAGGTAATGTCATAAAATCTAATATCTAACCAATCCAAATGATTTTCTCATATTAAATTGATCACTTAATGTGGGAGAATAAATGGGAACAAGTGTTAAGATATAGATATGTGCTTATAGATCTATCTCAACACGGGGCCAATAGTAAAGGGTCCCAAATGGGAGATGGTCTATCAAGAGCAAGGCTAACCAATGGAGCATAAGACCTTAGGGTTAGCTTCATTTAAGACCTCCAATAATGTGTGTAAAAGTCCTTTGAACTTAGGTAAGCTAGGGCTGAGCTTGAGGTGGGAACCCGGCCCAAGCTCAAGGTGCTTGTCGTGCTTGAGGTGCTTGTCCTGCTTGAGGTGCTTGACTGGCTCCATGCTTGAGGTGCTTGACTTGGTGCATGATTAAGGTGCTTGAAGTGCCTTGAGAGGCTTGCCTGAGATGCTTGTGGGAACACCCCCTACTTCAAGTGATTAGTCATGCTTGATGACTAAGGGGCTTGCTCATCCAAAGTCAAAAATATCCCTACAAGGATGGGGGCGAGCCTACAAGGGGGGGGGGGGGGGGATGAGAGAGAACACACACACACACACACACACACACACACACACACACACACACACACACACACACACACACACACACACACACACACACACACACACACACACACACACACACACAAGGGAAGCCCCAGCTTGAAGAGGCAGCAAGGACACTTGTCAAGTTCCTTCCCATGTTGCCCTCATGGTGTGCCTGAAGCCTATTGGTTGGCCACCCAAGGGGTCCAATGATAATTTAGGATATTTAATTAATTGATTTTGCATTCATCAAGTCCTCTCTCTCAAAGGGGAAAGGGGGACACTTGTCCCAAGGCTACCCATGTTGCTTGTAATGGCTCCTGCTTGTGATTGGCTAGGCCTGGAGGGGTCCAATGAGCTTCAAGCATGAGCTACAAGGGGGGGTCAACCCAAGAAAGCTAGGGGGGTGCTTAGGGGGTATACTCACCCACACACACTCACAAACACTCTCATTGTGTACTATGCAAAGTGCAAGAGCTCCCTCTCTTTCTCCAAGCAAGTAGAGGTTGAGAGCCTACACCAACACTCTTGGCTATGGAGTGCAAATCCATCCAAGAGCCATGCTTCAATGCTTGAGCTTGCCATCTATTTCTTCTTCATTACTATGCTATTATGTATGCTAGCACAAGAGTTATGATAAGTGAGGAACTAGCTCTTTCTCGTATGAAATGTTTCTTCTTCCTCTTCCCTACCCTCATTCCCTGCTAGCTCTCTCCACCTTCGAAGGTGTTTGAGGTCTTGGGACTGAGGCTTGGTATAGTTAAAGCTTTCTTCAAGTTTAGGTTATGCTATGATGGTGATGCATGAATCTTTCCATCTTCATTGCTTCACCTAGGTCACAAGGAACACAAACAATGTATTGTAACAAGTCTCTCTTTATGGGAGAAATCATAATACAAATGCCTATTGGAGGGGGGACCAGCTCCACATAAATCCGGTCCTCAACTGTTGTCATGTTCTCTAAATTCTCTCTCTTGCAAAAGTATTTTCCATGCCAAGTTAACTAATTGCTATAATTATGTTGCTATCTTCAATTATGTCTACCCGCTATGCTCACAAAATCATTTCTTGAAAGTACTCTCATTAAATTCCGCTACTCTCAAATTGAATAGGCAAATTCCATTACAAGGATTTTGTCCCATCACCTGCGTCATGGATCGACGGGGTGGAGAGGTGAGAGTATTAAACTCTTGCATTGAAGTATTTGTATATGTGAGGCCCATTCACATCTACACAACTGTTGTATGCGGCCCATCACTTGCTTTCCCTCAGGGGTCATAATCGTCTCATCAGACATATGATTGATGAGGTAGGCGTATCACTTTGGCATGTCCCTCCCGTGAACTATAGCAACCCTGTCTGATGAATGCTCATCATCCAGGCCTCTAGGTGACCCCGACGCAGTGTTCGAGTCACTCCTAAGCATCTCTGACGCAGTGACAGAGATATCGGCCACTCTCACACGCGTAGGCAGTATAATCCTTCGGTGTACTCAAAATAAACCTAAATCTAATCTAATCTAACTTAAATAAACCTAAATCTAATCTAACGTAAATCTAAATCTAACCTTATTTTAAACGATAAAAAGAGAAAAATGGTATAATCTTTCTATCACCCAAGTATGGTAGATTGGTTATGCCATTTCCCTCTTCAATAACAGGTAAATAACGTAAATAAACCTAAATCTAATCTAATATCACGTAAATAAACCTAAATCTAATCTAATATCACGTAAATCTAAATCTAACGTAAATAAACCTAAATTTAATTTAATATAATGTAAATAAACCTAAATTTAATTTAATATAACGTAAATCTAAATCTAACGTAAATAAACCTAAATCTAATCAAACGTAAATCTAACTAAAAAGAAACCTAAATCTAATCTCATTTAACTTAAATAAACAAAAATCTAATTTAACGTAAGTCTACATATAACCTAATCTTTAACGTCTTTTGGGATAGTTTCCTACGATGTTAAAACTCTCTTCTTCTTGTGTGTGTGTGTGTGTGTGTGTGTGTGCGAATAAAAAGATAAAAATGGTATAACCTTTCTATCACCCAAGTATGGTAGATTGGTTATGCCATTTCCCTCTTGAATAACAGGTTTTGAGTTCAACTTCTCGTCGGTTAGATCTTTAGGTCTCTTTAATTAGTTTCCTACGATGTTAAATTAAACTCTCTTCTTCTCGGGTGTGTGTGTGTGGGTGTGTGTGCACGCCAATAGAAAAATGAGAAAAATGGTATAACTTTTCTTTCACCGAAGTGTGATAGATTGGTTATGCCATTTCCCTCATGAATAACAGGTCTTGAGTTCAACTCCTGTCGACTAGATCTTTAAGGTCTCTTGGGATAGTTTCCTACGATGTTAAGACTCTCTTCTTCTTCTTCTTCTCTCTCTCTCTCTCTCTCTCTCTCTCTTTTCCTCTCTTTTCTCTCTCTTTATCTCTCTCTCTCTCTCTCTCTCTCTCTTTTCCTCTCTCAATGTGTGTGTGCATTCTTTGTTTATGCATGTGTGTGTGCGTTTTTGGTTTATGCATGCTCTCTCTCTCTTTTCCTCTCTCAATGTGTGTGTGCATTCTTTGTTTATGCATATGTGTATGCGTTTTTTGTTTCTGCTTGTGCTCACTCTCTCTCTATCTCTCTCTCTCTCTCTCTCAAAAACACAATGTGTGTGTGTGTGTGAGAGAGAGAGAGAGAGAGAGAGAGAGAGAGGGAGAGAGAAAGAGAAAGAGGGGAAGGGAACACGAGAGTGAGGAGAGGGAAGGAGCATACCTGGCTCTCCTTCCTCTCCTCGTGTGTGTGTGTGTGTGGAGAAGAAAGAGAGAGAGAGGGAGAGCGCGCGTTACCTTGCTTGCTTGCTTGAGCGAGCGCCGAAAACTCGCCGAAAACTCAGATCTGAGATTTGAGTTTTCGGACGCTCTCGGTTATTTTTTTAGCCCTGACGGCGTCGCTATAGGCGTCGCTATGAGCATCGCTAAGTTACTTGGAACTCAACGACGCTCATAGCGACGCCTATAGCGATGCCGTAGTTTTTCACATTTGAGCGTCGCACTTGAGCGTCGCTACTATTAAGTACCTCTTGCAGTGTACCTTGAGGACATTTGAGTAAACACAGATAGAGGGACATAGGTGTTCACGTAAACACAGAACACTGCACGACCTTGAGGACGGCTCTGGACGATGAACACGAGCAAGCGAGTGGAGGTAGCCACAGACCATTGTGTGGTTTTGAGGATGGCTTTGAATAAAAAAGGGAAGGCAAAAGGAGGTAGCCATGGACCACTACGTGGCCTTGAGGACAACTTTGAATAAACAAGGGCAGAGGAAGGACATAGGCATTGAAGTAGACATAGACCCAGTGCATGGCCATGAAGACGACTTCAGATGGGGGCGAGCAGAGGTGGCCATGGACCATTGCGTTTGCCTTGAGGACGGCTTTCAATAAATAAGGGCAAGCAAACGGAGGTATCCACAAACCATAAAATGGCCTTGAAGGTGGGTTTGAATAAACAAAGACCTCACAAGGGACATGTGCATTTAAGTAGACACAGACTAGTGTGCGGCCTAGAGAATGGATCCGGATGAACAAGGACATGCAAAAGAAGGTAACCACATACCATTGCAAGATTAAAAGTTTTCCTAAAAGATAAAGGGTAAAATTGTATAAGCGTTATAGCAAATACAAGTAAATGCTACAAAATTTAACATAAAAGCTAACATAGTTTTAAGTGTGTCATAGTTTTATTTGGTTGGAAGAAGTGACTTACCTTTTATACTTTGAGAATAGGGACCAATGAAAGGACACACATATAAGGCTATTAAATGAATGGACCCATTTTTCAACTGCCAAATTTATGCTTAAGCTACAGACTTTTCTCTCTCTCTCTCTCTCTCTCTCTCTCTCTCTTTCATTTTTGAAGGTTCTAGGGCCCTTCAGAGCCATAATAAACCTTTAAGAGAAATGAAACAAGGTGAGGAATCATGGGAGCCTTTTAAGGAAATGTAATGCAAAAGTAGACAAGAGTTGTGTTTGTAGTATTTATTTTTTCACAAAAAATATTTTGAAAGGTTGTAGAGAGAGTATATTACAAAGGGAGTAATAGATATATGGCAAAAGGTGACTAGTAGGTGTAGGTCAAGTTGTTTCAGTGGTAAACATGGAGAAGTTTCTTGCTGAACAAATTTGGCCGAGCTTAGAAGTTTAGTTTGTTATTTTTTGAGATAAACATTGTAGTGAACTATGTAAAGAAACCACTATGATTATTTCAAATATAGGTTGGATTTTAGAGTTAATATTGACATTTAAACGACATCAAAGTATGATCAAATGACATTGATCACTGCATTATAGAAACATTTCCAAAGGAATGACAGGCCTAAATAGTTTTGAGTGAAAATTTAAGTTAACAATAAATTATTTCCTGAAGATGACACTAATTGATGACATTTTTCTTCTTGGAAAATTCTCTTAATCAAGTGTTACATGTGACATGTGTATATTCTGTTAGAAACTATTAGCAAAACCAAAACATCCCTTTCTTTGCCCGTTCCCACGCAGAAAGGCATGCCTCGTGCCCGTGCTTCTTCGTTGCCCTATTGCATGACCTGCAAGTCTTCCATGTCTCGTTCACAAACGACCCATCTTTATCGTTCACTGGCCGGTTCTCTCCTGTGTTCCCCACCTCCTCTACGACCCACCTGCACCCCTGTCTTCGCCTCATGGCTATCAGCTCTAATACCCAGCAAACTCTCCACTAGCTCAGAAACAAAAAACAAACACACACACACACACACACACAGAGAGAGAGAGAGAGAGAGAGAGAGAGAGAGAGAGAGAGAGAGAGAGAGGCCATGGAGACTTACGCTATTGGCCTGCAACATGGTCGCAGGACCTAATTGTGCAACTTCATGCCTTGTGATGTTGCGACAGCCAGTTTCCTCCTACCCCCAACATACTCCACTGCACGGTTTACAGACAAACGACCGACATTTGGGCTGCCACCGACACAACAGACTCTTTGTCTCTCCACGCGGCATCCTCTCCGGAATGCCTTTCAAATCTTCCAAAATTTTCAAAATATCCTCGGTTATGTAGGCTTTGGAGACGAACTGCTTCAATATTATTGCCGATTTTTGCGAGGTAATTTGTGACAAACTACATGCCAAGGACTCAAAAACGGATCTGGATTGTCGAAAAGGAATAAAAATTAGAAATTTTTTAAGAATCCAACCAAAATAGATACAAACGTATTTTGAGAATTTTTGACATTCGAGAGGTATTTTTGAAATTTTTCCTGAACATTGCAGCTCTTGAGAAAAAACATTCCACTTTTTTTTTTGAAGACAAAAAATTTCTCTCTTTTCGTCTCTCTATCTCGTCCATGTCCATGCCCATGCGACACTAACTTTACCTTTCATCTAAACTCTTTTAACTTCTCTTCACTAATAGCAAGAGTAAAAGGCATCACTTTTGTTTCTCTCAAGGAAAAGGTATTTTCTGAGATTCTACCATAAACAAATCAAAAACAGATTAGAGGGACATACTAAGTTTCTGCTTTGAAATTTATTTTATCAATGAGAATGTCTAAATTCTTAACAATGATACATGTTACACTAAAGTAACAAGGTGACATTTGCCTATTAAAACCAAAAGTAAAAAAACATTCTCAGTTGTGAAGAATTCTTTCATTTAAGGATAATTTATATATTTTTTTGAAGAAATTTATATTTTCTTCACAATTTACAATTCTTTCATTCTTAGTTGTGAAGATTTCTTTTTATTTAAAGACAATTTATAATTTTTTAGTTGTAAATTGTCTTTAATGAAAGAAAAATTTACAAAAAAAAAATAAGTTTTAAATAAAAAAGTTGCAAAGAAAGTCATTAGGTTCTTAAATGAAGGGAGCCATTGAAACTAACAGGGTGAAGGGTCACATTGGTATACTAAAATAATTTAATGAAATTGACACATGTGAAGCTCTTAAATTAAAGGATTTTTATCAAATTAAAATATAAAAAACAATTCAATCTTTTGGCATATTAATTTTTTTAATGAAATGGAGCCCATGCTCTTAAACGAAAGGATTTTTTCACAAACTTAAAAAAAAGTGGAAGAGGATGAAAAGATAGTGTGTGACCCAATTTTCAATGTCCTCTTTCTATACAAATGTCAACACCTTTCAAAAAAATCTAGAAAAAATACTAAAAACCAAGCAAATTGTACACGTGTCCTCCGTTCGATCAACTTGCATCCACGGTCCACAATTTGCTCCAAAAATCCACTCACCCCACTATGGCTTTCTGCATGCCAAAAATTGCAAGGGTTTTTCTGTGAGGGGCTATTTAAAAAATTTGGCCTTCCACAAGCCAAAATCAATATTGCCCTTGAAGGGCACTTTTTTTTGAGAAAATTTGATTTGGGATACTTTGTCAAATTTGTTTCAAACTTCCAAAGAGTATTTTTCATGTTAGTAGTAAACATAATTTTGAAATAAGGAGATGTTTATTTTCATTGAGAAAGAGAATTCAAACAAGGTGAAAATTCACTACGCCTACATAAGGCTATTGAGAAGAATTCATAAAATAATAAAATGCTTCTTTGTGAGAGAGAAAGTGACATTAATATTTTAAACCAATTGGTATCACAATAAATATTATTTTTTTGAAAAAAAGTGTAACAATGAACTGTTTAGATTACAATATATTTCAAAAGCAGAAAAAAATAATGTTTGACACAATATTCAATGCCTCTCTTTAAAGATAGAGATAGATAGAGAGAAAGTGACATTAGTATTTTAAAACAATTGGTATCACAATAAATATTATTTTTTTGAAAAAAAAGTGTAGCAATGAACTATTTAGATTACAATATATTTCAAAAGCATAAAAAAATAATGTTTGACACAATATTCAATGCCTCTCTTTAAAGATAGAGATACACAAATGTCAATACCCTAAAAAAATAATTTTAAAAAAGTTTATTATAATTAGCTTGCCATGTGGCACTAATCTGCATGCTTTATCCAATGGTCCAAAGATGCACCCAAAAGTAGACACAGACCACTATGCGACCTTGAGTATGGCTCTGAACAATGAACACAAGCAAGCAAGCTGAGGTAGGTCCATGGACCATTGCGTGGTCTTGAGGATTTCTTTGAATAAACAAGGGCAAGAAAAAGGAGGTAGCCATGGACCACTTTGTAGCCTTGAGGAAAACTTTGATTAAACAAGGGCAGGGGAGGGACACATGCATTCAAGTAGACATAGACTCATGCGTGGCCGTGAGGACGTCTCTGGATGGGCAAACTAAGGTAGCCATGGACCATTGCGTTGGCCTTGAGGATGGATTTGAATAAAAAAGGGCATGCAAAATGGAGGTAGCCACGGACCATTACATGGCCTTGAAGATGTATTTGATTAAACAAAGACCTCACAGGAACATTGGCATTCAAGTAGACACAAACCAGTGTGCGATGGCCTAGAGGACAACTCGAGATTAACAAGGATAGGCAAACAAAGCTTGCCACAAACCATTTCAAGATTAAAAGTTTTCCTAAACGATGTATAAATGTTATAGCAAATACAAGTAAATAATACAAATTTTAACCTAAAAGACAACATAGTTTTTAGAGTGTCATTTTCTTATTTGGTTTGAAGAAGTGAGTTACCTTTTATACTTTGAAATAAGTGAAAGGGTCACGATGGCTTTCTTAAACAATAAGAAAGTGATAAAATCATTAGGTTGAGTTTAAATGGAATCAATGATTGAGAAAGAATTGCCCCAGCTTATTGGTGAGATATGTGAGGAAATACTTTGAAAATCTTGCAAATTTCAAAAAATTTGCTTGTACTTTTGGTTTGCTTCTTTATGAGGAGGAAACTCGACCGGCACAATGTTCGGGAAAGGTGTGCCTTAGCTTAGCTTAGAGTCGGCTGAAAATCAAGATTAGCCAGTTACAAGTAATGGTAAAGGGAGGGAAAACCGATAAAATATACGAGAAAATAGTTCAAAATTCTACAAATTTGAAAATTTCTACTACTAGTTTTGATTTGCATCTTTACATGCTGGAGACTTGACCGCTTAGGAAAAAAGATTTTCCCAAACACTCTAAGCTATAGAATGCAAGAAAAAGTCAATCCATGTGAGGCTTTGAAATGAAAGGACAAATAAAAAGAACTCATTAAAATAAAATTAAATAAAAAATAAAAATATATGTGTTTGTGTGTATATGTGTGTGTGTGTGTATTTACTAGAATTAGGGAAGTTGAAGCTTCACTTTAGCATTCTAAAACAATAGAATGCTAGAAAAGTCAAGACATGTCTTGGATGTGAAATGAAAGGTGAAATAAAGAGTTCCATTTAATATTTCAAAATTGAAATAACATTTAAAGTAAGTCTCAATCATCACTGAAAACATTGAAAGTATGCTTAACTCAACTCTTCTCTAAGGATTATTTTAGAAAGCCAAAAAGGGCCCATGGGCACTAATTAAGAAGCAGTTGGCAGAGGTGACCAGTTTGTCTCTGTTATTTGGTTTTATGGGCAGGGTACCCTCACAGGTAGAGCTCAATAGATGGATTTCTAGCCCGATAATTCTCAACCACGGTGGGACAATTGATTTATATATCCAATATATGACCAATGGATTCTACATTGCTAGGTTCAATAATCCGGTGGTGATTGACAAGATCTTGGCCAAAAGCCCGCTGTACCTCAACTGCTCTCCAATTTGCATCTTACCATGGAACCCGGCTTTTGAATCCCCGTAGGCATTCAAGGATTTGTGCCCTGTGTGGGTTGATTTTGTCAACCTACCTGTTTAACTGTGGGATAACTTCGCAGACCTTGCAAGCACCTTAGGTATCCCTCTGTTCGTACCAACACACAGGAAGTTGGGGACATTGGCAAATAAGGTGTGCAACTATTGGGATATATGTAAACCCCCTCCAAAAAACATGGTAATCAATGTAGGTGCTGGTTTGAAAGTGACCCCTCTTAGATTTGATACGTTCTTTGAAGCATGTTTTAAGTACAATGGGTTTAGCCATTTTGCTAGAGATTGCCATTTTAATGGTTCTAGGGAAGAGGATAGAGGTGAACAGGCACAAGCTACCTCACACAAAGAATCTACAGTATCCAATATGGACATTGAAGCTGCAAACTAAGAAGAAAGTGAGAGCAACAAGGATATTGGATTGCCCGAGGCTAACAAGATGGGCACTCAAAAGGACACTCCCCAGAAGCATTCGGCTACTGAACTTGGTAGCACTAACCAAGCCTCACCAAGTTTGCAATTTTTTGCATTCCCAGTGACCACACCTCCTTCGAAGCCACGTCAAAAAATTGTCTTGCCCATGATCCCCAAGCTGATTGACGAGGGCTGGAAACAAGTCTCGATGATTAAGTGTAAGCAAGTAAAAACATTGGCGCGGAGCAACTTCCATCACAAGGAGAACCGCCCAGGAATCTAGGTAACATCTTTGAGGTGCTTCAATATTGAAATCCAAAGGGCCTGCTGCTTACCTTAAAGCTATCTGCTTCTTAGGTAAATTTGGCTACTATGGACAATGGAAGAGAGGTGAGAGACGGTTCTTCAGACGTGGAGGAGTTTGTCCCACTCTCCCCATAATGGACAACTTACATATTCAGTCTTGGAATGTGAAAAGCATAAAGTCTACAAAGAAAAGCACTCTCTTCTGGGAAGAGGTCATAAAAGCAGTGATGGATTGTTGGCTAATCCAGGAGCATCATCTTGACACTGCCTGTTGTTTTAGGAAGCAGACTATAAGAAAGAAGTCAGTGTTCTATGGAAATGATACTCTGGGATTCAGTGGGGTGCTCTCCATTTTTGATAGGGATTTGGAGCCATAGATTATGCTCAACCACGGCTTAGGTAGGTTCCTTGGGGTAAGGATCAAGTGGGAAGCCCAGTCCTTCACCATAGTCAATGTATATGCTCCATATGTGATGCTAAGGGGAGAGAAAAACTCTGAGTGGATCTTAGGGAGTAGCCTATTGAAGGTGATTGGTGCATTATGGGAGACTTCAACATGGTTGAAGTTCGCAAGGACAAGACGGGATCGGCTAGTTTGCTGGCTCATGTTGAAAAATCTAATTTATGGCAAGCACTCTGCGAGAAATGGGTGCTACTCGATTTATGGAATGTAGGTCTATGGAGTAACTCTCTAGGCTTGACCTACACAAGCATCAAATATGCCAACAAAGAATCCCTTCTGGACAGGTGCTACATTTCCCATTAGGCGGAATGAATTCCCTTGTCTGTGGCGCTAGATGTTGATACGTCCAAGAGTATGTCGGATCACTATCCCCTTAATCTACAGATAGCTAGGGCTAGGAATGATGAATGTTCCCCGGAGGGGAAGAAGAAAAAGTTAGTCTCAGGGGAGCATCTTAAGGATCCCCTCTTTAGGTCATTAACCAAGATGGCCCTCTACAAGTTGAGGCAGTATGTGGGAGCCGACAACCCTTGAGCCTAGCCCGCTCTGGTGCATAACATACAATCAACAATAAAACGAGTAGGGCCCAAAGTAAAGAAGGCTCAAGAGGATGCAAACAGGGAGCTGAAGGAAGAAGTAGAGGAACTAGCCAGAAGAAAGAAAGAAGGAAGAGCTCTTAAGGAAGAGCACAAAAGATGGCTAGAGGCCAAAGCGCGTCTCACAAATTTGCAAGCCGAGGAGATCAATAAGACCCGACAACTAACCAGAGAGCTGGCCCTCAAGCCCGAAGCCACTAACCAGGCTCAATTGTTTAGAGCTCTTAAAGTAAAAAGAAGAAGGGAATCTATTGTAGCAATCACTGACGAGAGGGGGAATGTAGTAAGATACCAAAATGCGATTTCTAAGCTCATGCTCGACCATCTCAGTCAAATTATTGGCAAGCCAAAAGTCTGCACTCTGAAGGTCCAGGAAGAAGGAACCCTTTTGCTTGGTATGATCAAATGTGATTTACTACCATTGGAAGGCCAATTTATGTTGATGAATGTTGGACTGCCTTGCAGGCGATTGGGAAGGAAAAGTCCCCTGGGTGGGATGGACTAACTGCCAAATTCTTGAAAGAGCTATGGGAGGATATTAAGATCTTGATAATAGTAAAGTTAGCTAACAAGGCTCTGCCTAAGTTGCATTGTACATTATACGGCGTACATATAATACATTTTAAATGGACGTATTATACGATATCTATCTTTATTCGACCGTATTATACGGTGCATCAACAAAACCACCGTATCGTATAATTTCTTGGAACTTTGATCGAAGAACATTTCGATCAAAATATAGCTCTTTATATACCGTGAAGATGGACTGTTTTCCTCATTCCCATTATCTCTCTTCCCCTTTTCTCATATATAGGTGAGTTTCATCATCAAGAAAAATATAAAAAAATTAGTTTAAATTTGTTATATAAAATTTAGAGCTTTGGACAAATGTGTTTTATAGAATTTTGAGTTTTGAGTTTAGTCTTTATCTGCTCTGTATGAAGTATATCTTACACTGGTAGGTAAATTAAGTAAGGTAGTTAATGATTACTTGCCTTGTGTAGAGGAAACTCACACTTAGAAGTGATGAATAAAGTTAAATTTAGCAGTTATTTGCTTTGTGTTGAACTATGTTCACACTTAGAAGTAACTTAAGTTAGATAGTTAAAGTTAAGAGTTACTTGTTGTGTGTTGAACTATGTTCACACCTGGAAGTAACTTATGTTAGATTTATCTAATGTTTGTCTGTCATGTGTAGAGTAGTACTCGCACTACAGACAATTTAGGTAGATTAAATAATAATCTCTCTCTTTGTGTAGAGGTATTCTCACACCTAGAAGAGATTTAGAGAAATAATGAATTTTGATTGCTTGCCATGTGTAGAGTTTACTCACACTTGGAAGTTATTGAGATAGATTAAGCGATTTATTTATCACGATTCATGTGTAAAGTGAGATCTCACACTTGAAAAAAAATCTATTTTTGGTATTTATTAATTAAAGAGGTTAAAAACATTGACGAATAAAGTAATGTAAATGGTATTAGAGTTTGATTGTAGATGTGTGTTTAGTAATTAGTTCTGTTTGAGTTTGCAGATCTTAAGAAGATGGTGAAAGGATATGAGTGGAACTTTGTAGATGAATTGGTCAGTGGAAAGACTACATCAAAGTTGAGGTGTAAGACCTGTGGCCATGATTTTAGCGAAACTGATCACAAGATAAAAGAACACGTGTTCATAATTCATAAAAATGTTTTAGCTTGCAAATACCTCCCAAGAGGTATTCAAGAAAAAATTCCCGAGTGGGCGCTCAGGGCAAAGAGAGCACATCTTGAGGGCAAAAAAAAGGGAGATCCCAAAATGATGGCTCCATCTATGGATAGGAACATCGAGATGACACTTGAGAATGATCAAAACCCTCCCTTGACTCTTGCTTCAGGTCAAGGAGGGTGTCATTCATCTTTGCTGGGGGTTGTAGCTCTAATCCTACCGAAATCTCTGCTAACCTAAGCCAAAGTGAAGCATGGATTGGAGCAAAATCTACACCAAGTGGTTCTACTTTCCATTGGGCATTTGATAAAAAATGGTTGCTTGAACTCGATCTTAAGTGGACGCAATCATTTGTTGCATGTGGAATTCCTTTGAAGGTCATTCAAAATCCTATCTTCAAAGATGCTTTAATGAGCACGACGAAGAAGGGTTTTGTGGTACCTGATGATAATAAGATGCGTATAGAATACTTAGATAAAGTGAAAACTATATCAGAAAATATTTTAAAGCGCACAACTCTTGATTATGTGCCACAATATGGATGCACAATTTCTCTAGATGGTTGGACAAATTGTCAGAAGAAACCCATTGATTAATGTGGTGTTTATTTGTCCAAGAGGTTACATCTTTCTTGAGGCGATTGATACATCCTTGAAAGAGAAAACTAGTGGATATCTTGCTGGTGTATATGAGCGTTTGATCAGAAGAGCAAGAGAACCTAAAAATGTGACAACCATTGTCACAGATAATGCATCTAAGTACAAAGCAGCTAGAAAAGCAATTGAAGGAAAGTATCTAGAGATAACATGGGCTCCATGTGCTGCTCACACTTTGAATCTTCTCTTAAAGGACTTTGGGAAAGTTCCTTCTATTAGGCAAACTCTTCTAGATGCAAACCACTTGGTGAAGTTTATAAGAGAGCATTCATTTTCTTATGCTTTGTTTAGAACAAAGTCCCCAACAAAAAATTTATAGATTTTTTGTGTGACCCGTTTTGCCACAGCATATTATGTTCTCTCTACGCAGCAGCAGCAGCAGGTTAAAGCAACCCTTGTTGAAACAGTGGTAGTAGATAGAAGATGGGACATTTGGCTTGATAAATATCCCAAGTATGAACTTGCTGCTTCCAAATGCTATCAGCTTGTAAACTCTCCTCTTTTTTGGAGAAATGTAGAAAAAATTGTTCTTGTCACAGAACCCTTCAATCATCAGATACGATTAGTGGACAAAGAAGCCTCTATCCTTGGATGGGTTTACTGGTACATGCATGAAGCCACTCGCAAGTTAAAAGATTGTACATCTTATGCAAGATCCATGATGATGTTGTTTTTCAAAAGACGATGGGAGCAGCTGAATACTCCTCTACATGGAGCAGGTTTTGTCTTAGATCCTAAGTTCCAAATGCACGAGCAATCTTCAAACGATGAAGTGATCAGTGATTTCAAGAAAGTGTGTGCTCAACTATTAGGGAATGTGGATGGACAAGTGGCATACACACAGAAGACATCATATACTAGCAAAGAAGGAATGTTTGGGGATCCTTGGCATATAGATACTATCAAGACGATGAGCGCATCAGTTTGGTGGAAAGAGTACGGTGGAGAAAAAGTGGAGCTTCAACATATGGCTGTGAGAGTATTGTCTATTGCCGTCTTGAGTGGTAGCTATGAAAGAAATTGGTCTTTGTTTGATTTTGTGCATACTAAAAAACAAAATCGATTAATTCCTAAATGAGTTGCGGACTTGATGTATGTATTTTGTAACATGCGACTTATGCATAAGCCAGCAAAGTTAGCCCCACGTGCCACAGAAGAAAGCTTTGGGCGCTTTCAAACACAAGAAGCAATTGCAAATGAGCTCAACTCCGATGATGAAATGGAACAGAACCCAGAAGATATTGCTCCAGAATGTTCAGATGTTGAAGAAATTGATGACATGGTGCCTGTGATTGAGGGGACGGATGAGCTATAAAGTTTGTACTATATTCTCTATTAATTTTGCAATGCAAAAGCTATGTAGAGTTTAACTTCACAATCTCTCGCTCGCTCTCTCTCTCTCTCTCTCTCTCTCTCTCTCTCTCTCTCTCTTTCTCTTTCATTTTCTCCCTTTCTCTCCATCTGCTCTTTATCATTGTCAAAAAGAGGGAAGGAGAGAGAATAGGACTTACGCAATTGCAACAACATTCGACATGTTCATTTGTTGCAATAAATAGAGATTTACATACCAAAGAGAGGTTTTAGTTACAAATCTTGAGATTTAAGATACAAAAAGACCTTAGTATTGTTAGGGATATTTAATTTAAATTAAGGGCTGCATCTCCTAAAAGATCAGATACACAAAATTTTGATTGGCCAAATGAATCACTTGCACCCACATTGCCTATCTCTTCTTCGATAACATGCCCATACTTTGCCTCGTACCATGCCAACTTTCTTTCTAGCACTACTATACGAGCGTGCAACATGGCTGGGGTCTCTCCTTGACTTGCCAAATCCATGCCTTGGGTTGCAAGCTGCTCAATGATTTTGATTTCTTCGGGCAAGTATGTGTAACCTCTCTTGCAAGGAGGGTCTTCTTGATTGGATTCCCATGCATGAGTCTTCTTGACTGGGCGTCCTTTGCCAACACCTTGTGTAGTGGGATGATTGTTCCAATCAACTTTGAGCCGCAATACATAGTAACAATAGCATTGTTGCACAAAGTAAATTGCCACTTGATTATTATTTGGTGGCGATCTGTACAGTTGGAGAAATATTGCAAGGATATTTCTTGCGAGGACAGTGTGTTGCAAATCTAAAACCTTCAGGGGAGTGGAAGCCTGAGCATTTCCACTGACTTGAAATAATGTGCTGCATACAAAGTGATTTGGGCATAGCTGTCTGCATTGCCTGTAATTCAGTGGCTCCCCTTCAAGTTCTGATTCGTCTTGTTAGGACGCAGCCAAAGCACTGAAATCTCCTTGAGCCACCCGAATCTCTTCCTCTCTGTAAATTTGTTGAGCCAATGCATGATTAAGCAAAGGACCATTAGGCTGTTGTGCATTGTGGTCGGGAGCAATATCTTCTATAACTGAAATGCAAAATAATAAACTTTAATGAGACAGGTCTTAGCACTTGGAAAAAAGAGAGACGGTTTAGAGAATTTAGCGATCCATCTTGAAATACTTTAAAACCATAATTTGAAGAACTTTAAAGACGTAATGAGTTTGAATATAACCACACATTGCACACCATTGATGCCAAAAAAGTTGATTACTAGTCTAATCATCAACAGGCCTCAAGCCAGATTTGGTTACAATATGATAGCCAACATTATAGCTTCCATTCAAAAAAAGGCTTAAATCCCATATCTTAGGTCTATCTAAGGGTTTGGGGGAATTTCCACTTGCAAGATTTTTTTTTATATTTCACAAAAATTCGCGCTTGAGAACCTCGGAGGGCTTTGGAATACACGCAATCAAGCATCTAAGAATATATGAGAGACTACATATATCAAATGCTTTAGTGAAATGAAGAGGATTGGTGCTGATATTTTCAGGGGTAGTCCATGGTTAATCTTGCTCAAATTGAGCTCTACATTGAGGGGTGAGAGTTGGCAGCTTGGAAAATGTTGCCAACGTGCTTGATGGTGTACTTTGTCCCCAGTCCGCAATGCCAGCATACACTCCTCACTTGCCAAAATGGAGTAGAATATTTCTAGTGTGTAGATCATTGTGAATGAATTCGTGACTATGCACAAATTTAATCGTCTGCAGAAGAGCATTTGAGATCGGCAAAATGTTGTCTGTGAACTGCTGTACAATTCTAGACGTGTGTTGGAACTCTCTGATTGCAGGCTTGATTCCATCATGATGACATGCCTGAATCCACTACTCAAGGTGACCTCCATTCCAAAGCTTGAAGATCAACATAGGACTTTTGCTATACCAAACAAGAGCACATGGCAATATCATGCCACGATGTTGAACAGTTGTAGCAGTTGCCTCCTCTAACACAATCTGTAATGTCGGCTTGCTTCCTGTTTGGTCTTTGTAGA
Source organism: Adiantum capillus-veneris (assembly GCF_014529385.1). Classification (NCBI taxonomy): domain Eukaryota; kingdom Viridiplantae; phylum Streptophyta; class Polypodiopsida; order Polypodiales; family Pteridaceae; genus Adiantum; species Adiantum capillus-veneris. The sequence goes on from NC_140947.1 coordinate 122,819,154, forward strand.
TCTTTTCCGCATAGATAGGATCTTTGAAGAGAGGATGTGCCATTGAAACTTGTTTCACATTTGCAAAACGTCCCTCACCGAATTGGGGTGCTTGCAATTGAAAGATGGAATGCTCCCCAAGTAACTGTAGGATAGGAGGATATGTCGTATCATTCAGGTGTACATCTAAGGACTGAGCACCTGATGGAGGAGATACATCCTCTTCTATCTTAGGACATTTTGAAGAGCCTTCGATCTTATCCTTGCTCTTCAATTCTGCATGTAGCTGTGCTACAAGCTGCATTCGCTCTTTGATTCCAAGTTTTGATTTCTGGATAAACCATACTCTCAAAGCTTCTAATGACCTGGCCTAATAATTGCTTTACTGTGTTATGCATCACTCCATTAGTGCACATAGCTGGGTCAAATGAAACTGGGAATGCACTGCACAGCTTCATCCAACATTGCTCCACAAGTTCAATCGTAAAATTATCGAACTTTGCTGGTAGTGGATCAAATGCTCATCACAAATGATTGTCTGAAGCTCCATAGAGAGACAAAACTAGAGCATCACTGATGATTTTGTGATGCTGACGCATTAACTTTGTCTCTACCATGACTGAAGCTTGAAAATACATGAAGCAAACATAAGTAGGTAAATCTAGAATAGATAAAAATTTGACATATATGATTGTAAATAATTCTTAACAAAACATTTCATGGACAGTAATAACTTCCAGTAATGAAAGGTCTAAACATTTCATGCACAATAATAACCAGTAATGAAAGACTTTAAAACATATATAATTTCTCCCTACAGTGCGATGCAGTGGTCAACAACAACCAAAGACAAAAAAACATATAATAAAAATTGCCTTGCAGTGCGACGTGGAAGTCAGCAGAGCTATCAGCAGGGACAAAGGATTAATACTACCAAACCTCTCTCTACAATGTGACACGGTGGTCAGCAACAACTAGAGACAAAAAATCCATTAAATCCAATCTCCTTGCAGTGCAACGTGATGGTCAGCAACAACCAAGAACGATGGATTTAAAAACTCTAAACCCCTCCCTGTAGTGCGACACTGTGGTCAGCAACAACCAGAGACAAGGAATCTATTAAATCCAATCTCCCTGCAGTGCGACGTGATGGTCAACAACAACCAAGAATGATGGATTTAAAAATCCTAAACCCCTCCTTGCAGTGCGACATAGTGGTCAACAACAATCAGAGATGAGGAATCTATCAAATCCAATATCCTTGCAGTGTGATGCGATGGTCAACAACAACCAAGGACGATGGATTTAAAAATCCTAAACTCCTCCCTGCAGTGCAACACGATGGTCATCAACAATCAGAGACAAGGAATCTATTAAATCCAATCTCCTTGCAGTGCGACGCGATGGTTAGCAAAAACCAAGGATGATAGATTTGACAACCCTAAACCCCTCCCTGCAGTGTGAAACAGTGGTCAACAACAACCAGAGACGAGGAGCCTATTTTTTTAAATCCTATCTTCCAATAGTGCGATGCAATGGTCAAAAACATCTAGGAAAAAAAGATGTAAGATAGCTCACTCCTCACTGCAGTGCAACTCGGTGGTCAACAACAACCAGGGATGGAAAGTCTAATTGTATAACCTAAGCTACTCCCTGTAGTGCGGCATGGAGGTCAGCAACAGTCAAGGACAAAGCGTTTAAAGTCTAATCCCCCTTGAAATGTGTCACGAGGATCGACACAGTCAAGGGCGGGTGTCTAAACCTGCAAACTAACACTGAGGTGTGAGCAAAGATCCACAACAACAACACTAGCAAAAAACAAAATACAAACTAACACTGAGGTGCGAGCAAATATCCACAACAATAGCGTTAGCAAATAAAATCCCATTAGGGAATCTGATACAGTAGTGACGTATGTTTGCTAACTAACAATATAGACGTGTATGTTTTGGTGGAAAAATCTAGTGAAGGATTGCCTATTTTTTGTTCAAGATGGAAATAGTGTTAGTACATGCAAGGTAGGGGGGACTTTGCACATACTTAAAAATTTGTATGTAGGGGTTTCTGTACGTTATACAATATCCATCGATAGGGGTCGGTTCAGTATGCACAATTACGTATATAGGGGAGTTTTGGCTCTAGGGTTGCTTGCATATGATGCCCCCTCATAGGTATTAGTGAATCCGCTAGGAAGAACAAAGACAGGAAAACAGAGGTAGCCGTGGATAGTGCATAGAGAAAGACCGAGGAATGTAGGTGTTCAAGTAGAGACAGACCACTGGGCAGACATGGGGACGGATTTGGATGAACAAGGATATGCAAATGAAGGTAGCCATGGACCACTTTGCTGCCTTGAGAACATCTTTTGAGTAAACAAAGATAGAGGGACATAGGCATTCAAGTAGACACAGACCACTGCACTACCTTGAGGATGGCTCTGGATGATGAGCACAAGCAGGTGAGTGGAGATAGCCACAAACCATTGTCTGGTCTTGCAGATGGCTCTGAATAAAAAAGGGAAGGCAAAAAGAGGTAGCCATGAATGACTATGTGGCCTTGAGAAAAACTTTGGAAAAACAAGGGCAAGGGAAGGACATAGGAATTCAAGTAGACATAGACGAGTGCATGGCCGTGAGGATGGCTATGGATGGGCGAATAGAGGTAGACATGAACCATTGCGTTGGCCTTGAGGATGTCTTTGAATAAAAAAGGGTAGGCAAACGAAGGTAGCAACGAACCATTACATGGCCTTGAAGATGGATTTGAATAAACAAAGACCTCATGAGGTACATGGGAATTCAAGTAGACATAGACCAGTGTGCGGCCTAGAGGACGGCTTTGGATGAACAAGGACAAGCAAAAGAAGGTAGCCACAGACCATTGCAAGATTAAAAGTTTTCCTAAAAGATAAATGGTAAAATTGTATAAGTGTTTTTTTTTTACGAAACTCACAATTGTGAGTGATTGTATTAGAATGTCGTAGAGAAAATTACAACCTTCAATCTCAAGCTCTTGCCAAGCCTTGAGGTTTCGAAACTACAACAGATTCAAGCTGAAAAGCTATTATCAAGAACTCATCTGAATGGCCCAGGTTACCCTGAGCCAGTCATCTGAGTTGTGACCTTTACCTATCACAAACGTAAGCTCCTCACTTTCTTATATAATCACTGAGAAAATAGCCACATAAATGTTGTTACCAAAGACACGGTAGTTCTTGGCCTTCTAGATATTATGGAAGAAGCAGAATCTTACAATCAGAGTAGAAACAAGAAGGGAAGGACTTTGAAGCTGTTTCCCCCCTAGACACAAATCATTCTTGAAGAAGCCTATCTTCCACTTTTTTTGTATCCACTTGCACACCTTCCCCGCCAGTCCTCTAATAGCGGGACATACCAAGAACAGGTGTGCGAGATCTTTGCTAGACCCTTGGCACCTTGAGCTCTATTGGATCCAATGCCTCATGCTTGAATCTTGACGCTTGTTGGCAAGTCCTCCATAGCACCTTCCACAGAAACACCTTCATATACTGGGGCCACTAGGTCCCCAAATTTTCATTGTGACCATAGCCCATCGGGCTTCTGACCATTATTTTTTCCATTGTTTGTTCAAGGGGGCAAACCAATCCTCCTTGTGCATGAGCTCTTGATAGATGTTCTTGGTGTGAGGTTTGAAGAAAAGGCAACTCTTGGGCCATTTCCAAGCTTTCCACTCAAAAGTGGATTCTTGAATCGGCATCAAACTCTTGTCCAATCCTTCAACTGTTCTGCACATAAGCCCATATGTTGAAAGATCCTTCCTTTAGAAACAATTTCCCCTGACCAGTCTGATGGGTTAAATGAGTCATTTTCTATTAGGTAGATTAGTCTCAACTTCTCGATATTACACTTTAACCCAAAAGCACAAAAAATGTCTGTACAATCTCTAGTGATTTCTTGAGAACCTGAGGGCAGGCTTTCAAGATAAGGAGGGAGTCCTTAGAGAACATCTTGGCAAGGCGTTGATTATTACCAAAAAGAGTTAAACCTTGGATTTCACCCCGCAGTAGCAATTTCAAGCATCATTATTAGGGGATGCAAGCCAATGGCAAAAAGGACAGGGGCTAGGGGGAATCCGTGCTTGATCAATCTCCTAGCTTCAAAGGAGCCCCCAATTCTTTCATTGAACAAGAGTTCAGACTGCCCTCCTACACCCAGACTGTGCACAAGACGACAAAGGCAAGGCCCAAAGCCCAGAGCCTTCATGAAATATTCAATGAAGGACCACATAATCCTGCCATATGCCTTATCTAGGTCGAGCTGAAGCAATACGCACTCCTGCTTTGTGAAGGCCACATACTCAATGCCAACCATTGCTGCCAAGATATTGTTGTATGTCGACCTCCCTTTGATGAACCCTGTTGATGTAGAGAGATAACCCTGTCCAGGAGGGGAGCAATTCTAAGAGCGACTGCTTTGGCAATGACTTTATAAGCCACAAGCATCATAATTATAGTGCGTGATCCTTAAGATGCAAGCAACACACCTGCTTAGGAATAGGCTTAATGAGGCCTCTTTTCATAGAGGGATCCAACCACCCCTTGGCAATGCATAAAATCCCATTAGGGGATCTTAGATAGTGGGTGGCATGTATTTACTAGCATTATAGAGGTGTATTTTTTGGAAAAATTTAGTTAAGGATTGCCTATTTTTTGTTCAAGATGGAAATAGGGTTAGTGCACGTCAAGTAGGGGGGATTTTGCAAATACTAAAAAATCGATATGTAGGGGTTTATATAAGTTATACAATATTTGTAGATAGGGGTCGGGTTAGTATGCACACTTATGTATATAGGGGAGTTTTGGCTCAAGGGTTGCTTGCACGTGACGTCCCTCATAGGTAATAGTGAATACCCTTAGAAGAGAAAGGGCAAGAAAAGAGAGGTAGCCATGGATAGTGCATAGAAAAAGATCTAGGAACATAGGTTTTTAAGTAGTCATAGACCACTAGGCAGCCATGAGGATGGCTCTGTATGAGCAAGGCTAGAAAAATGAAGGTAGCCAAGGACTTTTCTTCTGCCTTGAGGACATCTTTGAGTAAACAAAGATTGAGGGACATACGCGTTCAAGTAGACATAGACCATGCGCAACCTTGTGGAGGGCTTTAGACGATGAACACACGAACATGCAAGTAGAGGTAGCCACGGACCATTGCATGGTCTTACAGATGAATTTCAATAAACAAGGGAAATCAAAAGGAAGTAGCCATGGACCACTACATGGCCTTGAGAATGACTTTGAATAAACAAGGGCAGGGAAGGGACATAGGCATTCCAGTAGACATAGACCAGTGCGTGGCCGTGAGGATGGCTCTGAATGGGTGAATGGAGGTAGCCATGGGCCATTGTGCTGGCCTTGAGGATGGATTTGAATAAACAAGGGCAAGCAAATGAAGGTAGCCACATACCATTATGTGTCCCTTAAAGATGGATTTGAATAAACAAAGACCTCACGAGAGGGACATGGGCATTCAAGTAGACACAGACTAGTGTGCGGCCTAGAGGATGGCTCTGGATGAACAAGGACATGTAAACGAAGGTAGCCACATACCATTGCAAGATTAAAGCTTTTTGTAAAAGCTAAATGGTAACATTGTATTAGTTTTGTAGCAAATATAAGTAAATGCTACAAATTTTAACCTAAAAGTCAGCATAGTTTTAAGTGTGTCATTTTTTTGGGGGCAAAACTCACAATCGTTATTGGATTATATTAACAACCCAAAAGAATTACAATTACTAGTCATGCATGTATTGAGACATTAAATCTGTTAGCACCCATCAATACATTGGATAAAAGGGGGGCACCCCATGGAAAATATAAAACATTTGGCTGGATAAAGAGCAGATGCTTACCCATGTGATTCCAATATTACTTTAGTCACAACCTTGTTCCACTCTTCAGAGTTCCTTTGTTTTCCAATGGCTATAATTGCTTCCTTGCTTTCTTGGATGATCTTGATTGATTCAACGATGCTCTCAAATAGTTGACAACTCCTAGCTTCCACACACACACACACACACACACACACACACACACACACACACACACACACACACACACACACACACACACACACACACACACACACACACACACAAAGAACCTTTAAGTGTGATTGATTCAACGATGCTCTCAAATAGTTGACGACTCCTAGCTTCCACACACACAAAGAACCTTTAAGTGTGTCATTTTCTTATTTGGTTGGAAGAGGTGAGTTGCCTCTTATACTTTAAGAAAATGGCTTATTGAAAGGACACATATGAGGCTATTAAATGAATGGACCTATTTTTCAACTACCAAATGAATGCTTAAGCTACAAACATCTCTCTCTCTCTCTCTCTCTCTTCCCCCCCCCCCCAAAGGGGTTTTGAAAATTCTAGGGCCCTTTAAAGCCATAATTGACCTTATAGAGAAATAGAAAAATTGCAAGCATTTTCCTATGAAGGGCTATATAAGAAATTGGCCTTCTTGTGGAAGGGCGAGCCAAAATCAATATTGCCCTTGAAGGGCACTTTTTTTTGAGAAAAATTGATTTATGATATTTTGTCAAATTTGTACCCAACTTCTAAAGAGTATTTTTCATGTTAGTAGTAAACATAATTTGAAATAAGTAGATGTTTATTTACATTGAAAGAGCATTCAAAAATTATATGTTGTTTCAATACATTGAGGTTTATTTCTGTTTACAATGTATAAAATCCCATTAGGGGATCTTAGATACTAGGTGATGTGTATTTGTTAACTAGCAGTATAGATGTGTATTTTTTGGATAAATCTAGTCAATGATTGCCTATTTTTTTGTTCAAGATGGAAATAGGGTTAGTACATGTAAGGTAGGGGGCTTTGCAAATACTGAAAAACCCGTATGTAGGGGTTTATATAAGCTAGACAATATCCGTAGATAGGGGTTGCATCCGTTTGCACAATTACGTATATAGGGGAGTTTTGACTCAAGGGTTGCTTGCATGTGATGTCCCCTCATAGGTATAGTGAATCCCTTGAGAAGAAAAAGGGCATGAAAAGAGAGGTAGCCACGGATAGTGCATAGACAAAGACCAAGGAAAATAGGTGTTCAAGTAGACACATACCATTGGGCAGCCATGAGGATAACTCTGGATGAACAAGAATAGGCAAATGAAGGTAGACATGGACCACTTTACTACCTTGAGGACATCTTTGAGTAAACAAAGATAGAGGGACAAAGGCGTTCAAGTAGACATAGACCACTACGCGACCTTGAGGATGGCTCTGGATGATGAACACAAGAAAAAGAGTTGAGGTAGCCATGGCCATTGCGTGGTCTTGAGGATGGATTTTAATAAACAAGGGCAAGCAAAACGACATAGCAATGGACCACTACATGGCCTTGAGGATAGCTTCAAATAAACAAGGGTAAGGGAAGGACATATGCATTCAAGTAGACATAGACCGATGCGTGGCTGTGAGGATGGCTCCGGATTGGGTGAACAGAGGTAGCCATGGACCATTGTGGTTGGCCTTGAGGATGGCTTTGAATAAACAAGGGCAGGCAAACGAGGTAGCCATGGACCATTACATGGCCTTGAAGATGGATTTGAATAAACAAAGACCTCAGGAGGGACATGGACATTCAAGTAGACACAGACTAGTGTGCGGCCTAGAGGACGGCTATGGATGAACAATGACATGAGAATGAAGCTAGCCATAGACCATTGCAAGATTAAAAGTTTTCATAAAAGATACATGGTAAAATTGTATAACTGTTATAGCAAATAAAAGTAAATGCTACAAATTTTAACCTAAAAGCCATCATAGTTTTAAGTGTGTCATTTTCTTATTTGGTTGGAAGAAGTGAGTTACCTTTTATATTTTGAGAAAAGATCCCAATGAAAGGACACATATGAGGCTATTAAATTTATGGACCCACCTTAAACTACCAAATCTATGATTAAGCTACAAAGTCTACTCTCTCTCTCTCTCTCTCTCTCTCTCTCTCTCTTTCTTTCGGGTTCATTTTTGAAGGTTTCAGGATCCATTAAAGACAAAATTGACCAATGGAAAATTGCAAGGATTTTCCTGTGAAGGGCTATATAAAACATTTTCCCTTCTTGTGGAAGGGCTAGCCAAAATCAATATTTCCCTGAAGGGAACTTTTTCTTGAGAAAAATTGATTTAGGATACTTTGTCAAATTTGTTCCAAACTTCCAAAGGGTATTTTTCATATTAGTAGTAAACATAATTTTAAAATAAGCAGATGTTTTTTTACATTGAAAGAGCATTTAAAAAATATATACTTGTTGTTTCAAATACATTTAGGCTTATTTATGTTTGCAACACATAAAACCCCACGAGGGGATCTTAGATAGTAGGTAATGTATATTTGTTAACTAGCAATAAAGACGTGTATTTTTTGGAAAAATTTAGTCAACTATTGCCTATTTTTTGTTCAAGATGAAAATAGGGTTAATACATGTAAGGTAGGGGGCTTTGCAAATACTCAAAAATCCGTATGTAGTCGTTTATGTAAGTTATACAATATTCGTAGATAGGGGTTGGGTGAGTATGCACAATTATGTATATAGGGGGGTTTGTCTCAAGGGTTGCTGGCATGTGATGTCCCCTCATATGTAATAGTGAATCCCATGGGAAGAACAAGGTGTTAGCAGCAAGCTAACTCGGATCACATTGTTCGGAGCTTTCATTCTAAAAATATTTATTATTTTGATGAATCGGGAATATTGTAACTCCTACTTTCCAACTAAACTTTCTAAATGATGAGTTGGGGCTACAAGCTTCTAGATTGTATCAACCTGTCTTTAGTTAGAGCTCCCAGATGATTAGTTTTGACCACCAAAAACCTTGGCTAAGGTATAAAAGCCAATTTTTGTAAGTTTTGGATAATAGAAACACAGCGTAAGCTAACAGCACTCACTTCTCTCCTTCTCGTACTTCCTACTCCCTCCCCGGTTGTCACATTATAGTCGTTTCTGTTGCATTGCAACCACAACTAAGAGCTCTATACATTGATGTAAGCATTTCACGGTATTTTGTAGCTTTTGGCGTCACTGAACCGCGGCCTAATTTCATTCATAAGTAGGAATTTAAGCTTTAAAATAAAAAACTAAGTATAGATGGGGTATTGGAGCATCATTGCTAAGCATTTAGATGCATTCAGGGTTGAAAATGACTAGGTCAAAAACTCAGTGCTGTTAATAATTGTGATTTTGGCACTTGACCTAAAGTGATATTTGAGACCATAAGCATGTGTGCTTAGGTCTTATAAACATGTCCTAGAAGTTTTGTAACGTTTGGATGTCGTTTGATGCTATAACGGATGTAATTTGTTCACGGATGAGCGATTAGCTTTTGGTGATTTCTGTCATTTGAGTGTAGCTTGAGTTAGATGCGAGTTGTTTGTTGTTTTCCAAGAGATTGAAAACTTCTTGTAGCCTCTGTGCACTAGTCGAGTCAGCTTTGTCCCATGGATTGACAATTACATTTGTGGTTCTTGCTATGTCTGCAATAAGATAGGAGTGAGGTTAGACACCCGTCCCACATTTGGCGCCACTGTCGGGGATCGAAGAGACCTAAACTAAGGAAAAACACGAGAGTCTTATGAAGTTATCCATTAACTTCCTCTAGGATCTGCTAGAGTAAAAAATTTCTTTTTAAAACTGCATAGCTTAAGATTGTCGTCTTTTGTTGTATAGAGGTAGCTTGGAAGTAAGTTTTACTTGCTAAGTACCTTTAGGATTGTAGTATTGTAGGATTAGATTAGGATTTTTGAGAATGATTGATGGATAAGACAAGTCTTAAGATCAAGGCTCAGAAAACCAAGAAAACGAGTGTTTGTGGACACTTTCCACAACCCCATTGCAGTAGAATCTAAGAGTAGGGTAAGTAGAATCCAAGGTGGGTTTTAGAACATTGCTCTCTCCAAAAGAATCAATTGTGAGTTGTTTATGTGAAGTTGCAGAATTTCAGGTCTACGGCTAGAAATAGCACTAGAAGACTGTCAACCACTAAATACGATTGGAGAGTATGCTTTAAAAGTTGTATGAACCAGTGGGTAAGCTTAAGGACGCATTGAGGTGAAAATTCAAGAGTTGAAAACAAACCAAATACCAAGGGTACTCCATAAGGGATTGGATATTGGGCCAAGGATTAGAAACTATTCTAAGAGATGAACTCTGTGAGAGATCTTTTGAGAGTAATGTTAAGAAACAAAAAACCACCTCATCACAAAGAAAAATATGTGACACTAAAGCCAGTCCAGGGCCCTACACGAGTCACTATTTTCAACAGACTGGTTTGAAGGACTCGGAACAGGACCAACTGCCAGGAGACCAGGAATTGAACTAAATAGACATGTCAGACCAGCTAATTTTCAAAAATAGGTCAAAAAATATAGTGGATCTGGGGATCCATACGACCACTTAGCAAGCTTTAAGCAAGTGCTAAGAGCAAAACGCATATTTGATTTCCATACTCAATTTGAGGGATTTGAAATGACATTAGAAGGAAAAGCAGTGACATGGTTCCAAAACATTCCATCAAGGTCAATCATGGACTTAAATACGTTAGCTCAAGGATTTGTAGCTACTTGTTTCAAAATGGGGATCAAACACAATACAGTAGCTCAAATCTATAGCTTCAAACAGAAACAAGGCGAGTCTGTTAGGGATTGTGCCACTAGAATGAAACAATATATTGCAAGATGCCCAGAGCTAGAGATACAAGACTAGTATCATTGTTTCTAGAGGGTTTGCTAAAAAAATAACTTCATGCTATATTGTATAGCAAGAAGCATACGACCCTAGAAGAGTGTGTGTTAGATGCTATTGACTTAGGAGACAATTGTGATATTTTTAACAAAGAAGATGTCCCTAAGGATAACCAAAGTGAGAAAACAACATCCACCAAACCAGCACAAGTGGGAACGGTTGCTGTAGCACCGCTTTCAGCCATAGAAGACATGCTCAAAAGGACGAATGACATGATGAATAACATGCAAAAAGCACCTATGAGAGGACTAGGGCATTAGACGGAATTCCATTCATAGAAGAACACTGGCTAGGACACTTATGAAAAAAAAAAGATTAATGATGGGAGCCTAACTTTGAGGTCAGCTCCTACAGAGGAAGTTTGGTTAGACAACCTACCTCCTGATATGGACATGGATGTACAATCCTTGTATGGGGATTGCGGATCTCAAGCTTCAGGAATGTCTAAACCATTGACTTTAACCCTCTTACTTGGGAGATGGTGAAGATGAATCCATAGTGTGTAAAATCACCCTAGATGTAGACAACATCCATTCAGTCATGTCTACATCCATTCAATCATGTCTACATCCATTCAATGCACTCTTACTTTAGGAGAACTGTTGAAAATCAGACCATATTTATGAAATGATCTACAGAAAAATCTAGAAAAGGTGGAGATAATAGGGCTAATTGCAAAAAATTTGGGAAAATTGAAACACGAATTAGATAACAAAGAGATTAGATATGTTCCAATGAACAAAGTCAAAGAATACTGCGAAGGGGAAGAAGGAAACACAACCCTTCCAGTGAGATATAATGATATAGAAACCATGGCAATACTGGATAGTGGGGCAGGCATAGCCATAGCCACGAAAGCAGTATGGGAATCATGGGGACAACCCGCCATTAGACAAACTCAAATGAAAACGCAATTGGCTGATGGACACATTGAAAGACCCTTAATACTGCTTGAAAAAGTGATAGTTAATTCATGTGGGATTGAATATCAACACACTTTTGCCATAGTGGACTTTGGGAACCACAAAAACAGGGCGAGTCCTATGAAGGACCTGAAAACGCAAGAAAGATAGATCTAGCCGAACGAGGAGAAGAGCCTAGACCTGCCTACGTTGCAAAAGACCTGACGGAATAAGAGGAAGAGATTTTGTTAAGCTTACTGAAAGAATACCAAGATATCTTTGCTTGGTCTTATAAGGATCTCAAGGGTGTTGATCCAGAAATCTATCAACATACCATACTGATGAGAGATAATGCCAAACCAAGTAGACAAAGACCATACACGTATAATGAAACATTTTCCAGGAAGATCAAAGAAGAGATAGAAAAGCTAAATGAATCCAAATTCATTTGTGACATTGAACACACAAATTGGGTGTCTCCAATTGTGGTAGTACCCAAGAAAATTGGAAAATTAAGAGTGTGTGTCAATCTCAAAAAAGTGAATGTAGCTACCATTAGAGACAACTTTCCTCTTCCAATCATTGAGCATGTTTTAGAACGAGCTGCACGAAAAGAGGCTTATAGATTTTTAGATGGCTTTTCGGGATACAATCAGCTTTTGGTTGATCCCAAAGATCAGCATAAACCTGCCTTTGCAATTGAATGGGGTGTTTTTGCCTATTGGGTTGACTAATGCTCCTGCCACCTTTCAAAGATTGATGAGCCATGATTTTAAAGAATACCTTTGTAATTTCTTCGAAGTATATATGGATGATTTATGTGTACATTCATCAATCCGAGCCAATCATATTGAACACCTCAAAAAGGTATTTGAAAAATGTAGACTTTATAGGATTTTCTTAAATCCTGAAAAGTGCACATTTATGCGTAGACAAGGAAACATTTTTGGACATATAGTGTTTAAGAATGGCATAGCTACTGATATGGATAAAATTCATGTTATTGCTGATTTGCCTAGATCGCCTACAATAGTCAAAGGGGTTCAAGCCTTCATGGGACATTGTGGATATTACAGACGATTCATTTACATGTACGCTATAATTGCAAAACCCATGTATAGCTTGATTACACTCTTTGAATGGACTGATGAGTGTGAAAAATACTTCATGAAGCTTACGCAAGCTCTCACTTTAGCTCCAATATTGAAAGCACTAGATTGGAATAAGATATTCCACATACATGTAGATGCTTCCAATTTTGCCATCGGGTGTATACTATCTCAACCAGGAGACTGAAAAATTGATTTTTCTATTTCCTATGCTAGCCAATAATTGAATATGGGAGAGAAAAACCATACCACCACCAAAAGGGAAGGACTAAAAATAATCTATGCCGTAAAAAAGTATAGACATTACCTTTTAGCTAATAAATTTGTGTTCTTTGTGGACCACCAAGCCTTATTGTACTTGGTCAACCAGCCATGCAACATAGGAAGAATAGTGAGACGGTTTATCATTCTTTTGGAATTTGATTTCATTGTAGTTCTGAAAAAGGGCACCACTCATCAAAGAGCAGATCATTTGTCAAGGATTGTTTTAGGAGAACCACCTAAGGGAGTAGACGATGATCTATCAGATACATATCTGTTTTCCATTGAAATGATACTTCCATGGTCGAAAAACATGGTATCATTGATGACCATAGCTTAAGTGGATTTACAAATACCATTTCCTATCACAATCATATTAATTGAGTAGTTGGATATATATCAAGTACTAGTTGACAGACTATACAAAAGAAACTGAGATGGAATATTGCTTTTATGCATCAATCCCGAGGAGAAAACCCAATACCTAAGTCAAGCACATATTACCATAGTAGGAGTTCACTTTGCGGAAGACCAAACTATGCGACGGATCTTGAGACTTGGAGTATTTTGGCCAACTATGAGGAGTGATGTTCATTCTTTTGTTGAAAATCGTCCTCAATGTCAAAAACAAGCACCCATACCTCATGTGACATTGTTCCAAATATTACTTGTTCCTAGGTGGAGTAACTATCTAGTTACTTACTTATCAAGCCGAACATTTCCTGAGGATATGAGTAAACACCGTCAAAGAGAAATTGAAACAGAAGCAAGAGACTATGCTCTTATTGGAAACCAATTGTATTCGAGAGGTAAAGATCAACATCTGCGTCTTTGTGCAAATGAAGACGAATATATTCCCCATTATAGAACAAGCACATGCTCGATTAGCTGGAGGTCACTTCTCTAGTGAGACCACCGCAAGAGCAATCTTAATGGTAGGCATATGGTGGGCAACACTTTTTATAGATGCCAGATAATATGTTCGAAGGTGTGATGCATGTCAACGAGCAAAAATGCCAACCCGTGTAGATAGCATGCCCTTAAGACCAATGATCGGGGCTAGAGCTTTCGCAAAATGGGGTATAGACTTTGTTTGGGCCAATAAAACCACCTGCTTATAGAACCAAGCTCAATATATCATTGTAGCTACGGACTATTTGACCAAGTGGGCTGAGGCTAAAGCAACTCAAAAGAATGATGCCAGAACCATCGTTACATTCTTGCATGAGTACGTGGTCACAAGATATGGAATGCCAATAGAAATTGTCAGTGATAGGGGAACTTATTTCTTCAATGAGGTAATTGAGTATCTGCTTAGAATCTATGGTCATCCATAACAAATCAGCTCCCTATCACCCACAAGCAAAGGGACAAGCTGAGCATATGAATAAAATTCTTAGCTTGGTACTGGCTAAAGTGGTTAGTTCAGGATGGACATATTGGGAAATGAATCTCCATGCTTCTCTATGGACTTATAGAGAGTTTTTTTCAAAACAGCTTTAAATGCTACACCCTTTAACCTTGTTATGGTCTTGATGCCATATTGCCAACCGAATTTCTATTGCCAACACTAAGGGTAGCTAAGGATTTTGAGTGGACTGGACATGAATTGTCAGAGAGACTTGAAGATTTGGAAAAACTTGATGAGCAAAGGCTAACTGCTGTAGCTCACATCTATGCGCAAAAGTGAAAACAAAAACAATTTTTGGATTCCCATCTAGTTACAAAAATTTTCAGAAAAGCGGACTTAGTTTTAGTCTATTCCCTTAAGCAACACATTCCCAAGTTTAAGAAAAAGAAAAATGGACCGTTTATTATTGAAGATGTATCTCCAAGTGGAGCAATTAAGTTGTCCACCCTAGATGGCGAACCAATGGCTAATTGGATTAGTGGATGCCATTTGCCACTAACCAATGAATTTCTAGAAAGGATGCATGCAGCTAAGAAAAGAAAGTTAAAATGATAGCAGGTTATTAAGAAGCCCAAGAGGAAGCTCGGTTTTGGGTACTCAAAAGGAAAGCTGCTCTCAAAAATCAACAAATACCTATTTCCATCAACACTCTAGAGCTAAATGACCGACTATGGGAATTACAGAAAGATGCAATGTCAACGGATGATGAATGGTTAGATGGAATGGACCTTTGCATCAAAGTACAACTGAACAATCATAGCACAAATGCATTGGTCAATACAAGAGCTTGAGTAAATGCAGTCGGTTATTCCACGTACAAGAAAGCAACAAGTCAATCTTTGACAGTAGGGATAGCAACTATTAAAGGATGTAGCAAGAACCTAACACCAACATTGGGAGTAGTCAACCTAAATGTGATAATACATGAATGTTCATGCCCTCATCAATTTGTATGCTTATAAGATGAACACATGAATGAAACAATGATTCTTGGAATCTCATGGATGCGGATGTACAAGACAGTACCAGATTGGGATACCAATCAGCTCAAGCTATCACCTAAAGGCGGACAACTCATTGTTCCAATTGAACCTAGCAAAGAGGAATGGAAAGGGGGTTACCAACAGAACAAACCAAAGAGAAATCAATCTTCTCCATCCTATATAAAAGCAAATGCTACAAGTAGCATGCAAGGAGTCAGGTAAATTTGGGCACCAAAAGCACAGCTTAAGGACAAGCTGATTCAAATATGGGTGCCCAAAACATCATCTACGGTACCAAAGATGGTTCCAAGGTTAAAGACACAAAGAGGAGCATCTCCAAGCAGGGAACCTAACACAAAATGGATTTGGAAAAAAAAAGAGCACTTATCTTCTTCGCCAATTGTAAAACCGACAAAGCAATGGAGAGTTAAGTATCAGAAGACTTAACCACAACATTCTGACCAAAGCAAACAAGATATCAATGGTGGGTAAAAGCTCAACAATAGCTAATATTGGTACCAACAGCTCAAGATATCAGTGTGCCAAAGCATCCTTATGGTACAATCAAGCAAAGAGCACACAAGCTACAAGATTTTCTCTTTGGAAGATAGTGAAAGAAAACCTCGACATCAGAAACCCTTGAGTTAATTACTCAAGACCCAACTCTTGCATATCATAATGGTTTTAACTGCATTGATCTTCAAAGCATGGGTAGAGCCAACCAAGGCTATGCATAGACACGAATGTTCAACCCATGTACACAATCGTCCCGAAAAACGCCATCTAGGAGGGGTGGAAGGGAACTAAGTAATTAAGGGCAATGTTTGAAGAGGGAGAAAAAGTTTGATGTTAACGTGTGATATTTTGCAAAACTACCTAATAATGGCCTTACATATCATCAACAGGGAAAATTTAACTGATAACATCTCCCCGATGAGTTTAAATAGTGTATAAACTATGAGAAAATCATTAAAAAAATAGTCTTTTTTGGTTATTTTTTATTATTTTTCTTGATATTGGGACTTAAAAAATAGAGAAATCCAACAAAAAACAATAAGCTGTGTTTTTCAATGGATTTCTTATTTATTGGATTTTTACTTTGTTTTTTTTGCGTATTTTGTTATTTTCTTTGAATTTTTTATTAAACATGTCAAAAATTAATATTAAATAGCAAATGAGCTCATATGGAGAATCTGAAGCTACAATGATGATCAGAAGGATAAGACAGACATGCACAAAAAATTTCAATCGAATCGGCAGATGGAAGTGGGAAGCCTAAATTAGGCTTGGGGGGTGCACTATGTAATCATGTTAATATATAATGTGAGTTCTAAAGGAGAGGTTTTAAAATATAAAAAAATTTAGGCAATTTAACAAAGATACATTCAAACAAGGGGTTTTTATATTCAATTTTGGAAAAATTTCATAAAATAAGGGGTCATTTTATTCAGTCATACATGTTAAAAGAGGGGGTTTTTTAATACCCCGCGAACGCACATTATATAAGGGGGTCCTGAATGGTGAATCCCCCGAGAAATTAGGCAACCAAGGCCTACTTTTGCACAATTCTTGTAGAATGAGCTACACGAATCCAATTGAGGAAACTTTTGAGTCCAACATAGATTTCACGGCCTAGTAGGACTAACAGGGGAATTTGGGGAAAAATGGTTTGGGAAGTCGGAGTATAGATATCCAAGGTAGTCTAAAATCACTTCATTTCCACTTGTTGCCTTTGGGGAGAGAGCTTTCAACCTTCTTCGCGCACGATTTTCGGAGTCCACAGTCGCCCGTTTACAGCGCCGTCCTACACGAGACATGAGGGGTAAGTTCTATACTTATCAATGATCCATTTTGTATGGCCGGTAGCTAGTTTAAGCCCAAGGAAAAAACCCTAGAATCCGAATAGTGCATGAAGTCCTACGACCAAAAATGGACCATAGCGGCTTGTCAGCTCAACCAAATCAGACGAGACTTGAACTCTAGCATGCCCCTATATAATAAAACACTTCTATATCACCGTATGACCATTCGACAGGGGTCGAGGGGGGTCCCAAGTAGAAAAGCTAGGTTTTTACCAGATGTCAAAATTGGATTTTGACTTCACAAACAGCTTGTAGACTTGGTCTATACACAATGTATATGGTTGGTTTCATTAAAACAATCAAGGCAAGCTCTCAAAAAGCAGAAAACATCTCGAAGGCTACAAAGTGTGAAATTTGACATATGAAGTCACCCCCCAAATGGGCCAAAATTGGATGGGTTGCTTCAGGACTATGTAGCGAACAAGCCCATAGCCTCAAAAGTGACTAACCAACTCCACGGGCCATGAAGTCACAAAAATCGGTGATTTCAGAGTCGACAAAGCATGAAGTGATGCCGACATGACAAAAATTTACCAAATTCAATTTAGGACTTGTTTTAGGTGTATTGAATATGTTTAGGTCAAAAATTGTCAAGTTTAGTAAAAAAAGTTGACTGCTGTAAATAATCACGATTATTTACTTTTGCAAAAATTTTGGCTTGAAAATGGTACCTTCACCTCACCTATCACTTGTACACACCTATTACATGCCACATTTCAAGTATGAGCAAAAATGACCAATGATAACTTGGAAAATTGTCAAAAAATGCAAAGAAGTCCTTCCAATCCAAATTTTGAGTTATCTGTCACATTTTTTGATCCAAATCACCTCATATCTCATACACAGGGTCTACATCAAGCCTATAACCAAGTTCCACCAAAAAATGTCCATTTTGATAAAAAAAATAATAATCGCGATTATTTACTTTCTTGCCAAAATAGGGGAAATTGAAAGTTTAACCTTATGGGACCAAAGCACATGATTTTCCAAGCCCACTGACCAAGTTTGAGCAAATTTGGATATGAAAATATGAAAATCCCTTTATATCTACTGTTTCAAAGACTGAAAGCCTAAATCTGGCACCATTTTCACCCTATGCACTCAAATAAGCCCACACTTCACTCAGAGTATCTAATTGCTATATATTTCAAGCCTATCATATCCAAAATGCAAATAGTTGTGGAAAAAATCCCCAACTGTAAATAATTGCAGTTATTTGCTTTTGTTACAAATTTTTGCTTGGACTTTATGATTTTTATCTTTATATGTTTTTATGCATCTATGCATGTTCCAAAATGGATTTGAAGCAAATTGGACTCAATTTCTTAGCAGTTCAGACTGAAGGGCATTTCATAGCATAATCTGCAAAATTTTCTAACTTTGGCACTGACTTCCCCTAACAGGAGCAATGCAAGCTGTAGAGAAGGCCAAGAAAAGGGTATCCCAAAAAGAAAAGATGCAAGAGCTACCACCATAACAACTGGACCCTAGTTCAGTAAAGACTACCAAAGCAATGTACTTGTCTAGAGAACAGTTTGAGAAAAACAATACAACAATTTCCACAGGCAGGTTCAAGAGTGAAGAAATACACCAAGTAGAGTTGCAACTACTACCAAAAGAAATCTATGATGTCGTTGCAAAGCCAGACACAAAGGAGACCAACAGAAGGCTCGGCCTCAGGGACTTCTACAACCAGGAACCATGCGGCGTAGATTTCCAGAAAGCCTATGAGTTGTTGGCTACAATTAAAGAGCATGGATCAGCCCAAATCATCGACCAACAAGGGCAGAAAGTAGAAGTGGTTATAACAAAGGAAATTGTGGCCCAGGAACTAAAGTTGCCGATAGAAGGGATGACAATGAGGGCCCGAGACAGGAAGACAACAGGCACCTTCACCAAGGAAACTGCTTGCTGCAACCTTAGCCGACCTCATCCAAAAGCAAGTGGAAGAATCAACACGTTTGTATCATCAACACTTCCATTATCTAGCAAAGAGACTACCATGGTACACCACCCCTAATCATGCAGTTGCGACTACATTTACCCAAGTGTTGAAGTCGACAACCAGGAAATCAAATGATCATGCTCAGTATGTGTTATCAACACTAAAGGGCACCAAGAAAGAACGTAAGATCACCTATCTGGGCGCACCTGAAGTATTGACAAGAATAGCATACCACGCTATTGGCATGGCAGACAATTTGCCACCTGTCCCAGATCAGAACACATGGATTGTGTCTACATAGCCTTCTCTAAGAACTGCTTGGTCATCAAAGAGAGTTTACAAGTCAGATGAAAAATCGGCAGAAAGCTCCCATGAAGCTCATAGCAGCGAGAGCTCGAATGATGAAGAAAGGCGGGCCATAATAGAAGAGATGAAAAAGAAATCTGTAGCTGCACACCAAGAGGAGCCTCAACAAAAAAAGGTGAGGTTTGAAAGGGAAAAACAAACTTACGAAAGAAGTCGCCAAGCTGTAGGTGAGGACCCGGCAAAGTGGGTTCCAAAAGAGATAAGGGGTCTCAAAACTAAGAGCCCTGCAAGGAAAGAAGCAGAGGACCCCACAAAATTTCTTGAACGGATGTATGCAGAGGCAGAAGCCCCAAGTTAAAAGAAGCTCAAGAGGCTGAGAGGAGAGCCAGAGAAGAAGCAACAGAGCAACAAGCACAAGCAGAGGCTACTGCACAAAGAGAGACATAGAACTATCAAGAAGAAATTTCTCTGAAGCCTACCTCACCCGCTACAAAACAGGCAGACCACCCAATGCCAAGCCCTCCACCTTCACCAATAGTTAGACCCATTGAGGGCGAGGAAGCCAAACAAAAGGAGCCTGAACCACATGAGAAAACAAGTTTTGAGCAGCCAAAAGCAACAGAGATAGAGGCCACCCCCTCTACAACCACCCAACAAGAAACGAACGAGGCATCCACAAAGCCTCAAGAAGTAAAGGCAGCCAAGGCAACCGCAACACCTTAAGGAGAGGTAGATGTAGACATGTAGTAGTGTTAGTGTGTATACGCGCTTCACCAGGGGCACTTTTCTCCCACTGGGTTTTTCTCCCTGGACATCTGGTGTGAAAGGACACCTTATCTCTTAGGGTCTCATATAAGCTTTGTAGCTCTGAGTTTGTATATACTCTATTATTCTAATACAGAGAGATAGACTACAAAGATCTCGTACGCAAGCTCTGTGTCTTCTCCTTCTCCATCTTCTTCCTACTATGAGTTGCTATCTTCCTTCTGTTTCCTGTTTCATCATCTTCAACGGTAGAAACCTCGACACAACCACAAGCAACCACCACAACACATGTTTGTCATTGTGGTGATTCAAGGAGGCATTGTGGAGAAAACAAGCACAGAGAAAGAAAAAAAAAAAAGTGTGGTTTCCCTTTCAAGGAACAAGTGCAATTTAGCAAAGGAGTTGATGAAGTCACCATTATGCTCCATACTATGCATGAGGGCCATGTTTTTGGCTCTCAAGCTGACTTATATTATCTACCCGTTCATCCACGGGTGCTTCAGTGTTGTATGGAGGATTATTTTGATGTTGATACATGTTTCCAAAATATTAGTTTCGAAAGAAAACTTCCATATGCAGCAAGCATCACCGCTAGACCGCAAAACTTTTCGCTTCTTCATGATCTCAAAGGAGGTCCAATAGTTGGCATACAGCCTACGACACGAAGGTAGTAAGATAATTTGCTTTTCCTACCAACCCTTTAAGTCCTTAACCATTTTGTTTTCCGTAAGATGAATATCTGGGAATGATTGGTCTGAGATGTATATGGAGGTTGTAAAGTTAGAATCGGGGTCAAGGGTGTCTTACCTTCATTTTTTTTGGTCGCTACTCTTCTATGCTTATGTAGATGTTTGTTACCTTTCAAAGGTCATATATGTCCAGCGATACAATCCGATTGCACTGCTGGACATCAATAAGCCATTTGTTGTCATCATTCAAGATGCTTGGTACGGTTATGGGATGGTCAAAACCCAGCCAGTGGTTCTATCATAGCATGTGACCACGAGGTGTCACATATTGATTGTGACCGACATTCATAGACATTCATAGTAACACGGACAAAACCAACTTACAAAATGATATGAGATATACATCACCCTCACATTTCACATAGAAAATGCTTTAGTTGGAAAGTTACAAAAGCCTTGTTTAACCAAATGAGTGTTAGCTTTATCATACCAAGCAAGAGGAGACCACTTCTTGACCCATACAAAGTCATTTTGCATAATATATAGTGCTCAAATATATCACCATTCAAGAAAGTAGTAACAATGCTTGATTGATGTACATCCCATTTAAAGTGGGGTGCTAATGCACATATGATGCATGATGATAACTTGAACACGGTACAACTAGACATAGGTGCATCCAATTTATATCACACAAAATATGCACCAACCATTTTGGCATACCCCTAGCCTCTTCATTCTCAATCCTCTCCACATCAAGTATATCATGTACATCTGCATCAGTAATAGACTAATCTTTAATGTTTTTTGAAACCCCCATAGTCTGTACATTTGTCTCATTGGAACTTACATTCAAGTTTTTGCCATTAAAAAGAGGCAACAAAGTGTCATAAATATCCTGTGAACTTACATTACCGTCTTTGGTACATGATAATAAAGGTTGAATAGAATCTTTTACAAATACAGAATCTTGTGAAACTGAGATACGTTTTGACCGATAACATTTGGTACTAGGACTATAACCAATAAAAATGCATTTGACAGCCTTATCATCCAAATTTCTACACTATGTTTGTGGCACCAAAGCATAAGTTAGACCAACAAGAATGTGCATGTGATCAATAGATGGCTTCTTATCATGCTATTCTTCATAAGGAGTCTTAGATTGCAAAGCTTTAGTAGGACACTTGTTGAGTACAAAGGTAGCACACATGATAGCCTCAAGCCAAAACAAATGTGGTAAAGCTTGACTCTTGACCATGCAATGTGCCATCTTCGTAAGCAACTTATTTTCCCTCTCAAAAAAATCATTTGATAAGGTGCATATGATATCGCATATTGGTGTTTTATCCCACACCTAGCCAAAAATGTATTAAACTCATGAGACATAAAGTCTCCCCCTCGATCTGAACAGAGGGAGCCCATGATACATTTAGAGACATTTTCAGCCAAAACTAGAAATCTCTTGAAGAACATGAACACTTCAAATTTTCTTTAAGTGGACACACTAATGCAAACCTAGAGTAATCATCAATGAAAGTCACAAAGTATAGGTAATTAACCAAGGATGGAGTTTGCATAGGCCCATAAACATCACTATGCACAAGTTGTAACCTGCATGTAGCCCTTATTGAACCATCCTTTAGAAACTTTGATCGTTGCATTTTACCCAGAATAGAACCTTCACAAACATGCTTAGAAGGTGATTCAAGAGGGAGAAAAGAAGGAACCATATCAAATTTTGTAAACGCAACAAATCGGCAAAATTTAGATGCCCAAAATGTGTATGCCAAAATTTTGCATATGAAATAGCTTTTGAATCCACAACTGCATTTGAATTTTTTTTCCCACACTTGTTATACAAAGTGAGCTTATAGAGCCCATGTCACAAGATGCCAGATGTAACAATTTCATCACCAAATTTGAGATATGAATTGTACATCTTTCATCCACAAATTTGACAACAAGACCAAGTCTTATAAGTGCAGATACGGAAAAAGGTTCTTTTTTATCCCCAATACGTAAAGTGCATCAACAAGTGTGACAAAACTACCATTTTTTATGATTAACATAATCTTTCCAACTCCCTTGACTAAATAAGATGCATTGTTGTCACAAGTGACCGTCTTCCCATGAGGGACAACCTTGAGAGAGGTAAACATGTGCTTTGTAGCACATCAAAGTACCAAACATGTGGCTCCGGAGCAACTGACATACATGCACCATGGACAGAAGGATCACAAGTACACTCTACACAAGATGCCCATTCTATATCTCCATCAACATCACAATCTCCATTTACAAAATATTTTGCGATAGCCGCATTGGCAGTAGAATCATTCTCTTTCTTCTTGGCTTCTTTGCCTTTAACTTAGGATATTGCTTGATCAAGTGATCATTAGCCTTGCAGTAATGGAAATGCATCTATTTCTTTCCTTTTTCACAAGAATCCCTAGATGAATTTCTATTAACAGAAGCACTAGACATGGCTGGGCTTCCACTCGTAGAAGAACCACGAGAAGTGGATGCATTATTGTTACCACTTCCTCTTTGAGTAATAACAAAAGCCTATTCAATCACACACTGTTTAGCCTTGTTCTTTTTGAAAGCGACTCCTGTAATACCGACAATGTGCACCATGCATAAAACTTGATAGCTTGAGGGTTTCCTTGGGTCATAAGTTTCAAAGTACTAGGAAAATTTTGGTAAGAATTTGGCAATGCATTGAGAACAGTCTCTACAAATGAACTATTAAAAATAAATTCTTCTACAAAAATGAGTTTCTCATTGATATCCTTGATACCAGCAAGAAAAGTGCTCTAATGACCTTTGAAAACAGAACATGCGTCATCATGTAAGCCCACAATGGGTAGTTATCCCCATCCAATTTGTCCTCAACAGTAAACATCTTGAAAACATTTGTGTTGTTGTCAGCCATGTCCAATGACATGCACCTGGTGTGAGAACTCGCCCAAAAGAGGAAAAATGAAGTAGGACTAACATGCATTAGATAGCACAACCCAAAGAGGATTATATGGAACTTGTTATGCAAAAAATTACACTGACCAAAATACTTCACAAAAGGATGAAATCTCCTACGCAATACTGCATGTGGCCTCTTTGAATTTGTGGCACCATCTGAACTTCCCCTCCCAGATGTCTAGTTTCTTGTCTCCTCTGAAGCTCTCCCATCCAAACTTATTGGGCATTCCCCTTGGTTTAATATGGTAAATTTCTTAGGCCCATTGCTACTGCTACTCTTGAGCCCTTTTTTACCTAAAAGTATTTTTTAAAGGTCAATTTTAGCTATGAAGAATATATCCATAAAGGCTAACATCCTTTCTATCTTCTTTGTGTCATACTTTTGACATCGCTCTTGAGGATGCGTTGCTTTCTTCCATGTTCTAGTATTATTTGTGTGGACCTAAATTCTTTGCTTCAGAGACACTATGGGCATATAGAACAACCTACAAGATCACTATTGGAATAACACCGTTCATAATGGGGTATGGCACAAAGGATGTATTCCCTAAAGAATTTGCAGTTCTCAGTCTCAGAGTTGTAGCTGAACATGAGGGATTATAACACTAACCTCAAAAAGAGACTAGACGACTAACTGAACAAAGGAAACATTGGCATAATGGTAGATTGGAAGCGCGTGAATTTCAAAAGAGGGATTTAGTTTTACGTGTCAATCTAAATTAAGGCCCAAGAAATTGAAAGTGCATGAATTTCATAACTAGGTCACTCACCACCTAAGGATCATTCCCCAACAATGCTGTTAATGTTAGTGGGTCACCGCAATGGACGTCCATAGCATAGTTTTTTTGGCACTAACATACTCATGTCAATACTCAGGGAAGTGACTTACATGGGGCAAAGATACTCTTTGAGGGTTTCAATCTTTTGGAAATGAACCTAACAAGCAAACGCATCAACTCAAGAAGAAAATTACCAACTCCAAAATCAAAAGGTTTGCCTACGCCTTTCTCACTTCTTTCAGTCTTCATGTGTTTTCATTGACTAAAAGGACTCGTATAGCCATAAAACTTTAAGGGAAGCTATATTAGGTCTAAGGGGACAATTTCACATAGTCTGGTGGCGATCTCTGGTGGCGATCTGACAAGGTACCAATATCATGATCCATCATGTACTAGGTCATAAAAGCTGCAACAGAACAAGTCAAATAGGTCACCCTGGTCTAATAACACTCTCCTACGGTCAACACTTAAAAAAAATATGATTATGTTGCAAGTTCTAACAATTTTTCTCCTATTGGTAGTGTCATTTTAACTACAACTGAACATAATCATTAGGACAATAGAAATGCGTAGGTTCATGCATTGATTGTATTGTCTATCAATCGTACCATTACTCCTCGCATTTATTTAGCCAAAACAACAAAATGGGCGATATTCTAATTGAATTGTATGAAAGATGTAATGAGGCAAAACTATCATTTCTATGCAAGTAGCTAGAATCAAAGATCATGCATGAGGAAGATGAAATGGACCTTTTTTAAGTTGAAATCAAAGATATCAATGAGCAAATTATTGCTACAGGTGAATTCATTCCCAACCATTCACTCGTGCAGACTGCCTTGGATGAATTACATATACGTATGAGACTTTTGCTTCAACTTTGAGACTTGTTGCACATGGCAATGATAATGCTATTAAGTTTGATGCATTTGTCACTTTGCTATTACAAGAGGCTATGTTAAGAACAAAATAATGTCAACACTAGGTTGGTAGTGGGACACTTTTATGTCCTGTTAAGTGACCATTTTACTTGAATTATTTGAAGAGTTTGAAAATGAATTTCTAGGTGCTATGGAGATCCTGCGACGATATCCTCTACTAGATAGCTATTAGTTACCTTATTTAAGCACTGTGATGAGGGCATTGCATTATGTCAAACAAATTATGTGATGAGGGTATTGTATTATGTTATAAAAATTTGCTATGCATATTTGGACTTCATGATTACAAACCAATTGCCACTCTAATGGAACAAGTTTGAAGTTGATTTCTACATGACTTTGGAGATCCTATGATGTTATTCTCTATTGGATAGCTATTGGTTACCTCGTTTATGTATGCATTACAAGGCCAATATTTAATTTTCAGCCTCACACGTGACATAATTTATTCATAGCCTAGGGTTTAAACCTTTGCAGACAATTAAGAGGATCTTTTCCTTGGCACTCTAAATCTTGGGTTGTTTTATCCCAAAGCGGCATCATTGCCGACATAAATGCATGCTTTTTATTGTTGCAGTGACAAAGGAGTGTCCACGAGTGATTTTTATTTCATGCTCAACAATTCATGCACATCATGGTTGAGTAAGAAGCAATCTACTATGGCCACCTCTAGTTGTGAAACTGAGTACAAGGAAACTTGCACAACTCCGATTGAGTGTGTGTGTGGCTCAGATGCCTTATGGTTGATTTGGGAATTGTTGGTAGCGAGGGACCGCCTTGGCATGCAAGGTCATGCAAGGGATTGAGCCAGAGTGCAAAAGTTCAATTCCATGAGAGGGATTGAGCCTGTGTGTATAAGTTTAAAAATATAGTGATGTTTGATGGTCTTTCACTATCCATGCAATTTACACAAAAATACCTTGAGTATTCAAAGAGAAACTCTCCATATTTGGATGGTGTAGCGTAAGACAAAAAGAACATGTTCGATGTAACTCAAGAAAGGGTATGCGACAATAACATACAAGAAGTAAGAGAAATCAAGCCTAAGGACAATTGTGGTTGTCCTCGGAGTCAAAATCATGCTTATATGGCTCCGAGAAGATCTACTCATCACAAGCTATCTTTTTTTGGGCTTATGGGAAAAAGAGTTTTAGGCTGGAGGTTATTGCCACATGCCAAATGCTTTGACATCTTCCCAAAACTCAAAGCTTTGTAGAATTCATCAAAGATGGCTTCAAGAGGCTTTTGTATATAGATAATCACTATTTATTCAACAATTTTCTTTCTAATTTTTGTCGAAACCTTGCAAGGAGGGAATCATAATCTATGAACAATTGTATTTTTCTTGTCAAAATCATGAATATGGAGCGGATATCGAGTACAACTACTTGGATCCTTTGAAATTTAAGTTGAATTGCTCAATTCTCCTATTCTTTCAAAGGCAAGAACGGGGATAGGTCGGCAATGTCTTATTAACCCATGTACATTGTAGTTTTTGTGTTTTCTTTGCACTTTTGGGTTCTGCAAGAAAACACTATAGCATGCAAAGATTTCAAAACCTTTGAAGCTCGTGCTTTGGCTAGCAACAAAAACAAGGCCAATTTACTACAGTATGGCTATTCTGGCTTGACCCTTGCAATTTTTATCATGCATGGCATGTGAGTGCTTGAAGAAGCATTAAAAGTCTTCGAGCCCAGAGAATAGACCAAGGTTCATTAGTGAGCTGTCATTAAATTCGTTTGTGAGTTATCATTATGCAAAGAAAGGCTTCCGTTTTATGCATATGGCATAGTAGATTCCAAAGTTTGAATTATGCTATTAGCATACAAACTAAGGGATTTGCAAGTATATATGCAAGTACATCTTATGGGTGCCAGAATGAACCAAGGCAAGAAGAGATCTACAAGGTACCTAGGAAATGTTTTAGGTATATCAAAATCCACAACTATGAGTTGGATTAAAAGTAAGATACTTTAGCAAAGCTACAACTACGAGCCAAATACAAAACTCAAAAACTTGAACTAGGGGGCCTTAGAAGGGATTTTAATCCTCAACTACCATTTCAACATTTGGATTTCATGACAACTACCACAACACCATTGACAAGAAAGTGCTTTGAAGTCCATATAGGAAGCAAGGTTTCTACCCTATGCTAATGCCTTGCTTATTGCATTTGAATCTATGATAAGGCACCAAGGGATGGGGACTTGGCATTATTGAGATACAAGTTTTCACTTACTTATGACGATGTCAAATTGTAATTGAATGTATCAAATTCAATTTTCAATAGTGCAAGGCACTTAAAGGTATTGATTGAAATCATTGAGGTCATGATTGTAGTCAAGGGCTTATCAATCAATTTATTTTGAGCTGCATGCAAGGCATGCCTATATAGTGGACCTAATTCCACATAAGCTGTTTTTATGCTTTTGCTATGACATAGGATACTCTGTCAACCAAGATGGATTCAAAGTAAGGTGGTATCTGCATGCACTGCAAGTGCATGATTAATTTACAATAAGTAACATCTTGTTTGTTTCCAATGATTTTTATTGATGGTTCTCTTGTTAAAGATGTTGCATGCATTACCAATAGATTTAAATTTCCACTCATTAGAAGTAATTGATTCTTGTTAGCAGCAAGCTAACTCGGATGCCATTTTTTGGAGCTCTCATTGTAAAAACATTTATTATTTTGATGAATCAGAAATATTGTAACTCCTATTTTTTTGGATAAACCTTGTAATTGATGAGACGGGGCTACAAGCTTCCAAATTGTATCAACCTGTCTTTACCTAGATTTAGTTAGAGCTCACGGATTATTAGCTCATTTTCTCAATGAGCTAATTGAGTATCTGCTTAATGAATTTATGGTCATCCATAACAAATCACCTCCCAATCACCCACAAGCAAATGGACAAGCTGAGCATACGAATAAAATTCTTAGCTCGGTATTGACTAAAGTGGTAGTTTATGAAGGATAGACTGGGAAATGAATCTCCATGTGGCTCTATGGGCTTATCGAGTTTCATTCAAAACAACTTTAATGCTACACCCGTTAACCTTGTTTATGGTCTTGATGCCATATTGCCAATAGAATTTCTATTGCCGACTAAGGGTAGCTAAGGATCTTGAGTGGACTGGACATGAATTGTCTGAGAGACTTGAAGATTTAAAAAAGCTAGATGAGCAAAGGATAACTGCTGTAGCTCACATCTATGCACAAAAGCAGAAACAAAAACAATTTTTTGATTCCCATCTAATTACAAAAATCTTCAAACAAGGGGACTTAGTTTTAGTCTATTCCCTTAAGCAACACATTCCCAAGTTTAAGAAAAAGGGAAATAGACCGTTTATCATTGAAGATGTATCTCCAAATGGAGCAATTAAGTTATCCACCCTAGATGGTGAACCGATGGCTATTTGGATTAGTGGATGTCGTGTAACAAAGTACAATCTGCCACTGACCAATGAATTGCTAGAAAGAATGCATGCAGCTAAGCAAAGAAAGATAAAATGACAGCAGGTTATTGATGAAGCCCAGGAGAAAGCTCGGCTTTGGGTACTCAAAAGGAAAGTTGCTCTCAAGAATTGACAAACACTTATTCCCATCAACACTCTGGAAATAGATGACCGACAATGGGAATTGCAGAAAGATGCAGTGTCAATGGATGATGAATGGTACAAATGTACTGGTCGACATAGGAGCTCGAGTAAATGCAGTCAGTTATTCCGCATACAAAAAAGCAACAAGTCAGTCTTTGACAACCAGAATAGTGACTATCAAGGGATGCAACAAGAACCCAACACCAACATTGGGAGTAGTCAGTTTAAATGTGATAGTACACGGATGTTCATGCCCTCATCAATTTGTATGCTTACCAGATGAACACATGAATGAGACAATGATTCTTGGAATCCCTGGATGCAGACTTACAAGGCAGTACCAGATTGGGATATCAAATAGTTCAAGATATCACCTAAAGGCGGACAACTCATTGTTCCAATTGCACAAAGCAAAGAGGAATGAAAAAAAGGTTACCAACAGAGTAAACCACGAAGCAATCAATCTTCTCCATCCTATTGACAAGCAAATGCTACAAGTAGCATGCAAGGAGACATGCAAATTTGGGTACCAGAAGCACAGCTTAAGGACAAGCCGATTTAATTTGGGTGCCCAAAACATCATCGGCAATACCAAAGACGGTTCCAAGGTTCAAAACACAAAGACAAGCATCTCCGAACAAGGAACCTAACACGAAATGAATTTGGAAGAAAAAGAGGCACTTATCTTCTCCACAAAGTATAAAACCGATCAAGCAATGGAAAGTTAAATCTCATAAAACTCAACCACACCGTTTTGACCAAGACGAACCAAGATATCAAATGGTGGCTAAAAGCTTGACAACAGTCATTATTGATATCAACAACTAAGAAAATCAGCATGCCAAAGCATCCTGATGGTACAATTAAGCAAAGAGCACACCGACTCTACAAGATTTTCTCTTTGGAAGACATCATCAGAAAAGCTCGACATCAGAAACCCTGGAGTTAATTACTCAAGACCCAACTCTTGCACATCATAACGGTTTGAATTGCATTGATCTTCAAAGCATGGTAGAGCCAACCAAGGCTATGCATAGATACAATTGTTCAACCCATGCACACAGTCGTCCGGGAGTACACCATCTAGGAGGGGTGGAAGGGCACTAAGTAATTAAGGGCAATGTTTGAAGAGGGAGGAAAAAGTTTGATGTTAATGTGTGATTTTCTACAAAATTACCTAATAATACCCTTATAAATCATCAACAGGGAAAATTTAACTATTACTATCTCCCAGATGAGTGTAAATAGCGTATATACTATCAAAAAATCATGAAAAAATAGTCCTTTTTGGTTATTTTTTTATCATTTTTCTTGATATTGAGACTTAAAAATAAAGAAATCCAATAAAAAATAAATAAAGTTGTGGTTTTCAATGGATTTTCTTAATTATTGGATTTTTACTTTGCTTTTTAAGCGCATTTTGTTATTTTCTTTGATTTTTTTAAAAAAAGGTCAAAAATTAATAATAAATAGAAAATAAGCTTAGATGAAAAAATTGAAGGCACACTGATGATCAAAAGAACAAGGCGGACATGCACAAAAAATTAATCGGCAGATAGAAGCGGGAAGTTTAAATTAGGCGGACATACCTACTTTTGCAGAATTCTTGTAGACTGAGCTACAGGAATCTGATTGGGAAAATTTTTGAGTCAACATAAATTTCACGGCCTAGTAGGACTCACTGGGGAGTTTGGGGAAAATTGGATCGGGAAGTCCGAGTATAGATACCCAAGGTAGGCTAAAATCACCTCATTTCCACTTGTTGCCTTTGGAGAGGGAGCTTTTCGACCTTCTTCATGTGCATTTTCTTGAGTCCACAGTCGCATGTTTACAGCGTCGTCTCACACGAGACATGAGGGGTAAGTTCTATACTTATCAATGATCCATTCTGTAGGGCCGGTAGCTAGTTTAAACCCCTGGAAAAAACCCTAGAATCTGTGCAGTGCACGAAGACCTATGACAAAAAATTGACCATAGCGGCATGTCAGCTCAACCAAATCAGACGAGACTTGAACTGTAGCATGCCCTAACATAATAGAACACTTCTATATCACCAGTTGACCATTCTGCAAGGGTCAAAGGGGATCCCAAGTAGGAAAGCTAGGTTTTTGGGAGATGCCAAGCCCTCGGAAAGCAGAAAACAGCTCGAAGGCTACAAAGCGTCAAATTTGACATACGAGGTCAAACAGCCTCCAAATGGGCCAAAATTGGATGAGTTGCTTCAGGACTATGTAGCGCCGGCAACACTAAACTTTACCAAATTCAATTTAGGACTTGTTTTAGGTGTATAGAATATGTTTAGGTCAAAATTCTCAAGTTTTGCAAAAAAAAGTTGACTACTGTAAATAATCATGATTATTTGCTTTTGTAATATTTTGGCTTGAAAATGATATCATCACGTCACCTATCACTTGTACACACCT
Source organism: Adiantum capillus-veneris (assembly GCF_014529385.1). Classification (NCBI taxonomy): domain Eukaryota; kingdom Viridiplantae; phylum Streptophyta; class Polypodiopsida; order Polypodiales; family Pteridaceae; genus Adiantum; species Adiantum capillus-veneris. The sequence continues at coordinate 122,850,893 of NC_140947.1, forward strand.
ATTACATGCCACATTTCAAGTATGAGCCAAAATGATCAATTATAACTTGAAAATTTGCCAAAAAACACAAAGAAGTCATTTCAAACCAAATTTCTGAGTTAAGTCACATTTTTTGATCCAAATGACCTAATATCACATACACAGGATCTACACCATGCTTAGAACCAAGTTGCACAAAAAAATGTTCATTTTGATGAAAAAGTTAATAATCACGATTATTTACTTTTTTACCAAGATGGAAAAAGATTGCAACTTTGCCATCATGGGACCAAAGTACATGATGTTCTAAGCCCACTAACCAAGTTTGAACAAATTTGGAGCTTAAAATCTCAAAATTCCTTTACATCTACTGTTTCAGAGACCTAAAGCCTAAATCTGGCACCATTTTCACCCTGTGCACTCAAATGAGCCCACACTTCACTCAGAGTAATTCTAATGGATACATACTTCAATCCTATAATGTCAAAATTGCAAGAAGTTAAAAAAATCTCTCAGCCATAAATAATCACGATTATTTACTTTTGTTGCAAATTTTCACTTGGACTTCATGATTTTGATCTTTACATGTTTTTATGCATCTATGCATGTTCAAAAATTGATTTGAAGCATATTGGACTCAATTTGTCAGCAATTCAGAGTGAAGGACAATTCAGGGCGGAATCTGCAACTTTTCTAACTTTGACACTCTATTCACTTAACAAGAGCCATGTAAGCTGCAGAAAAGGCTAAGAAGAGGGTCTCCCAAAAGGAGAAGCTGCAAGAGCTACCACCATATCAGCTGGACCCCAGTTCAGTAGAGAAAGTCAAAACAACCTATGTGTCTAAAGAACAGCTTGAGGAGAATAACACAATTGTTTTCACAGGTAGATTCAAAAGTGAAGAAGGACATCAGGTAGACCCTACAACTTCTTCCAAAAGAGGTCTATGATGTCGCAGCAAAGCCGAAAACAAAAGAAGCTAACAGACGGTGTGAGCGGGATGGAAACACACAGAACGCCTCTATAATGACCCGACACACACACTCTTGGAATGATATACACACACACTATGGGGCACCACTCGGCTTACACAACCACTTGGCCGAGACAAGAAACACACCTATGGAGTGAGAGGAGAGAGACTATTTGTTTACCCACACCACAGAGAGCGAGAGCGAGAGAGAGAGAGAGAGAGAGAGAGAGAGAGAGAGAGAGAGAGAGAGAGAGAGAGAGAGAGAGAGAGAGAGAGAGAGAGAGAGAGAGAGACACCCAAAAAACTCAGCTCAAAAGAGGAGAATTTCTGATGTTTAGATACAATTGAGCTTGGGCCAACACCAATGGGGCAAATAGCTCACACAATATGGGTAAAATATGCCAGATACAATCACAAACAGGAGCAGAAGCTTTGCTCATAGGAGAAACTAACACAGCCAAAACAACAGAAAAAAGTGAGGAATTTGGCAAAATGGACAGCGCCATCACGTCCGGAACGGTCCAAAACCCCAGTTTACAATGTCAAAGTGCTCAAATCCGACCTCGGATGAGCAGTTTACGGCCAAAACAGGCTCCAAAATGAGCAAAAACACAGTTGCGACTGTTCCTCCTCTTCTCTCCACTCTTTTTCTGGTTTTCTCTCAGGTTTTTCAGTTCCCACACTTAGCTTTTTTACTTGGGCACCCTTGGCCTTTTAGATGACCTCAAACGGACCCCGAACAGGCCAAAAACTGACCTCGCAGTGCATAGTTGCCACCCTGCTGCATCCATCCGCACAACTGGCACTCAACTTTTTCCAATAATCCATCCCGCACCATGTGAAGTGGTCCCCGAAATATGGTCCTCATGATGACCTCTTTGCACAATTATCACAAGAAAACATCCACGTTGTGTCCGTACTCATCCACGTGCAAATATTGACCCCATTCAACCTCCTGACGCCACTAGATGCCATCTGACGCACCTGCTTACCTCATGTCATCAGCCCACGGATAGCTTCATCGAGAAATTTTACATGCTACCAAATCCTCATTATTATAGAAAAAACACACTGGTACTGGTGATAGTGAAAATCGATGCACTATATACATGTTGTCCCACCTGTACACATGTGGGCCCCACGTAACCACCTGGCTTTGGAAAATGGGCAATTCCTTATTTGATGCACCATGCATGGGTATGTACATATGCGCAATCTCTTGCTCCAAAAAACTCCTAACATAATTTGCCCATCCCCTAGCCTGCTAAATCATTCATGATCAGCAGCAGCAAAAAGCGATATGAGACTCGCCACGTCACAGGTCTCCTCATCCCTCACCAACATTCCTTGCTCCACATGCAGCTCATCTTGCTCCACCATCATCAACCTGGCATGATATAATTTAAGACGCAATCCATTTACCCTTAACTTATGTAGGATTCCATCCAGGTTAGCCAGCTGATATGTACCATTCGAAAAACACTCCACTACCTTGAAAGGGCCTTCCCACTTAATTTGAAACTTCTTTTGGAAGGTGTTTTCCATCTTACTGTTGTACCGCAAAACCAATCATGCTTCTTGATACCGTTACTTTTGACCTTTTCATTTATCTTTGCCAAAGCCCTATCTTGCATCTGCCCATAATGTTCCAATGCACTCATCCTATCCAGCTGAACCTCTTGTAATTGTAAGAGCCTCTCTTTGAATGCATCACTAGACGGCCCAAGTAGCTTCTCTAGCATCTTTACTGCAGGCAACTCTACCTCCACAGGCAATAGTGCTTCCTTTTCATACACCAAATGAAATGGAGTAAACCATGTACCTGTCTTCACCGAAGTACGGTAAGCCCATAATGCACTAGGCAATTCCAAATCCCAATTCTTTCCTTGGTGCTCTGTCACTTTCGAAAGAATCTGTACCAATCACCATTGAATCTTTCATTTAAGCCATTACACTGCGGATAATAAGGAGTGGTATGCTGGTGCCTAATCTTCATCTTTGCGCATAAAAAGTCTAGCAGTTTATCTCTAAATCCTGGCCCCTTATCCGAAAGTAGCTCTAGTGGCACCCCAAACTTGCAACATATTTCATCATACACAAATTTTGCCACATCCTTTGCAGTGATCTGTTTTACTGCTATAGCCTCTGCCCATCTAGAGAGATAGTCCACTGCAGTCAAAATATAACTTTTCCCCCTACTTGTGATAGGTAGTGGACCTATTGCATCAATCCCCCACTTTTCAAACATATCAAACGCCAAAATGGTTTTTCATAGCTCTGGCTTCAACACTCTCTTCCCAAATGCTTGACACGTATTGCACGACCTACACCAATGGTGAACATCCTTGTGCAAACTAGGCCAAACATACCCCTCTTGCAAGATCTTATGCAAGGTGATCTTTAGAGCAAAATGGCCGCCACATGCACCTTCATGATTCTCTTCCAATACTCTATAAATCTCCTCCCGCCAAGGTACATGTCTCAACACGAGATCAGCCCCTTTCATGTACAAGACATTACCAATCAATTTGTACCTGTATTCTCTTCGCACAAAACCATACTTCTTAGACTTCTGAATGTCTTTCAGAATGATTCCTATTAGCAAAAACTCCTCTTCTTGAGCCAAACTTTCCCGACCCTGATAAAGAGGTAAATTGGTCCTCAATACAAATAGCTCCCCAATCATGCTTTGAGTTGCTTCATGTGACTCTCCATTTAGAGCACATTCAATGTGTTTGATGCTCCATGCTTCGAACTTTTTTAAAAGGCCTTTAATTCTGAAACACATTTCCTTCAATGGGGTGTTCTTGCTCTTCCACACACCCAGCACTTGCTTCACAACTAACAAGGCATCACCTTTTATGCTCAACCTTCTAACCCCATGCTTCAAAAAAATGTGTAATCCGGCTTCCAAAGTAGCATATTCAGCCTCATTGTTACTATGAGCATCCAATTTGAACCCTCTCTTGCATACTAGCTTCCCCTCTGGATCATAAAGTGCTATGCCCCCTGAAGCCGCATCATGGCTCTTTCTGTATGAGCCATCAAAGAACAACACATGTGCATTGCTGATCTATGGCACTTCTTCAACTACTCTTCTCACCACCTCTTCCTTAACAAGAAGGGGATTCTCCTTGTAAGTCAACAAATCAGCTAGGGTAGCTCTTGTACTGTCTTCCACTAGAAAAGAGAACTCAAACTCTTGCAGCTCAATTACCCATTTCTTCACAACATTTGACATGTTAGTGCCATTAATTAATTGTGGCAAAAAAGCGTAACTCGTCAAGAAAACAAAAGGTCGTGGTAGCAAGTAATGACGAAATTGTCGACAAGCAAATATTACACTGGCCATCACTAGCTCTACTTCTGAGAATTTTTTCTCAGCTACCAACTTCACTCAGCTTGCACAATACCTTGGCCTCATATAATGGTTGCCTTTCCCCTTTTGCAATAGCATGGCTCCAATGGCATCATCCCCGACTGATGGATTTACATAAAACACTTTCTCCCAATTAGGAGTCTGCATGGCTGACAACCCCCCTAACACCTCTTTCACCTCTTGAAACACTTCTTCACACTTGTCATCCCATTGGAATGGATCATGCTTTGCCACTTGTTGTAATGGATAAAGAAGCTGTGAAGACAATGGAATAAACCGTGCCATGTACTTCGCTTTGTGTATAAAGGTTGCCAATTGCTTTGTACTCGTAGATGATGGAAGAAGAATAATAGACTTAACCTTGTCTGGATCAGCCTCAATGCCATTTTCTAACACCATGTGGCCCAATAACTTCACCCTTGGCTGTGCTAAATGACACTTCTTTGGATTTAGTTGTCCTCCACATTCATCATATCGAGCCAATACCATCTGCAACTTCTCATGGTGTTCAGCCCTACTGCTATAGACACAGAAGTCGTCCATAAAAGCTTTAACACAACTACCAATGAATGGTTTCAATACCCAATTTGCTCTCTCTTGATAGAAAGATGGTCCATTTGACAACCCAAATGGCAATATCGTGTAGCAACAACAGCCCCATGGCGTAATGAAAGTTGTTAATATGCGGTCTTTAAGAGAAATCTTCAATTGGAAATAGCCTCAAAAACCATCACACACACTATACCTCTCATAACCTGCCACTGAATCCAAGATCTGATCGATAAATGGAAGAGGATATGGGTTCTTCTTAGTGGCTACATTTAAGGGCTTAAAATCTACACAAATCCTCCACTTCCCATTCTTCTTTGGACTGACTACTACTGGACTCGCCCATTATGTGGTTTCCACAGGGACTATGAACCCTGCCTTCAATAACTTGTCCACCTCTTCCTGCAAGGCTTTCATTTGCTCTTGACCCATCCTTCTTAGCCTTTGTCGCAGAGGCTTAGCACCTTCTTTCAGCTCTATATGCATCTCTTCTCCCTTGAACCCTCTAATCTCTTCATATGAAGTAATGAACAAATCAGGAAAACTAGCCAGCATGTGAAAATATATCTCCTTCTCCATAGCTGAGAGGTCTCCACTGATCATTTGTGTCATGAATTACTGCTTCTTTGACAATTCAACCTTGGTTTGCATCAGCCCTTCAATCACTTCATAAGGCAAATGCGACTACACCAGACTCCTGGATTCCTTTGTCCATCAAAAGAAATGCAACATCAGCATCCTCATCACTGCTGGTAGTACTATCACTATCCTCGGCAAACACTGTGGAATAGTCTTCATCACTAGACTCATCCTCATCTTCATAAAGCTCTTCCAATAGTTTCCTTGTGTCCATATTATATAGATTCTTGGCACCTGTCTTTCCATAGAGGCTAATCGTACCACGTCTCCAATCTTGAATAGCTCCCACTGCACATAACCATGGTCTACCCAGTATAATAGGATATGCTCACAACCCCGCTGGCATCACATGAAAATCAACCACTGCCTTTGCATCATACGCCTCCACTTCTAAGCTCTTTACAACACCCAAACATTTTACTTTTTGATGATTTGCCAATCTGACCCGAAACCCTGACACCCCAGTCACTGTAAAACCCATCTTCTCAACACATGAGTGTGTTATGACACATATTTGGGCTCGACCATCCACATAAACTTGTCCCAGAATTTTTCTTTTGTGCCACACATCTACTATTGGACAAATGTCTGGTAGCTCATCCATCGCCAACACCTTCACTGAACTTCTCTCTGGCTCTTTCTCCATTGGGTTAACCATCCGCTTCCATTGTCTCTTTAGCTTAGGCACCATCTCTATAAGCTGCCCAAAAGTAACATCTGCCTTCCTGCTTGTTAGATCCTCCTTCAAGTCATAGCTCAATTGCCCATCCCCTAGTGGAAAATCTGACACATGAAACTTGCGACAAGCCCTTCTTTTCTGGCCTTGACATCCTTGCCTTCATGGCTCTTTCCTTTCTTCTTACTAGGACCTAGGGCACTTCTTCCTTCCTTGTCCTCTGTGGTACTCTTTCCAATAGGCATCACTAATGTATCCTCTAGCTTTGATGCCTTCTCCAAGGTGACTACACTTAACACTTTTGTCTTTCCCTTTTTCTCTTTGGTTAATCCACTGGTTCCTTCTTCTCCCTTAATTTCAATGCCATAATCATTTGACCTAGTTAGCACCTGTCTTGGCAATGGATACATGTCTCCCCCCATCCTTGGTGGATTATCACATTGCGGGTTGATGTGGCCCAACTCTCCGCAATTATAACATGTGCGCGTCTGCCTCCAGAACCTGCCATTTCTTTGTCCACCACCATTCCTGGGTCTTTCCTCACCTCCTGGCTGATTTGCAAACCTCCCTCGACCTCGATTGTTTCCCACTTGACCTAGCATATTTAGGATGAGATTCTTTATTAAATCTACCACTTGCCTCATGTCTTGCCTTAGCCCATCATCTTGCACTGCTATAGTGACCACTGCTGGCATAACCTGAGGAGTAACAGGAACCACTAGTTCATGATTAACCCCTGGCATACGTGAAGAATCCATAGGCTGAAATTCACACCTCATGGGCAAAGACTCTACTCCTAGATGACTCATTTTCCTCAGCTTCCACTCTTGTTCCTTGCTACCTCTAGTGCATCTTCATATGTTCTAGGCTTCTTTAGCTCCACTCTCCAACGTATATTCTCCCAAAGACCAGCCAAGAACCTGTCCTTCTTCATCATGTTAGGCGGGGGTATCTGTGGTGCTAAGGCCTTGCACATCCGCTCCCATGCCAATGAAAACTTATGTATGTACGCATCTACTGGCTCACCTTCCTTCTGCACCAAACCTTGTATTTCTTGCCACACTTTGTCAGGATCTTTTGTCTTCACAAAATCCACTTCTAAGCCATGCCGTAGATTGTCCCAACTCAACCTTACGGGTGGATCAGCCCCACGCAACTCCTCTTCAAATGCTTTGGACCAAACTCGTGCATCACTCTTCAAACAAATTTGGAGAAGACATAACATCTGCGCAGGATCATGAATCTGGTTGTTGCTAATGCAAGCAACCTCCATCTTTTCCAAAAAGTCTTCCACATCTTCATCACTTCTTCCATGAAACTCCGGATAAGAGAAAGCCATGGCTACCCAAACCACGAAGCTTTGAGAACCCCTTCGAACACACGTGCAATAACCCAAAACTTTTGACTGACTCAATTCCCAGAAACTTCAATGGAGCTCGACTTTAGATAAGGACAAACACTTGCACATCAAATGAGTTTTCATAGTTAATCATCGAAATTACAACAGGCAAAGGACATTCCAGGATCTCTCGTAATCTTCTTGGCCCGAACATAAAGACTATACGCTGTTGGAAAAAAATCTTCCTAGACACATGAACATTTATCTGGATTCTCTGAGTTAAATGAAAAGGAGTGAATTGAGGGACATTTTGATCATCCATTAAAGTCAACCATGAAGCTCCCAAGAAGGCACACCTGACTTATCCTCCGATTTTGCCAAAATTTCAGCAACATAACAACATAAATGGCTCAAAAGACCAAAAAACCAGCCATCACAACTTGGAAAAATTTTGGCAGAGTTTCCCCAGAAGTAGAGCAGTAAGAACCCAAAATATAGACTGTAGGTGTATGCATAAACTGCCAACAATAGAACCAAGCATAAATTAGGAATCACTAGTACATAGCCTATGGCGAGGTCAGGAAAAGGGTTCTCCAGCTACCTATATCACCGAAAGGATCTCCACATTTGAGAATCCCCCAGCTCAATAAAACCTCGCGCTATCGACCCTCACCCGAAGGCTAGTGCAAATCGCGTATAGTCAAGTCTCAGAAATGACTATCTTCTAGACCAAGTCTCAGAAATGGCTCGGACTGCCAAATAAAACCAAGTATGGCTCCACAAAGGCATACAATGGCAGTTTCCACAAGTAACGTACAATACCAAAACAGACAATGCGCTCAAACAGGCGCCAAATGATGCATACCCACAACAACTGCAAGTGACAACACTGCTAGTATATCATTGTACTCCAGCTACCTGTACCTCTGCCAATCACCTGTACCTGTACCTGTACCTGTACCTGTCCATGTAACCTGTAACCTGCTGTCTGCAACCTGTAATCCCGAATCTCGAAGCTTGAAGCTCGAAGCAGAAGGTAAAAGAAGAAGATCCTCCGTGGGGGCACCAAAAGAATGTGAGCGGGATGGAAACAACAGAACGCCTCTATAATGACCCGACACACACTCTTGGAATGATATACACACACACTATGGGGCACCACTCGGCTTACACAACCACCTGGCCGAGACAGGAAACACACCTATGGAGTGAGAGGAGAGAGACTATCTGTTTACCCACTCCACAGAGAGAGAGAGATACACACACCCAAAAAACTCAGCTCAAAAGAGGATAATTTCTGATGCTTAGATACAATTGATCTTGGGCCAACACCAATGGGGCAAATAGCTCACACAATATGGGTAAAATATGCCAGATACAATCACAAACTGGTGCAGAAGCTTTGCTCATAGGAGAAAATTACATAGCCAAAATAGCAAAAAAACAGTGAGGAATTTGGCAAAATGGACAGCGCCATCGCATCCGGAACGGCCCAAAATCCCAGTCTACAATGTCAAAGTGCTCAAATCCGACCTCGGATGAGAAGTTTACGGCCAAAACAGGCTCCAAAATGAGCAAAAACACAGTTGCGGCTGTTCCTCCTCTTCTCTCCACTCTTTTTCTAGTTTTCTCTCAGGTTTTTCAGTTCCCACACTTAGCTTTTTTACTTGGGCACCCTTGGCCTTTTAGATGACCTCAAACAGACCCCGAATAGGCCAAAAACTGACCTCGCAGTGCATAGTTGTCACCCTGCTGCATCCATCCGCACAACTGGCACTCAACTTTTTCCAGTAATGCATCCTGCCACCACGTGAAGTGGCCCCCAAAAGATGGTCCTCATGATGACCTCTCTGCATAATTATCACAAGAAAAAATCCACGTCGTGTCCGTACTCATCCACGTGCAAATATTGACCCCACTCGACCTCCTGACGCCACTAGATGCCATCTGACGCACCTGCTTACCTCATGTCGTCAGCCCACGGATAGCTTCCTCGAGAAGTTTTACACGCTACCAAATCCTCATTATTATAGAAAAAACACACTGGTACTGGTGATAGTGAAAATCGATGCACTATATACATGCTGTCCCACCTGTACACATGTGGGCCCCACGTAACCACCTGGCTTTGGAAAATGGGCAATTCCTTATTTGATGCACCATCCATGGGTATGTACATATGCACAATCTCTTGCTCTAAAAAACTCATGACAACGGCTTGGACTTAGAGAGTTCTACGACCAAGAGACATGTGGTGTAGATTTTCAGAAAGCTTACGAGCTCTTGTCCACAATGAAGGAAGATGGAACAACCCAGATTTCTGTCCAGCAAGGGACAAGGTCGAAGTGGTAATTACAAAAGAGATAGTAGCTGAAGCTCTCAAATTTCCGACAGAAGGGATTCTCATGAGAGCTAGAGATAGAAAGACAACAGGTAGCTTCACCATGGAAACTGATGTGGCAACCTTTGCTGATCTTATCCAGAGGCAAGTGGAAGAACCAGCAAGATTATATCACCAACACTTCCACTTTCTATCAAAGACCCCGCCAAGATACACAACACCCAATCATGCAGTTGCGACTACATTTACACAAGTGTTAACACTAGAATGGTAACCTAACAGGACATAAAAGTGTCCTTTCAGGGTTTTGGGAAAAAATTCCAAAACCATAGTAGATCCACTCATTTTGAAAAATCCTTTCATGAGCTTATAGTTCAATAACTACTACATATGGAAAAAATGAGAAACTTGTAATTTTTCTCATCCCTTTGTCACTACAAGCCTCCAAAGTTACTACAAGTTGGTCACTACAAGCCTCCAAAGTTAATGGACCAGTGCATTTTTCCCAAAACAATAATTTCTTATGGTTGATTGCATATAAATAAGAGTGGAGATTTTTGTAGGACATGAGATAAAATGCCCCGTTAACTTCAATGGGTTGGTGACCAAAACATATGGTTGCTTTTTCCTCACTTTTTTTTTTTGGGCAAAAAAATAGGTACAAAAAGGTTGCATTTTTGTCATTCTGCGGACCTATCATCAAAGTTTCTATAGTCACGCTCAATACAGATACTATATACATGTTTTCTTAGTTCCCTTTGGGCCTCTGGATTCAAAAGGAGCCATGGAGCATGTCAAAGGATAATGGATCTCTTACAATTGGAACCTTGGGGACAATGATAAAGTGCTAAATACAACAAACATGAAAAAAATGGGTTTAGCATTATGACCTCTAGAAACCCATAGAAACTACTCAATATCTAGCCAAGTTTGTAGTCTATGGTTAGATATGGTTACTACCTACAAAATACACATAGTTGGCCTAAGAAACTCGCAATATTGAGAAAGTTATACTTGCTACTCTAAAATGTATCGTATTCTTCAGCAATCAAAAAACTCAACCATCATCATATACTATGCTATATAGCATATTAGGTCCCCCAAAACTCAAGGAAGATTAGCTCTATGTTATACATTACACTTACACAATCAAAATTGAATTTGGATATCAAGAAAGCCACCAAAAAAATCATAAAAGTGCTAATTTTGGCCAAAAAACAGGATTATGCAATTCTTGTAAATTGGTCATAGCTCCCAATTTTAACACTTAGCTCTCCCTACAAGCATCAAAACATGTTGAGAACTATGAAGGCCTAACCTCTAGCCATCTAAACCTCACAAACATGAAGTTTAGAGTGGTATAGTTGCCAAAAATTGAAAAAAAGCCAAAAACAGGACCCATTTTTTCACACAGTTTAGGTTCAAAAATGTTGTGCAAGAGTAAGGTTAATGGTGAGATCGATACTCAAAAAAAAAAAGCTAAGTTTTTTTCAGCTCATAAGGAAACTTTGTGGATATATAGCACCTAAAAATTCATTTTCATACTCTTCAAATAATTCAAGCAAAATGGTCACTTAGTAGGACACAAAAGTGTCTAAGGACATAAAAGTGTCCTGTTACCATTCTAGTGTTAAAGTCGACAACCAGGCAACCCATCTACCACGCATAGTATGTTCTATACACACTAATGGGTACAAAGAAGGAGGGAAAGATAACCTATCTGGGAGAACCTGAAGTACTCACACAAATAGCCTACCATGCTATCGGCATGGCAGACAATTTGCCACCTGCCCCAGATCAGAACACATGGATTGTGTCTGCCCAGCCATCCCCTTGAGCCACAAGATCCACCAAAAGAAATTACAAATCTGATGAAGAATTTGTCGAGAGCTCTCCAGAAGGGCATAGCACCGAAAGCTCAAACAACAAGGAAAGAAGAGCTCGCATTGCAGAGATGAAAAGAAAAGCAGTGGTCGCGTATCAAGAGGAGCCTCAACAGAAGAAATCCAGGTTTGAAAGGGAGAAGCACCTTATGAACAAACCGCCAAGCTGCAGGAGAGGACCCTGTAAAGTGGGTTTCTAAAGAAGTAAAAGGACCAAGAAGAAAGCACCCTGCTAGGAAAGAGGTTGAAGACCCCACAAAATTTTTGGAACACATGTACATTGAAGTAGAGGCATTAAAGCTGAAAGAAGATCAAGAAACAGAAAGAAAAGCTAGAAAAGATTCATCAGAGCAAGAAAAACAAGTTGAGGTGACAAGCCAAGGTGAGACTTAGTATGAACAAAGTAATATGTCTCCCCGACCATCTTCACCTGCTACTACAAAACAACACGACCACCCCATGCCAACCCCTCCACCATCACCAATAGATAGACCTAAAGAGGGCGCGCCAACCAAAGAAAAGGAGCCTGAACCACAAGAGGCAGTAGATTCTGCACAACAGGCAACAACTACTTCTGGCCAAGCTAAGGAAAAAGAACCAGAGCCGGAAAGGGCAAGTCCTGAACCACAGGACACCACAAGGTTTGAACAACCAAAGGCAGAGGAAACCCCATCTACCACCACCCAACAAGAAACGGTTGAGGCATCCATGAAGCCTCAAGCAGACAAAGTAGAAGAGGCTCAAGCACAACCTCAAGGGGAGGAACAAACAACCGCCACAACTACCAAGAGAATCACAAGAGACTGCCGAAACGTCTAGGCAGCTCACAAACCCTGAAGATTGGCATACAAATGATAAGGTGATTCTCTAAGTTAATGAATATGCAAAGCAAATATAGGAGATGACAGAAAAATTACAATCAGCAGCACTTAGCCGCATCACAAAGGCTAGAGAATTGGAGATGGTGACCGACGCTCTCCAAGGCGAGTTAGAGGACATATTAAATGTCATCACTGATTTTCAAAAAAAAGTCCAAGAGTTAAAAGTTGAAGCTGAACAACACCAGCTAGCCCAAGAAAAACAGCAAAAGGAAATGGAAGAGTTAGGCGAACTTCTCATGAAGTTAAAAGATACCTGCAGAACCAAAGACGAACAGCTGACAGAGGTTACTAACAAACTGTTAACTACAACTCTATCAGTTCAAAAGATTCAAGTACAACTAGATGTAGCCAACACCTTGCAATATTCAGAGCAGAGGATCAACGATCATGCAACCTTTTTGTCTACAGATAAGAGAAAATCCCGCAGTTTCCTCGGTCAAAGGAACATATGAAGTGTACAAAGCAGTAGATAATAAGAATAAAGATCTCGAGCTAGAGCTAAAGCTGGAGTAATCACAACGCAGAGACCTTGCATTAATGCGGGTACAAAGAGAAGAAGAGCTGCTCAAGGAAATACCCGAGCCGAAGATAGTCAACCAGTTGCTGCGAGATAGACAACAAGCGTTTTACACAGGGTTCTTCACTTGGCGAACGAAGATTTTTGGGCCAGTGATCAGCAACATGACTTCAAAATTCGTAGGCTACTCCACTGTTGAGCTAAAGAACAAGGTAACTATGCAATTTTTGCAGGTTCCAGACAAAGAGAGAAAGATCAGATATGAAAAGGCTCTACATGCACTTAAAGACCACCTCGCCAGTTGTCAACCCGAAGATTATTTCAGCCCATAAGTGTCAAGGGATGGCACAGGCGATCAGGAGGGGGGAATGTTAGCAGCAAGCTAACTTGGATACTGTTGTCTGGAGCTCTCATTGTAAAAACATTTATTATTTTGATGATTCGGGAATATCGTAACTCCTATTTTTTGGATAAACCTTGTAATTGATGAGGCGGGGCTACATATCAACCTGTCTTTATCTAGTTGTAGTTAGAGCTCCCAGATTATTAGTTTTGACCACCGAAAACCTTGGCGAAGGTATAAAAGCCAATTTTTGTAAGTTATTTTTCAAGTTTTGGATACTGAAATACACAACGTGAGCTAACGGCGCTCAGTTCTCTCCTTCTCGCGCTTCTTACTTCCTCCCCGATTGCCAGATTGTAGTCGCGTCTGTTGTGTTGCAATCGCAGGTAAAAGCTCTACGCATTGGCGTAAGCATTTCACAGTATTTCGTAGCTTTTGGCGTTGCTGACCCACATCCTAATTTCATCATAAGTAGGAATTTAAGCTTCTAAATCAAAAACTAAGTATAGGTGGATATTGGGGCATCATTGCTAAGTCTTTAGATGCATTCTGGGTCGAAAACGACTAGGTAAAAAATCCACTGCTGTTAATAATCGCGATTTTTGCACTTGACCTAAAGTGGAATTTGAGACCATAAGCATGTGTGCTTAGGTCTTATAAACATTTCTTAGAAGTTTTGTTACGTTTATATGTCATTTGATGCTGTAACGGATGTAATTTGTTTGCCGATGAGCGATTGGCTTTTGGTGATTTCAGTCACTTGAGTGTAGCTTGAGTTAGATGCGAATTGTTTGTTGCGAATTGTTTTGTTACGTTTATATGTCATTTGATGCTGTAACGGATGTGATTTGTTTGTCGATGAGCGATTGGCTTTTGGTGATTTCAGTCACTTGAGTGTAGCTTGAGTTAGATGTGAATTGTTTGTTGTTTTCCAAGAGATTGACAACCTCTTGTAGCCTCTATGCACTAGTCAAGTTAGCTTCGTCCCATGGATTAATAATTTAATGATGGTTCTTGCTAAATCTGCAATAAGATAGGAGTGAGGTTAAACACCTGTCCCACAATTCTGGTAGATTTGATTTTCATTGTTGCATATGACTGCATCAGTGGGAATGCTATATCTATCACTGGTTCTATGCACAAGGTGCATGCGCTACATACAATGTTTTTTTTTCTGTAGCAGACATGCATGGCATGACTATCAGGCAGCTAGTTCATGTGATAACATGACTAGATTGATTTGTGCTTGTCAGACATATATCTTATCAATATGCAAGGATATTTTGGTAAAAGAAACCCTAGTATGATTAGTTTTCTTGAGCCTTGAGAATTTTCCTCTTCTTTCAATGGAAAGATATGATCTTTGTAATGATCTAGTTGTGAATAAGGCTCCAGCTTAAGAGGATCTCTCGCTTAGTCTATAGTGTTAGGAAATAAGACGTAGCTAAATAGATAATTGAGTAGATTACTTAATGGAGAGAGACAAATTTACATACACAAGATTATAGAGTAGAGAGAGAGAGAGAGAGAGAGAGAGAGAGAGAGAGTACACAAGATATACGTGGTTCACCCAATGTGGGCTACGTCCACGGGAAAGTAGCCACTCAATGGCTTTAGTACTTCAAAACAAGAAGTAGTTTACAAAGGGATTATACCCTTAATGGAGCTCCCGCCTTGCTTCACTCTCACCACCTCACGCTCACCTTGTTGCATCAACTTCACACACTATGAAATGTGTGTAGAAATGGCCTCCTTTTATAGGCCACTGAGGGTTGCCCTCTCTTATGAGAGACAGCCATGTGTAACCGCCCTTGTGTGAATAAGTCCAAATCGGACCCTCCAATCCGCCCATGTGTGGCCTCCCTTGAGAAGACAAGTCCGATTTTGACTTCGGGCACCGGCGATTGCCATACCGGCCACCGGCCAACCGACGGTTGTTTTTTGACCACTTTTTGACCGCCGTCCGGCCATAATATTCCGGCGAGGTTTTTGACGGTGAAAATTTTGGTTTCCGGTGAGTGATTTACCTTCACGCACGATGGCTTCTCCTCATAGTGGGGGCCTTACAAATGTACGCTTTTACCACAGAAAATTACAAGGGTAAATCAGGCTCCATATTTAACAATCTCCCACTTGGAGACTGATCTCCAAACCAAACCTGTGACTGCTTTCCATCTTGGCTTCTTATCCTTGAATGCCGATTGAAGATGAGCAAAAGCTCAACTTCTCCTTGTTGACCACCTTTGTAAACATGTATACAGGATTTTCACTTGTATGCACCTTTCCTAGCTTTAGCTGTCCCTCTTCCAAAAGAGTGCGTATGAAGTGATATCTCACCTCAATGTGCTTTGTCCTTGAATGAAAGGCTGAGTTCTTCACAAGATGGATAGCGCTTTGGCTATCACTGTTCAAGACACAATTGTCTTGTTTGAATCCAAGCTCTTCTAAGAATCTGTGAAGCCACAGAATTTCTTTGCTTGCCTCCGTCATTGCTACATACTCTGCTTCCGTGGTAGAAAGTGAGACCACTTTTTGCAGCTTTGAAGCCCAGCTTACTGCTGTGCCTCCAACCGTGAACACATAGCCAGTAGTGCTCCTTCGAGTATCTTTGTCACCTGCCATATCTGCATCAGCATACCCTTCTAGAAAAATATCATTTCCTCCAAAATACAAAGCATTTGTTGTTGTCCCTTTTATATACCTAAGTATCCACTTCACAGCTTGCCAATGCTCTTTACCTGGGTTGTCCATGAACCTACTCACAACTCCCACTGCATGTGCAATGTCTGGCCTTGTCCAGACCATAGCATACATTAGAGAACCTACCGCTGCAGCATATGGAACTTTAGACATATAGGCTATCTCCTCTTGTGTCTTTGGACATATATCCTTCAGTAGTTTAAAATGACCAGCCAAAGGTGTAGAAACTGGTTTTTTATTTTTCATTGCAAACCTTTCTAGTACCTTCTTGATGTAATCTTCTTGAGATAGCTTTGTTGTCTTAATCGTCCTGTCCCTTGATATTTTCATACCAAGTATCCTCTTTGCAGCACTTAAATCTTTCATTGAAAAAGATTTAGACAGCTCCTCTTTTAGGTCTTTGATGTCCTACATGTTAGCACTTGCAATCAACATGTCATCAACATATAACATTAGGATGATGAATTTCCCATCTCCCAAATTCTTTGTGTAGAGGCAGTGATCCGAGTTGCATCTTGTGAATCCATGATCCAACATCCATCGATCAAATTTCAAGTACCATTGTCTTGATGCTTGCTTTAAACCATACAAGATCTTCTTTAATCTGCAAACCATTTTCTCCTTACCTTTTACTTCATACCCCTTTGGTTGAAGCATGTAGATTTCCTCCTCTAAGTCACTGTGAGGGAATGCCGTATTTACATCCATTTGCTCGAGATTTAAATCATGAGCAGCCACAAGGCTTAAGACAAGCCTAATTGAGTTCATTTTTACAACAGGAGAAAATATTTCATTGAAGTCAATACCTTTCTTTTAAGAAAACCCTTTTACCACAAGCCTAGACTTGTACCTTTTCTTCCCACCTTCTTCTTCCTTCAGCTGGTACACCCATTTGTTTTGAAGTGCCCGCTTACCTTTAGGCAGCTCAACCAACTCCCATGTTTGGTTGCGATGTAGTGAGTCCATCTCCACTTGCATGCTCTTCGTCCATTCTTCTTTGGGTTCATGTTGCATAGCTTCTTCGTATGATTCTGGCTCTCTAGAATCTGAGATCAAGAGATGGTTGAAGGAAGGAACAAAACTTTCTGGAGTTCTACTTGCTCTTGTAGATCTTCGGGGAATAGGTTGAGGCTCCTCATTTGGTTGACGTTGTTGCACATTGTCACCGTTTGCAGTCCTTGAGTCTTCAGCGTCCTCAAGCTCCATGTACTCATCACCTGTTTCTTTTGTTTGTTTTCTTTCCAAGTAATATTTGTACATATTTTGTTCGTTAAAAATTACATCCCTACTCCTTAAGATTTTACCATCTTCAGGATTCCATAGGTGATACCCAAAGTCACCTTCTCCATAGCCAATGAAGAAACACTTTTTGGACTTTGCATCTAACTTTGATCTTAGGCTTCTATCTATGTGCATGAAAGCCTCACACCCAAACACTTTGAGAAATGCATAATTCACCGGTTTACCTGTCCATGCCTCTTTTGGAACTCCCCCATCCAATGCCGTCGAGGGTGACCGATTGATTAAGTACACAAACATACTTACAGCTTCCACCCAAAGCTCAAGCGGTAGGCCTGCATGTAGCCGCATGCTTCGTGCTCGCTCCATGATTGTCCTGTTCATCCTTTCCGAAATCCCATTTTTTTGAGGTGTCCTTGGGGTTGTCCTTTGTCTCCGAATGCCATTGCTAGCACAAAATTTTTCAAAAGCTTGGTTGCAATATTCGCCTCCATTGTCGGATCTGAGGCATTTAACCTTGGTACCTGTTTCATTCTCCACAAAGGCTTTCCACCTTTGAAATATGAAAAATACATCGGATTTATTTGTCATGACATAAACCCATGTTTTTCTAGTCACATCGTCTATGAATGTTACATAGTACAATGAGCCACCAAGTGATGGTGTACTTGCAGGACCCCCAAACATCAGAATGAACCAACTCAAGTTTTTGTATTTTTTCTTTCATTTCCTAATTTTTGAAATTTTACCCTCTTTTGTTTACCATAAACAAAATCTTCACAGAACTCTAAGTCCACTTCTTTCAAACCTGGTAGAAGCTTCTTCGAAGGATTTGCATTCCTTTGGCACTCATATGCCCAAGCCGGTAGTGCCACACCTCACTGTCAACTTCTGTAGTTGCTGCACAAGCTGAAGGCTGCATGCTGATCGTACACAAGTAAAGTGTACCGACCTTTTCTCCCTTGGCAACCACCAAAGATCCCTTTGAGATCTTCCACCGTTTGTTTCCGAATGCAATGTTGTGACCTTCATCGTCCAATTGTCCTGTAGAGATCAAATTTTTCCGAAGATAAGGAACATGCCTAACATCTTTAAGCTTCCATTCATTTCCGTTAGCAGTTTTGACAGAAACTGTACCTTTGCCGACAATCTCACAAGCTTCATCATCTCCCAAGTATACATACCCAAAATTACCTTTGGTGTAATCTTGGAAATGTTGCCTGTGTGGTGTCGCATGGAATGAAGCCCCGGAATCTACTATCCAGGAATTAGACACATTGTCTAATGAGAGAATTAGAGCATCTTGCTCTACTTTACCTACCACATTGGCCTCCAATGTTGGCTTGTTGTCTTGAGACTTTGTCTCCTTCTTCTTCTTGGACTAGCAATCCTTCTTGACGTGGCCCTTCTTGCCGCAATTCCAACATTCAAGAACTGACTTTGTGCATGACTTGCTCCGCCTGAGCGATCACAACCCTTTTGGTTTTTGAACCTCTCCTTAGGCCTTCCTATTGTTTCCACTGACAATGCAACACTCGATGATTCTCCTGTGCTTCTCTTTTGTATTTCCTCACTTAGGAGAAAACCCACAACATCATCAAACTTAAGAGTATTTGTGCCAGAAATAGAATTACTTACAGCCATCATAAGGCTGTCCCAACTATCCGGTAGAGATGATAGTATAAGGAGAGCTCGCACTTCGTCATCAAAGTTGATTTTCATCGATCGAAGTTGACTTATGTTTGTGTTAAAGTCATTTAGGTGTTCTACAACTGAACCATTCTCTGCCATCTTGAGATTGAACAAGCGCTTCATAAGAAATACCTTATTGGATGCCGATGGTTTCTCGTAGAAGTCGTCAAGTGACTTCATCAAGTCCTCCGTGGTCTTCATCTCCGAAACATTGAAGGCCACCATTGAAGCTAAGCTTAACCGGATTGTTCCCAGTGCCTTTCGATCAAGGACAATCCATGCTTCATCTGCCATCGTTGCGGGCTTCTTTGCAAGACCGCCTAGTGGCAAATAGAGGTCCTTCTGGTAGAGATAGTCTTCAATCTGCATCTTCCAATGTTGGTAGTTTTTGCCATTGAACTTCTCAATCTTGATCTTCCCTTCCTCCGCCATAACTTCCACTCAATTCGAGGAATCCTTTCCTTGAGATAATTTAGCTACGAGCAAACCTTGCTCTGATACCAGTTGTTAGGAAATAAAACATAGCTAAATAGATAATTGAATAGATTACTTAATGGAGAGAGACAAATTTACATACACAAGATTATAGAGTAGAGAGTAGAGAGAGAGAGAGAGAGAGAGAGAGAGAGAGAGAGAGTACACAAGATATACGTGGTTCACCCAATGTGGGCTACGTCCATGGGAAAGCAGCCACTCAATGGCTTTAGTACTTCAAAACAAGAAGTAGTTTACAAAGGGATTATACCCTTAATGGAGCTCCCGCCTTGCTTCACTCTCACCACCTCACACTCACCTTGTTGCATCAACTTCGCACACTATGAAATGTGTGTAGAAATGGCCTCCTCTTATAGGCCAAAAGGGTTGCCCTCTCTTATGAGAGGCAGCCATGTGTAGCCGCCCTTGTGTGAATAAGTCCAAATCGGACCCTCCAATCCGCCCATGTGTGGCCGCCCTTGAGAAGACAAGTCCGCTTTTGAATTCAGCCACCGGCCATTGACTTCCGACCACCGGCCATTGACTACGAGCCACCGGCCAACCGACGGTTGTTTTCCGACCACTTTCCGGCCGCCGTGTGGCCATAATATTCCGGCGAAAAGGAATATTCCGGCGAGGTTTTTGACTGTGAAAATTTCGGTTTCCGGTGAGTGATTTACCTTCACGTACGATGGCTTCTCCTCATAATGGGGGCCTTACAAATGTGCGCTTTTACCACAGAAAATTACAAGGATAAATCAGGCTCCATATTTAACATATAGAACCAGTTTGTCTGCAGGAGCACCATTTTTTTGGTACAACCCAACTTGTGACAAATCACTCAACAAGTGTTGGTGGTCACTTGTGGGACCCTTCACACTTCTGATTTCAAGAAAACAAGTTCTAAATTTTCAAGTAGTAGAAGTTCACCTCACTATGCCACTCTGCTTACAATCACTGTTGGTAGCAAGTAGCTTATGATGGTACCTATCTACCTAGTGGTTTAAGGAGTTTAATTTTAGAATTTGACCAAGGGTTTCAGGTTGCCAAGACAAGACCAAGAGTTCTTGGACCAAGATTTCGGTTGCGCAATAATTTTGCACAACTTGTTTTGATGCACGCGACATAGCCATGCATAGCTTCATGATAGCAGTAATGGGAAGGATTAGAGGTTAGTGTACCAGGCGCCTCCTTTGATAAAATTTCCTTATCCTTGTTAATTTTCCTATGATGGACAACCACCATTATCTCTCCTTCAATAAAGAATTTTGGCACCAAATTAAGGGCACTGCAATGGGGTCTAACTTTGTGGTTGTGTATGCATGCCTCTTCCTTTTCTTTTTAGGAAGGCATGAATTTCCTATCTTGTCCTTCCCTTCTCTACTCCAAGAGATTTGTAGATGATGCCTTTGGAATTTGGGATGGTCCTATTTCTAGCTTAAGTGAGCTCTTCCAAGAGTATGGGCACCCTCTCCAAGCACATATCAAAATTTCTCTTTCAATCTCCTCTCAAGAAGCTTTTATTATGGACATTCATTTCTTCAAAGGTCCCTCTTTTGCTGCTTCTGGGATCGTTGATACCTATTGCCACCAAAAAAATCTTAATTCCTACAACTATATCCCTTGGCAATCATGGCACTGTACACACCAAAATATTGCTTTTATTCTCTCATAGCTTAAGAGGTACGTTATAAGGGAAAGCTCTCTTTCGGGCTTTATCTCTATTCGTAACCTTTTCTTTGCTAGGATAAGAGCAAAGGGATATCCCTTCCCCCTTTTGGAAGCTTGCTTTCTCTACCTCTCCTACTGAGACTCCCTCTTCTCCATAAGTTGTCTAAAACCAAACCTTCACCGACCATCGTCAAAATTCCTTTATCACCTCTAATCCGCAATCTCAACTTATCTCGTTCCATTAACAAACCCCTCACTAAACTTCTTAAATCTAACACCAACCTTGCACACTTACCAAGACCTTTGATCTATTGGTTGAATGCGCCCAGTCTTGGCACTGTTCTCTCTAACCCCCCCCCCCCCCCCCCCCCCCCCCCCCCCCCCTCCCCCAACTCGCTATGCTCTCCCAGCTGAGGTTGGGGTTTGTCATTTGCTTGTGGAATTATTGAGGTGAAGTGAAATTCTGCCTCCTTTATTTATGACGTCTCTAAGCTCCACCCGTTCCTTAGGCTAAGTCAACCTCCTTTTTTGAGTAGTCCATATTTTGTACATTTTTTCACTCCTTTATTACCCCGTTCACAACTTTATCACCCTACTAACTCTCTTCCTTTTCCTCCTTTTTTGTTAGTATCCACTTAAGATTGGTCATAACCTATCTTTTAGTAGGTCTCTCCCTCTTAAATATGGTACCTTGTACAGTTTTTTGGAACCACACCTCCCTATTTATACCCCCCCCATATCCCTCTTGTGTTTACACCATTGATGAGCTAATTAAAAGAAACACGTTGGTGTAGACTTGTGTCACGTCTTCTTACTCTTGCCCCCCTTCCTTCCCCCTTTTTTTTTCTCTCCCTCTTCTCTTCCATCATGTTGCCGAAGCAAGGTTCGCTCGCTAAGTTTTTTCTTTTTCAACTATAAGCTCTAATCACTAACTATCTTTAAATATCCCTAACTATGCTCTAAACCTTAAATATAGAGTTAAATCTTAAACCTAAACCCAAAGCTCTAACATTAAATCTACACCTCAACTCTAACGTAAACTCTAAATTAAATATCAAAACTAAATCCTAAACCTATGATTCTCTCTATCTCTATATCTTTCTCTCTCTCTCTCTCTGTCTCTCTCTCTCTCTCTCTCTCTCTCTCTCTCTATCTATATATGTTTCTTAATCTCTCATTCTCTCTCTTTCACACGATATGGGAGACGCTCAATACGTCTATTTACAAAGGCGGACATTGACGAAGCTCTTCCTCGACCAATTCAATACTTTCTCAGACAATGCAGACATTAGACTAGATCCACAAGGGGTTCATCAGATTGGTCTCATAAATCATTCTGGCATTTTGAAGACGTTTAATAAAACATTTCATTTTATTTCTCTCTCTCTCTCTTTATTTATCTCTCTTTCTCTCTCTTTAACTTCTTTATCTTTCTCTCTCTCTCTCTCTCAATGTGTGTGTGTGTGTGTGTGTGAGTTGTTTGTTTATGTAGTGTGTGTACATTCTCTCTCTGTCTCTCTCTCTCTCTCTCTCTCTCTCTCTCTCATACACACAATGTGTGTGTGTGTGGGAGAGAGAAAGAAAGAGGGGAAGGAAACATGAGAGAGTGGAGAGATAGGGAGCATACTTGGATCTCCTTCCCGTCCTCCTCTGTGTGTGTGTGTGTGTGTGTGTGTGTGTGTGTGTGTGTGTGTGTGTGTGTGTGTGTGTGTGTGTGTGTGTGAGAGAGAGAGAGAGAGAGAGAGAGAGAGAGAGAGAGAGAGAGAGAGATGGGTATACCTATTTCGTAGAGAGCGTCAAAACTCAGATCTATAAATTTGAGTTTTTGGTGCTCTTGGATTATTCTTACAGGGTCGTCATCGCTATAGGCATCGCTATGAGTATCGCTATATAACAAAGACTATAGCGACGCTCATAGATAGCGATGCTCATAGATAGCGACGTCGAGACTTTTCCACATTTGAGCGTCGCTACGTTGAAGAACCTCTTGTAGTGCTTCTTCTTTCTCCTGAGGACTATAAATGTATATAATATATTACTTACTTGAAATCACTTAAATGAATAGCTATCAACAGTTGATACTGTAATCTTAAACATGGAATGATGTGACCAACTAAACCAATCACTTCATTTGGAGTGAGTGGGCTACCCACAATATTTTCTTACCATCATATTATAGCACGCCTTCATTTCCAGCATTGGAGCTGGTGGCAATATTGTTGTATGCTAGTTCTCCATATATGTATGTCTTTGTCGGAGCGAGAGAGAGAGAGAGAGAGCTAGTCTTTGACAACTCAACTCCGAGGCAGGATGCTCATAAATCATAAGGAATGAACACGACACACACACACACACACACATGATTGAGGCAAACGATGGGAAAAAATCCTACGAGCCATCAAAAGTATTATGCTAAATCAGCAAAAAGATACTATGGTCCCTTTCAAATCTTGAAGCCAATCAATGAACTCAAGTTTCCAAACCATTGGCTCACACACAATGCTTTTCATGTGAGCCTACTTAAGCCCTACAAAGGAGAGCCACCAAAAGAACCAATTATTGAAGACCCCCTAGAAATCGACGATCAAGAAGAGGTGCTACAACCCTAATGCGACGATCATTAGATGATGATTAAAGTTGCATGAGATGCTTGATAGCTAAGGTGCATGCTTAAATCTAGGCTTGTGATTGAAGGTAAACCCAAATCCCTACAAGGAGGGGGCGAGCCCTTGAAGCTAGGGGATGACACACACACACACACACACACACACACACACACACACACACACACATAGAGAGAGAGAGAGAGAGAGAGAGAGAGAGAGAGAGAGAGAGAGAGAGAGAGAGAGAGAGAGAGATGCCATGCACTTGCTCATCCCATGCTTGATGAGTAAGGTGATTGAGGTGCTTAAGCATGTAAGGGACCAAGGTGCTTGGGGTCTTGAAAGTCAAAACATATGCCTACAAAGGAGGGGGCGAGCCATGAGAATAGGAGGTGGAGTTGAATGACTCCTCCATCTCCCAAAGGGCACTCCTTTCTCAAGAGCCAAAAGGGACACATGTCAAGCCTAGCTAGGTTTCCCTCAAGGTGTGCCTAAAGCCTATTGATTGACCCTTAGAGAGCTCCAATGAGAATTTAACTAATTAAATTGATTCTTTAGGTATTTTTCAAGCCCTCTCTCTCAAAGGGAAAAGGAGGACACTTGTCCAAAGGCTACCTCTACTGCTTGACTTGACCTAGGCTTATGATTGGCTAGGCTTGAGAGAGCCAATGAGCTTGATGCATGAGCTATAAGAGGGGTTCCACTCAAGCAAGGAGAGGGCTAGCTTGCAACATATACTCTCTCCCCCCTCCACACACACACACACACACACACACACACACACACACACACACACACACACACACACACACACACACACACACACACACACACACACACACACACTCATTGTGTGAAGTTCTAAGTGCAAGAGCTTCATCTCCTTTTCCAATCTTGTTGTTGAGAAGTTGAGAGCCTAAACCAACACTCTTGGCTATGGAATGCAAATCCAACCAAGAGCCATGCTTCAATGCTTAAGCTTGCCATCTTCTTCATCATCATTACTATGCTAATTATACTATGCTAAGCAAAAAGAGTGATGATAAGTGAGGAACTATTTCTTTCTCATAAGAATGCTTCTTCTTCTTCTTCCCTACCCTCATTCCCTGCTAGCTCTCTCCATCTTCAAAGGTGTTTGAGGTCTTGGGACTGAGGCCGGGGACAAGTTAATGCTTTCATTTAGCTAAGTTACGGGCATAATTGTGGTGCATGAAGTTTCCTATCTTCATTGCACCATCAAGGTTTCAAGGAACACAAATCTTGTATTGTACCATGTCTCTCTTTTATGGGAGAAACTATAATACAAAATCCTTTTGGAGGGGGGACCGGCTCCACATAAATTTGGTCCTCAACTGCTCTCAAGTTCTCTAATTCTCTCTCTTACAAAGTATTGTTTATGCCGAGTTAATTAAGTATATTGGTTATGTTGCTTCCTTTAATCAAGTTCACCCTCTATTTCTAAAAGTAGTCCCATAAAAATGCTCAATACAGTTTTCTTAATTCCGCTATTCTCAATGTCCATAGGTCATTTCCATTACAAATATGGTCAGTATCCTCGCTCAAGACCAATAAGAAGGGACTCAAACAAGAGATGCTTGTGATAGAAAATTGTAATTCCACCAAAAGAACTATAGAAAAGTGATACTAAAAAGAAGCTTCATCTTCCACAATAATCCATACATGTCAATGTCCCATACCACGAAAATATTCATAAACTATTGATTTGAGGGTACTGCAAACAAAAATATGATGGGAATCAAACTATGGTTTACCACGAAGACTTTGTTATTTCATCCATCCCCATTAACACAAACTTAGACATAAGGATTGGTGTTTCCTATAATCTTAGATTGCTTTAGTAAAAATTACTCTATATTATGTCTCAATATGTGATACAATCTTGCATAAAAGCATAAAAATAAGAAATTCTATGTGTCCTAATCATGATCAAAAGGATTAAAGAGAAGATACTCATAGAATCTAGATTTGACATACCTTGTATGACTAGGTGGAAAGCTTTCTTTCCTTGAGTAGCATAAAAATTGGTATTTTGTAAACACAAAGTGATGCTCAAGCACATTCACTTCATATCGATGCCTTGTGGAAATAAAAAAATTGAAACTTTTGTATCCTTAATTGTGTACATTTTTCATGATGGAATAGCTGCATGCTCATGAATCATACTCATCTAAGTATGTTGAGATAGTAGAAAACATGAGAAAGCACATATTGGACATGCTGTCCAAAATTTGAAAAGAAACTTCATGTTACACCACCATGTGGTAGGAACATTTTTAAGTGATCCTCTTGGCCATAGTATCGCAAAATAGACATAAATAACATCTAGAAAGCAAGATACTAAGCAATATATGCACAGAAAAAGCATATCATCTAATAGATTCAAGCAAACACTATAGTTATCCATGCCTCACACTGTTTGTACATCTGCATGAGCAAGCATAGAATTGGCCTTGAAATCAAAATATTCATAAAGGGAGCAAGAAAATCAAGGCATATATGCACATATTGACTACCTTATCACAATAACATCGTGTAGAAAATGCACAAATGCGCTTTCCAAAAAATACATTCTAAGCCAGCATATACTTTTATTCTGTAAAGCATGTTGAAAAGATGAAATTGTGATATAAAATCATGCATGAGATCAAGAAAATCTCTCATCATCTAAGTAAGATTCCAAAAGAATGATTCTTGCGAGCCATGGTTACCAAAGAAACCAACTAGGAACAATCAAAGCATAGCTAGAGAAAACATATCTTCAAAATTTTGGATTGGTGCTTTGATTTTGGCACATAGAGGATATTGATAAATCATGTAAATGACCAAAATTGGAATCCATAGACATGGCTTACATGCCATGATTAAGTACCCAAAAATGGATCGAGATTTTGTAGCCATCTTTGCCCAGTCACATAAAATTTTCCAAGGCTTTTCATGCATTGGCCTTGCCAACCTTAAGACAATTTTGTAGCCATCTTTGCCCAGTCACATAAAATTTTCCAAGGCTTTTCACGCATTGGCCTTGCCAACCTTAAGACAATTTTCTTAAAATCTTGGTGTTTCCAAAACCAAAAATTAATTCCTAAAATCAATTGTGGCATAGGCTTGCCCTAGCAATAAGTAAAACTTGCTCTTGTAAATGACTAATGGCCATTAGCTACTACAATCCTATGTGGTGTATCCATCATAGGTTACATCTTCTCTTGCAACACTTGAAAAATAGTTTGTAATTGATTCTTTTGCTTTTCTAAGCACTTAGAATACACTATGATATCATCGACGAATATTCTTGTGTAAGTTCTATGCCTTCAAAAAACTCAATCTATCATTTGGTGGAATGTGCTTGTTGGAGCATTGTTGCATCCAATGGGCATCACTATGTACTCACATAATCCAAATGTAGTTCAAAAAGCTATGTTGTTTATGCCTTATGAGTATATGCTAATCTAGCAATAACCACTTTTAAGGTCTATCAAAGAGATTCTCATTATCCCACCATACCCATAAAGTAGAGGGAAAACAATCACCATCATATGGTAGAGGATAACAATCAAGTTATATTTCTTACATGGTTTGAAGGGAAAAAAGCATCCACAACATACTACATCCATGCTAAATTTGATGGAAGAGGATGGCACTTCCAAGTATAAGCTCTTTGAGGGTTGCAAAAAAAAAAATGGTGGTTGTTTCTTTGAGACGTAAGGCACTTTCGGAGCTTTGGACTTGGGTAGCCATACCAGCTTTGGTTTATCTACCATGATTGACTTCTTTATCCATATGTACTTGGTTGGTTGTCCATGAAGTTGTCGAACATGTTTAGACTATAATTTAGGATGTGATGTGGTATTAACGGGTTGGTCATCCCAAATATGATTAGTTTACACCAAGGGAGTGGCATAAGATATGCCGTTTAAGTTTGACTCCTTTAAGGTTTCCTCCTGTCAATGTGGAACTGCTTTGAACTTGCGCATCCATGAGACACACAAGATGATTGTTTCATTAAGATCAATATCCTCCATTACATGGAATCGGTGTGGGCATTGATGGATATTTATGCTGATTGACACCTTGGATTGACCTAATTTGACCATTGTATCTTTGTTTGTAGCTCTGAGCTCAACCTGATTAGTTGTCAATTGAAATATTCATGTATGTTGAATATTTGATGTCATTAACTCGTGCTCTAGTATCAACAAGTACTCTTTCACTTGATCCATCTACCATCTAGATACAAATGTGTACATCCATACCTCCAAGCCCATTCGAATGATGTCTGAATTGCTTCAATAGAAAGAGATGTCAATCATTTCATTAATGAAGTAAGTCCCTTCGTCGCTCACTATTTCAATCGGTAGTCCATATTTTGTAAAGACATTTTCATACAAGAATTATGTTGTCATTTTGGCATCGTTTCTTTGTGTCATTTTGGCTTCAACCCATTTAGTTAGATAGTCTATGGCCACAATGATATATTGAGCATGTGTTCTGTATGTGGGAGGTGTGATATGTCCGACAAAGTCAATTTTCCATTTTGCGAAAGCCCTTGCTCCCATCATAGGTCGTAGCGGCATTTTGTTTCATCGCGTAGGTGCTTTGGTAGGTTGACATTTGTCACAACACTTCACAAATACTTCGGCATCAAGGTTGGCCACCAAATTCTTATGACAAGGATTGCTCTCACCGTTTTATATGCAGAAAAATGTCCGCTTTTTGTGACCATTAGTCTTCTCAAAAATTGGTATATAGTCACTTTTCATGGCACATATTTGCAATTGGTTTTCCTTTTCTTGCTTGTAGAGTAGTCCTTGATCAACATGTAGCTTTTTACTTTGGCCAGAATGTATTTTCTCTTAGGTTTACTTATCTCCTTTGGTAAGACACCTTTGGTTATGTAATCCACAATGTACAAACTCCAATTGGGTGCAATTGCTTCTTGGAAGGTGTTGCATATTCTACAGGTGCTTGATTTGTGCAAATGTCACACGAGATAATGTACTCATATACACTTTGTTTCATATTAGACCACTACAAAACCAAGTCTCATCAATCACTAAAATGTTTGCACTTTCCCATTGTAAATTCCCATGGTTTGCACATGAGCTTGTCTCAAGTACACATTCCTTTCTGTTGGCTCTATACATAGCCTCAATACTCCATCATTCCCATTCTTATATAGTCTTTTTGTTGGATCTATACATAGCTTCAATAGATGTCATGTGACACATCCAACCCTATGTGTCCGTGGACAAGCTACAACATGACAAGGGGTTAGTTCAGTCAAGTCAGTTTAGAATAGGAAGTGATCTGGCACTTTTGTGAGTCTGTTCACAAACCGTGCATGACCAGTCACTTAGTGTAGATGCATACCTCTGGTTGCACACAGCATGATCATAAGCATTCCCATCAGAATCCATAAGAATCCTTCAGGGGAATTTTCCAGTGCATTTAGCCTATTTTTCCTATTTTTGATATTTTTCACTTATTATTTTTAAGTGACTTTTGTTGGAAAGTAGGTAGGGCAAATTGAGTAAGTTTGTATATAAGCAAACCTAGACTAGCACTAATTGGCAGAAGAGGCAGCAGGAGCACCTTGCTCAACAGGCAACTTCTTAGCAGAACCCAAGAGTCCTAGCATTTTTGCTCCACAACAACAACCTAACGTTTTGGACCAGATCAGCCAGCGTTTTTGCACTTGCAGATTCCGACGATAGCAGAACATCACATCAGCCTAGCGTTTTGCATTTGCAAGACAACCGTCAGTAGCAAAGCAGATTTTCAGCCCTAGCGTTTTTGATTTGCAGATCAACCATGGTGTTTTGCAGATTCTCCGTGACGGAACCTAGAACCATCAGTGTTTTCAGTTTTCAGCCCTTAGACACCGCAATTCAAGTCCCGAACCTCGCAGATCTCACCTTCCCGCAGCAGCTCCTCATCACACGGTCAGTTTCCGCAAGGTTTACAATTTCAGACCGAAACACGCAGATTTCAACATCTGCATTTTCAGCGCATCTTCGTCGCATCGTCGCCATCGACATCCTCATCGGTATAGAGTCAAAATTCAGCAGATAAAGATTTGCAGATTTCAGCCCTTAGCATTTTCAGATTTCAGTCCATCTTGTCGTCGTCCTCATTGTCGTCGACCTTGTCGGCAAGTCTAAGCATTGTAGAGGTTTTTGCAATCATAAGTAGACCGCTCTCGCCATAGAGAGTGGGGCCTTCGGAGGAGGGTTTTACAAAGTCTCTAGTGTCGTATCTCTCTTCTCTCTCTATCTCTTAATTTCATACACTTGCATGCACAATGTCCATTCACTTTGTTTGTGATCATAGCATTCTCTCATTAAGAACGGAAGGCTCTACCTTCCATAAGAACAAAAGGAACCTTGAACACAGTTCGGAGCACTCATCTTGAGCAAAGCACAAACATTCATTCCGCTGCACCTAACATTGGAATCAGAGCTTTGACAGTGTTCTGTATCACTCAAGGAAAGAACCACAAGAATCACAATAATTTTTTTTGCTTGTTGTGGTCGCACGAACCCAAGTTCTCTTGGACGTATCGATTCCTAGTCGTGTTTTTGAAGAGTGACAGAAATCCCAGGAAAGAAGGGCTTGTCCAACCTCCCCTTGTGTCTCTTTTCACTCATTGAGAGCGGACTGTGCACTTAGCGGCCGGCCAATCGACGTGAGGTGAGAAAAAGCAACCTTGGTGTGAGCGCAAAGCCGCCAAGGGGTGCACTCGCGGAAAGGAGTAGAACTCGGGTGAAGAGAAGATCCTTCTCGAACACAGATTGCAAGCGAAAGAAAACCTCAAGAACCTCAAGACCCGCAAGAACCTAAAGAACTCAAGAACCCAAGAACCTAAGTTCCTCGTGAACTTAAGAACCCAAGACCACAAGAACCCACGACTTCACGATGGTCATCACTTAAAGCGGAATGGATACTTCGCTTGGAGGTGATGAGCATGAGAGAGGCGAAATTAGTAACCACTTTATCTCTTGGCTTGGACCATGTCGGCCCGATAGCGTAATCAAATCTTCGAAGTCTCCTTGAGAGTAAGCTTGTCACTATGTATACACCTTGCGTATACCTTGCCTTGTATTAATTTTGTGTGATGCTTGCCTTGCTTGGCACACACCTTATATAAAGCTTTGCTCCAGCAAACTTGAATTGCTCGTCATATTGAAAGTCGTGGTTGTAAAGAATCAAGCCTTGCTTGATATCCTCCCTACTTCATGTTTGAATGTTGCAAGGAATACCTCCTTGCTCGAATGCCTTCACACAATCGAGCCTTGCTTGATTGTCTATGATGACTAATTAAACCTTCCTTAAATCTTAAACATTGCTTGAGATAATGATATCTTCTGGATAAAAATCTGGTTGAGCTTTGATGGCATCAAGCAAGGCACTGAACGGATTTTGTCATTCTGTAAGTAGTAAATTCAGAAATCAAATTTTTGATTTTGCCAAAAATTGGGTGGGAATACCCCTTGGAGGAAGTTTGGCCACTTAAAAACACCCCAAAAACTAAGCTTTGGCTATGGCATGCAGGGTAGCGAGCAGCGCAGAGAGAGAAAGGACACGTCACCTTGGCTCGCTCATGAAGCGAAAATTGATACCCATGCCAATGCACTCCTCTTTGGTTCCACCCCCGCCGCAAACGGCTTGGCTCCTTCCTCCATGCAAGAGGCTTTTCCTGCACGGCTTACAGCTCCTCGAGCTTCCTCCTCGACCACCCCTTCCTTGCATGGATTACATGCTTCATGCATGCCTTTCCTGGCGCCCTTGTGGCTCACCACCACGCCTTTATGCTTTTCCATGCTCCCTCCATGTACCTCGCCTAAGCTACAAGCCCTCGTCCCCATCTTCCTCCTTCCTCAAGGCGAGAGAGAGAGAGAGAGAGAGAGAGAGAGAGAGAGAGAGCTCTAAGCTCTGATACCCTGTGAGGACCAAGGACCCTCCCAATTCTTATAGCCCTCGGACTAGTGGCCGTGCCTATGGGCCTTGCCCACTTAAGACTTGCTTAGTCTCGACACCTTGCGACTTGCTCATAACCACTTTCCATTTTCTCCCAGTTTTACCATAAGCGCAGGGAATTGTATTAGAAAGAAACAAAAGTTACATTGATAGGATGCCGAGCCAGCCTACAGATTACATAATCTGGTAAATCAAAAAATCCTACAAGAGTTACATTAAGCATACTGAGACAGGGCATCAATCTCATTTTGCAGTTGGGAAATGAACATATTCCCTTCCTGGTCTTGAGACTCCAGGTGGCTAATCTCCACGTCTTGACACTTCTCCCACCGTTTTCTCTTGAGGGTACGTCTTATCCAAAGTTGAGGAGGAAGGTTGTTGGCCTTCAATCATCCTTTAGTAATGGAATCCCCTATCCTTTAAGATAGCTTTTTTAGTTCTGTATAACGTGACCTGGTCCACAGCAACAACCTTCAGGCCTGTAGATTAAAATATTCTCAGACTAGGTGTCTGGTAAGCTCCCTCAAATATCAAAAAATTTCTCTGCCCAAAGAAATTCAACCCTAGCTTTGTTTCAAAAGATAGAAAGAAAGCAAGTGTAATCTCCTAACAACAGTTGTTTCGAGGAAAGAGTGAATCCCAACACTTTGACTAGCGGGGCAAGCTCCTGGAAGTTGGCAAGACAATTTAAAAAGAGGTGAAAAATATCCTCCATTTGATGGTGACACCTGTCACATCTACCATCACCTAGATTGGCTTGGAGCATCCTCTTTTCTGTCCACACCGATTTGTGTAGAATCAACCATAAAAGCAGAGACTTTTTTGGGTTTGATAGCCTTGGACCAAATGTTTGTAAACTTGAATTCCCATTGTTTCCTAGAGAGGGAAATCTTCCCTCTCTTGTTAAGAGTGAGGAAGAGAGGGGGTTTCAGATCGGGAGATTCGCACAAGGGGTTGGTTAACTTGAATCCACCCTCCCACACATAGGCCTTGAGATTCATAGGCTGTGTAGAGTGGAGAGTCCATTTCAGGTCGTTGGGGAAGACATCCATCCTAGACTTTAGGAGAGTTAACTCCCAAGGGCTAGTTCGATACTGTAAGGAAAGATCAAGGTCAGTCAGCCAATCCTAGTTAGCATGATCCCACCAACTGATGCTAGCACGATAGACTTCTGTTGTGTAAGGCGAAATCCCCCTGGGGGATGGATAAGTAGTATTTAGAGAGGAAATTGGGTGTGAGCTCCTCTATGTCGATTCCAATCTTGCCAAACAAATCTTAAGAGATCCGAGCCTGATGCTGAAACAGATTGTTTTTCCATCAAAACTTTGGGAGTTAAATTAGAGAGAACAAAAAGGTGTACAATAGATAATGATATAACTCCTAGCCATCTTCGCCCCTACAAGATGCTTCTTCTAATTGAAGAGCATCATGTAAAGAGGGTATTTAAAGACTCAATTAGAAAAGGGTGTGTTTTACTTATGACAAAGATACAAATAAAGGTTCTTAAATAGGCTTTGAAG
The DNA here is from genome assembly GCF_014529385.1 of Adiantum capillus-veneris. Classification (NCBI taxonomy): domain Eukaryota; kingdom Viridiplantae; phylum Streptophyta; class Polypodiopsida; order Polypodiales; family Pteridaceae; genus Adiantum; species Adiantum capillus-veneris. The sequence continues at coordinate 122,884,285 of NC_140947.1, forward strand.
GGACATACTGTAGAGGCTTTTCATATAGTGAACTCCCCAAGAGCGAGAGAAACTCATTGTTGATAACAACAAACAAACAAAAACGCATACAAGACAATGTAACAACTCTTTCAGTTAAATATTTGTATTTCTACATAACATTCAAAATTGGGGCAATTTAACAATACCATTGCATCAAGAGCATGTGAAACTCTAGAAAGCAATCCTATCCAAAACCCTTGCAATGGTTACGGGGGACACCTACACAAAGGCACGCACGTTATGGTACACTACCTACACTGCACTTGCCCAACCATGCACAAGAAGATTTAGAAATTTTCTCATGTAGGAAAACGGAGTCTTTTCCAATGTTTTTCATACAATGAATAACATCATGAGCTTCTGCTCGAGAGGCACCGCATACCTAGCTAGTTACAATTGGTCCCCTGCCCCCCACCCGGCCGATGGTCCCCTGCCCCCAATCGTATCTAGCTAGGTATGCAGTGCCTCCCTCACAGAAGCTCATGATGTTGAGGTAAGTCACAATGTGGGAATTATTGTGAGAATTTGCCCAAAACTTCTTGTGATGATACATGGCTGAAATAAAAGAGATGAAAGTTTGCTTTGAAAGTGATTCAAGGCAAGCCAAATTAGAATCCCCTGAAAGTTCTTTAAGCATACTCTTTACATAGAGAATACAAGGTCTTTTGGCTTTCCAATGTCATGAGGTTTTTCATTCCCTTCATTTTTGCATTTTTGATGCTTTGGAAGGTTTTTAAATTTTTTTGAACTTGCCTCTCTCAATCTAACATTGATGAGGATCACTCAACTCATGCTTAATCAAAGTATCTCCTACCAAAATGACTATTAGTGCACATGTTAGATTGAAAAATGTACGTGACATAGATATGCTTACTTCTTGAAGAGTTCTAATTGGTATAATACATTGGCTCAAGAAAATGTGTGGATATGGAATCCATGAGTTTGCGGGATTGTTTTTCAATATCCTCATTGTCTTTGTCGCGATAACATGCTTCTACTAGTATAACTTGAAACTTGATGTCAACATGGATTGACACAATAGGAAGAGACACATATAGCTATATGATGTAAATGAAACATAATTCAGGAAAAAACCACCCATTAGAGTATATTGTACCGGACAAAATCCTCGCTAAATTTCAAGCTCAAACTTTATATACCTTCATAAGTTCATAATAGTTTTGAACTCACGAATTATAAGAGGAAATAAAGCACTCATAAAACTATAAAAGCAAGGGACACAAGAAAAGAAAAGAAAAAACAAAAACAAAAACAAACAAACAAACTAAATCACTTTGTTTGCTACGAAACAAAACATTATTAACTTAAAAAGTTTTTAGAAAATGCATGCGTAAAATAAGTTGACGCAACTTACTTAGACATCTTAAAAACTTAATCTTTGATAAAACAAAACATTATTAACTTAAAAAAGTTTTTAGAAAAGGCATGCGTAAAATAAGTTGACGCAACTTACTTAGACATCTTAAAAACTTAATCCTTGAACTTCACACAACAACTTCTAAAGGAACACATTTTTAAGTGCTCAGGTAAGCTAAATACGAAAACAAAAAATGAATACTACTACAAACCTACAAAGAGCAAAGATATGAACTTGACAATATGTGACCTCAATTTCGTTGCTTGTCCAAACACGAAGAATAAGATTATCACCTTTATCATGCATAGCTTGGACAACAGCTATGACATCCCTACTCACATCGTCAGTGCCCAAGAGTAGGTGCATGTTTGTTTACTTAGTGGATAACCCTGCATAGGGGGAAGTTTGATTGTGTTCCTTTTCTCAATGGTTGGAAACAAGGTTTTTGAAGGGTCACGTTGGCATTTTAATACAATAAAAATGAAAAGGACCCATCTGAGGCTCTGATTTAGTTAAAAACTAAGATACCATAGAAGAAGACTTCAATCATTCAATTCACATGCTAAAGTCAATTGTATCTCGTAACTCCTTTCTTCACTAAGGCTTGTTCTAGAAAATCAAAATCAGTGCCATTCTGGCTTTGAGAGGCTTGTGTGCCATGAACCCAAAAAATCATTCTCAACTCATGTCTTACATTGGCTTTCCACACTTCTTGATGCTGGCATACTCTGCTCCATCAACAGCCCTTCCTTTCATGTCAGTATCATTAGCTGCCCTCAAGGGCTTCGGACTCCCTACCTTTTCTATACTTGTCTTCATATAACATGGTAAGAAGTTGGTCACCTCCTGCAAGTTCTCCTTCTCCTCACAATCCATGGCCTGAAGAACAACACTCTTGTCAATCGCAGCAGCCGCATTCGCTTGACAAGAAGAAGAAAGAGGATTTCCTGCAATCGAAGGCTCATCTTTACCGCATTTCTCTGCACTTCGCTGTGTCCTCCTATCAATATGTACATGCACTGGAGGTGGTACAAAAGGTGGCCTTGCAACCTCACTTAGATGCTTCCATGCAGTTCCTTTGAAGTATGGATGCTTCTTTATCTCTTCTGCTCCACGAAAAGAGCCCAATCTTGCTTCAGCCTCTTTTACGAGCAGCTTTTTGATTAAGTCAATAAGCGGAAATGATTGAGAAGGAAACTCTGGCTCTCTACAAAGAATGTTGTAGAAGGTCTCCTTCCTGTTGAGACCCTTGAAGGGGGTCTTACCATACACCATTTCATAGAGAAAGATGCCCAATGTCCACCAATCTACAGAGAAGCCATGTCCCTTCCCCCATAAAACCTCTGGTGCAACATACTCCTCAGTGCCCACGAACGAGTGTGAGCGGCATACGGACGCATGCCGTCCTTGTTTTGCTTTCCTCAATGCCTTCCTTGGCCACATATGAAAGGGAAAGTTGAACTTCTGAGCTCCCTTTTCTTGTGGTAAAGACGCACAACTCTCTGTCTCTCCACTTGCACAAGGATGTTCATCGCAACTGTTTGCTTCACTCGCACCAGTCATCTCGCCAAAGTAAGGGTTGAAGCATGAAAAGAAGGCACCCAGTGTTTTTTTGTGTTTCCTTTTGAGCTCCGGATGGGGCATAGCCTCTGGTTTTTTATCAGGTAGTACCAAAGAGAGATCAAAATCTGTGAGCATAATGTGCCCGTTTCCCTGAATTAAGATATTTTCAGGCTTCAAATCTCTATAGATGATGCCTTTCTGATGGAGATATTCCAAAGCTACCACTACTTCGGCTGCATAAAACCTGCAAACTACCAAAACACTGTTATTACACCGACTATGCTTGGAAAAAAAGCATTTGTGGACTGGTTGAATCAAAGTCATAATCGATTGCAGTGTCTTCATGCAGAACATTAAAGACTGCAGAGCTTACCAATGTTCACAATACATGCTATGTAAGAAGCATATGCCCAACAGATTTGCTCTTGCTTCTGAACACTTGGGAAATTTAAAAGGAGAATGCTCTTGTTATTGACCAGACAGCTATGGGGTCATGACTCACTTGTTGTGTTTCAATGGGCTAGCTCTTGCCCTTAAATGCTTGAGTGATTCTTCCTTGGATGTTCGGTGCAGCACCCGAGGAGGAGGATGCTGTTATTATCCTCAGTTGTTCCAAAACACACAACATTGTGGTGGCCATGGGGCATGCCTATGTGTAGCTCTTAACCTGTGCTATATGGCACATGCACTACCATAATACACGGCACTTGCAGAACGATATATATCACTATGTGTGGCTCTTGCCCCCTGATAGATGGTGTGCAAACCTAATACGTGCCTTTGTGTGGCTCTTACCACCCCCCCCCCCCCCCCCCCCCCCCACCTCCCCCCGGCCGCCTTCGGGGGATTCACTGTATGTAAACCCTCCATATCACCTGCATTCAAAGCATAATTTTCCATCAATATCACACACCCTTTTCTAGTTTAGTTTGTGTATGTCCCCTTTGATTAGTACCCTTTTTTATGTCAAAACTGTATTGAAAATGATGCTAAATAACCCCATCTGTTGAGCTCACTCGCTGTATTCACATATTTGCAGGTGACCCCCCTTCTTGCCCATGGTAAATGGCATGTGCGCAACCAGAATCGACCATGCACCTGTGTGAGACTTTTGATATGCTGTATATAGAGTTGATATTTCACACTTTTCATACATTGGTAGAGCTGAAGAAAAGCATATGCAAAAGCGTCATACCTGGTAATGGACTCGGAAAATCTCTTCATGGGCTGTTTCTGTTGCAAAACATTAAGGTCGCCCCCACTGCAGAAATCCATGATGAAGAAGACATGCTTCTCTGATTGGAAATGGGCATGTAGGGAGGGCAAAAAAGGGTGTGACAGCATGGAGAGCACTTTCCTTTCGGTAGTGGCTCTCTTCTCACCCTTGTGGCGCAGAACCTCCTTCTGCATCACCTTCATCGCATAGCTCTTGTTGTTTCTGCAGAGCTGGACAAGGAAGACAGTACCAATGTCACCATGGCCGAGGATGCGGATGGGCAGGAAGTCCTGTGGGGTGAGGTCCTTGGGGCAGGACTCCTGTGACGAAGCCATGCCCTTAATCTTCCAGTCGTCTTCTATCCGTCTGTGTGGACATTTTGGACGACTCACTATGAAATCTGTAGTAAATATCTGTAGGAGCTCGCTCGCTCTCTCGCTCTCTCTCTCCGTCCCACCCCTTTCTTTCTTCTCCTTTCCCTGACTTTGCGAAGCTCCATATGGAGGTTTGAAGGCCGCCATTTTACATGGGAAACCGTTGTGGCAGTTGGGTTTTGGCTAGATCAATTAAAAGTGAGATCAATCGATCATGGCTCACTCTTGTGGGATAGATCTTTGAGGTCTCTTGGGATAGCTTCCTACGACTTTAAAATTCTCTTCTTCTTCTCTTCTTCTCTCTCTCTCTCTCTCTCTCAGTCTCCCATGTTTAATTTACATTATTTACAGTTGATACGTGACAGCCTTCCTAAATCTAATAGTGCATAGCAATCTTCTCTGTTTGAGCACCCCACATGGTACAATACTATGAAAGAATTTGGCATTATCAAATTGAAGATGGTTTCCTTATGGACCAAATCAACAAAGAACCACCATCTCAAGGGTTGAAGACAAAATTGATCTCCATTATCCTTAGAGTAAAAGAGACCAACTGCAACATTAAACACAGTGAGTTTGCAATCAACATGTGGTTGCCATAAGAGGGGATAAGGCTCCAATCCTTGAATTTGCATTCCAAATTAGGTACCAGGATTGGTGAATTTTACGAGCACAGTCTCTAATGTATGCCATGGTATTCTGTATCCAATTAAGAGTCTCTGTAGCTTCTTAGCTACAGAAAGAATGCAAAAAACCCCTCCAAGTCCACAATATGCTGCACTTTTTTAATGCCCTTCCTATGCATAAGAGTTTTTTTTAAAAAAAGCAAGAGGTTGTTTGAAAGCAAAGCTCTAGAATGGTGAATCAATTGCTAGAGAATGCCCAATATATCTTATTCTAGCATCCGAGTTCAAACATTCTCAAGATGAGGACGCAAGAAGTGCAAGCTAGAGAGAGAATCAAGCAAGACGACCATTGATGGCTTCTAGACTCTTTCTAACTTGCTTGCTCTCTCTCTCTCTCTCTCTCTCTCTCTCTCTCTCTCTCTCTCTCTCTCGCTCGTGTATGTTATATCTCTCTCTCTCCATTAAGTACATCACTCTAATTGCTACTTAGTAACAACGTAATCATAACAACACTAGCTTTGAATCTCTACACAATTGTCTCCTTAAATAGGCACCTTGCCCTAGGACCTTTATTTATACAAACCCCTTAACCTAGAGCCTTCCCTAAGGTTCTTAACCTTAGCATATGCCTTGCCCTTAGGACCCTTGTGTTGGCATTATTCCCCTCTTGGAGAAGTGTTTTCATCCTCAAAAACATAATTGGATATGTCTTCCTAAGAACACTAGTGTTTTCCTACTTTAGCTATACCATAAGAATACATTTAGGGTGATGCAGGTGAGTGGGTGGTTCAATCAAATCAACAAGAACATCTTGATCGAAGACATTGTTATCCCTATGTAGCATTTACATAAATGACTGACACAAAAAAATGGATGAATACGAGAGTGTATAGACCAAATCGCCAACCCACTTGGAATGGATCACAACACCTAAGTGGTAACTAGATGGATGACTAGTTATCAGAGACTTTCTGAAGGTTTTGGAGCACATAAGAACACCTTGTCTTGACTTGCCGAAATTTTTTATCAGCATATTTCTTGTATCCCGTACATAAGTAGGAAGTGACCAACCCTAGTGGCAACATGTTTTTCACTATTATGAGCAAACTCCAAAATAGGGACATAATGTTCCCCATCGGATTGCTTCTTGCTAACATACGTTTTTCTAGTTGATGAGTAACACGGTCAATTTGTCCATCCATCGCTAGATGATCTGCAAGATTGATATGGATTTGTGTTCCCAAATGTGTAAGGACAAATCCTTATAAGCTATATGGGTTGTCAACAAATAGCCAAGTTAACTCCGAAGTTGGAACAGACTTGGTTGGAATAAACTTATAGATTTTTAGTCAACCTATCTACAATCATCCATACCGAGTCATGTCCTCATACGGTAATTGGTAGACCCACAATAAAATCTATAGAGATATTGCACGTGTTGGGAGTAAAAGCCTCATAAGATATGAAATGCATGAATTTGCATGCTGCTACAAACATGAGTTTGCTAGCACTAGGGCCCATAACAGCTAGTGTACATGCAATAACAAAAACTCATCCGAGCCTGCATTTCAATGCCTAGGGGATTCACCATGGAAAACTTACCACACCACGTAAGTGCAGGGATTTTTTTACAAGTTACATAAGCGTATAATCTAGGGGTTGGCCCCCAATAATTTATCTCCCAAGCTTAAAAATAAGGGAGGGGGGTATCATATTTATATGGGGGGGGGGGGGGGGACTGACCTGGGTTGATCACTTGCAACGATTGGTCACCGGTGTGCACTAGAATTCAGATGAATTTTGGGGAAGGTTTTTATCAGGTCACACACCAAATTTTGCATCAAGCCGGTCATAGATAGGGGCTAATTTGGAGCAAGTCAAGGGTTGATTTACACTAGCTTTGGATGGGTCAGAATTGGATGAGTAGCTAGAGTACAAGTTGATCAGGCACATAGTTTGAAATTCAAACTAAGACACATTGAGGGTACATCTAGTTATCAATAGAAGTGGTTTCTTAGTATGTTGCTAGTCACTATGCTCAATTAAATCATGTGAGACCTAAATTTTATATGTAAGATAGGGGTATGATGGTTTTCTTCATTGATTGTCGTCGTATAAGCGTAGAAATGGGGGTCATGTTCCCTAATAGGACTCATCTAAAGGGGTTTTATCAAAGTTGTTCGCTCGCAGGTGGCGTCCCATTTTGTATATAGAGTGAATCCCCCGGGTTTCATGATTGGAATGTTTTGTACTTGCCAATGCTCATGGCTTAGTTTATGCTCATATCATACATGAAAACTTGAGGGAATAGATGTGTGAATAGCTTTGTTGAAAGAAACTAAAGACTTCCCATCATGAATCGTAGCAATTCATAATATGGTAGATGGAATGATTACAAGGTAGCCCTGCTAAAACATTTAAACCATAATAGAATGTGAGCATAAAGCACATCTAGGTAAAAATAATGAAATGTTTTCATTGAGATGGCATAGCCTTGAGCACTCTGTGCATAATAGGCATGCAAAATTGAAGTCTAACAAATTTGAAACAACAATCCGTTAACTTTAGTTCTAAAATTAGACACTGAAGTGTCCTGAAACCCATATACTTCCTGGATTTTTTATCACATCAATATTGTTCTAGTTTGGAGTAAAACAGTTCTACAATGGAAGATTATAACTTGAATTTTTTTTGAAATTTTCAAACATTGAATTGAACCTTTCAAATTGAAGTAATTAAGAAACCTTTGTGATTAAATTACCAAGCTTATAAAATCTGGCTATAGGCTCGTGGGCTTGAAGGAGGGGAAATTGAATTGTGTTGTAAGGGTTGGGATGGGAAAGGTGCTTAGAATACACATTGGTCAATTTTGTAGAAACGAGTCCTCTCTATCTGAATCAACATGCACCACGGAAAATCGATAGTGCTACCTTTTTGCGTGCATGTAGCATACTTGGCCGAATCTTCCTCTGGCTGAGCTATGCCTCCTTCAAGCCTATTGGATGAGCTACCTTTGGTAGATTTTTGCAGGTCTTTAGAGGGGAAGAAGATACTGTATCCAACGACATGTCTTGGTCTTCAATGGGTCACAAGAAATTAACATGCAATGTTGTGGCTGATGCGTATCTGGATGCAAATGGGATTAACCTAGTTGATGCGTATGTCGTAGAAATGATGCTGATGAAAATAAAATGGTTGATTTGTATGTGGATGCAAATGAGGTTGTGACTATTTTGCGCCAGCCTATACATCACGATCATCCAAATGCTTCTATTGCTACTATGCATGTTACTGCAGTGTTTGGGGAACCTCCTTTGGCTCTAGAGAGAGACCGGCCTCCAAAGCAGTTTGTTGCAGGTAAAGGAAGACCCAAGTTGTCTGATGCTATTGGGACTTTTGAAAATATTGATGCAAATATTTTTTATGAGAATGGTTATGCCTTCGCTGGAAAGAGACAGATGCCTAAATAGAGGCTTCGCAAAGTGGAAAACCCTCTAACTAATCGAGGACGTCCCAAGATATGTGTATGCATTAGATGAATCAGAGGATGAGCATGCATCTATGGGTGAGGGAGATGAACTGGAGGATGAGCTCTTGGAGGCATTAGGCCCAGTCTTGCATGAGAGTGATGATGAATGTGATTTGTCAAATGTGTGCATACCAGCTTGGAGGAGTGGGAATGCGCTTGTGGTAGAGCCGAATGGTACATTCAAGGTGTTGCCTATTCACTATGATGATTCGTCCTAATTTGGGGCAAGTCCCTCGTGAGATTACAAAAATTCAATTCTTGTCGTTGTTTCCACTTGAGTTGGTTGATATGATCGTCCATGAAACTGATAGATATGCTACGGACAAACGAGAGAAGATGCTAGCTAAGCATGATTCTACTCGTAACTGGGAGCCACTGGACTGGCACACATTTCTGCTCTTTAGGAGTTTCACTTGGTATGGCATCGTAGTTTATGCATGACAAGACATACTACTGGAAATGTGAGACATGTGGAGTGATGTGTTATCCTAATTTTTCTAACAAGATGGGTCAAATAGAATACCATCAAATCAAAAGGTTTTGCATGAAAGGGATAATTCCTAGTGGCCACTTATGAAGGGTACTAGAGAACATAAGATGTGGTAGATCTTTCCCTTAGAAGAAAGGCTAACTCTCACCTTTCAAATGCACTATAATTGTGGAAAAAATGTAACTATGGATGAGAGAATAATTCCTTCAAAATGTAAACTAAATCCATGTCGAGTCTACAATCCCAAGAAACTGCATAAGTTTGGGATTCAATTGTGGAATCTATGTGATTCAGATACAGGATACAATTACTCTTTTTGTGTGTATGATAAATTACCATGCGCGGAGTTGTCTTTTCATGTAGTTTCTATGTTTGTAAAGATCTAAAGCAAAGGGGTCACCATGTGTTCTTTGATCAATATTCCACCTTTGTGAAGCTCTTGATGCATTTGACAAGAAAGGGACATGGAGGAACAGGAACATACATGACAAATAGGAATAATTTTCCCTATGGATGCATGTTGCATATGGAGCCTTGTCAGTGAGGCCCTTCACATTTTGCATATGATGGCAAGATAGTCATTCTGGCATGTAGTTGGATGGACAAGAAGCCAATCTATTTTGCATCCAATGTCTTTGTTATGAAGAAAGGTGAAGCTCAAAGGCAAGTTGGAAGCAGTCGTAAAGTTGCTCTTGATTATCGAGATGTAACTATTCAGTACAACAGATGCAACGCACGTTGTGATGTTTTTGATGTTGCTGGGTTTTGGAAATAGTTTGGAAACTAGTATACATGGTTGGAAGTGGTGGCACTGTCTGTTTTGGGGAATGCTAGACTCATTGTTTTCAAATACGTATATAATTTGGAAATGATTGCATGGTAAGAAGGATACTAGTCGTTTCAAGTTTATGGTGAAATTGCAAAAGCAAATGGTAGACAATCCTTTTGTTGGTCTTCATACATCTAGGGAATTCTTATATTCAGGTGATCCTTTGGATGGCCACGTAGTGATGAAGATGATATCGCATGCAAGCACCCTTTCTGTGGTATGTTCTAGTGAAAGAAAGAGGTTGTTCCGTGAAGGAAATCTAGTGGGGGGAGCTAAGCCAACACGAACAGACTATGGCTATCCAAAGTGCAAGAAGTTCTTATGTGTTGATCCATGTTTCTATAAGTATCCTCTGATGGCAGGTTATGATCCTCTTGGGGTGAGTTCCAGGCATATTGTTAGGTCATACAATTGCCCTATGGAGCTTTGAAGCTTATTTGCACCTATTTTTATATTTGTATCCATTTCACCCTATGGAATCTTTTTCTTTGAGGTATTCTATTCATATAATTCATGTGGATTCACATAATGTGTTATGCATTGTCCGTATAAGTAATGGAAAATGTAGCTATGTGTGTTTTTCATAGTGTTGTTTTGGCAGTGAACCCTACATCATTGATTTTATTTCTTACAAAAATGATTTTTTTATTAGAAACCTTTAGACGTGTGGTTTTCTTGGTTGCAAAGAAGATCCGAGAATTTACTTCTTGTAGCATTGATTTTTTTCCAAGAAGAAAACGACATGTACGTAAAATTGAGCTTGTTGTTTTTGTTTATTGAACCTGTCTACTATCGTCCATATTCCCGTATTCCCATGGATAGACTTAGGCAATCCAAAGATAAAATCCATGGATATGCTCTCCCATGGTGAATTAGGGATTGGCAAAGGTTGAAGCAATCCAAGTTGCTTCCCTCTATCAAACTTCGTCTTTTGGCATACCACACATTTAGAAACATACTCTTGTATGTTTGCTTTCATGGTAGGCCAATAGAATTATTTTTCAATCCCCTTTAGGGTAGATTGAATCCCTCTATGCCCTACATATGGAGGAGCATGAGATTCATACATTACTTTCTCACGTAGTGAGCTAGTAAGACAATCTATTTCCATAGAGAAGATAACCATCTTGTAAATTAAATGGTTCCTCTTTCTTCCCTAGTGCGAGGGATGAAATCACATCTCTAAAATCGGGATCAATAGCATACTCATCTATCATAGAAGATAGATCATTGTGAGTTGCAATGGAAACCGCATTCACTCTCGGCCGTCTTGAGAGTGCATCGGCTACTTGATTATGCTTGCCAGCAATGTGAGCAATATGAAAATGAAATTGCAAAAGGAAATTTGCCCACCTCATTTGTTTGTCGAAGAGCTTGGTCTGCGTCATGAAGTACTTAAAACTTTGGTGATCCGTTTGCAGAATGAAAGGAGTCCCCAATAAATAGTGCTTCCATGAGTCTAAGGCATGTAGAATTGCAAGGAGTTATTTTTCATATATGCCTAGAGCTTGCTCAACAGGGTCGAGCCTTCGACTTTCATAGCCTATGGCGTGCCCTTCTTGCAGCAAAACAGCTTCCAGGCGATCAACACAAGCATCACATTGGACCTCAAATGGCTTTGAGAGATCCGGTAGTGTAAGCACATGTTGAGAGATAAGATTTTCTTTAAGCTTTTTGAAAGCATTCTTCTCCTTGGAAGACCATGTAAACCTAACATTTTTCTTTGTTAGGTTATGTAATGGTCCTGCTATTAATGAGAACTTTTCTATGAAGCGTCTATAGTATGCACACATACCTATAAAGCTTCTTAATTCATGAAGATTCCTTAGTTTAGGCCATCCTTTTATTATCTCTAACTTTGATGGATCCATTTGGATGCCATCTTGAGAGATAATGTGACCTAAATATTGAATCTCTTGTAAGAAAAATTCACTTTTCTTTCGATTAACATAAAGTTTATTTTTCCTAGAACTTGAAATATTACGTGGAGGTGTTGCTTGTGTTCGTCTAATGAATTAGAGTAGATGATGATATCATCAAAGAACACTCTAGTAAAGGTTTCGTGAGGCCTGAATAGATTCTCCATCAAGCGGTTGAATGTGGCTGGTGCATTGGTCAAGCCAAAAGGCATGACAATGTATTCGTAAAGACCAAACATAGTGCGAAATGCGGTCTTTACAATGTCTTGATCAACTATCCTTATTTGATGATAGCCACTTTTTAGGTCAATCCTACTGAAGTAGGTGGACCCTTGTAGCTTATCAAATAGTCTTGTACCCGTGGAACGGGAAACTGTTTTTGATAGTGATCCTATTTAGTGCTCTATAGTCGACACACATACGATATGTGCCGTCTTTCTTTTGCACTAGTAGCACAGGAGAACAAAATGGAGATGAGCTAGGCCTAACCATGCCCTTCTCAACTAACTCATGCACTTGCCGCATAATCTCCTCTTGTTGAGCTTGAGAAACTCTATAAGGAGGTTTGTTAGGCGGTGAACATCCTGGAAGAAGTTCAATTGCATGGTCATCATTACCTCGTTTAGGAGGTAGCTCACAAGGAATGTCGTCAATAAAGACATCGTGAAACCCCTTGAGAAGATTGGATAAAACTAATTCCTTTTGATTGTGTATATTTTCTTTTGCTAAAACATTAGGTTCATTTTGAGATCTTTAACAAAAATCATGTACACGGAAATAGAGCTCTTTATTGACTTGTTGAAAGCTTGTGTATGTACAATGGGTATAATGTTATCCATTTCCTTAGCATCTATATACATATCTTTTTCCCTGAACTTAAAGGAGATTCTCATTTCAGGGAATTTAACATTGGCAGCCATGCGGTCAAACCATGGTGCCCCTAGGATTACATCCTCATGCTTGAGAGGAGAGATAAACAAGTCCTCTTTGTCCACATAGCTTTGGACATGGAGCCTCAATTTCCCGGTTAAGGGAGTGACTGAAGCTTCTTGCCCCTTGAAAGAACCATCTGCGGGTAGGACATCTCCCATCTCGTAGGCTTGTATGCCTAGCTTGGTGGCCAACTCTATAGATATAAAATTGTGAGTAGAACCAGGATCAAAGAGAATAAAAGCATCACGTTCTCTTACCTTTCCCCAAGCATGGCATAGAGGAGATCCTTTGTGGTGAATATCCTCCTCTTGGATTTCGACCAAGGTAGCTCTAAGAAGTTCATGGCAAGTGTTCTTTTGGGGACAAGCGCGGTACACATGCCCTTGCTCCCCGCACTTGAAACAACGGTTATCCTTGTGATAACGCTCAAGCTCTTCAGGACAGAGTTTATTTTTACCTTTATAAACTCCCTTCTCTTTAGCTTTGTTGGAGTTGCCCTAAGGAGACTTTTGGACATTGTTCTTCCCCTTAAGCTCATTGGAACCCTTGTTTTCCGTGGGCTTAGAATTTCTTTTAGCCCCCGTTTGGAAATTGATTCGAGAGGCCACCATAGTATGGTGTATAACCACTGATATGGTGCGTGGCCTTTGGGAGTTGACATACTCCGCCATTTCTTCAGTTAAGCTCGCACAAAATTGTTGCTTTTGCTCTCCAAAATCCAACTTTTTGAAGACAGTGGCTTTGAGTTGTAGGTCCCAAAACTTGTCTACATATTTGTAAATGAATTCATAGGGAGAGAGCTTCAAGATTTGCCATTCGATGAGTACTTTGTCTTTGGCATCGGTGGCCAAAAACTGCTTCATAATGGAAGCTCTTAAAGCTTTCCATGTTCATGGAGCTTCACCGTTGGCCCGTACGCTAGACCACCATTTTTTGGCGGACTTTTGAAAGTGTATAGCTACATGGCGTAGCTTAGAGGACTCCGTGAAGCCCTCATCTCCGAACACCGCATTGAATTGTTGGATAAAGACCAAGACTTTGTCCGTAGCACCAAAATTGCCATCGTAGGTAAGGAAAGAGATGCTCTTCCCTCCCTCTTTGAACTTCTTGAGCTTGGATGACCTCTTCCACGCGGCAAAGGATTTCCTATGGCCTCTTTTTGATGGTTCAAAGGTTGCACCAATCCGGTCCTCAACTATTGTCATGTTCTCTAAATTCTCTCTCTTGCAAAAGTATTGTCCATGCCAAGTTAACTAATTTCTATAATTATGTTGCTATCTTCAATTATGTCTACCCGCTATGCTCACAAAATCATTTCTTGAAAGTACTCTCATTAAATTCTGCTACTCTCAAATTGAATAGGCAAATTCCATTACATTGGTATCAGAGCATTTGGTTTCTCTTTTCTTGCTTAAGAAGAGAGGTCCTTAAGTAGCCTATAAATGGTTGATGTTGTTAATTATAATAGAGTAAGTGGAACTGGGATCTAATATCGGTTTTGTTAAGGCCACTATGTGGGGGATGGTGCACACCTTGGGAGCTTTGGACTTAATAATGGAGTCATTTTAGACTTTCCTACGGTTTTACCATTATTGAGCCATAAGAAGTCCGAAAGGAGCTAGCCCTTGGCAACTCTGCTATGTTAGACCTACTCCTCTACTCTCTATAATTAACCACTTTGAGGCGTGGGTGTAGATACTTAAGAGCCGATTTTCAAAGGCTAAGAGGAGTGGCAAGTAAGGTTTTGAACTGCCAAAGCATACACTAAGTATAAACATAAATTTTGTTAACATGGCTGACAATAATCATGAGAGTAGAATGAACATTGATAGATTTGATTTTGCACATGAAGGTGCTAATGATGATGCTCCCATGTTTGTGAATTATCTCGTCGCTAGGTTGCAGCAAGCTATGGGCAACCCTGCTTTGCAAGCCGAAGTTACTCAACAACTTCGTGCTTATGGAATTTCCCTTCCTCTCACAGAGGAGAGAGAGCTTAGGAGGCCTCTTGAAGAGACCCCCAAAAGAAGACTCTCTCCCATTCGAGAGGAGGAATCCAAAGAGAAAGAAAGCAATGAAAGTCTAAGTTCTTCTGAAGAGGTGGCTCCACGAAGACGGCGGTCTAGACGATCGCCTACTCCTCCCAAGAGGAAAAGAGAAACCTATAGTCCTTCTCCTCATCACTCTGAAAGGCAAGAGAGGAAACAAAGGAAGAAAAGGGCTAGGAAGAGGTCACCCTCTTCTCCTTCTTCTTCACCTTCCTCCTCTTCCGATGAAAGTTATGGCTATTCTCCTAGAGAATACAAGAGGGGAGGACATCGCAAATCATTTCCTGCATGGCGAAGGTCACATAAGCTAAAGAAGTTCAAGGAGGGAGGAAAGAGTATCTCTTTTCTCATCTACGATGGCACCTTTGGTGCTACCGACAAAGTGTTGGCCTTCATCCAGCAATTTGATACGGCCTTTGGGGACGAGGGCTTCACAGAGTCCTCCAAGCTACGCCATGTAGCTATGCACTTCCAAAAATCAGCTCGTCAATGGTGGGCTAGCCTTCGTGGCAATGGAGAAGCCCCAAAGACATGGAAAACTCTACGAGTTTCCATCATGAAGCAATTTCTTCCAAGTGATACTAAAGATAAATTTCTTACCGGATGGCGCGGCTTGAAGCTTCTCTCTTATGAGTCTATCAACAAGTATGTAGACAAGTTTTGGGATTTACATCTCAAAGCTACTATCTTTCAAAAGATAGACTTTGCCGAGCAAAGACATCAATTCTGTGCGAGATTACCTGAAGAGATGGCCGAAAACATCAACTCTCAATGGCCCGGTACTATTACCGAAGTAATCCACCACACCATGGTTGCTTCGCATCAATTTCCATCAAGGGGCTAGACGTAATGTCAAGCCCATGGAAAACAAAGATAAAAATGATGCAAAGGGGAAATCCAATGCACAAAATAATTCCCAAGGCACTTCCAACAACAACAATAACAACAACAACAATCGGTCCAAGGAGAAGGGAGTTTACAAAGGTAAAAACAAACTCTCTCCTGAAGAGCTTGAAGCTTTTCGCAAGGACCATAAATGTTTCAAGTGTGGGGAGCAAGGACATGGCTATCGTTCTTGCCCCAAGAAGAATACTCGCAATGAGACTCCTAGGGCTTCCACCATCGAAGCTCCAAAAGAGGATGCTCATTGCAAAGGATCATCACTCTCCTATGCTTGGGGAAAGGTAAGAGAGCATGATGCCTTCATCTTGTTTGACCCTGGCTCTACTCTCAACTTCATATCAATAGAGTTGGCCACTAAGTTGGGCATTCAAGCTTTTGAGATGGGAGATATAGTAACAGCTAATGCAGCTTTCAAGGGACAACAAGCCTCCGTTACTCCCTTGATTGGGAAGTTGAGGCTTCATGTCCAAAGCTGTGTCGACAAAGAAGACTTCTTCATCTCTCCTCTCCAACATCAGGATGTTATCCTAGGGGCACCATGGTTTGATCGCATGGTTGCCAACATGAAGTTCCCTGAAAGGAGAATTTACTTCACCTACAGGGGAAAGAACATGTATATAGATGCTAGTGAGCGTGGTCGCACTATTCCACTTGTAAATCCTCTTTCTTTTGATAAATCAATGAAGAGCTCAGTTTCTGCGTACATGATTTATGTCAAAGAGTCTCTAAAAGCTAATAATGTTTCATCAAATGAAAATGATAGGAATCAAGAAGGGTTAGACTTGTCTACTTTTCTAAAAGGATTCCAAGATGTGTTCATCAATGATATCCCTATGGACCTACCTCCAAAACGAGGGGATGATGACCATCGTATTGAGCTCCTTCCAGGAAGGTCACCGCCTAACAAACCTCCTTATCGAGTCTCACAAGCTCAACAAGAGGAGATTATGAGGCAAGTACAGGAATTGGTAGACAAAGGGATGGTGAGGCCTAGTTCCTCTCCCTTTTGTTCTCCAGTCCTTTTAGTGCAAAAGAAAGATGGTACATACCGTATGTGTGTGGACTATCGAGCACTAAACCATATCACTATCAAGCCAATGAGCTTCAATGATGAGCTAGAAGAGGGGGTTGACCTAGCAAGAAGGGGGGTTGCTTGCAAGATATACACACTCTCACACACTCACACAGACTCTCACTGTGTGCTAGGCAAGATGCAAGAGCTCCATCTCCTTCTCCAAGCTCCTTGAGAAGTTGAGAGCCTACACCAACACTCTTGGCTATGGAATGCAAATCCAACCAAGAGCTATGCTTAAATGCTTAAGCTTTCCATCTTCTCCATCTTCATTACTAATGATATTATGTATGCTAAGCGAGAAGAGTGATGATAAGTGAAGAATTATTTCTTTCTCCTATGTAATACTTCTTCTTCCTCTTCCCTACCCCCATTCCCTGCTAGCTCTCTCCACCTTCGAAGGTGTTTGAGGTCTTGGGACTAAGGCTTGGGATAGTTAATGCTTTCTACAAAGTGCATGTTATGCTTATTTCAAGAAGGCTAATGGTTTATTGCAAGTAGATTAGTTACTTAATGCAAGTAGATTAATTGTATTGCAAGGTAGATTAATTGCTGCTTTAGGCACAAGTTGATGCATAAAAGTATACATCTTCATGCACTCAAATGATTTAGGGAACAAAAAGACTAATGATGTTCGCGAGTTCTTGATTGTTTTCAAGCTAAGATTGATTGTTGATATTTATGCAAAAGCTTGGTATATGAAGCTTCCATCTCCATAATGCCAAAGAGGTCTCGAGGAACACAAAGATTGTATTGTACCAAGTCTCTCTTAATGAGAGAATCTATAATACAAATGCCTTTTGGAGGGGTGACCGGCTCCACATAAATCCAGTCCTCAATTGTTGTCATATTCTCTAAAATCTCTCTCTCTCTCTCTCTCTCTCTCTCTCTCTCTCTCTCTCTCTCTCTTGCAAAGGTATTGCTCATGCCTAGTTAATTAAGTGTTATGATTAAGTTGCTACTACCAACTAAGTCCACCATCTATGCTCTCAAAGTTGCTCACTCTAATTCTCTTAATTCCGCTATTCTCTAAGTTCATAGGCCATTTCCATTACATTGGTATCAAAGCATTTGGTTTCTCTTTTCTTGCTTAAGAAGAGAGGTCCTTAAGGAGCCTATAAATGGTTGATGTTATTAATTATATTAGGGTAAGTGGAACTAGGATTTATTATCGGTTTTGTTGAGCCCACTATGTGGGATATGGTGCACACCTCGGGAGCTTTGGACTTAATAATGGAGTCTTTTTAGACTTGCCTACGGCTTTACCATTATTGAGCCATAAGAAGTCTGAAAGGAGCTAGCCCTCGACAACTCTGCTATGTTAGACCTACTCCTCTACTCTCTATAATTAACCACTTTGAGCCGTGGGTGTAGATACTTAAGAGCCGATTTTCAAAGGCTAAGAGGAGTGGCAACTAAGGTTTTGAACTGCCAAAGCATACACTAAGTATAAACATAAATTTTGTTAACATGGCTGACAATAATCAAGAGAGTAGAATGAACATTGATAGCTTTGATTTTGCACATGAAGGTGCTAATGATGATGCTCCCATGTTTATCAATTGTCTTGTTTCTAAGCTGCAACAAGCTATGGGAAACCCATCCCTACAAGGTGAAGTTTTCCAACAACTTCATAGTTATGGGATTCTCCAAACTCCCCCAAAAGAGAGAGCACCTGAGAAGTCTCTTCGAGACATTTCCAAGAGAGGGCTCCCTACGGTGAGAGTAAACGAGAACCCATACGAAGCGCTTAAATGTTTACTAGCGGGCTTACCTCCATCCAAGAAGAGAGGTGAAGTCTGTAATGGAATTTGCCTATTCAATTTGAGAGTAGCGGAATTTAATAAGAGTACTTTCAAGAAATGATTTTGTGAGCATAGCAGGTAGACATAATTGAAGATAGCAACATAATTATAGCAATTAGTTAACTTGGCATGGACAATACTTTTGCAAGAGAGAGAATTTAGAGAACATGACAACAGTTGAGGACCGGATTTATGTGGAGCCGGTCCCCCCTCCAATAGGCATTTGTATTATGATTTCTCCCATAAAGAGAGACTTGTTACAATACATTCTTTGTGTTCCTTGTGACCTAGGTGAAGAAATGAAGATGGAAAGCTTCATGCATCACCATCATAGCATAACCTAAACTTGAAGAAAGCTTTAACTATACCAAGCCTCAGTCCCAAGACCTCAAACACCTTCGAAGGTGGAGAGAGCTAGCAGGGAATGAGGGTAGGGAAGAGGAAGAAGAAACATTTCATACGAGAAAGAGCTAGTTCCTCACTTATCATAACTCTTGTGCTAGCATACATAATAGCATAGTAATGAAGAAGAAATAGATGGCAAGCTCAAGCATTGAAGCATGGCTCTTGGATGGATTTGCACTCCATAGCCAAGAGTGTTGGTGTAGGCTCTCAACCTCTACTTGCTTGGAGAAAGAGAGGGGTCTATTGCCTTTGCATAGTACACAATGAGAGTGTTTGTGAGTGTGTGTGGGTGAGTATACCCCCTAAGCACCCCCCTAGCTTGCTTGGGTCGACCCCCCCTTGTAGCTCATGCTTGAAGCTCATTGGACCCCTCCAGGCCTAGCCAATCACAAGCAGGAGCCATTACAAGCAACATGGGTAGCCTTGGGACAAGTGTCTCCCTTTCCCCTTTGAGAGAGAGGACTTGATAAATGCAAAATCAATTAATTAAATATCCTAAATTATCATTGGACCCCTTGGGTGGCCAACCAATAGGTTTCAGGCACACCATGAGGGCAACATGAGGAGGAACTTGACAAGTGTCCTTGCTGCCTCTTCAAGCTGGGGCTTCCCTTGTGTGTGTGTGTGTGTGTGTGTGTTCTCTCTCATCCCCCCCCCTTGTAGGCTCGCCCCCCCTCCTTGTAGGGATCTTTTTCACTTTGGATGAGCAAGCCCCTTAGTCATCAAGCATGACTAAGCACTTGAAGTAGGGGGTGTTCCCACAAGCATCTCAGGCAAGCTTCTCAAGGCACTTCAAGCACCTTAATCATGCACCAAGTCAAGCACCTCAAGCATGGAGCCAGTCAAGCACCTCAAGCATCTTAATCAAGCACCTCAAGCATGACAAGCACCTCAAGCACGACAAGCACGACAAGCTTGGGCCGGGTTCCCACCTCAAGCTCAGCCCTAGCTTACCTAAGGTCAAAGGAATTTTACACACATTATTGGAGGTCTTCAATGAAGCTAACCCTAAGGTCTTATGCTCCATTGGTTAGCCTTGCTCTTGATAGACCATCTCCCATTTGGACCCCTTTACTATTGGCCCCGTGTTGAGATAGATCTATAAGCACATATCTATATCTTAACACTTGTTCCCATTTATTCTCCCACATTAAGTGATCAATTTAATATGAGAAAATCATTTGGGTTGGTTAGATATTAGATTTTATGACATTACCTCTCTCTTGAAATCATAGTCGTCCTCGACTATGAGGTAGAAGAGATAAAGCCTTAGTCATTAGTCAATCGTACTTAGCGGGTAGAGGATCCCTTTTTTACCCTACGACATCTTTCCAAGATGGATGACTAATCCATTTGGTGCTTGGGAGACATAGCTGCCGCAAGCATGTCTGCTCTTTAGTCCATTTCATTCTCCCAAAGTAGAGTGACAAATTCTACTTGGTGTTTGAGAGACGTCGTCATCACAAACATGATTCTAAGCATGCATACTAGTTAAATTTGTGCACAATTAAAAAGAGGATTAGTCTTATAAGACAAAAACATGAGTCATTTAAAAGAGAGTTGTACATTTGCTTACTCTAATGTAGCATTGTAAGCATTGACAAGGTTCATATTATCCTTAAGTTGTACTCCTTGCATCCATTTAGCATCTTCAAAAGGATAATTTTTGAACTTAATAAGATACCGTCGGATTATCTTACCATGTCGTAGTACCTTGTCTTCATGCAGAAGGACAGCTTCGGGTTGTAGCACCTCTTCTTGGTCTTCAACTTCGGGAGGGTCTTCAATAATTGGTTCAGTTGGTGGCTCTCCTTTGTAGGGCTTAAGTAGGCTTACATGAAAGGCATTGTGTATAAGCCAATGGTTGGGCAACTTGAGTTGATAAGCCGTCTCATTGATGGGCTTCAAGATTTGGAAAGGACCATAGTATCTTTTTGCTAGTTTAGCATAATACTTTTGATGGCCCGTAGGATTTTTTCCCGTCGTTTGCCTTAATCGAGCCTTAGGAAACTTGAGTAAGACCCAATCATTTTCTTTGAACATTAAGGCTCTTCTGTGCTTATCAGCAACAACTTTTTGCCTTTGTTGAGAGATGGCTATAGCCTCCCTAATCTTTTGAAAAGATTCTTGTAGGTCACGGCTATACTTATCGGCGGCGAAGATCTTCCCATGTACTTTGAGTAGCAAGGGACTTTTAGGTCTTCCCTCTATGATCTCGAAAGGTGCTTTCCCCGTAGAAGTATGTACATTATTATTGTAGGCATACTCTACTAGAGGTAAATACTTTTCCCATTGTGAGCGTTGATCTACTTCAGTAACATAAGTCTTGAGTAGATCGAGTATCGTAAGATTGGCTATCTCACTTTGGCCATCCGTTTGTGGGTGATAGGCCGAAGAGAAATTCAATCTTGTTCCTACATTTTCAAAGAGACCTTTCCAGAAATTACTGGTCATTCTAGGATCTCTATCTGACACGATGGATGTGGGTAATCCATGGTGCTTGAAAATCTGAGATATGAAGAGAGTTGCCATTTGATGTTCCTTAATAGTCTTTTTGACAGGAATAAAATGTGCTTGCTTGCTAAACCTGTCGACTATTGTCCATATTCCTGTATTCCCATGGATAGACTTGGATAATCCAAAGATGAAATCCATGGATATACTCTCCCATGGTGAATTTGGAATAGGCAATGGCTGGAGTAATCCAGGTTTATTCCCTCTATCATACTTGGTCTTTTGGCATACTACACAATTTGAAACATACTCTTGTATGTCCACTTTCATGGTAGGCCAATAGAAATACGTCTCTACTCCTCGGAGAGTAGGTTGAATACCTCTATGCCCTGCATATGGAGAAGCATGGGATTCATACATAACCTTCTCACGAAGGGAATGGGTAACACATAGCCTATTTCCGTGGAGAAGATAACCATCCTGCAAGGTGAATGGTTCCTCTTTCTTCCCCAAAGCAAGGGCTGACATTATGTCTCTAAAGTCAGGGTCAGTAGCATACTCATCTATCATAGAGGATAGATCATTGTGAGTAGCTATAGACACCGCATTAACTTTTGGTCGTCGTGAAAGTGCATCAGCAACTTGATTGTGCTTACCGGCTATGTGAGGAATATGGAAATTAAATTTCGAAAGAAAATTTGCCCACCTCATTTGTTTGTCGGAAAGTTTGGTTTGCGTCATGAAATACTTGAGACTTTGGTGGTCGGTTCGTAGGATAAATGGAGTCTCCAATAGGTAGTGCTTCCATGTATCTAGGGCATGTAGAACAGCTAAAAGCTCTTTCTCATAAATGCCCAAGACTCGTTCATCACTATTGAGCCTTCGGCTCTCATATGCTATGGCATGCCCTTCTTGAAGCAAAACCGCTCCAAGGCAATCACCACATGCATCACATTGGACCTCAAATGGCTTTAAGAGATTCGGAAGCACGAGGACTGGTTGGGAAGTAAGCTTCTCTTTGAGTTTTTCAAAAGAATTTTGCTCCTTAGCAGTCCATACAAACTTAACGTTCTTCTTTGTTAAGTCGTGTAGTGGTCCTGCTACTTGAGAGAATTTTGCTATGAAGCGTCTATAGTATGCACACATACCAATAAAGCTTCTTAGCTCATGTAGATTCCTTGGGTTAGGCCATGATTTTATTACCTCTAACTTTGATGGATCCATACGAATACCATCATGAGAGATAATATGACCTAGATATTGAATCTCTTGAAGGAAGAATTCACTTTTCTTTTGGTTGAGAAAAAGTTTGTTTTCCCTCAAGGCTTGAAAAATCACTTGGAGATGTTGCTTATGTTCCTCCAAAGATTTGGAGTAGATGATGATATCATCAAAAAACACTCCAGTGAATTTACGATATGGTCTAAAAATTTTCTCCATGAAACGATTGAAAGTAGCTGGTGCATTAGTCAAGCCAAAAGGCATGACTAGATATTCATAAAGACCAAATGTTGTGTGAAACGCGGTCTTTAGGATATCTTCATCCACTATCCTTATTTGATGATAGCCACTCTTAAGGTCAATCCTACTGAAGTAGGTAGAGCCTTGTAGCTTATCAAACAGATCTTCTACCCGAGGCACGGGAAATCTGCTCATGCCAAGCCTAGCCAATCACAAGCTTGGGCCATTTCTAGCAATAGGTGTAGTCTTGGGACAAGTGTCCCCCTTTCCCCTTTGAGAGAGAGGACTTGATAAATGCAAAAACAATTAGATAATTGTTGTAAATTATCATTGGACCCCTTTTAATCCTAGCCAATAGGGTTCAAGCACCTCATGGAGGTAACATGGGTAGGGGTTTGACATGTGTCCCTGTTGCCTCTTTAAGCTTGGGATTTCCTTGAGAGTGTGTGTGTGTGTGTTCTCTCTCTAGTCCCCTAAGAAAAGGGCTCGCCCCCCTCTTTGTAGGGATATTTTTGACCTTTGGTGCTCAAGTACCTTAGTCATCAAGCATGACTAAGCACTTGGACTAGGGGTGTTCCCACAAGCATCTCAGGCAAGCATGTCAAAGCACTTGAAGCACCTTAATCATGCAGCAGGTCAAGCACCTCAAGCACCTTAATCATGCAATAGGTCAAGTAACTCAAGCACCTTAATCAAGCACATCAAGCACTACAAGCACCTCAAGTAGGACAAGCACCTCGAGCTTGGGCCGGGTTCTCACCTCAAGCTCAGACCTAGCTTGACTATGGTCCTAGATCTAAGGACTTTTAACACTAACTTTTGGACGTCTTAATGAAGCTAACCCTAAGATCTTTTAAGCTCCATTGGTAGCCTTGCTCTTTGACAGACTATCTCTCATTTCGACCCCTTTACCATTGGCCTCATGTTGAGATAGATCTGTAGCCACATGACTATATTCTACCTCTTGTTTCCATTTATCTCTCCCATATTAAATGATCAGTTCAATATGAGAAAGTATTTTAGGAATAGGTAGATATTAGATTTTATGATAGAGGATATGCACCTGATCTATGCTCTCAGACCATGTTGGAGGTGATGCACATGTCGAGGCCGTATCAGTGGTCTCGTGTGCAGGAGCAATTGGCAGTGTCAGTAGTAGTCACAGTTGTGTGTGTCCTCGGATCTATCCATTGGCATGTCAGTTCTATGTCAGACCACCCTTGGTCACTTGTATAAGTAGATTGTTATTAGCATGGAGAGCCTTTGCCAGATCTCTCTCTCTCTCTCTCTCTCTCTCTCTCTCTCTCTCTCTCTCTCTCTCTCTCTCTCTCTCATTCTCAAATTTCCTGTCTTATTCTACTTATGTGATCTCTCTTCTCCACAGGTGTGCCTAGTTCATGTGTTTGGCATTGCAGGTGTTCTAGATGGGAGTGGAGGTACCCACTGGATCATGAGCCAGGTCTTTTCCTCATTGCATCTTCCGCTGCCACCTTTGACAAGACCATGTCTCTTGAGTGTTTTATATTTTAACAGTAGTTTGGAAACCTAACATGACATAAAAGCATCTTTTTATGTGAAATTATTCAAAATATTCCATAGTATGCTAATGGTAGACACAATTATAAGATACTCAAACTACTTGTATGAAAACCTGGCTTCCATAATGTGGGCCTTTATTATCTCTTGAAGATTTGTCAACACACGCTCAGATAAAACAATCTCAATGAAATTTTAGATCAGATCAGTCCCAGCTAGGGGCACCCTTCATTGGGCACCCAAGGGGGTAGCCCTTTGAGGCCAGGCAGCTAGCAGGCATAGGAGGGACAACCCAACGGCCAACACCCTCACCTATGTTTTTGGCGCAGTTGGCTGTTAGCAAAGGAGGAGCAGCCCAACATTTTCCTTGGGTAGTAGGAATGGTGCTCAGAGTTCATCTCAATGGTGCAATACCACTTTAGGGCATCCTTTCACAGGCTTTGTGTCCATGCAGTAGCCAATCTCCTCGATCAAGATCTAGATCCACATCTAGATCTAGCCTAGAGGAGATGCACCAGATCTATGCTCTCATAGCATGTTGGAGGTGATGCACATGTTGAGGCCGTATCAGTGGTATCGTGTGCAGGAGAAATTGGCAATGTCAGTAGCAGTCACAGTTGTGTGTGTCCTCACATGTTGAGGTTGTATCAGTGGTCTCGTGTGCAAGAGAAATTAGCAATGTCAGTAGTAGCAGTCATAGTTGTGTGTGTCCTCGGGTCTGTCCATTGGCATGTCATTTTTATGTTGGACCACCCTTGGTCACTTGTATGAGTAGATTGTTATCAGCATGGAGAGACTTTCCCAGAACCCTCTCTCTCTCTCTCTCTCATTCTCAGATGTCGTGTCTCATTCTACCTATGTGATCTCTTTTCTCCATAAGTGTGTCTTGTTCATATGTTTGAAATTGCAGGTGTTCTAGATCGGAGTCGAGGTACCCATTGGATCACGAGCAAGGTGTTGTCCTCATTGCATCTTTTGCTGCCACCTTTCCCATGGTATCAGAGCTCTATGGTGTTACGACCACCTGAGTGCTCAAATATGGCTGATCCGGTGCGGTCTTGGACATGATTAAGAGAGAAGAAACTTGCTGTTATTTTTTTTCTCTCCAAGTTTGGGGCACCTTTGGGTATGTGGAGGCCTTGGATCTTCCTCTACGACTTCCTCGCCTTTACCCTTGATTACCCCGACCTCTCTTCACCGAGGGGAACTCAATAAAGACTGCAGGATGTGTAGCAGTGTTGGATTGCCTTATTTATCCCAAATGGAGTCATGTGACCATGCTTTCTAGCAAGGAGAGCAAGCATGCGGTTGTTGGATCCAGAGGGGGACTCATTTTTGGCTTCTTCTTCAGAGAGAAGTGTTTGGACAACAGTAGGATCTTCTTCATCCCTTTTGGAGGAGCTTTCTATCATTGTGTTTTCTTTGAGAAGATGGATTGGCGAATTTGCTTTGCCTTTTGCAAATGCACGTCTTTCTTGTAACTGTCGACGGAGCTTCCTATCCCTTAGGTAGCAAGTTGATGATTCAGTTGCACTTTTGTTCCAGATTGTGGATTATAGATGACAGAGTGGGATTTCTTCCCGACCTGAAGCAGGGGATGTTCCATGATTATTTATTTTCCATCTATGGATGGAAGTTCCAGTTCAGCTTCAGTAGACTCTTGTTTATCCGGTATGCAGCAGTTCAGGTACATGTTCCAGTGCATGTGTTGGAGTTGGCTTTGACTTCTACCTCCATAACCACTTCTTGTTTGATCATTTGACTTGCTTAGGATGAGGTGTAGAAGTGGAGCATGTGGTGCCATACCCTTAGCCAACAATGAAAATAGTATGAGGAGGTTATGTTGGAGTATGGGCCCTTCCTTTCTCCATGTTTTCTCCTTTCCCCAGTAGTAGTGTGGCCCTACAGATTTGGCCATTTCCTTGTCCTCTTGTGAGCTTGTCAGTATTAGTTGTGGGATAGTTTATGATCCTTGTCAGCTAACCTACACTAGTTTTGGGACAGGTTTACAACCCTTTATGGACAGTTTTTCTTGATGATCGACGACAAATTTGTCGAGATCCTTTGGATGACATGTTTGCACAGGGTGTCGGTAGTTAGTGGGGACATCTAGTTCCTACTCTCACAATCAACAACATTTGGATGCTTCTTCCGTACATCCCTTTGGAGAGATCCAACCTTGGGAGCAGCCCTTCTTCAAGTGTGCAGATAGCACGTTCTTCCCTTGCAATTTTGTGCCTAGTTTTCTGGCATGCTACAAATCAGCCCCAACGTTCTTCACGGGCTAGTTCCCCAAGCCGATTCCTTTACTCTCGGTTTGAGAATGGAGTTATGTTGTGTATTGGATATTGATTGCACAGTTCAGTTGTGGGAACTATATTCTTTTCAGCACAAGTACAAAGGACAATTTTATGATGAAGATTTTAAGGAAGCAAGTTACAACGGTGGCAATATATGTGCTATTCCGAGTATGTATGCAGTTTGGCATATTGTATTGGATTGTATCAACCGGTTTGATCTTGGCAGATGCAGAGATATGGTGCACATTTGGTTTGATCTCAAGGGCGTTTTCTTGAGTAGCTAGGTCTTTTTGGACCCCGATAGCTTCTTTGGCAAACATGATCCTCAGGTGACGACCTTTCAAGTCTTCCTGTTCTTTGCAATTTGAGTTTATCGATGGTGTGATTCTCTGGGAGCCTCGAGTTTCATGAGATTTAGGCTTTGCTATTCATTTTCAGAGGAAGCAGTTCTACTCCACGTTGTCTTAGATTTCTTTCTGGTGGTACTTATTCTCTTTCCCAGGATTGAGCGGGAGGGGGACTTCCTATCTTAGTGTGAGCTCTCAGGTTTAGCTCTTGAGCTTTCAGTGTCACTGTTTGCTCTATTCCAACGTGGGTTGAGTCACTTGTTACCTCAGAGCGTACTTTTGAGGATACTTATCTTTCAGAGAGGGCTTCCGGGTTATTATCTTTAATCGACTAACGATGCTCCATTCAGCGGAGTACCACAAAAGGTGTCTTTCAATCCTAGGTTTCCCTTGCCCATTTCTTGAGGTTTTGGATGATGTGATGGAGCCCACAATGCAGTTGTTATCTTGGCCGATGTTTTTCCTTAGTTATTTTGGTGGTTGCCTTGTCTTTCGGATTTGTGGTGTGATGGTTGCTCTTCAAAGTGCACGGGAGCAGTAGTTCCTATGCCTCATCTTCTAGATTGATCCCTTGGAGACTGTACCATACAAGAAACACCTACTTCCCTTATCCTTAGATTGGCATGTTACCTTTTGTACATATGGATACACTACAACAAAAACAGGTGTTATCGACGCATATATCGACACTGCCCGTCGCTATACCCGTCGCTGTGAAACCAGTCGCTATTAGCGACGCGGATAGCTACGCTCATAGCGACGACCATAGCAGAATTTTTTTTTCTTGGGCAGAGGGCAGGTAGCCTGGCCTGTGCCCAGTTAAAAGATGGACACAGCCACAACCAGACTTTCTGCCCTCTGCCCAAGAAAGCGAGCAGCACCAAAATAGCAACCATGCTCCCGCGCGCAGAAATTTTGGCAGAGTTCCCTTTGTTTTTACATAAACTTTTCAAAAAAAACCATATCATGTATACGCCTCCTACATGCTATCCATGTAGGATCTCACATGAGATTTAAGGCCAATGAAAGACAACCGTACCAACTGAAAAGCATAGCCATAACTTAAAAGCATAACCATAACGAACCATAACCATAACTTAAAACCATAACCGGCTATAACCACTTTGATCAAAACCATAATGCAGATAACCATAACTATAAACAAAATTAACAATAACCATAAGCTTAACCAGAAAGAGAAACAATAACTGTCTATACAATGACAATGACAATAATCATAACCATAAGGGAAACAATAACTGTCTGAACACTAACTGTTTGTACAAAAAAGAGACACAGAAGCGTGTCTGTGTCTCACAAAGCATATAGATGAAATCTGGTCCACTAATGACTAGGCGTCGCACCCTGCACATAGGACAACTCACAAAATTAGTATTGATATTACTTCACATATACTGACTTAATTAAATCAACTCACACATATTAACGTCTCACCTCAAGCGATCAGTGAGATTGTAAGGCCTCCCGTCTACAGGCTCTCCTGAAGCTTCAAGATCATTCAGTACTTCATAGATACCTCTGCGATATCCATCTGACTCCTCCTCGCGTGATGGAGCTCGATGCATCGCAAGATTCTACGTTTATACAAAAATCAAAGTAATAAGAATACATGATTCATCGCGTTTTAAAAAACGCCATAGTTAAGATTGGATTAGAAACTCACAAACTCATAGCGGAAGGTGTCGAAGCCTCCGCTGCGAAGATGAGATGTCCCCCTAGTCATCTGTCGTACCTACGCGGCCTCACGCTGCTATCTGAACCGCGTGGCCGCTGTCCGCTCATCCTCCCTGATCTACAGCCACGTCTCGTGTGGGATGCCCGAAGGATTCGGCGAGCCGGTCCTGAAAGCCTTCCGAGCTGCATCTCGTCGATGTTTGATGGTGTCCCGTGAAACACCCTTGATCCACCGCGCCGAAACAACGGAAGAACCCGGAGCAGGCTGGTACTCTGTCAGGATGGTCTCCACTATGTAAGTGACTTTTTCCTTGTCTTGCTGATCCCAAGAAGTCAGAATGCTAGTCGAAAACTGCAGCTCCATGAGCTGGCGAATCCGCTGTCGCATCTCAGTCCCGACTCTATCCATGTCAACAGAACCATCTCCTCGTACAGTATAGAGCTTGGAGGCACTAGGATCGTGTGCCCCCCAAGGTGTCCGAGGTGTGCCAAGAGGTGTGTCGAGAGGTGTGCCTGGGTAAGACGGGGGTCATGAGCGAGGAGGGGTCGAAGCATCTGTGGACCCTCCTCCACAGCAACCACCACCTCCACCTCACGATCGCCGAGCAATAACCTGTTTAAGCCACATTAAATTAAAAAGCTCTCCGAGCACATCACCGTTGCAATCGAAAAATCTCTTTTGTAAATTACATACCTAAACAAAGCAGTGACGCTTGCATCTGACCACCCGTACACTGACTGAAGATTCAAAAACGCGAGACAAGTACGAAGCACAGATATTTTGGCGCCTTCATAGATTGGTTGACGTGCCAACTTCCTCAACATGTCTTCAGGAGATAGGCGCACGGCTTCTGGTGCTGCTTCGGTCGCGTTCTCCTCGCTTGTCTGGAAGAAGGCATCCAGCATCTCCTCCATGCCGTCGTCTTCTGTCTGTAAGCCCTTTTCTGCTTTCATTCGTGGCTCTATATTGATCGGACCTTCACGCATAATCTCTCTCTCTCTCTCTCTCTCTCTCTCTCTCTCTCTCTCTCTCTCTCTCTCTCTCTCTCTCACAGATGTAGGTGCTATGTCGCGAAAATCAATGCCCGTTCCGTAGGAGTCGTATCGCAGATTTTGTACGGTTTCTCTAGCAAACTCTCCGTACTCGTGCACATCTCATTACATATCCTATGCTTGCGCAGGATTCAAAACATTTTAGGGCCAAAATATTTCACCCTTGTAACCTGGTGTTTCACCACAAAAAGTTAAGTCTAATGATAGACGCGCCGAAATGCGTTTCATGGTGACCATGCTCATAAGAGAACTTTGTGGATGCAAAACACTTCAAAACTCAATTTGAATTCTTTGAATGATTCTAGGTAATTGCTTGGTTAAGAGGAAATAAGAGTGTCCCATTACCAATCTAGTGTTAAATTTTTTTCCTTAGGCTAATAAAACCTAACATGACATAAAAGCATCTTTTCATGTGAAATTGTTCAAAACATTCCATATTATGCTAATGGTAGACACAATTATAAGATACTCAAACTGCTTGTATGAAAACCTGGCTTCCATAATGTGGGCCTTTATCATCTCTTGAAGATTTGTCAACACATGCTCACATAAAACAATCTCAATGAAATTTTTGTGACCTACACATTTACTATGTTTCCCTTATCAAATGGACAACATTGAACTAAATATAAGAGTGTCTCAAAATGATCTTGATCCTAGTAAAACCGGCATGTAACCCCAACCTTGCATCATTCCCTCTACGGGGTATTAAGTGCTTCAATTGAACTCAAGGAAACATGTTTATATGATGTGGAATCCATATGCACAATTAAAATTGTGTTTATACTGCATCTAAGATGCTAAAAAAAATAATCAAATTGCAAAATTTGTCAACAAATTTGCACATGAATGTTTTTATAGAAAGGACATAACTTGAAATAGAAACATTCCGTGATCCTTAGAAGCATGCAAACATGTCAGAGACTACTATTCAAAGCTATTTAGCACTATAACCCTAACTAAGACGAGTTTTAGGATGGTCGTTTGCTAATACTATGAAAAATTTGACAAAAATGGCACACATTTTTTTGATACAGCTAGCTTGAAAACCCATTGCCAACAAGCACAAAGTCAAATGTGGAATTTATAGCCCAAAAAATGCCAAGTTTTCGTATGCTCATAATTGGTGTTAGCGCGAAACGTTTTAGGGCCAAAACATTCCACCCTTGTAACCTGGTGTTTCACCACGAAAAGTTTAAGTCTAATGATAGGCGCGCCGAAATGCGTTTCATGGTGACCATGCTCATAAGAGAACTTCGTGGATGCAAAACACTTCAAAACTCAATTTGAATTCTTTGAATGATTCTAGGTAAGCTGCTTGGTTAAGAGGAAATAAGAGTGTCCCATTACCAATCCAGTGTTAAATTTTTTTTCCTTAGGCTGGGTTTAAATGAGCATGTTTGCTTCTCTATTTGCTTTCTGGTCACTGGTATGTACACGAAAATCATTGAGGGAGTCACATGTTTTGTTTTGCCTTCAAGTCCTCTCACATGCCGTGCTTCACCTTGGCTATACATACAACTACTCGGCACATAGCCTTGGTGATTCAGGAGAGAAACCACTTCGCCTCTAAGGGTCGACCCACACGGGGGCATCTTAGTCGGAGAGAGAGCTCATTTGAGTCCCAAGGGGATGGTTGCTTGATGAAGTCCAATAAGTAGCATGTTAGAACTTTGATGGGGCTGTCATAGCTTTTCCTAGGAAGCTCTCCGTCTCCGGTGAGCTTAAAGGGCAAGCCCAGGCGCGTTGCTCACGGCTTTGATGGAAAGTGTGCGTCCGCCACGTGGAGAAAGAACAGCCCCACATGGGCAGGCAAATGTAGGTTTACAGGCTTTGTATCTCAAAGAAGGCACGTTGTTGCTTTCGTCCCTTCGGGGACATCTGATAAAATTGGAACGATACAGAGAAGATTAACATGGCCCCTGCGCAAGGATGACACGCACAAATCGAGAAATGGTCCAAATTTTTTTTCCGTTTCCTGCCTCTGCCTCTGGAAGGCCGCTCAGGTGTGATGATCCTGTTTTGTCCTTTCCATCTTTCACGCATGGCTCGTGTGGGTCTTCAAAGCACCAGTCGCCTTCTCCCGCAGCCAGTTTGTAATTACAGACATGACCCTTCGCCCTGTGCCTCAAGGGGTTTCTTTCAACACCCAAGAGCTTTGGATCTGTGCTACATACAGACAAGAAACCACAGAGGACAGGCCGCAAGAAGGGAAGGGCAGGTTTTCGGTGCATACAAAGAGTCCTGCTTGATGGAGGGAGGGGCATTGGGACTTCTCTCAGGACCCCAATACTCGACATCCCACCCACCAAGAGCCACCATGGTCCATGGTGGAAGGCATGCATATTGATGCTGCTTTTTCCAGATACTCAGAAGAGCGGGTGAGTGAGTTGCTGTTTCACATTGGTGGGTAGCGGCTAATGAAATCAGGTCAGGGGCTTCTGCTGCTCCATCATCGACGGTGTGGGTCAAGCACAAGGGCTGCTGATTTTGTGCCACAGCATCCATCCATTCGAGACAAAGTTTTGTTGTGGCTTTGCGAGTAGTTTCCAGTTCAATTACTGAGATATAAGACAGCCACCAACTTCGAGGATGAAGTTGGTAAATACCATTGTTCTTTAGGGTGCTCCTTCGACCGCTGAAATTGCCGCTCCACTGGTGTGCGACCTTGGTCCTGATGAAGAAGTACCGACACCTCCAGATAGCTCGATATCCTCATTGTAACTCCCTCGAGTCGGTAGCGGTAATCCCAATTCTGCACCACCATGAGATGCCTCGGTCGTGTTCTCCGTCTGACGGCATCAGCCCTAGGCACCACCTCTCTCAAATGCAGTGAGACAGGAGTCTGGTGAGCTTTTGAATGAGGGAGAGTAGAATCATTTGAGATGCCACAAGCCCAATGAATCTGGGATGTCCAACTCCTTGGGGCTGGTGGGGCGCAAGGTGGAAGCAAATAAGGATACGCCCTGCATATAGGCAAAAGGCTACTGCGACATATCATTGAGGAATCCAACGCATGGTTATCCATGCCTCACCGAATCATGAAGATTATCGCCATAAGATAAGTTGGCATGGCAGCGATGCCAAATGGAAGTAGCAGATGATGAGCAGCTGTCTTGGGCCTCCCACCCCAGGCAAAAGCAAGCGCCAGTGAACCGAGATCACTAGGACAAACCATTGCTTGGTAGTGTTGTGGTGGCAAAACTGGCCTTTTTTTTCTTGGTAACCCACCCCACTTTTGGTCGGTAAGTCACACTTGTGTTTACTTGTTTGGCCCAAAACAAATTTTGGCATTCAGGCCTTATCGGGACGTGGCCGCTTGGCATGATCCAAGTCATTGTCAAATCGTACGGCCAAGAATCTCACGATTGCTTTTAATAATGACTTCACGCTCTCGCGCTGCATGCAATATTGTCAAAGAATAGCAGCTTACACATAGGCTTTTTGGCACTGAGAAGGGCGACGATGGATTGGAAGCTTTAGAGTGAGTACTTGTCCCTCCTCCCAAAAGCTTGTGTATGATGGCGTCGAAGACGATCATGAACTCAAAGACTGCAGTGAGAGGTATGGGTTAAGCTTGTTTCCATGGCTGGGATTGTTGGGGAAACATGTTGTGCTTGGCAATGCTTTGTTCGATATGAATGCCGACTTTGGTACCCTTGAAAAAGCACACAAAGCTCTTAGCCAACTTCCTATCCAAAATGTAGTCTCTTGGAGCACATTGATTGCAGGTTATGCTAAGCGTAGCTATGGGCAAGGATTTGAATACAAAAC
Source organism: Adiantum capillus-veneris (assembly GCF_014529385.1). Taxonomy (NCBI): domain Eukaryota; kingdom Viridiplantae; phylum Streptophyta; class Polypodiopsida; order Polypodiales; family Pteridaceae; genus Adiantum; species Adiantum capillus-veneris. The sequence continues at coordinate 122,918,016 of NC_140947.1, forward strand.
TACAAGATAGAAAGTTACATGACCGTGTCAAGGACTTGAATACCAAAGTGTCGCAGAGAAATTCGGGTTCATTACCTTGTTCTTGATTACCATGACTATGTAGTAGAAAATGGAATATGGGGCAAGAAATTGTGTCAACTCCCCACCATACTTCTGTATGGCATTCACTAGACCATGCACTAGCTACTTTTTTTTAATATTTTAACAAGTTCTCTTAGTACAAAGAATTAGTAGTGGCTGGTGTTTTCTTTTTCATTCATACCTCCTTCAAGAAGGCGAGGTTTTTTCGGTACAAATTGGTTACGTGAAAACATTACTCATAGGGTTAGTGCTTTGTTTTGATGGAGAGATTGCATTGATGGAGAGATTGCACCTGTGCTTTACAAAAAAATTGAGGTTTTGATTTTGTAAATGTGCTTCACATAATCTTCTATGTATATTTTGAATTGTTTTTTACGTTTATAAAAAAAACTTATCAAGCAATTTACCCATGTTATCCTACTTACAAATTGACTACTATGACTTATTTGCACATTTAGAATAATTTTACACATCAACTACTATGACATGGCCAACCAAGCAAGACTCATTTTGCTATTTCTTTGTGTCAAGCATTACCAATGACATCAATTGTTAGGCAATAGTCACATGAAGCATTGTGAGAGTGGGCCAAAGTGTGTGTGTGTGTGTGTGTGTGTGTGTGTGTGTGTGTGTGTGTGTGTGTGTGTGTGTGAGAGAGAGAGAGAGAGAGAGAGAGAGAGAGAATCAGGTCGAATAGAATATGTGTAAGCATTTAAGAAGTAGTAACCTGTACAATTAATTTTTCATAAGCTTGAGCAGCCATAACTATGGAGACGTGTGTGTGTGTGTGTGTGTGTGTGTGAGAGAGAGAGAGAGAGAGAGAGAGAGAGAGAGAGAGAGAGGGAGGGAGAGGAGATAGAGAGCTTCACAATGAGCCTTCATGGCTACAAAAATTGAGGCCAAATCAGTCCTGCGTGAGCAAAGTCGACTCCCTCCCTGTGAGTGAGTGTGTGTGTGTGTATCCTCTAGCTATTTTGGGACTAGTAACATGACTAGGCCCAGTGGAGAGTCTTACAAGATGACGAGCAAGTTTTTCGAGCAACAAAAGAAATGAGCGAGTCCTTCAATAAAGTTAGTTGTGAATTAGAGAGATTTAGGGAAAATAGATGGTCGTAGAGTCTGACAAAGATATAGAGCTGGTCTCTATGTAGAGATGTTCCTCTATCCACGTGTATGTGGCTACCATTCCCCTCATCCACACATGGAGCCACCTCGGACACTATGTGAAAAGACACAAGCTCAAAAGTACCTTCTTCCCTACTAGCTGTCTCGAGATCTTCAGTCACATTGAACTGAACCCAAAGGTCTATTATATACTCTCACCCTCATCAACAATAAACATGATTATCAGAATCATAAAAATCTTCGATGAGAGACACTGAATTGACTTGATCAATATAGAGGATCATGAGTCACCAAATCCCTTCTTCATCTTTGGGAACCACGACCAATTACTGGACTACAAAATTAAATGCCCTCATTGTTTGAGTATTTAATTTTTAAGTATATGAGATATACACTTTGCACTGGCCAATAATGTGAAGTCATGATACTCTCATAAACGCCAAAACACATCTAGACTTTTCTTCACTGGAACTACAACAATTTTTTAAAAGAATGTTTCAAACTTGACCATAGCTATATTTAAAAAAAAAAAAACCAAAATACCCTTGAAATTTATGGAAATTCTCGAAATACCCCTCAAAATTTTAGATACTCCCAATGTACCCTTGCATCATTTTGGGATGTATTTGCCCCAATTTTAACAGAGTCTAATGTTTATGACAATGGAGATCTATTTATAGTGTCTTAGATAAATTTATTCACCAACAAGCTCACAAATAGAGGCATTCGCATCCAAAAATGATGAACGATTTCATCTAAAGAGGCCTCAATACCATCCAAAATACTAAATATATCATCTTTTATTGAGGAGAATCAATCGTCCTATAAAGAGGTGCGAAAAGAGAAGATTTTAGATGTCATAATAATCAATATCTAATTCTCCTAAATGATTTTCTCATGTTAAACTGATCATTTAATATGGGAAGTGCCAGAGGAGAAAAAGCTAGAATATTGGTTAAGCTAGCAGACCGGCCACAATAGGGATCCAAAGGAGGGAAAATAGGGATCCAAAGGGGGGGCCATCTGTAAAAGAGCCATGTGCAACAATGGGCTTAAAAGATCCTAAGGTTCAGCCTATTAAGACTTCCAAAATGTTAAGGTTCCAAAATTCAAAGCTTGTGTCCAAAGGTCAAACTTGGGGGGAATTGGATGCTTTGTGTGTGTCCCAAAAGTCTTTGTCAATCCCTACATAGGAGGGGGAGAGCCTTGCAAGTAGGGGATGAGAGAGAAACTCACATGCACACACACAAGCTCCCTTTACACAATGGGAATGAGGACACATGTCAGCTCCCTAGCCCAGATGCCCACAAGGTGTACCCAATTCCTATTGGATGGCCTTGGAGGTGGACCAATGAGAATTAGGCTAGAGTAAATCTAGTTTAATTAATTTAAAAACACTTCATAAAAGAAGCAATAAGAATTAAGCTCTCTAGAAGACTATTGGACAGTCTCCCAAGGGGACCAAATGAGCATTCAATAACCCAATGGCTTGCCTGATTCCTATTGGCCAGGAGGCAAAGGGGTCCAATGAGAGTTCAGTTGAATTAAATAATTACCTAAAGCTCTCACAAAAGGTGAAAGGGGGACACATGTCAGAAGGCTATCACTTATGCTGCTTAATTATCATTGGCTAAGCCTGGGGAGGTCCAATAGGATGCTAGCAAGATCAAATAGCAAGAGGGGTCGACCAAGAGAGAGAGGGGGCTGATTTTTCAAAGGCATTATCACCTACACACTCACACTAGCTCATGTGTGAAGTAAAGAAGACTTTGTCTCCTTCTCAAGCTTTAATGGAAAGCTTATCACCTACTCCAAGCTTGTGAGAAGGGAGGCCTACACCAACAACTCTTGGCTTTGTGATGCAAATCCAACCAAGAGCCAAGATTCAATGCATGCTCATCTCCTCTACCATGCTAATTACTAAGCTAAGCTATGCTAATATGAGTGATTATGTGAGGAGATGCACATCTTTCTCGTAAGAATACTCCTTCTTCATCTCAATCTACTCTCATACCCCGCTAGCTCTCACCATCTTCGAAGGTGTGTGAGGTCTTGGGTGTGAGATCGTGAGGGAATTGATGTTGTGTTTGATAAGTGTTTTGCTTAGTGCATGAAATTTCCATCTTCATTGCACTAGCTAGTATTGAAGGAACACAAGAAATTGTATTGTAAAATGTCTCTCTCTTGATGGGAGAAACCATAATACAAATCCTTTTGGAGGGGGGACCGGCTCCATGCAAATCCGGTCCTCAATTGTTGTCAGTTGCTTAATTTCTCTGTCTTTTGAAGTATTGTTCATGCTATCTAACTAGGTGTTATGATTTTTGTTGCTTTCTCCACCCAAGCACTCTTGTTAATCTTATTAGGAATCTATTCTAATGAAATGCTCACTATGTTCATGCTATTTTCCGCTACACACAAGTTACTAGGCTATTAAATGTTACATTGGTATTAGATCAGAGCACAAGATTTCTCTTTTCTTGCTCAAGAAGGGAGGTCCTCAAGACAGCTATAAATGGTTGGTACTATTAATTGCATGTGAGTAATTAGAATAGGGATTTTTCAGCCTCGCAGTGCACCTGCCTTTGTGCAGTTAACGGGGCATCACCGTCGAGAGCTATGGTTTTAATAGAGGAGTCCTACGGGGCTTGCCTACGGCTTAACCACTATTGAGCTATTAGAAGCTTGACAGGAGCCGGTGTTGTTTTGGTGTTGAACGCCCTCTCTTCTATTCCTTGCAATTAATGGTATTCGAGCCACGTGTACAGTAGCTTGAGTGCTTTTTTTAAAGGGGTAAAGAGGAGTAGCAACTAGGGATTGAAGTGCCAAAGTACACCTAAAAAGTTTACACCTAAAAGTTGTTAGAATGACTGACAATAGTAAAGAGAGTGAGATTAATGTTGATAACTTGGATTTTGCTAATGAGTACTAATGATGCCCCGATGCTTGTTAACTATCTTGTTTCTAGGCTTCAACAAGCCATGGGTAATCCATCCCTCCAAAGTGAAGTGCAACGGCAGCTTCGTGCTCATGGGATTCTCCAAGCTCCCACCATGATGACAGAACACCTAGGAAGCCTCCTTGCGAGACTTCCAAAAGAGGTCTCTCTCCGATTTGGGAAGTCTAAGAAGAGGATCCCTATGAAGGGCTCAGAAATTTGCTCCTTGATGACGCATCTCCTTCTCAAAGGAGAATTCAAGAGCCTCCACCAAAGGAACGAGAAAGAAGTAGGTCTCCTGCCACCTCGGTGGAAATGGCTCCACGAAGACGGTGGGCTAAACGCTCTCCATCACCTCCAAAACGGAGAAGACATGCCTTGTGAACTACCTCCTAAACGAGGCAATGATGACCATGCAATTGAACTTCTTCCAGGAAGTTCACCGCCTAACAAACCTCCTTATAGAGTTTCTCAAGCTCAACAAGAGGAGATTATACGGCAAGTGCATGAATTAGTTGACAAGGGTATGGTTAGGCCTAGCTCATCTCCATTTTGTTCTCCTGTGCTACTAGTGCAAAAGAAAGACGGCACATATCGTATGTGTGTCGACTATAGAGCACTAAATAGGATCACTATCAAGAATAGGTTTCCCGTTCCACGGGTAGAAGACCTATTTGATAAGCTACAAGGGTCCACCTACTTCAGTAGGATTGACCTAAAAAGTGGCTATCATCAAGCAAGGATAGTTGATCAAGACATTGTAAAGATCGCATTTCGCACTATGTTTGGTCTTTATGAATACATTGTCATGCCTTTTGGCTTGACCAATGCACCAGCCACATTCAACCGCTTGATGGAGAAGCTATTCAGGCCTCACCGAATGTTTACTGGAGTGTTCTTTGATGATATCATCATCTAATCTAATTCATTAGACGAACACAAGCGACACCTCTAGGTAATATTTCAAGTTCTAAGAGAGAATAAAATTTATGTTAATCAAAAGAAAAGTGAATTTTTCTTACAAGAGAGTCAGTATTTAGGTCTCATTATCTCTCAAGATGGCATCCAAATGGATCCATCAAAGTTAGAGGTAATAAAAGGATGGCCTAAACCAAAGAATCTTCATGAGTTAAGAAGCTTTATAGATATGTGCGCATACTATAGACGCTTAATAGAAAAGTTCTCACTAATAGCAGGACCGTTACATGACCTAACAAAGAAAAACGTTAGGTACACATGGTCTTCCAAAGAGAACAATGCTTTCAAAAAGCTTAAAGAAAAGCTTATCTCTGAACCTGTGCTTACACTACCGGATCTCTCAAAGCCATTTGAGGTCCAATGTGATGCTTGTGGTGATTGCCTTGGAGCTGTTTTTCTTCAAGAAGGGCACGCCATAGGCTATGAAAGTTGAAGGCTCGACCCTGTTGAGCAAGCTCTAGGCATATATGAAAAGGAACTCCTTGCAGTTCTACATGCCTTAGACTCATGGAAGCACTATTTATTGGGGACTCCTTTCATTCTGCGAATGGATCAGCAAAGTCTTAAGTACTTCATGACGCAGACCAAGCTCTCCAACAAACAAATGAGGTGGGAAAATTTCCTTTCACAATTTCATTTTCATATTGCTCACATTACTGGCAAGCATAATCAAGTAGCCGATGCATTCTCAAGACGGCCGAGAGTTAATGCGGTTTCCATAGCAACTTACAATGATCTATCTTGTATGATAGATGAGTATGCTATTGATCCCGATTTTAGAGATGTGATTTCATCCATTGTACTAGGGAAGAAAGAGAAACCATTTACGTTACAAGATGGTTATCTTCTCTATGGCAATAGACTATGTGTTACTAGCTCACTACGTGAGAAAGTAATGTATGAATCTCATGCTCCTCCTTATGCAGGGCATAGAGGGATTCAGTCTACCCTAAAGGGGATTGAAACATATTTCTATTGGCCTACCATGAAAGCAAACATACAAGAGTATGTTTCTAAATGTGTGGTATGCCAAAAGATGAAGTTTGATAGAGGGAAGCAACTTGGATTTCTTCAATCTTTGCCAATCTATAATTCACCATGGGAGAGCATATCCATAGATTTTATCTTTGGATTGCCTAAGTCTATCCATGGGAATACGGGAATATGGACGATAGTAGACAGGTTCAGTAAACAAGCTCATTTTATACCTGTAAAAAAGACTATCAAAGACCATCAAATGGCAACCCTCTTCATTTCACAAATCTTGAAGTACCATGGCTTGCCAATGTCCATAGTGTCGGATAGAGATCCTAGAATGACCAGTAATTTTTGGAAGGGTCTCTTTGAGAATTTAGGAACAAGGGTAAACTTCTCTTTGGCCTATCACCCGCAAACAGATGGCCAAAGTGAAATAGCTAAGCTAACAATTCTCGATCTACTAAAAGCCTATGTAACAGAAATAAATCAAAGATGCCAATGGGAGAAGTACTTACCCTTAGTGGAGTATGCCTACAATAACACCGTACATACTTCCATGGGAAAAGCACCTTTTGAGGTAATTGAGGGAAGATCAAAAAGTCCCTTGCTACTTAAGGTACATAGAAAGATCTTCGTTGCAGATGAGTATAGCCGAGACCTATAAGAATCTCTCCAAAAGATTAAGGATGCTATCTCTATCTCACAGCAAAGGCAAAAGGCTGCTGACAAGCACAAGAGCGCCCAAGCCTTTAAAGAAGATGATCAGGGTCTTACTCAAATTTTCCAAGGCTCGATTAAGGCCCACGACTGACAAGAATCCTACGGGACACCAAAAGTACTATGCTAAGTTAGCAAAAAGGTACTATGGTCCCTTCCAGATTCTTAGGCCAATCAATGAGATGGCCTATCAACTCAAGTTGCCCAACCATTGGCTCATACACAATGCTTTCCATGTGAGCCTACTAAAGCCTTACAAAGGAGAGTCACCTCAAGAACCAACTATTGAAGACCCACTGGAGATCGAGGACCAAGAAGAGGTGATGCAGCTCGAATCCATTTTCCGACATGAAGACAAGGTACTAAGAGGCGGTAAGACTATCCGATGATATCTTATTAAATTTAAGAATTATCCTTTTGAAGATGCTAGATGGATGCAAGGCATACAATTAAAGGATAACCTAAACCTTGTCAATGCTTACAATGCTTCTCAAGAGTAAGCAAATGTACAAATGTTAAAAATGAACAAAAGTTTTGTCTTATTAGACTCTCTTTTTCTTTATTGTGCACAAAAATGAAGTAGTATGCATGCTTAGACGACGTCTCCCGAACACCAAGTAGAGCTTGTCACTCTACTATGGAAGATGATAGGACTAATGTGCAGACATGCTTGTGGCAGCCTCAGGCTCTCAAGCGCCAAATGGACTAGTCATCCATTGTGGAATGATGTCGTAGGATAACATAGGGATCCTCTACCCGCTAAGAAAAGGACTTATGAATATGCTTTATCTTCTCTACCTCATATTCGAGGACAACTATGATTTCAAGAGAGAGGTAATGTCATAATAATCAATATCTAATTCTCCTAAATGATTTTCTCATGTTAAACTGATCATTTAATATGGGGAAGTGCCAGGATAGGAAAAGCTAGAATATTGGTTAAGCTAGCAGACTGGCCACAATAGGGATTCAAAGGAGGGAAAATAGGGATCCAAAGGGGGGGCCATATGTAAAAGAGCCATGTGCAACAATGGGCTTAAAAGACCCTAAGGTTCAGCCCATTAAGACTTCCAAAATGCTAAGGTTCCAAAATTCAAAGGTTGTGTCCAAATGTCAACTTTAGGGAAAATTGGATGCTTTGTGTGTATCCCAAAAGTCTTTGTCAAGCCCTACATAGGAGGGGGCGAGCCTTGCAAGTAAGGGATGAGAGAGAAACTCACACGCACACACACAAGCTCCCTTTACACAATGGGAATGAGGACACATGTCAGCTCCCTAGCCCATATGCCCACAAGGTGTACCCAATTCCTATTGGATGGCCTTGGAGGTGGACCAATGAGAATTAGGCTAGAGTAAATATAGTTTGCTTAATTTAAAAACACTTAATTAAAGGACCAATAAGAATTAAGCTCTCTAGAAGACTATTGGACAGTCTCCCAAGGAGACCAATGAGCATTCAGCAGCCCAATGGCTTGCCTGATTCCTATTGGCAAAGGGGTCCAATGAGAGTTTAGTTGAATTAAATAATTACCTAAAGCTCTCACAAAAGGTGAAAGGGGGACACATGTCAGAAGGCTATCACTTATGCTGCTTAATTACCATTGGCTAAGCTTGGGGAGGTCCAATAGGATGCTAGCAAGAGCAAATAGCAAGAGGGGTCGATCAAGAGAGAGAGGGAGCTGATTTTTCAAAGGCATTATCACCTACACACTCACACTAGCTCATGTGTGAAGTAAAGAAGACTCTCTCTCTCTCTCTCTCCTTCTCAAGCTTTAATGGAAAGCTTATCACCTACTCACGCTTGTGAGAAGGGAGGCCTACACCAACAACTCTCTGCTTTGTGATGCAAATCCAACCAAGAGCCAAGCTTCAATGCATGCTCATCTCCTCTAACATGCTAATTACTAAGCTAAGCTATGCTAATATGAGTGATTATGTGAGGAGATGTACATATTTCTCGTAAGAATACTCCTTCTTCCTCTCAATCTCCTCTCATACCCCGCTAGCTCTCACCATCTTCGAAGGTGTGTGAGGTCTTGGGTGTGAGATCGTGAGGGAATTGATGTTGTGTTTGATAAGTGTTTTGCTTAGTGCATGAAATTTCCATCTTCATTGCACTAGCTAGTATTGAAGAAACACAAGAAATTGTATTGTAAAATGTCTCTCTCTTGATGGGAGAAACCATAATACAAAGCCTTTTGGAGGGGGACCGGCTCCATGCAAATCCGGTCCTCAATTGTTGTCAATCAAGCTTAATTTCTCTCTCTTTTGAAGTATTGTTCATGCTATCTAACTAGGTGTTATGCTTTTTGTTGCTTTCTCCACCCAAGCACTCTTGTTAATCTCATTAGGAATCTATTCTAATGAAATGCTCACTATGTTCATGCTATTTTTCGCTACACACAAGTTACTAGGTTAATTAGGGAATTTTGATACAACATTTTGGGAATTTCTGGGTAAAGCTATTAGAATCAGTTTGCGGTCCCGTGGACCCATTCCCTCCGGCATCTCCGACATGCATGAGAACCTTTCCTAAATATACCGAGTTGCCGATTTTATATAAAACATTAAAAAAAATCTACAACAAGAACGTCCGTCGCACAAGCACTTAGACCTTCCATCCTTGGAAATGGCGACTACCCATGCTAAATCAGGTCTGCACGAGTGTGGATTGGTTTGAATTATGATCACGAAGGCCATATGAACTCCTTCTGAAATTGATGGTATCTATCATTGGGAACTTCCGTCCGCGCCGGCGCGGATTGGTTTCGACAAGTTTCACAAGAGAGAGTGCAGCTTCGCTAGCTTACAACTGGTCGAGATCTCACATGAAGACCAGCGTCAAGATAATGCATCCTTCTAGTGCTTGCTTGCTGGGTATGGCTGCCCATTGCCGAGAGAGACAAAGAAAGAGTCTCCGCGACAGGACCCATCTCTCTCTCTGCCTACGATAGGACCCATCTCTCTCTTTTCGCTTGCGAACAAAGGCATAGTTTTTGAATTCTGTCAGGGTTTATTAATGCTGATACGCGAAGCTTTTGGAAGGTGAAGAGGTTGCTCACTTTTAGGACAGGGCTCGGGCATGTTTCGCCGACACAGCTGAAGCGCGGAGGGAGGGAGGGAGGGATGGGTCCTGTCGCAAGCAGAAGACTTAACACTAGCATGAAACAAGTCAGTTTTGTGTTGGCCTATCGACGACGTTGGAGAGAGAGAGAGATGGGTCCTGTGGTAGAGAGAGAGAGAGAGAGAGAGAGAGAGAGAGAGAGATGCTTGCTACTGCTGTGGTGGCAAAAAGACAGATTTTTGGCCTTTTTTTCTTGGCAACCCACCCCAAGGTAAGTCACACTTGTGTTTACTTGTTTGGCCTAAAACAATTTTTGGCATTCAGGCCTAATTGAGACGTGGCCGCTTGGCATGATCCAAGTCATTGTCAAATCGTACGGCCAAGAATCTCACGATTGCTTTCAATAATGACCTCACGCTCTCGCACTGCATGCAATATTGTCAAAGAAAAGCAGCTTACACATAGGCTTTTTGGCATTGAGAAGGGCGACGATGGATTGGAAGCTTTAGAGTGAGTACTTGTCCCTCCTCCCACAAGGTTGTGTATGATGGTGTCGAAGACGATCATGAACTCAAAGACTGCAGCAAGAGGGAACAAGATGATAGAAATTACCCTAGCTCTTCGAAACAACACCAACCACAGAAACTTGAGTTGTTCATTATTTACCAAATCAGGGTTTCACGCATCACGGATCATGGCAGCTTTGTGCAACTTGCGGGCTTTTGTGATTGAAAGGAAGGAATTGTGCATGTGTCACAAATTGCCACATATGATTTGCTAATGCAAAAGATGTTGAGAAAAGAGATCCAGAGGTATGGGTTAAGCTTGTTTCCATTGGTGGGATTGTTGGGGAAACATGTTGTGCTTGGCAATGCTTTGTTCTATATGAATGCCGACTTTGGTACCCTTCCAAAAGCACACAAAGCTCTTAGCCAACTTCCTATCCAAAATGTAGTCTCTTGGAGCACATTGATTGCAGGTTATGCTCAACATAGTTATGGGCAAGGATTTGAATACAAAACTACAAGATAAAAAGTTACATGACCATGTCAAGGACGTGAATACCAAAGTGTCGCAGAGAAATTCAGGTTCATTATCTTGTTCTTGATAACCATGACTACGTAGTAGAAAATGGAATATGGGGCAAGAAATTGTGTCAACTCCCCACCATACTTCCGTATGGGACTCACTAGACCACGCACTAGCTACTTTTTTTGATAATTTAACAAGTTCTCTTAGTACAAAGAGTTAGTAGCTGGTGTTTTCTTTTTCATTCATACCTCCTTCAAGAAGGCGAGGTTTTTTCGGTACAAATTGGTTGACGTGAAAACATTACTCATATGGTTAGTGCTTTGTTTTGATGGAGAGATTGCACGTGCGCTTTACAAAAAAATTGAGGTTTTAATTTTATAAATGTGCTTCACATAATCTTCTATGTATATTTTGAATTGTTTTTTACCTTTATAAAAAAACTTATCAAGCAATTTACCCATGTTATCCTACTTCCTCAAAACGCTTTCTCGATCCGCATCCCCACAATTTGTGACACATGCACAATTCCTTCCTTCGAATCACAAAAGCCTGTAAGTTGCACAAAGCTGCCATGATCCATGACATGTGAAACCCTACTAGGGTAAAGAATGAGCAACTCAAGTTTCTGTGATTGATGTCATTTTGAAGAGCTAGGGTAATTTCTATCATCTCAATCCCTCTTTCTGCAGTATTTGCGTTCATGATCGTCTTTGAGGCCATCATACACAAGCTTCTGGGACGAGGGACAAGTACTCACTATAAAGCTTCTATTTTTCTTTGACAATATTGCATGTAGTGCAAAAGCGTGAGGTCATTATTAAAATCATGCCCATCTAGGAGCTGTGTTTGCTCCCTATGAACAATACACGCACTAAAATTGGATTTTGACCTTAGAGATAGATAGAGCACATCTAGAGGAAGCTATAGAGCCCTTCTGGGACCGAAATCGACAACCCTAAAATGGGTTTTTTTATCTTATGCGCAATTTTGTCTAGGTGTCCGAAATGGAATTTGAGCACATGAGAGTGTAGAGGGTACTCTACCCTTGCTAGGTATTAAGTTTCATTTCATTTAGAGACATGTGGCTACACGAATTCGTATGGATAAGGTTGCCGTAGAGAAAGTGGCTTTTGGTGTCTGACACGCACTTCAGACTTAGATAAGCAGGAGCCACATAGACTTGTGTTTTTTGAGAGATTAGCTATCTCTTGTAGCCTCCATGCACTAGTCGGGTCAGCTACGTCCCACGGATTGACATTTTATGTCTGTGGTTCTCGCTTTGCAGTTGTAATGTTATTGGGTACCAATGAGTCTAAAGGGGCCAATGGCTTCCAGGTTTGTAATTTCCTGCAGTCTCTTAACCTTATATTGAGCCCCAATTAGCAAGAAATTCCCTTTAATACCTTGGCTAAGGTATAAAAGCCGATTTTTGTAACTTTAAGACCTAAGTTTTGGATAATAAAGAGTAAGCATTGCTGCAGAAGCTAAACGATTGTCTAATGTTTCTTCAATCACTCGTCTCTCTCGCGTATGATATTGCATTGTTGTTCTGAGCATACCAATGCGTTCGTAGGTGAAAGCTCTCTCTTTCTAAGTAAGTTTCTCGATGAAGTTGTACTTTTAATCATGCCTATCTAGGAGCTATTTTTTCTCCCTATACACAATACATGCACTAAAACTGGATTTTGACCTTAGTAATAGATAGAGCATGTCTAGAGGAAGCTAAAGAGCCCTTTTGGGACCGAAATTGACAACCCTAAAATGGGATGTTTATTTTATGTGCAATTTTGTCCAGGTGGCAGAAATGGCATTTGAGCACATGAGAGTGTAGAGAATACTCTGCCCTTGCTAGGTATTAAGTTTCATTTTATTCAAGGACTTGTAGCTACACGAATTTGTTTGGAAAGTAGCTTTTGGTGTCTCACACGCACTTGAGACTTAGATAAGCAGGAGCAACATAGACTTGGGTTTTTCAAGAGGTTAGCTATATCTTGTAGCCTCATGCACTAGTCGGGTCAGCTATGTCCCATGGATTGACATTTTATGTTTTTGGTTCTCACTTTGCTACCATCGATATGGTGAGGCTTGGCAGCCGGCCGACACTCTCCGATGCCAACCTTTCCCACCTAGGCTCTAAAAAGACCCTTTCCAGTCCGAAAGAAATCCTCGGCCTTACCACTAACCTACCACTTGAACATCTTGATCAATTCTCCCTTCCCGTGATGAAAAACCTCGGCAACGTCAACCCCTCCCTCTCCCATCACCTTGGCCTTACTAGCCTAGCTCTCCAGTAACCAATCATAGTGGAATTTTCTTTAACACCATTCAAAACAACCTCCTCACAAGTCCTACTCTTATCTTCCCCTCTTCTTTCAGCTCTCTCTCCGTAAGTTCTTCCTCCCTTGCAATTGCTCCCCCTCCTTCTCCTCCTCCCATTCTACATGCAATCGATAAGCCCTTGGAATTCAATAAAATTGTTTCCCTCTCCTTGGTTGAGTTTAAAGCACTCAATTATAATCTTAGCAAAGCCAAATCACACCTTTATCATTTGCAAAACCTTCACTCATTTCAAAAAGCAACGCATAGCCTTTGCATGAAGCCTCCTCATCTCACCTTAGGCGACTCTCAAGATCAAGTGCTCTTAAGCGCCAAGCTTAACACTCTCAATATCCAATTCCAATTGGATTGTACCAAAACTTACATCCAAGTCCAAGATTTTCTTGTCAATAACCTCCAAAAAATCTTTAATGAGTACCACGATCTTGTGGAAGAGAGGCTTTCGGACCTCTCCAAAAAGCTTGCACCCATCTCTTCTCCAAGAGTTCAACCCGCGGCTTGGGCCAATCAACTCCTTCTTTGGAAGAAACTTGCCTCAAAGAGTTTGTTACACGTCTTCAAAACGAGATTCTCTAAACCCATTTGGCCTCTTTCTAAAGCATAGCGGTGCACAATGCTAGGAAGAGAACCCAAGCTTCCATCTTGGAAGAAGTGCATTAGGAAGAGAATGGGGTCTAGAAGGGCATCTTTATTTGGCAATTTAAGGAGTCAAACCTCTAGTATTAAGAAAGAAATCAAAAGACAACTTTTGAGTTCAAACAGACAAAACGGTTAGTTTATTTGAATTCAAAATTTTCCCCTAAAATAAAATTTAAAATCTAGTGAGTAAAACCATATCATGTAACATATCTACGGAAGAGCTTGGCATGTAGAGTACAGATCTATACTCTCTGCTTAAATTGGAGATCATATATAGGAGTCATGGAAGGTCAAAAATCATAAAGTTTTCCACCCCCTTTTTAAGAAGTAAAGTGCATCCTTTGACCACTCTTACACACCCACCATTATTGCACACATGGCATGCATATATTTGGCAAAATGTTAATCACCTCCATAATCTCATGGCAAATAAAGAGGCCCTCTTAGACTCCATCCTCTTCCTAATAGGAGTCTCTACCTAAGGAAGAAACAATGGGCAAATTGGTCCTTCATGAAGTCACCATCCAAATGAGAAAGTTTCTTTCACCCCCCGAAAGAAGCCCTCTAACAATTCCCACCGCATGACCTCCTACATGCCCTCTCCTTCGGTAATTGTCTCGCATGGAAATAACACACGACAACCTTTCAAGAAGCCTCCCCTTTGAATAAAACCTCCCATGAATATTTTACCCATCAACCTTTAAAAAAACGCAAATCCTCTCCGCCGGTGGTCCACACTTTCTCCACCTCCCCCTCTTATCATCTCCTCATTTTAGCCACTCCAAAGAATCCCTTTTCTTCTCCCTCATCATCCAACATTGCCTCCTTACCCTTTCTACTCAAAACTCCCAAATATCCCCTCAACTCACTCACACCACAATCCAAGTCTCTACACCCTAAATATAACATACCTAGCACTTCAAAAAACTTGCAATGGAGGAGAGTGAAGTAGGGAAGGAGCACCCTACCACACATGGGTCCATTTGCTCTTCTCTCAAACCCCTCTCTTTCCTCATATTTGGACCCCTCCTCCTTGTTTGTTCCCTTTTCTCTCCCACCCCCCCTACATGGGTAGAAAGTGCTGTAAATTTTGGCTCCCCCTCACTAACCCACATCTCTTTGAGATTTTGGCTCTAAGAAAAATTACCACATTTTCTCTTGAGCACAAGGTTACTAAACTTTTCTTCAATAACCTCTCCAATCGTTCCCTCTCTCCCTTCAAACAAAGGCTATTGGGCCTTGGAATCAACTATATTCCCCTCTCTCTTCTATTCTTCAAGCTTATTATAACTTAGAAAGGAGTTTGCAACGTAAAATGTTTTTTAAAAATGAACCCTCTCTTCCTCCCTCTTCTCTTTCTATCCGAAATCCTCTTTGGAATCCTCCCTCTCCCTCCACAACCCTTAGCCTAACCTTTAGACATATCTCTTCTCTCTTGAAACCTCTTCTCTCCTCTCTTTCTCCTTCCCACTCTAAACCTCTTTTAATAGATTCCATCATATCCTTAAGAAATGATCATAGCATTATTATCAAACCGGCTGATAAGAACCTAGGACCGATTATCCTCTCTAAGTCTTGGTAATATTATAGTGAAGCCTTTCGTCACCTCATGGACCCTTCACCTACTCTAAAATTTCCTCGCCTCCCTTATCCTTTGTACATTCCCTCCTCTCCTCTATTGTTTCTGATTACCCTCTTCTTCCCTACAACAAAAGAGTCTTTATCCTCTCCTCCTTGCTTAAAAACCCCAAGCCTTGCCCCTTCTTCCTTTTACCTAAGGCTGGGTTCAGACTGAACCGGCGGAAGAAACAAGCCTTCCTAAATATGCTGCCACCTATTGTGAATAGTGTGGAGGAGGAAAAGTGAAAAAGTGAAGGGGGCTGAGAGAGGCCATCAACTCTTCCGAGGGGCAGGGGGGGGGGGGTTCGGAAGAAAAATGGAGAGCCCAGTGGAAGAGTGCCTCAACTCCAGCCAATCAAGTTTGCCATGGAGGATCGACTCCCCTTTGCATTTTTCTTCCACCGCCTAGTCTGAACCCATGCTAAGATCCACAAATCTATCCTCGTTGGCCGTCCCATTTGCTCACACAGGGTACATTTTGGAACACGCCTCTAAGTGGCTCCATGCACAACTCTACCCCATTTTTTTGTCCCAAATACAACACCTAAATGACTCTCACTCATTTGTTTTAGACCTAGCTTCCACTCCTTTCCTCCCAACATTATCCTCTTCACCTTTGATGTTGACTCTCTTTACCCAAGTATCCCCATCCGAGAAGATCTTTTTGCCTTTAAAATTTCCATCCAATGTAGACTATCAAAGCCCATCAAATGGCAACCCTCTTCATTTCACAAATCTTCAAGTACCATGGCTTGCCAATGTCCATACTGTCAGATAGAGATCCTAGAATGACGAGTAACTTCTGGAAGGGTCTCTTTGAGAATTTAGGAACAAGGTTAAACTTATCTTCGGCCTATCACCCGCAAACGGATGGCCAAAGTGAAATAGCTAACCTAACAATTCTAAAAGCCTATGTAACAGAAGTAGATCAAAGATCCCAATGGGAGAAGTACTTACCCTTAGTGGAGTATGCCTACAATAACACTGTACATACTTCCATGGGAAAAGCACCTTTTGAGGTAATTGAGGGAAGATCAAAAAGTCCCTTGATACTTAAGGTACACGGGAAGATCTTCGCTGCAGATGAGTATAACCGAGACTTACAAGAATCTTTCCAAAAAATTAAGGATGCTATCTCTATCTCACAGCAAAGGCAAAAGGCTGCTATGCTGACAAGCACAGAAGAGCCCAAGCCTTTAAAGAAAATGATTGGGTCTTACTCAAATTTCCCAAGGCTCGATTAAGGCACACGACAGGCAAGAATCCTACGGGACACCAAAAGTACTATGCTAAGTTAGCAAAAAGGTACTATGGTCCCTTCCAGATTCTTAGGCCAATCAATGAGATGGCCTATCAACTCAAGTTGCCTAATCACTGGCTCATACAATGGTTTCCATGTGAGCCTATAAAAGCCTTACAAAGGAGAGCCACCTCAAGAACCAACTACTGAAGACCCACTGGAGATCAAGGACCAAGAAGAGGTGTTGCAGCCCGATTCCATTCTCCGACATGAAGACAAGGTACTAAGAGGCGGTAAGACTATCCGACGATATCTTATTAAGTTTAAGAATTATCCTTTTGAATATGCTAGATGGATGCAAGGCATACAATCAAAGGATAATCTAAACCTTGTCAATGCTTACAATGCTTCCCCAGAGTAAGCAAATGTACAAAATGTTAAAAAATGAAAAAAGTTTTTGTCTTATAAGACTCTCTTTTTCTTTATTGTGCACAAAAATTAAGTAGTATGCATGCTTAGATCAAGTTTGCGTAGACGACGTCTCCCGAACACCAAGTAGACCTTGTCACTAACTATGGAAGACTGATAGGACTAATGTGCAGACATGCTTGCGGCAACTTAGGCTCTCAAGCACCAAATGGACTAGTCATCCATTCTGGAACGATGTCGTATGGTAACATAGGGATCCTCTACCGGCTACGGAAAAGGACTAATGAATATGCTGTATCTTCTCTACCCTAGGGTCGAGGACGACTATGATTTCAATAGAGAATTAATGTCATAATAATCGATATCTAATTCTCCTAAATGATTTTCTCATGTTAAACTGATCATTTAATAATGGGAAGTGCGAGGGGAGCAAAAAGCTAGAATATTGGTTAAGCTAGCAAACCGTCCACAATAGGGATTTAAAGGAGGGAAAATAGGGATCCAAAGGGGGGGCCATCTGCAAAAGAGCAATGTGCAAAAATGGGCTTAAAAGACCCTAAGGTTCAGCCCATTAAGACTTCCAAAATGCTAAGGTTCCAAAATTCAAAGGTTGAGTCCAAAGGCCAAACACTAGGGAAATTGGATGCTTAGTGTGTGTCACAAAAAGTGTTATCAATCCCTACATAGAAGGGGGCGAGCCTTGCAAGTAGGGATGATAGAGAAACTCACACATACACACACAAGCTCCCTTTACACAAAGGAAATGAGGGACACATGTCAGCTCCCTAGCCCAGATGCCCACAAGGTGTACCCAATTCCTATTGGATGGCCTTGGAGGTGGACCAATGAGAATTAGGCTAGAGTAAATCTAGTTTAATTAATTTGAAAAAACTTAATAAAAGGACCAATGGGAATTAAGCTCTCTAGAAGACTATTGGAGAGTCTCCCAAGGGGTCCAATGAGCATTCAGTAGCCCAATGGCTTGCCTGATTCCTATTGGCCAGGAGGCAAAGGGGTCCAATGAGAGTTTAATTGCATTTATTAATTACCTAAAGCTCTCACAAAAGGGAAATGGGGGTCACATGTCAGAAGGCTATCACTTATGTTGCTTAATTATCATTGGCTAAGCCTGGGGAGGTCCAATAGGATGCTAGGAAGAGAAAATAGCAAGAGAGGGGGCTGATTTTCAAAGGCATTATCACCTACACACTCACACTAGCTCGTGTGTGGAGTAAGAAGACTCTCTCTCTCCTTCTCAAGCTTTAAGTGAAAGCTTATCACCTACTCCAAGCTTGAGAGAAGGAAGGCCTACACCAACAACTCTTGGCTTTGAGATGCAAATCCAACCAAGAGCCAAGCTTCAATGCATTCTCATCTCCTCTACCATGCTAATTACTAAGCTAAGCTATGCTAATATGAATGATTATGTGAGGAGATGTACATCTTTCTCGTAAGAATACTCCTTCTTCCTCTCAATCTACTCTCATACCCCGCTATCTCTCACCATCTTCAAAGGTGTGTGAGGTCTTGGGTCTGAGATCGTGAGGGAATTGATGCTGTGTTTGATAAGTGTTTTTCTTAGTGCATGAAGTTTCCACCTTCATTGCGCTAGCTAGTCTTGAAGGAACACAAAAAATTGTATTGTAAAATGTCTCTCTTGATGGGAGAAACCATAATACAAATCCTTTTGGAGGGGGGACCGGCTCCATGAAAATCCGGTCCTCAAATGTTGTCAATTGCTTAATTTCTCTCTCTTTTGAAGTATTGTTCATGCTATCTAACTAGGTGTTCTACTTTTTGTTGCTCTCTCCACCGAAGCACTTTTGTTATTCTCATTAGGAAGCTATTCTAATGAAATGCTCACTATGTTCATGCTATTTTCCGCTACACACAAGTTACTAGACCATTAAATTTTACAATCTGCAATGTGTAGAAGTAAACGCCCCCGGACTCCCTATATGGGGCTTATAGCAGCCTGCAAGTCCGAGTCCTCTAGCCCCACAACCATACTAAATGGGGGAAAATATGGGAAGGGTGAAAAGTGGCAAAATATGTCCATAGGCTCAAGGTGGAAAAATACCTAGGGCACTAGGAGCACGTAAGGACATGGAATTGAGCCAAAACCCGAGCTAAACATGGCTAGACATGACTTGATATGAGAGAACAACATCACACTAGCCGGGCTCAGCCACAAAACAACCCTCACTCCCTAATCTTCTCTTGGGAGATACCAGTGCTACCACCGGACGAGAATATGAACTATAACACCCCCTCTCAGATGCTAGATGAGAAACGGGTCCAAGGAGTGGAGTGAACAATTTAAAACTGTAAAGAAAGTATCCGGAAATAAATACGATCCAATTGCTACCCCCGAAAGACGTCCGTGAAGTATAATGTTGTCGGCTGAAAGTAAATCCAGCTCTATCAAGAATCTACTCAAGCCAACCGACTCACAAGTCACACAACCAACATCTACAAAAGGTACTACTACTGACCGCTCCACGAGTATGTATACGAACTGAGGATAAAAGGCATAAAAAATTGGTATCCGGATCATTTTCCAACTCTAAAGTACTCCACCCTCAAGAAAAGATGTCAGAAATCTGCACCTCCCATCATATACCACATGCCAAAAAATGCTCCAAGATGCGACAGAAGTCCAAGGGGGAAGGGAACAATCCGAGGCTATTATGGAACTATATGTCCGATGATAAGGAACCAAAGGACTGCACCAACCACCATATAGAATGATGATCTGCAAACTATAGCTGAAGGAACTTCATCGAAACTGAGAGTGAAACTGTAATTGATCTGTCTGGAGCACCACTTGAGAGGATATCACCCCATTTTCAGAGTGAATCGGGAACAAACATCCAGAAGAATGGAAGCACACATCAAGACTAAGATTGCAGCTAACATGGCAAGATCAAAGGAAGATCCTACTCCCAAGCTCTGCAAGAGAAGAACAGGGTGCTGTAGAAAGCAACCAAATAGACTGTCAATCCTATCTGCTGCACATGGAACCACTAGAACTGAAAAGAATTAGTCCACGAAAATCGACTCCCAAGCTGGCTCCATATCACCCTCGGAAGGGAGAAAACTCAAACCATGGATAACTGTCATAACTCTCGAACAGTCTCTGCCTGTGTAACTGGATCACCAAGGATAGGTAAATCCAAAAGGAAAAATGATATTGATATTGATATACCTGTGGAACTTGGCACCAAATCTGGGAGAAGCAAGAATATTGTCTCCCCTCTTTGAAGAATTCCATGGCTAACTGTAACTGGTTCCTAGTTCGAGAAGGACCACTATCCACTTGTACGAAAGGTAACATGCCGGTCTAAGGTAAGGGAAGTAGGTGTTTCCTGTATGGTACAGTCTCCAGGGATCAATCTGGAAGACGAGGCATAGGAACTTCTGCTCGGGTGCACTGTGAAGAGCAACTGTCACACCACAAATCCGAAAGACGAGGCAACCACCAAAATGGATAAGGGAAAACATCCACCAAGATAATAACTTCACTGTGGGTTCAAGCACACCATCCAAAACCGCAAGAAATGGGCAAGGGAAACCTAGGACTGAAAGACACCTTGCGTGGTACTCCGCTGAATGGAGCATTGGTAGTCGATTGAAGATAATAACTTGGAAGCCCCCTCTGAAAGAGAAGTATCCTCAAAAGTATGCTCTGAGGCAGAAAGTGACTCAACCCATGTCAGAATAGAGCAAACATTGACACTGAAAGCTTAAGAGCTAAAGCTGAGAACTCCCCCTAAGATAGGAAGTCCCCCTCTTGCTCAATCCTGGGAAAAGAGAATAAGTACCACCGGAAATAAATTTGAGACAACATGGAGTAAAACTGCTTCCTCTGAAAATGAATAGCAAAGCCTGAATCTCATGAAACTCGAGAATCACCCCATCAGTAAACTCGGATGCGAAGAACAGGAAGACCTGAAAGGTCGTCAGCTGAGGATCATGTTTTCCAAAGAAGCCGTCGGGGTCCAAAAAGACCTAGCTACTCAAGAAAATGCCCCTGAGATCAAACCAAATGCCCACCATATCTCTGCATCTGCTGCCAAGATGCAACCGGTCGGTACAATCCAATACAATATGCCAAACTGCATACAGACTTGGAATAGCATATATACTGCCACTGTTGTAACGTGCTTCCTTAAAATATTCATGAAAAAACTGTCCTTTGTAGTTGTGCTGAAAAGAACATACCCACAATTGAACTGTGCAATCAACATTCGATACACAACATAACTCCAATATTCAAATGGAAAGTGAAGAAACCGGCTCGAGGAACTAGCCTGTGAAGAACGCTGGGGCTGATTTTGTAACATGCTAGAAAACTGGGCACAAAATTGCAAGGAAAGAACCTGATATCTGCACACCTGAAGAAGGGCTGCCCCAAGGTTGGAGCTCTCCAAAGGGATGTATGGAAGAAGCATCCAAATGTTGCCGACTGTGTGAGTAGGAACTAGATGTCCCCTGTAAAGACTAGGGGAGACTAGTGCCTGTAATCCACCTCCCAACCTCCCACTATATAGGCCAAGCTCCTAGCCCCTTTTCCCTAGCTGGATTCCCTTTCCACATTTCCTAGTCCGGCCCTTGGCCCATCCATGACTCCCTGGCCTTGCCATTGTCCTGACATTACTCCCCCCTTAAGGAAGAGTTTTGGTCCTCGAAAACAAAAGTGGGAAACTTCTTCTTAAGAACACTAATGTTTTCCCAAGTGGTACCTTCTTCAGGTCAATCTTTCCACTTGATTAAATCTTGTCAATGTACATGATGACGTGTACGTAAATCATGATAGTCGAGAATTTGTTCAGGTTCATGCTGTAAGGTACGAGGTTCAACAAAATCGACCAGAATGTGTTGGTTAATGACGTTGTCGTCCCATGTAACCGCTTACGTAAATGGCTTACATGAAACACCGGATGAATACGACCATAATTTGTAGGCACGATCACCCACTCACTTAAGTATTTTGAAAGGCCCACAATATCGTGGAGATAATTTAGTTGTTGGCCGAGTTTTTAGACTTTTTGAATGCTTTGGCACACGTAAATATACTTCCTCTCCTTCCTCAAAGGTAACTTGCCGACGTTTCTCATCAACGTACTTCTTATACCGATCATGTGCTTGTCAGACATTCTAACGAGTGAGTTTCAGCATATCCATGTGGTCTTGGAGAAAATTCTTAACCTGTTGGAATTTTTCGGTTGCCAACCCCACCATAACAGGTGACCTAGGCTGAAAACCATACATGAGCATAAAGGACTAAATCCAATCGTGACATGCCTAGCACTATTGTAAGCAAACTCGAGAATAGGTAGATATTCTTCCCAGTCTGACTATTTCTTGCTAACGTATGCGCGTAGCATATCCTTAGCACTTGGTTAACTCGCCCAGTTTGACCATCTGTTTTTGGATGATCGGCTGTCCTGAGGTTCAGTTGTGTACCCAATCATTTAAACACAACCCTCCAAAAATGACTGTTAAACTTGGGATCACGATCACTGACAGTGTTACTTGGCAAAACATACAACTTGTATAGGTTGTCTACAAATAACTTGGTTAATTCTAGAGTCTTAATCGTTGATTTGGTTGGAATAAAATTACATAGTTGAGTCAACCGGCGGTCTACGACCACCCATAACGAGTCATGCTTCGTACAGTGGTTGGTAAACCCACAATAAAATCCATAGAGATACTTTCCCATTTACCATTGGGAATCTCCAAAGGATGTAAGAGTCCTCCTGCTTTCAGGCGCTTTGCTTTGTTAACTTGACCTTTTTGGTAATGCAAGACATAATCTTGAACAAAGCCATGTAAACCTGGCCAGTAAAACTGTCGTTGTACGAGAGCATAAATCTTTCTAATACCCGGGTGCCCTACACTTGGACTATCATGACATTCATAAAGAATGTGGCACCGAATGTCTGTGTCCATCGGTACACAAACTCTCCCCTTATGGAGTAGGTACCCATTGTCGATGGTGAAATGCTTCCATTGCTGTAGTCCATCACTCGATAGAGGAGAACTATGTGTGGAGGTTAATGCTACACTACCATCATTGGAGTGAGAAGGATCCCTCATTTGTACATGGCTCCACACTTTGGAATATGCATCATCATGCTCATATTTGACCTTTAGAGAACCCAAAAATTCACTACGAAGTTCCGTGAACAAGAGAGAATTGATCTCCGGCATACGACTAAGAGCGTCAGCCACCACATTGTATTGTCCTCTACGATACCGGAGTGATCTCCGGCATACGACTAAGAGTGTCAGCCACCACATTGTATTGTCCTCTACGATACCGAAGCTTGGCGTCATATTCCTGAAGAATCTCAGCCCACCTGGCTTTCCGACCCTTCAAATCAGTTTGTGGTGTAAACCATTTGATGCTTTCATGGTCAAACACAATCTCAAACTGAGCACCATACAAATAATGTTGCCATGTTTTTAAGGCATATACTATTGTATAGAGTTCACGTTCATAAACATAGTAGTTCTGCTATGCTGCATCAAGCTTCTTGCTTTCAAATGCAATTGGCCGCCCGTCTTGTAATAGGACTGCTCCAATAGCACTATCACTGGCATCCGTTTCCAAAAGGAATGGTTTCAAAGGATCTACAATAGCTAGTATTGGAGCTGTAGCTAATGCATCCTTGAGCGTATCGAAACTATGCTGTTGAGCGGGTCCCCACTGAAAAGATTTGCCTTTGCCTTTCAGTTGATCCGTCAAGGGAACAAAAATATTAGCATAGTTTTTAACGAACCTTCGATAAAAACCTGTAAATCCGAAAAAATCTGTAACTCTTTCAGATTTTTAGGAGAAGGCCACTGCCGGATTGTATCCACTTTGGATTAATCCATATGTAGGCCAGTAGCTGAAATAACATGCCCAAGATAGTGAATTTCTTCTTTCAAAAAATCACACTTAGATTCCTTAGCATATAATTTATTTGTTCGTAACAATTCGAACACCTACCTCAGATGTTGTAAGTGTTCTTCTTCAGAAGCACTCTATACTAGAATGTCATCGAGAAAAACGATGAC
The DNA here is from genome assembly GCF_014529385.1 of Adiantum capillus-veneris. NCBI lineage: Eukaryota > Viridiplantae > Streptophyta > Polypodiopsida > Polypodiales > Pteridaceae > Adiantum > Adiantum capillus-veneris. Next base: position 122,942,265 of record NC_140947.1, read on the forward strand.
AAATTTGCCCAAGTAGGGCTTCAAGACATTATCCATAAGTGTCATGAATATTGTGGGCGCATTGGTTAACCCAAAAGGCATAACCAAAAACTCGTAGTGTCCAAACCTTGTTTGGAATGCAGTTTTGGATATATCAGCAAGTCAAATAAGTACTTGGTGATAACCTGACCGCAAAGTCTATTTTCGTAAAAATACGAGCATGAGTGAGTTTGTCGAACAACTCATCCACGCGTGGCAATGGGTACTTGTTCTTAATAGTAACCGCATTTAAGCCACGGTAGTCTACGCACATGCGCATACTACCGTCTTTTTTCTTCACGAATAGGATAGGAGAAGCCCATGGTGAAGAACTAGGTTAGATAAACCCTCTGCTAAGGTAGTCAGCAAGCTGACGTTCCACCTCAGCAGCTTCAGAGTAACTCATGCGGTAGGGTGGTTTACTGATAGGTTTACTGCCTGCCAACCACATCGATGCTATGTTGCACCGATCATGTTGGCGGTAATCCTGGTGGCAAATCATTAGGAAAAACATCATGAAATTCCTTTAATAAATTGTTTAGCTCACTAGCAACTTTTGCTTGTTGGAAAGTAGCCATTGGTGGAAGAGATGAGAGAGAAGCATGCGGCGTTGAGGAATGTTCAACAGATTCAATGTTAGAAAGAAAATGAGACAATAAGTAACACAATAAAACTTGATCTATTTCATTATCAGAAACGAGCTGCATCAGCTCAACTGTACATGTCAGTGCGGTGGTGAAGAAGGTACATCCTTCTCTCCTAACAAAAACACATGTGCACCATGGGATTCAAACATCAAGCTGTTGTGCTCATAGCTACGCTTCAGTGATGGTCCTAGGCTATGCAACCATTCCCTACCAAGGACCACATCTGCCCTCTCGATGTTCATAACCTGAAAATCCAAGGATGTGGAGTAGCCTTGTATTTCCAACGGTACAACTTGGACTTGAGTATCCCAGACTTCGGCATCATATCCATTCATCATTGCTATCTTGTAGCGGTGGGTACTCGGAGTTTGAGGCAATTTGAGTTTTTTCACCAATCCATAAGTGATAAAATTGTGAGTAGCACCGTCATCTACCAAGATATGCACCTTGTGCCCTTGCAGAGATCCGTGCATACGTACTAACTCATGTGGTCCGAAGGTCTGTTGCCACATGGAAGCTGTGAGACAAAATTCATGCACCACCTCGGTGTGTGTTACTTACACTGTAGAGAATCGTGAGGAAGACTCAAGAGGAAGCAGTTGCACCATGTGCACTGCTTTCTCCTTGCCATGAGCATCAGATTTCCCCTTGGGACAATCCTTTTTGCCATGACTGTTTCCCAAGCATTGAAAACATAATTTCTCTTTCTTAGCCTTATCAAAGTCCTTAGGAGAGAGAGAGGACCTCTGGATCCCTTGGGTTTTTTTGATGCTTCATAATTGGCTACTATAAATTTCCTTTTATTGTGCCTGTACTGTGTGCGTGTATTACCATGTGCATTAGTAGGCATGTGATTATGATGTGATTTCTTTTCGTTTGGATCATTGTGAATATGTGCTTTCACTATGGCTTCCTCAAGTGTTTTAGGGTCTTGAGTCTTGACGTGCTTCTTAAGCTCTGGGGTCAGACCACGGATAAACCCACGTACTTTTTGTTGAAAGGTGTCTAGGCCTTCCAACTTGAGGATAACATCCGATAGTGAGATATATATTCAAGTAATGATGGGTATTGGCGCATGGAACACGTGTCCCAAGCCATCCAATTACGATCTGCCTCATTTGTAGGCAAGAATACTTTGCGAAACATAGTTTCAAAAGCTGGCCAAATCTGTGGTATGATATTCTTCTCCTTGAGAGACATCCACCATTTGTAGGCATTGCCTTCCAGAGTTAAGCTTGTTTGTAGTGCTTTGACTGCGTCTGGAGTAAGCCGTAAGGTGTGAATTCCATCCCACTTGCTGAGAAAGATATTCACTGCATCCTTATTGCGATCTCGATCTTCTCCCTTAAAAGTCGGTGGTTTGGTGTTTTTCAACAACTCATCCACCTCTTTTGCCGTGAGAGTGTTGCAAAGCATCAACAGATGGACCTTGTCCATGATCACAAGGGCCTTGTCCCTGTGTAGCAACGTGCTTATAAATGTGCGTGTTAGCAGGACCCTTGGACTGCTGTTGCATAAATTGTATCATTACCGTGGATAATTTAGTGAATTTTTCATTTAAAGATGCAAAATTTTCTTCCATGATTGATATGCGTGTCTGAAGTGCACAAAATTCTTGAATATCAAGCAGTTCATAAGCATCGTCACCCGCCGTAGCGTCGTGGGCACTCTCCGTGAGAGCATCCGACCGCGAGCCATCACGAGCAGGATCAGGCATTTGATGCTCAAAATCAAAAGTCATATTAATATCTGAATCCATGGCAACACCGTGCATTGGAAGGAACAAAAGAAAAAATACCTTGAGTCGAGGAAAATTAATCTCGTAGTTGTAATTGGCACCGCCAAGGATAATTAGCCGTGCTAATTACGTTGATTATCCAAGTTGAAATCAATCCAAAATTCAAGCCGTGTAGCTCTACTTGGACACATTGTAGCCGAATCGGGTGTGATTGTTATTGGTTTCAAATGCAATTGACTTGATAAATACGGTTGACAATGAATCCCTTTGAGAAAATTTATCGACTTGCTGATTTTTTACAGCAAGCATGCAGGGAAACTATGTACTTGCCGTCTCCTTCGCCGATTAAACCTGAATATGTGGTCACGATGTTCGGGTTTGATGCTGCGATGCTTGTTTCTCAATGCGGTATGTGTAATCATCCTTAGGTTAATTTAAGTCCTAAGGCCTTTGGCCTTAGGCGTTTTGTATGTGAACACCAAGCTTCACAAGCTATGGCCGTCGACAGACAGCGCAAGAGAAGCAAGCGGAGGTGAGGGGGAGCGATGCAAGGCGAGTCGGGTACCGCCGATGTGTCGAGAGTTTCTCAGGGTCCCTGGGTGCTCACATTGAGCCAGCCCGCGATCGCTTTGGTGCACCTTCACCCAGCGGCTCCCCTTGCCAACCCCGCCTGCACATGATGTTCAACCTTGTCTTCGTCCTTTAGCAGCAGACAGCCTTCACGGCTTCAACCTCATCGTCTTCCCTTAGCAAGAGAAGGTGTCCATGGCATGCAATCATGCAAAGGCCTTGTGTGGCTAGAAACACCACGCCCTCCTTTCCCCCAAAAAAAGCAACTTGGCTCTTGATACCAATCTAAAGACTAGGGGAGACTAGTGCCTGGAATCCACCTCCCAACCTCCCACTATATAGGCCAAGCTCCTAGCCCCTTTGCCCTAGCTGGATTCCCTTTCCACATTGCCTAGTCTGGCCCTTGGCCCATCCATGACTCTGTGGCCTTGCCATTGTCCTGGCATCCCCACTAACTGCCGACACCCTGTGCAAACCTGTCATCCAAAGGATCTCGATAAATCTTCTGTTGATCATCAAGAAAAAATTCCCATAAACGATTGTAAACTTGTCCCAAAACTGGTGTAGGTTAGCTGACAAGGATCGTAAACTATCCCACAACTGATACTGACAAGCTCACAAGAGGACAAGGAAATGACCAAATCTGTAGGGCCACACTACTTCTAGGGAAAGGAGACAACATGGAGAAAGGAAGGGACCATACTCCAACATAACCTCCTTGTACTGTTTTCATTGTTGGCTAAGGGTATGGAACCATATGCTCCACTTCTACACCTCATCCAAGGGAAGTCAGATGATGAAACAAGAAGTGGTTATGGAGGTAGAAGTCAAAGCCAACTTCAACACATGCACTGGAACATGTACCTGAAATTTTGCATACCGGATAAACAAGAGTCTACTAAAGGTGGAACTGGAACTTCCATCCATAGATGGAAAATAAACAATCATGGAACATCCCCTGCTTCAGGTTGGGAAGAAATCCCCCTCTGTCATCCATAATCCACAATCTGGAACAAAATTGCAATTGAATCACCAACCTGCTACCCAAGGGATAGGAAGCTCCATTGACAGCTACAAGAAAGACGTGCATTTGCAAAAGGCAAAGCAAATCCGCCAATCCACCTTCTTGAAGAAAACACAACGATAGAAAGCTCCTCCAAAAGGGATGAAGAAGATCCCCAGGGCGGTCAGTTATCAAAAGCTTCCTATATCACGTGCGTTCAAGAGGTTATTAATAATACATCAATATACATACTATATTTACACTACGTGCCTATTTAAAAAACCCCCACCCCCCTCTGTATGTATACATTTTGATACATTTTGATCTTTTAATAATCCTCTCCGGTTAACTCACGTGATAGCATACACATTCTAAAAAGTGAGCACCCCGGGAGAAGATCCTACTGCTGTCCAAACACTTCTCTCTGAAGAAGAAGCCAAAAATGAGTAGCTTCCCCTCTCGATCCAACAACCGCATGCTTTCTCTCCTTGCTAGAAATCACGACACACAAGCAGCACCTCCAGGTAATATTTGAAGTTCTAAGAGAGAATAAACTTTATGTTAATCGAAAGAAAAGTGAATATTTCTTACAAGAGATTCAATATTTAGATCACATTATCTCTCAAGATGGCATCCAAATGGATCCATCAAAATTAGAGGTAATAAAAGGATGGCCTAAACCACGTAATCTTCATGAATTAAGAAGCTTTATTGGTATGTGTGCATAGTATAGACGCTTCATAGAAAAGTTCTCACTAATAGCAGGACCATTACATGACCTAACAAAGAAAAACGTTAGGTACACATGGTCTGCCAAGGAGAACAATTCTTATCTCTCAACCTGTGCTTACACTAACGGATCTCTCAAAGCCATTTGAGGTCCAACGTGATGCTTGTGGTGATTGCCTTGGAGCTGTTTTGCTTCAAGAAGGGCACGCCATAGGCTATGAAAGTCGAAGGCTCGACCCTATTGAGCAAGCTCTAGGCATATATGAAAAGAAACTCCTCGCAGTTCTACATGCCTTAGACTCATGGAAGCACTATTTATTGGGGACTCCTTTAATTCTTTGAATGGATCACCAAAGTCTTAAGTACTTCATGACGAAGACCAAGCTCTCCAACAAACAAATGAGGCGGGAAAATTTCGTTTTGCAATTTCATTTTCATATTGCTCACATTACTGGCAAGCATAATCAAGTAGTCGATGCACTCTCAAGACGGCCCCGAGAGTGAATGTGGTTTCCATAGCAACTCACAATGATCTATATTCTATGATAGATGAGTATGCTATTGATCCCGATTTTGGAGATGTGATTTCAGCCCTTGCACTAGTGAAGAAAGAGGAACCATTTACTTTACAAGATGGCTATCTTTTCTATGGAAATAGAATATGTGTTATTAGCTCACTACGTGAGAAAGTAATGTATGAATCTCATGCTCCTCCTTATGCAGGGTTAAGAGGGATTCAGTCTACCCTAAAGGGGATTGAAACATATTTCTATTGGCCTACCATGAAAGCAAACATAAAAGAGTATGTTTCTAGCTGTGTGGTATGCCAAAAGACGAAGTTTGATAGAGGGAAGCAACCTGGATTGCTTCAATCTTTGCCAATCCCTAATTTACCATGGGAGAGCATATCCATGGATTTTATCTTTGGATTGCCTAAGTCTATCCATGGGAATACGGGAATATAGACGATAGTAGACAGGTTCAATAAACAAGCTCATTTTATACTTGTCAAAAAGACTATCAAAGACCATCAAATGGAACCACTCTTCATTTCACAAATTTTCAAGTACCATGGCTTGCCAATGTCCATAGTGTCGGGGGATAGAGATCCTAGAATGATGACTAATTTTTGGAAGGGTCTCTTTGAGAATTTAGGAACAAGGCTAAACTTCTCTTCGGCCTATCACCCGCAAATGCATGGCCAAAGTGAAATAGATAACTTAACAATTATTTATCTACTAAAAGCCTATGTAACGGAAGTAGATCAAAGATCCCAATGGGAGAAGTACTTACCCTTAGTGGAGTATGCCTACAATAACATTGTACATACTTCCATAGGAAAAGCAGTTGTTGAGGTAATTGTGGGAAGATAAAAAAGTCCCTTGCTACTTAAGGTACATGGGAACATCTTCTCTGCAGATGAATATAGCCGCGACCTACAAGAATCTTTCCAAAAGATTAAGGATGCTATCTCTACTCATTGCAAAGGCAAAAGGCTGCTCCTGACAAGCACAGAAGAGCCCAAGCCTTTAAAGAAATGATTGGGTCTTACTCAAATTTCCTAAGGCTTGATTAAGGCACATGACGGTGGGCAAGAATCCTACGGGACACCAAAAGTACTATGCTTGAGTAAGGTACTCTGGTCCCTTCCAGATTCTTAGGCCAATGAATGAGATGGCATATCAACTCAAGTTTCCCAACCATTGGCTCATACACAATGCTTCCATGTGACACTACTAAAGCCTTACAAAGGAGAGCCACCACAAAAACGAACAATTGAAGACGCACCGGAGATCGAGGACCAAGAAGAGGTGTTGCAGCCGACTCCATTCTCCGACATGAAGACAAGGTACTAAGAGGCGGTAAGACTATCCGACGATATCTTATTAAGTTTAAGAATTATCCTTTGAAGATGCTAGATGGATGCAAGGTATACAATTAAAGGATACCTAAACCTTGTCAATGCTTACAATGCTTTCCTAGAGTAAGAAAATGTACAAATGTTCAAAAATGAACAAAGTTTTTGTCTTATAAGACTCTCTTTTTCTTTATTGTGCACAAAAATGAAATAGTATGCATGCTTAGATCAGCTTTGTGGAGACGACGTCTCCCAAACAACAAGTAGAGCTTGTCACTCTACTATGGAAGATTGATAGGACTAATGTATAGACATGCTTGCGGAAGCTTAGGCTCTCAAGCACCAAATGGACTACTCATCCATTATGGAACACTGTCGTAGGGTAAAATAGGGATCCTCTACCCTCTAGGAAAAGGACTAATGAATATGCTTTATCTTCTCTACCGCATAGTCCAGGATGACTATGATTTCAAGAGAGAGGGAATGTCATAATAACTAATATCTAATTGTCCTAAATGATTTTTTCATGTTAAACTGATTATTTAATATGGGGAAGTGCCAAGGGAGAAAAAGCTAGAATATTGGTTAAGCTAGCAGACCGACCACAGTAGGGATCCAAAGGGGGGGACATCTGCAAAAGAGCAATGTGTAACAATGGGCATTAAAGATGCTAAGGTTTAGCCCATTAAGACTTCCAAAATGCTAAGGTTCCAAAATTCAAAGGTTGTGTCCAAAGGTCAAAAGCCTAGGGAAATTGGATTCTTTACGTGTGTCCCAAAAGTCTTTATCAAGCCCTACATAGGAGCGGGCGAGCCCAATAAGTAGGGGATGAGAGAGAAACTCACACACACACACACACACACACACACACACACACACACACACACACACACACACACACACACACACACACACACACACACAAGCTTCCTTTGTACATAGCGGGAAAGAGGGACACATGTCAGCTCCCTACGCCATATGCCCACAAGTGTACTCAAATCCTATTGGATGGCCTTGGAGGTGGACCAATGAGAATTAGGCTAGAGTAATTCTAGTTTAATTAATTTAAAAACACTTAATAAAAGAATTAATAGGAACTAAGATCTCTAGAAGACTATTGGACAGTCTCCCAAGGGTCCAATGAGCATTCATCAGCCCAATGGCTTGCCTTATTCCTATTGGCCAGGAGACAAAGGGGTCCAATGAGAGTTTAGTTGCATTAATTAATTAGCAAAAGCTCTCACAAAAGGGAAAGGGGGACACATGTCAAAAGGCTATCACTTAAGCTGCTTAATTTCCATTGGCTAGGTTTGCGGAGGTCCAATAGGGCTGTAGCATGAGTAATTAGCAAGGGGGGTCGACCAAGAGAGAGAGGGGACTGATTTTCTCAAGGCATTATTCACTTACACACTCACACAATCAATGTGTGAAGCAAGAAGACTCTCTCTCTCTCTCCTTCTCAAGCTTTAATGGAAAGCTTACCACCTACTCCAAGCTTGTGAGAAGGGAGGCCTACACCAACAACTCTTGGCTTTGTGAAGTAAATCCAACCAAGAGCCAAGCTTCAATGCATGCTCATCTCCTGTACCATGCTAATTACTAAGCTAAGATATGCTAATATGAGTGATTATGTGAGGAGATGTATATCTTTCTCGTAAGACTACTCCTTCCTCTCAATCTACTCTCATACCCCGCTAGCTCTCACCATCTTCGAAGGTGTGTGAGGTCTTGGCTCTGAGACCGTGAGGGAATGGATGTTGTGTTTAATAAGTGTTGTGCTTAGTTCTTGAAGTTTCCATCTTCACAGCACTCGCTAGTATTGAAGAAACACAAAGAATTGTATTGTAAAATGTCTCTCTTGATGGGAGAAACCATAATACAAAGCTTTTTGGAGGGGGGACCGGCTCCATGTAAATCCGGTCCTCAACTGTTGTCAATTTCTTAATTTTTCTCTCTTTCCAAGTATTGCTCATGCTATCTAACTAGGTGTTATGATTTTTGTTGCTCTCTCCACCCAAGCACTCTTGTTATTCTCATTAGGAATCTATTCCAATGAAATGCTCACTATGTTCATGCTATTTTCTGCTACACACAAGTTACTAGGCCTTTAAATGTTACATTGGTATCAGAGCACAAGGTTTCTCTTTTATTGCTCAAGAAGGGAGGTCCTCAAGCTAGCTATAAATGGTTGGTACTATTAATTGCATGTGAGTAAGTAGAATAGGGATTTTTCAGCCTTGCAGTGTGCGTGCCTTTGTGCAGTTAACGGGGCATCACCGTCGAGAGCTATGGTCTTAATAGTGGAGTCCTACGAGGCTTGCCTGTGGCTTAACCACTCTTGAGCTATTAGAAGCTTGACGGGAGCCGGTGCTGTTTTCGTGTTGAACGACCCTCTCTTATATTCCTTGCAATTAATGGTATTCGAGCCATGGGTATAGTAGCTTGAGTGCTTTTTCTAAAGGGGTAAAGAGGAGTAGCAACTAGGGTTTGAAGTGCCAAAGTACACCTAAAAATTTTACACCTAAAAGTTGTTCAAATGGTTGACAATAGTAAAGAGAGTGAAATTAATGTTGATAACTTTGATTTTGCTGATGAGCAAGCTACTAATGATGCCCCAATGTTTGTTAACTATCTTGTTTCTAGGCTTCAGCAAGCCATGGGCAATCCATCTCTCCAAAGTGAAGTGCAACGGCAGGTTCGTGCTCATGGGATTCTTGAAGCTCCCCACCATGACGACAGAGCACCTAGGAAGCCTCCTTGTGAGACTTCCAAAAAAGTGGCCTCTCTCTGATTCAAGAAGAAGAAGAGGATCCATATGAAGAGCTCAAAAATTTGCTCCTTGATGACGCATCTCCTTCTCAAAGGAGAATTCAAGCGCCTCCATCGAAGGAACAAGAAAGAAGTGAGTCTCCCGCCACCTCGGTGGAGATGGCTCCACAAAGACGGTGGGCTAAACGCTCTCCATCACCTCCAAAATGGAGAAGACTATCACATACTTTCTCCACGTCATACTTCAAAGAGGGATGACAAAAAGCTAGAGAAGAAAAAGGCGAGAAAGAGGACACCCTCTTCTCCATCTTCTTCATCCTCTTCCTCTTATGAAAGTGACGGTGAAGACAAATAAGATCAAGGAAAGAAAAAGGCGAGAAAGAGGTCACCCTCATCTCCATCTTCCTCAAATTATTCATCTTCTGAAGAAAGTGATGGTGTAACCTTTGAACCATCAAAAAGAAGAGGCCATAGGAAATCCTATGCCGCGTGGAAGAGGTCGTCCAAGCTCAACAAATTCAAAGAGGGAGGGAAGAGAATCTCTTTCCTTACCTATGATGGCACCTTTGGTGCTATGGACAAAGTCTTGGCCTTTATCCAACAGTTCAATGTGGCGTATGGAGGCGAGGGCTTCACGGAGTCCTCTAAGCTATGCCATGTAGTTATGCACTTTCCAAAGTCCACCAGGCAATGGTGGTCTAGCCTACGGGCTAATGGTGAACCTCCATGAACATGGAAAGCTTTAAGATCTTCCATTATGAAGGAGTTCTGGTCACTGATGCCAAAGACAAAGTACTCACCGAATGGCAAAGCTTAAAGCTCTCTCCCTATGAATCCATTCACAAATATGTAGACAAGTTTTGGGACTTACAATTCAAAGCCACTATCTTCAAAAAGATGGATTTTAAAGAGCAAAAGCAACAATTTTGTGCGGGCTTAATTGAACAAATGGGAGAGTATGTCAACTCTCAAAGGCCATGCATAATATCGGCGGTTATACACCATACTATGGTGTTTTCTTGAATCAATTTCCAAACGGGGGCTAAAAGAAATTCTAAGCCCACGAAAAACAAGGGTTCCAATGAGCCTAAGCGGAAGGACATTGTCCAAAAGTCTCCTAAGGGCAACTCCAACAAAGCTAAAGAAAAGGGAGTTTACAAAGGCAAAAATAAACTCTCTCCTGAAGAGCTTGAGCGTTATCGCAAGGATAACCGTTGTTTCAAGTGCGGCCAGCAAGGGCATGCGTACCGCGCTTGTCCCCAAAAGAACACTTGCCATGAACCTCCTAGAGCTAACTTGGTCGAAATCCAAGAGGAGGAAATTCACCACAAAGGATCTCCTCTATGCCATGCTTGGGGAAAGGTAAGAGAACATGATGCTTTTATTCTCTTTGACCCTGGTTCTACTCACAATTTCATATCCATAGAGTTGGCCACCAAGCTAGGCATACAAGCTTACGAGATGGGAGATGTCCTACCCACCATAGAAGGTGCTTTCAACGGGGAAGAAGATTCAGTCACTCCCTTAATCGAGAAATTGAGGCTCCATGTCCAAAGCTATGTGGACAAAGAGGACTTCTTTATCTCTTCTCTCAAGCATGAGGATGTAATCCTAGGGGCACCATGGATTGATCGCATGGCTGCCAATGTTAAATTTCCTAAAAGGAGAATCTCCTTTAAGTTCAGGGAAAAAGATATGTACATAGATGCTAAGGAAATGGGTAACACCATACCCATTGTACATACACATGCTTTCAACAAATCAATAAAGAGCTCTATTTCCGTGTACATGATTTTTGTTAAAGATTCTCAAAATGAACCTAATGTTTTAGCAAAAGAAAATATACACAATCAAAAGGAATTAGAGTTATCCAATTTTCTCAAAGGGTTTCAAGATGTCTTTCTTGATGATATCCCTTGTGAGCTACCTCCTAAACGAGGCAATGATGACCATACAATTGAACTTTTTTCAGAAAGTTCACCGCCTAACAAACCTCCTTATAGACCTTCTCAAGCTCAACAAGAGGAGATTATGCACCAAGTGCATGAGTTAGTTGCGAAGGGCATGGTTAGGCCTAGGTCATCTCCATTTTTTTCTCCTATACTACTAGTGCAAAATAAAGACGACACATATCATATGTGTGTCCACTATAGAGCACTAAATAGGATCACTATCAAGAATAGGTTTCCTGTTTCACGGGTAGAAGACCTATTTGATAAGCTACAAGGATCCACCTACTTCAGTAGGATTGACCTAAAAAGTGGCTATCATCAAATAAGGATAGTTTATCAAGACATTGTAAAGACCGCCATTCGCACTATGTTTGGTCTTTACGAATACATTGTCAAGCCTTTTGGCTTGACCGATGCACCAGCCACATTCAACCGCTTGATGGAGAAGCTATTCAGGCCTCAACGAACTGTTACTGGAGTGTTCTTTGATGATATCATCATCTACTCTAATTCTAAGAGAGAATAAACTTTATGTTAATCGAAAGAAAAGTGTTTTTTTCTTACAAGAGATTCAGTATTTAGGTCACATTATCTCTCAAGATGGCATCCAAATGGATCCATCAAAGTTAGAGGTAATAAAAGGATGGCCTAAACCAAGGAATCTTTATGAATTAAGAAGATTTTTATGTATGTGTGCATATTATAGACGCTTCATAGAGAAGTTCTCACTAATAGCAGGACCATTACATGACCTAAGAAAGAAAAACGTTGGGTACACATGGTCTGCCAAGGAGAACAATTCTTTCAAAAGCTTTAAGAAAAGCTTATCTCTCAACCTTGCTTACACTATCGGATCTCTCAAAGCCATTTGAGGTCCAATGTGATGCTTTAAGAAAGGCACGCCATAGGCTATGGAAGTCGAAGACTTGACCTTGTTGAGCAAGCTCTAGGAATATATGAAAAGGAACTCCTCCTAGTTCTACATGCCTTAGAATCATGGAAGCACTATTTATTGGGGACTCCTTTCATTATGCGAACGGATCACCGAAGTCTTAAGTACTTCATGACGAAGACGAAGCTCTCCGACAAACAAATGATGTGGGAAAACTTTCTTTTGCAATTTCATTTTCATATTGCTCACATTGCTGGCAAGCATAATCAAGTAGCCGATGCACTCTCAAGACGGACGAGAGTGAATGTGGTTTCCATAGCAACTCACAATGATCTATCTTCTATGATAGATGAGTATGCTATTGATCCCAATTTTAGAGATGTGTTTTCAGCCCTTGCACTAGGGAAGAAAGAGGAACCATTTACTTTACAAGATGGTTATCTTCTCTATGGCAATAGACTATGTGTTACTAGCTCACTACGTGAGAAAGTAGTGTATGAATCTCATGCTCCTCCTTATGCAGGGCATAGAGAGATTTAGTCTACCCTAAAGGGGATTGAATCATATTCTATTGGCCTACCATGAAAGCAAACATACAAGAGTATGTTTCTAAATGTGTGGTATGCCAAAAGACAAAGTTTGATAGAGGGAAGCAACTTGGATTGCTTCAACCTTTGCCAATCCCTAATTCACCATGGGAATACGGGAATATGGGCGATAGTACACAGGTTCACTAAACAAGCTCATTTTATACCTGGCAAAAAGACTGTCACAAATCTTCAAGTACCATGGCTTGCCATTGTCCATAGTGTCAGATAGAGATCCTATAATGACCAGTAATTTTTGGAAGGGTCTCTTTGAGAATTTAGGAACAAGGCTAAACTCCTCTTCGGCCTATCACCTGCAAACGGATGGCCAAAGTGAAATAGCTAACCTAACATTTCTTGATCTACTAAAAGCCTATGTAATGGAAGTAGATCAAAGATCCCAATGGGAGAAGTACTTACCCTTAGTGGTTATGCATACAATAACACTGTACATACTTCCACGGGAAAAGCACCTTTTGAGGTAATTGAGGGAAGATCAAAAAGATCCTAAGGTTCAGCCCATCAAGACTTCCAAGATGCTAAGGTTACAAAATTCAAAGGTTGTGTTGAAAGGTCAAAAGCCTAGGGAAATTGGATGCTTTGTGTGTGTCCCAAAAGTCTTTTTCAAGCCCTACATAGGAGGGGGCAAGCCCAAGAAGTAGGGATGAGAGAAAAACTCACTCACACACACACAACCTTCCTTTGTACACAAGGCGAAAGAGGGGCACATGTCAGCTCCCTAGGCCATATGCCCACAAGGTGTACTCAAATCCTATTGGATGGCCTTGGAGGTGGACCAATGAGAATTAGGTAGAGTAAGTCTAGTTTAATTAATTTAAAAACACTTAATAAAAGAACCAATAGGAATTAATCTCTCTAGAAGACTATTGGACAGTCTCCCAAGGGGTCCAATGAGCATTCAGCAGCCCAATGGCTTGCCTGATTCCTATTGGCCAGGAGACAAAGGGGTCCAATGAGAGTTTAGTTGCATTAATTAATTAGCAAAAGATCTCCTAAAAGGGAAAGGGGGACACATGTCAAAAGGCTATCACTTATGCTGCTTAATTTCCATTGGCTAAGTTTGGGGAGGTCCAATAGGGCTGTAGCATGAGTAATTAGCAAGGGGGGTTGACCAAGAGAGAGAGGGGGCTGATTTTCTCAAGGCATTATTCACTTACACACTCACACAATCAATGTGTGAAGCAAGAAGACTCTCTCTCTCTCTCTCTCTCTCTCTCTCTCTCTCTCTCTCCTTCTCCAGCTTTAATGGAAAGCTTACCACCTACTCCAAGCTTGTGAGAAGGGAGGCCTACACCAACAACTCTTGGCTTTGTGATGCAAATCCAACCAAGAGCCAAGATTCAATGCATGCTCATGTCCTCTACCATGCTAATTACTAAGCTAAGCTATGCTAATATGATTGATTATGTGAGGAGATGTATATCTTTCTCGTAAGACTATTCCTTCCTCTCAATCTACTCTCATACCCCGCTAGCTCTGACCATCTTCGAAGGTGTGTGAGGTCTTGGCTCTGAGACCGTGAGGGAATGGATGTTGTGTTTAATAAGTGTTGTGCTTAGTGCTTGAAGTTTCCATCTTCACAGCAATAGCTAGTATTGAAGGAACACAAAGAATTGTTTTGTAAAATGTCTCTCTTGATGGGAGAAACCATAATACAAAGCCTTTGGGAGGGGGGACAAGCTCCAAGAAAATCCGGTCCTCAACTGTTGTTAATTGCTTAATTTCTCTCTCTTTTGAAGTATTGTTCATGCTATCTAACTAGGTGTTATGATTTTTGTTGCCCTCTCTACCAAAGCACTCTTGTTATTCTCATTAGGAATCTATTCTAATGAAATGCTTACTATGTTCATGCTATTTTTTGCTACACACAAGTTACTAGGCCATTAAATGTTACATCTCTCTAGGGTTGGAGGGACTCGAGGAGTGGTGTGGTGGGAGTAAAGAGAGAGAAAGGGAATAGAGGGTGAGGAGAGGGGTGGCAAGTTGAGGGGGAGAGAGGAAGAGAGAGAGAGAGAGAGAGAGAGAGAGAGAGAGAGAGAGAGAGGGATCGGAGCTAGGGAAGAGGGAGGGGCGGACGTAGAGCAAGAGGTGGGGTGCAGAGAGAAGAATGAGGTGGATTGGAGAGAGAGAGAGAGAGAGAGAGAGAGAGAGAGAGAGAGAGAGAGACAGAGAGAGAGAGAGTGAACAGGGTGCAAGAGAGGGAATGGGTTGGAGGGATCATGAGAGGGAAAGAAGAGGAGCGGTGACATGGTCTGACTTAAAAAGAAAACCAAAGTCACTTGCATAATTGCTAATGTTCTAGGTTTTTTAAGAGAGACAGAGAGAAAGAGTGGAGAATTTTAATGTTATAGAAACGCACAGAGAGAGAGAGAGAGAGAGAGAGAGAGAGAGAGAGAGAGAGAGAGAGAGAGAGAGAGAGAGGAGGTCCTTGGCTACTCCACTGGAGGGAGGGGCAGCAATGGGCGGCGGTGGTAGGAGTAGGGGCGGCACATGGTGGTAGTAAGTTAGCACCACTAACCACCAGTGGTGGTGGGCTAGGGTACTAGGTGGTGACGGTTGCTAAGGGGTGGCAATGGGAGGTAGTGGTGGTGGGATGGAAAAAAAAACTCGCTCCAAAGCTCGTTTCGTTGAGCTCAGTCCTTAACCGTCCCGGTGGATACCATCACTCGACCTTACACCCTCTTACAATGAAAGTACTAGTGCAATGTGCAGTAAACTCAAGCTCGGAGAGAAACTGAAGTATGTGCAAGAATGTTCACAGCACTATTCAAAACAGATTATTGACTGATAGAGTGGAAAAATTAGTGTGTACATTTTGCAATGGAATATTGCATCACATCGAAAGTGCTGGCTATGAGGAGGAAATGCCAGTCTAGGTGTATGATTATCAAAATGAAGACGAAGAAGAGTTCAATGTTGATGTATCTCAATGCACTATAGAAAAAATCAAACAGAACCTGACAATAGATATGGAAGTTGAATTTACAAGAAATACTCATACTCAGAACAAGATAACAACTTCACATATTCAACATAGCTTGAGAGGAGCATAAAGATTGTAATTTTGATATTCAAAAGCTTGTATTAATGTGTTCTGATTGTATACAATGCTTCATAGAAGTGAAATTACAATATTTGCTACTATCAATTGTTGTGTTCAGAACCTGCATCTTTATTATGATATAGATTTTTAATTGCTCTAGGGATCTCTTGGTGAGCTTGCTTGAATTTATACTCCAAACATATAATATATCCCTTGTGGAATATATTTTGAACAAATTGCCAATCGGCTATTGTCGTACCAAGTAGTCTAACTCCACAAAGTAGTGCATGTGAGAGGACTTGAAGGAAAAACAAAACATGTGACTCCCTCAATGATTTTTGTGTACATACCAGTGACCCGAAAGCAAATAGAGAAGCAAACATGCTCATTTAAACCCAGCCTAAGGAAAAAAATTTAACACTCGATCGGTAATGGGACACTCTTATTTCCTCTTAACCAAGCAACAATCTAGAATCATTCAAAGAATTCAAATTGAGTTTTGAAGTGTTTTGCATTCACGAACGTCTCTTATGAGCATGGTCACCATAAAACGCATTTCGACAAGTCTATCATCACACTTAAATATTTTGTGGGGTGAAACACCAAGTTACAAGGGTGAAATGTTTTGGCCATAAAACGTTTTACGCTAACACCAATTATGAGCATAAAAAACTCGGCATTTTTTGGGCTATAAATTCCACCTTTAACTTTGTGCTTGGCAACGAGTCTTCAAGCGAACTGTATCAAAACTGTGTCATTTTTGTCATTTTTTCATAGTATTAGAAAATGACCATCCTAAAACTCTTACGAAACTATTGTTAGAACATAAAATACTCAAAACACATGGTTTATACGCTTTAAGTAGACACAAGGGCCTAATTGGTTGAGAATAAGCTTGATCGCCAATAGGACTAAGGTGGGTAGAGAGACTGAGTATGAACCATTGTAGGTTGGATCCATTCTCTCTCTCTCTCTCTCTCTCTCTCTCTCTCTCTCTCTATATATATATATATATATATATATATATATATATATATATATATATATATATATATATATATATATATATATATATATATATATATATATATATATATATATATATATAGAGAGAGAGAGAGAGAGAGAGAGAGAGAGAGAGAGAGAGAGAGAGAGAGAGACTTCAATTGTAACTACAATCATGAAAAGCAACTACACAAAATAGCAGTTGATGTTTCACTAAAACGTATACACTCTAAGAAAAATGGGCAAGGTGCATGCAATAATCCATGGTTACTACTTATATATGTGCTCGACATATTTGCAACTACTATATAATTTTTTTTCTCTTTGTAACTAGAATTAGATATAAAAATTTGTGTGAGTCAAATATGAAATATTTGTGAATTTAATTAACGACCACATAAAACATTTGGTTCATCTTAATTTGCAATGTCTTATGTTGCATATATACTAGATCTACAAATCCCTTACTTAAGGTAATACTACTTGTTGGCTATGCAAACCACATTTCATGTGATATATTTTTATGAGATTGGGCACCCTCCTGTTGTATGTGGTTAATTACAATTGGGATAGCTGGAATGTCATGGTTAGTTATTGTGTTGTCTTTCTATTTTTACTAATGGTGAGTTGATGCTGTGTATAGTAGAATTCTAGGATTTGAGGAGAAGTCTTTGGCAATAAACTATTCTCAAAGTTTTTTATTTGCATAGTGTTATAGTTTAATATTCCAATACGCCACTATGGCTTGCTTGTAAATAATTAGTGAGAACCCACCCTAAGTGATATGCTCCACTCATAAACTAAAGTGGAACTAAGTGTAAAAGAGGGGCCTCCAATTTTTGGCACCAATAAGTAATATCAAATATTAAATACCAAACTCCACAAGAGGTGTTGTGGAGTTTGGGGCTACACTCGTTAGGCCATTGATTTGCATGATTCTTCTATCTCTCTCTTATGCTAAGTTATGCTATGCTATGTACTCTCTAATGTTGTCTACATCATCTTCCTCTTACAATATTTCACTATCAAGTCTATACTTGTGTGTGTGTGCTATCATAGTCTAGGTGTGTGTACTTGGGATTTGGGAGACATGGTGAGAGGTTGATGGGTAAGTGTGCAAGAAAATTGGAATTATAAAGCAACCATTTGCCCCTTATACTCCAAACAGTGGTATCAGAGCGTTTGGTTCAAGTTAATTGGCAATTGATTTTCAAATTTGAAGAAGAATTCTCGAATCGACAACATCAAGTTTGCAAAGGGAAGCTTCATCAACAATATTATTCAAAAAATTTAATCCGTTCTCAGTCGCAACTCGAGTATGTGCAGCATTTAATTTGAGGAATTGCTAAATTTGCACATGCTTGAAGATATACGGGTGAGGAATTGAGAAGAAGGAAATTTTGAAGAGCTTTGAGGAATTGGTGATTCCAACTCGGTATCAAATTCCATTGAAAGAGATTGGAAGAGAAAAATTTGGATTTGATGACATAAGAGGCCAATCAAGAAGAAGTTTTGAGATCTCACAATTCAATTAGCTTTGCTTTTTTTTTAATTCTCGGCCAACACTGTGGGAGTGAACCCTTAGGATGGACCCCCGATCACTATCAACCTACAAGAAGCCCTACAAAATCATTGGCTGCAAGGCGCCAAGCATAACAAGCAACCTTTCTCTCTCTCTCTGTGTGTGTGTGTGTGTGTGTGTGTGTGTGTGTGTGTGTGTTGAAAATAGTCATGCGGGTTTCCCTTGTCCCTCTTTCCCTCGTGATGTCTCAATTTCTCACCTGCTCGCTGCCAGTCACCTTTCCATGCATTTCACACCTAACTTAACTTAAGTTAACACAAAAAGAAACTTATTGAAGTTATGGTCGGCCGCCCATTGAGCACTAAAGCCACCCATTTGAAGCACCAATTCATCCCCCCTCTCAACTCCTTGGGCGGCTGCAAAAACAAGCAATAAAGAAAGTGAACCAAAGATCTCCTTGGCTGCACAACATCAAAGCCCTTAGCTGCTCACAAGGAAACTCAGTCGTCAACTTCACAATTTTTGAGAAATTATTTTTTTGCGGCTCATATCGAAAACATATGAAAGAGCTCGTATTCACCGGGGTTTACACAAAAAAAAAACCCAAAGGTAGTAGTATATCATCGCGTTGAGCTAGCCATTGCCAGGTTACGATATCCAAAAGTTTGATCGTATTCTTGATTGCCATTGTGATTGGGAACATGGGAGATAAGACGCCCAAACTTCAATTTACTTGCATTCGACTTGTTCAACTGATCGTCGCTTTTGACCTTGCCTTGGTGCTCTCCACATTTGGATTGGACGACATCATCGATCGTCACGCTAAGTATGAATTATTTTGTTATTTACTTTATTTTGTCCATAATTTTTGATACCGGTCATACATATATATATTTCTTTATAGCATTAAAAAAGTTAAAAACCAAAAAAAGAGAAAAAACTTTATAAAAAAAGGCATGCAATCGGCCCATCTTCCACAACCACCCATTGTTGTTGAACAGTTTGCAAACCTACATAAATCACTTGCATATGAACGCATGTGAAGGAAAGAATTAGAAGATAAGTTGTTGCCCGCTGCCACACTGAATCTACACCTGCTCTAAAGAAAAATAAAATTAGTAAAAAATCTTTCACATTAAAAGATTTTGATGGCACTAAAGATGTCAGCACAATACTCGCATGGATATATTTGGGTTAGCATTGCAAATTGGTGTTGAAGTGGAAATTTTTGAGCCAGAGTCAATGTCAAAGGCCATTAATCTGACACTCAATGCAAAGAAAAAGAAAGGCAGACACTCAATGCAGAGATATTGATCATCTTCACGTTGATCAATCTACTAATATAACCATAAGAAGACAATTTCTTCCTCTTCTAACTTTGACAGGAACAAAGACCAAAATCATACCTTCATTAAGAGACACACATGTAATAACTTTGATATCTCTTCTCAACCTCATGGCAACAACAACAATCCCATGCAGCTGAGGGGCAACCAAAATCCTTTCAACAATCAAGGCCCTAATCAATCTTCCAACGGTAATAAAAAGGTGAAATGTTCCAAATACTTCCAGTTTGGTCATTAGTAGATAAGTGTCCAAACAACCTTGCTAAGAGCAATGGTCATTCCAATGGCCAATCTAATGGAGTCGCATGCAACCACAACCAAAGAACATTCAACAAAAACTGTTCAAATGATGCACAAATCAACCTCATCAAAGATGCTAATCCCGACAAGAATGAAGTTGAGGTCAATTATGGTGAGGCCTATGATCATAAGTATGATGTCAATGACGATCATCCTCCTAGATATTTCTATATCTTCACACACTCTTCTCAAAGTGAAAGGCACAATTAAAGATGAAGATATCACAATTCTTTTAGATGATGGTAGTAGCCATGACTTCATTTCTACACAATTGGCACAAAAACTTTCTCTTTCACAACTCTCTTCACCTCACAAAGTCAAAACTCTTTTTAGTAATCAACGTTTTAACTATAAAACTCAACTCACTGTTGAAGTTTGCATTGGTGAATTTTCTCATACACGTGCATTTATAGTCACATCTGTGCATGGTATTGAATTGATTTTGGGGATGCCTTTTTGACATGAATTTAACCCACCAATCAATTACAAAACATGCACTTTAACTCTCACTCATGAAAACAAAACCTATTCCATCCAAGAGACCCTAGAAAATAAAAATTTCCATTACACTCTCACACTCAAGCTAAACGAGCAATTCAAAAGAAAGGAAAAATAAATCTAGTGCGTGTAAACCAACTTTGTGCTCAAACCAAAACTCCTCAAGACTCTTCACCCAATGAATTTCTTTCACAATTTAAACATGTTTCATGCATAATATTCCCCCTACAATACCACAATCATGACTTGAAGACCATAAAATTGATATTATTCTGGGTAGTGAACCTCCTGGTAGAGCGCCATACCGTGTACACCAAACCGCATACAAAGAAGTACAAAATCAAATCACAAATCTACTTGGCCGAGACCTTATTAGACCTATTAGTTCACTATATGGAGCTCCGTTACTTATTGCTAAGAAATATAATAGAACATTTTGTATGTGTATTGACTATAGGGCTCTAAACAAGATCGCCATTAAGAATAGATTTCCTTTTCCTAGAGTGGATGATCTGTTGGACAAACTCAAAGGGGTAAACATTTTTTACAAAATAGACCTTAAATTGGGGTATCACCAAGTTAAAATGTTTGAAGAAGATGTCTATAAAACTGCATCTAGAACACAAACGGGACACTATCAATTTCTTGTCATGCCATTTGGTCTAACAAATGCACTAGCTACCTTTGCTCGTATGATGAATTGCATTTTCATTAACCATAAGACTTTGTTATTGTATTTTTTAATAATATTCTTGTGTTTAACAAATTTGTGCAAGAACATAGGGAGAATTAACACGTGTCTTTGACCTTCTGTCACAAAACCACCTATACTTGGATCCTGAAAAGAGTACAAAATTTTTCAAACAAAAGTTAATTTGAAGATTTGGGGATTAAGCGGATAACATGTAGTGTCAAGATTCTATGTTTTTGACAAACGACCTTATGAATCGATGGCTGAAAGTTGACAACCATGATTGTGAGGAGATCTTCATGGTCACAAAGATCAAAATTTGAGCAGATTGGTGGTCGTATTTAGACAATGCTCAACTATGGCGGATGAAGGAATCATGTAGAGAACTCTAAGGGAATGAGTACTTTGTAGATTAACCTCCACTCTATGGTTTTTTGGCTATGAGCAACCCCAGACTCTTAAAGGGCAAGAAAGGCATCTTTATGCCACTTTTTCACAGGAATAGACATGGTCGCGGAGAATGAGCAAGGCTGTTCATGAGCAAGGCTTGTGTAGCTGGACTACAACATCAAAGACTTCAAAATTTTGAAGTTTTTACTTGGATTAGCAAACGAAGAGCAAGGTCTAACGAGATTTTCAGCAACCATGGCCGATCAACAGGTTTGAGATTTAATGGTTTTTTGGCTTTCTTAGCTTTATGAATAATTTTATATTGCAACAACTTAAAGAGGTTAACATCTGATGCAAAAGCAAGGCCAACCAGCAAGTTTTCAGCATCTCAAGGAGACGACTCTTGGTCCAGGGAGATCATAGCTACTCTCTTTCTCCATCTCTAAATTTGGGGTTTGAATTTTTGCTAGGGCATGTCTCCTAGGCAAAATGTTTCCACATTCAAAATGATCAAGACAATGGTTCATGTGGAAGCACGATTTCTACATGCCATGATGCATTGTCATTTTCTAGTTTACAAAACATTTAAGGCAAGCATGGCTTGCATTGAGTAACAACAAGGTTTTTAGTCAATTAGGCCATAGATTCTATAGGTCAATATCTCTTTTAATATGTCCTCTTTGTGCTATCAAGAGGAGGAGAAAAGCAAGGCTTCTATATCTATGTATATGCATTTGATGCATAATCACTCCACAACGATCATCACTTGCCAGAGTGCAGGAGTACATGAAGTACATTGAAACACGATCATGCCACAGGATGATTGGACTTCTGATGCTAGGGGTGGTCACAAAAAACCGATAAGTACCTTCGATTTGTTTCAATTTTGAACTTATTTACTCATGCAAAATTTTCTACACTACCAACTTGACAACAAAATGTTGCTTAGATTAAGCACAATTTGGCATTTAATCTAAAATTTTATGGCTAAGCTTCATGAGCTATCTATTTAAAGATTGGGCAATCTAAGGATTGTCAATAAGATGTATGCTAGGATTGGACATGGCTCCTAGGCAAAATGTTGTTGCATTCAAAATGATCAAGACAATGGTTCATGTGGAAGCACAATTTCTACATGCCATGATGCATTGTCGTTTTCTTATTTACAAAACATTTAAGGCAAGCGCTTGCATTGATTTACAACAAGGTTTTAAGTCAATTAGGCCATAGATTCTATTGGTTAATATCTCGTGTAATATGTCCTCCTTGTGCTATCAAGTGGAGGGGAAAAGCAAGGCTTCTACATCTTTGTATATGCATTTGACTCATAATCATTCCACAACGATCATCACTTGCCAGAGTGCAGGAGTACACAAAGTACATTGAAATACGATCATGCCACGGGATGCTTGGACTTCTGATGCTAGGCGTGGTGGTCACAAAAAAATCGGTATATGAATATGATTCAATTTTATTCCCTTTTTTAATGTGATTTGCTTGACTTTTTCAAGTTGGATGTCCATTTTTCTCTTCAAAAAGATGACAAGGTCCTGTAAGAGCAAAGAATTTTGGATTGCAGTGTCCCAAATACATTTTTTTTATTATGCAGTTATGGACCTATAAGTAGGGTTTTCTTTGGCACATGTTGTCACATGGGATACAACATGGTCTAGGAACTCAAGGAGTTTGGTTTAGCAAGTGTGGAGCAAGGGTAATGAGGGTCCCTCTCACTCATGTCGCTAAGTGTTTATAGTAAGCTCCACATATAAGTATATTTTGTACTTGAAGGATGTTCTTTTTTTAGACATCCTTATTTGAGACATATCCCACATGTGGAGAATATGAGTCTCTAGGATTGATAGTGGCGCCCGCTATTTCAATTATGTGTCACGACAAAGCCCCTAGGTTCTGGTCAAATCCATTTCATATACCATTTTTAGCACGTAGTATTAGGAACAATTTTAGTGACCAAGAATTGTTGGGTACTTAACTTAGAAAGATTTGTTAAGGTTACAAGTGACGCTAAACAACATTAACAAATGGTTGTCTATGCATATATCAAGGATATGGGTTGTTAATGAAAATGTTTATCGTTTGTATCTAGAAGTGACTTATATTTCACATTCCATTATGGTTCAAAAGTTTTATCAAGGCTTGTGAATGATTGCAGCAGAGAGTATTTACTCACTTTTCAAAACTATTTACACTCCTCTTTTATGTGTACTATGAGCATTACATTCTCCATAAATATTGGTAAGTATCATCATGGATATGCAGATTCGGATCCGGTTTTGCTAAATGCATGCACACTAGGTATTATGGTCCCTAGTGGTTAGCAAAGGTTGATTTGGAGCGGCATGCATATTTGAAATCTAACAAACACCATGGCTTGGTTTGGGTACTTGTGGATCTTTCAAGTTAACCAAGATGGTTATTCATAACATTGTTGATTCCTTAGCAATTTTATAAGGCACTATGATCCCTGTTTACTAGTCATTTTGGAATATGTATGTAAACGATGGGGAAACACACCTCAATAATCTCATTTACCCAATAGGATAGGCATATTACAAGTGTAATCTTGTGCTAAAGGATATGCAAAGCGCGTACGTTAGCACCACACAATCCAATTAGACAACATGTATCTCTCTAGTTCGAGTTTTCTTACCATAAGGTAAATCAAGTTTGCGATTGGGTTTGATCTCTACATAATTTAAATGATTCTTACCATAGTCCGAGAAATATTTCTAGAGCGAACTAAAACCGGAGCAAATATCTAAATGTCATCTACCCGTGTTGTATGCTTCCATCCTCTATGCAAAGTTCCCAATGAGGCACATTAGTGGAAGTCAAGGGTTTTCCATCAAAGGGAGCAGATGCAGACACCTTATGCATGGAGGTGATGGGATTAAGAGTAGTTCTTTAGGCATGTGATTTGCAGTAATGCTCCATAGTAATTACCACATGGGGTTGTAGCTCATGAGATTACCAAAATAGTCACTAGCTAATTTAACTAAGAATCATGAGTTGTGGACTCGATCGATAAGAGAGAGGATATTGATGCAGTATTGATATGAGAGAGGAGGAGGATGATTGGAGGTGTCAAGCCTTGAGGATGGCCGTGTTGCTCCCTTGTATCATCATCATGTTATGGTGTCTATCAATTGACACCTGGTTGTTAACCCCACTCGGTCATGACTACTTATGGCCAATAGTCGTCCCATGTAGCTCGAAGTTGAATGCTATGTAGCTTGTAGTCAAATCTTCTTTAGACCTTGTAGTTACATTTGAAATATTAAGATCTCCAATAAGCCTTTTTCTCACCCTAGTAATGATCATAGAGAGAGATTTTTAGTGGCCACTCATGGCGGTATCAACTCTCGACAAGTTTTGATCAACACCTTTTTGCTTCCCATGCATGATTTCATGAATGAAGGATTCAATGGGCTTAGTATTTGAGCCCAATTTGTGAAATTTGAATTAGCGGCACCACAGGTAGGGTCATTCAAATGCATGCCTCAGCTTGGACAAACGATGGCAAAGCGATGTGATGTTGGTGTTGAGGGTGGACGACAGTACAACGACTACAATCTGATGGCAAGCAGTGCAAAGGCTTTTTTTTTCATGAATGAAGGGATTGGGGCATTTGATTGTAGCTGGAGATGTTGGTGGGTATAAGGATAGTTTCGCATACCATGGCGATGGGGTAAAGCTTACATAGGCAAAGTTGGAGGGAAGCATATAATCAACGTTTGAAAAGATTTTGAAGAGTTCTAAAAATCCTACAAAAGGATTGTCTTCTGTGCTAGATAGAGCGGGGGTAGCGTCAACTCTACCAAAATCGGCGGATTTGAGGGGGCTCATCTTTGTTTTGTTGATGCACGCCAGGGGGGGGTAGCACTCCCATTTGTGGATGTGCTCTAAGAAACAACTCTACTTCCGTGATGGTTAATGCTCTTGCTTACATGGTGTTGCTACTGCAAAGAATTCAATAGGCTTTTGAAGCTTTAAATCGCCATTATGTGGGTTAAAACTAAAAGATTCTTCCAATCTTTGCCTGAATATCCTAGGAACTTGGGTGTTTTGATTAGTGAGAGCACTCACAACATAGGAGCTTATAAGAAGTTGTTGCTTCATGAATTCACCTCTCCATCCAGCGAGCAAATGTACCTGAGACTTGGGCCTTCCTTGTCCAAAAGAACTTGCATTTGACTCTGGGTCGGATTGCTTCTATTAAATGATCATGATAGACTCATTAAGCAAGAAATTCTCCTCACAAAAAGCGGTTCTAGAAGAAAAATGATCAGATCGAGCAGCCTTTTGGAGGTCCATGTAAGGCACCTCTTGAAGATTTATTTTATCCTTAAATTTGCAATTAGGAGATCTCAAAGAATTAAGAGGTAGCTTAGAAGCCAATGTTGCATATGTTGCCGGGGAACGAGAACTTTTCGTAATTGGTAAACTATAGCTTGCCAGAACCCTTGTACTGCCTCTTCTCAAAATACCTTGCCGATTCACTTTTGTCTTGAACTCTTCCCTTAAAATGTTGTCTAAGACCTCATGCATGTCACCCGCTATGCTCACAAATCCAAAAGACAACAATCTGTTCCCACAAGGTTAGGCAGATCTATCATAGATAGACATGTTAATCTCTTAGTCAATTTAACTTTCTTGTATAAGCACCTGCTAAATTCTCTGAAATGAAATCCAATTTACTCATATTTTCCACTATAGCTATGACTCTGTCAATTTATCTCTCAAGCAAAATGTCTAGTTCTCTTCAAAAGTATGAACTTCCGAAGGACCACTCTCGATGTGATACAAGCATTTTCAAAGGAGCTGACAACCTCCTATGCTTCCTTGATTGATTTTCTTTTATTCTATAGGCTGGAACTATCCATTCAACCCTTTTCATGGTCTTGTGATGGTTTGTCCATCTAGACAAGCCAAATTTGCACTTGGAAGCTTCTATTAAAGAATGTCAATGTCTCTATTTGAGTAAAGGAGACTTTAGGAATCAAATTTTGTCACAACTGAGCAAAGCAACAACTAAACATCTTCATGTTTCACATGAGCCTCATAGAATGGGCCCTTCTCTTGTGTTCTAAGAAGATCTTAACATGGATTAACTATTAGTCAAGTCTGGGAAAAATCAATAGACAAATCATACCTCAAGAATCTCATTGAGCTGGCAATGAGGCAGTTGGGTATGCTTGAGCTCATCATGGATGGGAACATCACTTCATCATTGCCACTGCATAGGCCATTGATGTAGTTGTAGTGGGTGCATCCACAAATTTCTACTCTCATTTCCTCCACCATTTTAGTGCCAAGCTGGCAAGGGGAAAGGGAGGCAGCTCAAGGGTGTTGCACTACGAAGTTGATAGGAGAGAGAGTGAGCTCGTTTCCACTTTCTTTAGGCACTTGTTTTCTCTTGCTTACAAAAGTGGAGTTGTTCCATGCTTTAAGAGGTTTTTGGATAGCAGTGTAGGCTTACAAGGTTGTGTGTTGATTTTTTTGCAAAATCTAGGTGCCAAATTTTTGGTGGGCTATTTTTGAGAGGAGGCATGCCACATGGAATTGATCTATATATGTTTCGAGTATGAAGAGATTGCTTGTGTCTTGAGTATTCAATTTGCATAATGGTTTTAAAATCTCATTTTTTGTTGATTAAGTGTCAGATTTGTGGTAGTGAAAATAATGTGCATTGAATAATTTTTTTCTTACACTATTGTTGCTCTTGTATCAATTTGCTCGGATTTACCTTCACTTGGTTTTTTCTTCTCGATGATTAGAAACCCCCATTTAAGTCAAGTTCTCAACCTTGAAAACTAGTTATGGTGGGGTTGTTAACTGATACAAAGATATTAGGTCAATGACTTATACTTTGTTGATGATTTACGTCAGCCAGTTACTTTCATGGAAAGTTAAAAGAGGCACTCTTTTGGGTATATCTTTGTTGTGATAACTCGTTTAGCATGCTCATGTGGGTTGTAAATGGACTTTACACACGATGTTGGTTATGGGCCGGCTCCATAAGATGGTTGCAAAGGGAAAACAATGTGGAAAATCAAGATGTTATTCTTGGTTTCATAGAACTGCCTGACCGTCTTCTGGTCAAATGAACATCTGGATCCATGAAGGATGCCATTGTGGAAAACATTAGTGTTCTTATGAAGATACAAACACTTTTTTTTTCGAAGACAAAAATGCTTCTCCAAGGGGGGAGTAATGTCATGCCTAGGGTAAGATCGGGCACGCCAAGGGCCAAGACGAACATGCGGTCAAGGGGACCCTATTATTAGTAAGGCAAGGCCTATATAGGATATGGTTGGGTGGACAGTTGCATGCTCCAGTCCCCAGGCTTTACATATCCACCCCTCTATACCCTCCCAAAAGTGTGACTTTAGAAGTCTAACACAACGCGGGATAGGGCTCTAAGACTCCTAGAATTATTGCAGTGCGATCATGGGCTGAACACAATCCGTTAATGCTCTACACACTTGCAAATTGACCTTGAAAGACGAGGCATGTCTGTGCTCAACAAGGCTAGCACCAAAACATACGTAACATTAGATTAAAAAAACTATGCTAAGGACAAAGTAGTTACCTAAATGTTATTGATGTTGACAGGTAGACTATTGCTATTCTATCTCTGCTGTTGCTGCTACTAGTATAAGCTCTTTACACAAGTCACAAGAATGAGCTTTGCATCGAAAACGCCACTTGTTTTATCAAAATTTGTTTCGATTGAAAAGCATTTTGATCGAGAAGGAATTCAAGTTATATAGAAGATGCGTGTATAAATTTGGATAATGGATGTTTAATCACGTTTTAAAGGTATTGATTTTGTTATATGGGCATATAAATGTAAACTCATTTGTAAATAAGATAACATCGATAATTTACTTGACAAGTTTTTTTTAAAAACGTAAAGAACAATTTAAAATATACATAGAAGTTTATGTGAAACAAATTTATAAAATCAAAAGCTCATTGTTTGTAAAGCACACATGCGATCTCTCCATCATAACAAAGCACGTGAGTAACGTTTTCACTTGAACAAGTTTGTAAGTCGCCTTAGAGGAGGTATGACTGAAAAAGAAAAACACCAATTAAACTTTTGGTACTAAGAGAACTTTTAAAAGAATCGCAACAATAGTTAGTGCATGGTCTACGTGAGTGCCATATGGAAATATGGTGGGGAATCGGCACTTTTTCTAAGAAACGAAAGCCATAACTCTACCCGCAATTCGGCGGTCGGGTCAACTTGGAGACGTGCCACTAGGGCCCCCCCGCGGGTGATACCAAGCTTGAAGAAAAGACTAGTGACCATATGGTGTCTCTCGAGGAGATGGTAGGAGGCACGGTCTGAGAATCAGGATTCCCTTGTTGGACCCTTTGATGAGATCCTGGTGACCACTGAGACCCCTAAGCTTGACAGTTCCACCTAAGACAACTAGGATGAGATGTTGGACCTCATGAGCCATGTTATAAAAGTGGCGGGCTCTACAACCAATACTTGCCAAATTAAGAAAAAGATAGAAAAGAAAAAGAAAAGTGTTATCTTGTAGGTGTAGCAAGCTTTTGGTTGGATGGGTTGCTAGCTTGTGGTTGAAGCAAGGATATGGTGTCTAGTAGGTTCTCTTCTCGGCATTATGTTCCTTCGAATTTCCTACATATAGTCATGGTAATCAAGAACAAGATAATGAACATGAATTTCTTTCTCACAATTTGGTATTAAGTCCTGGACATGGTCATGTAACTTTCTCTCTTGTAGTTTTGTATTCAAATCCTTAGCTATGTTGAGCATAACCTTCAATCTATGTATTCCAAGAGAATACATTTTAGATAGAAAGATGACTAAGAACTTTGTGTGATTTTGTGAAGGCACCAAACCTTAACCCATACCTCTTGATTTCTTTTCACAACATCTTTTGCATTAGCAATCATATGTATGGCAATTTGCACAAATCTGCCATGATCCATGATCCATGACACATGAAACCCTACTTTGGTAAAATAATGAACAACACAAGTTTCTGTGGTTGATGCCATTTCAAAGAGCTAGGGTAATGTCAATCATCTTGGTCCCTCCTGATGCAGTCTTTGAGTTCATCATTATCTTCACCGCCATCATATCCATCGTATCTCTCTCTGTGATGGTCATGCTCTCTATGAGTCCTTTATCACTATCCCTTTGGCTACGATCCTTATATTTTCTCTCTCTAGAATTGGTCATTCTAGTGAGAGAAAAATACAAATAGTAGCAAGGCCTATTATGTACAATGGACAGAGGAATGTCTGTGTGAATTAGCAAGTTCTAGAATTTGAATGCGGGTCCCTAATACCTACAAAAGCAAGCTGAATAACCATTTGGAAGGAAGAAAGTGGAAAAATGGTGTGTAGGCAAGGGGGGACAGGCTGTGTGGGCTACCAGGAGGTATGGATGGACCAAAAATTGCACCTTTTTTTCATGCAAGGCAACTTGGCCACATTCTCCACTGGGGGGGTTTCCAATCAACGAGCATATAAAACCGAGCGAAACCGATTTTCGAGTAAATATGGACAACACCTTTGACAAATTGATGTGAGCACAAGGTATATTGAAGAAGATAATCATTTCATGTTGGATTCAAGTAGCACCTCAACCCAAAAGAGCCGCACATCTAAAATTACCACAAAGCAGCGGAGGCTTCAAAATCTCAAACTTCAAAACCTACCCCTTTCTCCAATGAACCAGTTATAGTGACATGGAACACATGTGATGTGTGGGGGACCATGATTACCTCCTGCACCAATGTGGCATGCACGCTTATTTCCTGTGCATGATTTTGTTTTAAAAATCTCATGTTATTCTTTATCTCCGTCTAACCTCCTTACCATCCTTGAACTTGGGGTGAAATGCACTTATTACAGATTCACCAGCTCTGACATTGTGGGTGCACTCTATTCTTATGTTGTTAGCGTGCAAACGACAAGGAAAACAAGTGCCTCAATAGCTCTGCACGAGTCACACCGTTGGAAAGAAAACCTGTATGACGGTTAAAAACTAAAAAACACCAAAGTCGAACACCGAGGAAGATGGGCGAGAAACAGCTCTAACTCAAACCAAGGCTAAAATTTAAGAAAACTGATACCATGAAGACGAAGCTTGTGTCGTGAGGATCTCTGTAGAGCATCCATATGCTTGATTCTGATAACCGACGAGAGAGCTACAAGCTTTTGAAGATGGAAGGTCTCTCAAAAGCTCCAAAAAACAAGTCTCTGTAAAGCAAAAAGGGATGTGCAAAAAAATACAACTAAAATAATGGGGGCATTTTCCACGTTATTGAAGTGGAGTCTTCTTCCTTTTCTCAGCCGTCATCTTTCTCTCTCATTTCCCCTTTTAATTGGGCTATTTTTTGGCCTTTTTTGGGAAAGGAAAGCTCCATGTCGGTGATTTTGACCAAGGGGGAGGTGGGGAAAGTGTCCAGGGGACCAAAAATTTTGTCCAAGTGACTGGCCAGGCTAGTGGGAACTCAAGATGGCACCCCAAGCTCCCGAAAATGTCCACGAGCCCCCCTTGCAAGGCCTTGAGTGCATTCCTTTACCATTTGGCACACCATAGACTAGTCCTCCTCTAGTATATATACCCTCCACTTTCCCCTCAACCCCCCACATGTGGGGTTAGTCCATTGCCACATGGCATGCTCTCCCCAACTTCCCCATCTTCCCCATGCCCAAACCTGAATTTTCAGTTTTGCCCCCAAACTGAGCCATTTTCTCGGAGGCGTAGTGGGTGACCTCGACCTTCAAATATAACGCAGTAAAGCACGGCTTGGAACTTATTACCTGGACTAACTCCAGAAATTTTTAAACATGCCATTGCTAAAAAAAACCATCAAGTCGGCCCACTTGTCGTCTTCCCACGTGCATCCGTCGCCACTTTTTAAGTGAAAAAACCTCCACTTCGAGTGCATGTAACTCACAATGTCGGAGTCCGGTTTGCAAGCTATCAAGAACGACTAGAAATGCTCATTGAAAACTATTTTTTGAAAGCTCGACCAACCCAAAACTCAACCAACCGCTTGACCAAAACCAGGCCTTTGTACAGGGTTTTTTTACACGGACACTCTCAAAGCTGAAAGCACTATGCACATATATACATGAGGGTGGTTAGCAAATTTTTTTGGCATCATTTATGGATTTTGTACTCATCCAAAAAATGCCTGACATAACTTGTCAACCCCCCTTAGCCTACTTGATCATTCATGACAAGCAGAGGTTTCCAGGGCGAACAATTGATGCAGCTTATCCCCAGAAACTTCATCCATCTTTCGTGGCGCATTCACACTCTTTGTTTCCATTGACAGCATCTCATCTGTCACAATAGTCATCAACCGTGCTAAATACTTCTTAAGTCTATAACCATTAACACGGTAGCTATGCAATGTACCATCTAAATTAGCCAGCTGATATGTCCCATTATCAAACTTGTTTACAACAGTAAAAGGACCCTCCCACTTGATCTGAAACTTTTTTTGGAAAGTGTGGTCCAATTTGCTATTGTATCGTAAAACAAGATCTCTTTTTTCAATTCCCTTATCTTTCATGCATTCATTAGCTCTTTTCTGGGCCTTTTCACATACTTCTTGACAATAATCCAAGGCCAAAAGCCTGTCTAGCTGCAAACATTGCAAATCCAATAACCTTTGTTGCCAAGCATCTTGTTGCTCTTCATCTTGCAATGACAAAAACTTGAGTGCAGGGATTTCCACCTCAATAGGCATCAAAGCTTCTTTGCCATAAACCAAGTGATATGGTGAGAATCCCGTGCTAGTTTTGATTGCCGTTCTATATGCCCATAACGCACAAGGCAACTCTGAGTCCCAAGTTTTGGCATGTGTTAAAGTCATTTTTGTCAGAATCTTTACCAATTCCCCATTAAACCTCTCATTAAGTCCATTGCACTGCGGATAATAAGGAGTGCTGTATTTATGCTCTATGCCAAGCTTCTTGCATAAGAAATCGAACATTTCACCTCTAAACCCTGGCCCTCTGTCAGACAGCAACTCCAATGGCACCCTGAACTTGCAACATATGTGCTCGTACACAAACTTTCCCATCTCCTTGCTAGTAATTTGTTTGACAGCCTTGGCCTCTGCCCAACGTGATAAATAATCCACTGCTGTCAAAATATACACATTCCTCTTACTTGAAGTGGGTAATGACCGAATAGCAGCGAGGCCCCATTTTTCAAACACCTCATTAGCCAGGATTGTCTTTCGCAGCTCGGGTTTAAGAACCCGTTTTTCCATTTTTTGACAAGCCAAGCAAGATTTACACCAATGATTGACATCCCGTTGAATACTAGGCCAAACATAGCCTTCTTGCAAGATCTTGTGAAGCATAATTTTCAGAGCAAAATGACCTCCGCAAGACCCTTCATGGTTTTCTTCTAAAATTTTGTAAATCTCCTCCTTCCAGGGTACATGACGCAACACCAGATCACTTCCTTTCATGTAAAGCATATCACCAATCATTTTGTACTTCCTTGCTCTTCTCATAAAAGCATACTTTTTAGATGAAGGCAAATCTTCAGGCAAGAGACCGGTCAATAAGAAATCCGCCTCTTTTGACAGCACCTCTCTTCCATGATACAAAGGGGCATCCGCTTTCAACACAAACACACAAGTAATCATTGCTTGCGCGGCTTCATGCGCTTCTTCATTTTGAGTCCTTTCGACATGCTGCAAGCTCCATGCCTCAAACTTTTTGAGTAGTGATTTCACTTTGAAGCATAGATTCTTCAGTCTAGGATTCTTATTTTTCCATACTCCCAACACTTGCTTTACCACTAACAATGCATCACCTTTGATTTGCAAACGTTTGATTCCCAATTGTAGACAAATGTGTAACCCGCCTTCAAGAGCCATATACTCCGCTTCATTATTACTCTTTGCATTAAGTTTTAACCCTTGCTTCCTCACAAGATTTCCCTGCGCATCATAAATAACAACCCCACCAGAAGCAGCATCATGACTTCTTCGATAAGAGCCATCAAAATGTAGTAGTGAAGCATTTGATATAGCAGGGGTTTCTACTTTTTTCCTTTGGACTACCTCCTCTTTAACCATAACAGGAGTCTCTTTATAAGTGAGTAAGTCTGCCAAAGTAGCCCGAGTACTCTCTTCCACTAGAAAAGTGAATTGAAACTCTTGCAGCTCGATAACCCATTTCATCACTGCCTTTGATATATTTGAGTTATTGAACAATTGAGAAAGCAATGAAAAAGTGGTGAGAAAAGTGAACGGTTTCTGCAACAAGTAATGTCTAAACCGTCTACACGCATAGACCATGCTAATCATCACCAATTCAACCTCTGAGTACTCTCTTTCATGAGGAGTTTTCACCCTGCTAGCATAATAAACGGGATTCATAAACTGCGACTCTTTCCCTCTTTTCAACAACATAGCCCCAATAGCATCTTCTCCAACTGATGGGTTAACATAAAACTCCTTTTCCCAATCAGGAGCCTGCATAACAGGTAAGGTGCTCAACACTTCTTTAACTTTGTCAAAAACATCCTCACAGTCACGTGTCCACTCCAAAGGATCATTTTTGACCACTTGCTGCAAAGGATACAACAGCTGTGATGCCAAAGGTATGAAACGAGACAGATATTTGACCTTCTGAATGAAAGTAGCCAATTGTCTTGTATCCTTTGGGGATGACAACAATAGCAAAGCTTCTACTTTTCCTAGATCTGCTTCAATTCCATTTTCAGAGGTCATATGTCCAAGAAGCTTCACCCTTGGCTGTGCCAAATGACATTTCTTAGGGTTCAACTGACCCCCGCATTCATCATACCTTGCAAAAGTCATCTCAAGCTTTTGAACATGCTCCTTGCGTGAGCTGTACACACAAAAATCATCTATAAACCCTTTGACAAACTTCCCAAGGAATGGGGTAAGAACCCAATCTACCTTTCTCTCAAAATCCCCAGGCCCATTTGTCAACCCAAAGGGAAGGCAAAGAAAGTAGAAACAAACCCATGGAGTGATAAAAGTAGTCTTCTTCCAATCTTCAGGAGCAAGGATAAGATGAAAGTATCCTGAATAACCATCACAGACGCTATACCTTTCAAAACCAGCCACTGTATCCAAGAGTTGATCAATGAAAGGCAACGGGTAAGTATCCTTTTTGGTCACTGCATTTAACGGCTTATAATCAACACAAACTCTCCAACGCCCATCCTTCTTGGGAGTGACCACTACAGGGCTGACCCACTCAGCATTATCTACTGGAACAATAAACCCTGCATTCAAAAGCTTATCCACTTCTTCTTTTAAAGCATTCATTTGCTCCTTACCCATTCTTCTTAGTTTCTGTCTCACTGGCTTTGCTCCTTCTATCAACTCAATATTCACTGGGTCCCCAACAAAACCCCTTATTTCTTGATATGATGTAATGAAAAGATTCGGAAACTTGTCCAGCATCTTTAGGTATTCTGCCCTTTCTTTTAGTGACAAATCTGTACTTAGCATATTTTGAACAAGTCCTTTCTTCACAGATAGCTCCTGCTTGGGCTGCATTAACTCTTCAAGCTGCTCCAATCGACTTGACGCATTCATATCCTCTGAAATCTGCAGCACTTCACCATCTTCTTTTTCCTCTTCATTTAGTAACAAAAAAGACGCTTCACCCTCGTCACTGGAACTCGAAGTAGCACTATCTGAATCCTCTGAACTTCCCTCACTGGTGATTTCAGATTCATCATCTTCAGACACCTCTTCTAATGCCAGAGGCTGTTTGGTAATCATATCAAACATCCTCTTCTCTCCCTTTTTGCTACACACAGTGATTGTGCCCTTGCCACAATCTTGTACAGCACCAACAGCTCTTAACCAAGGTCGTCCCAATATGAGAGGAAAAGCTCCCAAACCTGCCGCATAACGTGAAAGTTCACTATAACTTTCACATTAAAAACATCAATCTCCAAACCTTTGACTAGTCCCAAACACTTAACTTTGGCATGATTTGCTAGTCGAATCCTGAACCCAGAGCTTCCAGACATGATCAAGCCAAGTCTCTCGACACATGACTGTGTGATCACACAAACTTGCGCACCTCCATCAATGTAGGCCTCTCCCATGCCCACACCTTTGTGCCAAGCATTCACCACAGGACAGATGTCGGGTAACTCCTCCAGAGACAACACTCTGACATGACCATGCTTCGGCTCTTTTTCAATAGGATTCACTAACGACTTCCACTGCCTCTTAAATTTGGGTACCATGTTCATCAACTGTCCAAAAGTACAATTTACTTTCCTCCCAATCAGATCCTCCTTGAGACTATAAGCTGTCTGACCTTCTCCCAATGGCAAATCCGCTACTTCAAACTTCCTGCGAGGTCTCCTTTTCTTCTTGGTCTTTGCATCTTCACCCTCTTTCTCCTTCCCTTTCTTCTTGCTAGGGCCAACACCATTTGGTGGCCTTTCCCGCTTCCCCAATGGCATCATATCTGCCTCTTTACTCTCCACTTGCACAATACCCACGTGACCACCTGATGTTGAAGCTTGATTCTCTTGTTCAGCACCATGATCTTCTCGTATATCCAAGGCATAATCATTAGACCTGTCACAAACCTGCTGGGGAAGAGGGTACATATCACCTCCCATCCTCTTTGGCTTTGTACAATGAGTGCTAATATGTCCCAATTCACCACAATTATAACAGGTAGGGATAAACCTTCTTGCTGGCTGAGGAGCACCTTGTCCACGACCCACATTGGCATTAGGTTGCACTTCGCAGGCTTGAGCCATCCCTCTACCACCGCCACGACCACGGCCACCCTCTGAGGACATTGAGCCGTAACTCCTGCATCATGGTCATCATGTCCTGCATATTACGTTGTAATTGCTCAGTGTCTACATCCCTTCGCATAGGTTGAACTCCGGCCTCTACCTGGCTCTCCTCATTTTGGCCACCGTTAACCTGTCCATGGACCACTCTCCCATACTCGTTAAGTCTTTGAGCTTTCCATTCTTTCCCCCTGGCAATTACAACTGCTTCCTTTTTTAACATGGCAGGAGGGGTTTCATTTCCCAATGCTCGGGCCCATTTATCCTAGAGGCGGGTAAAATGCATGACAAAATCATCCACACTCTGATTAGCCCTTTGAGTGTAGCCCAAAATCTCATGACAAACTTCATCAGGTGCTTCAACATTCCTGTATTGTGCCAAAAATGCCAGCTTCACATGATTATAATCCAACACAATCCCTGGTGTTTGTGCCTGTGCCGCCTCTCCATAATTTTGTAGCCAAGCTTTTGCTTCATCCTGTAAAGTGTATTACAGCAGCCGTAATAGTATAGCCGGGTCCTGTATACCCCGAAGCAAGCAAGTAACTTCCAATTTCTCAATAAAAGAGTGCGCATTTTCACCAGGCAATCCATGAAACTTAGGAAACTCGTCTGCCATGTTTGATTGCCACACAAACACTTACATGTGACGTCGAAACTGCAAGGAATGTCGATGGATCGCTCCAGTACCTAATCCACCTCACACTGGGTAACCTGACCCCCAGTGTTTGGCTTCACAGAACCTCACGACCCTCACAAAGG
Organism: Adiantum capillus-veneris; assembly: GCF_014529385.1. Classification (NCBI taxonomy): domain Eukaryota; kingdom Viridiplantae; phylum Streptophyta; class Polypodiopsida; order Polypodiales; family Pteridaceae; genus Adiantum; species Adiantum capillus-veneris. The sequence goes on from NC_140947.1 coordinate 122,979,454, forward strand.
CTGCAATCCAAATAAAACGACCGCCTCACTTGCTGTCCACAAATAGCACATACATAGGTGGTTGTCCATAAGGACCCACATCCCATTTACATTATCTGCCTGCATGGTGGACAACTTTTGCAAAAATTAGAGCACATGAGGATTTCTCTTCAGTGGGGGCACCAAAACGATGTTAGCGTGCAAGTGACAAGGAAAACAAGTGCCTCAATAGCTCTGCACGAGTCACACCGTTGGAAAGAAAACCTATATGACGGTAAAAAACACCAAAGTCGAACACCGATGAAGATGGGCAAGAAACAGCTCTAACTCAAACCAAGGCTGAAATTTAAGAAAACTGAGACCATGAAGACGAAGCTTGTGTCGTGAGGATCTCCGTAGAGCATCCATATGCTTGATTCTGATAACCGACGAGAGAGCTACAAGCTTTTGAAGATGGAAGGTCTCTCAAAAGCTCCAAAAAACAAGTCTCTGTAAGCAAAAAGGGATGTGCAAAAAAATACAGCTAAAATAATGGGGGCATTTTCCACTTTATTGAAGTGGAGTCTTCTTCCTTTTCTCAGCCGTCATCTTTCTCTCTCATTTCCCCTTTTAATTGGGCTATTTTTGGCCTTTTTTGGGAAAGGAAAGCTCCATGTCGGTGATTTTGACCAAGGGGGAGGTGGGGAAAGTGTCCAGGGGACCAAAAATTTTGTCCAAGCGCCTAGGCCAAGCTAGTGGGAACTCAAGATGGCGCCCCAAGCCCCCCAAAATGCCCACGAGCCCCCCTTGCAAGGCCTTGAGTGCATTCCTTTACCATTTGGTACACCATAGACTAGTCCTCCTCTAGTATATATACCCTCCACTTTCCCCTCAACCCCCCACGTGTGGGTTTAGTCCATTGCCACATGGCATGCTCTCCCCAACTTCCCCATCTTCCCCATGCCCAAACCTGAATTTTTTGTTTTGCCCCCAAACTGAGCCATTTTCTCGGAGGCGTAGCGGGTGACCCTGACCTTCAAATATAATGCAGTAAAGCACGGCTTGGAACTTATTACCTCGACTAACTCCAAAAAATTTTAAACATGCCATTGCCAAAAAAAAACCATCAAGTCGGCCCACTTGCCGTCTTCCCACGTGCATCCGTCGCCACTTTTTAAGTGAAAAAACCTCCACTTCGAGTGCATGTAACTCACAATGTCGGAGTCCGATTTGCAAGCTATCAAGCACGACTAGAAATGCTCATTGAAAACTATTTTTTGAAAGCTCGACCAACCCAAAACTCAACCAACCGCTTGACCAAAACCAGGCCTTTGTACAGGGTTTTTTTACACGGACACTCTCAAAGCTGAAAGCACTATGCACATATATACATGAGGGTGGTTAGAAAATTTTTTTGGCATCATTTATGGCTTTTGTACTCATCCAAAAAATGCCTGACAACGTCAGTGTCTTTAAGAACAAACCAATTGTGCCGCAACATTTCAACTTCAGATGGATGTAGTTTAGTGTCCTTTGCCACTACCTAAGTTCCAGGTGCTAGTCGCGGCAGATCAACAATTATGTCTCATAGTTGTTGCCATCTCATTTCAACCTAACATAGCGAATCCCACTTTGTCATCGACAACATCAAAGGTCAATTGAACGCATTGTTGGTGGATGTTGCCAAGGATAGAAGTGAGAGAGGAGCTTTTGGCTGGAGTGAAGCTTATGCAGATATGCTTGTCAGAAAGCTCCGACCTTTGGGGGGGGTATCTGGTTGGCTTCGTCTGCAAAGTAGAAAGTCATCGATGGAACTCTCTCAAGAAGAACTTGACTCACTGGCTGGTCAAAAGTGAGTTTCTTAGCAGAGGCAATAGGCATATATGGCAGCCCTGATGGTGTCCCGCAGTTGGTTGTGGACACGTCGATGCATTCGGGTGAAGAAGCCACCAAAGTCGATGTAGACACCGTCATCCCCGGTGTGAGGAAATGAATGAAAATTCCCTCGTTAGATAGAATCTAGAAATAAGGTCTCTCTCTCTCTCTCTCTCTCTCTCTCTCTCTCTCTCTCTCTCTCTCCAGATAGATCTTTAAGGTCTCTTTGGATAGTTTCCTATGACGTTAAAATTCTCTTCTTCTCCTTCTTCTTCTCTCTCTCTCTCTCTCTCTCTCTCTCTCTCTCTCTCTCTCTCTCTCTCTCTCTCTCTCTCTCTCTCTCTCTCTCTCTCTCTCTCTCTCTCTCGTTGTTATAGATAGATCTTTAAGGTCTCTTGCAATTGTTTCCTATGACGTTTTAACATTCTCTTCTTCTTCTACTTCTTCTCCTCTCTCTCTCTCTCTCTCTCTCTCTCTCTCTCTCTCTCTCTCTCTCTCTCTCTCTTGTTGATAACAATTTCTAATTTTTGCAATCATTTTGTAGTGATATTCCAATTTATGAAGACGTAAGATATTTGATTCGAATTACTCCGAAGGCTTAAGGCCTACGCCATCCTGTAAGGTCTTCACCTACTCTCTCTCTCTCTCTCTCTCTCTCTCTCTCTCTCTCTCTCTCTCTCTCTCTCTCTCTCTCCCCCATAAACAACGCAGTAGTTGCAGATGAATTTCATTAATCTCGCCACTTTTTACCTACAATGGGACCCATCTCTCTCTCTCTCTCTCTCTCTCTCTCTCTCTCTCTCTCTCTCTCTCTCTCTCTCTCTCTCTCTCTCTCTCTCTCTCTCTCTCTCTCTCTCATAGGGTCCTATCGTAGGCAGAGAGAGAGAGAGAGAGAGAGATCTCGTAGGGTCCTATCGTAGGCAGAGAGAGAGAGAGAGAGAGAGAGAGAGAGAGAGAGAGAGAGAGAGAGAGAGAGAGAGAGAGAGAGAGAGAGAGAGAGAGAGAGATGGGTCCTATCATAGGCAGAGAGAGAGATGGGTCTTGTCATCCCGCAGGCGCAGACTCTTTCTCTGTCTCTCTCGGCAATGGGCAGCCATACCCAGCAAGCAAGCACTAGAAGGATGCATTAACTTGATGTTGGTCTTCATGTAAGATCCAGTTGTAAGCTAGCGAAGCTGCACTCTCTCTTGTGAAACCTGTCAAAACCAGTCCGCGCCGGCGCAGACTGATTTTAGCAGGTTCCCAATGATAGATTTTTAAATATCATCAATTTCAGAAGGAGTTTGTAACATTTAATGGCCTAGTAACTTGTGTGTAGCAGAAAATAGCATGAACATAGTGAGCATTTCATTAGAATAGATTCCTAATGAGATTAACAAGAGTGCTTGGGTGGAGAGAGCAACAAAAAGCAGAACACCTAGTTAGATAGCATGAACAATACTTCAAAAGAGAGAGAAATTAAGCAATTGACAACAATTGAGGACCGGATTTGCATGGAGCCGGTCCCCCCTCCAAAAGGCTTTGTATTATGGTTTCTCCCATCAAGAGAGACATTTTACAATACAATTTCTTGTGTTCCTTCAATACTAGCTCGTGCAATGAAGATGGAAACTTCATGCACTACGCAAAACACTTATCAAACACAACATCAATTCCCTCATGGTCTCAGACCCAAGACCTCACACACCTTCGAAGATGGTGAGAGCTAGCGGTGTATGAGAGTAGATTGAGAGGAAGAAGGAGTATTCTTACGAGAAAGATGTACATCTCCTCACATAATCACTCATATTAGCATAGCTTAGCTAGTAATTAGCATGGTAGAGGAAATGAGCATGCATTGAAGCTTGGCTCTTGGTTGGATTTGCATCACAAAGCCAAGGGTTGTTGGTGTAGGCCTTCCTTCTCACAAGCTTGGAGTAGGTGATAAGCTTTCCATTAAAGCTTGAGAAGGAGAGAGAGTCTTCTTTACTTCACACATGAGAGTGTGTGATAATGCCTTGAAAAAATCACCCCCTTCTCTCTCTTGGTTGACCCCTCTTGCTATTTGCTCTTGCTAGCATCCTATTGGACCTCCCCAGGCTTAGCCAATGGTAATTAAGCAGCATAAGTGATAGCATTCTGACATGCGTCCCCCTTTCCCCTTTTGTGAGAGCTTTAGGTAATTATTTAATTCAACTACATTCTCATTGGACCCCTTTGCCTCCTAGCCAATAGGAATCAGGCAAGCCATATGGCTGTTGAATGCTCATTGGTCCCCTTGGGAGACTGTCCAATAGTCTTCTAGAGAGCTTAATTCTTATTGGTTATTTTATTAAGTGTTTTTAAATTAATTAAACTAAATTTACTCTAGCCTAATTCTCATCGGTCCACCTCCAAGGCCATCCAATAGGAATTGGGTACACCTTGTGGGCATCTGGGCTAGGGAGCTGACATGTGTCCCTCATTCCCTTTGTGTAAAGGGAGCTTGTGTGTGTGTGTGTGTGTGTGTGTGTGTGTGTGTGTGTGTGTGTGTGTGTGTGTGTGTGTGAGTTTATCTCTCATCCCCTACTTGCAAGGCTCGCCCCCTTCTATGCAGGGATTGCTAAAGACTTTTGGGACACACACAAAGCATCCAACTCCCCCAATGTTTGACCTTTGGACACAACCTTTGAATTTTTGGAACCTTAGCATTTTGGAAGACTTAATGGACTGAACCTTAGGGTCTTTTAAGCCCATTGTTGCACATAGCTCTTTTACAAATGGCCCCCTCTTTGGATCCCTATTTTCCCTCCTTTGGATCCCTACTATGGCCGGTCTGCTAGCTTAACCAATATTCTAGCTTTTTCTCCCCTGGCACTTCCCATATTAAACGATTAGTTTAACATGAGAAAATCATTTAGGTGAATTAGATATTGATTATTATGATAGAGTTCATATGGCCTTCATGATCATAGTTCAAACCAATCCACGGTGGTGCAGGCCTGTTTTGACATGGGTAGTCGCCATTGCCAGTGATGGCAGATCTGAGTGCTTGTGCGACGGGGCCAGACGTTCTTGTTGTAGATTTTTTTTAATGTTTTATATAAAATCGACAACTCGATATATTTAACAAAAGGCGCTCATACAAATATATCTGTACAGTTCAAGGCAGGGGGAGTCAAAGAGGTCGTGGTGCAGGATCAAGCAGGCAGCAACATACTCCAGATAGTAGAGAATGTTGGACTTGTGGTGAAAGAGGTCACATGTCACGTGACTGTCCAAAGGGAAAAGCAAGTAGAAAGAGAGAACAGGGCAACTATGCATCTACTAGCAGAGATGCAGATGACAGCAAAAACGAGCGCATGTTTGTTATGCAGCATGTAATGAATACAATGACTGCAGAGAATTCCACCCAAGATGATGTTTGGTATGTGGATTCAGGTGCCTCTAATCACATGACGTCTCGTGGAGAGTGGTTTAGAGATATGCGCAAACCAGATGTGTCAGGCTATGTGCAGACAGGAGATGACACAGCTCACCCCATTGCTCATGTAGGGGACATACCTCTAAATACGAAGAGTGGGAAATCAAAGTACTTAGCAGATGTACTTCATGTCCCAAACATTACAAAGAATCTTGTTTCTGTTGGACAAATGGTTGAGCAGGGTTTGCAGGTTCGCTTCAATCCAAATGGCTGTTATGTAGAAGATTTCCAGAATGGCTGTAAGCTGGTCACAGAGGGCAAATGTGTGGGCAGAATGTTTACGCTGAATGTAGACATGCCTGAGGTAAAAGCTGCATTATTTGCACAGGGCACAGGTGTTGTGGCTGATGTTGACATTTGGCACAAACGCATTGGCCATGTCAATGAGCAGAGATTTCGCAGCATGCAATCAAAACAGATTGTAAAAGGTTTGCCCAAATTCAAGGTGGATGGTATGCATAAAGGTGTGCAGCATGCCAGTTTGGAAAACAGTCAAAGGGCTCATTTCCACATGAGCGCAATGTATGTAAAAAGCCACTTGAGGTGGTGCACACAGATGTTTGGGGTCCAACCGATACTGCAAGTATGCATGGTTGTAGGTATTATGTCTCTTTCATTGATGACCATACAAGGAAAGTATGGGTCTACTTCATGCGTAACAAAAGTGAAGTGTTTGGTCACTTTCAAGACTTCAAAGTCATGATTGAGAAGGAGACAGATATGCAAATCAAGACATTGAGGTCAGATGGAGGGGGAGAGTACTTCTCCAATGATTTTTCAGATTTTCTGCGAATGCATGGTATACACAAGCAGTTTACATGCAGATATACTCCATAGCAGAATGGGGTCGCAGAAAGGAAAAACAGGCACATTGCAGAGGTTGCACGTGCATTGATGAATGAGAAGAACATGCCTCATCATTTCTGGGCTGAAGTTGTAAATACAGCTATGTACATTATGAACAGGACACCTACAGCTGCGGTGCATGATGTAACACCTAAGGAAAAGTTTACAGGTACAAAGCCTGATTTGGCACACTTGAAAGTGTTTGGCTGCATAGCTTACGTGCATGTACCAGATGAGTTGCGTAGGAAATTGGATCCTAAAGCAGAGAAATGTATTCTTGTGGGATATTCCCTTGAACAAAAGGGGTACAGGTGCTACAATCCTACTACACGAGAATTATGAGTGAGCAGAGATGTAGTCTTTGATGAGATGAGCAGCTGGTATAGTAATGCACATGGCACTATTGGGGCTGATGTAAAAGATGATGTGGTTGTACAAAATGTGAGGCCACAGTCACAGGTTTTGAGTGGACCACAAGAGTCCTCTTCTCGTGGCTCTATTGAGAAACCATGGAATGGTAGACTACGTACGCAGGTTACTCCACCAACAGGTACAGGGAATGTATCACGAAAAGGAAAGGAAAAGGTTGATGAACCTCCCTTTATGGCTGATGCATCATCAGGTTTTTCACATGTAGACATGGATTCAGATGGTTCTGAACAAATTCTTGATGAGGAATTTGGAATTCCGGCTGTCAGGACACCTGGTGTAAGGAAAGTACAAGAAGATGCTAGAGGGCAAAGGAGTGACCCAGGACCGCGCAGATCTAATAGAGTCAGAAATCTAGTTCAGAAATTGACTTATGATGGGTATCTAGCGCATCACCAAGCCTACATGGCTAAGGTGATACAGGATGTGGAGCCCACATGTTTTGAGGATGCAGTTGGAAATGTGCATTGGGATGATGCAATGAATGAAGAGATGGCTGCATTGGAAGAAAACGAAACATGGGAGTTGGTGCCATTGCCAAGTGGCAAGAAAGCTATTGGCTGTAAATGGGTGTATAAAACCAAGCATAAGGCTGATGGTAACATTGAGCGTCACAAGGCAAGGCTGGTCGCAAAGGGTTATGCACAAACGTATGGCATAGACTATGAGGAGACCTTTGCTCTAGTGGCAAAGATGACGACTGTGAGAGCTGTCATAGCAGTGGCTGCATCTAGAGGATGGATTATGCATCAAATGGATGTAAAGAATGCCTTCTTGAATGGTGAGTTGCAAGAGGAAGTGTATATGGATCAGCCACCTGGTTATGTCAATCCAGGTTACCCAGATTATGTATGCAGACTTCTCAAAGCTTTGTATGGTTTGAAGCAGGGCTCTAGAGCATGGTATGACAGGATTGCCAAGTATCTTGTCAGTATTGGTTTTAGGAGAGCTCATGCTGATCATTCACTCTATGTACGTGAGAGTGATGTGGGGATTGTGGTCATTACCATATATGTAGATGACCTTATTATTGTTGGTGACAATGCTATGGAGATTGACCATGTGAAGGGTCTGCTCAAACAGGAGTTTGAAATGAAAGATTTGGGCGAGTTGCGCTACTTTCTTGGCATTGAGGTGATCAGGACTCCACAGGGTGTATGGCTGTCACAGAGACAATATGCTTTGGACATGTTGTCAAAGTATGGTATGGCTGATTGTAAGCCGATTTCCATTCCCTTGGATGTGAATGCAAAGCTGAGTGCAGAGAAGGGTGATGTTGTTGAGGATGTCAACATGTACAGGAAGATTGTGGGTAGTCTAATCTACTTGACTATCACGAGGCCAGACTTGAGCTACACAGTAGGCTTGGAGAGTCAGTTCATGCAGCTTCCGAGGAAGCCACATTTGGATGGAGTACGACGCACACTTAGGTATGTGCAAGGTACTCTTGACTACGCATTGTTCTATGAGGCAGATGCACCATTAGCATTGTATGGGTATACAGATGCAGATTGGGCAGGTAGCATTGTTGATAGGAGATCTACGAGTGGCTTCATGTTCTCTTTTGGGAGTGCTGTTGTTACTTGGAGCAGCAAAAAGAAGCCTACGGTTGCTTTATCGAGCACAGAGGCCGAGTACAGAGGTGCAGCAGTTGCGGCGTGCGAGGTAGCTTGGCTACGCACATTACTTGAGGACTTGGGAGTGCAAGTGGACCAGCAGATTGTGATTCATTGTGACAAGCTCAGCAGCATGCAGCTGGCTAGGAACCCAGTGTTCCATGCCAGGACCAAACACATAGAGGTCCATTACCACTACGTTCGAGAGCGAGTGTTGGCGGGCGACATCGACTTGGTCTACGTCAGCACAAAGGAGCAGATAGCGGATATCTTTACCAAGGCCCTTGGAGCTGAGAAGCTTCGACGTTTCCGGACTATGCTTGGACTCTGCGACATGCAGAGCTCGAGGGGGAGTGTTGAGATGTCGAGCTCTACACCTTGAGCTGGCATCCACTACGGGTCTTGGCCGCTTACGGCATTTACTCACTGGCGCGTTAGGTGACCGACACGGAGGATCTCTGCCAGTGATTCTACAGCTGGACTACACTTATAGTGCCAGTCCAGTACGCTTCTAGCGAGTTCACACTTAGTGACCGCATGTACATATGTGCTACTTTTCAGCTTTAGCACTTAGTCATTTTGTACTCTCTTTTCTGAGAAGAAGAAGAAGCTTTCCATCTCTGTGTGCTTTGTGCTTGTCTTGTGTAGCTCTCTTGAATCCTCATTCTTTATAGTTTGAACTATTGAACCGGAGAGAGTTCACAACCATTGAGAAAATGTTGGATGAATTTGTTCAAGAATTCACCAAGAGGGGCATAAAACATAACACCCTTCCTAAGATTCAAGAATTTAAACAAGGCGAAACAGAAACATTGTGACATGCAATATTACGTTTCAAGCAATATGTTGCTAGATGTCCTACCCAAGAGTTACCCACGCCAGAACGTCAGATCCTATGCTTCATCAGAGGGCTTAGGAATGAGAATCTCCAAAAGGACCTATACATGAAAAGATACCAAACCTTGGAAGAGGTGACCAAAGCGGCAGTTGACCTAGTTGACAATTTCGAATTCTATGAAGATGGTTAGAAGAAGATGAATGATGCGAGTGAGAAAAATAAAACTGATCTTGAGGATCAAAGAGGGAATCTAGGACAAAACCAAGTAAATGTTGAGGAGCAAATCATAGAGAATGTGATGCAACACATCAACCACTCTGACAGAGTACCAGCCTATAGAATTCCTCAACGACGCAGGTACATGACATGTGGAGGGGACCATCCGACACAACCTTGTCCTGACTATAGACCTAAGACTCCACTAGGCTTTGAGCATGTTATGTCTCAACCGCCTAGATATCATCCTGTAGCAGAACAAGTGTTCTTAAGTGAAACACCCATAGCTGCTAGAAATGCATATGTGAATCATGAGCTTCAAATACAAAGATATGGGATAGATCAGGGGCCACTTCAAGGTCAATATTAAGTATTTCCACAACAACCAATACGTCCATGTGACAGATGTGGTAGTAGTGATCACTTGATTAAGGATTGTCCATACCATGATATCATGATAAATGTATATTGTAATGAGTGTGCAATCACACATATGATTTTGGATTGTCCTAAGAATCCAAGAAAGAAAGGTAAAATGCAACCACATGTTACCTTTCCTTCTACCAGCAAATCAGAGAAAGAACGAGCCGCAACAAAAGGAGAGACGACAACAACAACAGAGCAAGAAACCATTGCAAAAGAGCAGGTGCTTAAACAACTTGAAGATGAAAGTAAGCAAGTTGCTCCAGTAAACGTTGTCACAAGAGCACAAGCAAAAGTGCAAAAGCAGAAGCCTACAGATGGAGAGACTAGTAAGAGTTCCAAAAGCCGTGGAAACTCTAAACGAGCAAGAAGGACTAGAATGAAAGCGAGACTAGAAAGGGAAAAAGGGGATGAAAAGGCTGTTACAGCTGAGTTGGAAACAACTCAAGAGCAACATACACAGCAAAGGGAAGTTGAAACCCTTAAACCAGCTGAAGCACCCAAGAGTGCTAGTTTAGGAGGATCTGTCCTAGTGGACAAAGTGAATGAGCCTTTAGACACGATTTTACAAGCTTATGAGGCTAGATTGGCAAATAGACAGACCTTAGAACAAAGATGGATGACCCATCCTTATCCTGAACTAGAGAAGCAGAGGCTAGAAATGTGTAAGCAGCTCATTAAAACTTCTCAAGCATTGCTAGAACCACCTCCACTAGAATTGAAGGATAGGATAGTCACCCCAGTGCACAAAGATGAGAGCATTAAATTAGACGAATTTCCTAGAGAAGAGGTAGATCATAGGGAAGAACCACTGCCAAGGTCTCAAGACTCGAGGGTAGTCCAAAATACAACAGATGAATCAATGAGGGATTTCCCACCCTATGTTCCTATAGTTGAGGAGCAGTGGCCAGAGGAGTCATGGAAGGCTGTCCGAGATGCCCAAAAAAGAGAAGAGGATGCTAGACCAGCACCATTTCTTGAAATCACATTAGATAGACCACAAATGAGTGTTGATGCGAGGTCATATAATGGTGACGTAGGATCGGTAGCCTCCGAAGACAGTAGAACTGCATCGTTAAGAACTTTTCCACAATACATGGGAGATTTTGAGGCAATGTCTGAGATTGTGAGAGTTCCATCACAGAGGCTAGGGGGGACAAAAGAATTGGACACAAAAATTTTGACTGACTTGCTATCAACGCCAGTGAAGTGCACAATTACATTGGCAGAACTTTTGAAAATCAAGCCAAGTATGTGGACAGATATAGGAAAATGCTTGGAAAAAATTGGGATCAAAAGCCCGTTAAGGTTCCTGGAAAAAGAGCTAGATGAGATCGAGAAGCCTAGATCAAATGTAAGACCGGTACCTCTGAACAAAGTAGGAGAGTACTGTGAAGGAGAAGATGGTAATGCCACTTTGCCTGTCGAGTACAATGGGATTGAAACAAAAGCTATACTTGACAGCGGAGCAGGAATTGCCATAGCAACAAAACGAATATGGGAGAAATGGGGTAGGCCCGCCTTTAGAACAACCAAAGTAAAATTAAAGTTAGCGGATGGGCATGTGGAAAGACCCATGGGATTGCTAGAAGCTATAGTGGTGTCTTCTTGTGGTATAGAGTATGAGCATACTTTTGCCATAGTTGACTTTGGCAAGAAAAATAACTATGAAATCATCCTTGGAAGACCATTCATGAGACAACTCAAGATGGTACAAGATTGGGGTTATGATTATCTATACTTGAGACATGCTGAAACCACAACACGTGTAAATATGAGAAATCATAGTTACCAAGATGTAACTAGAACGCCCGTGGAAGATTTTGATTCTGCAACACAAAGTGGATCAACAGACCATCCATGGATGGGCAAAAAGAAATAAATCTGGATGTGCGGAGCATCGGAGTGTAGTGACTTTGGGAGAAATGAGAATTCCTTAGAGAGGGTCTTAGAAGATGATGCTTACATAAGAGAACCTTTTCCAGAAGAGGCGTTAGAACCGCTAGAGTGGACTCAGATATTGGCTACCTTGGATGTCTGTGTTAATGAGACCACACCAACAAAATTTTGCGATGAGAATGGGTATGACATAGTCCCCTACCACATGCTAAGGGTTTTGGGTGAGAGAGATGAAGAATCTGAGTATGAGTTCGAAGCAGGGTTATCAGCTATGGGGATAGCACAAAACCAGACACCTAGCCTGAATACTGGTCATATAGAAATAGGTGCTCTTTGCGATCAGTGTGCGATAACACACTTGATTACAAACTATCCAACTCGAATGCATAGTACAAAGGAGGAGCCGCAATTCAACGAAGCAAAGTTGCAAGAAGAAGGGCTAAGATCCAAAGAAGATGCTTCAGGTCCAGCGTCTACAAACGAGCAATATGAAGACTTGGAATCAATCAAAGAAGAGGTGCAGCAAGTGACAGGAAGTTCAAACACTATTGGTGACATTTCAATAGGAGCTGAAGTCGAGGAAGAAGAGCCTATGACTCTATAGGAACCAAATGCTGATTTTGTCTCTCCAAAAGACATATCAGAGGAAATGGTGGTCAAGGAGGAGCTAGAACACACAGATGAACTCACAAGTGTGAACAATGAAGAAGAAGAAGACGACAAGGAGTCGAGGCCAAAGATTTCTCAAGTCACTCAAGAGAACACAGGAAATCTAGTACCAAAGAAGATCAACTTTTTGATATGTGCACAAGACGGAGTCAAGATGAATTTTATGGCAGAAATTGATACAAATTCCACGACTAATGTCATGTCATATGGCATGTGGTTACTTCTAGGTAAGCCAAAGCTTTATGATATTCAGATAAAGGTAAATCTCTCACCTTAAGTGGATGTTATAAGTATGGGGATTGGAGAAGCTACTCTCCAACTACACTCACAGAATGTCAAAGAAAAATTCTTGGTGGTAGATTCTTGAAAAATGGGAACACACTTGATTTTTTCCAAGCCATGGGCACAAGTCTGTGAAGACGAGCCTGAATCTTCAACAATGGTCATCATGACAAGCTATCAAGTGGCAATAGAGGTCAAGCCTACAACAGTTCAAAGATTCTTGGCTATTAAAAAAGGCAAAGCTAAAGTAAGCCCACAGTCTCTAGCCCAGCCAATGCAAGTGCAAGACAAAGCCTCTACCTCAAAATCCAAACCATCAACAAAACAATGGAAACCCAAGAAAAAAGTCAATCAACCAAAGTTTCCATCGCCCAAAAGTCTCTAAAGGAAGTCAAAACAGGTCAACCAAGTGCTAGTATCCAAAGCACAGATTAAAGTTAATGATCCAATTTGGATACAATCACAAGAACAACCTCAACAAGCAAAGGTAACAGGATGGATCACATCAAGCGAGTCAATTATTGCACAAGGCTACAAGAAAGGAAATTCAGATGTTTGGGTCAACAAGCCCAAGATAACAGCCTGGCGATTTCCATCCCATGAAAACCACTCAGTCAGGAATCAACAAAGCCGTCAACGTCAATCACATAACTCAACCAGGAGAAAGGATAGATACAAAAAACAAAAGAGAAGGTCTTCCAATGGAAAAACCATACGACAAGTATGGGTAATGAAATCATAATTCTACCAGACTACCCAACAAACTCAAGTGAAGATCACCTCCAAGCAAGTCCAAAGATTCATTCCAGTCAAGTTACTCAAAGCACAAGGATTCTATGAGGGTAACTTTCAAATCTGGTTACCTAAGGTAGTAGCTTATCAAGGAATCACCTAGAAAAAGCAAAAAACATTAAAAAATGAAGAGCAGCCACCCGCTACACCCAAGAGTACTACAACCTATAGATGGATCCCTCGTCAATTACTACAAGAGCAAGGCCTTTACAAAAGTAACAGCCATATTTGGAAATTAAAGACAAGGTACCATCAAGTCAAAGAAGAAACAAGGCAAGTGGAAAAGGAGATCACACCGGGCCCAAGAACAATGTGGGTTCCAAAATCCACGATTGAGGCTCAACAACAAGAAAGATACACAACTCCTTTACAACCTCTTAGCAACAAAAAGAAAGCAACGGTAAATGCGGAGGTCACAGTTTTGAAGAACACTATCTGGAAGAAGAAGACTTCATCAACCATTGCTTCAACATCAATACCTGTCTCATCAAGCGACCACAATTTGCTACCAAGGAATGAAGAGCAGATATATGCCAATGTATTGGACAACATGGCATCTCAAACAGAAACTAACGAGAAATGCCTAAACATCAAAAGCATATGGAATTGGATTTCAGGCCATGATCAGGTAAGTCCAAGTCGCCATTAAACTTACATGGCATAAGAGTCTAGAGTCGGGCAGCTAAGCCACTAAATGAGCGAAGTGTCAGACCCAAGCTTCAAGTTAATATTTTTCTGTGGTCTATGAGTCTAGCTAATAGGTATAAGCTCAAGCTGGAGAGTTGAGCATACATAAAGACATGTCGCTCCTGCTAGAAGAGGTGAGCATAAGAGTCAAAGTCCATATAATATATAAGGTGGAGAAGGCGGAGTAGTCCAAAAAAAAAAAAAAAAACACTCACACACTTGACACAGTGAGGAAGAGTGGAGAAACCTCGACAACAAAAACCCTTCTGTGAGTAGTGAAAGCTTTTGAAGCACTCATGCTATACGTTTTTCTCGCTACACTAACTCCATGAAGAACCCATCAATACTCTTCTCTCGCACCGCATCTTGTTTAACATGCATAACTCTGTGCAAGCATATAGATGTCCCATCATTGGACATATGCATTAGGCACTCTTTTTTATTCCACCCATGCACTTACACAAACAAATGACGATGACCAAGCGGAAACAGGTTTTATGAGCCTTTGCTCAACAACAATGACTCTGACGTCAAGCTCACTAACACTTATCCATGTATATCAAGTCCATACTAGTAGCCATAGGGCCATATGTACTTTAACTCAGCATAACTCTATAACATGAGAACCTAAGTACATATAGCCTCGCATTGAATTATGACTAAATACATTTTTTCCCACTGGGTTTTTCCCTTTAGTCTTATCCGGTGTCTAAGACCTTCATTGTATATACGCTACATTTACTTTTACTCTTTTATTTTTTTATAACAACAAAAACAAGAAGAACCACGATATCCCCACACTACTAATTGCAAATTTACTGACAAGTCAAAAGGGAGAGGCCAAAAAACAGTTTGATAGAGCTTCAAGTCAACTTACAGGTACGACTTCTAGATAACAACCACAGGAAAAGCAAACTAGAGCTACAATGACAACGATCTGTTGCACCAACTAGTCGATACAACCTCATGCAATTCAAGATACAACAACTAATCGGAGGGGGAGAGTTCCAGGCTTCAGATACACTACAGGTACAACTTCAAGGTATCTTTAACATCACACAAAGCAACCAACTCCAGAAGAGGCTGCCACAACAACTTCAACCAACACCAAGACATCAAGAACTCGTCAAGGCCAGCAAAGACATAGGGTCTTGTCGGGGACGACAAGAATTTGAAGGGGGAGAGTGTTGAAAGGACGCCCTTTCAACAACGTTTCCATAAAGATTCCATTAAGATTCCTCAAAGATTCTATAAAGATTCCACATGAAGATGGTGATGAAGTAATAAAGATGAAGATGGATGCTGCAACATGAAGATACGAGTTCATGGACGTCATCGAATATCCCGTTATTATTATTTTGAGCCATTACGGCCACTTTTGTAATGTTTACGGGAACCTCATATTTTAAATTGGCACTTGTATTTTGGCCGCAGATGCTTGTATCATGAGTAAAGCCAACTCAGTTTCTTGTAATTAAGCTCTGTAGAAGCCTAGGGACAATTCAGGTCATTTGGCCGGACATTAGGTTTGAAGGCTTTGTATATAAGCTGAAACCTAAGGCTTTGTAAAGAACACATTATGTTATCTCAATTAATATACACCCGTGGATTCTGCAGCACACATTAGTGAGCTTCACACACACACACCGCCGCGCACACTAATCACATTGCAGATATGGGAGTAGGAGCGTGTTAGCATCGAGGAGCTCTCTGCGTGGACGCAAGCAATGCAAGCCGAGGACCACATCGCGAGCTCGCCTACTACGAGCTATATTTGGTCGTAAGTACCTCAAACGACATCTGTTCTAAATGATCGAGTAGTCATTAGAATCAGGGCGAGAATATCTTCGTGTTGATGTCTTTGTAGATCAGTTCCGGACACTTTCGAAATTACTGTTTTGAGTCTATCGTGCTAGCGATTAGAGGTCTTACAGTTATGGTTTTCAGGGTTTAGGTGTTTGGCCATATAGGATATGTCCTTGTGAGTCTTGCCCTCTGATTTCGAGTCATTCCGATATGATTTGAGATTGTTTCGAGCTTGTAGTGTTTTGTAGGATGCGTTGTCTGTTTCTTTGCTTTATGGTAGTGTTGTGGTAGGATTAGTGACTTTAGAGTGTTGTTCATGTCTAGCTCAGGGTTGACAACCCAGAGATTGCCTCCATGCCCTAGTCGGGTCAGCTACGTCCTCGGATTGACAGTTTGTTGGTCTGTGTTCTCGCTGCGCTCCATCGTCCGTCGCGGCGTACCCGCTAACACCTATAATGATGACTTGGATGAGTTGGATAGAATGGATGAAGGTGTAAATGTGACACCACAACAAGCAAAATTGCCCGAGGGTGTTGTAGAAAGTGAAGGAACGGATAATGATGATGAATTCATCATGATTGCTTATGCCAAACCTAGCTGTTTGCAGCTGATGAAGTAAGTGCTTTAGAGGAAACATTCAAGAGTGTGCAAGAGGCATTTATTAGGACTTACAATGGGTAGAATGTGCAAGACACCGGTGATGACAGCCCTCTCTTGGGTTTTGTAGACAAAGTGAAGCTGAAGAGGAAAGGTGGCCTAGAATAAAATTCAGAAGAGCCTGTAGAGGATGCTTGTGTTGCCCAGAATAGCACCCAGGATGATATAACCGACCTTACCAAAGGTGAAAAGAAAGCCACTTGCTCACATGCTTACAAGAATCTATGTTGAACATGTTCTCTATTGTGCCCAAATTTTGTAGTACTAGCAAGCTGCACATCTTATGGCATGTATCTATCTGAATCTTTATAATGGAGAAAATATTATAGGCATAATTATGTCTCTGTGCAATAGTTCAATAGTCTTCTATTGTCCTTTATGATGTTTTCATTCGATACCTTTATTGGCACAGGGAAAGAGAAACTAGAATTAATTGCCTTGCATGATATGAATGTTGCCATTGCATTGAAAAAGATATGATAAAGGCATCTCACCAAGGCCAGACAGATAAGAAGAGAAAAAGATGAGATTGAGAATCACCTAGACCGTTACCTTAAACAACATAGGAAATTTGATGAGTACTTGGAGTAAGTTATATTTTTTTTAGAGGTATCCGCCGTCTGACCCAATTTGGGTGCCCAAGATATTGGTTGACAAGAAGCACACTCTAATTCTTGATTTGAATGGCATGCTGGTTAAAGTTGTAGAGTCAAATCATGGTGAAGTTCCCCCTAAATATGCAAGGGAAATGATAAAGTAATTTATGCAAAATAGGTGGTATGTATTTTATCGCAAAAACAGACACCAATTTATGGATTGGTGCCTCTAGTTTTTCCATGTCACATATGGAGCACCAACATTTAGCTAAAGTAAATGCAATATTAGATACAATATTGAAACTGCAATGGGCAAGGATGGCAGGTGTTTTTGCACATGAGCATTGTGGTAAGGTGCCTTGATTGATACGTAATAAGCATGTTTTCTTCAAGAGCTTGAGTATGTTTTGGAGGGGATTAACATAGTTCGGGCCCAAAAACACTCTAATCATTAATGATAGTAAGTACAAAGTGTGCTAGAACCCTGAAGGAAGTTGGCTTATTACTCCCAAGTTAGAGGACCAGATTGTTGAACAATGGAAACAATTTTTGGTAGACACTTTGGCTCCCTGGCTATTTTTGTGATTGCAATAGGAGGATCGTGTGTCATATACAACCAACAATGGGTTTGATACTAGCCTAGATGTGTTTTCTTATGCAGTACTCATCAAGCTGGAAGCAGATATGCAAGCAAGCGATGAGGCCGAGTGGAGGGTAGACATCCATCGGAGACAAAGGGAGGCTGACGAAGAAGTTGAAAGCCATGAGAGGGATATATTAGAGAAGCAGTAGCAATTTGAAGTAGAAAGGCCAATGTAGGAACTAGAGGCCCAACAAAGCCAAGAGCACAAGCACATTGGGCACTACAAGTTCAAGCGCCCTAGGTAGCACAAGCGTTTTGAAGAGTAGGAGACTCTTTGCATACTTGTAAAATTATGTACTATGATGGAAAGTTGTAATATCATGATGAGGTTTCCTTTTCAATGTTCATATCTATTCTAACTTTCATTCCAGATGGTAATGTTTACAAATTTTGTACTATTGTAATTTTTGGGGCCATACCTTGTGCTATGTTGGCATACTTTTTTGGTCTTGTAAACATTATAAGAATGCAATGGTAGCATATTTAGTGTTGCCTTTCACACTTAGTAAGCTAGTAACCCGAAGCAATAAGCTAGTTGACTTATCCAATTTGCTGATAGTATAGATAGTTGTAAACATTGTGAATGGTACTTTGCATGCTAGCTAGCATACACAGTTATGCTAGTCAGCGGACATGCTTTTGTGTATGTTAGTCAGCATACGTGCTTATTATGTTATGTATGCTAGTTAGAAGAGTCTGTATGCTAGTTAGGAGAGTCTGCATGTTAGTTGGAGAAGGGGGTATAGTGGCTATCATACTGTGTTTAGCTAGCATACCCAATTATGTTATTTAATATACATGCTATATATGTTATGTATGCTATTTATCATAGTGGCTACTATGGTGGCCATCATACCCAGTTAACCTAGTAAATATACCCAATTATGCTAGCTAGCATACATGCTAGTTATTCTATGTATGCTTGTTAGCATAGTTTGTATGCTAGTTAGCATAGTGTGTATGCTGGATAGCATATTGTGTATGCTAGTTAGCATACCTAGTTACTAGGTGTTATAAACACCAAAACCATGTATACACAATGTTCACAAGAGACACATAACCAACTTTATGATAAAACTAAATTATTTGCAGCAAGAAGTATATTGAAAATCCAGTGATTACAACTCAAAAGCTGAAGGGCATGCTATTAGAGATTGCTTCATAGCTTTCATGGTTGATTGTGTACACATGCCTTCTCCTTGGGATGTGCTGCATAGGTATTTTCATACATTACACTAGATGTGAAAGTAGGTGGACGATGGGTTGCTTGTGGTCTATCTTGAAGGTGTATTCATCCAATTGCTTGTAACACAATCCTTGCACAACATATGAGCCTACGTCAATTACATTGATACATTCATCATGGAGAATCGATGTATCCCTTCTCCACCTTCTCCTTTGTTGTAACACACTGAACCAGGTAGAAATCCACATCATCGACGTTGGTTGAAGCATCTGAATTTATAGAAAAAGTGTCGCTAACCATAGAGCACTACTCAATAGATCATGATGACCTTCGTATGTGAAGTCATCATAGCAAACAAATTCCTATGTTGAGATTTCATCTGCTGGCTCAGAATCCGCCACAACCTCATCAGGTAACGGCATTAGAATATGATAATCTCAAGCCTACACGTAAGATTTATTGATGCAATGATTTCACCTTTCATGCATTCATGCGTCACAAAAGCATACCAATTTTCTTGTTGCAAGGGCAATTGGATCATGTAAGTTGTGACCACGAAAAGCATACAGAGAGCGAGATTTTGCCACAATGGCACAATAGGCTTGGCTCCCTTGGATTGTGAGGCTGCACTATCAGACCACACTTATTTTTGCTTAGGAGTGGCACCCTCTTGTTGTAACCAATCACAGTGTTGCATGAAGCAATGTTGCACAAACAATGTGTCATGCACCTTCTCATTTGATATGAAGAAGTGGATTGTTTTGACTACCTCCCCTGCATTGCGCTTGGGGTTTGGGGGAGGGGGGGCTCTACAATAAATAAATGCCTATAATGTGGGCTCAACAATAGGGATTATTAAATCCTATATTTTCTCACATTAACGTACAGAAATGTGTTGAAAAATGATCTTGATACAGATGGAATAGGAAAATGGTCCTCTCTATTGGTGGAAAAATCACAAATAAGGCGGGCCCGAGGCCTTGTGGTAGTACGTTATGTGTACAAAAATGGTTACCTAACTAGAGTGCCAATGCATTGACTGAATCTCATTTTTCTCCTTGAAGACATAATTTTTGGCAAAATCAACAACTGAGACAACAACATTATCCAAAAACCAAAGTAGAAAATATCTAAATTGTTGTCCTTGCCGTCAAGCTACATAGATAGAAGTGATGAAGAGCTTCTCCTTGGTCTTCAAGAGTTGCAAAAAATCCCAGCCCTGCATTTCTTTACGCAAAAGATATTATTGTTTCCATGCTTGTCTTTTGCTTCTACATATGAAAATACTCTCACAGTAATACTCTTATGTGGATTTGTTGTCTCCAAGCATCATAATTCTAACCTCTTGACTCCACATATCTTACAGTCTTCCATCAGGCATTCTCTTTTATGGAAAATTGCATCTACTGGCTTTGGACAGGCAAGCGACTCCCACATTTGTGTGACACCTTTGAACGTGTGGTTTGAAGCCAAGCCACCCTTCCTAATGTTCTTGCCTATGGCACAGATGCAGCATGAACATTTGCAACCCGCACCATGCAACCCAAGACACAAGGGCGCATTTGGTTTAGTGGGTCCTTTGAAAAAGACATCTGCACATGGTATTCACAACATCATGTGTATGTATCCTTCAGCTTCCTCCAAAAAAATGGCTTCAACATCTCAAAAATTCTCATGCCAATCTTGCATCTGGATGTTTTTCTTTGAATCTGTGAAAGAGCTCAACCTGCAATATCAAAATTTGATCAGTATGTTTACTAGGATAAATGAATCCAAACACGAATATATTGATTGTTACCTTGGACAGTTAACATGTCCATGAAAACAAATGAAGGTATTAAATAGCACATTCAACATCCTAGCATGCATGTAGCGTGGCGTGTTGACTACATATATGGTGTTTTCATTAGCATAATAGGTATGCTAGCATACTCAGTGTGCTAACAAGCATATGCAAATAGCATAGCATGTATTCTAACTTGTATACATTGTGTGCTAGCTAGCATGCAAGGTATGCTAACTAGATCCTTAGGTATGCTAACCAGCATAGCACGGGCAAGGTTCTAATCAGCATGCCCAGGATGCTTAACAAGTATACTAGCTGTGCTAGTAAGCAATGATCAGTGGGTTGTTTAGCATATGAGGTATGCAAAACTACATAGAATGTATGCTAAGAAGAATAGAAAGCATGCGGCTAGCTACCGTGGACTAGGTTCTGACCAGCATACCCTGAATGCTAACAAGAATAATAAGTGTGGTGATTAGCATACCAATTATGCAGTTGATCATACCTGGCGTGGTAAGTAGAATACTAGGTCTGCTAACAAGCATAGAATGGGATAACCAACATACACATTATGCTAGTTACCATACTACTTTACACTGGCAACAACTCCCAACTCGTACTCGTCGTATCTTGTTGACCATGCATCCAATCAATGAACTTTCAAATATTTTTGGACCCACACCATGCCCACCACCTTATGAAACCTTGTGGAGGCCCAAAAAACACCATGCGGCACGTCTTTCAATATGGTCAGGTTGGCATAGACTCAACTCCCGTCAAATTTTGCAAATAGCCATAACTTACACCTTGGAGCTCTGATTAGCTATCCAAAAAGACCGAGAAGCTCCACACCTCACGCTCTACATGTGTATCTACCAAACCCAACTCTAACCACCCGTCCCTAGCTACCGAGTCTGTTGGGGATCTGCAAACCTTTCAACTTTGAAATTTGATATATTTCACAAACAACATACTCAGCATGCTAGTTTGCATACTAGGAACTCTAACTAGCATAAACATTGTGTTGAATAGCATATGAAGCATGTTGGTGAGCATACTAGGTATGTTAAATAGCATAAATGGTGTTAAGTAGCATACATATTGTGTTAACTAGCATACTTTGTATGCTAGGTAGATTACTAAACATGCTAACTAGCATACTCATTATGCTAAAAATCATACCTAGCATAGTAGGAATGATAACTAGCATAAACCTTGTGTTAAACAACATTCTCAACATCCTAGTGAGCATACTAGGTATGCTAATTAGCATACATGATGTTAATTAACATACATATCGTGTTAAAAAACATACTCAACATGCTAGTGAGCATACTAGGTATGCTAACTAGCATAAAGGGTGTTAATTAGCATACATATTGTGTTAACCAACATACTCTATAAGATTACTAGGGTGTTAATTAGCATACATATTGTGTTAACTAGCATACTAGGTATGCTAGGCAGGTTACTAGGCATGCTAACTAGCATACCTACCATACTAGGAATGCTAACTAGCATAAACCTTGTGTTAAACATCATACACAGAATTCTAGTGATCATATTAGGTATGTTAACTAGCATAAAGGGTGTTAATTAGCATACGTATTGTTTTAACTAACATACTCTGTAAGATTACTATGCACGCTGACTAGCATACTCATTATGCTAAACAACACACCAAGCGTACTAGGAATGCTAACTAGCATAAACCTTGTGTTAAATAACATACTCATAATGCTAGTGAGCATCCTAGGTATGTTAACTAGCATAAAGGGTGTTAATTAGCATATATATTGTGCTAACCGGCATACTATGTATGCTAGGTAGATTACTAGGCATGCTAACTAGCATGCTAAACAACATAACCAACATATTAGGAATGCTAACTAACATAAAAACTATGTTAAATAGCATGCTTAACAATATACTAGGTAGGTTAACTAGCATAACATATTGTGTTAACTAGCATACTTTGTATGCTAGGTAGATTACTAGGCATGCTAACTAGCATAATCATGGCATGCTACCTATCTTACCTAGCGTGTTAATGAGCATTTTAAGTATTATGTACAATGTGGTTACTAATATCAGTCTACATATGATTATGCTACTAATCAACATATACAAGTTATTATGCATAGAGATGCAATACATAGAATGCATAAGTTATGGCATAAGGTGCAGCGGTCGACTTTTAGGACCCTAGAGAATTTTTCAATAGGCATGTTTTCCTTTGAATTCAACAACATCTACAATGTTGCATTTTTTGAAAACAACTCCTCGTTAGAACCTTGTTGCTTGATGTAGCCAGTGTGTTGCTGACATTGGAGACAATTGCACTCTGCACAACAGCCTCCTACACTAAAGACTGATCATGGATTTCCCGAACAAGCGGATGTTGAGCAACAAGATTCCATATTTCCCACTTTTCTTCTATACTAAAACCTTCAATCCTACTCCTGAAAGCTCTCGCAAGCTCGGAGGAGATTTTCTTTTTCTCCTCATCATCGACGGCATGATGTCCTCGCTTAGCTTTCATCTGTTTGCGCTCCTACTATTTACTCTCTCTTTCTCTCTTATACTTTCTAATATTTTTTGGGAGTTGTAACTCATTGCTTGTAATGGCTCCCTTCTTCTTTCTCCTGAGGACTATAAATGTGTATAATATATTACTTACTTGAAATCACTTAAATGAATAATTATCAATAATTGATACTGTAATTCCAAACATGCCAGCTCCAAACATGCAATGATGTGACCAACTAAACAAATGACTTCATATGGAGTGATTGGGATACCCACAAGATTTCCTTACCATCCTCGGGGGATCACTTAATAATTATGTGACTATCACGTGAGTGCAGCAGAAGGGATTATTAAATTTCATGTTTTCTCACATTTTCACATATAGAAGGGTGTTGTAAATTAGAATTGGGAAAAAATTTACAGATTGAATAGAAAAAGGGTGTATTTTACCTATAGAAAATTTGTAGATATTAAAAATAGTCCTTGAACGTAGGTGATATACACAATTTATACATAGTGCCCCCCCCCCCCCCCCCCCCCGAGTCATCATTATATTATAGCACACCTCCATTTCCAACATCGGAGTTAGTGGCAATAATGTTGTATGCTAGTTCTCCATATATGTTTGTCTTTGCCAGAGCGAGAGAGAGCTCAGCTTTGACAACTCAACTCCGAGGCAGGATGCCCGTCGCAAGGAACGAACGTCACACACACACACACACACACACACACACACACACACACACACACACACACACACACACACACACACACACACACACACACACACACACACACAAAGATTCTAGTACCCCACGTCGTCTTCAGTAAGGCCACACCCCAAAAGGGAGGGAATGAGTAATATTTTTTATGGACATTTTAAATTCAAACTGGACTTGCTCTTTGGTTTTCAATATATGCTAACAAGCACAACAAGCACAACTAGCATTGTGCGGGGCAACATTTTTAGTGACACGTTATAATGCTTATTTCCAATTTAGGTTCATTTAAGAAAATTTATAATATATAATTTCTTGCAAAATAAATATTGCTATGAAAACGTAATAAAAGTATGCATATAGATTTCCCAATGTGTCCATATGAGGTATTTTTATACAAATACATGAGATAAATGGACAAATTCAAAAGTGGACTTTATTTTAACGCTAGTCTTTGACCAATAAAAAATAATAATTTCAACATGCACAGTTTTTGGGATATGACATATGTTGGGAGTAGAAGCATAGAATGGTTGCTTCACAATTCCAATTTGCTTGAACACTTACTTGTCAGCCTCTCACCATCTCTCCCAAATCCCAAGTACACACACCTAGACTATGACACCATACACACATACACATATGCACACAAACATAAACTTGATAGTGAGATTTTGTAAGGGGAAGATGATGTAGACAAGATTAGAGAGTACACATCATAGCATAACATACCATGAGAGAGAGAGATAGAGAGAGAGAGAGAGAGAGAGAGGAATCTTGCAAATCAATGGCCTAAAGATTGTAGCCCCAAACTCCACGGCACCTCTTGTGGAGTTTGGTATTGAATATTTGATATTGCGTATTGGTGCCAAAAATTGGAGGCCCCTTATTTACACTTAGTTCCACTTTAGTTTATGAGTGGAGTATATTACTTATTGCATGAATCTCTTAGAGTGAATTCTCACTAATTCTTTACAAGCGAGGCACAGTGGCTTATTGAAGATATAAACTATAGCACTATGCAACTAAAAATTATCAAGAATAATTTATTGTCGACGCCTTCTCCTCAACTCCCAGAATTCCAATCTACACAGTATCAACTCACCATTTACTTAAAATAGAAAGACAACATAGTAATTAACCATTACATGTCAGCTATCCCAATTGCAGTAAACCACATACAATAGGAGGATGCCCAATCTTGTAATATCCCTCCCTCTAGGAATAACAACTATCCTCAATTGCTCAATAGAGAATCAACTAGACCATGAGTGATTAAATGTGTGACGATCTGGAAAGTTTTGGAAAAAAAAATTCACGCATCCACTTAGCACCTTCTCTAAGGTGGACTTTAAAAGTCAAAAGATAACGATTATAAGCCATGCCAGTGCGTGTAGTGGTGGTCTCATGATCATCTATCCAGTGGTCATGGATGAGTTTCTCTTCTTGATCTACAAGTGTTGGTGGCTCCTCATATATATGATGTGTAGGTAGGGGTCCTCAAAAGGATCAAAATAAATTAATGTGAAATTCATTGTGAATATGTCAATGTGAAGGTAGTAAAATGGAACATCATTTATCGCAACATAAATTTTGAATGGACCTAAAAGGGCGGTGGTAATGCGTGTGCTAGACTCCACCCAGCCATGCTATCTTATAGCCTCCCCCTAGCGTACACCCTATCCGGCCGTTCCGGTGGCCTTGCCCATAGGACCCATGTCCTTACATTACCCCCCCTTTGGAGAATCATTTTCTTCCTCACAAACAAACGTAGGAAAACGTTTCTTAAGTGCGGAGACATTCCCATGTAGAACCTTCTTCAGGTCTATCTAGCCATTTTACCAACACCTGTCGTCTGACATGATGTCTGGTGCGAAGCTCATGAGAATCCAAAATCTTTTTGGGCTCATGAGGAATGCTTGGCGGTTCGACAAGGTCAACTAACACACCTGTGTCAATGACATTATCATTCTGTCCTAGCTATTTTTGTAAACGACTAACATGAAAAACAAGATGAACTTGTGATTGCTTTGGGAGATCTAACTTATAGGCCACTTGACCTATATTTTTGAGAATGGTAAATGTTCCACAATAGCGTGATGAAAATTTAGCAACTTTTCCCGTCTTCAGACTTTCTGAATGCTCCAAAACTTTGAGGAAAACCTTGTCTCCTTCTTCAAAACTAGCAAGACAACGATGCTCATCTACGTACATCTTGTATTGATCTTCAACTTGCTTAACATTCTGTCGAGCAACTCAAAGAATGTCAAAATGGTCTTGGAGAAAATCCTTCGCTTGTTGTATCTTCTCCTTAGCCAACCCCACCGTAATGGGTGATCTAAGTTGAAATCCATATAAAAGCATAAATGGACTAAACCCTATAGTCACATGCTTTGAACTATTATAAGCAGATTTCAATATAGGTAAGTAGCCTTCCCAATTGGTTTTCTTCTTGCTAACATACGCTCATAGCATATCCTCACTTGATTAACTCTTTTGGTTGGACCATCCGTTTCTGGATGATCAACCGTACTTAGATTAAGTTTAGTTTCCAACTTTTGGAACACAACTCTTCAGAAGTGATTATCGAACTTTCGATCTCTGTCACTAATGATACTAGGTGGAAGATCCTAGAGTTTATATATATGCTCTATAAATAGCCGTGCTAATTTTGTTGTCTTAACCGTAGTCTTAGTGGGAATGAATTGACCCATCTTTGTGAGACGGTCTAAAATTACCCAAATGGCATCATGGCCATGATTTGTAGTAGGTAGTCCTACTACAAAATCCATAGAGATACTCTCCCACTTACCTTGTGGAATCTCTAAAGGATGTAAATGACCACCTACCTTGAGGCGCTCTGCCTTATCAACTTGGCAGTATTGGCAGTTTAGTACGTACCCTTGAACATCATGATGTAAGCCCGGCCAATAAAATTGCCGTCAAACTAAGGCATACGTCTTACAAATACTTGGATGACTAGCAAGCACTTGGACTATCGTGACACTCAAATAAGATTTGGCACCTAGTGTCTGAGTCCTTTGGCACACATACTCTATCTTTGTGGAGTAAGTAGCCATCATCAATGGAAAAATTCTTCCATCGCTTAAGCTTTTCCTGAGTAGGGGTGGAGCCCTATGTGTTGGAGTTTCTATATTTGCGTGCAGAGACATGTTGATCTGGTTGTTCAGAGACATGTGAGTGGGGGTCCCTTTTTAAAATTGCACTCCACTCTTTAGCATATGATTGATCTTGTGCACACTTTCCATGTAATGACTCTAAAACTCCACTCTTTATTTCCGTGAAAGCAAGTGAATTAATATGAGGCATCCGACTTAGTGCATCCGCTACTACATTATATTGCCCCTTGCGATATCATAGCTTACAATCATAATCTTGAAGGATTTTGGCCCATCTAGCTTTAAGGGCCTTCAAGTCCATTTGAGTAGTAAACCATTTGATACTCTCATGGTCAAAAACTACTTCAAACTCGGCACCATATACATAGTGTCTCCACTTTCATAAAGCGTGAATTATGGCATAGAGTTCTCTCTCATAGACATAATAATTTTGTTGAGATCTATCTAACTTTTTACTTTCAAAGGCTATAGGTCTTTCCTCCTAGAGAAGTACCGCACCAATTGATTTATCTCTAGTATCAGTCTTTACCGCAAATGGCTTAAGTAGGTCGACGATTGCTAGGATGGGAGTATTGGCTATAGCTACCTTGAGCTGTTCGAAACTTCATTTTTGGGCTTGTTCCCAGGAAAAGGTCTTACCTTTTTCTTTAAGTTGATCCGTCAAAGGACAACAATTTTGGCATAATCACACATATACTGTCTATAAAATCCAACCATGCCTAAAAATATTTGAAGCTCCTCAACCATGTTGAGATGTGGCCATCAAAGAATGGCAGCGACCTTGTTAGTGTCCATTTTGATGCCAAAATAACAGATCACATGACCGAGGTAATGTATCTCTGCTTTAAAGAAATCGCACTTGCTTTGCTTAGCATACAGCACATGAGCTCGTAGCTGTTCGAACACTAATTGTAAGTGTTCTATGTGTTCATCTTCAGTCTTACTGTAAATGAGAATGTCATCAAGGAAAACCACAACAAATTTTCCAGGATAGGGACATAAGACACTATCCATGAGTGTCATAAATGTAGCTGGAGCATTGGTTAGACCAAAATTCAAAATGCCCGAACCATGTTCTAAAGTCAATTTTGGAGATATCTTGTAGTAGGATATGCACCTAATGGTATCCTGAACGAAGATCTATCTTTGTATAGTATCTTTCCCCATGGATTTGATAAAAAAACTCATCCACTCGAGGTAGAGGATACTTGTTCTTGATGGTTATCGCATTTAATCCGCGATAATCTACGCACATGCACATAGTACCATCTTTCTTTTTTACCAATATAATTGGTGATGCCGAAGGCAAAGTGCTAGTTCTAATGAAACCACAAGCGAGGTAGCCAGTCAACTGACTCTCAACCTCCTTGGCTTCTTTAGCACTCATACGATAAGGTGGTTTACTCACCGGTTTAGTGTCTAGCAAGACATCTTTGCCATGCTTCACATCACGTGTAGGGGGTAAACCCAGTGGTAAATCACTTGAGAACACATCACTATACTCCGTGAGTAAGTGAGTTAGCTTTTGCCGTGCAAAAGGAGAAAGTAAACTAGAGTTATGTTGGGATGGAGAATCTTGTAATTCCTGTAATGTTTGTTTTACAATAGTTGCACGTTTCTCTATAGAATTAAAATTGAGAGCACTTTGCTCGTTAGATTTGTTAACACTTTCTTTATCAATAGAATTCATTGCACTTTGCATACCATTACTAGAATTCACCGCACTTTGCTCTTGAGAATTCACAAGACTTGGGGACAAGCAGTAACACAAAAAGACCTCATCTAGTAAATCTGCTTTCTGCAAAATAGAAAGCTTGGTTGTACATATAAGAGGTGCATATAGTATATTTTTCTCACCAAGCAAAATCACATGTTACCATTGGCCATAAACGATAAGGAGTTGTGTTCATAACTAGTGTGCAATGTGTTTCTTAAACCATGCAGGCACTCCCATCCTAAAACAAAACAGCAGGGTCCATGTTCATAACTTGGAAGTCAAGGGTCATCGTATGATCTTGAACAATAAGATCAACCCCTTGAACTACCGTGTCCCATACTTCTTTATCATTCCCAGACATCTGCTCCACCACATACTTGTGAGAGCAGGGAGTCTATGTAAGCTTCAATTTCTTGACTAGCTTATAGTTTAAGAAGTTATGAGTTGCACCATCATCCACTAAAATACGAACACGTTGTCTGTTAATAGTTCCATGCATGCGAATCAAACCATGGGGGCCAAAGGTGGGCTGCCACATTGAAGCACGCACACAACACTTGTGATTTTCTTCCATATGAAGAACCTCTACAACACAATATTTAGGAGATGAATCTAATGTGAGGAGTTGCACCATGTGCATGGCTTTTTCTTTGCCTTGCAAAAGAGGACAATCTTTCTTGTTATGTTGGTTCGAAAGACATCTAAAACACAAATTTTGTTTCTTTGCACGCTCAAAATCAGCAGTGCTGAGAGACCCACGTGGAGTATTTCATGATTGCTTAGGCTTCTTAGCCTCTTGTGGGCATGGAGAGGTAGATTGTCTCTTATTCCTCTTCGAACGTGTGGGAGATCTACCTCTCCATTGGCTCTTAGCCACATTGCTCTTAGGAAAAGTATTCTTAGAGTAGGGAACATTTCCTTTCCTCTCTTGGTTATGATCATATCTTTGGGCATGACTCATGGCTTCTTCCAAAGTTTTTGGATGTTGGGTCTTGACATGAAGGCGATAGTCTTTGTCAAGACCCCTATTAAAACCCCGTATCTTTTGGAATTCATCTAGACCTTCTAGTTTTAATATGATTTCCTGATACTTCGAAAGGTACTGTGAGAGAGAGAGGCTAGACATGCGGCATGCATCCCATGCTAACCAATTCTTATCTTCTTCATTGGAGTCCAAAAACTCTTTGGAGAAAGAAGCTTGAAACGCAGCCCAAGACGGAGGACGAGCATATATTGGAGATATCATCCACCACTTATAGACCTTGATTTTAAGAGATGGACTTGTTTCCATAGCCGTCTTTATATCCGCGATGTGTCTGAATCTATGAATATCACTCCATTTGTGTAAGAACATATTGACCGCATCCTTGTTGCGATCACGCTCTTCCCCGTGAAACTCAGGAATGGTAATATTCTTAAGTAATGCATGGCTACCTTCTGCATCTTCTGTATCACTTGTCTCTTGGACTCCTTGAGTCATGCGAGCTTGGTTCCCTTGAACTGTGCCACTTGTGGCTCCTTGAGTCCTCTGTGAATTCATAAATTCACAAGTAACTCCGTAAGATTGGTAACATTTTCATTGAGTACAGAGAGGTTTCTTTCAAGTATGCTTTGGAGATGTTCCAAAGTCTTGAAAGAAGCCATATCTACAAGACCATGATCTCATAGATCATCATCATCATGCATATTAGTGTCTACAGCACCCGCGGTGCCCTGAATTTGATCTACGTGCTCAAATCAAAAGTGTGTGCAGGTGGGATATTCTCATTGGCCATGATAAACACACACTAATGTAAAGAGAGAAAAAACGTCAGCTTCTACCTTGTGAAAGTGAAGTCTTTGTGTTTTGTATGCTCCGCAATTTGTGTTGCATGCGAACCTCGCCTTGCGAGAATTGTAGCGCTTCACGTGTTGTTCGTCATAAGTACACCTTTGTTGCCTCTTCAGAAAAACTTGTCATTTTTGTAAAGGCTTTTCCTCACTTTGAAGCTACCTCCTTTAGGAAAAAAGAATTTTTGGAGGAAAACTTGCCTTACTCCAAGAAGTGAAAAGGAAGGGTGAAACTACTTCCTTGAAGTTTGAAGATTTCCCTTTCCTTCTAGCTTTCCTTTCAGCACAAGTATGCTATCTTTCCTTGTTATATACAACAAGGTTCTATAGCATGATGGTAAAGTGTTGCCTCTTACCCTCATGGGGTGGATTCAACTCTCCTTCATGTAAGGGTTAAGCAAGCCTTCCTACGCGCGCAGCCAACGACGCCAGCGAAATCCTTCGGAGCCTTGGTGCCATCGAGTGGTCGGTCGAGTTTGCCTTGGGCACTCGCTGTGGATGGCGTAGGTGGGTCGTCCGCGGTTGGCTGTCGTCGTGTCTATCCGCGCGCGCTTCGCAGAGGAAACTGTGCCTGTCTTCTTTTTGTTACAGATATCTTTGGCTCCTTAGCAATAGACTTTAGGATCATTGGCTGATACCCCGATGCTATCGAGCTAGTAGATTTAGGCTCAACAAACACTTTTTCTCCTTGAATCATTAAATTATGCTCCAATTGGATCGCATTGGTGGTGACTGCTTCCCAAGTGGTGATACGTCTAATGACTATTCCATTGTAGATAGCCTCATGTCATAATCTCCTAATTAATCTATCAAGCAATTGATTATTATTGAAGCGCTCATTTGGATTACAATGAGAATTTGAATGCTTCAAGCGACAAATAAAGTCTCTCACCAACTCTCCTTCCTCTCCTTGGGCTTTCTCGAGCTGAGATGCTACACCCCAAAGTACTCCCTCTTGTATGAATAGTCTCCTAAGAGTAGGGTAAATCATTTTTTCTTCCACTCTTAGGGTTCTATACCAATCTCAAGCCTTCCTACTTAAGGTTAGGATCAAAGCATTACTCTTATGCAGGTCATTGTGCTCTCCTAGAGAATTGAATATTTGTTCAAACACTTCGATATGCTTTCTAACATCCCCGTCTTCGCTAAATTTTTGTGTGAGCTTGGCTATTTGTATTGCCTTACTTCTAGGCTCTCTATCATGCGTGTTACGCGTATTCTCGGAAATAGATCGATCAATAGCTTGAGAAAATATTGCCAAGTCACCTAAGTGAGCAGACACCGTGGGCGAAGGTGCTCTAGAGACTACATGTGGAGTTGGTCTTGGCGTGTAGGAAACCCTTGGGTTCCAAGTTTTGTATGGTGTTGTGCCATGTGGTGTTCACATGTGTGGCCCTAGGCATAGCAGACGCCGGATGTGACATGCTAATGCTAGCCGATATGGTCCATTGAAATAAGAGTTTGGGTGTTGTGGTTGTGGAGCATAGGTTGTTGAAACAATGGGAGGGGTAGGAACTATATGAGTATGAGGACCCATAGGTGTAGGAACTATATGAGTATGAGGATCCATAGGTGTATACAATTGGTACACACTTGTAGGTATTGTTGCAGGCATTGAGATACCATGTAGCGATGTGACATGCTAATGCTAGCCGATATGGTCCATTGAAATAAGAGTTTGGGTGTTGTGGTTGTGGAGCATAGGTTGTTGAAACAATGGGAGGGGTAGGAACTATATGAGTATGAGGACCCATAGGTGTATACAATTGGTACACACTTGTAGGTACTATTGTTGCAGGCATTGAGATACCATGTAGCTGTGTTTTACTAACAAATGAGGTCCATGGCGTGTTTCTTGGCATGCCCATCATTGGGGTAGGCATGGTAGCCATGGTGTCATCAAGGGAAAGATGAGCTAGACTGGGAAAGGTAAAGCTATCACTTGTGGTCTCAGATTGCACTGAGACACCTAGCAAAACAACATATGCAGGATCCATCGGACTTACCGAGGGAGTCTCTATTTCTTTAGCCTTCCCTGCATCCAAGAATATCATGAGACCCGTTGAAGGAATGTAGACCCCCTTGTTCTATCTCTCTAACTCAATAACCCTATGGATGACCTGAAAAACACTTTGTTGTTGTTGATCCTCTACACTAGTAACACCCGTTGTGGATTCTAGGACATCTAACCAACCCACGTGATAGGTGTGACCTGTGTATAGGTCGGTTAGAGTTTCCGTTTGTAGTTCATACTCCCAGTTTTTGTTTAGGAACGCTCCATCTAGGATTGAGGTGCTAGGGGTGTCCTTTGAACTAGATGCAATGTGGCTCTCTATGGGTTGACCCTTAGTGGTCGCTTATTTAGGAGCGCTCGATTGTTCGCCAAGAAAGGATATTGACATAGGGACTTTCACTTTTTACTCTCTTTATTGCTCTACCCTACGTAAGCTCTTGATTTCCTTTTTCCTAGCCGCAATGATATACCACTCAACCTCTTGCACTTTGGCAAGGCTTCTATCATCAGGTAATAAAACCTCGGAGGAAAATAGCTCTGAAGAGTCAAGGGGTGCAGTCAATGGAGTATTCACGTGCACATTCTCGAGGAGCATGGGGTCTACGTTGGTCTGAATGGCGAATTTACTTCCCCACCCCCCTCATTTACATTGTTAGCTCCATGTTTGAAGAAAGTGGCTCTACTAAAGGTTTCCTTCAAGCGGCTAAGCACGCTCGGCCCAAATCGTGGGCCCATGGCATGCATGTCTTGGTTTGAGCTATTCGGATTAGGCATTGGGTAACCCTCCATGACATTGTAGTCAAAGGAAGAGTCACTAGATGCAATATGTGGGTCTTGAGTGGTACTACCTTGGGTTCCCGTTGAGGGCCTAGAGCCTAAGGTAGAGGAATAATGAGTGCCCGCATAAATGGAGACACTCTATGTACTCGTCCTCTAGCACACGACCAGATCAAGGTGCATGTGACCTCAATACTCTAGAGGTGTTGGTGAGTGCCCGTGAAGGCCGCTCAACTAGTGTTTTAGGTGTCTACAATCCATTTTTTTTTTGTATTTTATGTATCTATTCTAAACCAAGCCACGAAATATAGCATACATAGTCAAAAAAAGAATCTTCTAAAATATGAGGAATCTCATGGCGTGCTATATATCAATAGATAGAGCTTGAAGAGGACATTCTAACTGTCAAACCTCCGCCAACTTTGGAGTTTTTTAGCAAAAAATTATCCATGCGCCCGTTTTGGTAGAGAGAGATAAAGTCAAACTCCTTAAAGGGCCCCTTTGTGAGTCCAAATTTTGCCTAATGTATTTTCTCAGTAGTGACTCCACTATCCCAAGGTCTTTACTGCCGCTTGTAATGTATTTAACACCAAGGTCAACACCAAGTGATAGGCAGTCGCGGAGCTTCCTATTCGTCCAGTATTGACTCCACTGTATGGCTTGTTGGGTTAACAACTTTGATACCAATGAAAAGCCTAGGGAGTGGAGCATGAAACTCTCCACCCGACCATGCTCTATATAGGACCTGCCTTGCTTATAATAGGCCCCCCCTGAGTGCATGTCCGTCCTGGCCCTGGGCCTACTGCCCGGTCTTACCCTAGGCATGATAGGATAGACTCCCTATCGTGTGTTTTGTTAGACTCTAGCAGTCACACTCGCAAGAGGTTTAGGAAGCTCTAGGGAGGGTATGGAGCATAGAGTCTCACTTATGCTATGCTAGAAGCTTTGCAAGACCTCACACTTTAGAGATGAGCATAGGTAAGTGTCTAGTTTGTACCATGTTGAAGGCTTGCTTCACACTTCATAAAGTAGATCTAACATTTCTAGATTGCGGTTCATAGTTTGCATGACATAGTGCTTTGCAACACAAGAACAATTCACATTCCTTATACATCTTCTATCTCAAACTACGATAAAAGAATAGAGTTGAGGTTTATCTTCTCTCTATATTTGATATTGTAGCTGAGAGTGTAGATGTTATTCATCTAGTATCTTGGATAACGAGATGAGCGTTGAGTTGAAAATTTTCTTCTCTTCGTCTCCAATCTTTGTGCGAGTTATTAGATGCATCGTATGTGTTCAATTTTGAGATCGTAGTAGCTGTTGTGTTTGACTTGAGTCCCAATGCTAGATTTATATTTTCAAAATTAGTCATTTTCTACTTGGTGTTGGAGACATGTTCTCACACTCGAACAGTGACTTGATTGATAAAGGATTAATCTATCAACTGTACTTCCACTGCAGCATCCAAATTTGTGTTATAGATAGACATTTCACACGGTTGGATTGCACACATGGTGTTCTCTTCCTCTCTCTCTCTCTTACACACTTTTTTATGATTCTATTTCTTATGAGAACAAATAACCTAATTGTATATACTACATGCTCTTTGTGTTTCACATAGTAACAACGTTTGAAGATAGTTGGTGTATCTATCTTTAGTTTTTAGCATTTATTTTGGTTTGATCGTGCTTGTCATTGACACAACTATGTATTTACAATAATGGTTGAGATAAAACAATTCATGAGCACATCGCAAGTACATAGTGGGATGTTGCGCTCATTTTTTACATTAGATGCTTGCGAATGATCCGCATCATCATATGGACCCTGCCACACCTGTAAATTTTACCCTTC
Organism: Adiantum capillus-veneris; assembly: GCF_014529385.1. NCBI lineage: Eukaryota > Viridiplantae > Streptophyta > Polypodiopsida > Polypodiales > Pteridaceae > Adiantum > Adiantum capillus-veneris. The sequence goes on from NC_140947.1 coordinate 123,014,683, forward strand.
TCATCGAAGATATTTTCCACCACTCATTTGCCCAATTATAGAAAATATATTAAACCACCTCCTTTCACACTACCCTTCTCTTGAATGTAGTTATAGAGAATGCAACTCAACAAATCTTTGGGCAGATTATTGTCTCATTCAAAATTTTGCATGATCCGACCATTTACGCACTTCTTGATGTGCGAGAGCAAATGAAACTTATGAAGTAGCTACATGCAGAGTTAAAGGCCAAGAAAAGAATTAGTCTTCTTCAAATCCCAAGTGTACAGACAATGAGCCAACATCAAGAACGTCCATCAAAGGAGAGAGGGATCCTATGGCCTTTGCAATGCCACAAGTTTCTATTTCAAAGGCAACACATCTTGACATGAGCACCCAACCTCCAATGCTACATCTTCTCCTTGAAAAAGTTATTTTTTCATTTGTGGATGTCGTAGTTGAGTGAGGGTAGGTGGGTTGTAGTGAAGCAAGTTGCAGTATGAAATCCTCACTTCCCAAAGCCGATCTATGCAGCGAAGCGTTTACTTGGTTAGCCCAAGGTCCTTTTTTCAAATAAGGCCAGGGTATTGAGCCACTTGTCTTGATCTTGACCATAGACTACATACCTTAAGACATTAACCAAAATAAAAGCATTGCCAGCTTGCTTGCTTTCAATACATATTGTCAAAAAGCAACATGCCTGATTTTTGAGTTTGTTTAAAAACAATAATAGGGCTTTGTAACCAACATTTTGCATCATCAGTCCCCTCTACAATTGACCTTCAGTATCTCGGCTCTCAACACTGCTTCTCAAGCATCTAGTAAGAGGTATTTCTCCCCCCCCCCCCCTCTCTCTCTCTCTCTCTCTCTCTCTCTCTCTTCTCAATTACAAGATGAAAATTGATATGGTTACAACAATCCATGAGAACTACAGATTGCAAGTTTTGCTTATTCATGTTGCACTTCAACGTTAAAGAAGATAACAAATTATGAGAGACTCTTCTCAATTACAAGATGAAAATTGATATGGTTACAGCAGTCCATGAGAACTACAGATTGCAAGTTTTGTTCATTCATGTTGCACTTCAGCGTTAAAGAAGATCACAAACTATGTGTGTGTGTGTGTGTGTGTGTGTGTGTGTGTGTGTGTGTGTGTGTGTGTGTGTGTGTGTGTGTGTGTGTGAGAGAGAGAGAGAGAGAGAGAGAGAGAGAGAGAGAGAGAGAGAGAGAGAGAGAGAGAGAGAGAGATGTAGAGTAAAGGCCTCGATACACGAATGTTGAAGTTGGGGCATGTCTTGCAACAACCCATCTTGCTTGCAGTTGTCTGACTCTATTCCCATCTGTACACCAACAACACAGCCCTTGCCGGAACCCGCCTACTAAACCTTCTGTCGTTGTTGGCAGTATCGCCTTCACCTCCACCTACAATAGAAACCTTTGCCAATGCCACGTGCTGTAACCCAATAACACTATTATTTGAACAAATGTTGCCATCCACCCCACAACCCCCATCTTAGCCCCTTTTGAAATTTGGCTTCTTGTGTCCCCTAAAATATCTCTATATTCACTCGTGCTGGTGCGGATGTCATACTACATTGAGTTTTGAGGGGAGGCAAGGAGCAACAATTCATCGCTTGCAACGCCCATCTCGGCTTGAAGCGTAGCTGCTTGCAATCATCCTTCTTGATTTCTTCACTGCATGTTGAGCCTACACCTCGCCCACATATGCTCCTGCCTCCAAAGGGGCCATGCCCATAGGACATTTCTTAATCCCTCCTTGATACATGTTTCCACATCTTAATTATCAACCTCCATAGGGTCCATGCCCACACGACATCTTCCACGCCGCCCTCAATAGTGTTCACCAAAACAAGTTTTAGCAACAAATAAGAAAAACAAGAGCATTGGAAATCTCCCAGTTTTTCAACGAAAATTTTAGGGCTTTTACTAGTTTTTACACTAAAATCCTCCAATTTTATCTAGTTTCTATCAAGGTGACCCTATCACCTAGCCATGAATTTTCAATTTGTGTCCTTTAAAACTACACTAAAGGTCGGTTTTTTATGAATGCTTCTCCTCAATACATGTTTCCAAAAGGGGGTCTACCCATAATATAGGCCTCTCTTTGACGCTAAGCCCTTGAGGGCCCGGTAAGAAAACTTGAGTAAAGGTCTTGGATGGATGTGATGTGATGTGTCTCAAGATAGCCTTGACCATAGAGACGAGTGACACTCACCACTCCCTAAACAAATCTTGATTTCCTCATCGAGCATACAATCATCACCTTGGATCTCATCCATACAATCATCACCTTAGATCTCAAACATAAAAAATCCTAGAGCATCAAGACCTAAAATGCTATCTCTTTTAGTAAAGAAAGCATATAGTAAAAGTTGGTAAAGCCATTAATAGAAATATGAGGGTGTACCATGCAAAGGGGGAGCTTTCCATATTTAATCTCTCTCTCTCTCTCTCTCTCTCTCTCTCTCTCTCTCTCTCTCTCTCTCTCTCTCTCTCTCTCTCTCTCTCTCTCTCTCTCTGGGGATCTAGAAGCAAGGATTGGGAGAAGAATGTGAGCTTGAAGGAATCTTGATGAAGGCAAGCTGGAAAGGGATCATCCATGGGCAAGAAGGACGGGAGGGAGAAGCTTTCATGCTCTCTCTCGATCAACAAGGATATGCAAATGAAGCAAAAGGGGAAGGAAGGTGAGAGCTCTTGCTCTTGCTCTCATTCTCAATCAAAGTGGTGCATGAACGGAGGAGATCCGCCAAGGAAAGGGGAGGGAAGTGAAGACAAAGCAAGTCAGTGAGTGGATTTGATATGTCTGTTAATGATTTGCGCAAGCTTTGATTAAAATTGTCAAGATAAGGACTGGAGGATTCTGCATTGCTCTACGCACGACAAACATGTTGCTTTCAATGGGCGGGGAATTTCTGATAAGGGGTTTGTAAAAGGGATAATCTTGGGGAGAAGACAACATAGGGATTCAAGAGAAGTACGGGGATCAAAAGGGGTTGAGATTTTGCTATCAACAGGGTGAGGTTCTTTAGCTGGGGGATTTCTGATAAGGGGTTTCAGATCGAGGTGCATACCAACATTGGCGTATGTGGTCGAATTGTAACAAAGTTGTTAGAGATCATGCATATGAAGAATTTTGTTGTTTGCGACATCAAATTATGTGTCATTTTCTTGCTCTCTCTTACTATTAACCATTAATTATGTTCTAATCCTCATTTATCTCTTGCATTTAATCTCTAGTCATCGATATTCACCTTTGCTACCGCTCACACCACTAACTGCACTCCGTTCACTCGGTGGGAGCCTACACCGACTTGCTCTCTCACAGCATAAAGCCCCGCGCTTTCCCGTTCACCCATGGAGCACCGCACACGCTGACAATGTGCCAATGAGGCCACAAGGACAACATATGTATCGCAACCCAACAAATGTGGCACCCATGCAGAGATTTCCAATGAATATAGAGTAGCCATAGCCAGTATTAGGTCAAAAACCACCACTCCAACAAATAAACAACACGAGCAATAGGTCACAAAGGCCACTTTAGCTCTACAAGAATCAGAGTCTACGGTGCAACGCCTACAAATTCAGTTTAACATTGAAAATACACAGTTAGCCTAGGCGAAAGCACGATGCCAAGAACATAATGCACTTCTTAATCAACTAAAGGATATTCCAACAGTAGTCACACTACAAAGCACATATGTTGCATATGAAACAATGGGGCAGAAGATTAAGGACTTAGAGATGGAGCTAAATCTTGAGCAGATGCAAAGAAGAGAATTGTTAATCAGCTTCATGCGAGCGAGAAGACAACTACCAAAAGCATATTTCTCATCTTAACTAAGAGTTAAGAAAGATTAAAAAATCATTCGTGGCACATCCAACCACGTCGGGGGCTGAGCAAGTCACTGTCACAATGCAAGATAAGAATACCCTTCAGTTCATGTATTTGGAAGTGCCAACCGTGGAAGAGGCCAGTCTTCTTGAGCTTGAAATTTCTCAAGCAAAAGTGGAACCTTCCACTTCTTTGAAAATCCTGACTGTTGAGGAGGAAGATGTTTTGAAAAACCAAATAGTTTAGAGAAAACAAAGACCATTTGGAAGGAGGCAATGCAATGGGAAGAACGCATTATACACTTAATCAATGTCAATCTACTCACTTCCTCCACAATCAATGAAATGTGGCATTAGAAAGCTCTCCCTTACCCTCTCATTAAATTTGAAGTCCTCCAAATCAAAGAAAGACTCCTCAAGATCTCCAAGCCAATCCATCACTACAACACCCAAAATGGCTAGAAATTTTGCTTAACCAGTGATACCGGATTAGCTGCACGGCCCTCTAGCCCGGCCGGAGAAATTAAAGTTTGCTCAGCTTTCGGAGCCAAGGCCGCAGGAATCAACCCCATTCGGGGAGCATGAGGTGAAAAACAAAAAAATAAAATAAAAATTTAATCACTGTCGCCAAACCACCACTTCCCTCCCTTGCTTGCGCATGTGCGCAATAAGCCGTCGTGCCTCCCTTTAGCACCACTCCCTCCCTCTCCTCCATTATCCCCTCTCTCCCCTCTATTATTGCCAACACACCCCTGACTCCCCCTCTACCTCTTGCCACTCTCTCTCTCTCTCTCTCTCTCTCTCTTGTTCTCTGCATAGGCCATCCCATAGGGCATTTTTTATAAAAAATTCACTCTGTCCCTCGTTCTCTGCATAAGGAAGGGCCGCCATGCATAAGGAGTATATATATATATATATATATATCTCCCTCTCTCCACTCACACCCACACACTCCCGCCACCTCAGCCTCACCCTTACCCACTCCCCCTCTCTCCTTGGCCCACTACAGCCCCTATTTCCTCTCTTGTCCATACCTTCCCTCTTTCACTCCCTTGTTGACCCTTTCTCTAACTCTCTCTCTCGTCCTCTTGTCGACAGCTCACACGGGTGCAGCATTATTGCTCTCTCTCTCTCTCTCTCTCTCTCTCTCTCTCTCTCTCTCTCTCTCTCTCTCTCTCTCTCTCTCTCTCTCTCTCTCTCTCTCTCTCTCTCTCTCTCTCTCTCGTCATTTACCCACACATAACCCCCCCCCCCCCTCTTTTTCCCTCTCTTGTTCTCATGCATGACAAGCTGCTCGGCTTCTCCCTCCCGTCCACTTTCTGTGCCCTCCTTTCCTGATCGAGAAACAACCCAGTGGGCTTGGCCATCTCACCCATCTCCCCCTCCCCCCCCCCCCCCACTTTCTCCCTCTGTCGTTCTCATGCATGACAAGCTACTCGGCTTCTCCCTCCCATTGACTTTCCTTGCCCTTGTTTCCTGATCTCGCAATAGCCTAGTGGGCTTGACATATCACCCATTTCCCTCACACACACACACACACATCCCCCCACCCCCCCCAACCTCCTCACTCTCGCTCCTTGCTCCGTTCCGGTGTAAGCCCGCCATGTAGTTGCACAATAGAAGCCCGCCATGCTGTTGCGCAATAGTAGCTCTCTCTCTCTCATGATTCACACACACATCCCCTACCTCGCCACACACACACACACACACACACACACACAGTCCCCGACACCTCTCACCCCCTCAGCTTCTCGCCATCATCCTCTCTCTCTCATGGCTCACGCTCTCTCTCACTCATGCTATCTGTGAGTCCGATGTAGCAGCATGTAAATTATTAAAAAATATAATATATATATTTTCCCTCTCTCTCGTTCCCATGCACACACACTATCCTTATTACCACACACACCCACACACAACCATATACATGCACATACGCACTCATGAGCACATGCACATGCATCCAAACACACAGTGCACGCATATACGCACACACAAAAAAGTAAAAAGCAAAGGAAACGAGCACCACGCCATTGACATCGGCAAAGAAGAAACACTAAAAGCACAAGAAGGTGACACTAACTTAAATAGTGACGCTGAAGTCATGCCCTAACCGGCATCTCGGCATCATGCAAAAAGAACACCATTTTTGGCAGCACTAACCTCACATCGGCCACTCGAACCATCAACAAAACCCCTTGTAAATTCCACGACCCCCCACTCTTCTCTAATAACCTAGCCAATAGCTAGTGGATTGTAAAAAAATCCCCACCCCACTCTTACTTGCCTTGTCTCTATCTCCACCTTCTCTCCCTTTCTATCTCTCTCAATAGAGAGGCATCTAGACTCACTACAGTGACCAATGGATATCTGCAAGAACCATTAGGTAAAAACCACCTCTTAAACCTATATAAAGAGGCCTTCGCTAAGCAGAAAGGGAGAGACACAAGTAGAGAACACACTAGAGGCACCACCCAAGCTCCATGCACTCTACATTCCATGCACAACTAAGCACATAATGCACCTCCCAAGGTAGGGAGCTCATGGTATCATGCTTTGTTGCAAGCATGGGAATTTTAACATTGGCCACATCACCACCACCACCAATCTCCACCCACACCATGGTTGAATTACTAGCTATGACCACCCATCCACATAAGGCACTCACTATCACCCCGTAGGGCAACATGAGCACGCTAGGATTGAATGCACCGACACCATGCTACCCTTGGCCACTCTCGATGATGGTGATTGATGTTGTCGGTGGCTGCATCCTCTTGATGTTTCCCTCACCTAACCTCTCTCTAGCTCCAAAGTTTGCCATGTACCATATGGTGCTCGCATTTCATCATGGATCCCGAGTGCTCAAAGCAAGGTTTGATAACAGTCAAGACCACTGTTTGTAAGTATCATCATCATCAATAAAAGTGTGCAATGCTATCGTGATCTTTGAGTCCATTCTCTTTTCTCCTTAGCTTTGTTTTCCCCACATTTGCGAGATGTTTCATCTCTTGTATATCACTCTACTTGTGCTTCATCACGTGTGGCATCACCAGTCAATCAATATGCTCCATTTCGACCTTGTCACATACCTCTCTCGTACACACACTCCTGACGGTTGATTAGGAATTTTCTATATTTGGACATTTTGCTACATTATCATTTCATGTTGGCTACCTAGATGGCATCTCACTTTGCTATCCTAGGTCATCTTCCTAGCCTCACTTCTGCCCCGGGGAGGTCACCTAATAAAAATGTAACCTATCACATGAGTTCAACAGAACGGTATTTAAAGTTCTTGAGACTTACAGAAATATATATACAGAAGGGCATTATTTTTTCAAATTTGAAAAAAAATTAAAAATTTTAAAAGAAAAGGGTACATTATATTCCTAACAAAATTCACAGATAAGGGGTTTTACAAACATGTCTTGAACACACGTGATATGGTAATTTTACACATAGTGAACCCCCCGAGACTTATGCTAGGTGGTGCCCCTCTATAGGTGTAGGCTAATTCCTACCTTCAGATGATGCTTGGGATGTTCATGCTATATGTGGTGTAGAGGCCACCCCATATGGCAAGTCATTTCTGGTCATCATTTTCTTGGCGCCCCACCGAGAATTATTTCATGAATCCCTCTAGTTTACAAGACTGAAAACCCTAATCTTTTGTGGATGGATGAATGATTACCAGGGCTAAGTGGACAACAAAAGAAGAAGAGCTCCGAGCACAACTATACAAACTTCGCATCTCCATCGAGGCTCAAGTGTCAGGTGTAATGGTGATATATTTGCAGTGGGAAAGACAACTAGAATATCAGACCCAGTGGATATACATAGGCTGGGTGCCAAGGACAAGAAGGAGAAAGTCGAGACCATGTCTGCAACCTACAACCAACTCGCAACAACAAGATGGAGGGAGCTCTACACAATAGAGAGTCAACACTATTCTACTTCAAGAATCGGGTAGCTCAAGTCACCGAGGTAATTATCACAATCAGTTTCCAAGTTACACTGATGCTGCAGCACATATAACGGAAGCACATGCTCACGCTCTCACTAGAGAGACTAGGGATCTACTAAGCCTATTTTAGGAAAGGACACCACCCTCTCCCACAAGTTTGGATAGTGACTAAGAACCTCTAAGCTTCACATGAATCAGTACAACCTACCTCAAGGCAGATCACACATTCCGATACGAGTACGTTCAATCAAGGTAATACTGGATTGGAAGGCTCACTGCCAGCACGTCATCAATGCCATGCAGGGTGTGGAGCACTTCTCTAAGGTTCTGGCGTCAGATCATCCATTTGTCCTACCTTTGGTACAAGGCAATGTACCGTTTGAAATTTTGATTTATGTTCTAGTATAAAAAGGGTATACACGCCTCCTTGTAAAGAAAAAAAAAACTTTTGATTGCAAGCTAAGCAGTGTTGTCTTTCTAGCTCTCTCTCTCAATAGTCATGGCAAGTGTAGCATTTCCAACATTTAGAGGAAAGAATGGGGAGGATTTGGTAACAGATTTCTTAGACGACTTTGAAGTAGCATGTGTAGTAAGCAACAAAGATACAAATGAATCTCGGGTTAGAATCTTTAAGCATCTCATGAAGTTAGAAGCTAGGTCGTGGTACAAGGCACTTCCACAAGCAACTAAGGATGATTGGGAGCCCTTAAAAACTGCTTTTAAGAGGCGCTTTGGGGGAGGTACCACTTCAGAGAAGCTGTGGGACAAGCTGAGAGACTTGAAGCATGAGGGTATTTTAGAGTATCCCACCTATGAGTCCAAGTTTGTGGATTTATGGGAACAGTGGATTGAGTCATTGGCAAGAGGGGAAGTTGCACCCGATTTCCTCAAAAAGGACCGGTTCACGCATGGCTTGTGGCTGCTGGTCAAAAAGAAGGTGAAGGGTAGATTCCTAGCTACGTATGAGTTAGCCGTGGAGATTTCTTGCCTTAAAGACAAGAAGTTGCGAATGAAAGCCAAAGACACAGAGTCAACAGAAGCAGGAACATCGTGTCGACCAACAACCACGACAACCACCATTCCTCCACCACCACCGGCTCCTGGGGTAAGAAATGACCAACAAGATATGTTGGCCCACATTACTGGACCAACTGCAGAATTTGTATGTCCACTTGATACAACAAGGAAGGAATCAGTAGAGAGATCATGACACAGGGAGAGCACGATAAAAAAACATGGAGTATCACTGCTACAATTGCGGAGAAGATGGTCACGATATGTACCACTGTCCCAAACTGTGACAAAACTATAATAAGGGGAGGTAGGAGAAACCAATTGTCACCTCCTAGTGAGAGGACACCTCCACCCTGAGCACCAATCCCACCAACACAAATTCTACATCCACCCCAGGCACCACCACAAGCACCCATTCCACCTCTTTGTTAGCAACAAGCTAACACATATACCATTTTTCGAAGTTCTCATTGTAAAACACTTATTATTTTGATAAATCAGGAATATTGTAACTTCTATTTTCTCGAATAAACTTTGTAATTAATGAGCCGGAGCTACAAGCTTCCAGATTGTATCAACCTGTCATTAATCAACTTTGGTAGAACTCCCAAATTATTAGTTTTGACCACCAAAAACCTTGGCTAAGGTATAAAAGCCAATTTTTGTAAGTTATTATGAAGTTTTGGATAATGAAATACACAGCAAGAGCTAATGGTGCTCACTCCTCTCCTTCTTTTTCTTCCTACTCCCTCCGCGGTTGTCACATTGCAGTCGCGTTTGTTGCATTGCAACCGCAGGTAAGAGCTTTACTCATTGACGTAAGCACTTCACAATATTTCGTAGCTTTTGGTGTCACCGACCCGTAGCCTAATTTCATCATAACTAGGAATTTACACTTTCAAATCAAAAACTAAGCATAGATGGGGTATTGGAGCATCATTGCTAACCATTTAGATGCATTTTGGGTCAAAAACGACTAAGTCAAAAATTGACTGCTGTAAATAATCACGATTTTGAAACTTGACCTAAAGTTGGGTTTGAAACCATAAGCAGGTGTGCTTAGGTCTTTTAAACATGTCCTAGAAGTTTCGTTATGTTTGGATGTCATTTGATACTGTAATGGATGTGATTTGTTTGCCGATGAGCGATTGGCTTTTGGTGATTTCAGTCACTTGAGTGTAGCTTGAGTTAGATGCGAGTTTTTAGTTGTTTTCCAAGATATTGACAACCTCTTGTAGCCTCTATGCACTAGTCGAATCAGCTTTGTCCCATGGATTGACAATTTAATCGTGGTTCTCACTAATACTGCAATAAGATAGGATGGTGAGGTTAGACATGCGTCCCACATTTGGCGCCGCTGTCGGGGATCAAAGAGACCTAAACTAGGAAAAAATACGAGCGTCTTGCTGAAGTTATCCTTTAACTTCCTCTAGGATCACTTAGAGTTCAAAACTTTCTTTTAGAAACCGTATAGCTCAAGATTGTTGTCTTTTGCTATGTAGAGGTAGCTTGGAAGTAATCGTACTTGCTAAGTGCCTTTATGATTGTAGGATTGTAGAAATAGATTAGGATTTTCAGGATGATTGGTAGACAAGACAATTCTTAAGATCAATACTCAGAAAACCATAAAAGAGAAGAAAACGAGTGTTTGTGGACACTTTCTACAACCCCATTGCATGAGAATCTAAGAGTAGAGTAAGTAGGATCCGAGGTGGATTTCAGAACATTGCTCTCTCTGAAAGAATCATTGTGAGTTGTTATTGGAAGTTGCAGAATATCAGGTCTACGGCTAGAAATAGCACGAAAAGACTCCAAACCACCCAATCCCCAACTGGAGAGTAAGCTTAAAATTTGTCTGAACCAGTTGGTAAGCTCAAGAACACTTCGAGGTAAAAATTTCAAGAGTTGGCCAAAACTCAGATTGAGTTACGTTTTTTTGACATTTTAGGCCAAATTAAGTATTGACTTGATTCATAGGCTTAAAATAGCTCATAAAAAGACTGTCCATTGGTTAATTTCAAGCCTGAAGTTAATAATCGTGATTATTAATTTTTCGCTCAGATTTGACCAAGGTTCATACCATTGACTCATTGCATGTGTACAAACAACTTTTGTGAAGGCACAAAAGATTTGAATCACCAAACTGGCAAAAAACTAGGTAAAAACTAAAGTTTGTACTGAATTTCTGAATCTTGAGTGTAGATTGGGGAAAAATTTGTCCAAACTTGTTGAAATTTGATTCATAGGCTTATATTGATGTGATAAACATGTGTACATGCTCAGTTGACCAAAAAGGATGCAAAAAGTTTTCAGTTGTGAATAATCGTGATTATTTACATCTCCCTCATTTTTCAACTTTTTTTACCAAGTCATCATACCATCAGTTTTACCATGCTGTAATGAGCCCACAAACCAAATTTGGTAAGATTTGGATCACTGGATTAAAAATTGTGACCAAATTTGCAAAGTTAGTCTACGGAAAGAAAATTGATGATCATTTGACCAAAAATTGTCCAAACTTGATGAAACTTGTCTAGGGACCTTAACTTGAGGTGCTTAACAAATCTGTGTCAAAGTTGGGACAAAAACTTTAGCTGGAGTAAATAATCGTGATTATTTACACCTGCTTCAAAACTTGAAAATTTTGCAAATTTGAGTATACCACAAGGTCAAGCATATCAAGTAGACACCACAAATCAATTTTGGTGAAATTTGGATCACAAAAGTGAGACCTAAGCCAGATTCTTGAAATTAGAGTCTGTAGACAAAAATAAGTCAATAAACTTGATCAGATTTTGTCCAGACTTGTACAAGGACTTTAACATGTTGTATACTTGCCAAACCAAGCCAAAAAGTGCAAAAAAACTAGCAAAAGTAAATAATCACGATTATTTATTACTGCTACCCAGGGACATCTGTTTTGACTTTTGAACTTGTAAAGTGTTAGGCCAACATAATACAAGGCCACTGGGCAATTTCGGGTTCAATCAGATCCAAATTTGTACATGTTCACTCAGTTTTCAGGTTGTAGATTAATCCTTTGATTTTTGATAAAATCAAATCTGAAAGTCAATTGCTGACTCCCATAGCTCGATTTGAAGTGATACACATAGACCAATCACGATAGTTAGCGAAAACTCTACTGTCTTTATAGAAGAATAGCTAACTTGATCAAATTTGTACAGGAATCAGGTTGCAGACGAGGAATCGGTAACTCAGCAGAGATTAGAATCAAGTAAAGTGGAAATTAACAACAAGTCAATCCAAAGATAAGTACTCGAACAGGGCTTCATAAGTCTATATGAACTTTAGATCTGGTTGTGTACTAGGAAATCAGGGCATACTTGGAGAAACCTCCAATAGAGTATCCACCGAAGACAGCGTGAATCAAGGAAATTCCTTGCACACAATCCTTGAAGAAGTCTCAGACACTTTTTCAGATTCAACATCTGAAATGTCTTCTTACTCAACTCACTCAGAAACCGGAACGCAATGCGCTATAAGCATATACTCTCTTTTTATAAGACTAACCGCCATGGAGTTACCTGGATCCTAATGAGGAGTATGCTATTTGCATTGATGACCATGGTATTGAGTTCGAAGAAGAGATTTTGCCCTACCCTCTGATTAAAGTTGAGTTGCTACAGGTAAAAGAAAGACTTTACACAGACATGCAAGTCAAGGGCGCAGATAAAGACCACCCGAAGTGGAGGTTGAGCTAGCTGAACAAAAATCCAAGATACTTGATTCTCTTTACGAGAGCACCTGCGGCCATGCAAAAATATCTGACTTTTTGTCATGCACCAAGAGTAAGGACCTAGATAGCATATGAGGAACTACCAAAGAAGCGGCGAACTTGGCTGAATTGCCCCTGATTGCCTGCTCCAGAAAGGGGACTAGCGAGACTGAAGAATACATGGTGAAAACCCTAAAGGGTGCCATGTCATTCTTTAAAAGTCTACTAGATTTGTCATGTGCTATGCTATATAAGATCTGTCGAATGGTGCTCACATGTATCAAAGTATTCAATGAGCCAGAGCAAGCAGGCGCCCTTGGATGTCATTCCTCAAGGGTAATAAAGGTTTTTGCTATGATCTCAATGGCCAACCTTTTGAAGAAGTCCTCTATGGCTTCTACACCAGATGCATGTTTCTACCTTCACACAATATGTTGGCGTTTGAGGAAAAGTTCTACACGGGATTCTTCACTTCGCGAATGAAGATATTTGCACCAGTGATCAACAACCTCACATCAAGGTTTGTAAGCTACTCAACAGTGGAGCTAAAAAACAAAGTAACTATGCAGTTTTTGCAAGTGCCAGATGAAGAAAAGAACATAAGATACCAAAATACACTAAGTGTGCTTAAAGACCACCTTGCCAGTCTCGCCAGCCCAAAAAATTCTTCAGCCCATAAAGTTGTGTCAAAGGACGACACAGGCGAGGAGGGGGGGAATGTTAGCAGCAAGCTAACACGGATTCCATTTTTCGGAGTTCTCATTGTAACTCCTATTTTCTCGGATAGACTCTGTGATTAATGAGCCGGGGCTACAAGATTCTAGATTGTATCAACCTGTCATTACCCATCTTTGGTAGAACTCCCGGATTAGTAGTTTTGACCACCAAAAACCTTGGCTAAGGTATAAAATCCAATTTTTGTAAGTTATTATGAAGTTTTGAATAATGAAATACACAACGTGAGCTAACGGTGCTCACTCCTCTCCTTCTCGAGCTTCCTACTCCCTCCTCGGTTGTCACATTGCAGTTGCGTTTGTTGCATTGCAACAGCAGATAAGAACTTTATGCGTTGACATAAGCACTTCACAATATTTCGTACCTTTTGGCATCGCAGACCCGCGGCCTAATTTCATCACGACTAGTAATTTACACTTTCAAATTAAAAACCTAAGCATAGACGGGGTATTGGGGCATCATTGCTAAGAATTTAGATGCATTCTAGGTCAAAACGACTAGGTCAAAAATCCACTGCTATTAATAATTGCGATTTTGGAACTTGAACTAATGTGGGGTTTGAGACCATAAGCATGTGTGCTTAGGTCTTATAAACATGTCCTAGAATTTTATTCGATGCTGTAACGGATGTGATTTGTTTGCCGATCAATGATTGGCTTTTGGTGATTTCAGTCACTTGAGTGTAGCTTGAGTTAGATGCGAGTTGCTAGTTGTTTTCCAAGAGATTGACAACCTCTTCTAGCCTCTATGCACTATTCAAATTAGATTCGTCCCATGGATTGACAATTTAATCGTGGTTCTCGCTAATACTGCAATAAGATAGGATGGTGAGGTTAGACATGCATCCCACACTCTTCCACCCGCACCACCACCTGATCGCCCTGTAAACATCATAAGGTTAGAGGAGAAAGGAAAGGCCGTAGTAGTGGATCCACCCAAAGTAAAGGAGAGAGATAAGGGTAAGGAGAAGGTAATCTTTGAAGAACCATTTGAAGCCATGACTATAGAGAGAGCTAGGAGGGAGAAAACTACACAATCTCATGATGAGAGAAGCATGAAAAGAGAGACTAGCAAGAGGCCATCAAGGCCACGATGGAAAATAGACATCACCAACTTTTAGTTATGGGAGAGTTCTAGGCCTTATGATCTAGCATTGGATTTGTCACAGCAAAGACCAAAGATTACATGGCCACAGCTACTACATCTCGCACCAAAGGTAAGGCGGCAATGGTCCAAAATGGTAAGTACAAGGCGCTCCAAAGCAAAGGTATCCAGAACAATTTTGGGTTGTAACATGGATGACATCCTTCCAATCGTCGACGTCAACATAAAGGGTAAGAGGGTTGGAAACACCTACAATGATGGTGGTGCACAAATTTGTGTGATGAGTGAAGCTATGATGCTTCGGCTAGGGCTCGAGGTGACATGCCTTCTCCATGCAAGGCAAAGATGGAAAACAATGCAAAAGTAAAATGTGCAGGTGTAGTAAGTGCTGCAAAGATAAAAGCCTTCAACACTGAGGTAGAAGTAGATGTTTTTGTGATGACAACTAAGGGGGAGGTCTATCCATTGATCTTGGGAAGGCCATGGTTTATGGCCATGAAGGAAAAGCAGGATTGGGGCATTGACCTTCTATGCATGGCTGGTAAGAAAGGGCAAACAATCTACTATGACATGAAGACCGGCAAGCAAAAGCAAATGGACCTAGAGACATCAGCAGATGAAACCACTAGTGAGTCTTCCACTTCTGAGGAGGAGGCCACTTACACCGATGAAAGTGAAAATTCCATCGATGTGATGGGTATCATCATGAAGGATGTACAAAGGGTTAGCACAACTAGTGACCTGTCACCAGAAGGGCAAAACAACGAAGAGGAAAGTAAATCACCTGGCCTAGGAGAAAGTAGGTTGAAGAGCATGTTTTCCATGGAGTTAACAATTGAAGAGAGGGATAAATTTTTGCAAATGTTGATGGGATTTCCTGACCTTTTCATTGACAATTATGAAAGAATCACAGGTATTACAGTAGTGGATCATCATATTAAGCTGAAGGAAGGGGTGAAACCAGTTGTGAAAAAGCTACGATGGTTGGGGGTCATACAAGAAAAGGCACTCCTTGCCAAGGTAAGGAATTTACTAAAAGCAGGGTTCATCTATCCTGTGGAAAACTCAGAATAGGTGTCAACCGTAGTAGTGAAGCATAAGAAGAATGGTAAGTGGAGGGTCTGCGTCGACTACAAACCACTAAGTGCAGCCACAAAGAGAGACCACTTCCCTCTCCCTTTCTTGGATGAAATTCTGACTCAAGTTACTGGTTTTGAATGCTACACCGTGTGTGATGGTTATTCCTGGTATTTTCAAATACACATAGCTTTTGAAGATCAGCTAAAAACCACTTTCATTATGCCATGGGATTGTTTTGCATACAGAGTTATGCCATTTGGTCTCACAAATGCACCTGCCACATTCCAAAGATATGTCACATATGTCTTTCAACCGTTCTTTGGAACATCTATTAGAGTGTTCATTGTTTTTTTTTTTTTTATATAGCCCTCGCATTTTACACTTAGAAAAGGTAACTGAGGGTTTGGCAGGTCTGCAAAGCCTGGGTGCGCAATTAAATGTAGACAAGTGCCACATTGGGGAAAGTAGAGTCATTCTTTTAAGCCATGAAATTTCAGCAAAAGGTATCAATGCTGATCCAAGTAAGGTGTCCACACTCATAGTCCTACCTTCACCAACAACCGCAAGTTAACTAGTCTCTTTTCTACAAAAGGTGAGATACTTGAGTAGATTCATACATCTACTATCACAACTTGTTCTACCACTACAACAGCTCACTCAACGATCAACTTTCACCTAGGACGAGGAGATTGAACATCACTACAACAAGGTAAAGGAGGTCTTACCCACCCTACCAACTATCTCACCGCCTAAGTGGGACAAAAAATTCTATGTCACCTCAAGCGTGGGTGATGACTCCTTAGGGGTTGTGCTACTCCAGAAGGATGCAACGACATCTTTCATGACACCAATCTACTTCTCCAGTCGAATGATGATAGCGGAAGAGAAAGGTTTCACCCATGTGGAGCACCTAGTCCTAGCTCTTAGATTTGCAACCACAAAATTTCATTCATATTTGCTGCCTAGGCAATTTGTGATCTTAACCATGGATGAGATGTTTCCCTATGTTGTATAACACATGGATGTTTCTGCTAGGATTACTAAATGGCTAGTTCGTCTGCAATACTTCGACTACATGGTACATGTGGAAAGCACAACAAGGGCAAGATTGGGGGGACTCACGACCTACCAAAACTTTGAGAAGAAGATAAAGCAATCTAAAGGGGAAGGAGTTCAACCAATTTCAGAGACACCGGTGGTAGAAAGAGCACACTCTCTCTACTTTGATGAAGCCTACAAGTGAGTATCTGACAAAGCAGCTACTACAGGCATAGTGGTCTTTCATGACAAAGGTATCAAGGTATTTTCGCTTGGCCATTTGTTAGAATCACATTCTAACAATGAAGCTGAGTATGAAGCACTGACCAAGGGGTTGCAGTGGTGCGTCTCACAAGGGGTAAATCTCCTTAATGTATTTGGGGATGCTCTACTTTTGGTAAGGCAAGTAAATGGAGTATGGACATGTAAGAATCCTAGCTTGAGGGCCCACTTAAGCTGTGTAAAAACTTTGTTGGGTACGTTTGAAGCAGTTCAACTACACCACATCCCAAGGGCTCAAAACCATGAAGCCAATGCATTAGCAAGAAAAAGACTACATGAAGTGGTGGTTGGGGCTATAAAGCTAAAACTTCCCCTATTTCAAGGTAGTGACACCTTACCCAACATCATGTATTTCTTGGAAATAGAGGAATGTCCACCAGATTTACAAAAGGGCAAAAGCAATGGCTTACCAGGAAGGCCGCAAGGTATCGCCTTACCAAGGGCCATTTGTATTGTAAAATTAGGGACCAAATACTCAGAAAGGTCCCTCTTTCTAATGAAATTACAGGGATAATTGCCAGTTGTCATGATGGTGTTTGTGGTGGCCATTTTTTCCTAGATATAACAAGCAGGAAAATCTTGCAGGCTAGTTTTGTATGGCCTACCCTCAATCGTGATGTACACCACTGGTGTAAGACATGTAAGTTGTGTCAAAAGTCCGGCACCAGGTCACTCATGCCTGAACCACAGACATCCTTTCATATGGGCCATTTGAAAAATGAGGTATAGATGCCATAGGAGCATTTCCTAGGAGCCAACTCAGGTAAGTTCTACATCATCATGGGAGTCGTCTATATGACTAGATGGGCAGAAGTCACAGCCACAACTAGGATCACAGCTGTGGAGGTAGCTAAGTTTTTCTATGAGCGCATATGTTGCAGGTTTGGCACACCATTAGAAATCATCTCTGATAGAGGGCCAGGTTTTAGAGCAGACTTGGTAGGAGAGTTAATGCAAAAACTAGGCATTACAAGGAGGCACTCCTCACCATATTACCCTCAATGTAATGGCCTAGTTGAAAAAGTGAATGGAATGGTTTGTACAATTATCACCAAGCAGGTTAACAATCATCCTGGAAATTGGGATAAGTATCTAATCCCAGCTTTGTGAGCCTACCAAACCTCATTCCGCACATCTTTGGGGTTCACCCCATATCATTTGGTATTTGGCAAGGAAGCAATCTTATCTCTTGAGGTGCAACTAGAAAGTCTCAGAGTAATGGCAAGCCATTTTCAACGACCCAACATGCATTTAAGAGATCACATCCTTGACTTGGAAGGACAGAGAAGAAGCAATCAACTATTATGCAACACAGGCAAAACACAGACGACTTAGTTTTAATCAGTGTCTTTGGTGCAAAGATTTAATGAAGGGCATGTTGGTGCTCCGCTATGACAATTGCTTCGACACGTGCAAAGATAAGAAACTCCTACTCCGATGTAAAGGCCCTTTCATCATTAGAAAGAAATATGCCAATGGGAGCTACCAGCTCATGGAAGTTGATGGTAAGTTCCATAAGACCAGAGTCAATGGCTGGCAGCTTACACCTTATTTTCTATGATTTGATCAAACTCCACCTTTCGCGTTCCTAAAGAGGATACACCATCAATCTCCACCTCCGATGAATGATTAAACAAATGAGTTAGAGGCATAAATGCCCTAACCTTAGGGGGAGGGCTAATGATACCAGGTTAGCCGCACCGACTAGAGAAATTAAAGTTTTCTCGGCTTTTGAAGCCGAGGACGCAGGAATCAATCCCATTCAAAAAGCATGAGGTAAAAAACAACAAAAAATAATAATATTTTTATTTATCATTGTTGCCAAACCACCACTTCGCTCCCTTGCTCGTGCATGTGCGCAATAAACCGCCGCACCTCCCTTTAGCACCACTCCCTCCCTCTCCTCCATTATCCCCTCTCTCCCCACTGTTATGGCCAACACATCCCTCATTCCCACTCTACCTCTTGCCACTCTCTCTCTCTCTCTCTCTCTCTCTCTCTCTCTCTCTCTCTCTCTCTCTCTCTCTCTCTCTCTCTTGTTCTTTAGATAAGGAGGGGCCGCCATGCATAAGGAGTATTCCTCTCTCTCTCTCTCTCCCCCTCTCTCCACTCACATCCACACACTCCCGCCACCTCAGCCTCTCTCTTACCCACTCCCCCTCTCTCCTTGGCTCGCTACGGCCCCTATTTCCTTCTTGTCCATACCCTCCCTCTTTCGCTCCTCATTGACCCTTTTTCTAACTCTGTCTCATCCTCTTGTCGACAGCCCATATGGGTGCAACATCATTGCTCTCTCTCTCTCTCTCTCTCTCTCTCTCTCTCTCTCTCTCTTTACCCACACACACCCACCCCCCCCCCCCCCCCCCACTTTCTCCCTCTCTTGTTCTCATGCATGACGAGCTGCTCAACTTCTCCCTCCTGTTGACTTTCCCTGCCCTCCTTTCCTGATCCGGCAAACAGCCCAGTGGGCTCGGCATCTCACCCATCTCCCCCTCACACCCCCCCCCCCACTTTCTCTCTCTCTCATTCTCATGCATGACGAGTTGATCAACTTCTCCCTCCCATTGACTTTCCTCGCCCTCCTTTCCTGATGTGGCAACAGCCTAATGGGCTCGGCATCTCACCCATCTCCCCTCACACACACACAGACACACACTCACCCCCCCCCCCCTCCACTTTCTCCCTCTCTCGTTCTCATGCATGGCGAGTTGCTTGGCTTCTCCCTCCCGTTGACTTTCCCTACCCTCCTTTCCTAACCCGACAACAGCCTAGTGGACTCGACATCTCACCCATCTCCCCCTCACACAAACACACACACACACCCCCCCCCCCCCCCTCCTCACTCTCGCTCCCTCCCCATCATCTCACTCTTGCCCTCGTTCCGGTGTAAGCCCGCCATGCAGTTGCGCATTAGTAGCTCTCTCTCTCTCTCTCTCTCTCTCTCTCTCTCTCATGATTCACACACACACCCCCTACCTTGCCACACAAACACACACACACTCCCCAATCCCTCTCACCCCCCTCAGCTTATCGCCATCATCCTCTCTCTCTCTCCTTGCTCACGCTCTCTCTCAATCATGCTATCTGTGAAGCCGGGGTAGCAGCATGTAAATTATTAAAAAATATAATAAATATATTTTCCGTCTCTCTCATTTTCACACACACACACACACACACACACACACTATCCTTATTACCACACACACCCATACACAACCATATACATGCACGTACACACTCACGAGCACATGCACATGCATCCAAACACAAACTGCATGCATATATGCACACACAAAAAGGTAAAAAGCAAACGAAATGAGCACCACGCCATCGACATCGGCGAAGAAGAAACAATAAAAGCACAAGAAGGCAACACAGACTTAAGAAGTGATGCCGAAGGCATACCCCAGCCGGCCCCGAAACGAACAAACGCGTAGCATCTCAGCATCACGCAACAAAAACACCAATTTAGGCAGCATTAACCTCACACCGGCCACCCGAACCATCAACAAAACCCCTTGTAAATGCCTCGACTCACCACTCTTTTCTAATAACCTAGCCAATGGCTAGTGGATTGTAAAAAACTCTCCACTCCACTCTTACTTGCCTTCTCTCTATCTCTCTCACTAGAGAGGCATCTAGACTCACTACAGTGACCAGTGGATATCTGCAAGAACCATTAGGTAAAGACCACCTCTCAAACCCTTGTAAATGCCTCGACTCACCACTCTTTTCTAATAACCTAGCCAATGGCTAGTGGATTGTAAAAAACTCTCCACCCCACTCTTACTTGCCTTCTCTCTATCTCTCTCACTAGAGAGGCATCTAGACTCACTACAGTGACCAGTGGATATCTGCAAGAACCATTAGGTAAAGACCACCTTCATTCTATCTCTCTCACTAGAGAGGCATCTAGACTCACTACAGTGACCAGTGGATATCTGCAAGAACCATTAGGTAAAGACCACCTCTCAAACCTATATAAAGAGGCCTCTGCTAAGCACCAAATGGAGAGACACAAGTAGAGAACACACTAGAGGCACCACCGAAGCTCCATGCACTCTACATTCCATGCACAACTAAGCACATAATGCACCTCCCAAGCTAGGGAGCTCATCGTATCATGTTTTGTTGCAAGCATGGGTATTTTAGCATTGGTCACATCACCACCACCACCAATCTCCACCCACACCATGGTTGAATTACTAGTCAGGACCATACCATGCACATAAGGCACTCACTATCACCCCGTAGGGCAACATTAGCATGCTAGGATTGAATGCGCCGATACCATGCTACCCGGGGCCACTCTCGCTGCTGGTGATTGATGTCGTCGGTGGCTACATTGTATTGATGTTTCTCTCAACTAACCTCCCACTAGCGTGCTAACCTCCCTCTAACTCCAAATTTTTCCATGTACCATATGGCGCTCGCATTCCATCATGCATCCCAAGTGCCAAGAGCAAGGTTTGGTAACAGTCAAGACCACTTTTTGTAAGTATCATCATCATCAATAAAAGTGTGCAATGTTGTCCTGATCTTTGAGTCCATTCTCTTTTCTCCTTAGCTTTGTTTTCCCTAAATTTGTGGGATGTTTCATCTCTTGTATATCACTGTGCTTGTGCTTCATCACGTGTGCCATCACCAGTCAGTCAATATGCTCCATTCTGACCTTGTCACATACCTCTCTCGTATACACACTCTTGACGGTTGATTAGGCATTTTCTATATCTGGACGTTTGCTACATCATCATTTCATGTTGGCTACCTAGATGACATCTCACTTTTCCCATTCTTTTTCGGCACAATAACTATTGTAGAAACCCATTCTAAGTGCTCAATAGGGTATATGAATCCGCATTTCACAATCTTTTCAATCTCTTCTTGAACAATGTTTGCATACTTAGTATTCATTGGGTAAGGTTGTTGCTGAACTTGTTTAGCCATGCTATCACGAGGATTGTGTGTGGCACCATGGAAGATGGAACACCTTTTATATCATGATATGTCCAAGCAAATATATCCCTGAATTCCTTGAGAAGTTCTTTAAGTATATACTCCTCAGTCTCTGTCAGATCTTGGGCAATGAAAACAGGTTTGGACTCTTCACCTGGGTCTGCTAACTCTATTTCCTTAATTATTGTTAGGAAATAAGACGTAGCTAAATAGATAATTGAGTAGATTACTTAATGGAGAGAGACAGATTTATATACACGAGATTATAGAGTAGAGAGAGAGAGAGAGAGTACACACGATATACGTGGTTCACCCAATGTGGGATACGTCCACGGGAAAGCAGCCACTCAATGGCTTTAGTACTTCCAAACAAGAAGTAGTTTACAAAGGGATTATACCCTTAATGGAGCTCTCGCCTTGCTTCACTCTCACCACCTCACACTCACCTTGTTGCATCAACTTCACACTATGAAATGTGTGTAGAAATGTCCTCCTTTTATAGGCCAAAAGGGCTGCCCTCTCTTATGCGATACAGCCATGTGTAGCCGCCCTTGTGCGAATAAGTCCAAATCGGACCCTCCAATCCGCCCATGTGTGGCCGCCCTTGAGAAGACAAGTCCGCTTTTGAATTCGGCCACCGGCCAGCGGCCATTGACTTTCGACCACCAGCCACCAGCCATTGACTTCCGACCACGGGCCATCGGCCATTGACTACTGGCCACCGGCCAACCGACCGGTTGTTTTTCGACCATTTTTCGGCTGCCGTCCGGCCATAATATTCCGGCGAAAAAGAATATTCCGGCGAAAAAATTCTTGTCCGTGAAAATTTTGGTTTCCGGTGAGTGATTTTCCTTCACGCACGATGGATTCTCCTCATAATGGGGGCCTTACAAATGTGCGCTTTTACCATAGAAAATTACAAGGGTAAATCAGGCTCCATACTTAACAATCTCCCACTTGGAGATTGATCTCCAAACCAAACCTGTGACTGCTTTCCATTCTGGCTTCTTATCCTTGAATGCCGATTGAAGATGAGCAAAAGCTCAACTTCTCCTTGTTGACCACCTTTGTAAACATGTCTGCAGGATTTTCACTTGTATGCACCTTTCCTAGCTTTAGTTGTCCCTCTTCCAAAAGAGTGCGTATGAAGTGATATCTCACCTCGATGTGCTTTGTCCTTGAATGAAAGGCTGAGTTCTTCGCAAGATGGATAGCGCTTTGGCTATCACTGTTCAAGACACAATTGTCTTGTTTGAATCCAAGCTCTTCTAAGAATCTGTGAAGCCACAGAATTTCTTTGCTTGCCTCCGTCATTGCTACATACTCTGCTTCCGTGGTAGAAAGTGAAACCACTTTCTGCAGCTTTGAAGCCCAGCTTATTGTTGTGCCTCCAACCGTGAACACATAACCAGTAGTGCTCCTTCGAGTATCTTTGTCACCTGCCATATCTGCATCAGCATACCCTTCTAGAAAAATATCAGTTCCTCCAAAATACAAAGCATTTTTTGTTGTCCCTTTTAGATACCTAAGTATCCACTTCACAGCTTGCCAATGCTCTTTACCTGGGTTGTCCATGAACCTACTCACAACTCCCACTGCATGTGCAATTTCTAGCCTTGTCTAGACCATAGCATACATTAGAGAACCTACCGCTGCATCATATGGAACTTTAGACATATAGGCTATCTCCTCTTGTGTCTTTGGACACATATCCTTCGTTAGTTTAAAATGACCAGCCAAAGGTGTAGAAACTGGTTTTGCATTTTGCATTGCAAAGCTTTCTAGTACCTTCTTGATGTAATCTTCTTGAGATAGCTTTATTGTCTTCTTCGTCCTGTCCCTTGATATTTTCATACCAAGTATCCTCTTTGCAGCACCTAAATCTTTCATTGAAAAAGATTTGGACAGCTCCTCTTTTAGGTCTTTGATGTCCTGCATGTTAGCACTTGCAATCAACATGTCATCAACATACAACATTAGGATGATGAATTTCCCATCTCCCAAATTCTCCGTGTAGACGCAGTGATCCGAGTTGCATCTTGTGAATCCACGATCCAACATCCATCGCCGAGATAGAATTACTTACAGCCATCGCAAGGCTGTCCCAACTATCCGGTAGAGATGATAGTATAAGGAGAGCTCGCACTTCGTCATCGAAATTGATTTTCACTGATCGAAGTTGACTTATGTTTGTGTTAAAGTCATTTAGGTGTTCTGCAACTGAACCATTCTCTGCCATCTTTAGATTGAACAAGCACTTCATAAGAAATACCTTATTGGATGCCGATGGTTTCTCGTAGAAGTCGTCAAGTGACTTCATCAAGTCCTCCGTGGTCTTCATCTCCGAAATATTGAAGGCCACCGTTGACGCCAAGCTTAACCGGATTTCTCCCAGTGCCTTTCGATCAAGGACAATCCATGCTTCATCTGCCATTGTTGCGGGCTTCTTCGCAAGACCGCCTAGTGGCAAATAGAGGTCCTTCTGGTAGAGATAGTCTTCAATCTGCATCTTCCAATGTTGGTAATTTTTTCCGTTGAACTTCTCAATCTTGAGCTTCCCTTCCTCTGCCATAACTCCCACTCAATTCAAGGAATCCTTTCCTTGAGATAATTTAGCTATGAGAAAACCTTGCTCTGATACCAGTTGTTAGGAAATAAGACGTAGCTAAATAGATAATTGAGTAGATTACTTAATGGAGAGAGACAGATTTATATACACGAGATTATAGAGTAGAGAGAGAGAGAGAGAGTACACACGATATACGTGGTTCACCCAATGTGGGATACGTCCACGGGAAAGCAGCCACTCAATGGCTTTAGTACTTCAAAACAAGAAGTAGTTTACAAAGGGATTATACCCTTAATGGAGCTCCCGCCTTGCTTCACTCTCACCACCTCACACTCACCTTGTTGCATCAACTTCACACTATGAAATGTGTGTAGAAATGGCCTCCTTTTATAGGCCAAAAGGGCTGCCCTCTCTTATGAGATACAACCATGTGTAGCCGCCCTTGTGCGAATAAGTCCAAATCGGACCCTCCAATCCGCCCATGTGTGGCCGCCCTTGAGAAGACAAGTCCGCTTTTGAATTCGGCCACCGGCCAGCGGCCATTGACTTCCGACCACCGTCCATCGGCCATTGACTACCGGCCACCAGCCATTGACTTCCGACCACCGGCCACCGGCCAACCGACCGGTTGTTTTCCGACCACTTTCCGGTTGTCGTTCGACCATAATATTCCGGCGAAAAAGAATATTCCGGCGAAAAAATTCTTGTCCGTGAAAATTTTGGTTTCCGATGAGTGATTTTCCTTCACGCACGATGGCTTCTTCTCATAATGGGGGCCTTACAAATGTGCGCTTTTACCACAGAAAATTACAAGGGTAAATCAGGCTCCATTGCTTCCATTGGTAGGTTTTCTTTGAGCCTTTGTATACACAACCTTACGTTCCTCTGTGGTATAGGATTTGAAATGATTAGGTGTAGGGTGTAAGTCTGTTGGGTCTTCTTGTTCTGTGGACTGTGATTTCACTTTTGCTTCCTTTTGTTGTTGAGCTAACTCTAGATTTTGTCGTCTCCTTACGGTACGGCTCAGCTTTAGCTTCACTGTAGCCTCTAGTTGTGCAATGGAAATGCGTTGTGGACTACACCATATAACGCTTTGAAGGTATTCACCCTAGTTATCTACCAGCTTCCGATGAGCATCACATGCCCCTATATAATTAAGCCATTCCATGGTAGATTTCTTTTTTTTTATTCTAGCACACACATTTTCTCGATATCGCCGCCTCTTATATCTATTACTCTTCTTGTCTAGTTTTTTATTACGAAGGACCTCTAGTGAAGAGTCACTAGATGAATCGCTACTTGTGTCTTCTTCTCTCCTAGATAGATTGTCATCTAGGGTACCACTGGGCCCTGAATGGTTTGTCCCCACATTTGCATTAAGATTTAACTTAGATTCTTTGTCCTAAGAGTCAATTTCAATTGATGATTCTAAATCCAAATCGTGTGGGCTAAAGTCTTTGTGAGACGCTACTGGTTCCAATGTCAATAAAGCGTTCATCTTGTAGGTCATCAGAATCTATATGCATCGCTTCTATCATATTTAAGGGTACAAGTGGTGGCATTTCATTTCCCTCAGGTGTTACCCAGGTCGTTCCCCTATTTCCCCAAGTGTCTATGGCTACTGCTAGGTGGACCCAATCCACATTGTCAGACTCAGTCATCCCATGTAGAACATCCATATAAGGAGAATCTTTCCCAGCATCAATGTCCATTTTACATGTGTAACAATATTGCAATGGGGCCAAGTGAACTATGGTGTCATATCTATGATCAATTATAAACATGTTTCCTAGAGGATGTGCTTGACCAATTACAAGATCCACTCAAATGACAAAATCTTGGAACTGCAAGTAGACATAGTTTTTAGACCAGTCATGCGCCATTTTTGCCTTCCTCATGAAAGGATGTCCTAAGATCATCTCAGATGTCATAGTGTGCATGGAGAAATCCATAACAATGAAGGTATTTCTTATTTAGGGTCCAAAGACCTTGATCTTGAGATCTTCTAGCATCCCAATAGGTTTAACAATAGACCCATTGGCCATCTTTACTACTATGGTTGTGGTCCCAAGGTGAGGTCTTCACATAGTTTCCCAGCAATTTTTAGTCACAATGCTAACCCCAATGCCACCATCAAGGATTCACTTCACAATTAATCCCTTGGTAGTGATTGATATGGTCGCATTGAATTCATCACCCTCAAAGTATTGTCCCAAGTTGTTAATAGGTATTTCTACAACAGAGTTCTCATCTAGGTTGGGTTGTGGATCTAAGTGTTCCTCCTCCATTGGCATCTCCCTAGCTCCATCCATCTGTGCAAGTTGTGGTAGCCCAACCTTCAGTTCTCCATTGAGGAAAGCTCAAAGAGCTAAGAATAGCTCGGAGTCTCCATATAGTTTGGGCATGATGGTGGTTCTAACTTCTGAAGCCATGAAATCCATCAATTTGGCAATATTTAACGACATCTTTTGGGCTTCAGTCCCTTGACATGGGAAATATGGGATCTCCAAATTCTTCGATAGATGTAGGTAGTCCCTCTGTAAACATTCTTTCCAACAAGAAGTGAGTATGCCCACTTTCCCATGACTTTAAGTCACTTTCTTCTTGGATGACACTAGGTATGGCTAGGGGTCTATGGAATTTGTGAGGTCGTTGTTGCGTCGGGAACACTGTGTCTGTAATCTGGATCTTCCTAGGTGCTGGCTCTAGATCCCTTTGGGTCTCTTATACCAAAATTCTTAATTTCTTGACTAGCTTGACCTCCTCTGTATGGTTTGGGTAAGTTCCTATCTTCTTTTTGGGTCCAAGCCATTGTGGCTCATGATGATCTTCCTTGTTGGTTTCTTTCCTAGTGGTCGTTTTGGTCTCCATGGTTTCACCTGAATCAAAATTCTCTTCAGCGTCTTTCATATATACGGGGTCATCACCAGCCCCTATGTTGGTCTTTGAACAGGGGTCAGACTTCACTGCTTTTTGCGATATCTTCCTGCGTGTCTTCTTCTTCTTCTGAGAATGGGTAGTTGATGCCGTGTCTCTTTCTTTAAGATTTTTTTTTTTTGGAGCATCGATCATATGCATATATTTACTGGTACCATAGTGTACTTTGTGATGGATCCTTGGTAACCTCAATCAAGTTTAATGGCATAATCTTTGGCACATTCGGATTATTTATATTTACTGGTACCACAGTGTACTTTGTGATGGATCCTTGGTAACCTCAATCAAGTTTAATGGCATAATCTTCGGTGCATTCGGATTATTTGGACATTGGGCAATCAAATGATCTACTCCACATCAATCACACATGAGTATCGGCATTGTAGACATGCTCGCTTGATTGGTTTGTATTAGTGTAGCATTCTTTCGTAGCCTAATAGGACACTCGGCTACACGATGTGGACCTCCATACTCATAGCTTTAAAGAGATGGTCTCTTGGCAGTGTAATTGATATTTTGGCCTCTTGCAGCAAGAGAAGCTACTTGATAGACATGTTTGACTTGTCCCCAATAGTCCTCCATGTAATATTGTGGACTTTCTTCAAGTGCATCAATTTCATAGGAAATAATAGGGTCTATGTCTTCCTCATGGACGTCCAAACAAGCAATAGATGACTCACAACCCACTTGATTCATAGAAGTGATTCTCGGAGGTGGTGGTTGCGGTCCTGGAACTAGAGGTGGTAAGGGTGTTTTTTGAAGAACATTTTGGGCCCTAGGGACCATGTGTTGTGACCATTGTTCAAGAGGTGGGGCTGGCATCAATGCAGGCACTCAAGGTGTGTCTGTCCATGCTAAGGTTGGTCTATTGGCCATCGCGTGCTTAAACAGTATACAATCCTTAGCTTGATGACCATACCTCCCACACAAATTGCAATTCCCATTGAATTTTAGTCTAAAAGTAGGGAATTCATTGGTACTATGCGGACCATATCATACTTAGCACCATTGTTGCGCCCTTCTTGGATACATATGATTGTTTGGCGGAGCACAATTGTCTCTAAGCCTCTCTTGAATGGACTTGGTGAGATGTGCTAAATTCATCTCAGATATCTTTGGCTCCTTAGTAATAGGCTTTAGGGTCATTGGATGATGCCCCGATGCTTGCGAGCTAGTAGATTTAGGCTCAATAGACACTCTCTCTCCTTGAATCATCAAATTATCCTCCAATTGGATCGCAATTGGTAGTGACTCCTTCCCAAGTAGTGGTGATACCTGTAATGACTAGGCCATTGTAGATATCCTCATGTCGTAATCCCCTAATGAATCTATCAAGCAATTGATTATTATTGAAGTGCTCATTTGGATTACAACGAGAATTTAAATGCTTCAAGCAACTAATAAATTCTCTCACCGACTCTCCTTCCTCTCGTCGTTGGGCTTTCTGGAGCTGTGATGCTACACACCAAAGTACTCCCTCTTGTATGTATTCTTTCAAGAATAGTCTCCTAAGAATAGGGTAAATCATTTTTCTTCCACTCTTAGGGTTCTATACCAATCCCCAGCCTTCCCACTTAAGGTTAGGCTTCTAGCATTTCTCTTATGCAGGTCATTGTGTTCTCCTAGAGAATCACATATTTGTTCAAACACTTCGATATGCTTTCTCACATCCCCGTCTCCACTAAATTCTTGTGTGAGGTTGGCTATTTGTACTAACTTACTTCTAGGCTCTCTATCACGCGTGTTACAGATATTTTCAGCAAGATCGATCGATAGCTTGAGAAAATGTTGCCAAGTCACCTAAGTGAGCAGGCACCATTGGCGAAAGCGCTCCAGAGACTAAATGTGGAGTAGATATTGGCATTGGGCTTCGTTCATAGGAAGCTCTTGGGTTCCGATTTTGGTACAGTGTTGTGCCATGTGGAAGTCCAAAGCTCACATGTGTGGCCCTATGCATAACAGAGGTCAGATGTGACATGCTAATGCTAGACGGTATGGTCCCATTGAAATAAGAGTTTGGGTGTTGTGGTTGTGGAGCATAGGTTGTTGAAACAATGGGAGGGGTAGGAACTATATGAGTATGAGGACCCATAGGTGTATAAGATTGGTACACACTTGTAGGTACTGTTGTAGGCATTGAGCTACCATGTAGCAGTGCTTTACTAACAAATGAGGTCCATGGCGTGTTTCTTGGCATGCCCATCATTGGGGTAGGCATGGTAGCCATGGTGTCATCAAGGGAAAGATGAGCTAGACTTGGAAAGGTAAAGCTATCAATTCTGGGATCAGATTGCACTGAGACCCCTGGCAAAACAACATATGGAGGATCCATCGGACTTACTGAGGGAGTCTCCATTTGCGATAAGGTTGGTTGTCTAGCCTTCCTTGCATCCAAGAATATCGTGAGACCCGTTGAAGGCATGTAAATCCCCTTATTCTGTTTCTCTAGCTCAATAGCCTTATGGATGACCTCACAAACTCTTTGTTGTTGATCGTCTACATTAGTAGCACCCGTTGTGGGTTGTAGGACATCTAACCAGCCCACGTGATACGTGTGACCTATGTATAGGTCGGTTAGAGTTTTTGTTTGTAGTTCATACTCCCAGTTTTTGTTTAGGAACACTGCATCTAGGATTGAGGTGCTAGGGGTGTCCTTTGAACTGGTTGCTAATTTAGGAGCACTCGATTGCTTGATCCTTCGTGGTGGCTAATTTAGGAGCACTCCATTGCTTGCCTCTGGCAAGGATATTGACATAGGGACTTTTGCTTTTAATTCTCTTTGGTGCTCCACCCTACGTAAGCTCTCGATTTCCTTTTCCCTATCCACAATGATATATCGCTCAACCTCTTGCACTTTGGCAAGGCTTCTACCATCATGTAATATAACCTTGGAGGGGAATAGCTTAGAAGAGTCAGGTGGTGTAGTGAATGGAGTATTCACGTGTACACCTCGAGGAGCATGGGGTCTACGTTGGTCATGAATGGTGAATTTGCTTCCCCACCCCCCTCATTTACATCGTTAGCCCCATGTTCGGAGCGAATGGCTCTACTAAAGGTTTATTTTAAGAGGCTAAGCATACTCAGCCCAGACTGTGGGCCCATGGCATGCATGTCTTGGCTTGAGCTATCAAATTAGGCATTGGGTAACCCTCCATGACGTTGTAGTCAGAGGAAGAGTCACTAATGCAATATGTGGGTCTTGAGTAGTACTGCCTTGGGTTCTTGTTGAGGGCCTAGAGCCTAAGGTAGAGGAATAATGAGTGCCCTCATAAATGGAGACACTCTTGATGTGCTCGTCCTCTAGCACACAACTAGAGCATAAGTGCATGTGACCTCAACGCTCTAGAGGTGTCGGTGAGTGCCCGTGAAGGCCGCTCACCTAGTTTTTTAGGTGTTTATAACCCTTTTTTTTTTCTCTTTTTTAAACCGAGCCATGGAATATGATGTGAGATAGATCAAAACAAGCATCTTGGCTAGAGGGACGTGCCATGCTTTACAGCCCCCGATTCGGTTACGTATAGCCCTTGGAATCCTAAAACTAGTCTTTTCCTAGGTGGGGAGAGGGCTAGAATTAGTAAGTCCAAAGGGTGAGTGAGTGTGAAAGGGATGGTGGAGGACTTGAGGAACCTGTGCCACATGCCCTCCCTTCACTCGAGATCCTAGTCTTTATATATAAGGTAGTGTGAGTAGAATCTCATAAGACTGAGGACGGAGGCATGTGCTTGGACTTGGGCTTGGGCTTGGGCTTGGGAAATGATCCCGATCCTTCCTTTTAGAATAATATTTTTTTTAACTTTTATTTTCAAATTTATTTTTAGTCCAAAGTATCCCGAGCGTTTTTTTTTATAACATAAAAAAACTTTTGGGAGGATAATGTGGCCGGGTGGGCACCGAGCTACCACACTTACACAACACCTCCTACAAACTCTGTCTAGCCTCTTTTCAACTAACATAGCTAATTAATGTTAACTACCTCTGCTAACCCTCTGTCAAACACAGTACTCTGCACACTCATAGACAGTCAACACAACATAGCAAAACACAAAAACAGATGGAAGAAAGGCTTGTCGAGGTAGCACTGAGTGCTCCTTGAGCTGAGTGCAAAGCTTTCCCCGGCAGCAGCGCCAAAAATGTACGCTTTTCCGTACATGTCGAATGCTAGGAACTTGCCTGTGCACCATGTGCAAGCCTCGAAAGGCTCCAAACACACAACTAGAGAGTCCTAGCAAGCTCAAAGAAACAATGGTGTGTCACCGCTCAATGCTTCTGTCGTGAAGGATTCTGTGCTACAAAAAGGAAGGAGCCACCGCCAATGCCGTGCTCAACCACCTCACCACCGTTGATGCCGTTGCAATGCTCAATCACTCTCTGTCTCTCTCTCTCTCTCTCTCTCTCTCTCTCTCTCTCTCTCTCAAGAATACACACACACACACACACACACTTGTGAGCACAGGAAGGAGAAGGAGACAGAGATGGAGCAAGAGCACTTCTTAGCTTACACCTCTCAGAATAAAGAATTTAGGTCAAAATAGACCTTTTATAAGAGTTTAACCCATTCACACATGGGCGCTCATAGTGGCTAGTCAAAGTAAAAATAGTATCAAATGAGATATCTGGCACGCCTCTCATCGGTGATCACCCAAACACCTATAGGACCGACAAACCCTGTCTTTGACTCAAAACAATGTGATATCCATGGATGTTTACTGGGCCGACGCCCATTTTCCGCGGACAGCACCAAGCAATGGGGAGCATTGGACAGTCACCAAGCCTCCTATTTTCTCGGTGTTGACTCCCCTATCGCATGTAATGAAGTTAACACCAAGGTCAACACCAAGCGATAGGGAGCATCAGGCAGTCACCAAGCCTCTTATTCACTCGCTGCTGACTCCATTGCATGACTTGTAATCACATCACCAAAAGGGTTTCCATCGTCGGTTACACCAAGGTCAACACCAAGCAATAGGGAGCCTTTGGGCAGTCCCCAAGCTTCCTATGCACCTAGTAGTGACTCCACTATCCCAAGTTTTTTATGTCTCTTGTAATGGCTTTAACACCAAGCGATAGGGAGTGATGGGCAGTCGTCGAGCTTCCTATTCGCCCAATATGACTCCACTGTATGGCTTGTTGGTTAACAACTTTGATACCAATTAAAAGCCTCAAGAGTGGAGCATGAAACTCTCCACCCAACCATGCTCTATAGAGGACCTTCCTTGCTTATAATAGGTCCCCCTTGACATTTGTCCATCTTGGCCCTTGGCCTACCTGGTCTTACCCTAGGCCTGATAGGATAGACTCCCTATCTTGTGTTGTGTTAGACTCTAGCAGTCACACTGCAAGAGGTTTAGGAACCTCTAGGGAGGGATTGGAGCATAGAGTCTCACTCGTGCTGTATTAGAAGATTTGCAAGACCTCACACTTTAGTGATGGGCAAAGTTAAGTGTCTAGTTTGTATACCATGTTGGTTGCTTCACACTTCATAAAGTAGATCTAACATTTCTAAATTATGGTTCATAGTTTGCACGACATAGTGCTTTGCAACACAAGAACAATTCACATTCGTTATACATCTTCTATCTCAAACTAGGATAAAAGAGTAGAGTTGAGGTTTATCTTCTCTCTATGTTTGATATTGTAGTTGAGGGTGTATATGTTATTCATCTAGTATCTTAGATAACGAGATGAGCGTTGAGCTGAAAATTTTCTTCTCTTTGTCTCCAATCTTTGTGCGAGTTATTAGATGCATCGTCCGTGTTCAGTTCTGAGATCGTCATAGCTGTTGTGTTTGACTTGGGTCCCAATGCTAGATTTATATTTTCAAAATTAGTCATTTGCTACTTTGTGTTGGAGACATGTTCTCACACTCAAACAATGACTTGATTGGTAGACGATTAATCTATCAACACTTCCATTACATCATCCAAATTTGTGTTAGAGACAGACGTTTCACATGGTTGAATTGCACACATGCTATTCTCTTTTTCTCTTTCTATCTATGTTTCTTTCTTCCTCTCTCTCTCACACACTCTTTAATGATTCTATTTCTTATGAAAACAAATAACCTGATTGTATATACTACATGCTCTCTGTGTCACACATAGTAATGACGTTTAAAGATAGTTGGTGTATATATCTTTAGTTTTTAGCATTTATTTTGGTTTGATCGTGCTTGTCATTGACACAACTATGTATTTACAAGAATGGTTGAGATATCAAAATTTCATGAGCGCATTGCAAGTACATAGTGGGATGTTGCTTTTGTTTTCTACATCAGATGCTTGAGAATGATCCGAATCATCATATGGACCCTGTCACACTTGTAAATTTTACCCTTCTCATTAGAGATATTTCCGACCACTCATTTGCCCAATTATAGAAAATATATTAAACCACCTCCTTTCACACTACCCTTCTCTTGAATGTAGTAATAGAGAATGCAACTCAACAAATCTTCGGGCAAATTATTGTCTCATTCGAAATTTTGCATGATCCGACCATTTATGCACTTCTTGATGTGCGAGAGCGAATGAAACTTATGAAGTACCTACATGCAGAGTTAAAGGCCAAGAAAAGATTGAGTCTTTTTCAAATCCCAAGCTACAAACAATGAGCCAACATCAAGAACGTCAATCAAAGGAGAGAGGGAGCCTATGGCCTTTACAATGCCACAAGTTTCTATTTCAAAGGCAACAAGTCTTGACATGAGCACCCAACCTCCAATGCTACATCTTCTCCCTAAAAGAGTTATTTTTCATTTGTGGATGTCGTAGTTGAGTGAGGGTAGGTGGGCTGTAGTGAAGCAAGTTGCAGTATGAAATCCTCACTTCCTAGAGCCGATCTATGCAACGAAGTGTTTACTTGGTTAGCCCAAGGTCCTTCTTTCAAATAAGGCTAGGGTATTGAGCCACTTGGCTTAATCTTGACCATAGAGTACAAATCTTAAGACATTCACCAAAATAAAAGCATTGCCACCTTGCTTGCTTTCAACAATAATAGGGCTTTGTAACCAACATTTTGCATCATCAGTCCCCTCTACAACTGACCTTCAGTATCTCGACTCTCAACACTGCTTCTCAAGCATCTAGTAAGAGGTATCTCTCTCTCTCTCTCTCTCTCTCTCTCTCTCTCTCTCTCTCTCTCTCTCTCTCTCTCTCTCTCTCTCTCTCTCTCTCTCTATCATAGTTTGTTATCTTCTTTAACACTGAAGTGTAACATGAATGTTACACTTCAGTGTTAACCAACATTTTGCATCATCAGTCCCCTCTACAACTGACCTTCAGTATCTCGGCTCTCAATACTGCTTCTCTCTCTCTCTCTCTCTCTCTCTCTCTCTCTCTCTCTCTCTCTCTCTCTCTCTCTCTATCATAATTTGTTATCTTCTTTAACACTGAAGTGTAACATTCATGTTACACTTCAGTGTTAAAGAAGATAACAAATTATGATAGGAGGGTTTCAGCAAGGGCAGGGTTGTTGTACAGATGGGAATAGAGTCAGACAGTTGCAAGCAAGATGGTTTGTTGCAGGATATGCCCCAACTTCAAGGTTTGTGTATTGAGGCCTTTACCCTACATCTCTCTCTCTCTCTCTCTCTCTCTCTCTCTCTCTCTATATATATATATATATATATATATATATATATATATATATATATATATATATATATCATAATTTGTTATCTTCTTTAACACTGAAGTGTAACATGAATGTTACACTTCAGTGTTAAAGAAGATAACAAATTATGATAGAGAGGCCTTTACCCTACATCTCTCTCTCTCTCTCTCTCTCTCTATCATAATTTGTTATCTTCTTTAACACTGAAGTGTAACATGAATGTTACACTTCAGTGTTAAAGAAGATAACAAATTATGATAGAGAGAGAGAGAGAGAGAGAGATGTAGGGTAAAGGCCTCAATACACAAACCTTGAAGATGGGGCATATCCTGCAACAAACCATCTTGCTTGCAACTGTCTGACTCTATTCCCATCTGTACAACAACCCTGCCCTTGCTGAAACCCTCCTACTACACCTTATGTCGATTTTGGCAGTATTGCCTTCACCTCCACCTACAATAGAAATCTTTGCCAATGCCACCTTTTGTAACCCAATAACACTATCTGAACAGACGATGCCATCCACCCCACAACCTCCATCTTCGCCCCTTTCAAAATTTGGCTTCTTGTGTCCCCTAAAAGATCTCTATATTCACTCGTGCTACTGCGGATGTCATACTACATTGAGTTTTGAGGGGAGGCGAGGAGCAAAAATTCATCGCTTGCGACGCCTAGCCCGGCTTGAAGCGTAGCTGCTTGCGATCATCCTTCTTGCTTTATTCACTACATGTTGAGCCTACACCTCGCGCATATATGCTCTTGCCTTCAAAGGGGCCATGCCCATAGGTTATTTCTCAATCCCTCCTCCATACATGTTTCCACATCTTAATTATCAACCTCCATAGGGTCCATACCCATGCGACATCTTTCACTCCATCGTCAACAGTGTTTACCAAAAAAAGGTTTTAGCAACAAATGGAAAAATTGAGAGCATAGGAAATCTCCCAGTGTTTTAGCAAAAATTTTAGGGCTTTTACTAGTTTTTACACTAAAATCCTCCAAGTTTAGCTAGTTTCTATCAAGGTGACCCTATCGCCTAGCCGTGAATTTTAAATTTGTGTCCTTTAAAACTTTACTAAAGGTCTGTTTTCTATGAACGCTGCTCCTCAATACATGTTTCCAAAAGGGGGTCTACCCATAATATAGGCCTCTCTTTGGCGCTAAGCCCTTGAGGCCCCGGTAAGAAAACTCAAGTAAAGGTCTTGGACGGATGTGATGGGTCTCGAGATAGCCTTGACCATAGAGACCCGTGACACTCACCCCTCCCCCAACAAATCTTGATTTCCTCATCAATCATCCAATCATCACCTTGGATCTCATCCATACAATCATCACCTTGGATCTCAAACATCAAAAATCCTAGAGCATCAGGACCTGAAATTATATCTCTTTTAGTAAAGAAAGCATATAGTAAAAGGTGAAGAAAAAAAAGCACTATGCCCAACACCATATCCTCAATCACACATAAGAAAGTTGCGATTATCCCAAAAAATTGGATAAGGAGACTAAAGCATAAGTGTTCACCTCTCTATGTGTCCTGGAAAAGAAAAAGTTGTACAATGACAGTGTGGTGCCTATCAAATATCTAATAATGCTTATGATGTTATTATAGTCATTTGGTACATACATGCTAGCCTTAAAATGCTATCTCTTTATGCCAATAATTGATTATTGGTTGCTTCAATATCATCGAGTGATGGAGACAACGGTGTGAAAGAGTGATCCAACCCGCCCCCCCCCCCCCTCCCTCCCTCCCTCCCTCCTTCCCTCTCTCTCTCTCTCTCTCTCGCGTGCACACGCAACTCAGGAAAGATTTGAAGAAACCCTAGACCTAGACCTGCATGTGTCCCTCCCAAGATCAATGGTGGCCTATGGAAGGGCATTAAGCCCTCAAGGTCGCCTGAAAAACACATTTTATGCAACATGCTCAGAGCTCAAACTGCATCGTTTTCACTCAAACACATTTTATGCAACATGCTCATAGCTCAACCTGCATCCCTTTCACTCAGACACTTTGACCGCTCTCCCAAACCACGGCATCTCACTTTGCGAGGACCTGCCGCTCTCTCTCTCTCTCTCTCTCTCTCTCTCTCTCTCTCTCTCTCTGTACTCGATCTAGTCTATGGTCTCACGCTAGCTCAACTTCAACGTAATCCTTTGATCCCACATCCTCTCAAACCCATGGCCCTCTCAAGCTTCACTCTACAAGCTTGTGATCTTGCACCCTCTCAAGCCAATGGTCCACTAACACCAGCAACATGCAACACAGAGAGTGGATTTCTCCACTCCAAATCAAGTATATGGCTACCAAGGCAAGGACACCAGTCCCAAAGATGCCCATAAGAACACGTCCAAGTTTTGCTACTATTGTAGCGACCCCGAGAAAAGTCAACCGCATCGAACAACTACAAGCAGCTCTAGACAGAGTTATTGAAGAAAATCATGACCTCAAGACTCGCCTTAAGAAGCTTGAGGCTCCATTTGATTCTATGGTAGATCTCACTACCGACAAGGTGAACCAAGTTGAAGAAAATATCATCGAAGCTCACTCAGCAACACACGACCAAGAAGATTGACATTGAGATACAAGCGGTCTTGTAAGAGCGTCGGCTACGAGAATCCCTTTGCCTCAAGATCCAGATTGGGGGACTTCCCTCCCCATTGTGCACTGATGAGGACACCCTGGAAGAAGCCATCACCAAGCCCCGGGGGATTCACCATGGAAAACTTATCGCACCACGTAAGTGCAGGGGAGGGGTTTTTTTTTACAAGTTACATAAGCGTATAAGTTAGCAACAAGCCCCCAATAATTTATCTCCCAAGATTAAAAAAAAGGGAGGGGGTATCATATTTAGGGGGGAGGGGGAAGAAGTGAGAAAAGGGAAAAATGAGAGGAAGCTTTTGTGTTTCAAAATTATGTCTTCCCAAAAGAGTCTACCCTTGAACTTGTGAGTCAATAGCTATAAAGATACATGTAAGAACTAACATTGCTTTGTATCAATTTCTTGTGTTGTGATTATAGTGCATTTGTTGAGGGATGAAATCTATAAAAAGTTTTTATAGATGCAAATTTACACGGAGAACCTAACATAACTTTATAACCTTTTGAGTAATTTAGATGGGTCAAAATTGGATGAGTAGCTAGAGTGCATTCTGAACGGGCACATTGTTTTAAAGTCAAACTAAGGCATTGAGGGTACATCTAGTTATCAACAAAAGTGGTTCCTTAGTACATTGCCAATCACTATGCTACACGCTCTTTGACTAGTTTTACTCATTTAGATCATGTGAGAACTAAATTTTATATGTAAGATATGCGTATGATAGTTTTCTGCATTGATTGTCATATAAGCATAGAAAGGGGTGTCATGTTCCCTAATATAAGTCGTACATAGGGGTTTTTTCAAAGTTGTCCGCTCGTAGGTGGTGTCCCATTTTGCATATAGAGTGAATCCCCCGGGCACCAAGCTCAATGATACCCCTCAACCAGTTCACATAAAGCCCAAAACCATCTCTTGGATCAATGATACATCCAGAAAAGTACCACCTACACAATGTATCCTCACCTTCAAGGACAAAGAAGAGCGACTGCAGTTGCTACACCAATCTCGCCTCCTCAAGGGACGAAGCTTGCAAACAAGGCAAATGGGCGGTCTATCGAGGTGGCAAAGCTGTCATTCAAGAGTTTTAAGCTACCAAACCGGCTTCCCCTTCATCTAGCCCCTCTTAATTTTTGTTTTTTTTTCTTTCTTTTGGCCAATGGAACCTGAGTTCTAACTGATATGTACCCAACACCTCCATATAAAAACACCATTGTCTTGTTTTTGCTTTTGGTCCCATAGGTCATATATGACCTCTATGGACGATAATTCAATCTCTCTCTCTCTCTCTCTCTCTCTCTCTCTCTCTCTCTCTCTCTCTCTCTCTCTCTCTCTCTCTCTCTCTCTCTGTTTGGATGATTTTGCATTGTCAACTCTAACATGGTCTTAGAGCCTCATGCTCCTTGATTGTTGGGAAGGACCAACACACATTGAAAAGAGCACGGTGAGAGAGCCTTTGTTCCTAGCATGTTCCCCCTCTCCTTTTTCCCTTGGCTTTCCCACCCTTCTCTAGCAGCATTTTAAAATGTTAGTCGTTGCTTGGCATTTTGCTCACCCTCTATTGGTGCCCACTCCAACCCGATGGTCTAGAGTTCGGCATCCCTTATCGTAGTGTTTTTAAATGCTATCTTTTCCAGTGCTGCCTGATGGGCAGCTTCAACAACAAATAGTCCCCCCCCCCCCCCACCCCCAAAAAAAAAGAAAACATTTTTGTTTCTCCTTTGGCGGTACCACCTCTACCATGTTGCCAGCGTTTTAAAATGTTGACCGTAGATGTGCTTGGGGTGTTGGAGCTCTAAGAAGGTAAAAAATGAGTTTTTTGATCGGCTTTGGGATAATATATGTGCATCATGGCCCCCAAAATGTATGTGCATCATGGCCCCCCCTTGCTCGAGTGTTAGCAACATCAATGACAAACACCAATAGATGTCTATGAAAAGTGGATTGACTAGTACCTAGTTAGAGGTTTATGCATTGCTAGCAAGATTATGGACAAAATGTGTTTCAAAGTTCATTATCTAGGACTATTTGGACATGATTTTTAGGAGGGAAGCTACGGTGGGTGGTAGCGGTGAGCAGCCATGGCTTTGGAGATGGCGAGCAATAGAGAGAGAGAGAGAGAGAGAGAGAGAGAGAGAGAGAGAGATCGACATAGCAGGAGAACAAAAATCACGCTATTCTTTTTTTATTTATATTGTGTAAAAACAAACCTTGCAATATAAGGCCAAACTTACCATGCAAACTTAACTTGCCACTAAAGCTACACTACATGCTATAGAGAGTGTTCCCACAGGCTAAGACACCACTAAACCCAAGCTTGCATACCCAACAACCCCCCCTCAAGCCCAAACCACTGATAATGGACTTGATACAGACCATGGCAGAGTCCAATCACCTGAAACCATGAGTAGAAGTCCCCCCCTTGACAATAACATAGGTGTGTGTGTGTACTTCCCTCAACAACCATCAGTGTGAGACATACCAGAACTTGACCAAACAACAAAGGGTGGTCTTACCACTTTGTATGTGGCAATGTCTATAACCCGTAAAAGATTTTGGGACATGAGGACAATTGACAAGCACGACAATATTTGACAACAGATAATGTTAAAGGAGGCTTTAACTGGAAAAAATTATGACACTTAACGGGTAAAATAATTTGTAGTGCAATCTCAAAGGAGATTCTTCTTTGTTCTGGCAATTTCGATGTGTTTGAACATGTCAGAATCCTTGAACATGATAAATGTTTTCATACATACCAAGATAAATGTGCGCAAGACCATTATAGCTCTTTATCTGCTACGCCCGTCCAAATCCTAGAAGGCTACAACCACCGTTATCCAATTGTGCTCTGAGCCAAGACTTGTCAATTTTTTGTTAATTTGACAAAAAACTGCCTTGATGTTACTGCCGCGGGTCGGAATTTTTTTTTTTAAAACCTTCAAGAAAGTACCAATTTTCTATCCCATCACCGAATGCGGAATCGGAGGGTACATGAGGGTGGGAATACCCATTGGGTTAGGGAGTTCAAGACCAAATCGGGTGGTCACTTGCATTCAGTGTGAAAATCAACATTAAAAAAAACCTCTATAGCACAGCAATGGCGCAGGCGATACGTCCAAGCAAAAGATAAGCTCAGGGCGGGCTGTAAAGGCCAAAAGGGGGGGTCTTGCAATGTCAAGAAATTCTCAGAAATCCAATCCGTTCATGTTGATGGTTGGTTTGCCCTATTTCATGCAACTCGACAGTGCTGCTTCCTTACTCTATAAGGGGCTGCTCCCGCGTGACTCTACGAGCATTGAGGGCCGGCTCTGATACCAGTTGTTATGAGGGAAGCTATGGTGGGTGGTAGCAACGAGCAGCCAAGATGACGAGCAATAGGAAGAGAGAGAGAGAGAGAGAGATCGACACAGCAAGAGAACAAAAATCACGCTATTCTTTTTTTATTTATATTGTGTAAAAAGAAACCTTACAATATAAGGCCAAACTTGCCATGCAAACTTAAAACTTGCCAATGAACCTACACTACATGCTATAGAGAGTGTTCCCATAGGCTAAGACACCACTAAACCCGGGCTTGCATACCCAACAGTGATGTGTTCATAGTTCATGAATGGGGATTCTTGGACATAGTGTGGTCTACAGTTCAACTTTCTAAAAGGCATCTGATGCTCAAGATTTCATTCTTCTCAGGTGATATGTTGGTACTAGCAAATCTGAGGTGTACCACCAGCACAATAGCTATTGTTGGGGTGTCTATGGTAGCTTTTTCATTGCTTTTTTATCACTACTTATGTCCACTATGAGCTGTAGAGAGGGTGTTAAAGGTTATGAAATCTCAAGTGAATACCCCAATGTGATCCTTATATATATATTGGCTTTAGATATTTATTTTACTTATTTGTCAAATCTTGGGTAGGTCAATTTTCCTAGCACTAGTTCTGTAATTAAACACTAAATTGTCCTAAGCAATTTTTCAAAATTATTTAGTGATGTAAAAGTGGGTCAAAAAATACAGCGGATCAAGGGATCCTTATGACCATTTGGCCAGCTTTAGATAGGTTTTGAGAGTTGAGTACATAACCAAATTCCATACGCACTTTGAGGGGTTTGGGATAACCTTGGAATACAAATCTTTGACTTGGTTTCAAACCATACTGCCTCGATCAATAATCGATTTTCCAACCTTGGCAATGAGATTTGTTGCTACCAATTCTAAAATGGGGATAAAGCACAGTATAGTGGCACAAATCTATAGTTTCACGCAGGAACAGGGAGAGACGGTAAGGGATAGTGTGAGTCGAATGATGCAATATATAGACAGATGTCCAGAGTTGGAAATTCCAACCGAGGAAAGACTCGTCTCATTATTTTTGGAAGGAATATTAAACAAGGAATTACATGCTATCTTGTACAACAAAAAACATATGACTTGGGAAGCATGTAGTCTAGACGCGATTGACCTGAGTGATAATTGTGAGATTTATAATGAGGAAAGTAAAGCTAAAGACACACAAAGCAAACAAACAAAAACCATTCTGCCAGAACAACTCGGACCAGCTATTGTGGCTCCTGTCAATTCTACAGAGGACATGCTGAAGTGCATGAACGATATGATGATCAAGTAAAATGGAAAAATCACGAGACAAAAAAGTGTTACTACAAGCCTGAATACGATGAGAATGTTCAAAACGTGCCAATGACGCCACAAGGACAACATATGTATCGCTACCCGACAAATGTGGCACCCATGTAAAGACTGCCAATGAATATAGAGTAGCCATAGCCACTTTTAGGTCAACAGCCACCACTCCAACAAATAAGCAACATGTCACAAAGGCCACTTTAGCTCTACAAGAATCAGAGTCTACGGTGCAATGCCTACACATTCAGCTTAACATTGCAAATACAAAGTTAGACTAGGCGGAAGCACGATGCCAAGAACAAAATGCACTTCTTAATCAACTAAAGCATAATCCAACACCATTCACACTACAGGGCACATATGTTGCATATCAAATAATGGGGCAAAAGGTTAAGGACTTAGAGATGGAGCTAAAGCTTGAGCAGATGCAAAGAAGAGAATTGTTAATTAGCTTCATCATGCAGCAAGAAGACAACTACCAAAAGCATATTTCTCAGTTGAACTAAGAGTTAAGAAATATTAAAAAATATTTTGCGGCACATCCAACCACGTCGGGGGCTGAGCAATTTACTGTAGCAATGCAAAATAAGGATACCCTTCAGTTCATGTATTTGGAAGTGCCAACCGTGGAAGAGGCCAATCTTCTTGAGCTTGAAATTTCTCAAGCAAAAATTGAACCTTCCACTACTTTGAAAATCCTGACTTTTGAGGAGGAAGATGTTTTGAAGAACTAGATAGCCTAGAGGAAACAGACCATTTGGAAGGAGGCAATGCAAAGGGAAGAACGCATTATACACTCAATCAATGTCAATCTACTCACTCCCTCCACAATCAATGGAATGTGGCATTAGAAAGTTGTCCCTTACTCTCTCATTAAATTCAAAGTCCTCCAAATCAAAGAAAGACTCCTCAAGGATCTCCAGGCCAATCCAGCACTACAACACCCGAAATGGCGAGAAATTTGGCTTAACTGGCATCCCAGGTATCTCATTTGTTCACAAATGCATCGTTCATAATCAAACAAGATCTTGTGCAGTGCCCGGTACCAAGAGTCAAAAATTGGCAACAACACCTTCTCCTCCAACAAAAAAGACCAACCTGTCTTAACTACCCCCAATTTCCACCACCTCCAAATAACCAACCGACAAAGTCATACATGGTAGAGACACTATCATTGCCCATATATCTATTTCAGGGTATCCCAAATTTGGTATGTATTATGCTAGTAAAAATTGCAAAGATACTCCTCACTTGTTTGCAAACCTTTCATAGGTTAGAACAAACAGATGCAACATGGATGTCCTTCCTCGAAGGTACACAATGCCCATGCTATGATCTCTCTAGCCAACCATTTGAAGAAGTCCTTCATGGATTCTATGCAAGGGCCATGTTTCTCCCATCCTATTACATGCAGACATTTGAAGAAGCAGTCTACACGGTCTTTTTCACTTAAAGATCAAAGATCTTCGTCCCTGTCATCACAAACCTCGAGGCTCAATTTGTTATCTATTCAGCAATGGAGATGAATAATGCAATCAACATGCAATTCATGTCCACTAAAGAAAAAGAGTTGCGTATCAAATACCAACAAGGTCTTGAGCATCAAGCCCAACGAACAGCAATGCCCAAGCCCGACCACTACTTAGCACCCTAAGTAGTTGTGTCACGAACGACACAGGCAAGGAGGGGGAGAATGTTAGTTGCTTAGCCAACAAGACAAAAAGAAGAGCATCAAGCAGGACTCCAA
Source organism: Adiantum capillus-veneris (assembly GCF_014529385.1). Classification (NCBI taxonomy): domain Eukaryota; kingdom Viridiplantae; phylum Streptophyta; class Polypodiopsida; order Polypodiales; family Pteridaceae; genus Adiantum; species Adiantum capillus-veneris. The sequence goes on from NC_140947.1 coordinate 123,058,538, forward strand.
ACATTTTTTCAAGCCTAATCATTGTAATAAAACCCATTTTATTATCAAAAATTTCCGCAAGTCCAAAGCCGTTGTAATGTTATTGGGTACCAGTGAGTCTAAAGGGGCCAATGGCTTCCATGTTTGTAATCCTGTGTAGTCTCCTAACCTTATATTGAGCCCCAATTAGTGAGGAATTCCTTTTTACACCTTAGCTAAGGTATAAAAGAAAATTTTTGTAACTTTAAGACCTAAGTTTTTGATAATAAAGAGTAATCGTTGCTACAGCAGGAGCTGAACGACTGTCTATTGTTTCTTCAATCACTCGTCTCTCTTGCGTACGGTATTGCATTGTTGTTATGAGCATACCAATGTGTTCACAGGTGAAAGCTCTCTCTGTCTACATAAGTTTCTCACGATAAAGTTGTACTTTTAGTCGTGCTTGTCTAACAGGTGTTTTTCCTCCCTATGTAGCACAATACACGCACTAAAACTAGATTTTGACCTTAGAGATAGATAGAGCACGTCTAGAGGAATCTATAGAGCTATTCTGGAATCGAAATTGACAACCCTAAAATGGGATGTTTATCTTCTGCGCAATTTTTTCTAGGTGTTGAAAATGACATTTGAGCACATGAGAGTGTAGAGGATACTTTGCCCTTGTTAGGTATTACGTTTGCAGTAGAGAAAGGTTGCAGTAGAGAAAGTAGCTTTTGGTGTCTGACATGCACTTGAGACTTAGATAATCAAGAGCGAAATAGACTTGGGTTTTCCGAGAGATTAGCTATCTTGTAGCCTCCATGCACTAGTTGGGTCACCTACGTCCCACAAATAGACTTGGGTTTTCCAAGAGATTAGCTATCTCTTGTAGCCTCCATGCACTAGTCGGGCTAGCTACGTCCCACGGATTGACATTTTATGTCTAAGGTTCTTGCTTTGTTAGGATCCTTATGGTGAGGCTTGGCAGCTAGCCGACACTCTTTGGCGCCAACCTTTCCCACCTAGTCTCTCAAAAGACCCGTTTAAGCCCGGAAGAGATCCTCGATCTCACCGCTAACCTATCGCTTGAAGATATTGATCAACTCTCCCTTCCTATGATGAAAAACCTCGGCAACGTCAACCCCTCCCTCTCCCATCACCTTGGCCTTACTAGTGGCATCTTCTCCAACACCATTCAAAATGGCCTCCTCACAAGTCCTCCTCTTACCTTCCCCTCTTCTTTGGGCTCTCTCTCCACAAGCTCTTCCGCCCTTATGGCTGTTCCCTCTCCTTCTCCTCCTCCCATTCTACTCGCAATCGATAAGCCCTTGGAATCCAACAAAATTGTTTACCTCTCCTTCCTTGAGTTTAAAGTACTCAATCATAATCTTAGAAAATAAAATCAGAGCTTTCTGATTTGCAAAACCTTCACTCATTTCAAAAATCCTCGCATAGCCTTTGTGTGAAGCCTCGTTGTCTCACCTTAGACGACTCTCAAGCTCAAGCGCTCTTAAGCGCCAAGCTTAATGCTCTCAATATTCCATTCCAATTGGATTGTACCAAAGCTTACATCCAAGACCAAGATTTTCTTGTCAATAACCTCCTTAAAATCTTTAATGAGTACTGCGATCTCGTGGAAGAGAGGCTTTTGGACCTCACCAAAAAGCTTTCACCGATCTCTTTCCCAAGAGTTCAACCCGCGGCTTGGGCCAATCAACTCCTTTTTTGGAAGCAAACTTTCCTCAAAGAGTTTGATACATGTCTTCAAAATGAGATTGTCCAAACCCATTTGGCCTCTTCCTTAAGCATAGCGGTGCACAATGCTAGAAAGAGAGACGAGTCTTCCATCTTGGAAGAAGTGGAGTCTCTATCTAAGGAAGAAATGGTGGGAAAATTGGTCCTTCATGAAGTCACCACCCAAATGAGAAAGCTTCTTTCACCCCTGCGAAAGAAGCCCTCTAACAATTCCCATCGCTTGACCTCCTACAAGCCCTCTCCTTTGGGAATTTTCTCGCATGGAAATAGCACATAACCTTTCAAGAAGCCTTCATTTTTGAATTAAACCTCCCATGAAGATTTTACCTCAACATTTAAAAAAATCCAAATCCTCTCCACCAGTGGTCCACACTTGCTCCTCCTTGTTTGTTCCCTTTTCTCTCTCACCCCCCCTGCATGGGTAGAAAGCGTTGTAAATTTTGGCTCCCCCTCACTAACCCCCACCTCTTTAAGATTTTGGCTCTAGGTAAGATTACCACATTTCCTCTTGAGCACAAGGTTATTAACCTTTCCTTCAATAACCTCTCCAATGATTCCCTCTCTCCCTTCAAACAAAGGCTTTTGGGCCTTGGACTCAACTATATTTCCCTTTCTTCTCTATTCTTCAAGCTTATTCTAATTTAGAAAGGAGTTTGCAACTTAAAATGTTTTTTAAAAATGAACCCTCTCTTTCTCCCTCTTCTCTTTCTTCCCGGAATCCTCTTTGGAATCCTTCCTCTCCCTCCACAACCCTTAGCCTAACCATTAGACATATCTCTTCTCTCTTAAAACCTCTTCTCTCCTCTCTTCTTCCTTTCCACTCTAAACCTCTTTTAATGGATTCCATCTCATCCTTAAGAAAATGTCATAGAATTATTAGAAAACCGGCTGATAAGAATCTAGGATCGGTTATTCTTTCTAAGTCTTGGTATTATAATGAAGCCTTTCATCACCTCATGGACCCCCTCACCTACTCTAAAATTTCCCCACCTCCCTTACCCTTTGTACACTCCCTCATATCCTCTGTTGTCTCCGATTACCCTCTTCTTCCCTGCAAGGAAAGAGTATTTATCTTCTCCTCCTTGCTTGAAAACCCCAAGCCTTGTCCCTTCTTCCTTTAACCTAAGATCCAAAAACCTATCCTCGTTGGCCGTCCCATTTGCTCTTACAAAGGGCACATTTTGGAACACACCTTGATGTGGCTCCATGCACAACTCTACCCCATTCTTTTGTCCAAAACACAACAACTAAATGACTCTCACTCACTTGTTTTAGACTTAGCTTCCATTGCTTTTCCTCCCAACATTATCCTCTTCACCTTTAATGTTGAATCTCTCTACCCAAGTATCCCCATCCGCGAAGGTCTTTTTGCCCTTAAAAATTCCATCCAAGGTTTCTTCCCCTCCCCGAAGGTCCATTTCGTTTTATCCTTAGCCCCTCTTATCCTCAACCACCATTATCTCTCTTTCAATAAAGAAATTTGGCACCAAATTAAGGGCACTGCAATGGGGTCTAACTTTGCGGTGGTGTATGCATGCCTCTTTCTTTGGTTTTTAGAGGAAGGCATGAAACTCCTATCTTCCCCTTCCCTTCTCTACTTTAAGAGATTTGTAAATGATACCTTTAAAATTTGGGATGGTCCTCTTTCTAGCTTAAGCGAACTCCTTCAGGAGTATGGACACCTTATTTTATTCCGGACATTCATTTCTTCAAAGGTCCCTCATTTGCCGCTTATAGGATCCTTGATACCCAATGCCACCAAAAAAATCTTAATTCCTACAACTATATCCCTTGGTAATCATGGAACCCTACACACCAAAATATTTCTTTTATCTCTCAGAGCTTAGGAGGTATGTTATTAGGGAAAGCTCTCTTTTGGGCTTTATCTCTATTTGTAACCTTTTCTTTGCTAGGCTAAGAGCAAAGGGATATTCCTCCCCCCTTTTGGAAGCTTGCTTTCTCTACCTTTCCTACGATTTCAGACCTTCTCTCCTCCATAAGTTATCTAAAGCCAAACCTTCACCGACCATCATAAAATTTCCTTTCACACCTCTAATCCGCAATCTCAACTTATCCCATTCCATTAGCAAACCCCTCACTAAACTTCTTAAATCAAACACCAACCTCGCACACTTACCAAGACCTTTGATTTGCCTCTTGAATGCGCCCAATCTTGGCACTCTTCTCTCTAGAGCCCCCCCCCCCCCCCCCCGCCCTGCTCTCCTTCACCTCAATAATTTCCACCCTCAAATGACAAACCCCTACCTCAACTAAATTTGGCCTCCTTTATATATATGACCCCTCTAAGCCTCCACCCATTCCCTAGGCTATGTCAACCTCCTTTCCCTCTTTTTTTGAAAGTACCCACTTAAGATTGGTCATAACTTATCTTTTAGTAGGTCTCTCCCTCTTTAAGGTGGTACCTTGTATAGTTTTCTGGAACCACACCTCCCTATTTATACCCCCTTTATATTGCTCTTGTGCTTACACCACTGATGAGCTAATTAAATGAAACATGTTTGGTGTAAACTTGTGTCACTTCTTCTTCCCCTTCCCCCCTTTTTTTCTCTCCCTCTTCTCTCCCATCATGTTGCCGAAGCAAAGGTAGCTTGCTAAGTTTCTTTTCCACTCTAAGCTTTAATCACTAACTATCTTTAAATATTCCTAGCTATGCTCTAAACCTTAGATATAGAGTCAAATCCTAAACCTAAACCCAAATCTCTTACATTAAATCTAAACCTAAACTCTAAACTAAATATAAAAACTAAATCCTAAACCTATGACTCTCTCTCTCTATATCTCTTTCTCTCTCTCTTTATCTATATATGTTTCTCAAACTCTCTTTCTTTCTCCTTCTCTCTCTCAATGTATGTGTGTTTGTGTCTACGTGTGTATTTCTCTCTCTCTCTCTCTCTCTCTCTCTCTCTCTCTCTCTCTCTCTCTCTCTCATACTAAAGATATATTAGTTGATAGAGCCATTGAGCTCGAGATATCTAGACATCCACGCCATCGACCAAGGCTCCATCAAAGGATCAAGACTAGTCTAGTACAATATGGGAGATGTCCAATTCGTCTATTTACAAAGGTAGACATTGACAAAGATCTTCACCAACCAATGCACTACTACTTTCTCAGACAACCCAGACATTAGATTAGATCCACAAGGATTTCATTGGATTGGTCTCATAAACTATTTTGGCATTTTGAAGACGTTTAATATAATATTTCATTTCATTTCTCTCTCTCTCTCTCTCTCTCTCTCTCTCTCTCTCTCTCTCTCTCTCTCTCATACACACAATGTTTGCGTGTGTGTGTGTGTGTGTGTGTGTGCGCGTGTGGGAGAGAGAAACAAAGAGGGGAAGGAAACATGAGACAGAGGAGAGGTAGGGAGTATACCTGGCTCTCCCTCCTCTCCTCGTGTGTGTGTGTGTGTGTGTGTGTGTGTGTGTGTGTGTGTGTGTGTGTGTGTGTGTGTGTGTGTGTGTGTGTGTGTGTGTGTGTGTGTGTGTGAGAGAGAGAGAGAGAGAGAGAGAGAGAGGGTATACCTGTTTCGTTGAGAGTGGGTATACCTGTTTCGCTGAGAGGGAGAGCATACCTGGCTATCCCTCCTCTCCTCGTGTGTGTGTGTGTGTGTGTGTGTGTGTGTGTGTGTGTGTGTGTGTGTGTGTGTGTGTGTGTGTGTGTGTGTGTGTGAGTGAGAGAGAGAGAGAGAGAGAGAGAGAGAGGATATACTTGTTTCGCAGAGAGAGTTGAAACTCAGATCTACAAAGTTGAGTTTTTGGCTCTCTGGATTATTCTTACAGGGTCAGCGTCGCTGTAGACATTGCTATGAGTGTCGCTATATAACAAAGACTATAGCAACTTTCATTAGTGAGGTTGAGACTTTTCCACATTTGAGCGTCACACTACAAGCGTCTCAAGAACCTCTTGTAGTTCTTCTTCTTTCTCCTAAGGACGATAAATGTGTATAATATATTACTTACCTGAAATCGCTTAAATGAATAGATGTCAACAGTTGATACTGTAATTCCAAACCTACAATAATGTGACGAACTAAACCAATGACTTCATTTGAAGTGAGTGGGTTACCCACAAGATTTTCTTACCATCATATTATAGCATGCCTCCATTTCCAACATTGGAGCTAGTGGCAATAATGTTGTATGCTAGTTCTCCATGTATGTATGTCTTTGTCGGAGCGCGAAAGAGACAGAGCTTATCTTTGAAAACTCACCTCCAAGGCAGGATGCTCATCACAAGGAACAAACGCGAGACACACACACAGTTTGCGATCTGTGTGTGTGTGTGTGTGTGTGTGTGTGTGTGTGTGTGTGTGTGTGTGAGAGAGAGAGAGAGAGAGAGAGAGAGAGAGAGAGAGAGAGAGAGAGACTCCTGTACGCCACATCGTCTTCAGTAACTAAAAAGTCAGGCCACACCCCAAAAGGGAGGAAATAAGTAATATTTTTTATGAACATTTTAAATTCAAACTGAAGTTGCTCTTTGGTTTTCAATACATGCTAACAAGAACAAGTAACTATCATTGTGCGGGAAAGCATTTTTAGTGACACTTTAACATGCTTATACTCGATTCAGGCTCATTTAAGAAAATTTATAGTGCATAATTTTCTTGCAAAATAAACATTGCTATGTAAAACTAATGAAAGTATGCATATAGATTCCCCAATTGTGTCCATATGAGGTATTTTCATACAAATAAGTGAGATGAATGGAAATATCCAAAAGTGGACTTTATTTTAAGGCTAATCTTTGACAAAAAGAATTAAGAATTTCATGCACAATTTTTGGAATATGACATATGTTGGGAGTAGAAGCAGAGAACAATTGCTTCATAATTCCAATTTGCTTGAACACTTACTTGTCAACCTCTTACCATCTCTCCCAAATCCCAAGTACACACACCTAGACTATGACACCACGCTCTCACACACACAAGCATAGACTTGATAGTGGAAGATTGTAAGGGGAAGATGATGTAGACAAGATTAGAGAGTACACATGATAGCATAACAGAATCTTGCAAATCAATGGCCTAAATATTATAGCCCCAAACTCCATGGCACCTCTTGTGGAGTTTTTTATTTAATATTTGATATTGCTTATTGGTGCCAAAAATTGGAAGCCGTACCCAAGAAATGTTGCTCAGTTGGTGAGACCTTGCAATGTAACCCCAAGGTTGAGGGTTCAAGGCTCACAGAATGCATTCTCTTGGGTGTATTCTCCTCCCCTATTGGGGGGTGTGGTTCCTACAATTTCCCCTCGAGGGTGTAATTACATAAATGTACAGTTCTAAATACATGATATGTGTATAGTCTCTCCCTACTACCTTCCCTGCACTGATGGTGAAAATAAAAATAAAAACTTGAAAGTTGTTTTACACTTAGTTCCACTTTATTTTATGAGTGGAGCATATCACTTATTGCATGGCCCTCTTAAGGTGAGTTCTCACTAATTATTTACAAGCGATCCATAGTGGCTTATTGGAAAAATAATATAATACATGCAAATAAAACATTTCAAGAATAACTTATTGCCGACGCCTCAACTCCCAAAATTCCAATCTACACAGCATTAACTCACCATTAGTAAAAATAGAAAGATAGCACAGTAATTAACCATTACATGTCAGCTATCCCAATTGCAGTGAACCACATACAACATGAGGGTTACCAATCTTATAATATCCCTCCCTCCAAGGATAACAATTGTCCTCAGTTGCTCAATAGAGAATCAACTTGACCATGAGTGATGAAAAATGAGGAGAAGATCAGGGAAGTTTTTGAAAAAAATCACGCATCTACTTAACACCTTCTCTAGGGTGTTGTATAAAAGTCAAAAGATAACGATTATAAGCCATGCCAGTGCGTGTAGTGATGGTATCATGATCAGAAATTTGTCATGGATGAGTTTCTCTTCTTGATCTAGAAGTGTTCATGGTTCCTCATATATATGATGTGTAGGTAGGGGTCCTCAAAAGGGTCGTAATAAACTAATGTGAAATTCATTTTGAATATATTAATGTAAGGGTAATCCTTATAAGTGAAATGAAACATCATTTATCACAACGAAAATTTTGAATGGAACATAAAAACGAGGAGCAAGCTTGACAAAAACATTTGTATCAACACTTTCAATTCTTCTCTTTTCAATTCAAAGCATAACATAATCAAAAAATCATCAAATTGCAAAATTTGTCAATAAATTTGCACATGCAATTTTTTGAGAGAAAGGACATAACTTGAAATACAAACATGTCGTATTCCTTAGAAGCATGCAAACAAGTTAGAGACTACTATTCAAAGCTATTTAGCACAAGAAACCTAACTAAGATGAGTTTTAGGATGTTCGTTTGCTAATACTATGAAAGATTTGACAAAAATGGCACACATTTTTTTGATATAGTTAGCTTGAAAACCCATTAACATTAAGCACAAAGTTAAATGTGGAGTTTATAGCCCAAAAAATGCCAAGTTTTTGTATGCTCATAATTGGTGTTAATGCAAAACCTTTTTCAGGCCAAAACATTTCACCCTTGTAACCTTGTGTTTCACCACAAAAAGTTTAAGTCTAATGATAACGCGCTGAAATGTGTTTCATGGTGACCATGCTCATAAGGGAACTTCGTGGATGCAAAACACTTCAAAACTCAATTTGAATTCTTTGAATGATTCTAGGTAGTTGCTTGGTTAAGAGGAAATAAGAGTGTTCCATTACCAATCTTGTGTTAAAAATTTTTCCTTAGTCCCATGACTTGTGACTCTGTAACCTTAAGTCGATCCACAAGGAGATTAGTGTACAGGACGCTCGAATACACTCCCCTAGATTTTCCTAGTCAAAATGCCAAAGTTAGAAGAGGTTTTACTATATACAATTTAGGCCACCGGGTTTTTTCTTTTTCCCATCAGGCCCATTAAGAAAACACAGCATCAACTCACCATTAGTAAGAATAGAAAGACAACACAATAATTAACCATTACATTCTAGCTACTCCAATTGTAATTAACCACATACAATAGGAGGGTGCCCAATCTCATAATGGGGAATCCCCATCCCCGAGCAAGTACTTCCGAGCAAACAAAAAACCGAGTGAGATAGGTTAGATAAGCGAACTTGTTGTATCTTACTTTGTTTATAACAAAAGATCCATAATGTTAATTTGTTCGCAAACGTAAATGGAAAATTTACGAGAGGCACTTGAACTAACCTAGCCACCAAAAAATTGACAAAAGAAATTGAATGAAGAACATAACCCCAATCTTCAATAAGATTATGTAGCAAACCCGTTGCATCTTACATTGTTTAAAACAAAATAGTGTTCATTTTTTTACAAACACATATGAAATTTACAAGAAACTATTAATAGAATGTAGTCTCAAAACTTGTGCTGATCTCTCACAAACTAGGGCTTATCATAACTATACAAAATACCGCTAGGGCTTATCATAGGGCTGATCTCTCACAAACTAGGGATTATCATAATTAGACAAAACACCGTTGCATTTCAAACTACATACCACAGAAAGCCTTTACATCTAGAGGCACTTTAACTATTGCCGCACATTTGGCCGCAATCCTCCCAAAGCTTGAAACAGCTCCACCTTTGTTAGGGCTGCTTGGTGCATGAACTCATGCGCATGAGAGTCCAAACCCAAAATTTGGAGAAACACATAGTAAACATGCTTGCATGGCACATATGTCAACCTCTTGGACTCTCTCTTTTGGAATTCCTCACATGTACATCTTGGAAAATTAGACAATGTCACAGAGTATGAAACTCCCTTTGCCCTTGACCCCTCTGTGCTAATGTGGAAAACATGTGTTTCATTGCACACAACAATAACCTCTTTAACTAATTTTGCTGCCATGCATTTTCCAATATCAATTCTAGTCTGAAATTCTTTTGTCAGCTTTGAGCGCCATTTAATAACCTTGCCATCCCTGTATTTGGGCCGAAAGGCACTCGTAACTCTATTTGCTGCTCGAATGCCCCCATTCACAGCTGCACATTCTACCCCATGTTGTTGTTGAAGTACAAATCCATTTGCTTGGAGTTGTTCTGCCTCATGTGGTAGTAGATTTGTACCCTCTGCAACCCTCCAAACCCCTAGTGCAGGTCTCGGTGGCCCCACCACCATGTCATGAATCTTCCATGTGTGCATGTTACTAGCATTGCAGAACCATACATAGCCCTCAACAATCCCCCCAGGCTTTGATCCTGATGAGGGATATTTTCTTCGACCCCAAAAGCACGGTGCAGCTACCCCATAATTAATATTAGGTGAGCCTTGATTAATGAATCATCCACATCTATCTGTTTGATCTTGCAAAATTCCAAAACATGTCATTTTACGTCCAGGTTCAGTTCTCCTAATTGCCCATACCGTTTTTGCAACAGTCACCTTAGGCCAATACTTTGTTTCCCCATGTGCACGTGCATACTTTGTTCTACCAATGGGTTCAATGACTGTGACATACTCGGGCCTGTGGCTATCATCCTCTAGCACAACACCAGCATCCACAAAGATTGGTTTCTTTTTCTTTACACTCTTCTCCCTTATATTTGACCTATTCATCTCTGGACTTTGCAAACCCATTTCTTCCATTGAGCAATGTGTAAGATTGACCAACTTCGTTGCAGCCGAGGCAGTGGATGAATGATGTAAAAAATTTTGCACAAGGTCTTGTATTCCAGGACCACTACATGTCTTTGCACCTTTAAGGTATGCATTGTACTTAACACTTTGTAGTACAGCCATTGCCATATCTGCCCCTGTGGCTTCATTTAAACTAATTTTCTCTTTGAAACCAAAGCATGCCCGCATGCTAGCATGTTTACTCTCAAACAAGTTAGTGTTTGGCACAAAAATGCCAGACTCATCTTGCATAACAAATCTTCCTCCCCAATGTGAAACTCTGATATCCCACCAAGCCAACCATGTCTCCAAACATGAAACTTCACCATCAGCAGCATGCCCTGCTCTCCAAAAGCGACGAAGCTCTCCTTTGCAAATATCTGCTTGATTCTCTGATGGTGCATTTTGCCATTTTCGGCATTTAATTTTGTGTTCCTCTTGTGAGGAAGGTTTGATACACCTAGTAGTATGTCGGATCATGGATTGCTCCCAATGAAACACGCAAGACCTTTCCTTAGATGGTACAACCTTGTTGGGACCCCCAAAGTAAACTATTCTGATTGCTATCCAATTTGCATTAGCCTCATCAGACATGAAACCTCTGAACTCAAGCTTATCAAATCCTTGATCTTGAACCACCTTATTGAGCATCTTCCAAAACTCTATCTGTGCAAACTTATTCTCCACAGTAAACTCACATCTTGCGATTTTCATAAGTTCACGAACAAACGGATCATAAACATGTGCAGACATTGTGGGCCATCCTTGCATACGATGCACATGATCAAAGTGTATCCACATCTGCTCAAGATTTCCACCCGGATGCATTCGATTAACTAGATCAACTCCACTTCTTGGCCCAATTATTGACATCTTGAACACATGTGGTTGCTGGGCATTTCCAAGTTGACCAGGGAAGAGAACATCATGTATATATGGATACCTACTCTTACTCTTCAAGTCAAGCACTGCTTCTAAGCCTTTTGCACTTATATTTTTTGATCTTTTGGCACATTCCAAGCTTCGTTCAATCCTTCGTCTACTTGACAAAGGTGTGATTGTGTCCAAAAATTCAACAAACTCACAATCTTCAATATATTCGGTGTTGTCTGCATTTTCCATTACAAGCTTTCCCATGATCATATCCTAAGCAGTCATGCACTCGAGCTGTTTGGCTGTAGTGAATGGTTCTTGAGCAGCACGAGCTTGAAGCACTGATGCTACTTTTTTCTCATTTACTCTTGACCTCCCTTCCGCACAAGGATGTTGATGCTCACCTAGATGCAGCACACAACGGGTCCACTTTTGTTTCTCCCTTGGCATACAATAATAAATAACTGCAGGACATGTTGCCACACACTCTGGCATTTCAGAACAATGATTGCATGTCAAGGTGCCATATTCAGGTGTCAGCATGACTTTTGGAGATGACTTTGATAGCCGGCCTCGCCAATGAACCTCATTGTAGAGTCATGTCCTCGAGTAATATGGACAATCAATGTTGACATAACATAAGTGACCCGAGCATCGATTGAACTTAACGACCCCTGGAAAGGTATCACTGCTACATGTGACATATTCAGTCCACATGTGGCTATCATGTCTCTGTTCCATCCCAATCATTCCATTAGCGTGACCTAGAGAGGGCAACTCAAATGCAACATATCCATCATAAAACACAGGAAGCTCTTGAACTTGAATGATATCTTTAGCTTGTTTCAGGGCCAAGTACAAGTTGCTCTGCAAAGGCATTGAGCGTATAATATCAAGACGCTAGAGCAGCCACGTGACTCGGCATCTGATTCTAAATCGACAATTACTGGAGGAGCCTTAATTCCATTGTCATGTTCAAGAATTGTCAAGCAAACCTTGAAGAACTGACAGACATCATGATTCAGAAGGAAGACCTCTTCACCACTAATAGACTCAGTAACTTCCATTTTTACCTGTCCTGCACTTAGTGTAAGTGGATGTAAAGTAAACGCATTAGTTAGATCAAAATGTTGTTTCACAGAAGAGACAGAAAGCGCATATGTGCTGCCTTCAAAAACAAGGACAAGCTTTTGACCAACTTGTGGCCCGAATACTGTAATGTGCCTAGACATTGGAAGCAATCGTCTTAGAGAAGTTAAGGTTACTAATTAAGTTTCAAATGAAAGTGAGTGCAGAGTCTAAACTGAAAAATAACATCAGCTACAGATGGTAGTCGTTATTTCGGGCGTCATTCTCCAAAAAGCAGTGCAGACGGCTTGCATTCATAAAACATGATCACCGAAACGTTAAGCAAATCCGGTTCAAAATCTAAAAAATTCAATAAAATCTTGTCAATGAGTAAAAATCTGTAAAATCTAAGAAAAATTACCAAAATACCCCTCTAATTTGTGGAAATTCCGAATATACCCCTCAAATTGACAAAAATTCCCAAAATAGCCATGTATCTATTTTCGTTGGATCTTCAAGATTTTCTAATCTTTATTCTTGTTTGACAATTGAGATCGGTTTTTAAGTGCTTAGCATGTAAATTTTTGCAAATTACCTCCCAAAAAAGGCAATTATGCCTAAAAATAATGAAGGAATTCATCTCCAAAGCCTACATAACCAACTCAAATCTTAGTTTTAGCATCCTGTATGGTAGACAATCACTCTTCTTATGAAAAGCTACAATTTTTTTGTTTTTGGAGAAATTTATTCTCACAACCAGGGGTATTTTGGGAATTTTGAGTAATTTGAAGCGCATTTTGAGAATTTATGACAAATTATGGGGGTACTTTGGAAATTTTTGAAATTTGAGGGGTATTTTGGGAAATTCCACAAATTAGAGGGGTATTTTGGTAATTTTTCCTAGAATCTAGTAAAATTCCCCCTCTAAGTAACTTGACTTAGGCCAAAATCTTTCAAAAATTTAATTATTGAGCCTCTGTGAAACGCGACCCTCTCTGAGCTTCCTCTGTTGCGCGCCTGCGTGGAGGTTTTCCCTTCTACGTGCGTGCTTGGTTTTCTCTGTTGCTCGTGTGTGCGAGGAGCCATACCAACCTACCCGTAGGAGTGCACGTCGACGCGCAGTAGTTTAGACAGGTACAAAGCGAACGAGCTGCTGTCGATTTCAGTCGATTCAGCCACGTCAGGCAGGTCCAATTCAGCCGGTTCAAGCAGGTTCAGCAGGTTCAGCCGGTTCAAGCAGGTTCAAGCAGGTTCAGCAGGTCTAGTTCAGCCGGTTCAGCAGGTCAAGCATGTCCGATTTCAGTCGGTTCAGGCAGGTCCGATTCAGCGGGTTCAGGCAGGCATGTCAGGCAAGTCCGATTTCATCCGGTTCAGTCAAGCTGGTTTAGGCGCAGACTGATTCAGTCAAGCTGGTTTAGGCGCAGACTGATTCAGTCAGGCTGGCTTAGGTGCATACTGGTTCAGGCAGCAGGTCAGCATTTAGTCAAGCGCAGATTGGTTCAGCGCAAGCGAGTTCAGGTAGCCGTAGAAGCGCGCGCCGACGCATGATGGTTCAGGTAGCGACAAGCTAAGCAGGTCTGTGGATTCCGGTTTCAGCAAGTCCGGTTTCCGGCTTTAGAAAGATCTTTGAGAGGTGTGATTGAGAACACGAATTACAATGACTCGTCGAAACTCCGCGTTGACTCGAAGGGGTCGTCCACCTACAAGGTACTCAATGATGCTCAATGCAAACTTTGGTCTTGAAAATTATTTGCTTTGAAAGTGATGAGTAAACTCCGAGCTTAATGCATCATGAACTTAGCTTAACATTGATCATCACAAACTCTCAAGGCCTTGTTAGCATATTTAAGCACTTGAATAATTACATCTTTTTGATGGCATAGAAACACTCTAATTGGCATAGAAACAATAGTTGATCTTTTACTATAACTAGTACTTGTCTCACAAATGTGAAGAGGGTGTATACACTATGATGACTACTAGTATATGTGCATGAGTACTATCTTTCTGACAAATAAAACAATAGCCAACACGCATATAAACCATTTACTTTATTTACATATGCATTGTCTTATGATATTTGTACTAAATTTGTTGCTTCATAAATTATGTTTATGAAAGAATTTTAAAGACCAAATTCTTTCAAGTGAGAAGCCATTATGGGCTATAGTATTTTTCGAAATAATGCTCTATGTACAAAGGTAGCTCTGTCCAAATTTTTTTAAGATTTCTATTGTGTTTTATTTCAATATGGTGCCATATATAATTTGACTCTTTTGTAAAATTATGTTTTTTGTTGATGTTGAAACAGCTCGAAACCACGTGGAAGATCACGAAGGGAAAGGAGTAATAGTAACAATGCTTCTCTTTATGGCCAGGTATGCTAGTGATCAAGTATCTTCAGTTTCAGCTACCGACATGATAGAGGAAATTGAGACACAAGGTGAGGAGGTTCTTTCCATGGAAATGGGACAGAGCTCTCTACACGAAGTTGATGATACTTTAGCCCCCGAGGAGAATGGTTTACAGATTATTCCATGGGAGATAATGGATGAGGTTACTGCAGCGTCTGAGATGGAAGATGAGCAAAATATCTTTAAGCATAGAGGTGCAGACATTCTTGAAATCACACGTGTTTTTAGTTGCTTCGATTGTCCCTCCATTCCTTTATGTAGATTGATTCCATATGCGAGAGTGAGAGGTTTGAGAGATGATCTCAGTGGATTGAAGGCGGCCTTTGCAAAAGAAGGTTATATGCTAGAGAAAGGAGCATTCATTGTCTCTTTGGTAACATGCAAAAGAGAGGAGAGTTTTGTGAATGGTATGTGTTCACACTTTTCATTTTTGTATTGATGTCCACGTGCTGTGAATGTTGTTTGAAGTTTGACTTTGTGAATGTTCTAGATGAGATAAAGCCTACATGGGATCCTCTTTGGAATGAAATCAATGAAGAATTTGAAGCCGAGTTAAAAAAACAAAGAAAGTTTCAAGATCTCACAAATCACATGTTCTATGTTTGGGAAGGGAATCATCGCACCATGGCTTGGAGGGAAGCGATAAAAGAGAAGTTCTCCACTTCAAAGGAGAAACACTGTCGAGTCCTATGCACCATTATAGATCCCACTAAGGTGCCAGAGATTGCCTTGCTAAGCAGTTTACAACGAATGAACTTGTAAGTGTTGATGTTTCTTCTATCTTTTCTAACACTTGAATGTGAGTATCAAATGGTTTTTTGGTCTTTCAATGCAGCATGAACACTCATGCTCTTGTTGTCACTCATCTTTGTGATGAGATTGTCAATACGACACATATTTGTACAGCGGACCATGAAATGTATCTAAAGGGTTTGCCAGATAGAGATCAAAAACTTATTGCCGCTGTACGGAAAAAGAATGCCAAAGGTACAGAGCCTTGGTATCCACTTACGCGACGTTACCTTGGTAGATTGGTCTATATCGTATGTGTCGGACTAAATGATTTTTACTCTCATTTAAATTCATGATTTCAAAGCTTGTTAACGTATATTTAATTTTAGATTCAAATGACAAAAGAAAAAGAAAAGCGAGTTGCTCTTATCAAACAAAGCTTGTCTGCAGAAGAGCATCAGAAAGAAGAAGAGAGAATTTGTGAGGAGATTACTCACAAATATCAGGATCGAATTGGAAAGTTATGTAGATAACATGAATTCACGGCATTCTCTTGAGAAAAATGTGCAAAAAGTTACTTAAGTACTTGTCATATGCAATATTAAATTTTTCAATTGCTTAACATTGTTGATCCCAATCTTGGGACGGATTGGCTAGCAAGAGTTTTGTCTTTGAAATGGGGTCTTGATAGTTGGGCTACGTTGGAGAAGCTGAACTTAATAGCACTTCAAGACGCCCCTGTGCAAAACAAGATTCATTGGGTTTCATTATTGGAAGCAGACAAGATTACAAGGAGTGCATATGGTTTGAAAAAGGGAGATCACGTCTTTCGCATGTAAGTATAGCTAAGATTAAAAGTACTAAATATATCATGCCTTTATATATAAGTCTAACTTTGTCTCCTCTTTTTATTTGGGAATTTAGCTGGCTTCGTAGAGAGGGTTTTTTGGCTCGGGTTTTTCCAGAGGGCATTTCAGATTGTGTCAGATCTTTTGGATGTGCCAGGTGGGGTGCCTTTGCAGCATGACTGCACTCTTGCATTCTACTTTGAAGAAATTAAATTTGAGGCGAGGCCCTATCTATTTCCAATAGAGGTGTCTCTTGGAGTGAAGACTAAGGATATCGATAAGCAGGCATTAAAGAAGGTGGATACATTGAGAATGGCAGCACAACGTTTGGCTTTCAGGTGAATCACTAACTGACTTAGATATATAAAATTCGTTGTTATTGTTTCTTACATTCGTGTCACCTAATTGACCTTTGTAGATTCTTCATGTTCTTGGTTACCAAGAGTGTCTTGCCTACCATGCCCTTTCTGGCTAGACAGTGGACTCAGCTAGCGATCCAAGACACAAGCATGTATCCCTCTACTATGCACACATTGACTCCTTGGGAGATAGATAATTGTCCATGGTGGATAGATATGGAGAAGGGCCATGTTCTTGGACGTGAAAGAGAGCTACAAGAGATGATATCGAAGGATGCTGCGATGAAGGTTCCTCCAGTAGAAATAGTAGAAGAGAGTCGTGCAGGTATGTTTGATCATGCTCATATTTACCTATCTAAAAGTTACAGTGCTCTGAATTGAAGTTATCTATTTTAGCAATGCGCAACTCACAAAAGGAAAAGGAGAGGGTTGTGGATCAGATCATTGACGAGGAGGTGGAGCCACCTCCAGGTAAACTACAAAAACATTTGTTAATTCTTTCCTTCCACGTGGTTGATGCATGGCTTATTAAACCTCACTATAATGTCTCAGTTTCTCCTGGCACGATCGTGGCTCGAAGGAGTATCTCTTTTGTTTATATTATGGAGTCTCCATCTCATTGTCTCTCTAGTTCTATGGATACTCGATGCATGGCTATTGTTGGGGACTACATTGCCATTGCTGCAGACTATAGGGCGGGCATGCGTAATCTTGCATGGGTCCCTGTACACGAGCATCTCGTGCGGGCACGCTCTGACTCTATCTTGTATACCCGCGGCACGAAATCAGTTTCATGGGCTGCAGATTTGATTTTCTTAGATCTTCCATTTGGTGGGTCCCTCTTAGGCTCCTCTACTTCACCTCATTGGGACATTTTCACTGAGTATCATGTACGTGTTGGTGTTCATTTGGCATTCTCGACATTGGCGGATTCTGGATGGCTGTTGATCATGGTTTCTTTGGCAGGTCTATCTTGTTGAATGTTGGTTGTCAAGACTGTTGTCATACACCAACACCCAATCACCTTCCTCAATAGCTTTAGATCTGAGCCTATGCCTCTTGTCGAATCTGTCCTTATTCTTTAACCTTGCATCTTTTAATCGTGCTACTGCAATCTCAATATCTTGGGGCCTTCTATCTAATTGTACTGTTTTATGCGCAAAGAAAGAAGGTCTTCCCTACTCATTCCATCTTCCCAAGGCAATACATTTCATGTGGGAATTACATCCTCAATTGGCATTATAGGTTTCTGACCATACATCAACTCAAAAGGCATATAACCAGTAACCGAGCTATGAGTTGTACGATCAGCCCATAAAGCATAAGGCAATAACCTAGGCCACTCTCCCATTTTACCTTTGCAAACCTTAGCCAAAGCTTTAATGATAGGAGGATGCCCACGCTCTGATTTTCCATTTCCCTCAGGATTATATGCAGTAGTGAGAGCAAGTTTAATGCCCAACCTAGAGAAAAACTCCCTTGCTTTGTCAGCATCCAACTCACCCCTGTCCACTGTTATTTTCCCAACACAGCCATAACGGCTAATTACATCATCCAAGAGGAACTTACATATCCCTTCTGTGCTTTTTGTTCTTAGAGCATGACCTTCAACTTGGTTGGTTAAATCTTCTCGTGCAAGCACTATGTATCTCATTTTCCATAAGCCCAATGGCATCGTAACCAGATCTACTACCCACTTGTAATGCATGCCCAATGGGTAAGTAGGGTGCAACCCATCGCGATGACGTACATTTGAATACATTTGATAGGTTTCACAGGACTCCACAAAGTGAGATACATCTTTATACATACCTTTCCACCAATACCTCTCTTTCATTTTAGTAAAGGTGGCCCATACACCTCTATGTCTAGCATAAAGACTCTCATGAAACTTTTTCATAAGCTCATTTTGAGCGTCCTTATCATTCACCACTCTCATGGGCATTCCATTTCTTTGTTTTGGACGCTTCCATAAGTACCCATCTTTCAAAAAGTATCCATAGGCTTTTCTCCATATTCTTTTGAACTCTTGATCAGTCCACCCTTGTTGCCTTATCAAAGTGCTCAAATAGCGTCCAATGAGCAACCAGTCACCTTGATACAGGTCCTCTGTAAACGACTCAAGTGCATTTGACAGGCAACATGATCACCCTTGGCATGAGAGATAGTATAGAACTGTGTGCCTACATCATCGCCCTCGACAGCCATGTCTTCTTCTTTTTCATACCTTGCTCTTGAAAGCATATCCTCAACTGGATTATCTTTCCCTGCAATATGCTTAAATTCTGGATTGAAGGACTTTATGTAGGCAATCCATCTCAACATAGCAATGTCGAGAGTTGAGCAACTTGTTATCATTCCAAGAAGGGGTAGAAAATCAGTCTCCACTATTACATTTGCTCCTATCAAGTACTCTTTGTCACATTTCAAAGCTGTGACTACTCCCCATAACTCTCTTTTTACCTGTGGATAGTTGCATTGACGAGCACTTAGGACTTTTGCTCCAAACCTCACCACATATCGCTTGCCATCATTATCATCTTGCCCAATAGCCCATCCAATTCCTGTGGGGCTAGTATCCACTGTCACAATTACATATCTTCCACATTCATAGTTTGCTTTTCTCAAAGTTGGAGACATAAGCAGCAACTTCTTTAATTTCCTCATGGCATGGGTATGCATTTCTTCCCATTGAAACTTTTTGTTCTTTCTCAAAAGCTGATACAAAGGCTCTACTACATGTGCATAATGCGGAATCCAAATAACATAAAACACGCATGCACCCAAGAACCTTTGAACCTCAATGACATTTATACATTTCTCTTTCATTCTCTGGATTACGTCAATCTTTGCAGGACAAGGCCTTCTACCATATGGCCCACACATATGTCCCACAATAAGAACTTCATTCACACCAAACACTGACTTTTGGCCAGACAAGGTAAGGTTCACCTCTTCCAACCTTGACAAGATATTATCACAATCATTGATATGGGTTGCCACATAGTTTCGGCACCCCCTCGAGTCTAGAGCCACATCTTTATCACTTACATCACATCCTTTGATTGGCACATCATCAAGGAAAGTCATTGTAGTTTGCGGTATGAAGTCATGTAGGACTTTGTTCATACCATTTATCACGTGTGCAACTGAATTCGTTGCCCCCTGAGGTAAGGTGCACATCCTTACTAAACCCAAGGGTGTCCTCATGGTAGTCAGGTCCCTGCCTTCCATTGCTAGTTGGAACTGATCATACCCTGAGTACAAATCTCCCATAGAATATGTTTCCCTTCCTGCAAATGCCTCTGCAAACTCATCGACAACTGGCCCTATACCCACATTTCTGATTGTCACCTTATTTACAGGTTGCATATCCTGAATAAAGCGTAAAGAAACATTTTTCTTCGGAATAGTGAACCACCTGTTTGAATATGGAGCACAAGAAGGCTCCAAGATACCCATCTTGATCTTTTCATTAAGCAACTCAATGAGTTTTGGCAAATGAGCCTTTGGAACAGGAATAGGTCTCAAGTTCCAAGGTACATGAGGGATAGTGAAGATCACCATAGGAGCAACAATGGATGGATCAACACACCCTATCTCATAAGGCTCAAATGAAAAAGCTTTTCCATGTTTGGCAAGCATGTCTTCAAAGCATATCTTTTCATCTTTTGTCAAACTATCCTCGCAACCAACCTTTAACTCTTTCAAAGAATCCTTTGTGAGCTTGTGTCCAATCTTGCTTGGGTTACGAAGGCTCGGTTGCAAAGCAGCTTTCTCCATCTTATTTGTGCAATCCTTTGGTAGAGGTAATGCCACTGGTTTCACTTTGTTTGCCACGGACTTATACTTAGTCTCCACTCGTACATCAACACCTTGAGCATTTTTGAAATCCTCAATGACCTTGTACATTTCTATTGAGCATACTTTCACAACCTCACTTCCCATATGCGAATTGCAATCCATTAAAGACTTCAAATCTTGCATAGTATCCACAAAAGAACACTCATCAAACACGCCTGCAATGCATTCATCATCTTCTAGCAAACCATTCGACTTCAAACCTCTTTGTACACTATTTACATGTTGTCGTTCACCCTGCTTTAAGTCCTCACACTCTGTAAAAGCAATAGATCCATAGTCTGATAATCCTACAAAACCTGTAGAAAATGTATCCTTTGCATATACATCATGCGAGAACCTTTCTCTTCTTGTACCACTGCAATCCCGCTCTACAATGGTACATGGCCAAAACCCCTCATATCCCTGTAGTCCTTGAACTCTTTGTTTGTCTTTGGCAAGGGTTGCTCTCTGAGACTTTCATGGTTTCTTTCATGGTCTACACAAACAGTAAGGAGCTGTACTGCACGCTTTCCATCCCTGCTCCTTATTCTTGCATAAGCTGACCCATCATCCATCACCTTGGTTTCCATGTGAGTAGCAGTGATATATGGCTGCCCAAGGATAAGAGGATATGTAGAAATCTCTTGTACAAAGAAATTTTGGTCATCTTTCACATCCCCAATAGTCACCTTTACATTTGGACAAGCTCCGTACAACTCCCCTGATGAGTTGTTTGCTGCACGAATCATCCATCCATGATTTATATCAATTGGCCATTTCCCTTTTTGATAAAGACTCTTTGACATGAGGTTAATTTCTGACCCATGATCTATCAATGCAACGTATGGCTCTTCCAAGTCTCCTACTTTTACCAACGTCTCAGTAGTTGCTCTTGCCCAGTGACTATTCAAGTAGTAGCTCTTGTGAGTGGTCTCTACTTCATCTTCATCATCCAAGAAGCGAACGTGTTTTACTCCTCCCCTAGACTTGTAGCATCCAACAATAGTTTCATCACCTTGTTTGCCATAGACCAATACCCCCTGTGCATTTAAAATCTCTTCTTCACCCTGTACATGGATAGATTCAATAAGAGACTGCCGCTTCCTCTTTATGATATCAATTATTTCCTCATGGAATTCCCGCTTTGCTATACCAAGGACCTCGCCCAAGGTAAATTCCACCTTACTGTTTAGATCCTCTCTTCCAAAACCTTTTTGAGATCCGTTGCTGCCTCTATATCGGATTGGAGTTTGTAGGCCGGACGGACCCTTCGCTTTGGATTTTGTTGCATCCTTCTTCTTGTCTTTAGAGGCTTCTTGCATAGGCACTTCGGGGACAGGCATTTGTTGCGGGGAAGGTGATCTAGGAGGCATTGTGTCATTTTTACCTCCACTCCTCGTTGCCCGCTTTGAAGGCCCTTCATCCCCATTCTCACGCCTACGTTTCTCTTCAACAATGGCCTCATTTGCTTGACATTTGGCAATATATGCATGCACTGACAAAGAGTCCACAGGGTCATTCCAACCTGTTTAAAGCCGAATGCAATCTCCAGCTTCATGTAAAACCTCTGTAGTCATTTTACCCTTCATAACAGACTCTATAGCGCATGGCCATAGCTCTCCAATACCATTAGATTCCTCTTCTCCAGCCTTGATTGATCCTTTTCTTTTAATGTGATCCACCTTCAACCCATAGGCGGCTGCCTCAACCATTGAGATGGCATGGCTAGTAGCCATGTCCTCAACTAGTTTCTTCATCCCTCCTTTGCCAAAGTTTGTTCCCAAGAGCTTACCTGTTTCACTTAAGTGAATTTTTCCATCTTTAAAGAAAACAAGCTCCTTTGTCAAAGAGTCTTTAAAACTTTCACAATCCCTCCTTCCATGGTCAGTACTATCGCACCATATGCATCTATTTACAAAGCCTTCTCTGTTTTGAGGCCTTTGCCCTGTAGATTGTCCTGATGGTTGCCCCTTTTCTTCTAGCCTTGTAAGCTTTAACTTGAGCTCTTGCATTCCTTTGACAATATCATCTAGGATGGATTTATCACTCTTTGGAACCACAATCACAGGCTTTATAGGACTCTCGGAAACACTTGGATATTGAGCAGGATTGACTATCATCTTGTCTCTTCGTCGTTGTCGCTTAGCTAGCAGTGAAATGGCGTCTTTGACCTCATTCGAATCAGTCTTCAAACCCTGTTCCACATCCTTATCCTCAAGTAGTAACTCTAACTTCTATTGAATCTCTTTACCTGCGGCTTGCAAAAAGAGCTTTGTCTTCTCCGATTTTAGAGTAGCCTTTTCAGTTCTTGAAAGTTGATCATAACGGCGTTCGAATTCCCTTAGCAGTTCGGTAGGCGAGAGCCCCTCTTTTGGCCAAACTACCCACTCTAAGAAAGTCCTCTTTGTTACCCTTTCGGAGTCCTCCATGAAATAATCTTCCTTCAAGGCTAATTTGAATGCTTCCCAAGTTGCCTCATGCTCATTTCTAATTCCCCTTACATGCTCTCTGATCTCAGGAACCACAGCAAGTTCAAAACTTTGCACCATCTCTGCTTCGGGCACTCGATGAAGCTCCATCTCCTTTACATATCCATAAAGATACTTTGTTACATATTTACCTTTAAATTTGTCCAATTTCTTCACCACATATTGAAGCGCTTTGGTTGAGGAGATCTCCCTCCTTTCTGCAGCTTGCTGCTGCTGCATAAACACTACAAAAGCTTGAAACATTTGCATTGTGACTGGATCAAACCGAACCCCCTGTTGCTCTTGTTGCTCCTTAGCTTTAAACCTTTCTTTGAAGAGCTTCAATGAAGCTTTTGAACCCTCACCCTAGCCTACTTCACGTCGGGTTCACCAAAAACGTGTCAAGAAGTGCGCAGTGCGACTAGGAAAGCGTCGGGCCTCTGACTGTGAGGATTCGTAGCAAAATCAAGCAAGGCGTAGAGTATTTGAAGCCAAAAACACACTAAAAAAGAACAAAACTCCATCCATGAAAGCTCCACTTTGAAAAAGAACCAATACTAACTCAAAAATCTTGTGTGTGTGAAGATTAGGTGTAGCCTCGCTCCCAATTGCACAGATGCAGTGTTCGTTCGACTTGTTAAAAACCCTAAATTTACACTTCAATTCTTCGTTGTGACCATTTCATGGAAGCTTCAGTACTTCATTGGAGAAGGCCAAGTAGTTATTTGAGGAGGGAAAACCCTAATTGGAGGCCTCAGAGTCTCAACCATGTAGTGGAAGCAGCAAGGGACTGCACTAGCACCCTATAGAGGAATGGCTGTATCTCCTTGCTCATGTATCCAAATGAGCTCATTCTTGGCTCTAAAAATTCCCACACAACTTGAGAAACAACGCGAGCATCGTTGATGTGGAATTTTGAGCTATTTTGGGCATTTTTAAGGCTATTTTTAGGCCATTTTTAGCCCAAAAATGTCACTTTTTGTCCGTAAAAAGCCCAAACAAGCTGGGAAAAATCCCTAAAATTGTGGAAAAATCCCATTGGGCTCAAATTTCATGTTGAACCTCATTTTCCCACTTGCATATTTTAGCTAGCAATTTATAAGCTTGCAAAAGAATTCCTTGACATGTTTTCTAGATTTCATGTACCATTTAATTTAAAATCATGAAAAAAGGACACTTATGTGTCCTTTTTGGTACCAAACTAGTGCTAGGTGACTATATATGCAACCTATTGTCTCCATTGTAAATCTATCGATCAATCAATTCATTGCCAAGGTTGGTCGGTTCAATACTCTCTCTCTCTCTCTCTCTCTCTCTCTCTCTCTATATATATATATATATATATATATATATATATATATATATATATATATATATATATATATATATATATATATATATATATATATATATATATATATATATATATATATATATATATATATATATATATATATATAGAATGGATCCCACTTGCAATGGTTCATGCTCAGTCTTTGTAACCACCTTAGTCCTATTGGAAATCACGCTTATTCCCAACCAAGTTGGCCCTTGTGATCTACTTAAAGCATATAAACCTATTAGAGTTCATATTCCCGTCCGATGGTAGCTCCGGTATCTCCCAGGACCAGATTAGGGAGTGAGGTCTATTTTGTGGCTAAGCCCAGCCAATGTGAGGTTGTTCTCTCATATCAAGTCATGTCTAGCCATGTTTAGCTCGGGTTTTGGCTCAGTTCCATGTCCTTGCATGTTCCTAGTGCCCTAGGTATTTTCCCCCCTTCACCCTATGGACATATGGTGCCGCTTTCCACCCTTCCCCTATTTTCCCCCATTTATTATGATCGTGGGGCTGGAGGAGTGGGTCGGGCAGGCTATTGTAAGCCCTATATAGGCAGCCAGGGGGCGTTTACTTCTACACATTTCAGATCAGTCCTAGCTAGGGACACCCTTCATTGGGCATCCAAGGGGGCATCCCTTTGAGGCCAGGCAGCTAGCAGACATAGGAAGGACAACCCAACGGCCAGCACCCTCACCGATGTTTTTGGCACAGTTGGCTGTTAGGAAAGGAGGAGCATCCCAACATTTTCCTTGGGTAGTAGGAGTGGTGCTCGAAGTTCATCTCAATGGTGCAATACCACTTTAGGGCAGCCCTTCACAGGCTTTGTGTCCATGCAGTAGCCAATTTCCTCGATCAAGATCTAGATCCACATCTACATCTAGCCTAGAGGAGATGCACCAGATCTATGCTCTCATAGCATGTTGGAGGTGATGCACATGTTGAGGCCGTATCAGTGGTCTCGTGTGCAGGAGAAATTGGCAATGTCAGTAGCAGTCACAGTTGTGTGCATCCTCACATGTTAAGGCTGTATCAATGGTCTCATGTGCAGGAGAAATTGGCAATGTCAGTAGCATTCACAGTTGTGTGTGTCCTCGGGTCTGTCCATTGGCATGTCAGTTCTATGTTGGACCACCCTTGGTCACTTGTATGAGTAGATTGTTATCAGCATGGAGAGACTTTCCCAGATCCCTCTCTCTCTCTCTCTCTCTCTCTCTCTCTCTCTCTCTCTCTCTCTCTCTCTCTCTCTCTCTCATTCTCAGATGTCATGTCTCATTCTACCTATGTGATCTCTCTTCTCCATAGGTGTGCCTTGTTCATATGTTTGAAATTGCAGGTGTTCTAGATCGGAGTCGAGGTACCCATCGGATCACGAGCCAGGTGCTGTCCTCATTGCATCTTTTGCTGCCACCTTTCCCATGGTATCAGAGCTCTATGGTGTTACGACCACCTGAGTGCTCAAATATGGCTGATCCGGTGAGGTCTTGGACATGATTAAGAGAGAAGAAACTTGTTGTTATTTTTTTTTTCTCCAAGTTTGGGGCACCTTTGGGTATGTGGAGGCCTTGGATCTTCCTCTACGACTTCCTCGCCTTTACCCTTGATTACCCCGACCTCTCTTCACCGAGGGGAACTCAATAAAGACTGCAGGATGTGTAGCAGTGCTGGATTGCCTTAGTTATCCCAAATGGAGTCATGTGACCGTGCTTTCTAGCAAGGAGAGCAAGCATGCGGTTGTTGGATCCAGAGGGGGACTCATTTCTGGCTTCTTCTTCATGGAGAAGTGTTTGGACAGCAGTAGGATCTTCTTCATCCCTTTTGGAGGAGCTTTCTATTGTTGTGTTTTCTTTGAGAAGATGGATTGGCGAATTTGCTTTGCATTTTGCAAATGCACGTCTTTCTTGTAACTGTCGACGGAGATTCCTATCCTTTGGGTAGCAGGTTGATGATTCAGTTGCACTTTTGTTCCAGATTGTGGATTATAGATGACAGAGTGGGATTTCTTCCCGACCTGAAGCAGGGGATGTTCCATGATTATTTATTTTCCATCTATGGATGGAAGTTCCAGTTCCAGCTTCAGTAGACTCTTGTTTATCCGGTATGCAGCAGTTCAGGTACATGTTCCAGTGCATGTGTTGGAGTTGTCTTTGACTTCTACCTCCATAACCACTTCTTGTTTGATCATTTGACTTTCTTAGGATGAGGTGTAGAAGTGGAGCATGTGGTGCCATACCCTTAGCCAACAATGAAAACAGTATGAGGAGGTTATGTTGGAGTATGGGCCCTTCCTTTCTCCATGTTTTCTCCTTTCCCCAGTAGTAGTGTGGCCCTACAGGTTTGGCCATTTCCTTGTCCTCTTCTAAGCTTGTCAGTATTAGTTGTGGGATAGCTTACGATCCTTGTCAGATAACCTACACCAGTTTTGGGAAAAGTTTACAACCCTTTATGGACAGTTTTTCTTGATGATCGACGGCAAATTTGTCGAGATCCTTTGGATGACAGGTTTGCACAGGGTGTTGGCAGTTAGTGGGGACATCTAGTTCCTACTCTCACAATCAACAACATTTGGGTGCTTCTTCCGTACAACCCTTTGGAGAGCTCCAACCTTGGGAGCAGCCCTTCTTCAGGTGTGGAGATAGCAGGTTCTTCCCTTGCAATTTTGTGCCTAGTTTTTTGGCATGTTACAAATCAGCCCTAGCGTTCTCCACGGGCTAGTTCCCCAATTAGATTCCTTTACTCTCCGTTTGAGTATTGGAGTTATGTTGTGTATCGGATATTGATTGCACAGTTCAGTTGTGGGTATGTTCTTTTGTTAGAAGCTGGACACACCCCACGGCAGTAACTACTTGGAGGACTCTTATTTTTTGTAATTATTCATTCATTGAGGAAAACCTAATTTTTCACCTTGTAATTATTGGGACTTACAGAAGTTTCCGGATTGTATTCCAGTTTTGATAGTTAGATTGAGTAGATGGTTGATTTTGGAACTTTAGGGTTTGAGAAATTGTAAGGTATATATACCACTTTTTGACCTTAATGAATAAAACTTTTGTCATTTTAAAAACAAGTTTGAAGTTTGTGAGTGAGCATACTGTGTACGAGAGAGAGAGTGTGAGCTTCATCTTGATGCTACGTGTGCTCCGGTGGTCGGAACCGAGTGTGGAGTACAGCATGTTGCCCCCGACGAGACCTACGCGCCGATACCTGCATTATGCGCGTACGTCCGGTTTTGCGAGCTCCTTCTACAAGGTTCATTGGTTGTTTGGGTGAGCATACGTTGTCCGATATTGCATTGAAGCATATCCACGCGTTCACATTGAGTAGAACTACACATTAGGCACTTTAGATTTCGGAAACGAAGACCTGCAAATTTCGGCTAGACATCCTACGTGTTTCTGCAACGGGTGTTTTGGGTCGGGATTTTGGTTCATAGACCTTAGGGAGAGTGACCTATTGGTATTAGTAGGGTCTCCTTCAAGTTCTATGGTGTTTCGAGATTGTTTGACGGGTATTCGGCTCTAGAAAGCATTGTAGGAAGTTTCCTCTTATGCACTCTTGAAAGCTGTGACATAGACAGTTGGTAGAGACCTCTGTAGGAGTTAGCTAGGAGTCGGTCGAGTGTAGGTTGACACCTTATGCTTGCTTCCACGCACCTACGGGTCGAGCTTCGTCCTTAGCTGACATTTCATGTTAGGTGAGTTCTCACTGTGCTGACGTCAGTCCCGCGGCGTATCCGTCCAACATTGGTGCCGTTGCCGGGGACAAAAACCTTAGGTAGGTGACCAAGACTAATCCTTGAAGATTGGGATTTTTGGCTTGCCAAGAGTCTCGCTTTACATTTAGATAGGATCAGAGGGTGGAGGACTCTCTAGGTCTTAGACGGAGTCTAGAAAGCTTGTGTCTGGCCTAGATCCTTCGACTTTGTAGATGAGGTTGACATAGGTAGTTGTAGGTAGTAGTCAAGTTCTAGAGTAAGAGTCGGAGTGTTAGAAGCGGTGAGAAGAGATCTTGAGAGTCTGGAGAGGCCAAAAAGCAACCAAAAACACCATTATCACCATTTCACATGATAAGTAGGAGTAGAGTAAGTAGGACATCACGACTTAGGATCTAGAGCATTTCATGCATGTACACTTGCTTGGTAAAATCATTACAAGTTTGTAAAAGACGCAAAAAGATGCAAAAGTGTGTTTGAAAGCCTAATTGAAGTCTAAAAGTTACTGTGAGTGTTTCTGATAGATCTACAGAGCATCAGGAGCATTCCTGTCAGAAAAAAAACTTTAATTTTAAGCCAGGAGACATCCTACGCGTAGGATGTCTACAGGCTAATCTGTGAGGAATTTTGGGATTTTTAGTTGACCAGTGTGTTCGGAAGGTAGGGTTTACCCTAATTTCAACTGGAAAGTGGAGTTTGGCTATATCTTGACAGGATAAGGCC
The DNA here is from genome assembly GCF_014529385.1 of Adiantum capillus-veneris. Classification (NCBI taxonomy): domain Eukaryota; kingdom Viridiplantae; phylum Streptophyta; class Polypodiopsida; order Polypodiales; family Pteridaceae; genus Adiantum; species Adiantum capillus-veneris. Next base: position 123,087,278 of record NC_140947.1, read on the forward strand.
AGATAGACTCAAATTGCTAGACATCGTACCCAAATAGTGCCAAAACATTATTTTGAGACCAAAACCATAAGATGGCTGCATGAGCATGTCTTGCATGATATATTGAGTGACTGAAAGGGGTTTCACCTCGTTTGGGTAAGACAATTGGATTCAAAGCGGACTTTAGCACTTTTGACTGAAAAAAACAAAAACAACTGAAATTTGGGACTTTTAACATCCAAACCCAAATCTAAGCATACCACTGGGTTACTGACATCAAAGGGAAGCTGTGGGACCAATCTGGGGTCAAACAGGCCAAAAAGACATCCTACGTGTAGGATGTCTTCTAAGTGATTTGGGACTCCAAACTGAATTCTGAGTATACCAAAGTGATCAGCAACTCAAGGGGAGCCTGGGCTTTGAGTTTGAAGCCATTCTGATGAAAAAGACAAAGCAAAGACTGAATTCAGACTTTTTCGCGTAAATTGACCAACATCTGAGGGTGTTTCAGATTAGCAAACCTAATCCAGAACATCAGCAGTGTATAAAATATAGTAGTGGTTGAGATTAAATCTCCAGTTATACCAATCATTACTAAGATAACCCCTAACAGATAAATGCTTTGATTCAAATTTCCAAAATTAAAACGCTTGTGTACAGGTATATTCAGCACAACAAAGCAAGAAGTTGAGCAAAAACTGACCTTTGTTAGGTGAGTGGTTGGATTTGTGATAAATTGCATTGATAAGTTTGATGAATTTGAGATCAGGAAGATACATTGTTAGAGACCAGAAGGTGGCAGGTGACCAAGGTAGCTTAGTGTCCATTGAAGAGAGAGTAACTCAAGCAAGGCTAGATCCACTAGCATTGATTATTGAAGAAGGTAGTGATACTGACACTTCATCAGACAAATCTTTCTTCATGATGGGTAGTCAACAGCCAGGAGGTTTCACCTATGATGGACCTATGCGAGGAGGAAGCACCTCCCAAAATCCTTTGAGTGATTCCAAGCTCACGGTGATCTTCTTGGAGGGAACACACTCGAGAGGAGCCCTAGTCTATTCTGACTATCGCGGCCGCAAGTGCATTTGTATCGAAGAGAGGCCAGCTCAAATATTGGAGATAATCCGAGTGTATGATGATGAAGATAGATTCCGAGACGAAAAGGGGAACCACTATGTAATAGTTAGTAACCCTGAAGATTACAACAGATATGGAGATAACGTGGCGAAAGGGAAAATGATTTCAAAAACTCAAGAACCGCCACCAAACATTGATCAGCAGCCTGGAGCTATTTTTATGTATGATAAAAAAACAACCAGGGTTCCAACTTATAACGAAAACGTGGGAATCTACAAGCATGAGAGTGAGGGTATAGTCTCTTACTTTCTCAGCAAAGAACCATACGTAAACGAATTAAGCAAAGGCAAGGTTCTTTACTTATTCTTTTATGAAACTGCTACGGGGAAGGGCATAGTTTTTGTTGATAGATACGGGCGAGAATACCAACGTATTCTCCCAGAGGCAGTAGAGAGAGAAACAGGTCCAGGAGCATCAGCATATGCCCCTGAGGAAGTGTCAAGAGCCGCCTACAACCCAAGCAAGTCAACGAATCCTTTTTCAGATGAGTATGACACTACCTCACATTCCACCTGGCCGCAAGCATTCAACAACCAAGACCGACCTACAAACCAACCATCATTGCAGGCATGGCTTTGACAGAGTGCAACAATGGAATCAGATCAAAACCGAGATGTTTATCAAGCCTCACGAGGGCTCAAGGACTTGCAAGAACCACCACTCTATTCAAGGTATCAGGCAGAGAGTAAGCCAAAGACACAGGGGTCAACAGAGCCTGGAGGACCACCCATGGAATGAGTTCGAAGAGAAGAAACACCTCCAGCAAGAACCGTTAGAAATTATGGCTTAAGAGCACCATTGGGAGAGGAACCAGCCTATTACAGAAGGCCTGAGAATTTATATCGACTAGGACGGGGAGATCCAATGATGAGGTTTGTAGACCATCGAAGGATTAGACCTTCTTAAGTACAAAAATGGATAAACAAGAAATACACAGGAAGCAGACACCCAAGAGATCATGTAGCAACCTTTGGGCGTGTAATAAGGACCGAAGAGGTGTTAGATTTTCCTACCCAATTTGCAGGGTTTGGAGTAACCCTAGAGGATGATGCTGCCACTTGGTTTGACTCTGTAAAGCGTAGAGACTTTGAGTCGATGGAGGAAGTGTTTGACGAGTTTATCGAGGAATTCTCTCAAAGGGGAATCGCTCATAATATCGTCTCACAGATCCATAAATTCAAACAGAAAGATGGAGAATCTGTACGAAAGGCATCCCTAAGACTAAAAAGATATTAAGTTCTGTCCTATTGAAAGGAGAAGTAGCGATAAATCAGGAGCAGCTCGTAGATGAAATGCTAAAAAAGATCAACTTGTACGCCAAACCCCCAAACCCCAGGCTAAACAGCCCAAGTGGTGTGCTATTGAACAAAAATGGACAAACCATGGGACCGAGGAATGTTATTATAACAAGGGATATGTGAGAGAGAGACCTTACGCTCCCCAAGCCCCAGTAGCTTTCCCTCAATTCCACCGATGCCTAGATATCAAGCAGGCAACTTACCACGACCTGTAGGTGTAGAAAGACCACAACTGGTGTTGGGGCAACAACCACCCCTACCAGGATTACGACCAGTTGGTATGAGATACACACCAACAATATCTGAATAAGAGGAGAAGGCTTTGGATATGCAAAAAACCATGTCAAATATCCACCGGAAGAACCCTCGACACCAGAACCATGGAGCATGATAGGAAATCAAGGACCACCAACTGCTACACAGACAGCAGGAGAAGGAAGATATAGCCTAGATGAACGAACACTGATGTTCATAGCCAATGGAGACATGGGCGGACAGAGGCATGCTTACCAACAAAGAGGAGCTCAAGGAGCACCTCAACAACCCAAGGGACCCTGTTACAAGTGTGGAGGAGACCATTGGCTGAGAGACTGTCCTCATGATGAAATCATTAGAGTCAATGCGTATTGCCCAGAATGTGGAATTACTCATTTGATTCCCAATTGCCCTAAAAACCAGAGCAAAGGAGTAAAAACCACCTTGAATATGTTAGACACAGTACCTTCCAGTGGAGGATCGGAAAATGAGACAATCATACCTATTCAGGCGGTAAAACTGGCCCAAGCTCAAAAAAGGACAAATGAACCCATAGTTGAAGAACCAAAAACCGATGCCCAAAGTTCAGAAACGAAAAATCAGAGAAGCACTTAGAAAGATAGAAAGGCGTGTAGGAAAGCCAGGAAGGAACGTGAGCAAACAGCCCTATCCGAGGAGTTGAAACATACCAAGGACAGAATGGAGCGGTTACAGGATCTAGCTAGCTTAAGCTCACACACCACAGCAGCCATAGCACCCAAGGAAATAGCAGAGCCCAAGAGTGCAGGATCAGGAGGATCTGTACTCGCAGACAAGGTAAATGAGCAGTTGGATGCGCTTCTAAAAGCTTATGAAGCTCGACTTAAAAAGAACCAAACCCAGGAGCAAAGGTGGATGACTTATCCATATGTAGAAATAGAAAAACAGAGGTTGGATATGTGTAAAAAGATGATTGAGATAGCTCAATCATTGATGGAGGACCCGCTGGGTAAACCTACAACTTGGCATGAGGCACCAGCTCCAACCCCTATCCAACCAACATTAGAGAAACATGTGGAAACAAAGGAAAGACTCACTAATGCCTATGAGTCCAGAGGAGAGCCTATCATAGTGCCAAATACCACCGATGGGGCAAGTGACAGGTTCCAGCCTAAAATATTGGCAGAAATGGGTAAGGATTGTAACGGTTTAGATGATCTGTGGAAGCAAATCCGTGAGGCCAACGAGGCTAATAGGATGAGTAACCACACGAACAGCACGAGAAAAGAAAAGAATGTGATCTTACCTCCTATTGAAGAATTTGAGGCAAGGTCTCAAATGAACTTTGAGATACATTCAGAAGGGGGAGACCAAGGATCTATTAGTTCGGGGCACAGCCAACTAGACTCATTGAGAACCTTGCCCTCTTACCTAGGAGAGTATGAAGCTAAGTCGGAAGTAAGAGCAATCCCATCTCAAAGACTTTCTTCTAGCAAGGTAATGGATTTGGAGGGATTGATTGAGTTGTTATCCACTCCTGTGGCATGCACAATCACGTTAGCAGAACTCCTAAGGTTAAGGCCAAACATGTGGACCACAATAGGAAAATGCCTAGAAAAATTTGGAGTAAAAGACCCCACCTTGAAGCTACAAGAAGGGATCAGAGAGTTGGACAGGCCTCAACTAAAGACTAGACCAGTACCATTGAATAAGGTTGGAGAATATTGTGAGGGAGAAGACGGAAACACTACGCTACCGGTAGAATTCCAAGGAGTGGTTTCCAAGGCTATTTTTGACAGTGGAGCGGGAGTTGCTATTGCCACCAAGGAAATCTAGAAAAAATGGGGAAAACCAGCTTGGAGGGCTACCAGAATGAAACTGCAATTGGCAGATGGGTTCATGGAGAAGCCTCTAGGACTTTTAGAAAAAGTGATTGTCACTTCGTGCGGAATCGAGTATGAGCATACATTTGCAATAGTCGATTTCGACAAAAAGAAAAATTATGAGATAATCTTCGGACGACCATTCATGCAAAAATTGAAAATGGTCCAAGATTGGGGTTATGACCACATATACCTCAGACATGGCGAGACAACAACTAAAATACACCTGAAAGACTATAGTTACAAAGATGTGAACCAAACACCGGTGGAAGAGTTTGATTCGGCTACAGTAGCAGGATCAGAACTACCAGCATGGTTAGGGCAACCAAAAGAGCTATGGATGTGCGGAGCTTCACATTGTGGAAGCTTAAGAAGAGAGGACTACATCTTAGAAAGAGCAATTGAGGACAAGGAGTATATTCTGGAACCTTTTCCTGACGATGCCTTGGAACCTCTAGAATGGGAACACATACTAGCAACATTGGATGTGTGTACCATTACCAATAGTCCAACAACAAAATTTTGCGATACGGATGGCTATGATGTGCTACCCTATTACATGGTTAGTGTTATACCGGAAAAAGAGACGGTAGAACCACCAGAACAAGAAGAGTTTTACAACTCCTCTGAACATTTGGAAGTAAATGATGATACAGATAATGAGTGTTCAGACACATCAAGTGAGCGCGGAAATGAAATCGAGAATATCAAGTTTTATGATTTTGCTAATCAACATTCTAGACGCCAAGAACGCTATAGGAGGAAACGAGCAGGAAACAAAGCGAGAGAGAACCTGGTGCCAAGGATAAAAGGTAAAACTCACTATTTGATGCTTGTAAAAGCAGAGGATTGTGTAAAAGATCAAATATCAGGAAGATTCTCAAAAAATCGCATAGAAAGAACGCGAGAGGAAATAAAACAGGTACGAAAAGCTAAAACCGAAACAAAATCACAAAAATCTCAAGAATCAAAAAAAGAAACAACAAAAGACCAACAGTGGACCAAATTGGAGCGTAAACAAAAATACCAAGAACTGAAACGGTCTTTGAGAGAGATATGGACCACTGAAGAAGATAGCGATGGTAAAGGGGACTCAGAAAAAAAAGGGGAACATGATTGTACCATCACACTATCGGAAATTTACTATCCAGGACAGAAAAATCATAATGACACCACTAGTCAGGGAAAGAACCAACCAAGAATCCTACGATGGGCCTGAAAATGCAAAAAAGATAGACCTCGCAGAACTAGGTGAAAAGCCTCAGCCGGTCTATATAGCTAACGATTTAGAGCCTGAAGAGGAAGAACAGCTAACACAACTTATCAAGAAGTATAAAGATGTGTTCGCTTGGTCCTATAAAGACCTCAAAGGAGTCGATCCGTTGATATGTCAACATACAATTCCTTTGAAATCGGATGCAAAGCCTAGAAAACAACGTCCTTATACATATAATGACACATTTGCTAAACGAATCAAAGAAGAGATTGATAAACTGATGGAAGCGGAATTCATCTATGAGATTGAACATACAGATTGGGTGTCACCCATTGTGGTGGTTCCCAAAAAGAATGGAAAACTACGAGTGTGTGTAAACCTCAAGAAGGTGAATGCAGCAACCATAAGGGATAATTATCCCTTGCCAATCACAGAACATGTACTTGAGCGAGTGGCCGGGAAACGGGCTTATTCCTTTCTGGATGGGTTTTCAGGATACAACCAACTGGCAATAGCAAGGGAGGATCAACACAAAACAGCGTTGGCCATAGAATGGGGGATTTTTGCGTATCGAGTTATGCCATTTGGCTTAACTAATGCACCAGCCACTTTCCAAAGGTTAATGACTCACGCATTCAAAGAATACCTCAGAATATTCTTAGAAATGTACATGGATGACTTGTGTGTACACTCTCTTCTACGAGAGGAACATATTGACCATTTGTAAAAGGTCTTTGAAAAGTGCAGGTCTTTGAAAAGTGCAGGACATATCGAATCTGTCTTAAACCGGAAAAGTGTGTATTCATGGTTAAGCAAGGACGAATCTTAGGACACATTGTCTCAAGAAATGGCATAACCACAGACCTAGACAAAGTCAAAGTCATTGTAGACCTACCCAGGCCTACTAATGCGAAACAAGTGCAATCCTTCATGGGACACTGCGGATATTATCGAAGATTCATATACATGTATGCGGTTATCGCACAACCTCTGTATCGTTTGCTAGTCAATTTCGAGTGGACCAAGGAGTGTGAAACTTCATTCCAAAAGCTGAAGGAAAACCTTATATCAGCACCTGTACTAAAGGCACCAGATTGGGAAAAGATATTCCATGTGCACATTGATGCATCAGCATATGCCATTGGAAGTATTCTAGCTCAACCAGGAGACGGAACAATGGATTTTCTGGTTTGCTATGCGAGCCGACAGTTAAACAGTGCAGAAAAGAACTACACAACCACCGAGCGGGAAGGGTTAGGAATGATTTATGCTGTAAAGAAATTTCAACATTATTTGCTTGCAAAAAAATTTGTGTTCTTCACAGATCATCAAGCTCTTTTGTACCTAGTAAATAAACCTTGCAATACAGGGATAATCGTACATTGGTTTATTATATTGCTACAATTTGACTTCACAGTGGTGGTCAAAAAGGGTAAAACCCATCTACAAGCGGATCATCTTTCAAGGATACACAACGGGGAAGCTCCTGAAGGAGTAAATGATGACATACCAGATGCTTATCTTTTCAACATTGAAATGGTACCCAAATGGTCTCAGATAATTGTTAGCATTCTTTCTTTCGGAAGTGGGTTTGATAATATGGAATGCAGATCCAAACAGCAAACAATTCGACAAACAAAAAACTTCCGACTGTATCATCTTGGATCGGACCTAATCCTACAATTATGTATAAATCCGGAAGAATTCGAGTGCTACCTTGAAGAGGCACATGTCCAGGGTTGTGCATTTCATTGCTCAACAATGAAGACACACCGGAGACTAAAACAGTTAGGGGTTTATTGGCCAACTATGTATGCGTAAATTGACCAACATCTGAGGGTAGTATTGTTTCAGATTAGCAAACCTAATCTAGAACATCAGCAGTGTATAAAATATAGTAGTGGTTGAGATTAAATCTCCAGTTATACCAATCATTACTAAGATAACCCCTGACAGATAAATGCTTTGATTCAAATTGCCGAAATTAAAATGCTTGTGTACAGGTATATTCAGCACAACAAAGCAAGAAGTTGAGCAGAAACTGACCTTTGCCAGGTGAGTGGTTGGATTTGTGATAAATAGCATTGCTAAGTTTGATGAATTTAAGATCAAGAAGATACATTGTTAGAGACCAGAAGGTGGCAGGTGACCAAGGTAGCTTAGTGTCCACCGAAGAGAGTGTAACTCAAGCAAGGCTAGATCCACTAGCACCGATTATTGAAGAAGGTAGTGATACTGACACTTTGTCAGACAAATATTTCTTCATGATGGGTAGTCAACAACTAGGAGGTTTCACCTATGATGGACCTATGCGAGGAGGAAGCACCTCCCAAAATCCTTTGAGTGATTCCAAGCTCACGGTGATCTTCTTGGAGGGAACAAACTCGAGAGGAGCCCTAGTCTATTCTGACTATCGAGGTCGCAAGTGCATTTGTATCGAAGAGAGGCCAGCTCAAAGATTGGAGATAATCCGAGTGTATGATGATGGAGATAGATTCCAAGACGAAAAGGGGAACCACTATTTAATAGTTAGTAACCCTGAAGATTACAACAGACATGGAGATAACGTGGCAAAAGGGAAAATGATTTCAAAAACTCAAGAACCGCCACCAAACATTGATCAGCAGCCTGGAGCTATTTTTATGTATGATATGAAAACAACCAGGGTTCCAACTTATAACCAAAACCTGGGAATCTTCAAGCATGAGAATGAGGGTATAGTCTCTTACTTTCTCAGCAAAGAACCATACGTAAATGAATTAAGCAAAGACAAGGTTCTTTACTTATTCTCTTATGAAACTGCTACGGGGAAGGGCATAGTTTTTGTTGATAGATACGAGCGAGAATACCAACGTATTCTCCCAGAGGAGGTAGAGAGAGCAATAGGTCCAGGAGCATCAGCATATGCCCCTGAGGAAGTGCCAAGAGCTGCCTACACCCCAAGCAAGTCAACGAATCCTTTTTCAGATGAGTATGACGCTACCTCACATTCCACCCGACCGCAAGCATTCAACAACCAAGACCAACCAGCAAACCAGCCATCATTGCAGGCATGGCTTCGACAGAGTGCAACAATGGAATCAGACCGAAACCGCGATGGTTATCAAGCCTCACGAGGGCTCAGGGATTTGCAAGAACCACCACTCTATTCAAGGTATCAGGCAGAGAGTAAGCCAAAGACACAGGGGTCAACAGAGCCTAGAGGACCACCCATGGAACGAGTTCGAAGAGAAGAACCACCTCCAGCAAGAACCATTAGAAATTGTGGCTTAGGAGCACCATTGGAAGAGGAACCAGCCTATTACATAAGGTCTGAGGAGTTATATCGACTAGGACACGGAGATCCAATGATGAGGTTTGTAGACCATCGAAGGATTAGACCTTCTCAAGTACAAAAATGGGTAAACAAGAAATACACAGGAGGCAGAGACCCAAGAGATCATGTAGCAACCTTTGTGCGTGTAATTAGGGCCGAAGAGGTGTTAGATTTTCCTACCCAATTTGCAGGGTTTGGACTAACCCTAGAGGATGATGCTGCCACTTGGTTTGACTATGTAGAGCGTAGAGACTTTGAGTCGATGGAGGAAGTGTTTGACGAGTTTATCGAGGAATTCTCTCAAAGGGGAATCGCTCATAATACCATCTCGCAAATCCATAAAATCAAACAGAAAGATGGAGAATCTGTACGAAAGGCAGCCCTAAGACTAAAAAGATATGTTAAGTTCTGTCCTGTTGAAGAATTGCCAACTCAGTCCAGATTTATGCTGATATTCATCCAAGGACTAAGGAGGCTCTGTACCTTGTGGAAAATTGTGCGGTCTACAAAGAGGGGGAGTTCAAGGACCTTGATGACGATTCGTCTTCATAGCAGTGGAAGCAACTCTTCTAAGACAACACCAAAAGAAGAAGTAGCGGTAAATCAGGAGCAACTTGTAGATGAAGTGCTAAAAAAGATCAACTTGTACGCCAAACCCCAGGCTAAACAGCCCAAGTGGTGTGTATTGAACAAAAATGGACAAACCATGGGACCGAGGAATGTTATTATAACAAGGGATATGTGAGAGAGATACCTTACGCTCCCCAAGCTCCAGTAGCTTCCCCTCAAGTTCCACCGATGCCTAGATATCAAGCAGGCAACTTACCATGACCTGTAGGTGTAGAAAGACCACAACCGGTGTTGGGGCAACAACCACCCCTACCAGGATTACGACCATTTGGTATGAGATACACACCAACAGAACTGAATCAGAGGAGAAGGCTTTGGTGCCTATGCATGCATATTATGAAGATCCAAATGGATATGCAGCAAACCCTATCTATTATCCACCGGAAGAACCCGAGACACCAGAACCATGGAGCATGATAGGAAATCAAGGACCACCAACTGCTACACAGACAACAGGAGAAGGAAGATATAGCCTAGATGAACTAACATTGATGTTCATAGCCAATGGAGGCATGCGCGGACAGAGGCATGCTTACCAACAAAGAGGAGCTCAAGGAGCACCTCAACAACCCAAGGGACCCTGTTACAAGTGTGGAGGAGACCATTGGCTGAGAGACTGTCCTCATGATGAAATCATTAGAGTCAATGCGTATTGCCTAGAATGTGGAATTACTCATTTGATTCCCGCTTGCCCTAAAAACCCGAGCAAAGGAGTAAAAACCACCTTGAATATGTTAGAAATAGTACCTTCCAGTGGAGGATCGGAAAATGAAACAATCATACCTATTCAAGCGGTAAAACAGGCCCAAGCTCAAAGAAGGACGAATGAACCCATAGTTGAAGAACCAAAAACCGATGCCCAAAGTTCAGAAACAAAAAATCAGAAAAGCACTTGGAAAGCTAGAAAGGCGCGTAGGAAAGACAGGAAGGAACATGAGCAAACAGCCCTATCCGAGGAGTTGAAACATACCAAGGACAGAATGGAGCGGTTAGAGGATCTAGCTAGCTTAAGCTCACACACCACAACAGCCATAGCACCCAAGGAAATAGCAGAGCCCAATAGTGCAGGATCAGGAGGATCTGTACTCGCAGACAAGGTAAATGAGCAGTTGGATGCGCTTCTAAAAGCTTATGAAGCTCGACTTAAAAAGAACCAAACCCAGGAGCAAAGGTGGATGACTTATCCATATGTAGAAATAGAAAAACAGAGGTTGGATATGTGTAAAAAGATGATTGAGATAGCTCAATCATTGATGGAGGACCCGCTGGGTAAACCTACAACTTGGCATGAGGCACCAGCTCCAACCCCTATCCAACCAACATTAGAGAAACATGTGGAAACAAAGGAAAGACTCACTAATGCCTATGAGTCCAGAGGAGAGCCTATCATAGTGCCAAATACCATCGATGGGGCAAGTGACGGGTTCCAGCCTAAAATATTGGCAGAAATGGGTAAGGACTGTAACAGTCTAGATGATCTGTGGAAGCAAATCCGTGAGGTCCACGAGGCTAATAGGATGAGTAACCACACGAATAGCATGAGAAAAGAAACGAATGTGATCTTACCTCCTATTGAAGAATTTGAGGCAAGGTCTCAAATGAACTTTGAGATACATTCACAAGGGGGAGACCAAGGATCTATTAGTTCGGGGCACAGCCAACCAGACTCATTGAGAACCTTACCCTCTTACCTAGGAGAGTATGAAGCTAAGTCGGAAGTGAGAGCAATCCCATTCTTTCCCGGGATGACCATTCATGTGACAATTGAAGATGGTCCAAGATTGGGGTTATGACCACATATACCTCAGACATGGCGAGACAAAAACTAAAATACACCTGAAAGACCATAGTTACAAAGATGTGAACCAAACACCGGTGGAAGAGTTTGATTCGGCTACAGTAGTAGGATCAAAACTACCAGCATGGTTAGGGCAACCAAAAGAGCTATGGATGTGCAGAGCTTCACATTGTGGAAGCTTAAGAAGAGAGGATTGCGTCTTAGTAAGAGCAATTGAGGACAAGGAGTATATTCCGGAACCTTTCCTTGAAGATGCCTTGGAACCTCTAGAATGGGAACACATACTAGCAACATTGGATGTGTGTACCATTACCAACAGTCCAACAACAAAATTTTGCGATAAGGATGGCTATGATGTGCTACCCTATTACATGGTAAGTGTTATACCAGAAGAAAGAGACGGTAGAACCACCAGAACAAGAAGAGTTTTACAACTCCTCTGAACATTTGGAAGTAAATGATGATGCAGATAATGAGTGTTCAGACACCTCAAGTGAGTGCGGAAATGAAATCGAGAATATCAAGTTTTATGATTTTGCTAATCAACATTCTAGACGCCAAGAACGCTATAGGAGGAAACGAGCAGGAAACAAAGCGAGAGAGAACCTGATGCCAAGGATAAAAGGTAAAACTCACTATTTGATGCTTGTAAAAGCAGAGGATTGTGTAAAAGATCAAATATCAGGAAGATTCTCAAAAAATCGCATAGAAAGAACGCGAGAGGAAATAAAACAGGTACGAAAAGCTAAAACCGAAACAAAATCACAAAAATCTCAAGAATAAATAAAGAAACAACAAAAGACCAACAGTGGACCAAATTGGAGCGTAAACAGAAATACCAAGAACTGAAACGGTCTTTGAGAGAGATATGGACCACTGAAGAAGATAGCGATGGTAAAGGAGACTCAGAAAAAAAAGGGGAACATGATTGTACCATCACACTATCGGAAATTTACTATCCAGGACAGAAAAATCATAATGACACCACTAGTCAGGGAAAGAACCAACCAAGAATCCTACGATGGGCCTGAAAATGCAAAAAAGATAGACCTCGCAGAACCAGGTGAAAAGCCTCAGCCGGTCTATATAGCTAACGATTTAGAGCCTGAAGAGGAAGAACAGCTAACACAACTTACCAAGAAGTATAAAGATGTGTTCTCTTGGTCCTATAAAGATCTCAAAGGAGTTGATCCGTTGATATGTCAACATACAATTCCTTTGAAATCGGATGCAAAACCTAGCAAACAACGTCCTTATACATATAATGACACATTTGCTAAACGAATCAAAGAAGAGATTGAAAAACTGATGGAAGCGGAATTCATCTATGAGATTGAACATACAGATTGGGTGTCACCCATTGTGGTGGTTCCCAAAAAGAATGGAAAACTGCGAGTGTGTGTAAACCTCAAGAAGGTGAATGCAGCAACCATAAGGGATAATTGTATATGTGTTATTCCGAGTCTATATGCAGTTTGGCATATTGTATTGGATTGTACCAATCGGTTTGATCTTGGCAGATGCATAGATATGGCAGGCGTTTGGTTTGATCTCAGGGTCGTTTTCATGAGTAGCTAGGTCTTTTTGGACCCTGACAGCTTCTTTGGCAAACATGATCCTCAGGTGACGACCTTTCAGGTTTTCCTACTCTTCACAATCCAAGTTTACCGATGGTGTGACTCTCTGTGAGTCTCGAGTTTCATGAGATTCAGGATTTGCTATTCATTTTCAGAGGAAAAAAAGTTCTACTCCATGTTGTCTCAGATTTCTTTCTGGTGGTACTTATTCTCTTTTCCCAGGATTGAGCAGGAGGGGGACTTCCTATCTTTGGGGGAGTTCTCAGGTTTATCTCTTGAGCTTTCAGTGTCAATATTTGCTCTATTCCAACGTGGGTTCAGCCACTTGCTACCTCAGAGCGTATTTTTGAGGATACTTCTCTTTCAGAGGGGGCTTCTAGGTTATTATCTTCAGTCGACTACCGATGCTCCATTCAGCGGAGTACCACGCAAGGTGTCTTTCAGTCCTAGGTTTCCCTTGCCCATTTCTTGCAGTTTTGGATGGTGTGCTTGAGCCCACATTGCAGTTATTATCTTGGTGGATGTTTTCCCTTGGCCATTTTGGTGGTTGCCTCGTCTTTCGGATTTGTGGTGTGACGGTTGCTCTTCACAATGCACCCGAGCAGTAGTTCCTATGCCTCGTCTTCTAGATTGATCCTTGGATACTGTACCATACATGAAACAACTACTTCCCTTATCGTTAGACCGGCATGTTACCTTTTGTATAGGTGAAGAGTGGTCTCTCTCGGACTAGGAACCAATTACAATTACCCATGGCATTCTTCAAAGAGGGGAGACAATCTTCTTGCTTCTCCCAGATTTGGTTCTAGGTTCCACAGGTATATCGATATCAATATCATTTTTCCTTTTGGATTCACCTATCCTTGGTGATCCAGTTACACATGAAGAGACTGTTGGAGAGTTATGACAATTATCCATAGTTTGAGTGTTCTTCCTTCCGAGGGGGATATGGAGCCATCTTGGGAGTCAGTTTCTGTGGACTAATTCTTTTCAATTCTAGTGGTTCCATGTGCAACAAATAGGATTGACAGTCTATTTGGTTGCTTTCTACAACACCTTGTTCTTCTCTTGCAAAGCTTGGGAGCACGATCTTCCTTTGATCTTGCCGTGTTAGCTGCAGTCTCAGTATTGATGTGTGTTTCCATTCTGTTGGATGTTTGTTTCCGATTCACTCTGAAAATGGGGTGATATTCTCTCGTGTGGTGTTCCAAACAGATAGTTACAGTATCACTCTCAGTTCTGATGATCATCATTCTATATGGTGGTTGGTGCAACTCTAGTTTGCAGATCATCATTCTATATGGTGGTTGGTGCAACTCTTTGGTTCCTCATCTCATCAGACATATAGTTCCATAATAGTCTCGGATTGTTCCCTTTCCTTGGACTTTCGTCGCATCTTGGAGTAATTTTTGGCATATGGTATATGACGGGCGGTGCAGATTTTTGACTCTTTTCTTGAGGGTGGAGTACTTTAGAGTTGGAAAATGATCCGGATACCAGTTTTTTATGCATTTTACCCTCAGTTCGTATACTTACTCTTGGAGCGGTCAGCAGCAGTACCTTTTGCAGATGCTGGTTGTGCGACTTGTGAGTCGGTTCGCTTTGAGGAGATTCTTGATAGACCTGGCTTTACTTTCAGCTGACAACATTATAATTCACAGGCGTCTTTTGAGGGTAGCAGTTGGATCATATTTGCTGCAGGATACTTTCCCACAGTAGAGTTTGTAGCAGATATCCTCATCCACAAAACCCTCTCTTTACAGTTTTAGATTGTTCACTCTAGCTCCTTGGATCCGTTTCTCGTCCAGCATCTGAGAGGGAGTGTTAGAGTTCATATTCCCGTCCGGTGGTAGCTCCAGTATCTCCCAGGAGCAGATTAGGGAGTGAGGGTTGTTTTGTGGCTGAGCTTGGCCAGTGTGAGGTTTTTCTCTCATATGAGGTCATGTCTAGCCATGTTTAGCTCGGGTTTTGGCTCAGTTCCATGTCCTTGCATGCTCCTAGTGCCCTAGGTATTTTCCCCCCTTGAGCCTATGGACATATGGTGCCACTTTCCACCCTTCCCCTATTTTTCGCCATTTATTATGGTCGTGGGGCTAGAGGAGTGGGTCGGGCAGGCTGCTATAAGCCCTATATAGGCAGCTAGGGGGCGTTTACTTCTACACATTGCAGATCAGTGCCAGTCAGGGGTGCCCTCCATTGGGCACCCAAGGGGGCAGCCCTTTGAGGCCAGGCAGCCAGCGGATAGAGGAGGGACAGCCAAACGTTTTTGGGCAACACCCTCACCGGTGTTTTTGGTGCAGCCAACAGTCAGCAAAGGAGGAGCAGCCCAATATTTTCCTTGGGCAATAGGAGCGGTGCTCGGAGTTCATCTCAATGGTGCAATACCACTTTAGGGTAGCCCTTCACGGGCTTTGTGCCCATGCAGTAGCCAATTTCCTCGATCGAGATCTATATCCCCATCTAGATATATGCTCTCAGAGAATGTTGGAGGTGATGCACATGTCGAGGCTGTATCAGTGGTCTCGTGTGCAGGAGCAATTGGAAGTGTTAGTAGCAGTCACAGTTGCGTGTGTCCTCAGATCTATCCATTGGCATGTCAGTTCTATGTCAGACCACCCTTGGTCACTTGTTAGAGTAGATTGTTATTAGCATGGAGAGCTTTGCCAGATCTCTCTCTCTCTCTCTCTCTCTCTCTCTCTCTCATTCTCAGATGTCCTATCTTATTCTACTTATGTGATCTCTCTTCTCCACAGGTGTGCCTAGTTCATGTGTTTGGCATTGCAGGTGTTCTAGATGGGAGTGGAGGTATCCACCGGATCATGAGCCAGGTCTTGTCCTCGTTGCATCTTTCGCTGCCACCTTTGACAAGACCATGTCTCTTGAGTGTTTTATCTTTTAACAGTAGTTTGGTAACCTAACATGACATAAAAGCATCTTTACATGTGAAATTGTTCAAAACATTCCATATTATGCTAATGGTAGACACAATTATAAGATACTCAAACTGCTTGTATGAAAACCTGGCTTCCATAATGTGGGCCTTTATCATCTCTTGAAGATTTGTCAACACATGCTCACATAAAACAATCTCAATGAAATTTTTGTGACCTACACATTTACTATGTTTCCCTTATCAAATGGACAACATTGAACTAAATATAAGAGTGTCTCAAAATGATCTTGATCCTAGTAAAACCGGCATGTAACCCCAACCTTGCATCATTCCCTCTACGGGGTATTAAGTGCTTCAATTGAACTCAAGGAAACATGTTTATATGATGTGGAATCCATATGCACAATTAAAATTGTGTTTATACTGCATCTAAGATGCTAAAAAAAATAATCAAATTGCAAAATTTGTCAACAAATTTGCACATGAATGTTTTTATAGAAAGGACATAACTTGAAATAGAAACATTCCGTGATCCTTAGAAGCATGCAAACATGTCAGAGACTACTATTCAAAGCTATTTAGCACTATAACCCTAACTAAGACGAGTTTTAGGATGGTCGTTTGCTAATACTATGAAAAATTTGACAAAAATGGCACACATTTTTTTGATACAGCTAGCTTGAAAACCCATTGCCAACAAGCACAAAGTCAAATGTGGAATTTATAGCCCAAAAAATGCCAAGTTTTCGTATGCTCATAATTGGTGTTAGCGCGAAACGTTTTAGGGCCAAAACATTCCACCCTTGTAACCTGGTGTTTCACCACGAAAAGTTTAAGTCTAATGATAGGCGCGCCGAAATGCGTTTCATGGTGACCATGCTCATAAGAGAACTTCGTGGATGCAAAACACTTCAAAACTCAATTTGAATTCTTTGAATGATTCTAGGTAAGCTGCTTGGTTAAGAGGAAATAAGAGTGTCCCATTACCAATCCAGTGTTAAATTTTTTTTCCTTAGGCTGGGTTTAAATGAGCATGTTTGCTTCTCTATTTGCTTTCTGGTCACTGGTATGTACACGAAAATCATTGAGGGAGTCACATGTTTTGTTTTGCCTTCAAGTCCTCTCACATGCCGTGCTTCACCTTGGCTATACATACAACTACTCGGCACATAGCCTTGGTGATTCAGGAGAGAAACCACTTCGCCTCTAAGGGTCGACCCACACGGGGGCATCTTAGTCGGAGAGAGAGCTCATTTGAGTCCCAAGGGGATGGTTGCTTGATGAAGTCCAATAAGTAGCATGTTAGAACTTTGATGGGGCTGTCATAGCTTTTCCTAGGAAGCTCTCCGTCTCCGGTGAGCTTAAAGGGCAAGCCCAGGCGCGTTGCTCACGGCTTTGATGGAAAGTGTGCGTCCGCCACGTGGAGAAAGAACAGCCCCACATGGGCAGGCAAATGTAGGTTTACAGGCTTTGTATCTCAAAGAAGGCACGTTGTTGCTTTCGTCCCTTCGGGGACATCTGATAAAATTGGAACGATACAGAGAAGATTAGCATGGCCCCTGCGCAAGGATGACACGCACAAATCGAGAAATGGTCCAAATTTTTTTTCCGTTTCCTGCCTCTGCCTCTGGAAGGCCGCTCAGGTGTGATGATCCTGTTTTGTCCTTTCCATCTTTCACGCATGGCTCGTGTGGGTCTTCAAAGCACCAGTCGCCTTCTCCCGCAGCCAGTTTGTAATTACAGACATGACCCTTCGCCCTGTGCCTCAAGGGGTTTCTTTCAACACCCAAGAGCTTTGGATCTGTGCTACATACAGACAAGAAACCACAGAGGACAGGCCGCAAGAAGGGAAGGGCAGGTTTTCGGTGCATACAAAGAGTCCTGCTTGATGGAGGGAGGGGCATTGGGACTTCTCTCAGGACCCCAATACTCGACATCCCACCCACCAAGAGCCACCATGGTCCATGGTGGAAGGCATGCATATTGATGCTGCTTTTTCCAGATACTCAGAAGAGCGGGTGAGTGAGTTGCTGTTTCACATTGGTGGGTAGCGGCTAATGAAATCAGGTCAGGGGCTTCTGCTGCTCCATCATCGACGGTGTGGGTCAAGCACAAGGGCTGCTGATTTTGTGCCACAGCATCCATCCATTCGAGACAAAGTTTTGTTGTGGCTTTGCGAGTAGTTTCCAGTTCAATTACTGAGATATAAGACAGCCACCAACTTCGAGGATGAAGTTGGTAAATACCATTGTTCTTTAGGGTGCTCCTTCGACCGCTGAAATTGCCGCTCCACTGGTGTGCGACCTTGGTCCTGATGAAGAAGTACCGACACCTCCAGATAGCTCGATATCCTCATTGTAACTCCCTCGAGTCGGTAGCGGTAATCCCAATTCTGCACCACCATGAGATGCCTCGGTCGTGTTCTCCGTCTGACGGCATCAGCCCTAGGCACCACCTCTCTCAAATGCAGTGAGACAGGAGTCTGGTGAGCTTTTGAATGAGGGAGAGTAGAATCATTTGAGATGCCACAAGCCCAATGAATCTGGGATGTCCAACTCCTTGGGGCTGGTGGGGCGCAAGGTGGAAGCAAATAAGGATACGCCCTGCATATAGGCAAAAGGCTACTGCGACATATCATTGAGGAATCCAACGCATGGTTATCCATGCCTCACCGAATCATGAAGATTATCGCCATAAGATAAGTTGGCATGGCAGCGATGCCAAATGGAAGTAGCAGATGATGAGCAGCTGTCTTGGGCCTCCCACCCCAGGCAAAAGCAAGCGCCAGTGAACCGAGATCACTAGGACAAACCATTGCTTGGTAGTGTTGTGGTGGCAAAACTGGCCTTTTTTTTCTTGGTAACCCACCCCACTTTTGGTCGGTAAGTCACACTTGTGTTTACTTGTTTGGCCCAAAACAAATTTTGGCATTCAGGCCTTATCGGGACGTGGCCGCTTGGCATGATCCAAGTCATTGTCAAATCGTACGGCCAAGAATCTCACGATTGCTTTTAATAATGACTTCACGCTCTCGCGCTGCATGCAATATTGTCAAAGAATAGCAGCTTACACATAGGCTTTTTGGCACTGAGAAGGGCGACGATGGATTGGAAGCTTTAGAGTGAGTACTTGTCCCTCCTCCCAAAAGCTTGTGTATGATGGCGTCGAAGACGATCATGAACTCAAAGACTGCAGCGAGAGGTATGGGTTAAGCTTGTTTCCATGGCTGGGATTGTTGGGGAAACATGTTGTGCTTGGCAATGCTTTGTTCGATATGAATGCCGACTTTGGTACCCTTGAAAAAGCACACAAAGCTCTTAGCCAACTTCCTATCCAAAATGTAGTCTCTTGGAGCACATTGATTGCAGGTTATGCTAAGCGTAGCTATGGGCAAGGATTTGAATACAAAACTACAAGATAGAAAGTTACATGACCGTGTCAAGGACTTGAATACCAAAGTGTCGCAGAGAAATTCGGGTTCATTACCTTGTTCTTGATTACCATGACTATGTAGTAGAAAATGGAATATGGGGCAAGAAATTGTGTCAACTCCCCACCATACTTCTGTATGGCATTCACTAGACCATGCACTAGCTACTTTTTTTTAATATTTTAACAAGTTCTCTTAGTACAAAGAATTAGTAGTGGCTGGTGTTTTCTTTTTCATTCATACCTCCTTCAAGAAGGCGAGGTTTTTTCGGTACAAATTGGTTACGTGAAAACATTACTCATAGGGTTAGTGCTTTGTTTTGATGGAGAGATTGCACCTGTGCTTTACAAAAAAATTGAGGTTTTGATTTTATAAATCTGCTTCACATAATCTTCTACGTATATTTTCAATTGTTTTTTACGTTTATAAAAAAAACTTATCAACCCATGTTATCCTACTTACAAATTGACTACTATGACTTATTTGCACATTTAGAATAATTTTACACATCAACTACTATGACATGGCTAACCAAGCAAGACCCATTTTGCTATTTCTTTGTGTCAAGCATTACCAATGACATCAATTGTTAGGCAATAGTCACATGAAGCATTGTGAGAGTGGGCCAAAGTGTGTGTGTGTGTGTGTGTGTGTGTGAGAGAGAGAGAGAGAGAGAGAGAGAGAAAGAGAGAGAAAGAGAGAGAGAGAGAATCAGGTCGAATAGAATATGTGTAACCATTTAAGAAGTAGTAACCTATACAATTAATTTTTCATAAGCTTGAGCAGCCATAGCTATGGAGACGTGTGTGTGTGTGTGTGTGTGTGTGAGTGAGAGAGAGAGAGAGAGAGAGAGAGAGAGAGAGAGAGAGAGAGAGAGAGGGAGAGGAGATAG
The DNA here is from genome assembly GCF_014529385.1 of Adiantum capillus-veneris. Lineage (NCBI taxonomy): Eukaryota > Viridiplantae > Streptophyta > Polypodiopsida > Polypodiales > Pteridaceae > Adiantum > Adiantum capillus-veneris. The sequence goes on from NC_140947.1 coordinate 123,107,564, forward strand.
AGAGCTTCAGAATGAGCCTTCATGGCTACAAAAATTGAGGCCAAATCAGTCCTGCGTGAGCAAAGTCGACTCCCTCCCTGTGAGTGTGTGTGTGTGTGTGTGTATCCTCTAGCTATTTTGGGACTAGTAACATGACTAGGCCCAGTGGAGAGTCTTACAAGATGACGAGCAAGTTTTTCGAGCAACAAAAGAAATGAGCGAGTCCTTCAATAAAGTTAGTTGTGAATTAGAGAGATTTAGGGAAAATAGATGGTCGTAGAGTCTGACAAAGATATAGAGCTGGTCTCTATGTAGAGATGTTCCTCTATCCACGTGTATGTGGCTACCATTCCCCTCATCCACACATGGACCCACCTCGGACACTATGTGAAAAGACACAAGCTCAAAAGTACCTTCTTCCCTACTAGTTGTCTCGAGATCTTCAATCACATTGAACCGAACCCAAAGGTCTATACTCTCACTCTCATCAACAATAAACATGATTATCAGAATCATAAAAATCTTCGATGAGAGACACTGAACTGACTTGATCAATATAGAGGATCATGAGTCACCAAATCCCTTCTTCATCTTTGGGAACCACGACCAATGACTGGACTACAAAATTAAATGCCCTCATTGTTTGAGTATTTAATTTTTACGTATATGAGATATACACTTTGCACTGGCCAATAATGTGAAGTCATGATACTCTCATAAACGCCAAAACACATCTAGACTTTTCTTCACTGGAACTACAACAATTTTTAAAAAGAATGTTTCAAACTTGACCATAGCTATATTAAAAAAAAAAAAACCAAAATACCCTTGAAATTTATGGAAATTCTCGAAATACCCCTCAAAATTTTAGAAACTCCCAATGTATCCTTGCATCATTTTGGGATGCATTTGCCCCAATTTTAACAGAGTCTAATGTTTATGACAATGGAGATCTATTTATAGTGTCTTAGATAAATTTATTCACCAATAAGCTCACAAATAGAGGCATTCGCATCCAAAAATGATGAACGATTTCATATGAAGAGGCCTCAATACCATCCTAAATACTAAATCTATCATCTTTTATTGAGGAGAATCAATCGTCCTATAAAGAGGTGCGAAAAGAGAAGATTTTAGATGCCATAATAATCAATATCTAATTCTCCTAAATGATTTTCTCATATTAAACTGATCATTTCATATGGGGAAGTGCGAGGGGAGAAAAAGCTAGAATATTGGTTAAGCTAGCAGACCGGCCACAGTAGGGATCCAAAGGAGGGAAAATAGGGATCCAAAGGGGGGGCCATCTGTAAAAGCTCCATGTGCAACAATGGGATTAAAAGATCCTAAGGTTCAGCCCATTAAGACTTCCAAAATGCTAAGGTTCCAAAATTCAAAGCTTGTGTCCAAAGGTCAAACTTGGGGGGGATTGGATGCTTTGTGTGTGTCCCAAAATTCTTTGTCAATCCCTACATAGGAGGGGGCGAGCCTTGCAAGTAGGGGATGAGAGAGAAACTCACACGCACACACACAAGCTCCCTTTACACAATGGGAATGAGGACACATGTTAGCTCCCTAGTCCATATGCCCACAAGGTGTACCCAATTCCTATAGGATGGCCTTGGAGGTGGACCAATGAGAATTAGTCTAGAGTAAATCTAGTTTAATTAATTTAAAAACACTTCATAAAAGAACCAATAAGAATTAAGCTCTCTAGAAGACTATTGGGCAGTCTCCCAAGGGGACCAATGAGCATTCAACAACCCAATGGCTTGCCTGATTCCTATTGGCCAGGAGGCAAAGGGGTCCAATGAGAGTTTAGTTGAATTAAATAATTACCTAAAGCTCTCACAAAAGGGGAAAGGAGGACACATGTCAGAAGGCTATCACTTATGCTGCTTAATTACCATTGGCTAAGCCCGGGGAGGTCCAATAGGATGCTAGCAAGAGCAAATAGCAAGAGGGGTCGACCAAGAGAGAGAGGGGGCTGATTTTTCAAAGGTATTATCACCTACACACTCACACTAGCTCATGTGTGAAGTAAAGAAGACTCTCTCTCCTTCTCAAGCAAATGCAACCAAGATCCAAGCTACAATGCATGCTCATCTCCTCCACCATGCTAATTACTAAGCTAAGCTATGCTAATATGAGTGATTATGTGAGGACATGCACATCTTTCTCGTAAGAATACTCCTTCTTCCTCTCAATCTACTCTCATATCCCGCTAGCTCTCACCATCTTCGAAGGTGTGTGAGGTCTTGGGTCTGAGACCGTGAGGGAATAGATGTTGTGTTTGATAAGTGTTTTGCTTAGTGCATGAAATTTCCATCTTCATTGCACTAGCTAGTATTGAAGGAACACAAGAAATTGTATTGTAAAATGTCTCTCTCTTGATGGGAGAAACCATAATACAAAGCCTTTTGGAGGGGGGACCGGCTCCATGCAAATCCGGTCCTCAATTGTTGTCAATTGCTTAATTTCTCTCTCTTTTGAAGTATTGTTCATGCTATCTAACTAGGTGTTATGCTTTTTGTTGCTTTCTCCACCCAAGCACTCTTGTTAATTTCATTAGGAATCTTTTCTAATGAAATGCTCACTATGTTCATGCTATTTTCCGCTACACACAAGTTACTAGGCTATTAAATGTTGCATTGGTATCAGATCAGAGCACAAGATTTGTCTTTTCTTGCTCAAGAAGGGAGGTCCTCAAGATAGCTATAAATGGTTGGTACTATTAATTGCATGTGAGTAATTAGAATAGGGATTTTTCAGCCTTGCAGTGCACCTGCCTTTGTGCAGTTAATGGGGCATCGCCGTCGAGAGCTATGGTCTTAATAGTGGAGTCCTACGGGGCTTGCCTACGGCTTAACCACTATTTAGCTATTAGAAGCTTGACAGGAGCCGGTGTTGTTTTGGTGTTGAACGACCCTCTCTTCTATTCCTTGCAATTAAAGGTATTCGAGCCACGTGTAGAGTAGCTTAAGTGCTTTTTCTAAATGGGTAAAGAGGAGTAGCAACTAGGGCTTGAAGTTCCAAAGTACACCTAAAAATTTTACACCTAAAAGTTGTTAGAATGACTGACAATAGTAAAGAGAGTGAGATTAATGTTGATAACTTTGATTTTGCTAATCAGCAAGCTACTAATGATGCCCAAATGCTTGTTAACTATCTTGTTTCTAGGCTTCAACAAGCCATGGGTAATCCATTCCTCCAAAGTGAAGTGCAATGGCAGCTTCGTGCTCACAGGATTCTCCAAGCTCCCACCATGACGAGAGAACACCTAGGAAGCCTCCTTGCGAGACTTCCAAAAGAGGTCTCTCTCCGATTCCGGAAGAAGAAGAGGATCCCTATGAAGGGCTCAGAAATTTGCTCCTTGATGAAGCATCTCCTTCTCAAAGGAGAATTCAAGAGCCTCCACCGAAGGAACGAGAAAGAAGTAAGTCTCCCGCCACCTCGGCGGAGATGGCTCCACGAAGATGGTGGGCTAAACGCTCTCCATCACCTCCAAAACGGAGAAGACATCCCTTGTGAACTACCTCCTAAACGAGGCAATGATGACAATGCAGTTGAACTTCTTCCAGGAAGTTCACTGCCTACAAACCTCCTTATAGAGTTTCTCAAGCTCAACAAGAGGAGATTATGCGGCAAGTGCATGAATTAGTTGAGAAGGGTATGGTTAGGCCTAGCTCATCTCCATTTTGTTCTCCTGTGCTACTAGTGCAAAAGAAAGACGGCACATATCGTATGTGTGTCGACTATAGAGCACTAAATAGGATCACTATCAAGAATAGGTTTCCCGTTCCACGGGTAGAAGACCTATTTGATAAGCTACAAGGGTCCACCTACTTCAGTAGGATTGACCTAAAAAGTGGCTATCATCAAGTAAGGATAGTTGATCAAGACATTGTAAAGATCACATTTCGCACTACGTTTGGTCTTTATGAATACATTGTCATGCCTTTTGGCTTGACCGATGCACTAGCCACATTCAACCGCTTGATGGAGAAGCTATTCAAGCCTCACCGAACGTTTACTGGAGTGTTCTTTGATGATATCATCATCTACTCTAATTCATTAGACGAACACAAGCGACACCTCCAGGTAATATTTCAAATTCTAAGAGAGAATAAACTTTATGTTAATCAAAAGAAAAGTGAATTTTTCTTACAAGAGATTCAGTATTTAGGTCTCATTATCTCTCAAGATGGCATCCAAACAGATCCATCAAAGCTAGAGGTAATAAAAGGATGGCCTAAACCAAAGAATCTTCATGAGTTAAGAAGCTTTATAGATATGTGCGCATACTTAGACACTTCATAGAAAAGTTCTCACTAATAGCATGACCATTACATGACCTAACAAAGAAAAACATTAGGTACACATGGTCTGCCAAAGAGAACAGTGCTTTTGAAAAGCTTAAAGAAAAGCTTATCTCTCAACATGTGCTTACACTACCGGATCTCTCAAAGCCATTTGAGGTCCAATGTGATGCTTGTGGTGATTGCCTTGGAGGCTTGGAGCTGTTTTGGCTCAAGAAGGGCACGCCATAGGCTATGAAAGTCGAAGGCTCGACCCTGTTGAGCAAGATCTAGGCATATATGAAAAGGAACTCCTTGCAGTTCTACATGCCTTAGACTCATGGAAGTACTATTTATTGGGGACTCCTTTCATTCTGCGAATGGATCACCAATGTCTTAAGTACTTCATGGCGCAGACCAAGCTCTCTAACAAACAAATGAGGTGGGCAAATTTCCTTTCACAATTTCATTTTCATATTGCTCACATTACTGGCAAGCATAATCAAGTAGCCGATGCATTCTCAAGACGGCCGGGAGTTAATGCGGTTTCCATAGCAACTCACAATGATCTATCTTCTATGATAGATGAGTATGCTATTGATCCCGATTTTAGAGATGTTATTTCAGCCCTTGCACTAGGGAAGAAAGAGGAACCATTTACTTTACAATATGGTTATCTTCTCTATGGCAATAGACTATGTGTTACTAGCTCACTACGTGAGAAAGTAATGTATAAATCTCATGCTCCTTCTTATGCAGGGCATAGAGGGATTCAGTCTACCCTAAAGGGGATTGAAACATATTTCTATTGGCCTACCATGAAAGCAAACATACAAGAGTATGTTTCTAAATGTGTGGTATGCCAAAAGACGAAGTTTGATAGAGGGAAGCAACTTGGATTGCTTCAATATTTTCCAATCCCTAATTCACCATGGGAGAGCATATCCATGGATTTTATCTTTGGATTGCCTAAGTCTATCCATGGGAATACGTGAATATGGACGATAGTAAACAGGTTCAGTAAACAAGCTCATTTTATACCTGTCAAAAATACTATCAAAGACCATCAAATGGCAACCCTCTTCATTTCACAAATCTTGAAGTACCATGGCTTGCCAATGTCCATAGTGTCGGATAGAGATCCTAGAATGACCAGTAATTTTTGGAAGGGTCTCTTTGAGAATTTAGGAACAAGGCTAAACTTCTCTTTGGCCTATCATCCGCAAACGGATGGCCAAAGTGAAATAGCTAAGCTAACAATTCTCGATCTACTAAAAGCCTATGTAACGGAAGTAGATCAAAGATCCCAATGGGAGAAGTACTTACCCTTAGTGGAGTATGCCTACAATAACACTCTACATAGTTCCATGGGAAAAGCACCTTTTGAGGTAATTGAGGGAAGATCAAAAAGTCCCTTGCTACTTAAGGTACATAGAAAGATCTTCGCTGCAGATGAGTATAGCCGAGACCTATAAGAATCTCTCCAAAAGATTAAGGATGCTATCTATCTCACAGCAAAGGCAAAAGGCTGCTGACAAGCACAAGAGCGCCCAAGCCTTTAAAGAAAATGATCAGGGTCTTACTCAAATTTTCCAAGGCTCGATTAAGGAGCACGACGGGCAAGAATCCTACGGGACACCAAAAGTACTATGCTAAGTTAGCAAAAGGTACTATGGTCCCTTCCAGATTCTTAGGCCAATCAATGAGATGGCCTATCAACTCAAGTTGCCCAACCATTGGCTCATACACAATGCTTTCCATGTGAGCCTACTAAAGCCTTACAAAGGAGAGCCACCTCAAGAACCAACTATTGAAGACCCACCGGAGATCGAGGACCAAGAAGAGGTGATGCAGCCCGAATCCATTCTCCGACATGAAGACAAGGTACTAAGAGGTGGTAAGACTATCCGATGATATCTTATTAAATTTAAGAATTATCCTTTTGAAGATGCTTGATGGATGCAAGGCATACACTTAAAGGATAACCTAAACCTTGTCAATGCTTACAATGCTTCCCAAGAGTAAGCAAATGTACAAATGTTAAAAATGAACAAAAATTTTGTCTTATAAGACTCTCTTTTTCTTTATTGTGCACAAAAATGAAGTAGTATGCATGCTTAGATGGCGTCTCCCGAACACCAAGTAGAGCTTGTCACTCTACTATGGAAGATGATAGGACTAATGTGCAGACATGCTTGTGGCAGCCTCAGGCTCTCAAGCGCCAAATGGACTAGTCATCCATTGTGGAATGATGTCTTAGGGTAACATAGGGATCCTCTACCCACTAAGAAAAGGACTAATGAATATGCTTTATCTTCTCTACCCCATAGTCTAGGACTACTATGATTTCAAGAGAGAGGTAATGTCATAATAATCAATATCTAATTCTCCTAAATGATTTTCTCATGTTAAACTGATCATTTAATATGGGAAAGTGCCAGGGGAGAACAAGCTAGAATATTGGTTAAGCTAGCAGACCGGCCAGAGTAGGGATCCAAAGGAGGGAAAATAGGGATCCAAAGGGGGGGGGGGGCATCTGTAAAAGAGCCATGTGCAACAATGGGCTTAAAAGACCCTAAGGTTCAGCCCATTAAGACTTCCAAAATGCTAAGGTTCCAAAATTCAAAGGTTGTGTCCAAATGTCAAACTTGGGGGGAATTGGATGCTTTGTGTGTGTCCCAAAAGTGTTTGTCAATCCCTACATAGGAGGGGGCGAGCCTTGCAAGTAGGGGATGAGAGAGAAACTCACACGCACACACACAAGCTCCCTTTAGACAATGGGAATGAGGACACATGTCAGCTCCCTAGCCCAGATGCCCACAAGGTGTACCCAATTCCTATTGGATGGCCCTCGAGGTGGATCAATGAGAATTAGGCTAGAGTAAATATAGTTTGCTTAATCTAAAAACACTTAATAAAATGACCAATAAGAATTAAGCTCTCTAGAAGACTATTGGACAGTCTCCCAAGTAGACCAATGAGCATTCAGCAGCCCAATGGCTTGCCCGATTCCGATTGGCCAGGAGGCAAAGGGGTCCAATGAGAGTTTAGTTGAATTAAATAATTACCTAAATCTCTCACAAAAGGGGAAAGGGGGACACATGTCAGAAGGCTATCACTTATGCTGCTTAATTACCATTGGCTAAGCTTGGGGAGGTCCAATAGGATGCTAGCAAGAGCAAATAGCAAGAGGGGTCGACCAAGAGAGAGAGGGGGCTGATTTTTCAAAGGCATTATCACCTACACACTCACACTAGCTCATGTGTGAATTAAAGAAGACTCTCTCTCTCCTTCTCAAGATTTAATGGAAAGCTTATCACCTACTCCAAGCTTGTGAGAAGGGAGGCCTACACCAACACTCTTGGCTTTGTGATGCAAATCCAACCAAGAGCCAAGATTCAATGCATGCTCTCATCTCCTCTAACATGCTAATTACTAAGCTAAGCTATGCTAATATGAGTGATTATGTGAGGAGATGTACATCTTTCTCGTAAGAATACTCCTTCTTCCTCTCAATCTACTCTCATACCCCGCTATCTCTCACCATCTTCGAAGGTGTGTGAGGTCTTGGGTGTGAGACCGTGAGGGAATTGATGTTGTGTTTGATAAGTGTTTTGCTTAGTGCATGAAATTTCCATCTTCATTGCACTAGCTAGTATTGAAGGAACACAAGAAATTGTATTGTAAAATGTCTCTCTCTTGATGGGAGAAACCATAATACAAAGCCTTTTGGAGGGGGGACCGGCTCCATGCAAATCCGGTCCTCAATTGTTGTCAATTGCTTAATTTCTCTCTCTTTTGAAGTATTGTTCATGCTATCTAACTAGGTGTTATGCTTTTTGTTGCTCTCTCCACCGAAGCACTTTTGTTATTCTCATTAAGAAGCTATTCTAATGAAATGCTCACTATGTTCATGCTATTTTCCGCTACACACAAGTTACTAGGCTATCAAATGTTACATTAGAGATGTTTGAAAGGTTAATTAGGGAATTTTGATACAACATTCTCGGAATTTCTGGGTAAAGCTACTAGAATCAGTTTGTGGTGCCATGGACCCATTCCCTCCGGCATCTCCGAGATGCATGAGAGCCTTTTCCTAAATATACCGAGTTGCCGATTTTATATAAAACATTAAAAAAAATCTACAACAAGAACGTCCGGCCTCGTCGCACAAGCACTCAGACCTTCCATCCTTGGAAATGGCGACTACCCATGCTAAAACAGGTTTGCACCACTGTGGATTGGTTTGAATTATGATCATGAAGGCCATATGAACTCCTTCTGAAATTGATGGTATTTAAAAAATAACTAGAGTGCTTCATTAGCTGCATTTGTATTGAATTGAAGTGAGATCGAGAGTAAGAGAAAACAAAATTTTTGGATCTCGCTATGTAATAACGAAGTATTAGAACCTAGAAGGGAAAAGCTATGAGGGAAGAAGGCTTCATACCAAGTCTTTACAGTTAAAGCATGCTTGAGAGAGAGAGAGAGAGAGAGAGAGAGAGAGAGAGAGAGAGAGAGAGCTTGATACCTTTCACGCATGCAAGTTTGGCATGCAATGGTTCTTGATTAATTTGTGGATAGTAGTTTTTGCAGACTCCACCCAAAGCTGCTTCATATGGTGATCTCATCGTGAATTCATGTTGATTTCTTGCGTAAGGCAACAAGGTTAGAAGGTGCAAGTATAAGAGATTTGAATTTGAAGACTGCTCTTCCCTTTCCATCCACGATGGACATTGTCCAAGAGACGACATTTCAAATTTACATGTCCATGAGCGCACCACCCAGCGTGGTATGGCTTTGCAAACGTTGCTGCGTTAGAATCTCATCATGAATCAGCTTCGTAGCTTTGATTGTGGCACAAGATACAATGCGTAAATGTATGTCATTGCATTGGTGAAACACACTCACATTGTATCTGCTCAAAGACAATCTAGAGCGAATCGACCTTGTCTTTCAGAGGTTTACCTCACAAAAAACCACAAGGAGGGTTAGAGTTTTATCAAGCTCGATATTTGTAAACATACAAGATGTTATTGTTATTAATTGTTTGTTGTCCCATTTTTATGATTCGAAAAAAATAAAACATGCAAGTCTCCTTGCATGGGAGAGTTTGCACAGTCCTCCCCAATTTTTATAATACGAGGGAACGTGCCATTCCCACGGCAGCATGCCATTTTTTGTGAGTTCATTAACTGCATTCTCAGTGTCAAAAATCAAGAAATGGTAATGGTTACTCACCGTATGATAGTTTGACTATCGTCGAGGCATGCAGGTTGCATTTAAGCTTCCGTATAACAACACTGCTCGAAACAAACATGATAGTGGAGGCGGAGTGGACATTGCAAAGTCTAAAGTTGCGTTACCAAGCTTTGGTATGGAAGCGCCAAGAGGGATCTTTTTTATAGTGGTAGAGGACCATTTTGAGTGCGTAGGTGCATACTGGAGGCGAGGTCGACTTTCCCTTTGTATTTGGTTAACACACCCCGATAGCTTTTTGCATCCGCTGAAAACAATCGAGAGCTTTCTATCTTGCGCCTGTCGTGCGTATCCCGCAGTCAATGGACTCCAAGAGAGGCAGTCGAGACTGGAAGCTCCTCATGCACGTTTTGTGCTTTTTGAAGTGCACCACATTTAGCATACGTATCGACTAAGGCATTGCCAAGTAAGACATTTTTTTGCAACAACCCTTGACTAACAGTATGAGAGTGAATTTTAAAGCCCATATTGGCATCTTGCGTATAGCCACATACCTTCAAGATCCATGCGTATGTGATTGTAGCTAGAGGGAGGCCGTCGCTTTGAATCCGTTGAAAACAGCCGAGAGCTTTCTGACCTCGCTCCTGTTGTGTGTGAGGCCCTTGCTTCGCATCTGCTGAAAATAGCCTAGAGCTTTCGAGCACAGCTCTCATTGCACACTTCCCACAATCAGTGCTAGCATTCCAAACACGAAGCTCCTGAAGCAATTTTTTTGCTTTGTCAAGCACACAGCATTAGGCATACATATCAACCAAGACAGTGTCAAGCACGGCATATTTTTTGACAATGTAATTTCTGTGCCCATATCAACATCTTGCGTAGAGCGACATGCCTTCAAGATGCCTGTGTAGGTAACTGGAATCCGAGAGTTCTGGCCCTGCTCTTGTTGCGCAATCCCGCAATTAGTGCATTCCTTGGAAGAGGTGATATTCCGGACAGGAAGCTCCTCTTGCACTTTTTGTGCTTGCTCAAGCACACCACATTTGGCATACATATCAACCAACACAGTGCCAAGCACAAAATCTTTTTTCAACAGCCTCTCACTAACAATATATTCCCACAATTAGTGCCTTACAAGAGGTGACATTCCGGACAAGAAGCTCCTCAAGCATTTTTTATGCTTTCTCAAGCGCACCATATTTGCCATGCATATTGAGAAAGATAGTGCTTCCTTGCCGTTTCCCTGCTCTTTTTGTGTGTGTCCCGCAATCAATTTTCACGCCGTTCCGAGTAGTAGGCTCCTCGAGCACCTATCAAAAACAGCCCAGAGCTTCCTTGTTGGGCATATCCTACAATTCGTGCGTTCCAAAAGACAACATCCCGCACCACATTTGGCATACATATCGACCTAAGCATTGCCAAACACGAAATTTTTTGCAACAGCCCTTGACTAACAATATCAAAGTGAATTTTTAAGCCCATATCCACATCTTGCGTAGAGCCACATGCCTTCAAGATACACGTGTAGGTGATTGCATCTAGATAGAGGCCCTCGCTTTGCATCCGCTGAAAATAGCCTAGAGGTTTTTGTCCCTGCTCCTATTGTGCATATCCCACAATCAGAACGTCGTTTCGAATAGTAAGCTCCTCAAGCACCTACTGAAATAGCCCAAAGCTTCCTAGCCTAGCCCTTGTCGGTCATATCCTACAATTAGTGCATTCCAAAAGACGACATCCCATAGCACATTTGGCATACATATTGACCAAGGCATTGCGAAGCACCAAAGTTTTTTGCAACAACCCTTGACTAACAATTTCAGAGTTAATTTTTAAGCCCATATCAGCATCTTGCATATAGCCACATGCATTAAAGATGCACGCTTATGTGGAGGCCCTCGCTTTGCATACAGTAAAGACAGCCAAGAGCTTTCTGGCCCTGCTCTTCTTATGCACATCCCGCAATCAATTTTGACATTCCAGATAGGAAGCTCTTGGAGCAATTTTTCTGCTCTCTCAAGCGCACCACATTTGGCATACATATCGACCAAGAGAGTTCCAAGTATGACATCATTTTTTAACAATGTAATTGTGAATTTTTGTGCACATAGCTGATAAACGTTAAAAAAGAGGACAGTCACATGGACGCTCGCCCTGCTCTCGTTGTGCACAGTCCAAAATCAGTGCATTCATTGGAAGTGGTGGCATTTCGGACAGGGAGCTCCGCAATGTCAGGACACCGGCAAGACCGAACAAGACAAGGGCAGGGCCGGGCTAGGCGGTGTGGAACGGGGAGTCCAACTAGGGCAAAGGGCCAGGGGCTTGCCTATTAAAAGGGTGGTTGGGTGGTGGACCCTCATACCCTAGTTTCCCCTTGTCTTACACTGGTATCAGAGCTTAGGGGAGAGGAGCCATGTAAGGGGAAAAGGTCTCTCTCGGTTGCTCTCTCGATCTTAGCATGAGGCATGGCCTCCCTTTCTCTGGACTCTCTCTCGATCTCTCTCTCTCTGGTCAAGCCATCATGGAGTGGAGGAAGAAACCCGGTTGTGGCGTCATGCAAAGCCATCATGGTGTGGGCAAAAGTTCTTGGAAGCCAAGGACGGGAAGATGAAGTCGGCAGAGTGGGCAATGACCCCTAGGTTGGGGAGAGAGACATAATGGATCTCAAGCAAACGGACTGAGAGTGGGTTGGTTGGGATTGCAGGAGGAAAAGAGCACTTTTTTGACATAGGACCACGGCCTGTCAAGCAAGCCACACCCCATGGGCCTCATCTTTGTTAGCACTGTCTGCAGACAGCAGCTTCAAATCCATCATCGCCATGTTCTATATTTTTAAAGAAAAATTTAGCATCACATTTTTTGGGCGCCCTATCTTGGGCACCCTTTTTGGGTAAGGAAAACAGATATACAACAGAAGTGGAATTGTATGCAAGGCATGCTAACCAGATGGCATGAATTCCACCACTTCAGATATTACACTTTCGCTATCACACCAGACACTCTGTCACGGACAAACTAAGTTCTGGATTGTTTAAATTTTTGGTCAACGCACAATACCACTCAATGGAACCTAAATCTAGGACTTATTTTATAGGCAAAAGTGCCTATGCTAACTCATTCTCATACAATCACGACCCCTGCAAGGTTGGTAGGTCAAGATGTGTTTGTGTTTTTCTCCTTCTCTCTCTCGAAGACTAATGAAAACTTTCTAAGAAGCTTTTGATACATGTTTCATTGGTGAGTCAGCATGAGACAAGGTGCTATAACTCTCAACTAGAAATTGAGCAAAATGCCATCCAAATTAGTCTTCATCGGTTTGAGGATTGAACACTAATTTCCATGAGGGCTATGAGGCACACACACTGGCTAAGAGCCATTGTTAAATCTAGGGTAAGACCCAATTGTTGATATTCCTTGGGTGATTGTTCTCAAGATCGATGAACTCTACCTAGTGGAATACACATCGATGTTAATGGCCCAAAAAGATTCTTGTCATTACGGATGTTTAGAGTATCATTTTGCACTACATGTTTTCAGTGCGGTGCTCGAGTTGAGTTTTAGATAACCTTAAACTCCCATCAGCTGATCTCTACCACGGAGTATAGACGCAGCAATAGGTTGAGACAACATGGCTGTCCATAAGAGCTAGCCATTTCACTTGTGTGGATATCCGGCTCCCTCTATAGCACTACAGATTGCCTATGGGCATACTGTTTTGGGGTAAGACCCGGCGGGTGATTGCTACATCTCCCCATAGGCATTGAGGATCATTGTTTGATCTATCCGAGTTCTACTTTCAAGGAAAGAAGCCAAAAATCTACCATGGTAGCGGACAAATTCAACTTTTTAAGTTGATTCTCATCATTCTGTACACGGTTAACTAGGTTGGTTACCGTTACCTGCTAGTTGTGTAGTTATACAACGGATCTTACCAAGGCGTTTGACTACGTAGATTATAATCCAAGGGCTTGGATTGCAAAGGTAATACCCAGGGTTCCCAGTGAAATGGTGTTTGTTTTTTCAGGTAGGAGACGTGATTCTCTCCATTTGAATACGGGTAAGTGAACATTACATTAAAATCTCCAGGTACGCATCTATTGATTTGGTGTTATTCCATTTTTAGTATGCTTTGCTTGGTTTTTCAAGACGTATAAGTACGCTTGAATGTTACAGAGCCATGCCAAGGGCATGTCAGCACAAAGTATATTGGGCCAAGTGTCCAATCTATCTTTCTGCCTTATGCTGTTATGAATCCACTTGTAGGATTTGATTTGGCACATGTTGTCTCAGAGGATACAACATGGTCTAGGAACTCAAGGAGTTCAGTTTAGCCAGTGTGGAGCAATGAATGAGGTTCCCTTTCACTCTTGTCATAGAGTGTTTAGCGCTACCTCCATACACCAGTACATCTTGTACTTGTAGGATGTTCTTTTTTCATACATCCTTAGTTGAGACATATTCCACATGTGGCGAATATGAGTCTTAGGAACTGACATTGGCGCCCCCTATTTCAAATATGTGTCACGACAAAGTCCCTAAGTGATGGTCAAATCTGTTTTCTAGACCATTTTCAGCACGATGTATCAGGAGCTATTTCAGTGGTGGCAAAAAATTATCGGATACTTACAATGACTTGTTCAGCTACAAATATTGCTAAACAACATTACAGATGGTTGTTTATACATATAGCAAGGCTATAAGTTGTTAATGAAAAAGTTTCATTGTCTGTACCTAGAAGTGATCAATGTTTCACCTTCTATTGTGATTCAGACATTTCAGCAAGGCTTGCAAAAGATTTCAACTAAAAGTATTTAGTTTCTTTTCAGAACTATTTACATTCCTTTTTAATGCGTGCTAGGAGCATCACATTTTCCATAAGTATTGGCAAGGATCATTATGGATATACATGTTCGGGTTTGTTTTTGCTAAATGCATGCACACTAGGTTTTATGGGCCCTATTGTTTAGCAAAGGCTGATTTGGAACGGCATGCATATTCCTTAAGTTGTTGTTTATGAAGCATTTTGCACTCTAGGTGCAATATCTCTAGGAGATTACTTTTGGGTCTACTAATCACCAATAAAGGTCATGGCTCGGTTTGGGTGTTTCTAGATTTTTTCAAGTTAACCACGATGGTTATTTAGGACATTGTTGATTCCTCACCAATGTTATACACTATTGTGATTCCCCGTGTACCAGTCATCTGGGACGACTGTTTGTAAACCATGAGGAAAACACACCTTAGTACTATCAGTTTTCCAAGGGGATAGGTAGATTACAAAGAGTAATCTTGTGCTGAAGGATAATCAAAGTGCGTACATTAGCACCAAGCGATCCAATTAGTAAGCATTTATTGCTTTTTTCTTGGAGTTTACTTACTATCAGTTAATGCATGTTGCGACTCAGTAGTCTCTTCATGTATAAGTCAAGTTCTCAACCTTGACACTCGTTAGGGTGGGGTTGTTTACTGATGCAATTTGAGAACAAGTCAAGGACTTACACTTGGCTGATGATTTAGGTCAGCAACTTACTTCACAGAAAGTGAAAAGAGGTACTCTTTCAGGTATATCTTTGTCATGATAACTCGTTTAGTATGTTCATGTGCGTTCTAAATGGAGTCTACACACTAGATGGTTACTAATGGACAACAATGTGGAAAATCAAGATGTTACTCTTGGTTTCATTGAACCTCCTGTGGAACCGTGTTCCAGTCAACCAAACAGCTGGATCCATGAAGGATGCCACTTGAGAGAACATTGGTGTTCTTAAGAAGAACTTTTGTTTTCGAGGACGAAAACTCTTCTTAAGGGGGGAGTAATGTCAGGACACTGGCAAGGCCGAACAAGACAAGGACCGGGCTAGGCGGTGTGGAACAGGGAGTCCAATTAGGGCAAAGGGCGAGGGGCTTGCCTATTAAAAGGGTGGTTGGGTGGTGGACCTTCAGACCCTAGTTTCCCCTTGTCTTACACTCAAGCACTGTTTGTGCTTTCTCAAGCGCATCACATTTGACATACATATTGACCAAGGCAGTAATAAGCACAACACCTTTTTTCAAGAGTCTTCGACTAATTGTGAAGTTTTCTGCCAATATCAGCATCTTGAGTAGAGCCACATGCCTTCAAGAGGAATGTGTAGGTGATTGCACCCGGAGAGAGGCCCTCGCTTCCCATCTACTGAAAATAGCTTAGAGCTTTCTAGCCCTGCTCTCGTTGAGCACATCCTACAAACAATGCATTCCAAGAGGCGACGTTCTGGATAGGAATCTCCTCAAGCACTTTTTGTGCTTTCTCAAGCGCACCACATTTGACATACATATAGACCAAGACAATGCCAAGCACGACTTCTATTTTCAACAGCCTCTGATTAGCAATATAATTTTGAATTTCTGTGCCCTGCCAGCGCCTTGCGTAGAGCCACATGCCTTCAACATCCTGCAAGGTGATTGCATCTAGAGAGAGACCCTCGCTTTGCATCTGCTGAGTGGCACACATATCGACCAAGACAAAGCCAAGCACGGCTTCTTTTTTCAACAGCCTCTGAATAACAATATAATTGTGAATTTCTGTGCCCATTTGAGCACCTTGCGTAGAACTACATGCCACATGCATTCAAGATGCAAGCATAGGTGATTACAACCCAGAGCATTCTATGTTAAGCATATCCCGCAATCAGTGTGTTCTAAGCTCCTCAAGCACTCTTTGGTGCTTTCCCAAGAACAACACATTTCGCATATGTGATCTTTGCTCCTATGTAGTGCCACATGCTTTCAAGATGCAAGCATCAGTGATTACATAAGGAGAAATGTCCTCGCTTTGCATCTTGAAAATAGCAACCCAATCAGAGGTCTCTGTTCTTGTCACTATTGGGCATATCCCGCAATCAAATGCACTTGAAGAGACGACATTCTAGACATCAAGGTAGTGTCACATGCCTTCAAGACAAAAGCATAGGTGATTGCATCTGGAGAGGTGCCCTCACTTTGCATCTGCAGAAACAGTCCAGGGCTCCATGGAGTCCCACATTTGGCATACATGTTGACCAAGGGCACCACATCATACATATGAGCACCAAAACATACATATGAGCCAAAGAATTGACAAGCACAACATGTTTTTGAGAGCCGCTAAGCAACAATCCATGCAATGAGCACACTGAGAAAGACAGTTGTTGTGGGGAGTTGCCCTCGTGTTTCATCCCAACAAAAAGAGTTCTCAGCTTCCTCGGTCAACCCTTGCTGGGCATATCTTCTTATAAGAGCACTCCAAGAGACCTCATTTAGCGAGAAACCTCACTTCGCATCCAACTAAAACAACTGGAGAGACGCCCTCGCTTCGCCTCTGCTGAAAGCAGATTAGAGCTTTCTGGCCCTGCCCCTTTGTGAAAATCTTGCAATTAGTGCATTCAAGAATCCACACTCCGGACAAGAAGCTCCTCGAGCACTTGCATAGAGCCACATACCTTCAAGATGTAAGCATAGCCTTCAAGACAAAAGTATAGGCTACTGAATTTGGAGAGATACACTTGCTTTACATTAGTTGATAATGACTTAGATTTTTTTTTCCCTTCTCTTGTTGTGCACATCCCGCAATCAGTGTATTCCAAGAGGCAACATTTCGGACAGGAAGCTCCTTAAGCACTTTTTGTGTTCTCAACTGCACCACATTTGGCATTCATATCGACCAGGACAATACCAAGTAGGACATCTTTTTTCAACATAAACATCTTTCTGAATTTTGGCATGAACCTCAAAAAACTTTCATGCGTTGCAAGGCACAACATTTTTCACTAATAGCACCACTATGACTGTTGGCCAGCCGCGATCAACATATCTTGCAACCAACTCGCTCTAGGAGACAACATCCTTGCCACATCCAAGTTGGACATATCCTACAATCAACATGTCTCGAGAGACAACATTTCAGAAAAAAAGCCCATCAAGAAAGTCTTTCGTGCTTTCATAAGGGCACCACATTTGGTGTACATATCAACCATCATATTTCCACACACAACATGTTTCTCCAAGGGCCCCCTCACAATGCCTGACTGCATAGGTGATTGCATTTGAAAGAAAGGTCTTTCCTTTGCATTTGGCAAAAACATCTCAATGCTTCCTTGCCACAACCATGTTGTGCATATCTAGTGAGCATCTTAGCCATGAAGAAAGGACTTTCCTTCACATCTAGTGAAAACATCTTAATGCTTCCTTGCCAGGGCAAGGCTGGGCATATCCTGCAGCAAATACATTCCAAGAGATGACCATCTCATGAAGAACTTTATGTGCTTGTATAAGGATCCCACATTTGACATACATATCAACCAAAGCATTGCCAACAACATGTTTGTCCAGCAGCCCCTAAGTAGGAATCTCATTGTGAATTCTCTTTCCCATGTGAACATCTTACAGAAGGCAAGAGGCCTTTAAGGTGCAAGCATATGAGATTTTCATTTAGAGAGAGGTCTTCCCTACCAAGAACGACATGTTTTTGAACAGCCCTTGACTAGCACTCTCATCATGAAATCTCACCCTGCAAAGGTCTTCCCTTCAATATGTGTGCTTGGATCACTGCCTCTTGCAATTAATAAAGCTAGCGCTAAAAAGCAAGCACTACCTGCGATTAAAAAAGCTTGCAAATGTTAATAATATGGATGCAACCGTCACAAAATTCTAGCCACGTGGACGAAGGTGCTTCTAGATTTTCAAAAGAGGCTGCTATGCTAACGAAGTAAAAAAACCTTCAGATGTAGGTAGCTTTGAAAAGCTATCATTGGGAACTCGCTCAAACCCGTCCGCGCCAGCGCGGACTAATTTCGACAGGTGCTGGCGCGGACTGGTTTTGACAGGTTTCACAAGAGAGAGTGCAGCTTCGCTAGCTTACAACTGGTCGAGATCTCACATGAAGACCAGTGTCAAGATAATGCATCCTTCTAGTGCTTGCTTGCTGGGTATGGCTGCCCATTGCCGAGAGAGACAAAGAAAGAGTCTCCGCGACAGGACCCATCTCTCTCTCTTCGCTTGCGAACAAAGGCATAGTTTTTGAATTCTATAAGGTTTTATTAATGCTGATACGCGAAGCTTTTAGAAGGTGAAGAGGTTGCTCACTGTTAGGACAGGGCTCGGGCATGTTTCACCGACACAACTGAAGCGCAGAGAGACAGAGGGAGGGAGGGGTCCTGTTGCAAGCAGAAGACTTAATATTTGCGGTTAAATTTTGAGTGCTAGTGCCCTACGTGGCACTAGTAGTCGTCGTTGATTGAAAAAATGTTGAGTTTTTTAATGGAAATGGCTGCTGCCACATAGGCATCAGCGCTCAAAATTTATCATCTCCAAGACTTAACACTAGCATGAAACAAGTCAGTTGTGTGTTGGCCTATCGACGACGTTGGAGAAAAAGAGAGATGGGTCCTGTCGGGGAGAGAGAGAGAGAGAGAGAGAGAGAGAGAGAGAGAGAGAGAGAGAGAGAGAGAGAGAGAGAGAGAGAGAGAGAGAGAGAGAGAGAGAGAGAGAGAGAGAGAGAGAGAGAGAGAGAGAGAGAGAGAGAGAGAGAGGAGAGAGAGAGAGATGCTTGCTAGTGCTGTGGTGGCAAAAAGACACGCCTTTTTTTCTTGGCAACCCACCACCCCAAGGTAAGTCACACTTGTGTTTACTTGTTTGGCCTAAAACAATTTTTGGCATTCAGGCCTAATTGGGACGTGGCCGCTTGGCATGATCCAAGTCATTGTCAAATCGTACGGCCAAGAATCTCACGATTGATTTTAATAATGACCTCACGCTCTCGCACTGCATGCAATATTGTCAAAGAAAAGCAGCTTACACATAGGCTTTTTGGCATTGAGAAGGGCGACGATGGATTGGAAGCTTTAGAGTGAGTACTTGTCCCTCCTCCCACAAGGTTGTGTATGATGGCGTCGAAGACGATCATGAACTCAAAGACTGCAGCAAGAGGGATCAAGATGATAGAAATTACCCTAGCTCTTTGAAACAACACCAACCACAGAAACTTGAGTTGTTCATTATTTACCAAATCAGGGTTTCACGTGTCACGGAGCATGGCAACTTTGTGCAACTTGCGGGCTTTTGTGATTGAAAGGAAGGAATTGTGCATGTGTCACAAACTGCCACATATGATTGCTAATGCAAAAGATGTTGAGAAAAGAGATCCAGAGGTATGGGTTAATCTTGTTTCCATTGGTGGGATTGTTGGGGAAACATGTTGTGCTTGGCAATGCTTTGTTCGATATGAATGCCGACTTTGGTACCCTTGCAAAAGCACACAAAGCTCTTAGCCAACTTCCTATCCAAAATGTAGTCTCTTGGAGCACATTGATTGCAGGTTATGCTCAACATACCTATGAGCAAGGATTTGAATACGAAACTACAAGATAAAAAGTTACATGACCATGTCAAGGACGTGAATACCAAAGTGTCGCAGAGAAATTCAGGTTCATTATCTTGTTCTTGATAACCATGACTACATAGTAGAAAATGGAATATGGGGCAAGAAATTGTGTCAACTCCCCACCATAGTTCCGTATGGGACTCACTAGACCATGCACTAGCTACTTTTTTTGATATTTTAACAAGTTCTCTTAGTACAAAGAGTTAGTAGCTGATGTTTTCTTTTTCATTCATACCTCCTTCAAGAAGGCGAGGTTTTTTCGGTACAAATTGGTTGACGTGAAAACATTACTCATATGGTTAGTGCTTTGTTTTGATGGAGAGATTGCACGTGCGCTTTACAAAAAAATTGAGGTTTTAATTTTATAAATGTGCTTCACATAATCTTCTATGTATATTTTGAATTGTTTTTTACCTTTATAAAAAAACTTATCAAGCAATTTACCCATGTTCTCCTACTTACAACAATTTACACATCAACTATTATGACATGGCCAACCAAGCAATGTGTGTGTGTGTGTGTGTGTGTGTATATATATATATATATATATATATATATATATATATATATATATATATATATATAGAGAGAGAGAGAGAGAGAGAGAGAGAGAGAGAGAGAGAGGGAGGGAGAAGGAGAAAGATCTCTCCACGAGGGAGCTTTTTTGGATTTTTGCTACTACAAGTAAAAATCTGTAAAAAAACTCCCTAAAAAGCTCCCTCAAAACGCTTTCTCGATCCGCATCCCCGCAATTTGTGACACATGCACAATTCCTTCCTTTGAATCACAAAAGCTTGCAAGTTGCACAAAGCTGCCATGATCCATGACATGTGAAACCCTACTAGGGTAAAGAATGAGCAACTCAAGTTTCTGTGATTGATGTCGTTTTGAAGAGCTAGGGTAATTTCTATCATCTCAATCCCTCTTTCTGCAGTCTCTGCGTTCATGATCGTCTTTGAGGCCATCATACACAAGCTTCTGGGACGAGGGACAACTACTCACTCTAAAGCTTCCAATCCATAGTCGCCCTTCTTAGTACCAAAAATCCTATGTGTAAGCTATTTTTCTTTGACAATATTGCAGGTAGTGCAAAAGCGTGAGGTCGTTATTAAAAGCATGCCCATCTAGGAGCTGTGTTTGCTCCCTATGAGCAATACACGCACTAAAATTGGATTTTGACCTTAGAGATAGATAGAGCACATCTAGAGGAAGCTATAGAGCCCTTCTGGGACCGAAATCGACAACCCTAAAATGGGTTTTTTATCTTATGCGCAATTTTTTCCAGATGTCCGAAATGGCATTGGAGCACATGAGAGTGTAGAGGATACTCTA
Source organism: Adiantum capillus-veneris (assembly GCF_014529385.1). NCBI lineage: Eukaryota > Viridiplantae > Streptophyta > Polypodiopsida > Polypodiales > Pteridaceae > Adiantum > Adiantum capillus-veneris. Next base: position 123,128,765 of record NC_140947.1, read on the forward strand.
CCCTTGCTAGGTATTAAGTTTCATTTCATTCAGAGACATGTAGCTACACGAATTCATATGGATAAGGTTGTCGTAGAGAAAGTAGCTTTTGGTGTCTAACACGCACTTCAGACTTAGATAAGCAGGAGCCACATAGACCTGTGTTTTTTGAGAGATTAGCTATCTCTTGTAGCCTCCATGCACTAGTCGGGTCAGCTACGTCCCACGGATTGACATTTTATGTCTGTGGTTCTCGCTTTGCAGTTGTAATGTTATTGGGTACCAATGAGTCTAAAGGGGCCAATGGCTTCCAGGTTTGTAATTTCCTGCACTCTCTTAACCTTATAGCCCCAATTAGCAAGAAATTCCCTTTAACACCTTGGCTAAGGTATAAAAGCCGATTTTTGTAACTTTAAGACCTAAGTTTTGGATAATAAAGAGTAAGCATTGCTGCAGAAGCTAAATGACTATCTAATGTTTCTTCAATCACTCGTCTCTCTCGCGTACGATATTGCATTGTTGTTCTGAGCATACCAATGCGTTCTTAGGTGAAAGCTCTCTCTTTCTGTAAGTTTCTCGATGAAGTTGTACTTTTAATTATGCCTGTCTAGGAGCTATTTTTGCTCCCTACACACAATACATGCACTAAAACTGGATTTTGACCTTAGTGATAGATAGAGAATGTCTAGAGGAAGCTATAGAGCCCTTTTGGGACCGAAATTGACAACCCTAAAATGGGATGTTTATTTTATGCAAAATTTTGTCCAGGTGGCAGAAATGGCATTTGAGCACATGAGAGTGTAGAGAATACTCTGCCCTTGCTAGGTATTAAGTTTCATTTTATTCAAGGACTTGTAGCTACACGAATTTGTTTGGATAAGGTTGCGGTAGATAAAGTAGCTTTTGGTGTCTCACACGCACTTAAGACTTAGATAAGCAGGAGCGACATAGACTTGGGTTTTCCGAGAGGTTAGCTATATATTGTAGCCTCATGCACTAGTCGGGTCAGCTACGTCCCATGGATTGATATTTTATGTTTTTGGCTCTCACTTTGCTAGCATCGATATGGTGAGGCTTGGCAACAGCTGGCCGACACTCTCCGATGCCAACCTTTCCCACCTAGGCTCTAAAAAGACCCTTTCCAGTCCGGAAGATTTCCTCGGCCTTACCACTAACCTACCACTTGAACATCTTGATCAATTCTCCCTTCCCGTGATGAAAAACCTCAGCAACGTCAACCCCTCCCTCTCCCATCACCTTGGCCTTACTAGCCTAGCTCTCCAGTAACCAATCATAGTGGCATCTTCTCTAACACCATTCAAAACAACCTCCTCACAAGTCCTACTCTTACCTTCCCCTCTTCTTTCAGCTCTCTATCCGCAAGTTCTTCCTCCCTTGCAATTGCTCCCCCTCCTTCTCCTCCTCCCATTCTACCTGCAATCGATAAGCCCTTGGAATTCAATAAAATTGTTTCCCTCTCCTTGGTTGAGTTTAAAGCACTCAATTATAATCTTAGCAAAGCCAAATCACACCTTTCTCATTTGCAAAACCTTCACTCATTTCAAAAAGCCACGCATAGCCTTTGCATGAAGCCTCCTCATCTCATCTTTCTCATTTGCAAAACCTTCACTCATTTCAAAAAGCCACGCATAGCCTTTGCATGAAGCCTCCTCATCTCACCTTAGGCGACTCTCAAGCTCAAGTGCTCTTAAGTGCCAAGCTTAACACTCTCAATATCCAATTCCAATTGGATTGTACCAAAGCTTACATCCAAGCCCAAGATTTGCTTGTCAATAACCTCCAAAAAATCTTTAATGAGTACCACGATCTTGTGGAAGAGAGGCTTTCGGACCTCTCCAAAAGCTTGCACCCATCTCTTTTCCAAGATTTCAACCCACGGCTTGGGCCAATCAACTCCTTCTTTGGAAGCAACTTGTCTCAAAGAGTTTGATACACACGTCTTCAAATTGAGATTCTCTAAACCCATTTGGCCTCTTCCTAAAGCATAGCGGTGCACAATGCTGTAAGAGAACCCAAGCTTCCATCTTGGAAGAAGTGCATTAGGAAGAGAATGTGGTCTAGAAGGGCATCTTTATTTGGCAGTTTAAGGGAGTCAAACCTCTAGTATTAAGAAAGAAATCAAAAGACAACTTTTGAGTTCAAACAGACAAAACGGCTAGTTTATTTGAATTCAAATTTTTTCCCTAAACTAAAATTTAAAATCTAGTGAGTAAAACCATATCATGTAAGATGTCTACGGAAGAGCTCGGCATGTAGATACTCTCCGCTTAAATTGGAGATCATATATAGGAGTCGTGGAAGGTCGAAAATCATAAAGCTGTCCACCCCCTTTTTAAGAAGAAAAGTGCATCCTTTGACCACTCTTACACACCCACCATTATTGCACACATGGCATGCATATATTTGGCAAAATGTTAATCACCTCCATAATCTCATGGCAAATAAGGAGGCCCTCTTAGATTCCATCCTCTTCCTAATGGGAGTCTCTACCTAAGGAAGAAACAATGGGCAAATTGGTCCTTCATGAAGTCACCATTCAAATGAGAAAGTTTCTTTCACCCCCCCGAAAGAAGCCCTCTAACAATTCCCACCGCATGACCTCCTACATGCCCTCTCCTTCAGTAATTGTCTCGCATGGAAATAACACATGAAAACCTTTCAAGAAGCCTCCCATTTGAATAAAACCTCCCATGAATATTTTACCCATCAACCTTTAAAAAAACGCAAATCGTCTCTGCCGGTGGTCCACACTTTCTCCACCTCCCCCTCTTGTCATCCCCCATTTTAGCCACTCCAAAGAATCCATTTTCTTCTCCCTCCTCATCCAACATTGCCTCCTTACCCTCTCTACTCAAAACTCCCAAATATCCCCTCAACTCACTCACACCACAATCCAAGTCTCTACACCCTAAATATAGCATACCTAGCACTTCAAAAAACTTGCAATGGAGGAGGGTGAAGTAGGGAAGGAGCACGCTACCACACATGGGTCCATTTGCTCTTCTCTCAAGCCCCTCTCTTTCCTCATATTTGGACCCCTCCTCCTTGTTTGTTCCCTTTTCTCTCCCACCCCCCCTACATGGGTAGAAAGTGTTGTAAATTTTGGCTCCCCCTCACTAACCCCCATCTCTTTGATATTTTGGCTCTAAGAAAAATTACCACGTTTTCTTTTGAGCACAAGGTTACTAACCTTTCCTTCAATAACCTCTCCAATCGTTCCCTCTCTCCCTTCGAACCAAGGCTATTGGGCCTTGGAATCAACTATATTCCCCTCTCTCTTCTATTCTTCAAGCTTATTCTAACTTAGAAAGGAGTTTGCAACGTAAAATGTTTTTAAAAATGAACCCTCTCTTCCTCCCTCTTCTCTTTCTATCCGAAATCCTCATTGGAATCCTCCATCTCCCTCCACAACCCTTAGCCTAACCTTTAGACATATCTCTTCTCTCTTGAAACCTCTTCTCTCCTCTCTTTCTCCTTCCCACTCTAAACCTCTTTTAATAGATTCCATCTCATCCTTAAGAAATGATCATAGCATTATTATCAAACCGGCTGATAAGAACCTAGGACCGATTATCCTCTCTAAGTCTTGGTAATATTATAGTGAAGCCTTTCGTCACCTCATGGACCCCTCACCTACTCTAAAATTTCCTCGCCTCCCTTATCCTTTGTACACTCCCTCCTCTCCTCTATTGTTTCTAATTACCCTCTTCTTCCCTACAACGAAAGAGTCTTTATCCTCTCCTCCTTGCTTAAAACCCCAAGCCTTGCCCCTTCTTCCTTTTGCCTAAGGCTGGGTTCAGACTGAACCGACGGAAGAAACAAGCCCTCCTAAATATGTTTCCACCTACTGTGAATAGTGTGGAGGAGGAAAAGTGAAAAAGTGAAAAAGTGAAGGGGGCTGAGAAAGGCCATCAACTCTTCCGAGGGGCGGGGGGGGGGGGAGGGGGCGGAAGAAAAATGGAGGGCCCGGTGGAAGAGTGCCTCAACTCCAGCCAATCAAATTTTCCATGGAGGATCGACTCCCCTTTGCATTTTTCTTCCACCGCCTAGTCTGAACCCACCCTAAGATCCAACAATCTATCCTTGTTGGCCTACCCATTTGCTCTCACAAAGGGTCCATTTTGGAACATGCCTCTAAGTGGCTCCATGCACAACTCTACCCCATTTTTTTGTCCCAAATACAACACCTAAATGACTCTCACTCATTTGTTTTAGACCTAGCTTCCACTGCTTTCCTCCCAACATTATCCTCTTCACCTTTGATGTTGACTCTCTCTACCCAAGTATCCCCATCCGAGAACATCTTTTTGCCTTTAAAATTTCCATCCAATGTAGACTATCAAAGCCCATCAAAGGACAACACTCTTCATTTCACAAATCTTCAAGTACCATGGCTTGCCAATGTCCATAGTGTCAGATAGAGATCCTAGAATGACGAGTAATTTCTGGAAGGGTCTCTTTGAGAATTTAGGAACAAGGTTAAACTTATCTTCAGCCTATCACCCGCAAACGGATGGCCAAAGTGAAATAGCTAACCTAACAATTCTCGATCTACTAAAAGCCTATGTAACGGAAGTAGATCAAAGATCCCAATGGGAGAAGTACTTACCCTTAGTGGAGTATGCCTACAATAACACTGTACATTCTTCCACGAGAAAAGCACCTTTTGAGGTAATTGAGGGAAGATCAAAAAGTCCCTTGCTACTTAAGGTACACGGGAAAATCTTCGCTGCAGATGAGTATAGCCGAGACTTACAAGAATCTTTCCAAAAAATTAAGGATGCTATCTCTATCTCATAGCAAAGGCAAAAGGCTACTGTGCTGACAAGCACAGAAGAGCCCAAGCCTTTAAAGAAAATGATTGGGTCTTACTCAAATTTCCCAAGGCTCGATTAAGGTACACGACAGGCAAGAATCCTACGGGACACCAAAAGTACTATGCTAAGTTAGCAAAAAGGTACTATGGTCCCTTCTAAATTCTTAGGCCAATCAATGAGATGGACTATGAACTCAAGTTGCCTAATCAGTGGCTCATACAATGCTTTCCATGTGAGCCTATTAAAGCCTTACAAAGGAGATCCACCGCAAGAACCAACTACTCAAGACCCACTAGAGATCAAGGACCAAGAAGAGGTGCTGCAGCCCGAGTCCATTCTCCGACATGAAGACAAGGTACTAAGAGGCGGTAAGACTATCCGAAGATATCTTATTAAGTTTAAGAATTATCCTTTCGAAGATGCTAGATGGATGCAAGGCATACAATCAAAGGATAACCTAAACCTTTTCAATGCTTACAATGCTTCCCAAGAGTAAGCAAATGTACAAGATGTTAAAAATGAACAACGTTTTTGTCTTATAAGACTCTCTTTTTCTTTATTGTGCAATAAAATGAAGTAGTATGCATGCTTAGATCAAGTTTGCGGAGACGCGTCTCCCGAACACAAAGTAGAGCTTGTCACTCTACTATGGAAGACTGATAGGACTAATGTGCAGACATGCTTGCGGCAGCTTAGGCTCTCAAGCACCAAATGGACTAGTCATCCATTCTGGAACGATGTCGTAGGGCAACATAGGGATCCTCTACCGGCTACGGAAAGGACTAATGAATATGCTTTATCTTCTCTAACCTAGGGTCGAGGACGACTATGATTTCAAGAGAGAGGTAATGTCATAATAATTAATATCTAATTCTCCTAAATGATTTTCTCATGTTAAACTAATCATTTAATAATGGGAAGTGCGAGGGGAGAAAAAGCTAGAATATTGGTTAAGCTAGCAAACCGGCCACAATAGGGATCCAAAGGAGGAAAAATAGGGATCCAAAGGGGGGGCCATCTGCAAAAGAGAAGTTTGCACAATGGGCTTAAAAGACCCTAAGGTTCAGCCCATTAAGACTTCCAAAATGCTAAGGTTCCAAAATTCAAAGGTTGAGTCCAAAGGCCAAACACTAGGGAAATTGGATGCTTAGTGTGTGTCACAAAAATCCCTACATAGAAGGGGGCGAGCCTTGCAAGTAGGGATGACAGAGAAACTCAAACATACACACACACAAGCTCCCTTTACACAAAGGGAATGAGGGACACATGTCAGCTCCCTAGCCCAGATGCCCACAAGGTGTACCCAATTCCTATTGGATGGCCTTGGAGGTGGACCAATGAGAATTAGGCTAGAGTAACTCTAGTTTAATTAATTTTAAAAAACTTAATAAAAGGACCAATGGGAATTAAGCTCTCTAGAAGACTATTGGACAGTCTTCCAAGGGGTCCAATGAGCATTCAGTAGCCCAATGGCTTGCCTGATTCCTATTGGCCAAGAGGCAAAGGGGTCCAATGAGAGTTTAGTTGCATTTATTAATTACCTAAAGCTCTCACAAAAGGGGAAAGGGGGGCACATGTCAGAAGGCTATCACTACTACCATTGGCTAAGCCTGGGGAGGTCAAAGAGGATGCTAGCAAGAGCAAATAGCAAGAGAGGGGGCTGATTTTTCAAAGGCATTATCACCTGCACACTCACACTAGCTCATGTGTGGAGTAAGAAGACTCTCTCTCTCCTTCTCAAGCTTTAATTGAAAGCTTATCACCTACTCCAAGCTTGAGAGAAGGAAGGCCTACACCAACAACTCTTGGATTTGAGATGCAAATCCAACCAAGATCCAAGATTCAATGCATACTCATCTCCTCTACCATGCTAATTACTAAGCTAAGCTATGCTAATATGAGTGATTATGTGAGGAGATGTACATCTTTCTCGTAAGAATAGTCCTTCTTCCTCTCAATCTACTCTCATACCCCACTAGCTCTCACCATCTTCAAAGGTGTGTGAGGTCTTGGGTCTGAGACCGTGAGGGAATTGATGTTGTGTTTGATAAGTGTTTTCCTTAGTGCATGAAGTTTCCATCTTCATTGTGCTAGCTAGTCTTGAAGGAACACAAAAAATTGTATTGTAAAATGTCTCTCTTGATGGGAGAAACCATAATACAAAGCCTTTTGGAGGGGGACCGGCTCCATGCAAATCCGGTTCTCAACTGTTGTCAATTGCTTAATTTCTCTCTCTTTTGAAGTATTGTTCATGCTATCTAACTAGGTGTTCTGCTTTTTGTTGCTCTCTCCACCGAAGCACTTTTGTTATTCTCATTAAGAAGCTATTCTAATGAAATGCTCACTATGTTCATGCTATTTTCCGCTACACACAAGTTACTAGACCATTAAATGTTACAATCTGCAATGTGTAGAAGTAAACGTCCCCGGACTGCCTATATAGGGCTTATAGTAGCCTGCCAGACTCAGTCCTCTAGCCCCACAACCATACTAAATGGGGAAAAATATGGGAAGGGTCAAAAGTGGCACAATATGTCCATAGGCTCAAGGTGGAAAAATACCTAGGGCACTAGGAGCACGCAAGGACATGGAACTGAGACAAAACCCGAGCTAAACATGGCTAGACATGACCTGATATGAGAGAACAACATCACACTAGCCGGGCTGAGCCACAAAACAACCCTCACTCCCTATTCTTCTCCCGGGAGATACCAGAGCTAGCACTAGACGAGAATATGAACTATAACACCCCCTCTCAGATGTTGGATGAGAAACGGGTCCAAGGAGTAGAGTGAGCAATTTAAAACTGTAAAGAGAGAGTTTTGTGGACGAGGATATCCGCTACAAACTCTGCCGTGAGAAAGTATCCGGAAATAAATACGATCCAATTGCTACCCCCGAAAGATGTCCGTGAAGTATAATGTTGTCGGCTGAAAGTAAATCCAACTCTATGAAGAATCTACTCAAGCCAACCGACTCACAAGTCACACAACCAGCATCTACAAAAGGTACTACTAATGACAGCTCCAAGAGTATGTATAGGAACTGAGGATAAAAAGCATAAAAAACTGGTATCCGGATCATTTTTGAACTCTAAAGTACTCCACCCTCAAGAAAAGATGTCAGAAATCTGCACCTCCCATCATATACCACATGCCAAAAAATGCTCCAAGATGCGACAGAAGTCCAAGGGGGAAGGGGACAATCCGAGGCTATTATGGAACTATATGTCCGATGATAAGGAACCAAAGAACTGCACCAACCACCATATAGAATGATGATCTGCAAACTATAGGTGAAGGAACTTCATCGGAACTGAGAGTGAAATTGTAATTGATCTGTCCGGAGCACCACTCGGGAGGATATCACCCCATTTTCAGAGTGAATCGGGAACAAACATCCAGAAGAATGGAAGCACACAGCAAGACTAAGATTGAAACTAACATGGCAAGATCAAAGGAAGATCCTGCTCCCAAGCTCTACAAGAGAAGAACAGGGTGCTGTAGAAAGCAACCAAATAGACTGTCAATCCTATCTGCTGCACATGGAACCACTAGAACTGAAAAGAATTAGTCCACGGAAATCGACTTCCAAGCTGGCTCCATATCACCCTCGGAAGGGAGAACACTCGAACCATGGATAACTGTCATAACTCTCGAACAGTCTCTGCCTGTGTAACTGGATCACCAAGGATAGGTAAATCCAAAAGGAAAAATGATTTTGATATTGATATATCTGTGGAACCTAGCACCAAATCTGGGAGAAGCAAGAATATTGTCTCTCCTCTTTGACGAATTCCATGGCTAACTGTAACTGGTTCCTAGTTCGAGAAGGACCACTACCCACTTGTACGAAAGGTAACATGCCGGTCTAAGGTAAGGGAAGTAGGTGTTTCCTGTATGGTACAGTCTTCGGGGATCGATATGGAAGACGATGCATAGGAACTTCTGCTCGGGTGCACTGTGAAGAGCAACTGTCACACCACCAAAATGGCTAAGGGAAAACATCCACCAAGATAATAACTTCACTGTGGGTTCAAGCACACCATCCAAAACTGCAAGAAATGGGCAAGGGAAACCTAGGGCTGAAAGACACCTTGCGTGGTACTCCGCTGAATGGAGCATTGGTAGCCGATTGAAGATAATAACTTGGAAGCCCGCTCTGAAAGAGAAGTATCCTCAAAAGTATGCTCTGAGGTAGAAAGTGACTCAACCCATGTCAGAATAAAGCAAACATTGACACTGAAAGCTTAAGAGCTAAAGCTGAGAACTCCCCCTAAGATAGGAAGTCCCCCTCTTGCTCAATCCTGGGAAAAGAGAATAAGTACCACCCAAAATAAATTTGAGACAACGTGGAGTAAAACTCTTCCTCTGAAAATGAATAGCAAAGCCTGAATCTCATGAAACTCGAGAATCACCCCATTAGTAAACTCGGATGCCATGAACAGGAAGACCTGAAAGGTCGTCACCTGAGGATCATGTTTTCCAAAGAAGCCATCGGGGTCCAAAAAGACCTAGCTACTCAAGAAAATGCCCCTGAGATCAAACCAAATGCCCACCATATCTCTGCATCTGCCAAGATGAAACCGGTCGGTACAATCCAATACAATATGCCAAACTGCATACAGGCTTGGAATAGCATATATACTGCCACTGTTGTAACTTGCTTCCTTAAAATATTCATGAAAAACTGTCCTTTGTACTTGTGCTAAAAAGAACATACCCACAATTGAACTGTGCAATCAACATTCGATACACAACATAACTCCAATATTCAAATGGAAAGTGAAGAAACCGGCTCAAGGAACTAGCCCGTGAAGAACGATGGGGCTGATTTTGTAACATGCTAGAAAACTGGGCACAAAATTGCAAGGAAAGAACCTGCTATATGCACACCTGAAGAAGGGCTACCCCAAGGTTGGAGCTCTCCAAAGGGATGTATGGAAGAAGCATCCAAATGTTTTCGACTGTGTGAGTAGGAACTAGATGTCCCCTGTAAAGACTAGGGGAGACTAGTGCCTGGAATCCACCTCCCAACCTCCCACTATATAGGCCAAGATCCTAGCCCCTTTGCCCTAGCTGGATTCCCTTTCCACATTTCCTAGTCCGGCCCTTGGCCCATCCATGACTCCCTGACCTTGCCATTGTCCTGACATTACTCCCCCCTTAAGGAAGATTTTTGGTCCTCGAAAACAAAAGTGGGACACTGTTACCATATACATGTGGTAGTGATGTGTGTGAACACACTAGGACCGCCGGGGCATTTTTTCCCTCTTTAGGAGGTTTTTTCCCCCGTGCATTGTATATACGCCCATCACTCTAGGGCTATCTATCTCTCCATTGCACACTAAGTAACACACTCTCTATTGTGTGCCTTGAGCTTCCTTCGTCTTCTCCAAGCTGTGTGTGTTTCTCTGCAACCCTAATTCCAACAATTGGTATCAGAGCAGGTCACGTTCTCCCGGGCTTAGTGGCCAGCTGCTCCAGCACACGCCTGCTCACTTTCTCAGATTTTAGTGAGCTTTGGCAAGCATTCGTAGGTCAACAAATATTTGGGGAAATCTCGAAGAGCTTGGTCTGCTCAGAATTTTGATTTGGGCTCATTTCGGTCTCCGTTTCCACTATAGGCTACTGCACAGGCTATTTCGTCATTTTGTGCAGAATTTCTGTCAGTGTCGTTTTCTGCATAACAGGTGCCTTACAGTCTTATACGGTTTGTGCTATATAGCACAGGTTGTTCCCGCTCTGTTTCTCCTATTTTCAGGCAGTTTTCACATCAGGTGCAACATTTACCATGGCTGACAACAACAACACAGATGTGTTCAAGATGTTTGCGGCTGAGGACAGGTTGGATGGGGACAACTACCCTATGTGGGCTTATATGATGCAACATGTTCTTGTGTCAAAGGGTGTCTGGAACATTGTGCAGGGCATTGATGTACATCCTGGTTCTGAGGATGTAGGCGATGTTGAGGATGTTGCAGGTCTTGTTGCAAGGATTGCAGCTGTTAGAGTTGTTTTGCCTACGGCAGAACAAGCTCATTGGGATGTTAACGATGCGTAGGATCATGCATTGATTGCGTTGTCTGTGAAGCGCACCATTGTTCCTCACATCTGTTCAGCAAAATCTGCAAAACAGGCTTGGGATATTTTTAGCAGGTCTTTATGCAAGGGCGCAATGAGGCTAGAATTTCTTTGCTGCGTAAAGAGCTGGAGTCGAAGATTATGCATGAGGAAGATGATATGGACACTTTCCTTGCTAGTGTCAAGGATATCAATGAGCAGCTTATTTCTACAGTGAAGTCATTTCAGACAGTTCCCTTGTGCAGATTGTTCTTGATGCCTTACCAGATTCCTACCAGACTTTTGCTAGTACTGGAGACTGATGACCCAAGGAAATCTTGAAGTTGTCAAGTTTGATGCATTATGCACATTGCTGTTGCAAGAGTCACTTTCTAGAAAAAACACGACTAGGCAACGTGCAGTTGAACAGACTTTTATTGCTTCTCAAAGAAAGGGTGGTAACACTAATGCAGCCACTTCTTATGGTTCTGCTGCGAGTGGCAAAAATTCTGTTCCTAATGCTTCTGCTAGTAGTACTTCGTCTGGCAATTCTGGTGATAAGGGCAAAAAGAAGATGCATTGCCATTATTGTAAAGCCAATGATCACTTGATCAAGTCGTGTCCTAAGTTGAAGGCCAAAGATGCTAAGAAGAAAGAGGGTGGTTCCACTACAAATGCTGGTTCCACTACAAATGCAGCCATTGTTGAGTCTTCTGTGAAAGGAGACCGTGTTGCTGATGTTGATGCAGAATGGGCTTTTAGCACAGAGTGCACTTACAATCTTGCTGTCCATGATGCATGCTTGTCAGTTGCTACAGATTCACATGTGTGGTATTTCGTCAGTGGTGCTACAAAGCACATTACCTCACATCGTGAATTGTTTACCTCTCTTGAGTCTGTCCCTCATGGGAATTCAGTCACTTGTGCCAACAACGCCTCCTATCCAGTTCAGGGAGTTGGAAAGATTGTGCTCACTGCTGCTAATGGCAGTTCCTTCACACTTGTTGATGCACTTTATGTACCTGGGATCAAGGAGAATCTCTTATCTGTATCCACACTTGCTAGACTTGGACTTGTAGTCAAATTTGTGGATGACAGATGTACAGTTCATGATCTCATTTTTGGTGATGAAATTGTTGCATCTGGGATTTTGTGCCGTGGGCTGTATAAGCTCACTTTGTATGACAAGTGTGGACAAAATTTTGCAAATGCTGTTGCAGATTCAAGGGCTATTCTAGATGCAAAACTTTGGAATGCACATTTTGGTCATCTGAATTTTTCCAGTTTGCTGCGTTTGCAGAAATCTGATATGGTTGCTTCTTTGCCACCTCTTGAAGCACCTGTCAAACATGTTTGTGAAGGCTGTATTTTGGGTAAGATGCAGCGTTCTAAATTTCCAAAGGATGGTTCAGCTCGGGCCACATGCAGGTTGCAGCTGGTGCATAGTGATGTTTGTGGCCCCATGCAAACTCCGTCCTTGGGCAATTACATGTACTTCGTGACTTTCATTGATGATTACTCCAGGCATGCATGGGTATTTCCGCTTAAAGCGAAGTTCGAAGTTTTTATGTGCTTCAAACAATTTTTGGCTATGGCTGAAAATGTCTCGAAATGTACTATGGGCACTCTCCTTTTCCATCGACGGGGAGAGTATCTGTCTCAGGAATTTAATGCATTTCTGGCTCGTCTTGGGCTAAAACACCAATGTACTATGCCTTATACACCTCAGCAAAATGGTGTTGCTGAGAGGAAAAACAGGTCACTGACGGAAATGGCACGATGTATGGTCAAAAGTCAAGCTTTGCCACATTCTTTTTGGCTTGAGGCCATTATGTGTGCCACTTATGTACTTAACAGGTGTCCTACAAAATCTTTGCAGTCTATTACTCCATATGAAGCATGGCATGATAGAAAACCTTCTATTGAGCACATGCGTGTTTTTGGCTGTTTGGCATATGCTTTGGTGCCACAAGTGCAGCATAGAAAATTGGATGATAGGCTGTCAAATGTATTTTTGTTGGTTATAGTGCTGAAAGCAAAGGTTACAGGTTGTATCATCCGCAAACAAAACGTATTCTGGTTTCACGGGATGTAGTGTTTGTGGAAGATTCTGTTCAGCCCTTGTTGTCATGTACTAGAGACAGTAATGTAAGCTCACAGGAAATTTATGACACTTTGTTGCCTCTTTTCAGTGGTGGAAATACGAATGTAAGTTCCAATGAGGCAAATGTACAGCCTATGGGGGTTTCTGAAAATGTTTTAGATCAGCCTATTACTGATGCAGATGTACATGATGTACTTGATGAGGAAAGGGCTGAAAATGAGCAGGCTAGAGGTATGCCAAAATGGCCGGCGCACACTTTGCGTGACAGTAAATTGGATGCACCTTTGTCTAGTCGTACTCGTTTAGGATCTCGCCATGCATCTTATGCATCGGATTGTTATGCTTTGGCTGTGTCTAGCTTACATGATGTTGAGGAGCCTTTGACTTTTTATGAAGCACAAATTCAGAAAATTGGATGGCTGCCATGCAATCAGAATATGATGCACTTATAGAAAATGACACATGGACTTTATGTGATTTGCCTCCTGGCAAAAAGGCCATTGTACTAAGTGGGTTTACAAGTTGAAACGCAAGCCAGATGGTGAAATAGATCGCCATAAGGCTCGACTTGTTGCAAAGGGTTATGCACAGCAAAAAGGCATAGATTATGAAGAGACTTTTGCTCCCACTTGTCGTATGACTACTGTGCGTTTTCTATGTGCATTGGAAGCTCATTTTGGTTGGGATGTACATCAATCAGACATTGTTACTGCTTTCTTGAATGGTGACATATTTGAGGAAGTTTATGTAACGCAGCCTCGCGGTTTTTTCATAAAAGGACAAGAGGACAAAGTGTGCAAATGTAACAAGGCTTTGTATGGGTTGAAGCAATCTCCTCGTGCTTGGTATGAGAAAGCTGACACTCATTTGGTCAAACAAGGCTTTCGTAACAGTCCAAAAGCACATTGTATGTAAAGCGTGAGGGTGATGTACTTCTCATTGTGGTTCTTTATGTTGATGATTTGCTGATCACTGGACCAAATGAGAGACATATTGCTGAATTTAAGGCTGATTTGAATGCTACTTTCAAGATGAAAGATTTGGGGCTATTGCATCATTATTTGGGTATATATTTAAGCAGTGTGATGGTGGTATTGCCTTGTGTCAGAAAAGTTACATAGAGACATTGCTATGTAAGTTTGGACTTGAGGATTGCAAACCTATTGCCACTCCCATGGAAACAGGTTTGAAGTTGAGTCTACATGATGCTGGTGATCCTGCTGATGTCACTCTTTACCAAACTGCTGCTGTGGCTGCCTCATTTATGTATGCAACACGAGGCCAGATATTCAGTTTGCAGTCTCACAGGTCAGCAGATTTATGCATAGCCCAGGGTCTAATCATTGGCAGGCTGTCAAGAGGATTTTCCGCTACCTTAGTGGCACTTTACATCTTGGCTTGTTTTATCCCAAGGGGGATCATTGCTGCCAGACTTACATGCTTTTTCGACTCAGATTGGGTTGGTTGTTTTGACACGAGAGTGTCCACAAGTGGTTTTTGTTTCATGCTTGGAAGTTCATGTATATCATGGTTGACCAAGAAGCAAACTACTGTGGCCACTTCGAGTTGTGAGGCTGAGTACAGGGCAGTCTTCACAGCTACGTTGACTGTGTATAGCTCAGACGCCTTATGGCTGATTTGGGTGTTGGACAGGACACTGCCAACACTATCTACACTGACAGTCAGAGCCATTGGCAGTTGCGAGGAACCCAGTTTTTCATGCTCGCACAAAGCACATTGAGGTGCATTACCACTATGTCAGGGAGAGGCTCTGAGCAGGAGATCAACTTGGTTTATGTGCCAACAGAGGACAACCTTGCAGATCTTTTCACAAAGGCATTGTCTCATGAGAAGCTTGAAGATTTCCGGAAAGCTTTGGGCTTACTCCCCTTTGTGGCTGATCCTGTCCTTAGGGCATGGCACTTCCCTTTACTCATGTGCCAGCTCTCGTTCACCGCATCACTCTAGGGGGGATTTGTTACCATATACATGTGGTAGTGATGTGTGTGAACACACTAGGATCGCCGGGGCATTTTTTCCCTCTTTAGGAGGTTTTTTTCCCCGTGCATTGTATATATCCCATCACTCTAGGGCTATCTATCTTTCCATTTCACACTAAGTAACACACTCTCTATTGTGTGCCTTGAGCTTCCTTCGTCTTCTCCAAGATATGTGTGTTTCTCTGCAACCCTAATTCCAACAAAAACATCTTCTTAAGAACACTAATGTTTTCCCAAGTGGTACCTTCCTCAGGTCAATCTTTCCACTTGATTAAAGCTTGTCAACGTACATGATGATGTGTACGTAAATCATGATAGTCGAGAATTTGTTCAGGTTTATGCTGTAGGTAGGAGGTTCAACAAAATCGACCAAAATCTGTTGGTCAATGACGTTGTCGTACCCATGTAACCGCTTACGTTAACGGCTTACATGAAACACCGGATGAATACGACAATGTGTAGGTAGCGATAATTTGTAGGCACGATCACCCACTCAGTTAAGTATTTTGAAAGGCCCACAATATCGTGGAGATAATTTAGTTGTTGGCCTAGTTTTTAGAATTTTGGAATGCTCTGGCACACGTAAATATACTTCCTCTCCTTCCTCAAAGGTAACTTACCGACGTTTCTCATCAACCTACTTCTTATACCGATCTTGTGCTTGTCGGACATTCTGACGAGCGAGTTTCACAGCATATCCATGTGGTCTTGGAGAAAATCCTTAACCTGTTGGAATTTTTTCGGTTGCCAACACCACCGTAACAGGTGACCTAGGCTGAAAACCATACATGAGCATAAAGGACTAAATCCAATCGTGACATGCCTAGCACTATTGTAAGAAAACTCGACAATAGGTAGATATTCTTCCAAGTCTGACTATTTCTTGCTAACGTATGCGCATAGCATATCCTTTGCACTTGGTTAACTCGTTCAGTTTGACCATCCGTTTTTGGATGATCGGTTGTACTAAGGTTCAGTTGTGTACCCAATCGTTTAAACACAACCCTCCAAAAATGGCTGTTAAACTTGGGATCACGATCAGTGACAGTGTTACTTGGCAAACCATACAATTTGTATAGGTTGTCCACAAATAACTTGGCTAATTCTAGAGTCTTAATCGTTGATTTGGTTGGAATAAAATTACATAATTGAGTCAACCGTCTACGACCACCCATAACGAGTCATGCTTTGTACAGTGGTTGGTAAACCCACAATAAAATCCATAGAGATACTTTCCCATTTACCATTGGGAATCTTCAAAGGATGTAAGAGTACTCCTACTTTCAGGCGCTTTGCTTTGTTAACTTGACCTTTTTGGTAATGCAAGACATAATCTTGAACAAAGCCATGTAAACCTGGCCAATAAAATTGTCATTGTATGAGAGCATAAATCTTTCTAATACCCGGGTGCCCTGCACTTGGACTATCATGACATTCATAAAGAATTTGGCACCGAATGTCTGTGTCCATCGGTACACAAACTCTCTCCTTCCTTATGGAGTAGGTACCCATTGTCGATGGTGAAATGCTTTCATTGTTGTAGTTCATCACTCGATAGAGGAGAACTATGTGTGGAGGTTAATGCTACACTACCATCATTGGAGTGAGAAGGATCCCTTATTTGTACATGGCTCCACACGTTGGAATATGCATCATCATGCTCACATTTGACCTTTAGAGAACCCAAAAATTCACTACGAAGTTCCGTGCACAAGAGAGAATTGATCTCCGCCATACGACTAAGAGCGTCAGCCACCACATTGTATTGTCCTCTACGATACCGGAGCTTGGCGTCATATTCCTGAAGAATCTCAGCCCACCTGGCTTTCCGACCCTTCAAATCAGTTTGTTGTGTAAACCATTTGATGCTGTCATGGTCAAACACAATCTCAAACTAAGCACCATACAAATAATGTTGCCATGTTTTTAAGGCAGACACAATTGTATAGAGTTCACGCTCATAAACATAGTAGTTCTGTTGTGCTGCATCAAGCTTCTTGCTTTCAAATGCAATTGGCGCCCGTCTTGCAATAGGACTGCTCCACTAGCACTGTCACTGGCATTCGTTTCCAAAAGGAATGGTTTCAAAGGATCTACAATAGCTAGTATTGGAGCTGTAGCTAATGCATCCTTGAGCGTATCAAAACTATGTTGTTGAGCGGGTCCCCACTGAAAATCTTTGCCTTTGCCTTTCAGTTGGTCCGTCAAGGGAACAAAAAATATTAGCATAGTTTTTAACGAACCTTCGATAAAAACCTGTAAATCCAAAAAAAATGTAACTCTTTCAGATTTTTAGGAGAAGGCCACTGCCGGATTGTATCCACTTTGGATTGATCCATATGTAGGCCAGTAGCTGAAATATCATGCCCAAGATAGTGAATTTCTTCTTTCAAAAAATCACACTTAGATTCCTTAGCATATAATTTATTTGTTCGTAACAATTCAAACACTTGCCTCAGATTTTGTTAGTGTTCTTCTTCAGAATCACTGTATACTAGAATGTCATCGAGAAAAACGATGACAAATTTGCCTAAGTAGGGCTTCAAGACATTATCCACAAGTGTCATGAATATTGCGGGCGCATTGGTTAACCCACAAGGCATAACCAAAAACTCGTAGTGTCCAAACCTTGTTCGGAATGCAGTTTTGGGTATATCAGCAAGTCAAATATGTACTTGGTGATAACCTGACCGCAAAGTCTATTCTCGTAAAAGTACAAGCATTCAAGTGAGTTTGTCGAACCACTCATCCACGCGTGGCAATGGGTACTTGTTCTTAACAGTAACCGCATTTAAGCCACGGTAGTCTACGCACATGTGCATACTACCGTCTTTTTTCTTCACGAATAGGATAGGAGAAGCCCATGGTGAAGAACTAGGTTGGATAAACCTCTGCTAAGGTAGTCAGCAAGCTGACGTTCCACCTCAACAGCTTCAGAGTAACTCATGGGGTAGAGTGGTTTACTGACAGGTTTACTGCCTGCAACCACATTGATGCTATGTTGCACCAATCGTGTCAGCGGTACTCCTGGTGGCGAATCATTAGAAAAAACATCCTGAAATTCCTTTAATAAATTGTTTAGCTCACTAGCAACTTTTTCCTGTTGGGAAGTAGCCATTGGTGGAAGAGATGAGAGAGAAGCATGCGGCGTTGAGGAATGTTCAACATATTCAATGTTAGAAAGAAAATGAGACAATAATTAACACAATAAAACTTGATCTATTTCATTATTAGAAACGAGCTACATCAGCTCAGATGTACACGTCAGCGGTGAAGAAGGTACATCCTTCTCTCGTAACAAAAACACATGTGCACCATGGGATTCAAACATCAAGCTGTTGTGCTCATAGCTACGCTTCAGTGATGGTCCTAGGCTATGCAACCATTCCCTACCAAGCCACATCTACCCTCTCGATGTTCATAACCTGAAAATCCAAGGATGTGGAGTAGCCTTGTATTTCCAACGGTACAGCTCGGACTTGAGTATCCCAGACTTCGGCCTCATATCCATTCATCATTCCTATCTTGTAGTGGTGGGTACTCGGAGTTTGAGGAAATTTGAGTTTTTTCACCAATCCCATAAGTGATAAAATTGTGAGTAGCACCGTCATCTACCAAGATCGCATCTTGTGCCCTTGTAGAGATCCGTGCATATGTACTAACTCATGTGGTCCGAAGGTCTGTTGCCACATGGAAGCTGTGAGACAACATTCATGCACCACCTCGGTGTGTGTTACTTCACTCTAGAGAATCGTGAGGAAGACTCAAGAGGAAGCAGTTGCACCGTGTGCACTGCTTTCTCCTTACCATGAGCATCAGATTTCCCCTGGGACAATCCTTTTTGCCATGACTGCTTCCCAAGAATTGAAAACATAATTTCTCTTTCTTAGCCTTATCAAAGTCCTCAGGAGAGAGAGGACCTCTAGATCCCTTGGGTTTTTTTGATGCTTCAAAATTTGCTACTATAAATTTCGTTTTATTGTGACCGTACTGTGTGCGTGGATTACCATGTGTATTAGAAGGAAAGTGATTATGATGTGATTTATTTTCATTTGGATCATTATGTGAATATGTGCTTTCACTATGGCTTCCTCAAGTGTTTTAGGGTCTTGAGTCTTGACGTGCTTCTAAGCTCTGGCGTCAGACCACGAATAAACCACGTACTTGCTGAAAGGTGTCTAGGCCTTACAACTTGAGGATAACATCCCGATAGTGAGATAGGCGCATGGAACACGCGTCCCAACCCATCCATCTGCCGATCTGCCTAATTAGAATTCTTTTGCAAACATAGTTTCAAAAGCTGGCCATCTCTGTGGTATATGATATTCTTCTTCTGGAGAGACATCCACCATTTGTAGGCCTTGCCTTCCACAGTTAAGCTTGTTTTGTAGTGCTTGACTGCGTCCGGAGTATGCCGTAAGGCGTGAATTCCATCCCACTTGCTTAGAAAAGATTCACTGCATCCTTATTGCGATCTTCGATCTCTTCTCCCTTAAAAGTCGTTGGTTTGGTGTTTTTCAACAACTCATCCACCTCTTTTGCCATGAGAGTGTGCAAAGCATCGACAGATGGACCTTGTCCATGATCAGAAGGGCCTTTCTCTGTGTAGCAACATGCTCATAAATGTGTATGTCAGCAGGACCCTTGGACTACTGTTGCATAAATTGTATCATTAACGTGGATAATTTAGTGACGTTTTCATTTAAAGATGAAAACTTTTATTCCATGACTGATATGCGTGTCTGAAGTGCACAAAATTCTTGAATATCAAGCAATTCATAAGCATCATCACCCGCCGTAGTGTCATGGGCACTCTCCGTGAGAGCATCCGACCGCGAGCCATCACAAGCAGGATCAGGCATTTGATGCTCAAAATCAAAAATCATATTAATATCTGAATCCATGGCAACACAGTGCAGTGGAAGTAACAAAAGAAAAAATACCTTGAGTCGAGGAAAATTAATCTCGTGGTTGTAATTGGCACCGCCAAGGGTAATTAGCCGTGCTAATTACGTTGATTATACAAGTTGAAATCAATCCAAAATTCAAGCCGTGTAGGTACTCTACTTGGACACATTGTAGCCGAATCGGGTGTGATTGTTATTGGTTTCAAATGCAATTGACTTGATAAATATGGTTGACAATGAATCCCTTTGAGAAAATTTATCGACTTGCTGATTTTTTGCAGCAAGCATGCAGGGAAATATATGTACTTGCCGGCTCCTTCACCGATCAAACCCGAATATGTGGTCACGATGTTCGGTTTGATGCTGCGATGCTTGTTGCTCAATGCGGTATGTGTAATCACCCTTAGGTTAATTTAAGTCCTAAGGCCAAAGGCCTTTGGCGTTTTGTATGTAACACCAAGCTTCAAAAGCTATGGCCGTC
The DNA here is from genome assembly GCF_014529385.1 of Adiantum capillus-veneris. Classification (NCBI taxonomy): domain Eukaryota; kingdom Viridiplantae; phylum Streptophyta; class Polypodiopsida; order Polypodiales; family Pteridaceae; genus Adiantum; species Adiantum capillus-veneris. Next base: position 123,149,136 of record NC_140947.1, read on the forward strand.
GGGATAGACAGTGCAAGAGAAGCAAGCAGAGGTGAGGGGGAGCGATGCGAGGCGAGTCGGGCGCCGCGGATGTGTCGAGAGTTTCTCAGAGTCCCTGGCGCTCACGTTGAGCAAGCCCACGATCGCTTTGGTGCACCTTCACCCAGCGGCCCCCCTTGCCAACCCCGCCTGCACACGATGTTTGACCTTGTCTTCGTCTTTAGCAACAGACAACCTCCACGGCTTCGACCTCGTCGTCTTCCCTTAGCAAGAGAAGGTGTCCATGGCATGCAATCATGCAAAGGCCTTGTGTGGCTAGAAACACCACGCCCTCCTTTCCCCCCAAAAAATCACTTGGCTCTTGATACCAATCTATAGACTAGGGAGAATAGTGCCTGGAATCCACCTCCCAACCTCCCACTATATAGGCCAAGCTCCTAGCCCCTTTGCCCTAGATGGATTCCCTTTCCACATTGCCTAGTCTGGCCCTTGCCCATCCCCACTAACTGCCGACACCCTGTGCAAACCTCTCGATAAATCTTCCGTTGATCATCAAGAAAAACTTCCCATAAAGGGTTGTAAACTTGTCCAAAAGCTGGTGTAGGTTAGCTGACAAGGATCGTAAACTATGCCAAAACTGATACTGACAAGCTCACAAGAGGACAAGGAAATGACCAAATCTGTAGGGCCACACTACTACTAGGGAAAGGAGACAACATGGAGAAAGGAAGGGACCATACTCCAACATAACCTCCTTGTACTGTTTTCATTGTTGGCTAAGGGTATGAAACCACATGCTCCACTTCTACACCTAATCCAAGGGAAGTCAGATGATGAAACAAGAAGTGTATGGAGGTAGAAGTAAGTCAAAAGCCACTCCAACACATGCACTGGAACATCTACCTGAAATTTTTCATATACAAATAAGAGTCTCTACTAAAGGTGGAACTGGAACTTCCATCAGATGGAAAATAAATCATCATGGAACATCCCCTGCTTCAGGTTGGGAAGAAATCCCCCTCTGTCATCCATAATCCAAAATCTGGAACAAAATTGCAATTGAATCATCAACCTGCTACCCAAGGGATAGGAAGCTCCATTGACAGCTACAAGAAAGACGTGCATTTGCAAAAGGCAAAGCAAATCCGCCAATCCATCTTTTTCGAAGAAAACACAACGATAGAAAGCTCCTCCAAAAGGGATGAAGAAGATCCTACTGCTGTCCAAACACTTCTCTCTGAAGAAGAAGCCAAAAATGAGTAGTTTCCCCTCTGGATCCAACAACCGCATGCTTGCTCTCCTTGCTAGAAAGCACGGCACACAAGCAACACCTCCAGGTAATATTTCAAGTTCTAAGAGAGAATAAACTTTATGTTAATCGAAAGAAAAGTGAATATTTCTTACAAGAGATTCAGTATTGAGATCACATTATCTCTCAAGATGGCATCCAAATGGATCCATCAAAATTAGAGGTAATAAAAGGATGGCCTAAACCAAGTAATCTTCATGAATTAAGAAGCTTTATAGGTATGTGCGCATAGTATAGATGCTTAGAATAGTTTCCCACTAATATAGCAGGACCATTACATGACCTAACAAAGCAAAACGTTAGGTACACATGGTCTGCCAAGGAGAACAATTCTTTCAAATAGCTTATCTCTCAACCTGTGCTTACACTAACGGATCTCTCAAAGCCATTTGAGGTCCAACGTGATGCTTGTAGTGATTGCCTTGGAGCTGTTTTGCTTCAAGAACGGCACGCCATAGGCTATGAAAGTCGAAGGCTCGACCCTGTTGAGCAAGCTCTAGGCATATATGAAAAGGAACTCCTTGCAGTTCTACATGCCTTAGACTCATGGAAGCACTATTTATTGGGGACTCCTTTCATTCTGTGAACGGATCACCAATGTCTTAAGTACCTCATGACGAAGACCAAGCTCTCCAACAAACAAATGAGGTGGGCAAATTTCCTTTTGCAATTTCATTTTCATATTGCTCACATTATTGGCAAGCATAATCAAGTAGTCGATGCACTCTCAAGACGGCCGAGAGTGAATACGGTTTCCATAGCAACTCACAATGATTTATCTTCTATGATAGATGAGTATGCTATTGATCCTGATTTGTGGAGATGTGATTTCAGCCCTTGCACTAGTGAAGAAAGAGGATCCATTTACTTTACAATATGGTTATCTTTTCTATGGCAATAGAATATGTGTTATTAGCTCACTACGTGAGAAAGTAATATATGAATCTCATGCTCCTCTTTATGAAGGGTTAAGAGGGATCCAGTCTACCGTAAAGGGGATTGAAACATATTTCTATTGGCCTACCATGAAAGCAAACATAAAGACGAAGTTTGATAGAGGGAAGCAACCTGGATTGCTTCAATCTTTGCCAATCCCTAATTCACCATGGGAGAGCATATCCATGGATTTTATCTTTGGATTGCCTAAGTCTATCCATGGGAATACGGGAATATGGACGATAGTAGACAGGTTCAGTAAACAAGCTCATTTTATACTTGTCAAAAAGACTATCAAAGCCCATCAAATGGCAACACTCTTCATTTCACAAATCTTCAAGTACCATGTGGCTTGCCAATGTCCATAGTGTCGGATAGAGATCCTAGAATGGACGAGTAATTTTTGGAAGGGTCTCTTTGAGAATTTAGGAACAAGGCTAAACTTCTCTTCGGCCTATCACCCGCAAACGCATGGCCAAAGTGAAATAGATAACCTAACAATTCTTGATCTACTAAACGGAAGTAGATCAAAGATACCAATGGGAGAAGTACTTAACCTTAGTGGAGTATGCCTACAATAACACTGTACATACTTCTATAGGAAAAGCACTGTTGAGGTAATTGTGGGAAGATCAAAAAGTCCCTTGCTACTTAAGGTACATGGGAACATCTTCTCTGTAGATGAGTATAGCCGCGACCTACTCTTTCCAAAAGATTAAGGATGCTATCTCCTCACTGAAAAGGCAAAAGGTCTGCTCTGCTGACAAGCACAGAAGAGCCCAATCCTTTAAAGAAAATGATTGGGTCTTACTCAAATTTCCCAAGGCTCGATTAAGGCACACGACGGTGGGCAAGAATCCTACGGGACACCAAAAGTAATATGCTAAGTTAGCAGAAAGGTACTCTGGTCCCTTCCAGATTCTTAGGTCAATTAATGAGATGGCCTATCAACTCAAGTTTCCCAACCAGTGGCCTATCAACTCAAGTTTCCCAACCACTGCTCATACACAATGCTTCCATGTGACACTACTAAACCTTACAAAGGAGAGCCACCACAAGAACCAACAATTGAAGACGCATCGGAGATCGAGGACCAAGAAGAGGTGTTGCTGCCGAGTCCATTCTCTGACATGAAGACAAGGTACTAAGAGGCGGTAAGACTATCAGACGATATCTTATTAAGTTTAAGAATTATCCTTTGAAGATGCTAGATGGATGCAAGGCATACAATTAAAGGATGGGCCTAAACCTTGTCAATGCTTACAATGCTTCCCTAGAGTAAGCAAATGTACAAATGTTCAAAATGAACAAAGTTTTTGTCTTATAAGACTCTCTTTTTCTTATTGTGCAAAAAAAATGAAATAGTATGCATGCTTAGATCAGCTTTGCGGAGACGATGTCTCCCAAAACCAAGTAGATCTTGTCACTCTCTTATGGAAGATTGATAGGAATAATGTATAGACATGCTTATAGAAGCTTAGGCTCTCAAGCGCCAAATGGACTAGTCATCCATTTTGGAACACTGTGTAGGGTAAAATAGGGATCCTCTACCCGCTAGGAAAAGGACTAATGAATATGCTTTATCCTCTCTACCCCATAGTCTAGGATGACTATGATTTCAAGAGAGAGGTAATGTCATAATAACTAATATCTAATTCTCCTAAATGATTTTCTCATGTTAAACTGATTATTTAATATGGGGAAGTGCCAAGGGAGAAAAAGCTAGAATATTGGTTAAGCTAGCAGACCGACCACAATAGGGATCCAAAGGGGGGGCCATCTGCAAAAGAGCAATGTGAAACAATGGGCTTAAAAAACGACCTAAGGTTTAGCCCATTAAGACTTCCAAAATGCTAAGGTTCTAAAATTCAAAGGTTGTGTCCAAAGGTCAAAAGCCTAGGGAAATTGGATTCTTTGCGTGTGTCCCAAAAGTCTTTGTCAAGCCCTACATAGGAGGGGGCGAGCGCAAGAAGTAGGGGATGAGAGATAAACTCACACACACACACAAGCTTCCTTTGTACACAACGGGAAAGAGGGACACATGTCAGCTCCCTAGCCCAGATGACCACAAGGTGCACTCATGGCTTGCCTGATTCCTATTGGCCCAGGAGACAAAGGGGGTCCAATGAGAGTTTAGTTGCATTAATTAATTAGCAAAAGCTCTCACAAAAGGGAAAGGGGGACACATGTCAAAAGGCTATCACTTATGCTGCTTAATTTCCATTGGCTAGGTTTGGGAGGTCCAATAGGGCTGTAGCATGAGAAATTAGCAAGGGGGGTCGACCAAGAGAGAGAGGGGGCTGATTTTCTCAAGGCATTATTCACTTACACACTCACACAATCAATGTGTGAAGCAAGAATACTCTCTCTCTCTCTCTTCTTCTCAAGCTTTAATGGAAAGCTTACCACCTACTCCAAGCTTGTGAGAAGGAGGCCTACACCAACAATTTGTGATGCAAATCCAACCAAGAGCCAAGCTTCAATGCATGCTCATCTCCTCTACCATGATAATTACTAAGCTAAGATATGCTAATATGAGTGATTATGTGAGGAGATGTATAGCTTTCTCGTAAGACTACTCCTTCTTCCTCTCAATCTACTCTCATACCCCGCTAGCTCTCACCATCTTCAAAGGTGTGTGAGGTCTTGGGTCTGAGACCATGAGGGATTGATGTTGTCTTTAATAAAGTGTTATGCTCGTGCTTGAAGTTTCCATCTTCACAGCACTAGCTATTATTAAAGAAACACAAAGAATTGTATTGTAAAATGTCTCTCGTGATGGGAGAAACCATAATACAAAGCCTTTGGAGGGGGGACCGGTTCCCGCAAATACGGTCCTCAACTGTTGTCAATTGCTTAATTTCTCTCTCTTTCAAAGTATTGTTCATGATATCTAACTAGGTGTTATGCTTTTTGTTGCTCTCTCCACCCAAGCACTCTTGTTATTCTCCTTAGGAATCTATTCTAATGAAATGCTCACTATGTTCATGCTATTTTCTGCTACACACAAGTTACTAGGCCATTACATGTTACATTGGTATTAGAGAACAAGGTTTCTCTTTTCTTGCTCAAGAAGTGAGGTCCTCAAGCTAGCTATAAATGGTTGTACTATTAACTTCAGTGAGTAAGTAGAATAGGGATTTTTCAGCTTTACAGTGTGCCTGCCTTTGTGCAGTTAATGAGGCATCACCGTCGAGAGCTATGGCCTTAATAGTGGAGTCCTACGGGGCTTGCCTGTGGCTAACCACTCTTGAACTCTTAGAAGCTTGATGGGAGTCGGTGCTGTTTTTGTGTTGAACGACCCTCTCTTCTATATCCTTGCAATTAATGGTATTCGAGCCATGTATAGTAGCTTGAGGGCTTTTTCTAAAGGGGTAAAGAGGAGTAGCAACTAGGGCTTGAAGTGCCAAAGTACACCTAAACATTTTACACCTAAAAGTTGTTCAAATGGCTGACAATAGTAAAGAGAGTGAAATTAATGTTGATAACTCTGATTTTGCTAATGAGCAAGCTACTAATGATGCCCCAATGCTTGTTAACTATCTTGTTTCTAGGCTTCAACAAGCCATGGGCAATCCATCCCTCCAAAGTGAAGTGCAACGGCAGCTTCGTGCTCATGGGATTATTGAAGCTCCCCACCATGACGAGAGAGCACCTAGGAAGCCTCCTTGTGAGACTTCCAGAAAAATAGGCCTCTCTCCACTTCAAGAAGAAGAAGAGGATCCATATGAAGAGCTCAAAAATTTGCTCCTTGATGACGCATCTCCTTCTTAAAGGAGAATCAAGCGCCTCCATCGAAGGAACAAGAAATAAGTGAGTTTCGTGCCACCTCGACGGGGATATGGCTCCACAAATACAATGGTCTAAACGATCTCCATCACCTCCAAAACAGAGAAGACTATCACATACTTTCTCCACGCCATACTTCAAAGAGGGATGACAAAAAACTAGAAGAAAAAAGGCGAGAAAGAGGACACCTTCTTCTCCATCTTCTTCATCCTCTTCCTCTTATGAAAGTGACGGTGAAGACAAAGAAGATCAAGGATATAAAAAGGCGAGAAAGAGGTCACCCTCATCTCCATCTTCCTCAAATTATTCATCTTCTGAAGAAAGTGATGGTGCAACCTTTGAACCATCAAAAAGAAGAGGCCATAGGAAATCCTATGCCGTTGAGGCGGTCCGGGGCGGGCAACAAGAGAGGCGACCTCTAAACACCCCTCAAGGCTCCCGTGCTGCTCAATTTGGGCTGGGGCAACCACAAGCAACAACACAACAACAAACCCATAGCCAAACCCAAATAAGATAGGGGCACCACCTAGTTATAGAGCGAACTAGGACGCAAAAAAGGATAATCCCTTAGCAATACAAGTGAGAAGGAAGGGTACACTATCACTATTTTCAATGCTACAAATACACACACCACACAAACACACACACACAAAGAGAGAGAGGGATTTGTGCAAGAATTCAGCTTCAATTTTAATGATTGACACGGGTGTATGAACAGCTTGGAGGAGAGTCAAGAGACACGATTAAGTTTTATGATGTTGCAATCTACACATTATCTTAGGGTTATGGGAGACCTCTCACCATACAACTCTCTTATAATGTTTTCCCAAGAAACAAAAACAAACACAAGAGCTCTTGAGTCACATATAAGCAGATACTACAAAAGAATCTCAAAATTAAAACGCATCACCTTAAACCAAACGAGATGAGGTTGCCAAGCGTGAATTGGAGAGACTCAAGAGAGTTTTGACCCGCGATTTGCACCCAACTAATTGATTAAATTGATGCGCAAGAGTAGGTACAACTTTGATTGGAAGTTATGAATCACTCACTCCCTTGCAATGTTACAACTAGCTCAAAGAAGCTTTCATATACACCACATGTAATGGTGCATAGAGAGCTCACTCTCACTCCCTAAAACTAAGATGGTGAATGGCACGCTTAAAGTAGTGAGCAATAGTGTAGGGATACTTGCCATTTACAAAGGGAGAAGGGCTCTATTTATAGGTGAGGAGACCCTAATTAGCATTATACCTAATCAACATTTTCATAGAAAATCATGTTTATGAAATTTTTTATATGTTCTTATGAGAGTGGGGCTCTCTTGTCTCTTGAGTCACATGGATGTGGGCTCAAGAGGAGAGAATTATTGAGGTGAAATAGAGAAGATTCTAGAGAGGTGAGTGATTTTTTGTGTGAGGTTGCCTACTCCACGGTAGAGTAGAGTGGGTGCAATTTACAAAAAAAAAGGTTAGCAGTTAGTGTTAGTAGTTTGAAGTTAGTAGGATGGGGTAAAATTACATGGCATATGCACTCAAGGTGCATTATATGATTTATACAATGATAAAAAGTAAGAAGAAAATGAGAATATACACAATTTGGTGGAAACCACAACAAGATGTAAATGATATTCCACCTTCTCCTCCAATGAATGAAGCGGTTGTAGAACTTTGTCGGTGCAGTTCTTGTGACCATGGGGAAGTTGAATTTCTCCATGTTCTCCATGATCAAACTCCTCCTTTGCAGGGCTTGAGATTGCTGATTTTTTCCTCTTTTATGAAAGGATGAAGAGGTTATGGTAATATGAATTTGATTCTAGAGAGAGAAATTGAGCTATATGTGTGTAGAGATGATAATCTTTTGAGCTATGGAGTAAGAAGAGATGAAAATGGTGAAGAAGATGAAGTAATCCATGAAAGTTGCAGGTTTGAGTGAGGGATGGAGAGTAATGAGTGTATGTGTCTGGAAGTGGGAAAGGAGATGAGAGAAGACTATGGGTTACTTTGTGAAAAAGTGGGCAGACTGGGGTCCACTCAAAAAATCATAGCTCACCGGTGGTTGCTCCAAAATCACCAAAATTTTTGAGGTGATTAATCAGATTTTGTTTCACATTTTATCTTTTGATCACCTCACCCAAATTCGAAGTGGAGATGGGTGCCAAAAAATCTCACCAAAAAGCCTGTTTTTTATGCCTGCAAAAGTCTTTTAGTGGCCCCCTTCTTTGTTGAATTTGTACAATGCATCCAAGAGTGATCCCCTCCTTTGTCATATCATAATGCAAAGCATCCAAGTTGCCCTTATACACATGCATGGAGGAGGATTATTGTGAATAAAAGCAATATATACATGGTGGGACTAGTGTATGGACTAATTCATGGATTTTAGCTCAATGAGCACATGGTGTTAGAATATTGAGTAAAAAAATAATAAATAAATATGGAGGAATTATGGATATGGAAGATATTGGAATCATATGATATGGTCCCCTCTTTTTTTTTGTAGGTGTGAAAGAGGAAAAGGATGCAAGAAAAATGAAATAAATATAATAAACATGACCTAAGAAAGTAGAAATCAATTTTTTTTTGTTTTCAACAGGGTGAGCGTAGAAAAGTTGGGTAATTTGTATAACGAGAAAAATATGAGGGAGTATACCCCCATGGCAAAAAATACACTTATGGTGCAAGAGGATGAAAGAAGGCAACATAAGTTTAAAAAACACACAACCTCATATAAATATTAAAAAAACTATCAAACATCCCCATAAAAATCCCTATATTTTAGGCCATATATATAATGAAATATAAACCCCCCCCCGGCCATACACACACCTTAAAATACATTAAAAATAATTTTTTTAATTTTGTCCACAACTAGCCCAGTGACTAGCTATGAGGGTTTTAAAGAAAATCCGGGAAAAGTCCCCTAACTCACCCACGCCTATATACATTGAAATGGTAGGGATAGCCATAGTGTTTGGGTGAATTTGGTACGGTGAGGTAGCTCACTATGACAATTTATAATAGCCGAAAAAATGGCTATCACGCGTGGAAGAGGTCGACCAAGCTCAACAATATTCAAGAGGGAGGGAAGAGCATCTCTTCCCTTACCTATTGATGGCCACCTTTGGTGCTATGGACAAAGTCTTGCCTTTATCCAACAGTTCAATGTGGCGTATGGAGATGAGGGCTTCACGGAGTCCTCTAAGCTATGCCATGTAGCTATGCACTTTCAAAAGTCCACCCAGGCAATGTGGTCTAGCCTACGGGCTAATGGTGAACCTCCACTAACATGGAAAGCTTTAAGAGCTTCCATTATGAAGGAGTTCTGGCCACCGATGCCAAAGACAAAGTACTCACCAAATGGGGGCTTAAGCATAAAAGCTCTCTTCCCTATAAATCCATTCCTGCAAATATGTAGACAAGTTTTGGGATCTTACAACTCCAAAGCCCTATCTTCAAAAAGTTGGTTGATTTTAAAGAGAAAAAGCAAGAATTTTTGTGGGGCTTAACTGAAGAAATGGGGGAGTATGTCAACTCTCAAAGGCCACACAACATATCGGCGGTTATACACCATACTTGGGTGTCTTCTTGAATCAATTTCTAGATGGGGGCTAAAAGAAATTCTAAGCCCACGAAAAACAAGGGTTCCAATGAGCCTAAGGAGAAGGACATTGTCCAAAAGTCTCCTAAGGGCAACTCCAACAAAGCTAAAGAGAAGGGAGTTTACAAAGCCAAAAATAAACTCTCTCCTGAAGAGCTTGAGCGTTATCGCAAGGATAACCGTTGTTTCAAGTGCGGCGAGCAAGGGCATGCGTACCGCGCTTGTCCTCAAAAGAACACTTTCCATGAACCTCCTAGAGCTACCTTGGTCGAAATCCAAGAGGAGGAAATTCACCACAAAGGATCTCTCTATGCCATGCTTGGGGAAAGGTAAGAGAACATGATGCTTTTATTCTCTTTGACCCGGTTCTACTCACAATTTCATATCCATAGAGTTGGCCACCAAGCTAGGCATGCAAGCTTACGAGATGGGAGATGTCCTACCCACCACAGACGGTGCTTTCAAGGGGGAAGAAGCTTCAGTCACTCCCTTAATCGAGAAATTGAGGCTCCATGTCCAAATCTATGTGGACAAAGAGGACTTCTTTATCTCTCTCTCATGCATGAGAATGTAATCCTAGGGGCACCATGGATTGATCGCATGGCTGCCAATGTTATTTTTCATAAAAGGAGAATCTCCTTTAAGGTAAGGGAAAAAGATATGTACATAGATGCTAAGGAAATGGGTAACACCATACCCATTGTACATACACATGCTTTCAACAAATCAATAAGAGCTCTATTTCTGTGTACATGATTTGTGTTAAAGATTCTCAAATGAACCTAATGTTTTAGCAAAAGAAAATATACAAAATCAAAAGGAATTAGAGTTACCAATTTCTCTCAAGGGGTTTCAAGATGTCTTTATTGATGATATCCCTTGTGAGCTACCTCTAAACGAGGCAGTGATGACCATACAATTGAACTTCTTTCAGAAAGTTCACCGCCGCCTAACAAAAACCTCCTTATAGACCTTCTCAAGCTCAACAAGAGGAGATTATGCACCAAGTGCATGAGTTAGTTGAGAAGGGCATGGTTAGTCCTAGTTCATCTCCATTTTGTTCTCTTGTACTACTAGTGCAAAAGAAAGAGGACACATATCGTATGTGTGTCCACTATAGAGCACTAAATAGGATCACTATCAGGAATAGGAAGACAACACATATCGTATGTGTGTCCACTCTAGAGCACTAAATAGGATCACTATCAGGAATAGGTTTCCTGTTTCACGGGTAGAAGACCTATTTGATAAGCTACAAGGATCCACCTACTTTAGTAGGATTGACCTAAAAAGTGGCTATCATCAAATAAGGATAGTTTATCAAGACATTGTAAAGACCGCCATTCTCACTATGTTTGGTCTTTACGAATACATTGTCATGCCTTTTGGCTTGACCAATGCACCAGCCACATTCAATCGCTTGATGGAGAAGCTATTCAGGCCTCAACGAACCTTTACTGGAGTGCTCTTTGATGATATCATCATCTACTCTAATTCATTGGACGAACACAAGCAACACCTCTAGGTAATATTTCAAGTTCTAAGAGAGAATAAACTTTATGTTAATCGAAAGAAAAGTGCTTTTTTCTTACAAGAGATTCAATATTTAGGTCACATTATCTCTCAAGATGGCATCCAAATGGATCCATCAAAGTTAGAGGTAATAAAAGGATGGCCTAAACCAAGGAATCTTCATGAATTAAGAATCTTTTTATGTATGTGCGCATATTATAGACGCTTCATAGAGAAGTTCTCACTAATAGCACGACCATTACATGGCCTAAGAAAGAAAAACGTTGGGTACACATGGTCTGCCAAGGAGAAAAATTCTTTCAAAAGCTTTAAGAAAAGCTTATCTCTCAACCTTGCTTACACTATATAGGATATCTCAAAGCGATTTGAGGTCCAATGTGATGCTTGTGGTGATTGCCTTGGAGTTGTTTTGCTTTAAGAAAGGCACGCCATAGGCTATGGAAGTCGAAGGCTCGACCTTGTTGAGCAAGCTCTTAGGCATATATGAAAAGGAACTCCTCGTAGTTCTACATGCCTTAGAATCATGGAAGTACTATTTATTGGGGACTCCTTTCATTATGCGAACGGATCACCAAAGTCTTAAGTACTTCATGACGAAGACCAAGCTCTCGACAAACAAATGATGTGGGAAAACTTTATTTTGCAATTTCATTTTCATATTGCTCACATTGCTGGAAAGCATAATCAAGTAGCCGATGCACTCTCAAGACGGACGAGAGTGAATGTGGTTTCCATAGCAACTCACAATGATCTATCTTCTATGATAGATGAGTATGCTATTGATCCCGATTTTAGAGATGTGATTTCAGCCCTTGCACTAAGGAAGAAAGAGGAACCATTTACTTTACAAGATGGTTATCTTCTCTATGGCAATAGACTATGTGTTACTAGCTCACTACGTGAGAAAGTAGTGTATGAATATCATGCTCCTCCTTATGCAGGGCACAGAGAGATTTAGTCTACCCTAAAGGGGATTGAAACATATTCTATTGGCCTACCATGAAAGCAAACATACAAGAGTATGTTTCTAAATGTGTCGTATGCCAAAAGACGAAGTTTGATAGAGGGAAGCAACTTGGATTGCTTCAACCTTTGCCAATCCCTAATTCACCATGGGAGAGCATATCCATGGATTTTATCTTTGGATTGCCTAAGTCTATCCATGGGAATACGTGAATATGGGCGATAGTACATAGGTTCACTAAAGAAGCTCATTTTATACCTATCAAAAATACTGTCACAAATCTTCAAGTACCATGGCTTGCCAATGTCCATAGTGTCGGATAGAGATCCTAGAATGACCAGTAATTTTTGGAAGGGTCTCTTTGAGAATTTAGGAACAAGGCTAAACTTCTCTTCATCCTATCACCCGCAAACGGATGGCCAAAGTGAAATAGCTAACCTAACAATTCTTGATCTACTAAAAGCCTATGTAACGGAAGTAGATCAAAGATCCCAATGGGAGAAGTACTTACCCTTAGTGGTTTAACCTACAATAACACTCTACATACTTCCACGAGAAAAGCACCTTTTGAGGTAATTGAGGGAAGATCAAAAAGTCCCTTCCTACTTAAGGTAACGGGAAGATCTTCGCTGCAAATGAGTATAGCCGAGACCTACAAGAATCTTTCCAAAAGATTAAGGATGCTATCTCTATCTCACACCAAAGGCAAAAGGCTGTTGTTGACAAGCACAAAAGAGCCCACGCCTTTAAAGAAAATGATTGAGTCTTACTCAAATTTCCCAAGGCTCGATTAAGGCACATGACGAGCAAGAATCCTACGGGACACCAAAAGTACTATGATAGGTTAGCAAAAGGTACTATGGTCCCTTCCAGATTCTTAGGCCAATCAATGAGATGCCGTATCAACTCAAGTTTCGCAAGCACTGGCTCATACACAATTCTTTCTGTGTGAGCCTACTAAAGCCTTACAAAGGAGAGCCACCACAAGAACCAACAATTGAAGACGCGCCGAAGATCGAGGACCAAGAAGAGGTGTTGCAGCCTGAGTCAATTCTCTGACATGAAGACAAGGTACTAAGAGGTGGTAAGACTATCCGATGATATCTTATTAAGTTTAAGAATTATCCGTTTGAAGATGCTAGATGGATGCAAGGCATACAATTAAAGGTTACCTAAACCTTGTCAATGCTTACAATGCTTTCCTAGAGTAAGCAAATGTACAAATGTTAAAAATGAACAAAGTTTTTGTCTTATAAGACTCTCTTAAGTTCTTGATTGTGCACAAAAATGAATAGTATGCATGCTTAGATCAAGTTTGCGGAGACGACGTCTCCCAAACCCCAACTAGAGCTTGTCACTCTACTATGGAAGATTGATAGGACTAACGTGCAGACATGCTTGCGGAAGCTTAGGCTCTCAAGCGCCAAGTGGACTAGTCATCCATTCTGGAACGATGTCGTAGGGTAAAATAGGGATCCTCTATCCACTAGGAAAAGGACTAATGAATATGCTAAATCTTTTCCACCCATAGTCCAGGACGACTATGATTTCAAGAGAGAGGTAATGTCATAATAACTAATATCTAATTCTCCTAAATGATTTTCTCATGTTAAACTGATCATTTAATATGGGAAAGTTCCAGGGAAAAAAAGCTAGAATATTGGTTAAGCTAGCAGAGGCCACAGTAGGAATCCAAAGGAGGGAAAATAGGGATCCAAAGGTGGGGCCATCTACAAAAGAGTAATGTGCAAAAATGGGCTTGAAAGACCCTAAGGTTCAGTCCATCAAGAAAGGTTGTGTTGAAAGGTCAAAAGCTAGGAAATTGGATGCTTTGTGTGTGTCCCAAAAGTCTTTGTCAAGCCCTACATAGAAGGGGGCAAGCCCAAGAAGTAGGGATGAGAGAGAAACTCACTCACACACACACAAGATTCCTTTGTACACAAGGGGAAGAGGGGCACATGTCAGCTCCTAGGCATATGCGCACAAGGTGTACTCAAATCCTATTGGATGGCCTTGGAGGTGGACCAATGAGAATTAGGCTAGAGTAAGTCTAGTTTAATTAATTTAGAAACATCTAATAAAAGAACCAATAGGAATTAAGCTCTCTAGAAGACTATTTAGACAGTCTCCAAGGGGTCCAATGAGCATTCAGCAGCCCAATGGCTTGCCTGATTCTATTGGCCATGAGACAAAGGGGTCCAATGAGAGTTTATTTGCATTAATTAATTAGCAAAATCTCTCACAAAAGGGAAAGGGGGACACATGTCAAAAGGCTATCACTTATGCTGCTTAATTTTCATTGGCTAGGTTTGGGAGGTCCAATAGGGCTGTAGCATGAGTAATTAGCAAGGGGGGTTGACCAAGAGAGAGAGGGGCTGATTTTCTCAAGGCATTATTCACTTACACACTCACACAATCAATGTGTGAAGCAAGAAGACTCTCTCTCTCTCTCTCTCTCTCTCTCTCTCTCTCTCTCTCTCTCTCTCTCTCTCTCTCTCTCTCCCTCTTTCTCAAGCTTTAATGGAAAGCTTACCACCTACTCCAAGCTTGTTAGAAGGGAGGCCTACACCAACAACTCTTGGATTTGTGATGAAAATCCAACCAAGAGACAAGATTCAATGCATGCTCATGTCCTCTACCATGCTAATTACTAAGCTAAGCTATGCTAATATGAGCGATTATGTGAGGAGATGTATATCTTTCTCGTTAAGACTACTCCTTCTTCCTCTCAATCTACTCTCATACCCCGCTAGCTCTGACCATCTTCGAACATGTGTGAGTTCTTGGGTCTGAGACCGTGAGGGAATTGATGTTGTGTTTAATAAGTGTTGTGCTTAGTGCTTGAAGTTTCCATCTTCACAGCACTAGCTAGTATTGAAGGAACACAAAGAATTGTATTGTAAAATGTCTCTCTTAATGGGAGAAACCATAATACAAAGACTTTTGGGAGGGGGGACAAGCTCAAGAAAATTTGGTCCTCAACTGTTGTCAATTGCTTAATTTCTCTCTCTTTCAAAGTATTGTTCATGTATCGAAACTAGGTGTTATGCTTTTGTTTGCCCCTCTCTTCAAAGCATCTTGTTATTCTCATTAGGAATCTATTCTAATGATAATGCTCACTATGTTCCATGCTATTATTTTCTGCTACACACAAGTTTCTAGGCCATTAAATGATACATCTCTCTAGGGCGGAGGGACTCGAGGAGTGGTGTGGTGGGAGTAAAGAGAGAGAAAGGAATAGAGGGGGGAGAGGGGTGGCAAGTTGAGGGGGAGAGAGAGAGAGAGAGAGAGAGAGAGAGAGAGAGAGAGAGAGGAAGGGATAGGAGGATATATATATATATATATATATATATATATATATTATATATATATAGAGAGAGAGAGAGAGATGAGAGAGAGAGAGAGACAGAGAGAGAGAGAGAGAGAGAGAGAGAGAGAGAGAGAGAGAGGGATCGGAGCTATGGAAGAGGGAGGGGTGGACGTAGAGCAAGAGGTCGGGTGCAGAGAGAGGAAATAGGTGGATTGGAGAGAGAGAGAGAGAGAGAGAGAGAGAGAGAGAGAGAGAGAGAGAGAGAGAGAGAGTGAAGAGGGGGAAAGAGAGGGAATGGGTTGGAGGGATCATGAGAGGGAAAGAAGAGGAGTGGTGACAGGGTCTGATTTAAAAAAAAACCAAAGGCACTAGCATAATCGCTAATGTTTTAGGTTTTTTAAGAGAGATAGAGAGAAAGAGAGGAGAATTTTAACGTTATAGAAACGCACAGAGAGAGAGAGAGAGAGAGAGAGAGAGAGAGAGAGAGAGAGAGAGAGAGAGAGAGAGAGAGAGAGAGAGAGAGGAGGTCCTTGGCTACTCCACTGGAGGGAGGGGCGGCAATGGGCGGTGGTGGTAGGAGGAGTAGGGGCGGCACATGGTGGTAGTAAGTTAGCACCACTAACCAGCAGTGGTGGTAGGCTAGGGTGCTAGGTGGTGACGGTTGCTAAGGGGCGGCAATGGGAGGTAGTGGTGGAAAAAAAAAACTCGCTCCAAAGCTCGTTTCGTTGAGCTCACTCCGTAACCGTCTCGGTGGAGACCATCACTCGACCTTACACCCTCTTACAATGAAAGTACTGGTGCAATGTGCAGTAAACTCAAGCTCGGAGAGAAACTGAAGTATGTGGAAGTATGTTCGTAGCACTATTCAAAACAGATGATTGACTGATAGAGTGTAAAAATTAGTGTGTACATTTTGCAATGGAATATTGCATCACATCGAAAGTGCTGGCTATGAGGAGGAAATGCTAGTCTAGGTGTATGATTATCAAAATGAAGACGAAGAAGAGTTCAATGTTGATGTATCTCAATGCACTATAGACAAAATCAAACACAACCTGACAATAGATATGGAATTTGAATTTACAGGAAATACTCATACTCAGAACAAGATAACAACTTCACATATTCAACATAGCTTGAGAGTAGCATAAAGATTGCAAATTTTGAAATTCAAAAGCTTGTATTAATGTGTTCTAATTGTATACAATGCTTCATAGAAGCGAAATTACAATATCTGCTACTATCAATTGTTGTGTTCAGAACCTGCATCTTTATTACTATATAGATTTATAATTGCTCTAGGGATCTCTTGGCGAGCTTGCTTGAATTTATACTCATTTGCCATGCCAAACATAAAATATATCCCTTGTGGAATATATTTTGAACAAATTGCCAATCGGCTATTGTCGTACCAAGTAGTCTAACTCCACAAAGTAGTGCATGTGAGAGGACTTGAAGGAAAAACAAAACATGTGACTCCCTCAATGATTTTTGTGTACATACCAGTGACCCGAAAGCAAATAGAGAAGCAAAAATGCTCATTTAAACCCAGCCTAAGGAAAAATTTAACACTAGATTGGTAATGGGACACTCTTATTTCCTCTTAATCAAGCAACAATCTAGAATCATTCAAAGAATTCAAATTGAGTTTTGAAGTGTTTTGCATTCACGAACGTCTCTTATGAGCATGGTCACCATAAAACGCATTTCGACGAGTCTATAATCACACTTAAATGTTTTGTGGGGTGAAACACCAAGTTACAAGGGTAAAATGTTTTGGCCATAAAACGTTTTTACGCTAACACCAATTATGAGCATAAAAAACTCGGCATTTTTTTGGGCTATAAATTCCACCTTTAACTTTGTGCTTGGCAATAAGTCTTCAAGCTAACTATATCAAAACTGTGTCATTTTTGTCATTTTTCATAGTATTAATAAATGACCATCCTAAAACTCTTACGAAACTATTGTTAGAAGTTAAAATACTCAAAACACATGGTTTATACGCTTTAAGCAGACACAAGGGCTTAATTGGTTGAGAATAAGCCTGATCGCCAATAGGACTAAGGTGGTTACAGAGACTGAGTATTAACCATTGCAAGTGGGATCCATTATATATATATATATATATATATATTATAGAGAGAGAGAGAGAGAGAGAGAGAGAGAGAGAGAGAGAGAGAGAGAGACTTCAATTGTAACTACAATCATGAAAAGCAACTACACAAAATAGCAGTTGATGTTTCACTAAAACGTATACACTCTAGAAAAATGAGCAAGGTGCATGCAATAATCCATGATAACTACTTATATATGTGCTTGACATATTTGCAACTACTATATTTTTTTTTTTCTCTTTGTAACTAGAATTATATATAAAAATTTGTGTGAGTCAAATATGAAATATTTGTGAATTTAATTAATGACCACATAAAACATTTGGTTCATCTTAATTTGCAATGTCTTATGTTGCATATATACTAGATCTACAAATCCCTTACTTAAGGTAATACTACTTGTTGGCTATGCAAACCACATTTCATGTGATATATTTTTATGAGATTGGGCACCCTCCTGTTGTATGTGGTTAATTACAATTGGGATAGCTGGAATGTAATGGTTAATTATTGTGTTGTCTTTATATTTTTACTAATGGTGAGTTGATTTTGTGTATAGTAGAATTCTAGGAGTTGAGGAGAAGGCTTCGGCAATAAACTATTCTCAAAGTTTTTTATTTGCATAGTGTTATAGTTTAATATTCCAATACGCCACTATGGCTTGCTTGTAAATAATTAGTGAGAACCCACCCTAAGTGATATGCTCCACTCATAAACTAAAGTGGAACTATGTGTAAAAGAGGGGCCTCCAATTTTTGGCACCAATAAGTAATATCAAATATTAAATACCAAACTCCACAAGAGGTGTCATGGAGTTTGGGGCTACACTCGTTTGGCCATTGATTTGAATGATTCTTCTATCTCTCTCTTATGCTAAGTTATGCTATGCTATGTACTCTCTAATGTTGTCTATCATCTTCCTCTTACAATCTTTCACTATCAAGTCTATACTTGTGTGTGTGTTATCATAGTCTAGGTGTGTGTACTTGGGATTTGGGAGAGATGGTGAGAGGTTGATGGGTAAGTGTGCAAGCAAATTGGAATTATAAGCAACCATTTGCCCCTTCTACTCCAAACAGTGGTATCAGGAGCATTTGTTCAAGTTAATTGGAATTGATTTTTCAAATTTGAAGAAGAATTCTCGAATCGAAAACATCAAGTTTCCAAAGGGAAGCTTCATCAACAATATTATTCAAACAATTTAATCTATTCACAGTCGCAACTCGAGTATGTGAAGCATTTAATTTGAGGAATTGCTAAATTTGCACATGCTTGAAGATATACGGGTGAGAAATTGAGAAGAAGGAAATTCTGAAGAGCTTTGAGTAATTCATGATTCCAACTCGGTATCAAATTCCATTGAAAGATGTTGGAAGAGAAAAATTTGGATTTGATGACATAAGAGGCCAATCAAGAAGAAGTTTTGAGATCTCACAATTCAATTAGCTTTGCATTTATTTTAATTCTCGGCCAACAATGTGGGAGTGAACCCTTAGGATGGACCCCTAATCACTATCAACCTACAAGAATCCCTACAAAATCATTGGCTACAAGGCACCAAGCATAACAAGCAACCTAACTTAACTTAAGTTAACACAAAAAGAAACTTATTGAAGTTATGGTCGGCCGCCCATTGAACACTAAAGCCCCCCATTTTAAGCACCAATTCATCCCCCCTCTCAACTCCTTGGGCGGCTGCAAAAAAAAGCGATAAAGAAAGTGAACCAAAGACCTCCTTGGTTGCACAACATCAAAGCCCTTAGCTGCTCACAAGGAAACTCAGCCGCCATCAACTTCAGAAGTTTTGAGAAATTATTTTTTTTGCGGCTCATATCGAAAACATATGAAAGAGCTCGTATTCACCGTGGTTTACACAAAAAAAAACCCAAAGGTAGTAGTATATTGTTGCATTGAGCTAGCCATCGCCAAGTTACCATATCCAAAAGTTTGATCGTATTCTTGATTGCCATTGTGATTGGGAACCTGGGAGATAAGACGCCAAAACTTCAATTTACTTGCATCCGACTTGTTCAACTGATCGCCGCTTTTGACCTTGCCTTGGTGCTCTCCACATTTGGATTGGACGACATCACCGATCGTCACGCTAAGTATGAATTATTTTGTTATTTACTTTATTTTGTCCATAATTTTTCATACCAATCATATATACATATTTCTTTATAGCATTAAAAAAGTTAAAAACCACAAAAGAGAAAAAACTTTATAAAAAAAGGCATGCAATCAGCCCATATTCTACAACCACCCACTGTTGTTGAACAACTTACAAACCTGTATAAATCACTTGCATATGAACGCATGTGAAGGAAAGAATTAGAAGATGAGTTGTTGCACGCTGCCACACTGAATCTACACCTGCTCTAAAGAAAAATAAAATTAGTAAAAAAGCTTTCACATTAAAAGATTTTGATGGCACTAAAGATGTCAGCATAATACTCGCATGGATATATTTGGGTTAGCACTGCAAATTGGTTTTGAAGTGGAAATTTTTGAGCCAAAGTCAATGTCAAAGGCCATTAATCTGACACTCAATGAAAAGAAATAGAAAGGCAGACACTCAATGCAGAGAGATTGATCAACTTCATGTTGATCAATCTACTAATATAACCGTAACAAGAAAATTTCTTCCTCTCCTAACTTTGATAGGAACAAAGACCAAAGTCATACCTTCATTAAGAGACACACATGTAATAACTTTGATATCTCTTCTCAACCTCATGGCAACAACAAAAATCCCATGTAGCTGAGGGGCAACCAAAATCCTTTCAACAATCAAGGCCCTAATCAATCTTCCAACGGTAATAAAAAGGTGAAATGTTCCAAATGCTTCCAATTTGGTCATTATGTAGATAAGTGTCCAAACAACCTTGCTAAGAGCAATGGTCATTCCAATGGCCAATCTAATGGAGTCGCATGCAACCACAACCAAAGACCATTCAACAAAAACCGTTCAAATGATGCACAAATCAACCTCATCAAAGATGTTAATCCGGACAAGAATGAAGTTGAAGTCAATTATGGTGAGGCCTATGATCCTAAGTATGATGCCAATGACGATCATTCTCCTAGATATTTCTATATCTTCACACACTCTTCTCAAAGTGAAAGGCACAATTAAAGATGAAGATATCACAATTCTTTTAGATGATGGTAGTAGCCATGACATCATTTCTACACAATTGGCACAAAAACTTTCTCTTTCACAACTCTCTTCACCTCACAAAGTCAAAACTCTTTTTAATAATCAACGTTTTAACTATAAAACTCACTCACTTTGAAATTTGCATTGGTAATTTTTCTCATACACTGCATTTATAGTCACATCTTTGCATGGTATTGAATTGATTTTGGGGATGCCTTTTTGACATGAATTTAACCCACCAATCAATTACAAAACATGCACTTTAACTCTCACTCATGAAAACAGAACCTATTCCATCCAAGAGACCCTAGAAAATAAAAATTTCAATTACACTCTCACACTCAAGCTAAACGAGCAATTCAAAAGAAAGGAAAAACAAATTTAGTGCATGTAAACCAACTTTGTGCTCAAACCAAAACTCCTCAAGACTCTTCACCCAATGAATTTCTTTCACAACTGAAACATGTTTCATGCATAATATTCCCCCTGTAATACCACAATCATGACTTGAAGACCATAAAATTGATATTATTCTGGGTAGTGAACCTCCTTGTAGAGCGCCATACTGTGTAAACCAAACCGCACACAAAGAAGTACAAAATCAAATCACAAATCTACTTGGCCGAGACCTTATTAGACCTATTAGTTGACCATATGGAGCTCCGTTACTTATTGCTAAGAAATATAATAGAACATTTTGTATGTGTATTGACTATAGGGCTCTAAACAAGATCGCCATTAAGAATAGATTTCCTTTTCCTAGAGTGTATGATCTGCTGGACAAACTCAAAGGGGCAAACATTTTTTACAAAATAGACCTTAAATTGGGGTATCACCATGTTAAAATGTTTGAAGAAGATGTCTATAAAACTGCATCTAGAACACAAACGGGACACTATCAATTTCTTGTCATGCCATTTGTTCTAACAAATGCACTAGCTACCTTTGGTCATATGATGAACTGTATTTTCATTAACCATAAGACTTTGTTATTTTATTTTTTAATAATATTCTTGTGTTTAGCAAATTTGTGCAAGAACATAGGGAGAATTAACACGTGTCTTCGACCTTCTGTCACAAAACCACCTATACTTGGATCCTGAAAAGAGTTCATTTTCCCAATATGAAATAGAATATTTGGGACATATTGTATCGGGTAAGGGAATACATGTAGACCTCAAGAAAATTGAATCTATACAATCATGGTCTACACCGAAAAACCTGTACGAGCGACATTCTTTCATTGGTCTATGCAGTTATTACAGGAAGTTTGTTTATAAGTTTGCTTACAAATTTCACTATTTGACTCTTCTGTTAAAGAAAAACATTCCATATATATGGAATCACTTCCAAGAAAGCTCATTCATTGCACTAAAAAATGCTCTGATTAATGCACCTATGTTACAATTGATTGATCTTGATCAACCATTCTTTGAAGTAGTCGCTGATGCTAGTGGAAAAGGTATTGGTGCAATTCTTATGTAAGATAACCATCCACTTGCATTTGAAAGTCATAAATTTAAACCATATGATCTAAATTTAGTACTTATGACAAAGAGCTAATTGTTTAGTGCATGCTTTGAAAATTTGGAAGCACTATTAAATGGGTGTTGACTTGATAATTAAAACTGATTATCAAAGTATACTTATTATCTCAACCCTTAATAGATGATAGAATTTTAAGTGGCCTAATTTTATTCAAATTTTTCAACCCAACATTGAGTACTACCAACCTGATAAAGAAATTATTGTGGCTGATACTTTGAGTCAAAGACCCTCTCTTAATAATCTATCAATTATTATGGGAACTTTTTTGATTCTATGCCTGATACTTATGTACAAGATGATGACTTTAAAAGCACATGGTTGCATATGCTTGAAAATTTAATGCACACGTATTTTGAATACACCATACATGAAAATTTCCTTTACTTGAAACAAAAATTGTGTGTCACAAAACCATTTTGTATCTTACTCATCAAAGAATTACATAAACCACATTGTGTTGAACATAGAGGTTTTGTTGCTACTTTTCATAACTTATATCGTGATTTTTACTGGTATGCTATGAAAATTGATGTTAAACAATATGTTTCATCTTGTCTAGTTCTCCAACAGATTAAAGCAAAAACATGGAAGAAATTAGGTTTGTTACACCCTCTCCCCATTCTTGAATGACCTTGGGAACACATTTCTATGGACTTTGTTACTGGTTTCTCACTCACTACTAACAAACATGATATGATTTGGACTATTATTGATCGTTTTTCTAAGAAATCATATTTTATTCCATGCAAGGAAAATCTTACTACACCATGGTTTGCCACAAGTAGTCCTATCTGATAGAGATTCCAAATTTGTAGTGCTTGTTGGACTACAGTTTTTGGAAATCTTGGCACTACACTTGATTTCACTTTTTCATTTCATCTTGAATCTAATGGTTAAAAAAAAGTGACTAATGGTACTATTATTGATTTATTTGAAAGCTTAAGTGTATTCTCAAGCCAAGAAGTTGTATGATTACCAATATATTTTATACTTTGCTTATAACAACACCACTCACTCTACTATAAGTAAGTCTCCATTTGAAATTGTGTATGGTCATTCTCTTCCTCTTGCTTCAAGAGTTTCTAATATTGTGCCTATTGCTGATACTTTTGCTATAATTTTTCATGATATTTATGAAAGAGTACACTCTGTTATTAAGCATTCATAAGAATTGTACACTAACATGTTAATAAGCACTGCAAAGCACATGAATTTAAACATGGAGATTATGTCATGCTTTGATTTGAAAAGAGAAGAATTGAAAGTGTTGATACAAATGTTTTTGTCAAGCTTGCTCGTTGTTTTTATGGTCCATTCAAAATTTTTGTTGCGATAATGATGTTTCATTTCACTTAGAATTACCTTCACATTAAAATATTCAAAATGAATTTCACATTAATTTATACGACCCTTTTGAGGACCCCTACCTACACATCATATATATGAGGAACCATGAACACTTCTAGATCAAGAAGAGAAACTCATCCATGACCAAATTGTTGATCATGATACCACCACTACACGCACTGGCATGGCTTATAATCGTTATCTTTTCACTTTTATAGGACACCCTAGAGAAGGTGATAAGTAGATGGGTGATTTTTTTTTTAACTTCCCGGATCTTCTCCTCATTTTTCATCACTCATGGTCAAGTTGATTCTCTATTGAGCAACTGAGGACAATTTTTATCCTTGGAGGGAAGGATATTATAAGATTGGGAACCCTCTCGTTGTATGTGGTTCACTGCAATTGGGATAGATGGCATGTAATGGTTAATTACTGTGCTAGCTTTCTATTTTTACTAATGGTGAGTTAATGCTGTGTAGATTGGAATTTTGAGAGTTGAGGAGAAGGCATCGACAATAAATTATTCTTGAAATTTTTTATTTGCATAGTATTATAGTTTATTTTTCCAATAAGCCACTATGGATCGCTTGTAAATAATTAGTGAGAACTCACCCTAAGAGGGGCATGCAATAAGTGATACGCTCCACTCATAAAATAAAGTGGAACTAAGTGTATAAGATCTTTCAATTTTTTGATTTTTTTTTCACCATCAGAGCAGGGAAGGTAGTAGGGAGAAACTATACACATATCATGTATTTACAATTGTACATTTTTGTACATTACACCCTCGAGGGGAAACCATGGGAACCACCTCCCCAATAGAAGAGGAGAATACACCCGAGAGAACACAATTTGTGAGCCTCAAACCCTCAACCTTGGGGTTACATCGCAAGGTCTCAACAACTGAGCTATGTTTCTTGGGTACGGCTTCCAATTTTTGGCACCAATAAGCAATATCAAATATTGAATACCAAAATCCACAAGAGGTGTTGTGGAGTTTGGAGCTATAATCTTTAGGCCATTGATTTGCAAGATTCTGTTATATTATCATGTGTACTCTCTAATCTTGTCTACATCATCTTCCCCTTACAATCTTTCATTATCAAGTC
The DNA here is from genome assembly GCF_014529385.1 of Adiantum capillus-veneris. Lineage (NCBI taxonomy): Eukaryota > Viridiplantae > Streptophyta > Polypodiopsida > Polypodiales > Pteridaceae > Adiantum > Adiantum capillus-veneris. The sequence goes on from NC_140947.1 coordinate 123,173,837, forward strand.
TATGCTTGTGTGTGTGTACTTGGGATTTGGGAGAGATGGTAAGAGGTTGACAAGTAAGAGTTCAAGCAAATTGGAATTGTGAAGCAACTGTTCTCTGCTTCGACTCCCAACATATGTCATATTCCAAAAACTGTTCATGTTGAAATTCTTATTTTTTATTTGTCAAAGATTAACCTTAAAATAAATTCCACTTTTGGATTTGTCCATTCATCTCACTTATTTGTATGAAAATAACTCATATGGATACAATTGGGGAATCTATATGCATACTTTCATTAGTTTTTCATACCAATGTTTATTTTGCAAGAAATTATGCACTATAAATTTTCTTAAATGAGCCTGAATTGGGTATAAGCATGTTCAAGTGTCACTAAAAATGTTTTCCTGCATAAAGCTAGTTACTTGTGCTTGTTAGCATATATTGAGAACCAAAGAGCAAGTGCAGTTTGAATTTAAAATGTTCATAAAAAATATTACTCATTTCCTCCCTTTGGGGTGTCGCCTGGTTTTGTAGTTACTGAACACAATGTGGGGTACATGACTCTCTCTCTCTCTCTCTCTCTCTCTCTCTCTCTCTCTCTCTCTCTCTCTCTCTCTCTCTCTCTCTCTCTCTCTCTCTCTCTCTCTGAGCATCGCAAACTCTGTGTGTGTGTGTGTGTGTGTGTGTGTGTGTGTGTGTGTGTCGGTCGCGTTTGTTCCTTGTGACGAGCATCCTGCCTCGGAGTTGAGTTTCCAAAGATGAGCTCTGTCTCTCTCTCACTCCGGCAAAGACATAGAGAACTAGCATACAACATTATTGCCACTAGCTCCAATACTGGAAATGGAGGCGTGCTTTAATATGATGGTAAGAAAATCTTGTGGGCGGGTAGCCGACTCCCTCCAAATGAAGTCATTGGTTTAGTTGGTCACATCATTGCATGTTTGGAATTACAGTATCAACTGTTGACAACCATTCATTTAAGTGATTTCAAGTAAGTAATATATTTTTACACATTTATAGTCCTTTGGAGAAAGAAGAAGCACTACAAGAGGTTCTTCAGTGTAGAGATTCTTGTAGTGCGACGCTCAAATGTGGAAAGTCTCGACATCGCTATGAGCGTTGCTATAGTGTTTGTTATATAGCAACACTCATAGCAACGCCTATAGTGACGCCGACCGTGTAAGAATAATCCGAAAGAGCCAAAAACTCAAATTTGTAGATTTGACTTTCAACGCTCTCTGCGAAACAGGTATACCCGCCCTCTCTCTCTTTCTCTCTCTCTCTCTCTCTCTCTCTCTCTCTCTCACACACACACACACACACACACACACACACACACACACACACAAGGAGAGGAGGGAAAACCACATATGCTCCCTACCTCTCCTCTGTCTGATGTTTCTTCCCCTCTTTCTTTCTCTCTCCCACACACACACACACACTTTGTGTGTGTGTGTGTATGTGTGTAAGAGAGAGAGAGAGAGAGAGATAAAGAAGTTAAAGAGAGAGAAAGAAAGTAAAGAGAGAGAGAGAGAGAGAGAGGGAGGGGGAGAGAGAGAGAGAGAGAGAGAGAGAAATGAAATGAAATGTTATATTGAATTTCTTCAAAATGCCAAAATGATTTATGAGACCAATCCAATGAACTCCTTGTGGATCTCATCTAATGTATGTGTTGTCAGATAAAGTAGTGCATTGGTTGGTGAAGAGCTTTGCCAATGTCCGCCTTTGTAAATAGACAAATTGGGTGCCTCCCATATTGTACTAGACTAGTCTTGATCCTCTGATGGAGCCTTGGTCAATGTTGTGGATGTCTAGATCTCCCGAGCTCACTGGCTTTGTCAACTACTATATCTTTAGTATGAGAGAGAGAGAGAGAGAGAGAGAGAGAGAGAGTGAGTCATAGGTTTAGGATTTAGTTCTAGATCTCCCGAGCTCAATGGCTCTATCAACTAATATATCTTTAATATGAGAGAGAGAGAGAGAGAGAGAGAGAGAGAGAGAGAGAGAGAGAAATACACAAACATAGACACAAACACACATACATTGAGAGAGAGAAGGAGAAAGAAAGAGAGAGAATGAGAGATTGAGAAACATATATAGATAAAGAGAGAGAGAGAATGAGAGATTGAGAAACATATATAGATAGATAGAGAGAGAGAGAGAGAGAGAGAGAGAGACTCATAGGTTTAAGATTTAGTTTTTATATTCAATTTAGAGCTTAGGTTTAGATTTAATGTTAGATCTTTGGTTTTAGGTTTAGGATTTAACTCTATATGTAAGGTTTAGAGCATAGTTAGGGATATTTAAAGATAGTTAGTGATTAGAGCTTAGAGTTGAAAAACTTAGCGAGCGAATGTTGTTTCGTCAACATGATGGAAGAGAAGAGGGAGAGAAAAAAAAGGGGGGGGGGGGGGGGGGGAAAGAGGAATAAGAAGTGACACACAAGTTTACACCAAACGTGTTTATCTTATTTAGCTCATCAGTGGTGTAAACACAAGAGCGATATGGAGGGGGTATAAAAAGGGAGGTGTGGTTCCAAAAAATTGTACAAGGTACCATTTTAAAGAGGGAGAGACCTACTAAAAGATAGGTTATGACCAATCTTAAGTGGGTACTTTCAAAAAACGAGGAAAAGAAGAGAGTTACTAGGGTATAAAGTTGTGAAGGGGGTAATAAAGGAGTGAAAACATGTAACAAAAAAAGGGACTAGTGAAAAAAGGAGGTTGACATAGCCTAGGGAATGGGTGGAGCTTAGAGGGGTTGTTTATATAAAGGAGTCCAACGTTAGTTGAGGTAGGGGTTTGTCATTTGAGGGTGGAATTATTGAGGTGAAGTGGCGAGAGCATGGCGGGGGGAGGGGGGGGGTTTAGAAAGAAGAGTACCAAGATTGGGCGCATTCAACCATTTTAGGGTTGTCAATTTCGGTCCCAGGAGGGCTCTATAGCTTCCTCTAGGTGTGTGCTCCATCTATCTCTAAGGTCAAAATCCAGTTTTAGTGTGTATATTGTGCATAGGGAGCAAAAATAGCTCTTAGATGAGCACGACTATAAGTAAAACCTTATCATGAGAAACTTACGTAGAAAGAGAGATCTTTCACTTGTGAACGCATTGGTATGCTCATAATAGCAATGCAATATTGTACACAAGAGAGACGATTAATTGAAGAAACAATAGACAGTCGTTTAGTTGCTGCAACAACGAGTACTCTTTATTATCCAAAAATCAGGTCTTAGAGTTACAAAAATTATCTTTTATACCTTAGCCAAGGTGTAAAAAGGGGTTCTTGCTAATTGGGGCTGAGTATAAGGTTAAGAGATTGCACAGAATTACAACCGTGGAAGCCATTGGCCCCTTTAGACTCACTGGTATCCAATAACATTACAACGGCTTTGGAGTTCTGGAAATTTTCAATAATAAAATGGGTTTTATTACAATGATTAGGCTCAAAAAAATGTGTGGAGTCTTGCTTGATGCTCTTCTTTTTGTCTTGTTAGCTGAGCAGCTAACATTCCCCCCCTCCTTGCATGTGTCGTTTGTGACACAACTACTTAGGGTGTTGAGTAGTGGTTGCACGTTGCTATTCATTGGGCTTGATGCTCAAGCCCTTGTTGGTATTTGATACACAACTCTTTCTCTTTAGTGGACATGAATTGCATGTTGATTGCATTCTTCAGTTCCATTGTTGAATAGCTGACAAACTGAGCCCGGAGGTTTGTGATGGCAGGGACAAAGATCTTTGATCTATAAGTGAAAAAGGCCGTGTAGACTGCTTTTTCAAATGTCTGCATGTAAGGGGATGGGAGAAACATGGCGCTTGCGTAGAATCCATAAAGGACTTCTTCAGATGGTTGGCAAGATCATAGCATAGACCTTGTGTACCTTCAAGGAAGGACATCCATGCTGCATCTGTTTGTTCTGCCCTATGAAAGGTTTGCAAACAAGTGAGGAGTATCTTTGCAATCTTTACTAGCATAATATATACCAAATCTGGGACACCTTAAAATAGATATATGGTTGATGATAGTATCTCCACCATGTATGACTCTGTCGGTTGGTTATTTGGACGCGGTGGAAATTGGGGTAGTTAAGCCAGGTTGGTCTTTTCTGTTGGAGGAGAAGGTGTTGTTGCCAATTTTTGACTCTCGGTACTAGGCACTGCACAAGATCTTGTTTGATTATGAACGGTGAATTTGTGAACAAAATGAGATACTTGGGATGCCGGTTAAACCAAATTTCTCGCCATTTCCGGTGTTGTAGTGCTAGATTGAACTGACTCCTTGTTTCTTTGATTTGGAGGACTTTGAATTTAATGAGAGGGTAAGGGAGATCTTTCTAATGCCACATTCATTGATTGTGGAGGGAGTGAGTAGATTGACATTGATTGAGTGTATAATGTGTTCTTCCCATTGCATTGCCATTGTTGTCATTGTGGCCTCATTGGCACGTATTGAAGGCTTGTAGTAACACTTGTTTGTCTCGTGATTTGTCCATTTTCCTTCAATGGTGCACCATTTTAATTGCCTTTATGGTTGTCCTTGATTTGGTCCCTGCATTGGGCTCCTCAACAACATCCTTTGCATGTTGATCATCATATCGTTCATGCGCTTCAACATGTCCTCTATAGAATTGGCAGGAGCCACAATAGCTAGTCCAACTTCTGCCGGCACACTGGTTGTTGTTCGTTTTCTTTGTACGTCTTTAGCTTTACTTTCCTCATTATAAATCTCATAATTATCGCTCAGGTCAATCGCATCTAGACTACATGCTTCCCAAGTCATATGTTTTTTGTTGTACAAGATAGCATGTAGTTCCTTGTTTAACATTCCTTCCAAAAATAATGAGACGAGTCTTTCCTTAGTTGGAATTTCAACTCCGGATATTTGTTTATATATTGCATCATTCGACTCACACTATCCTTTACAGTCTCTCCCTGTTTCTGTGTGAAACTATAGATTTGTGCCACTATACTATGCTTTATCCCCATGAAACTGGTAGCAACAAATCTCATTGCCAAGGTTGGAAAATTGGTTATTGATCCAGTCAGCATGGTTTGAAACCAAGTCAAAGCTTTGCCTTCCAAGGTTATCCTGAACCCCTCAAACTGCGTATGGAAGTTGGTTATGCGCCCAGCTCTCAAAACCTGTCTAAAGCTGGACAAATGGTCATAAGGATCCCTTGATCTGCTGTATTTTTTGACCCACTTTTACATCACCAAATAATCATAAAAATTTTCTTGAAAAAGAGGACATTTAGTGTCTTAGGACAATTGAGTGTCCAATTACAAAACTAGTGCTAGGCAAATTGACCTACCCAAGGCTTGACAAATAAGTAAAATAAAAAATTAAAGCCAATATATATATAAGGATCACATTGGGGTATTCACTTGAGATGTCATAACCTTTAACACCCTCTTTGCAGCTCATAGTGGACCTAGGTAGTGATAATAAGGCGATGAAAAAGCTACCATAGACACCCCAACAACAGCTGTTGTGTTGGTGGATACACCTCAGATTTGCTAGTACCAACATATCACCTGAGAAGAATGCAATCTTGAGCATTAGATGCCTTTTAGAAAGTTGAATTGTAGACCACACTATGTCCAATAATCCCCATTCATGAACTATGAACACAACACATCCAAATAGTCATAGATAATGAGCTTTGAAACACATTTTGTCCATAATCTGGCCAGCAGCACATAGACCACTAACTAGGTACTAGTCAATCCACTTTTCATAGACATCTATTGGTGTTGCTCATTGATGTTGCTACCACTCGAGCAAGGGGGGGCCATGATGCACATACAAGATCTTGAAATGGAAAATTATTTCCTTCTTGCATTCTAAAGTTAGAACCGCAAAAAAATAGTACAATGGTGTTTTAATATGGAGGCGTTGGGTACATATCAGTTAGCCCTGAGGGTCCATTGGCCAAAAGAAAGGAAAAAGAACAAAAAATAAGAGGGTTTGGATGAAAGGGAAGCTGGTTGGGTAGCTCAAAATTCTTGAATGACGGCTTTGGCACCTCCATAGACTGCCCATTTGCCTTGTTTACGGGCTTCTTGCATCTTCTTGAGCTTGTTTGCTTTTGTCTTTAGTTGATTTGTAGTTAATTCTTTGGCGATTTAAAGGTTTTGTCCCTTGAGGAGGCGATATTGGTGTAGCAACCGCACTTGCTCTTCTTTCTCCTTGAAGGTGAGGATACATTGCATAGGTGGTACTTTCCTATGTGTATCATTAATCCAAGAGTTGGTTTTGGGCTTTATGTGAACTGGTTGAAGGGTATCATTGAGCTTGGTGATGGCTTCTTCCAAGGTGTCCTCATCAGTGCACCATGGGGAGGGAAGTACCCCCAATCCGGATTTTGAGGCAAAGGGATTCTTGTAGCCAATTCTCTTGCAAGACCTCTTATATCTTAGTGTCAATCTTCTTGGTGTTGTCGTGTGTTGCCAAGTGAGTTTTGATGATAATTTCTTCAACCTGCTTCACCTTGTCGGTAGTGAGATCTACCATAGAATCAAATGGAGCCTCAAGTTTCTTAAGGCGAGTCTTGAGGTCATGATTTTCTTCAATAATTTTTTCTAGAGCTGCTTGTAGTTGTTCGATGCCGTCGACTTTTCTCGGGGTCGCTACAACAGTAGTAGGAAAACTTGGCCGTGTTCTTATGGGTGTCTTTGGGAGTGGACCATCGTCTTGAGAGGGTGCAAGATCATAATATTGCAGTGAATCTTGATAGGGACATGGGTTTGAGAGGCTGTGGGATCAAAGGCTTACATGAAGTTGAGGTGGTACAAGACCACAGGCTAGATTGAGTACAGAGAGAGAGAGAGAGAGATAAAGAGAGAGAGAGAGAGAGAGAGAGAGAGAGAAAGAGAGAGAGAGAGAGAGAGAGAGAGAGAGAGAGATTACCAATCAATTTGTCTGCCTACAACTGCATATTATATTAAGTGTATATGAGAATGCAATTACTGTGCAAATTTTGTTTGATTTTGCAGTGACTAAAGTCGAAGGCTAAGGACATTCATCTCAAATGCTCTTCCACCTCAACGAGCGGGCTTCATCTCAATAGCTTTCGACGAGGACGAAATCTACATCAGGAAGGGGGACATGTTAACTGACAAGCCATACAATGGAGTCAATACTGGATGAATAGGAAGCTCGGCGACTGCCCAACACTCCATATCGCTTGGTGTTGACCTTGTTGTTAAAGCCATTACAAGCAACAGTAGAGATGTTGGGATAGTGGAGTCACTACTGGGCGAATAGGAAACTTAGGGACTGCCCAACGCTCCCTATCGCTTGGTATTGACCTTGGTGTAACCGACGATGGAGACCCTTTTGGTGATGTGATTACAAGTCATGCAATGGAGTCAGCACCGAGCGAATAGGAGGCTTGGTGACTACCCAACGCTCCCTGTCGCTGGTGTTAACCTTGGTGTTAACGTCATTACATGTGATAGTGGAGTTAGCACCGAGTGAATAGGAGGCTTGGTGACTGCCCAACGCTCCCCATCACTTGGTGCTGACCTCGAAAAATGGATGTCGGGCCAATAAACATCACATATATCACATTTTTTTGAGTGAGAGACCAGGTTTGTGGGTCCTATAGGTGCTTGGGTGATCATCGATGAGACGTGAACCACATATCTCATTTGATACTCTTTTTACTTTGACCAGCCACTGTGGGCGCCCATGTGTAAATGGGTTAAACTCTTATAAAAGCTCTATTTTGGCTTAATATCCTTATTTTGAAAGGTTTAAGCTAAGGAGTGCTCTTACTCCATCTCTGTCTCCTTCTCGTTCGTGTGCTCCTCTCAGGTGTGTGTGTGTGTGTGTGTGTGTGCTTGAGAGAGAGAGAGAGAGAGAGTGAGAGAGAGAGAGAGAGAGAGAGAGAGAGAGAGAGAGAGAGAGAGAGAGAGAGAGTGATTGAGCATTGCAACGACATTGACGGCAGTGAGGCGGTTGAGCGCGGCATCGGTGGTGGCTCGTTCCTTTTTGCAGCACATAATCCTTCACGACAGAAGCATTGAGCGGTGAGTGACACACCATTGTTTCTTTGAGCTTGATAGGACTCTCTAGTTGTGTGTTTGCATCCTTTTGAGGCTCACACATGGTGCACATGCAAGTTCCGAGCCTTCGACACGTACGACAAAGCGTACAAAAGCTCGGGGGAGAAGGGGGAAGGACAAAATGCATGAACGATATTGCATGGCACATGCAAGAATCTCTCTCTCTCTCTCTCTCTCTCTCTCTCTCTCTCTCTCTCTCTCTCTCTCTCTCTCTCTCTCTCTCTCTCTCTCTCTACGAGCTTAGGCCGTGGACAAGCTCTCTTGCAAGAAAGGGAGGAAGGCCGTGGGCATGGCCCCTTGAATACACAGAGCCAAGGAGGTCGAGGCCCGTGGGAACGAAAGCTTGCCCACACAAGGGGCTTTCTGTCGACCTGCATTATGGTGTTTCTTTTGGACTTGTGGGATGCGTAGGGGCTTGAGGACAAATTTTTGATTCGTTGGGGGCTTGCATGGGGCATCACACTGAAGGGGATCGGGGAGCACCACAGACGGAGAGTGAGAGAGAGAGAAGGAGACACACGACACACAGATATGGGTGGCGAGACTCAAAGAGTGAGCAGCCCCCTATACACTTATGCTATGTATAAGGTATAGAAGTCAGTGGGTGCCCAGACTCTGGGCGGCCGGGCAAGGCACAGACGCCTATACCCCAACAACCTCCCACTTAAAGGCGACTGTGCCTTTAAGCAAGGGAACCTAGTCTAAAGACTACAAAAGGCGAGAGAGAAAACCGCTCTCAACCGATGCCCACTGGCTGGCTGTGATCGTGTGCATCCGGCTGTCCTGCTCCCGTGTAAGTCCATACACCACCAGACGTACCGCACACGTACTGCAAGTATGTACGCAATACCTACATATCTCCCTCGTGCACTATGCCATCATCAGTCAACAAACGATTGACAACCCCAACTGCAAATGCTCCCACTACAGCTGCGATATCCGGTCTCAAGATCAGTATCTCATACATGAGACCACCGAATGCCGATGCAATGCTAGCGGGCCTTGCTAGCTCTACGGAGCATGCATCAACATATATATCCCTCGCAATAGGCATCTCTGACTGACAAGGCGTGTCAGCCACATGCATCTCCTGACTGTCCACAAAAGACACATCAACCTGTCGTGCAACCTCAGAGCAAACCAGCTGCTCTAGATGTCTACTGAAAGACATATCCTGCACAACTATATCCCCATGCTCACTTTCGAGCATAGAAAGGAATGACTGCATAATCGCTGACATCTCAGCCTCCTCTGCAAACATCCACTGTAAACATGACCACTCAATCTGCTGTGACTCACTAGAGCTCTCATGCTCTAACTCCGTATGCATAGACTCTTGCACAATGTCCTCCTGTCGTGACTCACTAGAGAAAGACCGCTCTACCTGTCTATCCTGCATAGAAGTATCTCGCACAACTGACTCTTTGCTTTGCTCAGTCACTAGCAAAGCATGCATGTCTGACTCTGTCACCTCTCTGTGTGACTGCTCAAGTCGTGCCCCAACTGTGTGCACAACGATCTCACTACTCTGCACTCCATGCAAAGCATCCTGCAACCCACAAGCAAAAGAGACTCGCCTGCTCTCTCGTTGTCTACCTGGCTGCATGATTACAGAGACAACACTGTCTCTCACGTGATCCGCATGCAATGGGTAACCTGTACCACTCCTGGCACCTCTCGCAATCACTAGCGAGCCCAAATGCAACGCAAAAGATCACTCAAGCAGCGATACCCGACATCCACTATCCTGTAACTGTCTGACTGAGATCAAATCCCGTCTCAGATCTGGCACATAACGCACATTACGCAGGGTAAATCTCATACCACTGGGCAAGGACAAACATACGTCTCCTGTACCCTCAATGTCATACACAACACCATCAGCCATGTGCACACAACCAAGTCTCCCACTAGAAAACGTGCTAAACCACTCACGATGCGACGTGACATGGAATGTAGCATCTAAATCTAGTAACCAATGTGAAGACAATGTGCAATCCGATATGCAATCCGTAGACATAAGATTTTATGAAGACAAGCTAGATGTAAATGTGACATCGCCATCACAAGCATACTCAGTAACCACCGCACTGATCTCACTAGCATCTGTCATGCCCAAATCTGCATCACGCATCTGTCGCCTCCGTTGTCTCAAACGCCTGAAACATCGACGCCTAATGTGCCCTCTATGTCCACAATGCCAACATGTCAAGTCTCTATGCCGTAGAGACTTGCGTGTGGGACCAATCTCTCCCATGGACATAGAAGTGGGACTAGACTCCCCTGTAGACATGGATGTCGCGTACATAGCATGTAAACTCTGCCATAAAGCATGAGTTGTAGTCTCCCTCGAGACCTGCCAGTCAACAGACTCAACCAGATGCAAATGAATCGTAGACATTGCTAACTCATCAAGATCTTGCCAATCATCATCACGCATAGACTTGGGCTTCGCTGATAAACCACGCAAGGGTTTATCCTGCCCCAAATCCGCCAATGCAACAAGCATATGCTCCTTCCAAACAACAAAATCTGCACCATCTAACTGTGTCAGACCATAACGCTGGAAGTCAAATGAAAAATCAGTCATAATGCTCACAAAAGAGCAACCAACAATGAGTAGCAAATGTCAACCAAATCAGCCCTAAAGTGGCTCGAATCGCATCAACAAAAGTCTGCAAATATGGCTGCAAATCAGCCCCAAAACAGCCCCAAAATTCAGCTCTTAAACAGCTGCATAAACAAGTCACAAACGTGTCCCAGATCAGCCTACAATTGAGCCATACCTGGACACCTGCAAAGAGGAAACAATGGCTAAAAATTCAGTGTCCAAGTCAATTTAACTTTCTTGTATAAGCACCTGCTAAATTATCTGAAATGAAATCCAATTTACTCATATTTTCCACTATAACTATGACTTTGTCAATTTCTCTCTCAAGCAAAATGTCTAGTTCTCTTCAAAAGTATGAACTTCCGAAGGAACACTCTCGATGTGATACAAGCATTTTCAAAGGAGCTGACAACCTCCTATGCTTCCTTGGTTGATTTTCTTTTATTATATAGGTTGGAACTATCCATTCAACCCTTTTCATGGTCTTGTGATGGTTTGTCCATCTAGACAAGCCAAATTTGCACTTGGAAGCTTCTATTAAAGAATGTCAATGTCTCTATTTGAGTAAAGGAGACTTTAGGAATCAAATTTTGTCACAACTGAGCAAAGCAACAACTAAACATCTTCATGTTTCCATGAGCCTCATAGAATGGGCCCTTCTCTTGTGTTCTAAGAAGATCTTAACATGGATTAACTGTTAGTCAAGTCTGGGAAAAATCAATAGACAAATCATACCTCAAGAATCTCATTGAGTTGGCAATGAGGCAGTTGGGTATGCTTGAGCTCATCATGGATGGGCACATCACTTCATCATTCCCACTGCATAGGCCATTGATGTAGTTGTAGTGGGTGCATCCAAAAATTTCTACTCTCATTTCCTCCACCATTTTAGTGCCAAGCTGGAAAGGGGAAAGGGAGGCAGCTCAAGGGTGTTGCACTACGAAGTTGAGAGGAGAGAGAGTGTGCTCGTTTCCACTTTCTTTAGGCACTTGTTTTCTCTTGCTTACAAAAGTGGAGTTGTTCCAGGCTTTAAGAGGTTTTTGGATAGCATTGTAGGCTTACAAGGTTGTGTGTTGATTTTTTTGCAAAATCTAGGTGCCAAATTTTTGGTGGGCTATTTTTGAGAGGAGGCATGCCACATGGAATTGATCTATATATGTTTCGGGTATGAAGAGATTGCTTGTGTCCTGAGTATTCAATTTGCATAATGGTTTTAAAATCTCATTTTTTGTTGATTAAGTGTCAGATTTGTGGTAGTAAAAATAATGTGCATGGAATAATGTTTTTCTTACGCTATTGTTGCTCTTGTATCAATTTGCTCGGATTTACCTTCGCTTGGTTTTTTATGCTCAATGATTAGAAACCCCCATTTAATTCAAGTTCTCAACCTTGAAAACTAGTATACAAAGATATTTGGTCAATGACTTATACTTTGTTGATGGTTTACGTCAGCCAGTTACTTTCATGGAAAGTTAAAAGAGGCACTCTTTTGGGTACATCTTTGTTGTGATAACTCGTTTAGCATGCTCATGTGGGTTGTAAATGGAGTTTACACACGATGTTGGTTGTGGGCCGGTTCCATAAGATGGTTGCAAAGGGAAAACAATGTGGAAAATCAAGATGTTATTCTTGGTTTCATAGAACTGCCTATTGAACCATCTTCTGGTCAAATGAACATTTGGATCCATGAAGGATGCCATTGTGGAAAACATTAGTGTTCTTATGAAGATACAAACACTTTTTTTTTCAAGGACAAAAATGCTTTTCCAAGGGGGGAGTAATGTCACGCCTAAGGTAAGACCGGGCACGCCAAGGGCCAAGACGAACATGCGGTCAAGGGGACCCATTATTAGTAAGGCAAGGCCTATATAGGATATGGTTGTGGAGAGTTGTATGCTCCAGTCCCCAAGCTTTACATATCCACCCCTCTATACCCTCCCAAAAGTGTGACTTTAGAAGTCTAACACAACGCGGGATAGGGCTCTAAGACTCCTAGAATTATTGCAGTGCGTTCATGGGCTGAACACAAGCCGTTAATGCTTTACACACTTGCAAATTGACCTTGAAAGACGAGGCATGTCTGTGCTCAGCAAGGCTAGCACCAAAACATGCGTAACATTAGATTAAAAAAACTATGCTAAGAACAAAGTAGTTACCTAAATGTTATTGATGTTGACAGGTAGACTATTGCTATGCTATCTCTGCTGCTACTACTGATAGTCGTTTTTCGGCTCTCCGTAATTGCCATAGTAAGTTACTCCACCCTACCAAATTTACCCAAACACTATGGCTCTCCCTACCATTTCACTGTACATAGACGTGTGTGAGTTAGGGGGCTTTTCCCATATCTTCTTAAAATCCTTATCTAGCTAGTCACTGGGCTGGTTAAGTCAAAAAAATAAAAAAAATAAAAAATATTATGGCCCATTTGTGTGTAAATATTGCATTGTATATATGGCCTAAATATAGGGATTTTTTATAATTATTTTGGTATATTTATTTAAATATTTCTACTTAGGTGTGTGTTTTATTAAACCTATGTACACCTTCTTTCATCCTCTTACACCATAAGTATATTTTTTGCCAATATGTACATACTCTAACCTTATATTTTTCCTTTGTACAAATCACTCCCACATTTTCACCCTCACCCTCGTGAAAACAAAAAATTGATTTCTACTCATTGGTTACATTTATTATATTATTTACTTGCATACCTTTTCCTCTTTCACCCAAAATAATTCAAGGAGGGACCATATCATATGATTCCAATATCTTTCCATATCCATAACTCCTCCATATTTTTATTATTATTTTTACTCATTATTCTAACACCATGTGCTCATTGAGCTAAAGTCCATGAATAGTCCATACACTAGTCCCACCATGTATATATTTCTTTATTCACAATAATCCTCCTCCATGCATGGGTCAAGGGCAACTTGGATGCTTTGTATTATAATATGACAAAGGAGGGGCTCACTCTTGGATGCATTGTACAAATTCAACAAAGGAGGGGGCCACTAAAAAACTTTTGCAGGCATAAAAACAAGCTTTTTGGTGAGAGTTTTGGCACCTATCTCCACTCCGAATTTGGAGCGGTGGTCAAAAGGGAAAATGTATCCCACGCTCTGAATACTCACCTCAAATTTTTTCATGATTTTTGAAGCTACCAGCGGTGAGCTATGATTTTTTGAGTGGACCCCAGTCTGCCCACTTTTCTCACAAGTAGCCCTTAGTCTTCTCTCACCCTTCCACACACCTACTCACTCTTACACATCCCTCCCTCTCCTTCCCTCACTCAAACCTGCAATTTTCATGGCTTCTCCCACCCTCTTCACCATTACCCTTCTCTCTGATCCCTATAGTTTTTTTATGAACCTCTACATACATACACCCTCTCCATGTCTCTCTCTATTGCTTCTATGTTACAATTTCATTTACCTCTCCTAAAAATATCTAAAATTCAGCATCTTAACCATGATAACTTTTGCAAATTGAGGATTTTTCATCAACAAATCCTCTTTTCATCGTGGTGGTTAACCATGGCGGCGGCGTAAAGAAGCGAAGAAGAAGAAGATGACCAGTGGTCATTTTTTCCACAATCTACACAAGGGTGAGTTCAAGCTTCTTCAAAGATTCACCATCTCAATGATTCTCTTTTAATTCACCCCTCTTCCTTCATCAAATCAACTCATCCTACCCATTGTAAATGTATCACTAACAATTCTAGTGATTATTACCACTAACAACTAACTTCTCTTGTAAAAATGCACCCACACTATCAACATATGGAGTAGGCAACCGCACAAGTAAACCAAATTCACTCACTCCCATGGAAGTTTCTCTCCTTTCACCACATCAATAATTCTCTTACTTGAGCCCATATCCATGTGACTCAAGAGGAAAGAGAGACCCCATTCTCATTTGAAATTCATAAAAATTCATAATCCTTGATCTTTCCTAATAAAATTGATTAGGCTTAATCCTAATCAAGGCTTCTAAAACCTATAAATAGAACCCATTCCTCCTTGTAAAAGACATCACTATACCATTGCACATTAGATTGAGCGTAGCACACGCCAGTTCTATCTTGGTTGTAAAGAGAGAGTAAGCTTTCTATACACCATCACTTTGGTGCATAGAAAAGCTTGAGTTAGTTTGAGTGAGTGCGAGTAGAAGATATTCTTCCTACCATTGTTGTATCTATCCCAACATCAATGAATTGGTAGTTTTGGGTGCAATTCATGTCCAAAGGCTCATGCTTCTCCTCCAATTTGGCTTGGCAAACTCATTCAGCTTCATAAGGTGACTTGTTTCATTGAAGGTTGTTGTTTTGTTGCTTGTGATTCATTGGCTATTGTTTGGCTACCATTGTAAGAGGGTGGATGGTGAGAGGGCTCCCATAACCCTAAGACAATGTGCTAGTGATGCTATAACCAAATCTTGTCACTTGATTCCGCAAGCTCTAAGTTCTTTTTTGTGCAAAATATAAAGTTGAAGCTAAGTTGTACACCATCTCTCTCTCTCTCTCTCTCTCTCTCTCTCTCTCTCTCTCTCTCTCTCTCTCGTGTTTTAGTGTGTGAGAGTGTTCCATTGGTGTTAGGGTTAGTGTAAATTCCTTGCTTGTTTGTGGGTTGCTCTAACGATTCTCCTCTTTTGCGTCCTAGTTCGCTCTTAAACTAGGTGGTGCCCCTTGTATAGTTGGGATTTGGCTGTGGGTTTGTTGTTTTGGTTTGTGTTGTGTTTTGCCCCAGCCTCATTGAGTAGCACGGGAGCCTTGAAGGGTGTCTAGAGGTTGCTCTTCTTGTTGCCCGCCCCGGACCGCCTCACTGCTACTAGTATAAGCTCTTTACACAAGTCACAAGAATGAGATTTGCATCGAAAACACCACTTGTTTTATCAAAATTTGTTTTGATTGAAAAGCATTTTGATCGAGAAGAAATTCAAGTTGTATAAAAGATGTGTGTATAAATTTGGATAATCGATGTTTAATCACGTTTTAAAGGTATTGATTTTGTTATATGGGCATATAAATGCAACCTCATTTGTAAATAGGATAACATGGATAATTTGCTTGACAAGTTTTTTTTTTTAAACGTAAAAAACAATTTAATATATACATAGAAGTTTATGTGAAACAAATTTATAAAATCAAAAGCTCATTGTTTGTAAAGCACACATCCATCATAACAAAGCACTAACTTTATGAGTAACGTTTTCACTTCAACAAGTTTGTAAGGAACAAATCTCGCCTTAGAGGAGGTATGACTGAAAAAGAAAAACGCCAATTAAACTTTTGGTACTAAGAGAACTTTTAAAAGAATCACAACAATAGTTAGTGCATGGTCTACGTGAGTGCCATATGGAAATATGGTGGGGAATCGACACAATTTCTAAGAAACGAAAGCCATAACTCTACCGGCAATTCGGTGGTCGGGCCAACTTGGAGGCGTGCCACTAGGGGGCCCCCGCGGGTGATACCAAGCTTGAAGAAAAGACTAGCGACCATATGGTGTCTCTCGAGGAGATGGTAGGAGGCACGGTCTAAGAATCAAGATTCCCTTGTTGGACCCTTTGATGAGATCCTGGTGACCATTGAGACCCCCAAGCTTGACAGTTCCACCTAAGACAACTAGGATGAGATGTTGGACCTCATGAGCCATGTTATAAAAGTGGCGGGCTCTACGACCAATACTTGCCGAATTAAGAAAAAGATAGAAAGGAAAAAGAAAAGTGTTATCTTGTGGGTGTAGCAAGCTTTTGGTTGGATGGGTTGCTAGCTTGTGGTTGAAGCAAGGATATGGTGTCTAGTAGGTTCTCTTCTCGGCATTATGTTCCTTCGAATTTCCTACATATAGTCATGGTAATCAAGAACAAGATAATGAACATGAATTTCTTTCTGACAATTTGGTATTCAAGTCCTAGACCATGTAACTTTCTCTCTTGTAGTTTTGTATTCAAATCCTTGCTCATAGCTATGTTGAGCATAACCTGCAATCTATGTATTCCAAGAGAATACATTTCAGATAGAAAGATGGCTAAGAACTTTGTGTGATTTTGTGAAGGCACCAAACCTAACCCATACCTCTTGATTTCTTTTCACAACATCTTTTGCATTAGCAATCATATGTATGGCAATTTGCACAAATCTGCCTTGATCCATGACACATGAAACCCTACTTTGGTAAAATAATGAACAACACAAGTTTTTGTGGTTGATGCCATTTCAAAGAGCTAGGGTAATGTCAATCATCTTGATCCCTCCTTATACAGTCTTTGCGTTCATGATTATCTTCACCGCCATCATATCCATTGTATCTCTCTCTCTGATGGTCATGCTCTCTATGAGTCCTTTATCACTATCCCTTTGGCTACGATCCTTATATTTTCTCTCTCTAGAATTGGTCATTCTAGTGAGAGAAAAAGACAAATAGTAGCAGGGCCTATTATGTACAATGGATAGAGGAATGTCTGTGTGAACTAGCAAGTTCTAGAATTTGAATGCGGGTCCCTAATACCTACAAAAGCAAGTTGAATAACCATTTGGAAGGAAGAAAGTGGAAAAATGGTGTGTAGGCAAGGGGGGACAGGCTGTGTGGGCTACCAGGAGGTATGGATTGACCAAAAATTGCACCTTTTTTTCATGCAAGGCAACTTGGCCACATTCTCCACTGGGGGGGGTTTCCAATCAACGAGCATATAAAACCGAGGGAAACCGATTTTCGAGTAATTATGGACAACATCTTTGACAAATTGATGTGAGCACAAGGTATATCGAAGAAGATAATCATGTCATGTTGGATTCAAGTAGCACCTCAATCCAAAAGAGCCGCACATCTAAAATTACCACAAAGTAGCGGGGCTTCAAAATCTCAAACTTCAAAACCTACCCCTTTCTCCAATGAACCAGTTATAGTGACATGGAACACATGTGATGCGTGGGGGACCATGATTGCCTCCTGCACCAATGTGGCATGCACGCTTAATTTCTGTGCATGATTTTGTTTTAAAAATCTCATGTTATTCTTTATCTCCATCTAACCTCCTTACCATCCTTGAACTTGGGGTGAAATGCACTTATTACAGATTCACCAGCTCTGACATTGTGGGTGCACTCTATTCTTACGTTAGTGTCTTTCAGAACAAACCAATTGTGACGCAACATTTCAACTTCAGATGGATGTAGTTTAGTGTCCTTTGCCACTACCTAAGTTCCAGGTGGTAGTCGCGGCATATCAACAATCATGTCTCATAGTTGTTGCCATCTCATTTCAACCTAACATAGCGAATCCCACTTTGTCATCGACAACATCAAAGGTCAATTGAACGCATTGTTGGTGGATGTTGCCAAGGATAGAAGTGAGAGAGGAGCTTTTGGATGGAGTGAAGCTTATGTAGATATGCTTATTAGAAAGCTCCGACCTTTTGGGGGGGTATCTGGTTGGCTTCGTCTGCAAAGTAGAAAGTCATCGATGGAACTCCCTCAAGAAGAACTTGCCTCACCGGCTGGTCAAAAGTGAGTTGCTTAGCAGAGGCAATAGGCATATATGGCGGCCCTGATGGTGTCCTGCAGTTGGTTGTGGACACATCGATGCATTCGCGTGAAGAAGCCACCAAAGTCGATGTAGACACCGCCATCCCCGGTGTGAGGAAATGAATGAAAATTCCCTCGTTAGATAGAATCTAGAAATAAGGTCTCTCTCTCTCTATCTCTCTCTCTCTCTCTCTCTCTCTCTCTCTCTCTCTCTCTCGTTGTTATAGATAGATCTTTAAGGTCTCTTGGGATAGTTTCCTATGACGTTAACATTCTCTTCTTCTACTACTTCTTCTCCCTCTCTCTCTCTCTCTCTCTCTCTCTCTCTCTCTCTCTCTCTCTCTCTCTCTCTCTCTCTCTCTCTCTCTCTCTCTCTATCTCTTGTTGATAACAATTTCTAATTTTTGCAATCATTTTGTATTGATATTCCAATTTATGAAGACTTAAGATATTTGATTCGAATTACTCTGAAGGCTTAAGGCCTACGCCATCCTGTAAGGTCTTCACCTACTCTCTCTCTCTCTCTCTCTCTCTCTCTCTCTCTCTCTCTCTCTCTCTCTCTCTCTCTCTCTCTCTCTCTCTCTCGTAGGGTCCTATCGTAGGCAGAGAGAGAGAGAGAGATGGGTCCTATCGTAGGCAGAGAGAGAAATGGGTCCTGTCGTCCGCAGGCGGCGACTCTTTCTCTTTCTCTCTCCGCAATGGGCAGCCATACCCAGCAGGCACGCACTAGAAGGATGCATTAACTTGATGATGGTATTCATGTAAGATCTCGACCAGTTGTAAGCTAGCAAAGCTGCCCTCTCTCTTGTGAAACTTGTCGAAACTAGTCCGCGTCGGCGTAGACTGGTTTTAATAGGTTCCCAATGATAGCTTTTCAAATATCATCAATTTCAGAAGGAGTTTGTAACATTTAATGGCCTAGTAACTTGTGTGTAGCAGAAAATAGCATGAACATAGTGAGCATTTCATTAGAATAGATTCCTAATGAGATTAACAAGAGTGCTTGGGTGCAGAGAGCAACAAAAAACAGAACACCTACTTAGATAGCATGAACAATACTTCAAAAGAGAGAGAAATTAAGCAATTGACAACAGTTGAGGACCGGATTTGCATGGAGCCGGTCCCCCTCCAAAAGGCTTTGTATTATGGTTTCTCCCATCAAGAGAGACATTTTACAATACAATTTCTTGTGTTCCTTCAATACTAGCTTGTGCAATGAAGATGGAAACTTCATGCACTACGCAAAACACTTATCAAACACAACATCAATTCCCTCATGGTCTTAGACCCAAGACCTCACACACCTTCGAAGATGGTGAGAGCTAGCGGGGTATGAGAGTAGATTGAGAGGAAGAAGGAGTATTCTTACGAGAAAGATGTACATCTCCTCACATAATCACTCATATTAGCATAGCTTAGCTAGTAATTAGCATGGTAGAGGAAATGAGCATGCATTGAAGCTTGGATCTTGGTTGGATTTGCATCACAAAGCCAAGGGTTGTTGGTGTAGGCCTTCCTTCTCACAAGCTTGGAGTAGGTGATAAGCTTTCCATTAAAGCTTGAGAAGGAGAGAGTCTTCTTTACTTCACACATGAGATTGTGTGTGTGTGTGTGTGTGTGTGTGTGTGTGTGTGTGTGTGTGTGTGTGTGTGATAATGCCTTGCAAAAATCACCCCCCTCTCTCTCTTGGTCGACCCCTCTTGCTATTTGCTCTTGCTAGCATCCTATTGGACCTCCCCAAGCTTAGCCAATGGTAATTAAGCAGCATAACTGATAGCATTCTAACATGTGTCCCCCTTTCCCCTTTTGTGAGAGCTTTAGATAATTATTTAATTCAACTAAATTCTCATTGGACCCCTTTGCCTCCTAGCCAATAGGAATCAGGCAAGCCATATGGATGCTGAATGCTCATTGGTCCCCTTGGGAGACTATCCAATAGTCTTCTAGAGATCTTAATTCTTATTGGTTCTTTTATTAAGTGTTTTTAAATTAATTAAACTAAATTTACTCTAGCCTACTTCTCATTGGTCCACCTCCAAGGCCATCCAATAGGAATAGGGTACACCTTGTGGGCATCTGGGCTAGGGAGCTGACATGTATCCCTCATTCCCTTTGTGTAAGGGGAGCTTGTGTGTGTGTGTGTGAGTTTCTCTCTCATCCCCTACTTGCAAGGCTCGCTCCCTCCTATGTAGGGATTGCTAAAGACTTTTGGGACACAGACAAAGCATCCAACTCCCCCAATGTTTGACCTTTGGACACAACCTTTGAATTTTTGGAACCTTAGCATTTTGGAAGACTTAATGGAATGAACCTTAGGGTCTTTTAAGCCCATTGTTTCACATGGATCTTTTACAGACGCCCCCCTATTTGGATCCCTATTTTCCATCCTTTGGATCCCTACTGTGGCCAGTCTGCTAGCTGAACCAATATTCTAGCTTTTTCTCCCCTAGCACTTCCCCATATTAAACGATCAGTTTAACATTAGAAAATCATTTAGGTGAATTAGATATTGATTGTTATGACAGAGTTCATATGGCCTTCATGATCATAGTTCAAACCAATCCACGGTGGTGAAGACCTGTTTTAACATGGGTAGTCGCCATTGCCAATGATGGCAGATCTGAGTGCTTGTGCGACGGGGCCAGACGTTCTTGTTGTAGATTTTTTTTAATGTTTTATATAAAATCGGCAACTCGATATATTTTAAAAAAGGCGCTCATGCATGTCGGAGATGCCGGACGGAATGGGTCCACGGCACCGCAAACCGATTCTAGTAGCTTTACCCAGAAATTCCCAAAATGTACTTCAATTGTATCAAAATTCCCTAATTAACCTTTCAACATCTCTAAAATCTTCTTTTTTCGCAACTCTTTATAGGACGATTGATTATCCTCAATAAAAGATGATATATTTAGTAT
The DNA here is from genome assembly GCF_014529385.1 of Adiantum capillus-veneris. NCBI lineage: Eukaryota > Viridiplantae > Streptophyta > Polypodiopsida > Polypodiales > Pteridaceae > Adiantum > Adiantum capillus-veneris. The sequence goes on from NC_140947.1 coordinate 123,194,951, forward strand.
TTAAGATGGTATTGAGGCCTCTTGAGATGAAATCGTTCATCATTTTTGGATGCGAATGCCTCTATTTGTGAGCTTATTGGTGAATAAATTTATCTAAGACACTATAAATAGATCTCCATAGTCATAATTAGACTCTGTTAAAATTGGGGCAAATACATCCCAAAATGATGCAAGGGTATATTGGGAGTTTCTAAAATTTTGAGGGGTATTTCGAGAAATTCCACAAATTTCAAGGGTATTTTGGTTTTTTTAATAATATAGCTATGGTCAAGTTTGAAACATTCTTTTAAAAAATTGTTGTAGTTTCAGTGAAGAAAAGTCTAGATGTGTTTTAGCGTTTATGAGAGTATCATGACTTCACATTATTGGCTAGTTCAAAGTGTATATCTCATATACATAAAATTTAAATACTCAAACAATGAGGGCATTTAATTATGTAGTCCGGTAATTGGTCGTGGTTCCCAAAGATGAAGAAGGGCTTTGTTGACTCATGATCCTCTCTATACTGATCAAGTCAGTTCAGTGTCTCTCATCAAAGATTTTGATGATTCTGATAATCGTGTTTATTGTTGATGAGAGTGAGAGTATAGACCTTTGGGTTTGGTTCAATGACTGAAGATCTCGACACAACTAGTAGGAAAGAAGCTACTTTTGAGCTTGTGTCTTTTCACATAGTGTACGAGGTGGCTCATGTGTGGATGAGGGGAATGGTCGCCACATACACGTAGATAGAGGAACATCTCTACGTAGAGACCATCTCTATTTCGTTGTCATTCTCTACGACCATCTCTTTTCCCTAAATCTCTCTAATTCACAACTAACTTTATTGAAGGACTAGCTCATTTCTTTTGTTTCTCGAAAAACTTGCTCGTCATCTTGTAAGACTCTCCACTTGGACTAGTCATGTTACTAGTCCCAAAATAGCTAGAGGACACACACACACACAGAGGGGGGGGAGTTGACTTTGCTCATGGAAGACTGATTTGGCCTCAATTTTGTAGCCATGAAGGCTCATTCTAAAGCTCCTCTCTCTCTCTCTCTCTCTCTCTCTCTCTCTCTCTCTCTCTCTCTCACACACACACACACACACACACACACGCACGCACGCACGCACGCACGCATGTGCACACACACACACACACGTCTCCATAGCTATTGCTGCTCAAGATTATGAATAATTAATTGTATATGTTACTACTTCTTAAATGCTTACACATATTCTATTCAACTTGATTCTCATTCTGTCTTTCTCTCTCTCTCTCTCTCTCTCTCTCTCTCTCTCTCTCTCTCTCTCTCACACACACACACACACACACACACACACACACACACGCATACTTACTTTGGTCACTCTCACAATGCTTCATGTGACTATTGCCTAACAATTGCTGCCATTGGTAATGCTTGACACAAAGAAATAGCAAAATGAGTCTTGCTTGGTTGGCCATGTCATAGTAGTTGATGTGTAAATTATTCTATAAGTCATAGCAGTCAATTTATAAATAGGATAACAAGGGTAAATTGCTTGATAAGTTTTTTTTATAAAAGTAAAAAACAATTCAAGATATACATAGAAGATTATGTGAAGCCGCACACATGCACACTCTCCATCAAAACAAAGTACTAACCCTATGAGTAATGTTTTCACGTAACCAATTTGTACCGAAAAAAACTTGCCTTCTTGAAGGAGGTATGAATGAAAAAGAAAACACCAGCTACTAACTCTTTGTACTAAGAGAACTTGTTAAAATTTTAAAAAAAGTAGCTAGTGCGTGGTCTAGTGAGTGCCATACGGAAGTATAGTGGGGAGTTGACACAATTCTTGCCCCAATATATTCCATTTTCTACTACATACATGGTAATCAAGAACAAGATAATGAATTGAATTTCTCTACAACACTTTGGTATTCAAGTCCTTGACATGGTCATGTAACTTTCTATCTTGTAGTTTTGTATTCAAATCCTTGCCCATAGCTACGCTTAGCATAACCTGCAATCAATGTGCTCCAAGAGACTACATTTTGGATAGGAAGTTGACTAAGATATTTGTGTGCTTTTGCAAGGGTACCAAAGTCGGCATTCATATCGAACAATGAATTGCCAAGCACAACATGTTTCCCCAGCAATCCCAGCCATGGAAACAAGCTTAATCCATACCTCTGGATCTCTTTTCTCAACATCTTTTGCATTAGCAATCATATGTGGCAATTTGTGACACATGCACAGTTCCTTCCTTTCAATCACAAAAGCCTGCAAGTTGCACAAAGCGGGTCCCAAATACCTCCGAAAGAAATCTAATTAACCATTTGGAAGGAACAAAGTGGAAAAATGGTGTGTAGTCAAGGGGGGATAGGCTATGTGGGCTACTAGGAGGTATGGATGGACCAAAAACCTCCACATTTTTTTCATGCAAGGCAGCTTGGCCACATTCTCCATTCATGTTTCTATTCCCAAAATAGCTAGAGGACACACACACACACACACACACACACACACATAAGGAGGGAAGGGGGCAGCGGGGGGGTCGACTTTGCTCATGTAGGACTGATTTGGGCTCAATTTTGCAGGCATGAAGGCTCATTCTGAAGCTCTCCATCTCCTCTCTCTCTATTTCTCTCTCTCTTTCTCTCTCTCTCTCTCTCTCTCTCTCTCTCTCTCTCTCTCTCACACACACACACACACGCACACACACACACACGCACACACACACACACACGTCTCCATAGCCTTTCTGGGCCAAAGAGAAACACTATACGTTGTTGAAAGTGTATTTTATGGCTAATCCATACTTTAATTCTAAAAGACCGTACAGAGTGAAAGCGATAGAAATTATCATCTTGTGGGTTATTCATCTAGGATAGTATGTGAGAAATGTAGATATGAGAGAAGTGAAGAGATGAGAAGTTTCCCTCCCAAGCCCTATTCTTGCCCGTAGGCAATAAGGATAGTGCGGGGAGAGATGTACCTGTAGCAAAGAAAACCTAAAATTTGTAGAAGGATGAATTACTAAGAGTGACAGAGATAGGTTTGGTTAAGGAGATGAGATTTTATATATATATATATATATATATACATTAGGAAATTTTGGAGGTCATTTGGAGGGCCATATGAAGAGAGAGAAAAATAGAGCGCGTCCAATGAGCATGAAGGCTACGTTACGTAGAAAAGTACCTGGAAAGACTCAAAAAATAGGAAAATAGCATAAAACTTTCACGAAACTAGGATTGTAGCATAGTAATTTCCTTACTTTTACCGAGCTTTTAGGTGCTTGCGTGTGGTCCCACTTCTGATATTCTCTCATGGTCATTAACGTACTGGAGGGTGACCATTAAGCCCGCACAAGATATTGGAATTTTAAAACACTTTCCCTCCATTAGAATGCTTTCAAAGTGAATCTCCCTCCACTAAATCTTTTCTCTGAGAGTTATGGCATCCACGTCTTCTCGCCCAAGAGCCTCAAGGTGTTTACTGTCTCTCACACCAACAAACAACAACGGCACTTTGCCTAGAAGGCCAAGTAGTAGCATATCCTCAATTACAATACCAGCTTCAATAAGTGCAGACAACCAATGGGTTGGACAAAGGATAAACAAAGGTTCATGGGTCCTCATGCAACCAAGAAGACCCAAGAGGTTTAGTGGTATCAACGTTTACCGCTCAGCATGGAAGGCCAGGGTGTTGGATTTCAAAGTTGAGATCGGCAAAAGATCTGTAAAGGAAGTTCTTGTTCAGCATGTGTTTACCCATCCAGAGGTGATAGCAAACGGTGGAAATGTATCAAATATACATCAACCACGTTGCAATTGTAAGTACTCTTGACATGTGAACTTACTGATACTCTCATTATAACTTTTCTTATATATTTTGCAATGTTTCTCCCGCTTGTTATGAGTAATGTCTCTACTCTTCACAACTCAATTACATTAGATTTGTCATTTGTACTTATTGATACTCTTAGTTTAACTCTTCTTATATATATTGCAGATGTTTATCCCTCTTCTTATGAGCAATGGGAGCCTGTGGAGTGCATAATAGGCCTCTTCCATGTTGTACATGCCCATATTGGTTCTCTACAGTATTCAGAGAGGAGCAGCAAAAGATTGGCTGATGAGGGAATCTTTTTTTATGAACACTTTTACCAACTCAGCTCAGGCAATAAGAATGGCATGTTGGTGAAACTGCCTCTACCGACCGATTGGAACACTGTGGACTGGCCAGTTCCCGAGGAAACAATGGTGGAGGCAATGCGAAGTAAGCTCTACAAGGATATACAAAGGTCTCTACGTAGCTCTATTCCTACCAAACTGGTTCGAATTGCAAACTTTTGTCCTGTTGCACTCTTCATAGAGCTGTTTCATAGCTACAACATCAGAGTTACAAAAACTATGTTCATGTGCAAGTCATTTCAGCAGTCATCCTGTGACAAACTTCTTGACAAAGGATGGTATGCAAAGGAAGAGATTGGTTTACGGTGCGAGGTCGCGCTTGATACTCTAGTTGTCAAGTACATGATTGCAAGCCAATCACTATTACTCTCATTTTGGTATATGCGATCACAAATGCTAAACGGTAAGTACATTCCTATGGACCAAGTTTCTGCAGGTTTGGAAGATAATCCTACTGTGGATGTGGAAGTGATTGATAAAGAGAATGGCCTACTATTGGTGGTTACAATAAGGGAGCTATGCAGTCTTCAGCATTTGCGAAATGACATCATTGAAGAGTCAATGGACAAGGAACTATCAGATTTTTCCTTTTTCTTAGTTGGCCGTAAGGTGATGTGGCGAAGAGAAAAAGATATTTTGTGCAAAGAGTTGGATGGTCGGGTTGAAGTAGTGTCAATGTAACAGATATTCTTGTAAACCCAAGTGTATACAAATGACTTTCAAGACATGAAGTTTATTGAACTCATTTTTCAATTGTGCCCTGTGAAAAAGTGTGCTTGAAATACATTTCTTTACCACGTCAAATCTCTCTCTCTCTCTCTCTCTCTCTGTCTATATTATATATATATATATATATATATATATGTTAGACAAGACAAAGACAGATAGAAGAATCATCTTAATTCATTAGAAAGTACAAACTCGTCCGTGAACAATGGACTGAGATACAATTTCTGTAAGTATGGAATCAGAATGTCTTCAAGGTAAAAATCGAAGGAATGCCCTTCGAAAGAAGGTGGTGAGATAGTTGTTCCCGGCGGATTTAGTTCTCCCTTTTCGGGAGTATCATCAATTAGTAGTGTATTAGTTGCATCAAAGGGTACACCGATTTGGCTAAACGGTTTGTACAAAAGAGGTAATCCTGGTTTTTTAGGGTGGTAGTGGCCCTCAACAGTAACGCATTTTCTTTGATCATACAAAAAGGCAAAATCTGACGTGTGAGCTTGGCATACACTGCAAACTATTGCAACTAGTGGCGATAAGTTTTGCCTTTGCATTGAAGACCATATGCCAACTCTGAAGCGCGGAAGAAGAAACTCAATAAACTCCTTGGTTCCTGGACGAACCACGACTCGACAAGTTCCCATCCGAAACGTTTGCAAATCCTCAAAGGGTCCTCTGTCACCGAGAGGCACCCGCATCAGCAGCAATCCATTGACGTCCAAGATAATCAACCTCTGTAAAAGTTGACAAGTACATATAAGTAGTTAGAAGCTGAACATATTTTGCCATACTTGAATAGACATTACCGGAACAACCGTATCTACAGGTAGCAAGGGTCCATACTGGGTCTCTGTAGTGTTCATGTCGTTGTTGCTCTCCTCCGCTTTATCTTCATAGTCATCATTCAAATCTTCATCAGGGGTCTCCCCCATGGCCCTTTCTGCCTGATTCAAGGTTGATCGGCTTGCCTCATACATCCTTCCCTGATCCATATCATTTTGCTCATCCCTAGGCCTGCTTTCCTCATCCATAGCCTTTTGCTCATCTATAGGCCTGCTTTCCTCATCTTCGGTTTCAGCCATAGGCTCTTTTGGCTGTTCCACAGGCTGACTTGGCTCTTTCATTGTCTCCTCCGGTTGAACCTTAGCAGCTTCCATATGCTCATTTGTCCTTTCCTCATCCTCGACTCTTTGATCTTCTGCTGATATGACACCCTCGGCCCGATGCGATTCCACTGTATCGGATGTAGGGGTTTGTCGTGGTGGCACGTCATGTTTTGTAAGATCAATAGTGCGCTCATCCAAGCCGCTATCTTCAAGCTCTCTAGGGCTAGACATAGTAAGCAGGTGTTGTATTAAACTTACCCGGTATCTTTGCAAATAATCATATGTGTAGTTTTTTAAAGCACTCTGCAAAATTGAAAGACCACATGATGAGAATTCTTTTATAGACTAAACCAAAACTAACTGAATGCATT